>NC_134266.1:222430323-223910323 GCF_031893055.1 Leptodactylus fuscus
TGCTGATGTTGATTTCAATTTTGGCACATGGGGCCCCTCCATGATGCACCTGAATTAATAATAGGCCCGAGCAGCACACAAAGGGAATAAGGCCTGGTTCACATCTACGTTCGGTATTCCATTTGGGAAGTCCGCTTGGGGGACCCTCCCCGAATGGAATACCTTAAATGCATTAAAAAGCAGTTAGCTCAGGAAGCACACGGACCCCATAGATTACACTGGGATCCATCTGTTTTCCCCGCAGTGTCCGCACAAATCATGTGGAAAAAAAAGTGCTATTTGCAGTACTTTTCTCTCTGCATGATTCACGTGGACACTGTGGAAAACACATGGACTCCATTATAGTCTAAGGGGTCCGTGTGCTTCCTGAGCTAACTGCTTTTTAATGCATTTAAGGTATTACATTCGGGGGGTTCCCCAAGCAGCCTCCCCAAACGGAATACCAAATGCAGATGTGAACCAGGCCTATGAGCGCTGGCCGGCGCACTTTGGATGCCACGGTCATGTTTTGGTGCATCATCTCCTGAGCCCGCTCCATACAGCCCCTTGCTCCTAATCAGGTACATGTATGTAATTTTGCATGAAGGGGTTAATAAATTGGTCCGTATAAGTAAGTGGAAGAAGTCTGGTCCTGAATTACAGAATGTGACTCTCCAATATTTAAGAAGGCTCCAAACTGGTTCTACTTTCCTTGCTGAGAAGAGTAAGGTTACATGAATATGAGGGTTACATTAAGGTGTATTGTTTCTTACCATTCCATGAATATATAGGATACAGTCCTATGAAAAAGTTTGGGCACCCCTATTAATCTTAATCATTTTTAGTTCTAAATATTTTGGTGTTTGCAACAGCCATTTCAGTTTGATATATCTAATAACTGATGGACACAGTAATATTTCAGGATTGAAATGAGGTTTATTGTACTAACAGAAAATGTGCAATATGCATTAAACCAAAATTTGACCGGTGCAAAAGTATGGGCACCTCAACAGAAAAGTGACATTAATATTTAGTAGATCCTCCTTTTGCAAAGATAACAGCCTCTAGTCGCTTCCTGTAGCTTTTAATCAGTTCCTGGATCCTGGATAAAGGTATTTTGGACAAACAATTCAAGTTCAGTTAAGTTAGATGGTCGCCGAGCATGGACAGCCCGCTTCAAATCATCCCACAGATGTTCAATGATATTCAGGTCTGGGGACTGGGATGGCCATTCCAGAACATTGTAATTGTTCCTCTGCATGAATGCCTGAGGATTTGGAGCGGTGTTTTGGATCATTGTCTTGCTGAAATATCCATCCCCGGCGTAACTTCAACTTCGTCACTGATTCTTGAACATTATTCTCAAGAATCTGCTGATACTGAGTGGAATCCATGCGACCCTCAACTTTAACAAGATTCCCGATGCCGGCATTGGCCACACAGCCCCAAAGCATGATGGAACCTCCACCAAATTTTACAGTGGGTAGCATGTGTTTTTCTTGGAATGCTGTTTCTTTTTGGACGCCATGCATAACGCCTTTTTTTATAACCAAACAACTCAATTTTTGTTTCCAAAATGAAGCTGCCTTGTCCAAATGTGCTTTTTCATACCTCAGGCAACTCTATTTGTGGCGTACGTGCAGAAACGGCTTCTTTCTCATCACTCTCCCATACAGCTTCTATTTGTGCAAAGTGCGCTGTATAGTTGACCGATGCACAGTGACACCATCTGCAGCAAGATGATGCTACAGCTCTTTGGAGGTCATCTGTGGATTGTCCTAGACTGTTCTCACCATTCTTCTTCTCTGCCTTTCTGATATTTTTCTTGGCCTGCCACTTCTGGGCTTAACAAGAACTGTCCCTGTGGTCTTCCATTTTCTTACTATGTTCCTCACAGTGGAAACTGACAGGTTAAATCTCTGAGACAACTTTTTGTATCCTTCCCCTGAACAACTATGTTGAACAATCTTTGTTTTCAGATCATTTGAGAGTTGTTTTGAGTAGCCCATGATGCCACTCTTCAGAGGAGATTCAAATAGTAGAACAACTTGCAATTGGCCACCTTAAATACCTTTTCTTATGATTGGATACATCTGGCTATGAAGTTCAAAGCTCACTGAGGTTACAAAACCAATTTTGTGCTTCAGTAAGTCAGTAAAAAGTAGTTAGGAGTATTCAAATCAATAAAATGATAAGGGTGCCCATACTTTTGCACCGGTCAAATTTTGGTTTAATGCATATTGCACATTTTCTGTTAGTACAATAAACCTCATTTCAATCCTGAAATATTACTGTGTCCATCAGTTATTAGATATATCAAACTGAAATGGCTGTTGCAAACACCAAAATATTTAGAACTAAAAATGATTAAGATTAATAGGGGTGCCCAAACTTTTTCATAGGACTGTATATAGGGACACAGGCCGCAGAAAGGCCAGCTACGTTGTACTGTATTTCACTATGTGTCTGTAGAGATGTTCATTGTGCCCTGCCTGAATTACCTGAGGTGCAAGGAGAGGCGTCTTCTGTGTTCCTGTGTCAACGCCATGATCCTCTAGTTGCCAGGCAACCGCTCTCAATGTCTCCAGAAAACCCAGTAAGGAAGCGGAGGTGCCAAAAATAAATGATATTTTGCACCTGTTACAAAGACTGACAAAGATTATGTGATGGATGTAGCGCCTTGTCACATACATAGACATACAGAGAGGCTGTAGAATTACACACATCATTTCCAGTGGACAAATACAGCAACACATTAGCAAATCCTCAGCGCTGATTCTGCAGAATGGAAATCTCTGATTCATTGCAACCTGGAGAATAGATATTATCATCTCTAATAACAATACCAGTGTGTGCATACTGTACACATACACTATATACAGATATTCCATGTGCATGGGTTTCCTATACAGTATTAAAGGATATCTCCAGTTATAAACAGCCCTACCTACATGAATAGTGCATGTGAATATAAGAATTATCATGGCATATCTTATAAGGAGATCTTATTAAGCTGTTGTTCTGTTCCAATCTGACTGCTAGTTAACATTATATTTGTCTCAGTATTCAGCCTCATACCTAAAGCTTTATGGAGAAGGGAGGGGGAGGAGAGGGCTGCTGCAGGATAGTGAATTGATTTATTGCCTTATTCTGTGCACTAGTAGCCTCTTACTACAACCTAGCCATGTTAAATGAGTTTAGATTAGTAAAATAAAGAACCAGCAATTACTTGAGTATTTTTTTTATCTCCCTCCCCTCTTCATAGACTAATATGTAGAAAGTAACTCTGCCTGAAATGTGAAGAAGAAACATCATAATTAAAGATGAGCGAGTAGTACTCGATCGAGTAGGTATTCGATCGAATACTACGGTATTCAAAATACTCGTACTCGATTGAGTACCATTCACTGTTCGAATGTAAAAGTTCGATGCAGAACCAGCATTGATTCACTGAATGCTATACAGTCGGTCAATCAACGCTGGTTCTTCTCCTACCTTTAGAAGTCTTCTCCGTGCAGCGTCCCCGCGGCGTCTTCCGGCTCTGAATTCACTCTGCCAGGCATCCTGGCAGAGTGAATGAAGAGCCGGAAGATGCCGCGGGGACGCTGCAAGGAGAAGACTTCTCGGAGGATCCAGCCCAACCCTCACTCGTGGACTTGGTAAGTGTAATTTGATCGAACGTTGCCTACCCCTGAAACGAGCATTTTCCCCCCATAGACTATAATAGGGTTCGATATTCGATTCGAGTAGTCTAATATCGAGGGGCTACTCGAAACGAATATCGAACCTCAAACATTTTACTGTTCGGTAATCTCTAATCATAATTTAATAAGCTAAGTTAGAAAATTTCATATATTAACCTGTACTATTTTTTCATTTAAATGTGAGTTCTAGACACTTGGTGTTGTCCATTAGGTTTTATTATACTATTGATTATTTTAAATGGAAAACTAACTCTGCATTGACTTACAATGGGGTTGGGTTCCATCATGGTGTCCATAATTTTGGCAACAAAAAATATTCATGCAGGGCTATATTTTCCTTTGAATCTGAGATGGAGGTTTAAATTGGTAAAATGGTGTCTTCGAAAGAGACATTATCACACCCGTATCCATACATGGTAACCATTTTATCCCAAATCATAGCCATGGTTTTAACCATCAGTGTAAGCATGTACATGAACCTGATATGGAGACAGATCTGCTTCAATGTCTTTTATCACCTCTACTAAACGCAAGCACTTTTAACACACTAGAATGCAGTTGTTTTGTGGCGTGATAAATTATTTGCATCAATAGAGCATAGAGAGTTGTGTCTGTGTACAGCCGTATAATTACTCTCCATCCCCAGAGTAAATGAAGACATCGCTCATCGTGTCCTTTGTTTTTTACAATGATACTTGAAAGGGATTTCCACCACAAGAGTAAAGTTAAGAGCCCTCATCCATCTTAAAGTTCATCTCCATATTTAACAACCACATGATTTGTTATAGAAAATTCAGTTTCTAAAAATAATGCCCTGCAATAATAAATTATACAAATGTACAATACGATTCTAAAGCTAAATCAGTCCATAATTTCTCGGGTAGGAGAAAGCTAATTTTTTTACCACACCATAGACAATGGTGAAGGTGACATGGAGATTCAATGACATCATGATGATTGTTCAATCATGTAATGTGCTATAAAAAGTTGGCATGTATGCCATATGTGTAGCTTTCACAAACAACATGATCAAATATGTCGGAAAAATTTACATCTGGTGTTGATATATGCCAGACCCAATGGTCAATACTCTTCTAGATGCAAAAATTACTGAGCACTTCTAGAATTTTTTGCAGCTAAAAGGCACAGTTGCAGTATCTTCGGGGTTGTAGTCCAACTATATTCACTTACATCAGTGAAGGAGTTGCAAGAAACCCAGTGATCTTTTGGTTATTTGACTGGAGTTGTGGCCGCAGTTGCAGTGTAACCCTAGCCATAAGAGCACTGTACAGCATGGGACTATACAGTATAATACAACATGAGAGTGCTGTACTATATGGAACTATATGAGACAACATAAGAACACTGTACTACATGGGACTATAAAAAACAGTGGGGTAAAAATGGCAAGCACCAAAACTTGTGACTTTTTGAGGCCAGAAAATTGATTAGAAAGTTTCCTCCATTTTGCATTTGAGGCTTTCCCCGTCATATCCAAAAATGAGCAGTCTGACCCCCTCCTCTATCCATTATAACTATTATTGGTTTGTTTACATGTAATTCTGCCAGGAGTAACTGTACATTATCAAACAAATGGCTCAGAAAAGCCCAAGTGACTATAATATAAGAATATATATATATATATATATATATATATATATATATATATATATATATATGAACACTGGACTACAAATACGAGGCAAATACACTCAGACAAACTGCTAAAACACAGAAAAGACAATTTATGAGCATAGTCAATCTGCATCCTTTCTGCAAGCTGCATCATTTCTGTAAATTGTATCCCATCTGTAAGCACACAAGCAGCCACATCTAGATACAAGTACATGGAAAACTTTTTTCCATTGTAATCTGTGAGAGTTGCAGAATGTTCAGTCCTTTGCACAGAGCAGTTTGCAGATGTTTATGTGCAGGCTGTGGGGAGAATCAACTCATAGTGTCTCTATTCATTCTGTGAAGATACAAAAGGACCCCCATCCCTTCCACTCATTGTGATCCCATTTTGCTTATCTAATGTATCTATGGACGGACCTTGGCTAGCAACAGGAAGTGAACTGCAAATTACCTAGAAGGGAGACACCTAGTAGCATAGAGTTTTTTTCAGGCAGAAAACAGACACATTTTTAATTAAAGTCCAGAATTAATTATGTTCCAGAATCAAATATTAAAACAAATATTAAATGAGACTAAGTTGTCTGAAAGGTCAGTGACCATTTTAGGGGCACCTGTCAGATCATTTTCACACACCCTAACCCAATATCAGTATCATAGTATTTGCCAGTGTTTTTTATAGCACCAGTCCACTTCCATCATCTGTAGAAAAATAAATTTTTATTCGGTATTCATATTAGGTCTTTCAAGTCAAGAAGGAGGAGTGGTAAAAAGTCACACCCAAATCTAGCCCCCTGCTGTAATATGTGTCCCTCAGCCATCCTAACCTAACCTAACCTAACCACAACTGCCTGTTTAGGGCTCACAGACGTATATCAGCATATAGCTTCAAGTACCTAATTTTCATTAAAATAAATAAAAAAATCCTTTCTCATGGATTACAGCAGTGGACTACCATTATGAAGATGCCAGGGCACAATCCATGAAAGGCACTTTAAGGTACTGATGGTGGTTGGTAAAGTGGAAGGGGCTGACATGAAGCTGACAGGTTCTCTTTAAGCCAATTTTGTCATGGCCATGACCAGTTGTCCTAGTACTTTATTAACTGCTGGTCATTTTAATAATTTTATGTGTGGCTTTTATTTTTTTTTCTTGAGATCACTTTGCATTGTCTTGAATTTTCACTTGTCTGTATGTTAAATGGCCATTTTATATTGACCCTGTCCGTAATGCGGTCTAAACTTTATTGAGCGCTACACTTAACTGGCTAGTTATGACACTGAGAATTATAAATGGCCGTATCATCATAGACCTTAAGTGAGATAAATTCATGTTATGTTAGAGGTCTGGATCAGTTCATGCAGCTGGAATATTTTATGATGATAATGTAGATGATTTCTTCTGAATGTGTCTTCATATTTAAATATTAAACAAGCAATTGCTCATAGACGTCTCAACTGACTTTAAGCCGCCTTTGCTATTACACCCTGCATTCTACTGAGGAGTCTCTATATACTGGATATTACTTACCAATTACACTTGTTGGATGTTAGGGAATAAAGGGATGATTTCTCTGCTAAAGTTAGTTGACTTTAACATGACTTCTTTTCGCCCTTCTTACCCCATCAAGCAGCTAGAGTACAATGAAAAGAAGACTGAATGTCATAAATGAATAGTGCATTTAAATATAAGAAATTTTGTAATATATCTTATTGATGAGATCTGTTTCGCTCACCACTTATTACACTGCTCTCCTGCTCCTTATCTTTAGTCTGACTGCTTTGTTTAGATTGTAGTCTTCTTATTCAGCCTCACATATACAGGACTCATTCTGTGTAGAGAAGAGCGAACACTGTTCGGATCAGCCGGTCCGAACAGCACGCTCCCATAGAAATGAATGGAAGCAGCTGGCACGTACACTTTGCCGGCGGCCGGTCACTTAACCCCCCGCGTGCCGGCTACGTCCATTCATTTCTATGGGAGTGTGCTGTTCGGAACGGCTGTTCCGAACAGTGTTCGCTCATCTCTAATTTTGTGTATTATCAGCTTCTTATCTACAACATTACGATGTTAGAAAAGCAAACAAGAGAAGAGAGTAACAGCAGCAATTATTTGTGTCTTTTCTAATTCCTTCCTTTCCTCATAGACTAATATAGAGAAAATAACTCAACCTGAAAACTAGGAAGAAAACACATTTCTTTATTAAGATATATTACAAAGTTTAGTATTTTCACCTATACTATTCATTCATGAAAAGTGGTTTATATCTGGAGGTAGAATTTAAATGTTTCTGAATTACAGAAACAGATCTATAATCTTTCCAGAGAGTGCAATAGTTGGAAATGTAAGTGGAGGTGATCTGCAATACCAGACACAGTCCATAGGCAAGAGTGGCGCTCTCCTGGAAAATCAAACATGGTTTCTTATCCTGAATAACCCATTTCATGAGAGACTAGTGTTTGTATTACCTTGTAATACACTTTATCTCCAAGCAATACACCATAAGGAAGTGAGAGTGTACAACTGTTCTCCGTATCTAGCCTTACATACAGTGTCCCTGCCAGAAAGAAACTGTATTTTATGTATTAGAAGTACAAAATATAGAAACTTTGGTTTGTTTTAGCCAATAAGGATCATAAAACTGTTACAGATATGTAGACGTAAGGCTGTGTTCACAGCTGCATTTTGCATTTCCATCTTTCTGTTCCTTCATAGGGTCAAGACAGTGAAAAAGACACTTGTGCCAGATTTATCGATGGGAACCTTCAGGTTTCTGCCATGATGTCCAGTATTATACAGCATGCTGTGCTATTGTGTTTGAATTTGCGACAAAGCGTCCAACATAGATGTGAACAGAGTTTTACTGTAGTGAAGTGTTGAGTAAGAATATGCATATGGATTTTCTGAACATTACAAGTCAGGGCTGTAACTCTGTTACAAAGAAATCATAGTGCTGCCATAAAACTTCACAAATAACAGAAGGCTGAGGATCTGAATCATCTTAAGGTTTTTTACATTGTGAACTTAATTATTGGAAAAATCTGCTGTTCTTCCATGGAGGACACAGCCTCATAACAATGCAGAGACTTGTAGTTATAGTGCTAGTCTGACTTACCACCTGCATTTACTACAGAATACTTTATCTTCATATGTACGGATATATTCACACACAGATGTGTAAGCTACATTTAGATGTAGGACACCTGTATAGTACCAAATCTATATAAAGAAAAGGACCAGTTTACGATATACCTATGTATAGATTTTTTTTTAGTATATAGATATTTCTTTCTATATATGGCATGATGCATATTTGCCGAAATTAATATTACAGTGTTACTATAGTATTACTACTAGTACTATTACGGTGTTACTATAGTACTATTACCAGTACTATTACAGTGTTACTATAGTACTATTACCAGTACTATTACAGTGTTACTATAGTACTATTACGATGTCACTATAGTACTATTACAGGTACTATTACGGTGTTACTATAGTACTATTACCAGTACTATTACAGTGTTACTATAGTACTATTACCAGAACTATTACAGTGTTACTATAGTACTATTACGATGTCACTATAGTACTATTACAGGTACTATTACGGTGTTACTATAGTACTATTACCAGTACTATTACAGTGTTACTATAGTACTATTACCAGAACTATTACAGTGTTACTATAGTACTATTACGATGTCACTATAGTACTATTACTGGTACTATTACAGTGTTACTATAGTACTATTACTAGTAATATTAAGGTGTTACTATAGTACTATTACGATGTCACTATAGTACTATTACAGGTACTATTACGGTGTTACTATAGTACTATTACCAGTACTATTACAGTGTTACTATAGTACTATTACGATGTCACTATAGTACTATTACAGGTACTATTACAGTGTTACTATAGTACTATTACTAGTAATATTAAGGTGTTACTATAGTACTATTACGATGTCACTATAGTACTATTACAGGTACTATTACGGTGTTACTATAGTACTATTACCAGTACTATTACAGTATTACTATAGTACTATTACCAGAACTATTACAGTGTTACTATAGTACTATTACGATGTCACTATAGTACTATTACAGGTACTATTACAGTGTTACTATAGTACTATTACTAGTAATATTAAGGTGTTACTATAGTACTATTACGATGTCACTATAGTACTATTACAGGTACTATTACGGTGTTACTATAGTACTATTACCAGTACTATTACAGTATTACTATAGTACTATTACCAGAACTATTACAGTGTTACTATAGTACTATTACCAGAACTATTACAGTGTTACTATAGTACTATTACGATGTCACTATAGTACTATTACAGGTACTATTACTGTGTTACTATAGTACTATTACTAGTAATATTAAGGTGTTACTATAGTACTATTACGATGTCACTATAGTACTATTACAGGTACTATTACGGTGTTACTATAGTACTATTACCAGTACTATTACAGTGTTACTATAGTACTATTACCAGTACTATTACAGTGTTACTATAGTACTATTACAATGTCACTATAGTACTATTACAGGTACTATTACGGTGTTACTATAGTACTATTACCAGTACTATTACAGTGTTACTATAGTACTATTACCAGAACTATTACAGTGTTACTATAGTACTATTACGATGTCACTATAGTACTATTACAGGTACTATTACAGTGTTACTATAGTACTATTACTAGTAATATTAAGGTGTTACTATAGTACTATTATGATGTCACTATAGTACTATTACAGGTACTATTACGGTGTTACTTTAGTACTATTACTAGTAATATTAGGGTGTTACTATAGTACTATTACGATGTCACTATAGTACTATTACAGGTACTATTATGGTGTTGCTCTAGTACTATTACGAGTACTATTACGGTGTTACTATAGTACTACTACTAGCACTATTATGGTGAATGTCAGCACTTTAAAGATGGAGCACGCTCAGAAACCAAGTACAATTTGTCCTGCACAAAATAAGCCCTCATACAGTTCTGTAAATGGAAAAAATAGGAAAGTTATGAATTTTAAAGGAGGAGGGGAGGTGAAAACTAAAATAAAATTTTTAAAAAATGTCTGTGATAGGAAGAGATTAATATACATTTCTACATTTTCTGTACTTTGAGCTATGTTGGTACTTTCATCTCGTGTGATTATTTCTGTATTCAATAGTCTGAGGAGGGAGCTGGGGAGAGAAATGTGACGTATGTTCTGTGGATGGCAATGAAAAAACTACCACTATTTCACATCTATATTGAATACCGGAATCTATCTTTTTTATAGACGTATGTGTCGCTATAGTTACAGGCTGCAAACATATTGACCCCGCAGTGATGTTTTACATTCTCGTATACGTGTCCTCTTCTATCATCTATGAGGATGACTGCAGCAAAAGCCTCCTGTACACACAGACTGTGTCTGCATAGGGGCTGTATACAGAATATGGTAGGATGTTTTCTATGAGGACTAGTTACACTGTTGCCCTATATTTTATTTTACACTAAATATTGGTTGGAAAGTACACGTATACCTCAAGTTTATGTATCTATTATTTTATTATCTGTACTGAAAAATTGCTTTTTCTCTTCTGAAAACAACTACCATTTGTTGCCCACCTTACAATACATTGCATGCATTTGTCAGGCACATTGGAATTCCTTTCTTATATGGCACAGCTGTCACCATATCTTAACCAGCAGTGGTCTTGTATACCGTGTGCTGTAAACCAGTCCGCCGTGGGTTAACGGCTCCCTAAATCCAGTCAGTGATGGAGAGTGGCGGTATCCAGGCAAGTTTTTCCTGGCAATCTGTCTGAAACGATATCAGAGCATTGTGGCAGAACAAGTGCAGTCACAAGGCAGGACAAGGAAGCACTTGAGGGGAACCATTATGTACGGACATGGACGTGAATACACTCGGTGCCAGAAACAGTTAAGGTAATTGCCACTGGCCACAATCCTGTCTTCTGCGGGCTGTGAGAGGAAGTATATTCTATCTACCCATACCAACACTCTTTTCAGTTTCCAGATTTTGGAGCTATTCTTGGCGGCGAGCACAGGGCTGCCCACACAGCCATCCGTGCATGTGTCAAGCAGACTCATGTTTATGGACCAATTCCTTCCCATCTTTAAAGGGAGAATGCCATTATTCTTTGCCTTCAGGGTCAATAGACACATATTTTATCTGCCTGCATTGTCTGCTATCCTTCCTAATATGTCATAAGAAGGAGCAGTGAGGTGTCAAGGAGGAAATTCACCTTCTCTTAATTGAATCATAATTTCTGAAGGTGTCGGAAATGTTATTCAGTCCGGTGTGGATTTCAAAGATCGCGAAGCCACATGATACCTATATTTCATCAATATCCCTAAGTAAGCTTGTGTGTTTCTAGGCTCATTTATCAGTTTCCTCTCCCTGTCCGCACTAGTAGTTGGAAATCTCATATGTTTAATTTTAGTAAGTCACAGGTAAAAATGAGGGAAAAAATAAAATTTGGCTGAGCCCACAGATTTTTGCAGAATTGACCACCAATCTAACATGTATAGGGACCTCCAAACAGTCCCTTGACATCTGGTATGGGGTAAAAATGGGGTCGGTATCTTGGATCCCTTGTTCCTGCTGACAACATCCTCTTGCATCACCTTATTTCCCCACTCCTCATAGACGTATATTGTAACAAGAAAGGTGTGCACATTGATAGTGGAGTCAGGAGGGATAGTCGTCAGGCAACAGTTCCTGCATGTGTTTGGCTCTCATTGCCAATCCCTTCTAACATGAGATGTTCTAGGACCAACATCTCCTCATTCACTCTTTCGTGGGTAATAAAAGTATGAAGACGACATTTCTTTCTGAGTATCACAGTTTTTAAGGGTGAGTTCACACTATGTAAATGGCAGCTTATTCTGAACGTAAAACACGTTCAGAATAAGCGGCGTATAAAGCAGTTCCATTCATTTCTATGGGAGCCGGCATACAAGCGCTCCACATAGAAATTAATGGACTGCTTTTTTCACTATGAGCACTCCCATTGAAGTGAATGGAAAGTGCCTGCGTGTACGGCTAGCTCTGCTCATGCCGAGCTGTACACGCAGCGCTTCCCATTCACTTCAATGGGACTGCTCGTAGTGAAAAAAGCAGCCCATTCATTTCTATGGGGAGCGCTCATATGCCGGCTCCCATAGAAATGAATGGAACTGCTTTATATGCCGCTTATTCTGAACGTGTTTTACGTTCAGAATAAGCTGCCATTTACGTAGTGTGAACTCACCTTTAGTCATGAGATCACTGTTTTGGTATTGACTACAATTCCTAAAGTATGTCTGGGTCTCCTCGGGATGGGTTATCAATGAATGATCATGGGGACCAACTCCTGGCCCTCGCATGCCAGCACAATGAAAGAAACATGGCACTCTGGTGAATGTTGCTGAGATGTCCTACCAGGCACACTTGGATAGATATACCAACTACGGCCCCTTCAGACTGCTGATTCATTGGGGTCATAAGCCTTAGATCACTAAGACCCCTAGGACATATTGATGACCTATACAAAATTACCCTTTAAAACAACAAATCCAAAATTCCTTCCTCTTCCTACTGTGTCCAGTCTGCTGCTCACCTGAGAAAATTACTATAATTACTATACCATATATAGATATGCTATGCATGGCTTTTTCTATTCATGTACACTTTATTGCTTTGCACACTCATTGCCCTGGTTATTGCATACCCAGATTATATAGCCAGAAAGAACAAGGCTATAGTGAATTAGTCTCAAACTAATGATAAGTCTCTAATGCATCTAACCCACCTACTAGATGCTGCAAAGTGGGTTCTTTTTTGCTGGACCTCCATAGGACCTGTTACCATGTGACAATTTAGGTCCTCCAGTGAATCCTTGTCTTCCCGCCTGCTTCCCATACAAGCAGTTATGCAATTTATGGCATCTATATTCAAGTTATTCGAGCTCCTACTATAGACAAGTGAATAAACAGTCCTATGAATGAAAGTTACAGAATCTGCATGGTATCTTTTTAAGATCTGGAAATATTTATTTCGTTTTCAGACAGATATTTGTGGCTTTCATGTTTGAAACGTGTGCGGGTGTTTCTACCTTAATGAGCCTTGCCGAGATCTTGTACTTGCCGTTTTGTGTAGCGTTGAATATCCGGGGTGATTTATTAAAAACCATAAGTCACTCTTGGGTATTTCATGCAGACAGATCTCTTATCACCCGTGTTTTTCTTTTTATGAGGTTGCTATAATATGACCTTAGTAATAATCGCTACAAGGAAAAATAAAAGTTCTTTTATTCTTTACCTTCTTAGTAAGCCATGTGATAAAAAAAAAGCACAAAGAAACATATGGAAGGAGCTCTCCGCAAAGATATCCTTTGGCGAAATATAAATTTCAACTGGAAACGAAGATTTTTAATGAAAAAACAAACAGTCAATGGTTTGCTCTGCTGTTATATAGTTGTTATTGCTTGGAATGTGTAGGAGGATAATTGGGCCTGAGGTCATACATGCAGAGTATTCCTAAGGAAAAATCGTATATGGATAGGGTTTGACAACATGAAATAGTCTAACAATTCCTGTACAGTCATGTCTTTCAAATAGAAATGCTGATCCCTTGTATATATGTGTTTTAGGACAAATACTGGAACATATTAATATACTGTCCGTTATCATGGCTGGAATTGTATATAGACAACATACAACAGCTGATGATATCCATCCCACAGCACAGCTAAGGTGCTACTTGTATCATGTCTCATCATTTTAGTGCTATTTGGTACATTTCCACATATTCATACTGCTAATAATTTATTGTAATAAATATACAGTAGACCTATAATGAACTAAACATGTAGAAAATACACAAAATAATTTTAAAAAGTGTGACCGTATGTGTGTAATGCAGCCATGATATAGCAGCTAGAGGCGTATCCAGACAAAAGGGTAAACTGATACGTCTTCCTTGATGCAGAATTTAGCCATACCCCCAGCTAGCGGTAAATAGTCTTGTCTGACAACTTGCAGTTATACAGTTTCATGGTTTTAACATTATGCTTCAAGCTGTTGCTTTCAGGTGATCACAGCCTTGAGCCTCATTCACATATGCATATGTTGGTCAGTATTTTTGCACAGCTGTATATAGACGTGTACTTCCTTACCTTGACATGAGCAACTTTTTCAAAAACATGATTTTGCAATATTTTGTCACAAGATATCTATCCTCTTTGTGGTCAACCAGTTGTGCTAATGTTAACTGTCAATGCTTAGCTAGCATATTGTGATATTGTATTGAATTTATTTCACAAGAAAGTGAGATTGGAATCCTTGGCCATTTGAGCGGCAGTAAGGACACAGACACAAGGCAATACCTACATATACAAACAATTTATTAAAAAAAAACATTTATAAACAAGTCAATGTTTAGCTTTTTTGCACTTGCTTGGTATAGTATATTAACATCATATATTCTTTCTTCGGTGATACTATGTTCCTAGGTTTTCCTAAAATAAACAATAACATGTCAATGGATTAGACAGTAGACTCCGGCAACTGGGTCCCAGTGTTTAGATGACATGTGCCCATTCACTTTATCAACAGAAAGCAAAGGAGTTTTGGTAATCTCAAAGAACACGTATCTTAGTATATAGGGACCACTTACAGGTATTGACTTTTTCGGTGAACAGGGTCCTGATATTTCATGCAAATACTGGGACTTTTAGCTGCCACCAAGCTACCAATTGACACTCATGACTTATCTACTTGATATACTATGGTTAGAGATGAGCGAACAGTGTTCTATCGAACACATGTTCGATCGGATATCAGGGTGTTCGCCATGTTCGAATCGAATCGAACACCACGTGGTAAAGTGCGCCAAAATTCGATTCCCCTCCCACCTTCCCTGGCGCCTTTTTTGCACCAATAACAGCGCAGGGGAGGTGGGACAGGAACTACGACACCGGGGGCATTGAAAAAAATTGGAAAAAGTCATTGGCTGCCGAAATCAGGTGACCTCCATTTTAAACGAATAGTGGATTTCAAATCCGGGTCATATGAGAATGTGAACTTTGTGACTATGAGACAGGGATAGCTGTACAGGCAGGGATAGCTAGGGATAACCTTTATTTAGGGGGGAATGTTATTAAAAATAACTTTTTGGGGCTCTATCGGGTGTGTAATTGTGATTTTTGTGAGATAAACTTTTTCCCATAGGGATGCATTGGCCAGCGCTGATTGGCCGAATTCCGTACTCTGGCCAATCAGTGCTGGCCAATGCATTCTATTAGCTTGATGAAGCAGAGTGTGCACAAGGGTTCAAGCGCACCCTCGGCTCTGATGTAGCAGAGCCGAGGCTGCACAAGGGTTCAAGCGCACCCTCGGCTCTGATGTAGCAGAGCCGAGGCTGCACAAGGGTTCAAGCGCACCCTCGGCTCTGATGTAGGAGAGCCGAGGGTGCACTTGAACCCTTGTGCACACTCTGCTTCATCAAGCTAATAGAATGCATTGGCCAGCGCTGATTGGCCAATGTATTCTATTAGCCTGATGAAGTAGAGCTGAATGTGTGTGCTAAGCACACACATTCAGCTCTACTTCATCGGGCTAATAGAATGCATTGGCCAGCGCTGATTGGCCAGAGTACGGAACTCGACCAATCAGCGCTGGCTCTGCTGGAGGAGGCGGAGTCTAAGATCGCTCCACACCAGTCTCCATTCAGGTCCGACCTTAGACTCCGCCTCCTCCGGCAGAGCCAGCGCTGATTGGCCGAAGGCTGGCCAATGCATTCCTATGCGAATGCAGACTTAGCAGTGCTGAGTCAGTTTTGCTCAACTACACATCTGATGCACACTCGGCACTGCTACATCAGATGTAGCAATCTGATGTAGCAGAGCCGAGGGTGCACTAGAACCCCTGTGCAAACTCAGTTCACGCTAATAGAATGCATTGGCCAGCGCTGATTGGCCAATGCATTCTATTAGCCCGATGAAGTAGAGCTGAATGTGTGTGCTAAGCACACACATTCAGCACTGCTTCATCACGCCAATACAATGCATTAGCCAGTGCTGATTGGCCAGAGTACGGAATTCGGCCAATCAGCGCTGGCTCTGCTGGAGGAGGCGGAGTCTAATGTCGGACCTGAATGGAGACTGGTGTGGAGCGATCTTAGACTCCGCCTCCTCCAGCAGAGCCAGCGCTGATTGGTCGAGTTCCGTACTCTGGCCAATCAGCGCTGGCCAATGCATTCTATTAGCCCGATGAAGTAGAGCTGAATGTGTGTGCTTAGCACACACATTCAGCTCTACTTCATCAGGCTAATAGAATACATTGGCCAATCAGCGCTGGCCAATGCATTCTATTAGCTTGATGAAGCAGAGTGTGCACAAGGGTTCAAGCGCACCCTCGGCTCTGATGTAGCAGAGCTGAGGGTGCACAAGGGTTCAAGTGCACCCTCGGCTCTCCTACATCAGAGCCGAGGGTGCGCTTGAACCCTTGTGCAGCCTCAGCTCTGCTACATCAGAGCCGAGGGTGCGCTTGAACCCTTGTGCACACTCTGCTTCATCAAGCTAATAGAATGCATTGGCCAGCGCTGATTGGCCAATGTATTCTATTAGCCTGATGAAGTAGAGCTGAATGTGTGTGCTAAGCACACACATTCAGCTCTACTTCATCGGGCTAATAGAATGCATTGGCCAATCAGCGCTGGCCAATGCATTCTATTAGCGTGAACTGAGTTTGCACAGGGGTTCTAGTGCACCCTCGGCTCTGCTACATCAGATTGCTACATCTGATGTAGCAGTGCCGAGTGTGCATCAGATGTGTAGTTGAGCAAAACTGATTCAGCACTGCTAAGTCTGCATTCGCATAGGAATGCATTGGCCAGCCTTCGGCCAATCAGCGCTGGCTCTGCCGGAGGAGGCGGAGTCTAAGGTCGGACCTGAATGGAGACTGGTGTGGAGCTATCTTAGACTCCGCCTCCTCCAGCAGAGCCAGCGCTGATTGGTCGAGTTCCGTACTCTGGCCAATCAGCACTGGCCAATGCATTTCTATGGGGAAAAGTTAGCTTGCGAAAATCGCAAACTGACAGGGATTTCCATGAAATAAAGTGACTTTTATGCCCCCAGACATGCTTCCCCTGCTGTCCCAGTGTCATTCCAGGGTGTTGGTATCATTTCCTGGGGTGTCATAGTGGACTTGGTGACCCTCCAGACACGAATTTGGGTTTCCCCCTTAACGAGTTTATGTTCCCCATAGACTATAATGGGGTTCGAAACCCATTCGAACACTCGAACAGTGAGCGGCTGTTCGAATCGAATTTCGAACCTCGAACATTTTAGTGTTCGCTCATCTCTAACTATGGTGTCTATTCTGGAAAATTGGATTTCATTGGAAAAAAATTGGGTTTATTAGAATGGTTGACTTTTTGTACACATTGGCTGTACACATGTCTGAAATGTACTACATGTTGTGTCTGTGTATCAGAAGGTCTATTGGTTCTTTCATCAGATCCACCAACTCCGCTCCACTGATTCCAACATAGTTGGAATTTTTTCTCTAGCCATGACCGGTCCTGAGCAATCAGTTTAGTTAGTTTCAGCATCAGATACACTGATTAAGCTCTGTACTGTCATGGGTGGTCCCAGACTATCTGCCTTATCCTTGGACCGTCCACCTGACATTACAGAACCTAATTACAATAATGGGTGCTAAAACTAAATACACTGATTGTTCTGGAACTAAGGGGGCTAGATTCCAACTGCACCCGAATAAGTGGAGTGGAGGCTATTGAGGGATGCAAAGAGTTGACCTTGGTGTAGTTGGTGAAAGGTCCCCTTTAAGTTACATATAAGCAGATACTTATAGTGATGTTGTGGTGTAAACTATAAGACTTGAGTTATTAAACGTAATATTATTTTTTCTTTGCAGAATGTGTAATGAACAGCCAGGAATGGACTCTCAGTCGAGCTACACCTGAAATACGAGTAGTAAGTCTTTTATGCTGTATTCTCCTAACATGCCCAGCTTTTATTTTC
The DNA here is from genome assembly GCF_031893055.1 of Leptodactylus fuscus. Classification (NCBI taxonomy): domain Eukaryota; kingdom Metazoa; phylum Chordata; class Amphibia; order Anura; family Leptodactylidae; genus Leptodactylus; species Leptodactylus fuscus. Next base: position 222,448,733 of record NC_134266.1, read on the forward strand.
ATGTGTCCAGTATATGCTGTACCATATCCTAGCTGGTGGATCACAAATAAAAGCGCTTCTGGAGTTACAATATGCAGTTAAAGGGGTTGTCTGACATGATTAAATGTTTTGTAAAAGGGGCAGAATGAGTTAAAAAAAAAAGGAAGATAAGCATTGCTCCATGGCCAGAAATGCCACTCACTGGCCAAAGTAGTGATTCCCTTCAGCCATTGACTAACTGGGCAGGGCATAAGATAGTGCCCATGTGTACATGACATTTGATTAAATGGTACTTCTTTACTGTATACAGAGGGTTTGTTTTTCAGATTCCTTAAAAATCTAGGAGGATTGGATACTATATTGTGGAGCTAATATACTTCTTCAAAAGGATAATTCCATAGTACAGCACCAAACACCATATAACACCATTATATAGAACCATAGGAAGTCTGTGTGCCCTTATATAGCCTTCTTTATGTTACTTTGCTTTGTGCATGAGAGTAAATGGGGTGGGACATGGATAAGATAAGATAAGATCATCCTTTAATAGTCTCACCATAGGGAAATTCAGTGTGTTACAGCAGCATGGATAATACGGTACCATATTACTAGAAAACATATACAAGCTCAGAATAGCAGATAGAAAAGATACTAGTAGTCATATCAACTAAAAAGAAAAGAAACACTCAGGATCATTTAGTTCTCTGTGTGGAGTGACCTTCGCTTAGCCTGATGTTGATTATACAGCCTGACCGCAGTTGGGAGGAAGGACCTTATCCCTTATCTAGTTTGGCTTATTATAACTAAACTCTTTGGTTGTCTTCCACAGCTATACAAGATCATTCAGGCTGATATTTGTGAATACACTGACAATACAGTATATACCTACCACAGGCTAAATAACTTATTAGATCCTGTATACTGTATATGATGTATAAATTCTTCTGATCTTGGCCAGGTCATAGTACTGCAATTATTTGTCGGCATACTTATACAGACTCTTCTAAAGTTATTATGTTCTGCTGCCTGATCACAAGCAATATTACTAATTGACATAATCAAGAAAAATACTGTTCAGACATAAAGACGTAAAACCACAATCCTGTACATGAAAGACAATAACAGCTATTGATTGTGAGATGACTAATACTGTCTGCACAAAGAGAAGGTTGCTGAACACTTATAAAAGGCCTTGGAGTCAGGAATTGTGACTTCATTTTTGTCTAAATTAAAAAAGAAATAATTCACAGAGTTGTATAAAAGAATTGAACATTGTAGAAAAGATTATGTTAGACTGGGGACACATGGGGCAAGTGTGCTGTGGATTAGCCATGGCAGAATCGACAACTGTTAACCCTCTGCTATGTAAAGTAGAAGACCCATCGATACGCTGAAAAGGGTCTTACAATGTGGGCTTTGAAGCCACAGCATGTCCAAATTATTCCTGTGGTTTCCACTTCTGCTATAGAATGGTTGAAAGCTGCGGCCATAACCAGATGATTTCAACAGTTTATTGCCATGGTCAGGTCCACTGCGGGAAGTCAGCTATGGTCATTCCACTGTAGTCCTATCCCATGTGTGTCCTTAGCCTAACATATTAAAGCAGACCATACACATAACATAGTTACACATATATCCTGAGCATGCCTGTGTTCTCAGTAGTAAGCCACTGACAAAAATATAGTTCAGTTGAAAATCCACCTGCTTTTAGGTCATATTGAGGAGAACCCCCTAAACATTACATATATGGCTAATTCCAGTGAAATTGTTAGATTCAGGCCAACTTAAAGTGTACCTCCGGGTATAAGAAAATTTGCATAAATGAATAGAGATGAGCGAGTAGTATTCGATTGAATACCTCCCCTGCATGGATATTGGTGCACCCAGTTGAATACCACATGATAAACGCAGTAAAAATTCAACATCCCTGGTGCTTTTTTACACCAATATCTATGCAGGGGAGGTATTCAATCAAATACTACTTGCTCATCTCTACAAATGAGTACTTATTAATACAAGAAAATTTGTAATATATTTTATTAAAGAAATATGTTTTATTGTCTACTTTTTTTAGACTGACTTACTTTCTACATATTAGTCATATTATGATGAGGATACTAGAAAAGACAGAGTGAACCATTAAAACCATTATGTAAAAATTAGCAAACATACACAGCCCACTCACATGTCCATGGTCACAGTCGTGGATCGCGCTCCAATGTCCAACTGTACAGGATAAGCCCTTGGTTAGGGGTGTGCAAATAATACAATCACAGAAAAAATATATCCAGCAAACAAAAAAGTTGGATAATAAATATGAACTTAACTTTTAATTATCATGAAAAAATGTGAGCAAGCATATATAAAATGGAAAACATCTCATGTTTGGACCGCTTACGTGTTTGAGGGCATGAGCTTCTTAGTCATAGCCTCATTAAAACCATTAGCATATCATATAAACTTATCACAGGAGCTGAGGTGTTATGGTCAGTGAGCAAGTCCGCCTTCACAAGTTCATCTCCACAAAGCCCGTAAAACGCCAGGCGTGATTTGTCATAAGGCAGCACTGCAAAAAAACTAAGAATAATAAAAGACCATAATATACAACATTGAGAAATAAAAAAATCCTTAAGGGTCTGTTCACATGGCAAAAAATGAAGAGGAAATTCCTCTGTATGGGCCTAATCACGAAGGAGTCTCAAGCTGTGGAGCCCGCGGGCAGAATCCGCAGCATAATCGAGTAGGGCGGTCCTTTTTTCCACATCCTGCTGCGATCTCTGCCTCCCATTGAAAACAATGAGAGGCAGATTCGGGAGGAATACGCTTCGGATTCGGGGGCGCCCCCAAATCCACAGCAAATTCCTCTGTGTGAACTGACCCTTATAGGGTGGGAAGGCAGGAAGTTCCAAAGAAAGCAACCAAATATAAGGTACCCAGGGACTCATATAAACTATGGGTAATACCATTATAAGCCCATAGGGTGCAAAGGGAAGTGATTACAGGGTATATGCAGACTGTACTATTGCTGGCTAGAGGGATGGACTATACTGGAGCAGCAAATGGGCATTAAAGGGAAACTCCGTTCAGTAAGACACATAAGGGCAGCTATCGGAATAACACTGCAGCACCATGTTGAAGAGGAACTAAACCTTGCTCTGCAGTCACTGACACTTTCCGTAGATGGTTTGGTGTAATTCAAAATGGTGGTTATGGGGTAATGCAAGAACGATTGAGATACTCACATTGTATTCAACTAGTACTGTATAGATGGGTCAGTCATAGGATATTCCTTGGTAAAATGCCTTTGGGAGACCCAAACACCAAAATATTCAGTAGCTCTTTGATAATCTTAGGGTCTGTAACAAGTACTTTACTGTATCTTCAGATTATCTTCTATACTCTTCATTTTAAGCAAACACAAGAAACTTCATTGTGGTAAGATTTGTCTTTAATATGTTTTTCTCCTCTACAGGGTGTTGTGGGTAACATCAAAAGTGGAAAATCTGCCCTCGTTCACCGATTTGTTACAGGATCCTATCTGGCATTAGAAGCACCAGAAAGTAAGTTACTTCCTCTAAGTACCTTTGGTAAGGCTGCTGTATATAGGGATAAATGTGTGCCATAATATCGGCCATCTATGTCACAAAACTCCAGATAGGATAAAGAATTCCCCCTATTGTGTTTTTAAGGTTCTTAAGCTAAGTAACCCTACTTAATCAAATTATATCACAGTACCCCTAAGGCGGGTTGCAGATGACTGTGTGCTAGCTGTTTGCTGTGAATGGCATGGGCGGCGCACAGGGGGCAGACAGATATAATCCGTGTGCCGCCTGTGCATCGGGTTTACTTAAGCAGACCCATTCATTCAATGGATAGCAAGGGCTTCAAGACCAGACAGGCATAGGATCTGCTCCAAATTTTGCAGCCGCCACTGTCAGCCTGTGTAATTCACGATCATGTGCACAGGCCCACAGAAATGTATAGGTTAATGTGCTATTTGGGAAAAACCCAGCTAGCACACTGACCTGGCACACGGTTGTCTGCAAGTGGCTCAAGACTGTGATCATACACTTTGTTGACTATTTACCGCTCTGCATAAGTACATAAGTACCCTACTAACATCACATGAACCACCTGTGGTATGCATACCCCGAATTATAAGCCTACACATTTACCAACATTTACACCCTAACCACAGACTGCCCCATCACCAGGAGTGTGTGTGTGTGTATGTGAGTGTGTGTATATGAATGTGTGTATGTGAGTGTGTGTGTGTGTGTGTGTGTGTGTGTGTGTGTGTGTGTGTGTGTGTGTGTGTGTGTGTGTGTGTGTGTAGTCTGTAAGACACGTCTCTTTCCAGGCAAAGATATGCCAAAATTACTGGAAATTTTGGTAAAAATTTGAGACTGTTGCTCCAAATTCAAAACATATGACAACTATGAACCCAGGTAATAGGAGGTCATAGACCTAGTGAGACCATGTTAAAGAGTCAAAATACGTTGTACATTCAACCCTATGCTACATAAGCCAGCTTTAGATGAGCAGAAACTTGTGCTATCTAGTTCAATAATTTCCCAGTTTCTATATAAGCCACCCACTCACATACTCTGCTGGGCTCTTTGTGTTCTGTTGCTTAAAGTAGCAAAAAGCATTGTGTTTTGTCAGCATGAAAAAAAATTGCTTTTGCAAAGCCATAAAAGAACATCTCTTACTCAGAACATTAGAAACGGAGGAATTCATAAAAGTAAATTAATTACATCTGCGTAGGCTCCCAGCAAGAGAAATTCTATACTTCTGCTAAGGGTAATACAGGGGCTTATATGTTTTTATGTATATTATTTGCTCCTAAATGTCAAATGCCCCCTAAACAATCAATTATATATTATATTCCTAATGAGGTATTGCCATCTGGGACATAAGTGTCTGATGGATGCAACATCCATCTTGAGAATTGGGGTGACCCATTTCGCTTTGTAGTAAGAGGTGGTCATCCATGGACAGTTCTCTCCATTCATTTCATTGGGAGTTCTCAAAATAGCCAAAGAGGATGATTTGGATATCCCCATAGAGTACAGCAGGGGTTAAAACACCAGGGCTGGTATAATAATGGCAAAATGGATTGTAGCCCAGAGCTGTAGCATGCAAGGTGGCCCAATGTCAAGTAATTGCTTATTTGCCCCATTATAATCCGACCTCATAGTTAACCAGTTCATTCATCCCTAATGTATATGTGTTTTTTTTAATTTTATTAGTGTCACTAAGGGGTATTATAGGATCACTAAGGGGTATTATATTGTGTGAAGAGGCCACAATGTGGTGGGCTGCTATGGAACATTATTCTGGCGCATGGACCTTTGGATGAATAAATGGGGTTGTACTTTCTGAGCAGCCCAGGACCCATTCCACCCTTACATCACCCCAGTGGACCAATTGTTTCTTCATACTCAAAGCACAGTTGAGCGTTGTGGAGAGTCAGTGGCTACCACACACACAATGTTTTACAGGAATCCAATCTAACTATCAGTATATTTCTGGCATGTGGGAGGAAATCGGAGTACCCAGAGGAAACCTAAACTCCATTTGCCTTTGGTTAGATTCAAATCCAGGACCCCAGGAAAAGGGAACAGTGCTAACCACCGGGTCACCATGTTGCCCCAAAGCAAGAGCCTTTCCTCTGGTAACAATATTACACTAGCAGCAGAACTTTACAACACATGCAACCAGTTTTATGGACAGTACTTGCATCTGGGGAAAAGGTTTGCTACCCTAACCATGTATTTAAGAATCTGGTCAAGGCAGAGTTATCCCTCGTTCACATCTGCGTTGGTATTCCGTCCGGGGGAGTCCACATGGGGACTCAATAAAAGGAATACCAAACACAATTGCAAGCGATGTGCAGTAAGCACACGGACCTCATAGACTATATAGACTATAATGGAGTCCGTGCGCTTGCTGCACGCTGCCCGCACAAATCATGTGGACAGGAAAGTAGATTGGGAACTGCACAGTCTTAAACCCACATCGACTTATCAAGCAATTCAGAAAAATTTTATGTAAATGTGACAAAATGCCGCAAGATGCGTTCCCTTTTTGTTTACTTTATGCTGTCATAACCGCAAATTAGTAAATCTGCACCATTATATTCTGATCCAATAAGTGGATAACCATTTTCATCATGTAGTGTATAGTACAAAGATGATGCACTTTCCACTATAATACACACTGTGCTATGAAGGACTTTACTGTCCTTGAGAAAGAACTTGATAAAACTTTGAAATATTCATTCTGTGGGGAAAAAATAGTTACTGATAATTACAATTAAGATTGTGCTTGATGAATTGCCTCTGGGACATTAGTCCGTGGTGGTAAGACACCATCTCAGTCCTTGACTATTAAGCTGTCAGCGTTGTCATCCCATTGTGGCAGTGTCTTCACACGCTAGTCTAATTAAAGGATAATTATGTCACGCAGCTCCTTGACAGCATTAATTGTATAGCCCTGTATTGCTCTTGGAGTGATGGTATCTCTTCAATACACAATATGACTCATTTACGATTTCAAAAGATAATTCTGAACAAAGATACCAGGCTACATGGATTAAATGCAAATCTCCAATAGCTGGCACAACTAATTTCCTCCGACTAAAAAACTGCTAAATGGAATCTACTATAGATATCGATGGACAGTTCTCTCTGATCAACCATACTGTACCAATATTTAGTTTTAGTGATACATTGGGATGACCAGCTTTAGCCTCCCTACCTAACCTCACCTCACTCGTGTCCCAAAATATGGAGACTCCAAGAATTGTATTTTTTTTTTTTTTGCAACGTTTTAGATGGGATTGGAATTAAAATGTAAATAAAACTATATAAATTTGGTATCCTCAGAATTGTACCAATCCATAGAATACAAATGACATATCATTTTAGCTGTACAGTAAATGTCGTAAAAACAAAGCTCATAAAAAAGTTGCACAAATGCAGTTTTTCTCCAATTCTACCCCATTCTGAATTTCTTTCCAACTTCCCAGTACATAATACAAAATATTAAATGGTACCATTACAAAGTAAAATTTGTCCCACAAACATTAAAGGGGTTTTTCCATCTTCCTCTTTCAGCAACTTTGCCTGCTGTCTTTTCCTCTCAATTCCTGTATTCTTCAGCAATCGGGTGGGTGGGCTTTGATGATTGATGAACAGGACACTATAAAATAGCTCAATAGATAGAGATATTGCCTTTACCAAGAGAGATTAATTTAATTACTAGAAATAATAAATTACATATAATATGCACAGTAAATGTCTATTACATTACACAGCATTTGAGAGCTTCTACAGAAAAGGGACAACTTGTGCAAAACTCAATGTTATCTTTGTGTGTACATAAAGACATAACATAGGCTGGCCTAACCAGAGACTGAAATTCCAATTCCTGGGTAGAAGGCAATAGTATACTTGTGTAAAAAGGGTAGAGTGGACCCATATAGCTCTGATGTAAACAGCTTTGACACAAGTGTTGAACGGGTCCATAGACCCCTATAGACCTAATGGGGTAGATTTATTATGCGTTGTTTACTTTCTTTTACACCACCTATGCCACTTTCATGGACAGGGGTGTGGATGGTGCACTAGATTTATTATCATTTACACCAGTGAGGTGCACCCTTTGTCAAGAGATATGAAGACATCAGTCATTCAGCCAGGTAGATGTCCATTTGGCATCTACCTTTTTTGGAATATATCTGTATATGTCTTATCCTTAACCACTTTAGAAGATCTTCCATGCTTCGTATGCATTTGGCAACCACAAAAAGCATATATTGATGTATGGATGACAAATGGAACTATATAGTCTACAGTTGCTTTTCTTGAGGCTTATACTTGATGTTGGGAAATTTTTACCAAAGATAACCATTTAAGGAGGTGTGACTAGACACTATTTATTCTTTATGCCTGCGAAATGTAAATGCACATCGATCTTGAAGTCCGAAGTCCACAGATCACTCGGACCACATCTACCATCACATCATTTTATTATTTACTATGTATTTCACTCTGTCTAAATTAAAAATATAGTGAGAAAAATAATAATTCACATTAAAGCGTAGCTGTGGCGGTGGACCCTGAGCAAATCCCAGCACAGGCTCGCACAGTTACCACTGCACAGCTTAATTGACTTTGTGATTACAGTTGTGAAAAATTCTTAATTGAAAGATTTGAAGGTGATTAATAAACATTCGCCGCCCCGACAAGTAATTTCAGGAAGGTAAAAAAATTCTGCACTGACACAGCAGCTGAATTCTAAATCCATATCTTGGCACCTTATGGCCATAGTTCTGAGCTGCCTGATTATCATGATTTGTTCTTTATGACTTGGATAAAGTCTATCTGTCCTATAAAGCCCATGTAATTACATAGTATCAATGGCAGATTTATTTGCATTTACGTTCCTTACTACTTCATATGTAATTATAGTCTGTTTATTATATGTACAATGTGTGTAATATTTATATATATATATATATATATATATATATATATATTGTAATTATAGTCTGTTTATTATATGTACAATGTGTGTGTATATATATATATATATATATATATATATATATATATATACTGTGTGTATGTATATATATATATATATATATATATATATATATATATATATATACACACACATGTATATATATATCATATAGTTTAGCTAAGATTTGATGCTCTATACTCTTACTACTTTTACAGAGTTACACTGCGTTTATACAGAGCTGTAATCCGACATCGCCTTGACCCTTAATAGGCCCAATTGTATGCCTCTGATTGTATACCTAAATATTTAGAGATTAGATGAGAGGTGATAAATCATATGCTGTATAAGTCAGCTAAGGTGGCCATACACATTCAATATCTTTCTATTATATGCTGAGTACTGTAAGTCCTACTGGAATAAAAGATCTCTGCAGGGCAATGGCCCCTATGGTTCCCTGAGCCCTGAGGGGAAAACTAGATGTAACATCCTCACCCATTCGGGCTTTGGCACCATCCTCCGGCCGCATGCTGCAGCGCAGGAGGCATGTCCAGCTATGATTCCTTCCTTTGGGTTCTTCTTGTATTGTCTGAATACTGTCCTATTCCCTCACCTAATTGATTTTCCTCCACACCCATCTTCTTAATCTTGGTTTCCCTTCGCCCCTATAACAGTTAATGTTAGCCTTGCCTGTGTGAAGGGCATACAATTTGTATACATCTTCCAGACTGACCGAGCTTTGTGTGAAGTTACGCACTTGAGAAAGGGCAGGTGTGCCCGAAACGCGGCGATTTTTTAGCGTTGTGCAGCATTGTCTTTTTGAATAAAATCCTGTTGTGACCTGAGAGCGCCGTCTTTCCATTTCATTGAAAACTCTTGCCTGTGTGATTGGCAGCCTAACTTAATATGAGATCTGGGGCGGGTTCTTCCTTCCTATTTATTGTTTGCTCACATTCACATTGGTGCTTGCTATTGCCTTGTGCGTGCTGGCTATTTACTCTTTCTGTTTTGTTACCTGTATTCTTATTCCTGACCTCAGGCTTTAACTTTGTTCTCTTGGATCTCGTTTCTGTACTGCACTGCTCGACTGTTACCGACCCCCTGGCTAGCAGACCTCCCTTTTGTTGTTGTTTGTCTTGTCTGAGTTCTATGTCATCACGTATATTTAGGAAGGGTTTTGCTGCTAAGTTGTCTTCTGTCGCCTAGGACAATTCAGGCAAGTAAACAGGGATGGGGGGAAGCTTATGGCTCACTGTCTTGTCGTACCCCTCCCCCAGGGGTCACCAGCAGCTACTGGCTCCTCTAGCAATTCCTTTACAATAGATCTTAATTGCCAGGAAGTCCACTAAGATTAAAATTTGAGCCATTGCCCTGTGGAGATTATTTATTTCAATATGGCATGATAACATACATTAAAGAAACTTGTATACTAGAAAAATCCACGTGCTGTTACTTTTCTACCGGACGCTTGCATTAGAGACCAATGCAGTGGTCACAGCTTTTCACAGATTTATTTATTACTGACAGTTCAGTTTTAAAGACTATCCTATCTCCTTCCTTCTTGTACACAAGATTTCTTATAGATTTAGCCACCACAAAATGGATGATGCATGCACTGAGTGGGTACAGTACAGTACAGTACCTCACTCTGTGTTATACTGTTATACACTGTTATACATTTGGGCAAGGCTTGATTCACACCATGTCAAGAGGTTGTATTTGCACAAATGTCATGCAAAATCCTCACTTCTGGAGGCTTAGGTATCCAACATTAAATAATCAACTAAATGTACAGATTAAGCAAATTTACATTTTAACTTGATACTTACATTTTTCCCAGGAGCATAAACATATTTAGATCTGTAGACAAGTAAAAGTTAAGCATTTTTGCAAATATAAGTGATTAAAAGGTTTTCTGAAATATAGGCAAAGGCCCCAAATAATTTGCAGTGTAAAAAGTCCAGCAAAGACTTCTTCCATATAATTTAACTTTTAATAAAGATGCAATTAAAAGTCACAAAATTCTTCAGCAAGCATTTTTACATAGGTAGAGTTATGCAGTGAGCCACATGGGTGACTAACTAGCTGAAGCCCCTAAATAGCAAAATGCAGATAAAAAGAACTGCAGAAAATAACGCAGGAGAAATGCAGCATCTATCATTGCAGGGTTTTTTGAGTTTTTCTTCTGAATTCTTCATTATTAGACCTATAGGAAAAATGTGTTGATTGTCAATAATGTGGGCGGAGTGGGTTTTTTTTCTGCAGTGTGTTGATGGGATTTGCCAGAATCTCATTCACTTTGCAGGTACTATAAAATGCAGCGTTTTATGGCGAGGCATTTCAGCTGCAGGAAAAACACTATATTTTCTCAATGTTGGGCTTTAAGCCTTAAAGATTCTCTCTAACCATCTTAGAAGTGACAGTCTGTTGTCAATGGTTGTCAGTTGATACGACCATGAGTGCAGGAACTTTCTATGGTCTGGCACTTGTTAGAAACCCAGCCATGATTTTCTCATTGTGGCCAGGTTAGTTATCAGAAAGTGAAGTTGAATACGGATTATATATATATATATATATATATATATATATATATATATATATATATATATAGACAGTATATGTATGTAAATGTGAAGAGGTGAAAAGTAATGATACCAAATTTCCCAGATCGACCATGTCAATCTGGGAAGCTGAGTCAATCTTGCTGCATCATAGTGATGTATGTTGCTATGAGCTTCAGCCCAACTGTAGGTGTACTCTGCTGTGTACTGTGTATATAGGACAGTAGTTCCCGTGTTCAGACCATTGTAGATCACTATTGTTCAAGGCGTTCAGCTCAAACAAGTGGTTGGCCTAAACATGAGGCTGTCACTCACACAAACAGTATTACCTATACCACACACCTGTCTGAAAAAGCCCTTACTGTTTTACTATGCTGAACACTGAAAAAACACTGCTATACCATCTACAAAATGGCATAGTTTTCAGAATAAAAAAACTGAAAGCATCCTAATTTATTAATAATATTACTAATAATATTAATTATATAACTCAATACAAATACCGCTAGATAATACATATAAAACACTGCTTAAATCATGCATTCTTATGGTGCTAGTTTATCTTGTTTGCAGCATATGGTATCCGCTTGTATTCTCTTTCCAGTGGTGTATGTGTGTATGGTGATGTAGAGCACCTGTGGCTAATAAGTATGACCTGATATGACCACGAATATAGGAGCCCTGTCTTTCTACATTGGTTAAAATCTTAATGTGCCGTCACTCGGTCAAGGAGTTTGGTGCCAGGAAAAGGCTTCTCATAGCCATAGCAAAATAGAAATAAATTTCCTGCACTCAAATTAATGCTTCCAAAATATTGTGAACTTTTATTAACATCCGACAAAAACGTTTCGGTCTTATATAGACCTTCTTCAGTTTGTCTTAAAAATACAAAAGGAAATAACAAAATATAAGTGATTCCATCTCATAAATATAGTACAAATAATATACAAATAACATACAGACAATAGTACACAACAAGGTAATCAATGGTGTTAGATATGTAGCCCAAAAGGTATAAGGTTTATGACATGTGCATATCTGGGTAACACCATAAAATGAGCAGGCAATAGTAGAGCATGCATAAACAGGTGAAGTAGGTGTATTCAACAAGATGATATACTGCCAAACTGAATAGGATATGTCGCCGTGCTTCTACTGAGGAATGGTGCCCAGCTTACTAGACAAAATGTTATGTCCTATGAATACATTGGTATCACAAATCCTGTACAATCTTACCGGTGGGGTATAGTGGAAAGTGGAAGCTTCTGAAATGGTCCAGGTCAGAGGGTGCAGTAGAGGTACCTCTACTGCACCCTCTGACCTGGACCATTTCAGAAGCTTCCACTTTCCACTATACCCCACCGGTAAGATTGTACAGGATTTGTGATACCAATGTATTCATAGGACATAACATTTTGTCTAGTAAGCTGGGCACCATTCCTCAGTAGAAGCACGGCGACATATCCTATTCAGTTTGGCAGTATATCATCTTGTTGAATACACCTACTTCACCTGTTTATGCATGCTCTACTATTGCCTGCTCATTTTATGGTGTTACCCAGATATGCACATGTCATATACCTTATACCTTTTGGGCTACATATCTAACACCATTGATTACCTTGTTGTGTACTATTGTCTGTATGTTATTTGTATATTATTTGTACTATATTTATGAGATGGAATCACTTATATTTTGTTATTTCCTTTTGTATTTTTAAGACAAACTGAAGAAGGTCTATATAAGACCGAAACGTTTTTGTCGGATGTTAATAAAAGTTCACAATATTTTGGAAGCATTAATTTGAGTGCAGGAAATTTATTTCTATTTTTCTACATTGGTTGTCATTTTACAGGGTTGTATTTGATAATACGCACAGAAAAGACCAGGGTAATATGTCACTAGAAATAAGTGTATGCCCCCAGAGATACAAAATGAATTTGCGTTTTGTAAGGATCCTAGACAGGTAATTCTAGACTACGGAGCTGCATTTATGTAATGTTTTATGATGATTTGCTGTTTGCTACCTTTGAACATTGTAGTTCATTCCTCAATGAATAGTGTGATGTAACAGAAGCAGCACAAGCAGCAAGCAGCCAAATTACCTGGTATCCCATCTGTGGTGACTCTGTGTACTAGATCAAACAGACCGAGTGCTTGTTAAAATGGTTCAGGATGAAAGTTACTTATGTGGCTAATGTTTTCCCATAGCAAAATTTTAGTACTCAAGAGCTAAAGCATGGTGTGTACAACTGACCGTGCAGTTACAAAGAATGAAAAGTCAATGCAATCTGCAGGCAGCATGTTATAGAGCAGGAGGAACTGAGCAGACTGATATATAGATTTATGGGTAAAGAATCAGACTAATTATAGATAGATACATATAATGATAGATAGATAGATAGATAGAGTAAAATTAGATATTTTATTGTATTTTTGGAGAGCTGCATATTTTCTGAAAATATTATCAAGATTTTGTCTATGCCTGGAGGCTTGCACCCCTTCTCCCCTTTTATTTCTTGGGCTATTGGAATTTCTTTTTTCTTAATAGATAGAAACTTTATTTGTCCCTAAAGGGAAGTGTCGTGTTTCAGCAGCTCAATACATAATAAAAATCATACAGAAGTCAAAACTGATAAAATCAAACATAGATAACACAAATGGTACCTATACTACATCATTACAATAAAAACCTAAAATCTAAAATCTTTTTATACAATCCCCAAACGTAACCCCTTCTCCCAAAAAACTAGTTACAAAAATTATTATATATAGTAATTGCTTTTTAGGAAAGTGAAATAGCCTCCTTATTGCACTTCAATTGAACATATAGCAGAAGGTGCTCCGTTGACTCAAATCGACATCATATAAGAGATTAGAAGGATTGAAGGAATATGACAATGCTTAAAGGGGTATTCCCATAACTCTTGTTCTGCAGCCTGAAGACTCTATGCTCTCTTCACTTCCTGGATTTCTCGGCACATTGGTGGGTGGGGTTTCACTTGCTCTGCTATCTGCTATGCATAACCACAGTATGAAGCTGATGTTGAAACTGATGTAGCAGAGCTAGATCTGAGTCAGCTTGCATTACATACAGAGGTAGACAGCACAGTAATCCCGGAGCTCTCACTTCCCCCCTCCCCTATCTGAGGAGCTCCGTTGCTTGTCAGCCCCTCCTTCTCCCCCTGAGAGCAGGCAGCTACATCACTTGGGAAATGAGCAGAGAAGCCCAGAGCCATAGAATCGCAGTGTCAACAATGAAGTGAATAAATTAAGATAGTGGCCAAACAAAGCAGTTTTGATAAAGTAATGTATTTGCGAAAAGCCTTAAATCCACATAAACTAGCAGTATAGGTAGGATGCTTTTCATGGGACAACCCCTTTAACAAGGCAACCAGGGCCCTACACAGAACTATGTATTTGGTAATTTTCACATATGAAAAATGTCAAATTACAGGTAATTTTTAGACGTCCTGTTGATAATGCATGTTGACATTGATCCTCAGATCAAAATCATCCGATCTCAAGAGGACAGGAATAAAACAAGACATAAGTAAAATGTGCAAATAGTTTACTTTATGCTGCTTTTTTTTAGTGCCAAGTCCATGTATAAGGGGAAGGGGTTGAAATGTTGTTCATATTTATCAAGTTCATTCATATTTTGCATGCATCCACATCCCCCCTCCCTAGCCAAGTTTTAGCAAATTTCTGTGATGTTAGTCACTCTTTATTAACACCACCATACAGTACAGTTGGGTAAACCTGTTTAATTGCGGCACCTCATTCGTTGGGCAATGATCCACCTGCCCCTGGTCCACCCATAGTCTAGGAGACAGCGGTGCTTGTGCATCTCCATTGACTTTGTGGTTACCCAAAGTTATGAAACATGTGTCTCTGTACAGGTAGCATTAACCTACTGTCCCTATCCTGCTTTATCTTAAATAACCCTGCATTACCTCAACCCTAGTCCCCAAATCCAGTTACCTTGAGGCTTACCTACCATCTGAAGTACTGCCCCTTCCTGTTCCCATAACTCCTCTCAGAGTCCCCAGAACAAAAGCTATATAACCAACTTCATTTTGTACCTAGCATTCTTAACAAACCCTATACCATGCAATACTAACCCATATTTCCAAGTCAGACCACTTGGCACAGGCAACTATGTGGCCAACTCCATGTTGAGCATATCCTACATAGTAAACCCTTTATAAGATTATATCAACTTAACTAGCTCAATCTCCTCACCACTTTTCTTTTCTTCTTGGGGCCATATGGACCTCCTTATGGTTCCTTACACAGTGAAACTGCTTCCTTTGGCACACCCCTGGTTTGTATGGTAGGTTCAGAAAGAACCCTGCTCCTAGCTACAAATACAATATATGTTCCCTGCACTTCTTTTC
This sequence comes from Leptodactylus fuscus, assembly GCF_031893055.1. NCBI lineage: Eukaryota > Metazoa > Chordata > Amphibia > Anura > Leptodactylidae > Leptodactylus > Leptodactylus fuscus. The sequence continues at coordinate 222,464,206 of NC_134266.1, forward strand.
TATACAGTATGGTATGCGTCATACTGTATGATATATAATTTTATCATCCTGGATTATACAAATGTATTTGACCCAAATAATCTCATCCTTCTTCCCTCTTTATAAAATGACTATGATACATCGGGACAGTTGGGAAGTGATCTGTACCTAATTTTATTACCCCATCAGCAACAAACAGACTAGATATTTTTACAGCACAATCCCTGTTGTACCCAGGATTTGCTTCAGACCTGGCACTTGTCGCTGTCTTATTGTAAATCCTCCTCTGCCTTTTCCCCACAGTGCAGTGAACAACAAAGAATGTCATATTCCCTCACGCCTCCAATGGGAGCTGTCCATCCAGCTTAGTGCTGAAGTCTCTGAATGGGCACATGGATGTGCGGCTGCTTCACGTGAATTTATTGCAAGCTTCTCAGCCTATATTTCAGTTTTTCCCTGTTTTAATGTTTGTGTACTTAGGCAATAAGGAAGGTGTAGATCATATATTTTATCTCTAGTGCATCAAGGGTAGGATTAATATCCAATACACCATTTTAGAAAACGAAAAAGTGCAGCCTTTGGGGTATAGGTATCCTGCACTATTTTTTCCAGCATTTTTTACTGCATCTGTGACAGCAGTTCCTGAAGGAGCCTCTGATACAGATGTGAACATAGCCTTACGCTAGGTGCACACTAGCATTCACACTAGCTGTTCTTCGGGTTTGGTTCTTGGGGACCTGAAAAACGGAAACCCTATCCACTTAAAAAGCGGTTATCCCCCCCCCCATAAACCATTATAGTGTCTGCTGGGTTTCTGCCTGAAGTCGGAGAGAAAAGTCCCGCTTGCATGATTTCAGCAAAGAACTCTTAAGGGCTAGTTCACACGTGATTGCGTGTGTGCATATTCTGTTACGGCTGCCGCAACGGGATTCCGGTGCAGTGCACGGCATCCCGTCTCGGCTTTCCGCTCCAGATTAGGCCCAAATGAATGGCAGCTCGTTTCTTTTTTCCACTAGCGGTATATTGCCGCTAGCGGAAAAAAGAACGCTAGCAGTCTACATAGACCACCATTGTGAGGGGGCGGATTATGAAGTGGATTCCATGCCAAAATCCGCCCCCTCTTGCCCCGTGTGAATGGGGCCTTATTCTTTGTAAAATGCAAAGTTATACCATTTCCCAGTAGACTTCCTGTATCAATTCCTGCATAGTCTTCAAGATCTCTGCTTGCTGTCTTGTAATAGACAATAGTAATCGTTCACTTCCAGTGCACAAGAAATTTGCCCTGACTATATGCAGATTATACATATTCACTACCAAGAGAACACTGTAACTCTGTATATAATAACACTGGAACACTGTATATAATGAAGAGCCTTAAAGGGAGTCTGTCATGTCCAAAATACATCCTAAACGAATAATAATGGTATGTGGAGGCCTTTAATAGGAGCAGACAAAAATGTGTTTATTTAAAGAGGCATCTACATATTTTAAAAATACCTACATATAGTGTAAAACACAAAGTAAGGACTCACCATTTCTTTCCCTTTGACAATTCAGTGCTGGTGCTCCCCTTGTTCTCCTGATCTTTTATCTAACCAAAGGTGGATAACCCCTTTAAATAGTCTTTTCCCAACAGCTCTTAGCACCCTTTTATAGGCTCCACTCCCCTGATTCTGGCACAGTAAGAATGTATTCTCTAGTTCTCACTGTTCCTAACCAGTCAATGCAGTTATTTTCTGTGTCTGATGAGCTATGTAGACTCTCTACTGTTCAGTGGGTGCTCTTTAGCCAGAGTAGACTGTGAGGATGGATAAAACCGAAATACCGTCCCCTTCCCATTATCGGGTAAAACCCCAAAAATAATGACACGTGACAACAGATAAACCTTTGTTGGGCTGGAGGTCGGCCACAGCATTTATTTCCGGTTAACCTTTGAACTTGTATTTACATAACCATAACAAAATTAACCAACGTGGGACGGAAAGGCGGACGCCCAGCCCCTTCACTTCAGGGAGGCCACTCCCACTTCCCGTCCGACCGACTATTTCCGCTGGAAAACCGCACGTCAGCTGTGACTTTGCAACAAAACCCTGGGATTAACTAAAAGAGAAACCAAAATTAAAACATGTAAAAACACAACCACGCAATCAGGGCAGCGCCCATGAAAGGAAAGCAAAACCCGAGCAGGAGAAGTTCCCCAACGACAACATACACATCAAACAACACATAGCACAAACAAAACGGAAAACACCAATTCTCCTTTGTGTTTCTTTTTTTTTTTTTTTTTTTCTAAATTTAACCAAACGTTTCTCACCAAATTTTCCCTCTTTTCCCTTTTTTTTTTTTAAAAAAAAAAAAAAAAACAACCAAGGGGAGGGAGGGTGGGGAGCTCTTGCGGTTGTTCAGGCAGCCGGAAAGGAAGTCCGGCAAGCTGCGCTGCAATTTAGGAGGACGGGGCATACCAATAGAAGCCCCGCCCCAAAAGCAGGGGGGGGGGGGAAGGAGAGAAGAGAGAGGACAGGCAGGCTAAGCCCAGAAAAGAAGAAAGAAGAGCAAAGATTAAGAATAAAAAGATCAGTTAATGAACAAGGAGAAATAAAAGAGAAAGAGGAACTTGTATTATGCCTAAAAAGGAAGGGGGAGGGAAAAACCAATAATTGAACACCCCCACCATCGCAGTCCCTGGCATCCTCCTATAATGGTCCGGTGCCTACAAGACTGCGAGGATGGATAAAACCGAAATACCGTCCCCTTCCCATTATCGGGTAAAACCCCAAAAATAATGACATGTGACAACAGATAAACCTTTGTTGGGCTGGAGGTCGGCCACAGCATTTATTTCTGGTTAACCTTTGAACTTGTATTTGCATAACCATAACAAAATTAACCAACGTGGGACGGAAAGGCGGACGCCTGGCCCCTTCACTTCAGGGAGGCCACTCCCACTTCCCGTTCGACCGACTATTTCCTCTGGAAAACCGCCAAGGAGGACCCGGCGAAGGGCCTAAGCCGGGTTCCGACCCCCACCCAAGAGAAACATGGCCTGCTCTACGCCATCTTGTAGTCCAGATAAGAAAATGTCCATCCCAATCTCGTTAAGGTGCACACCATCTTGTCGCATGAGCCCCCCATTTTCCCCTTCAAGTTGACGATGACGCACCACAATGCCACCCTTCGAGCGGACTAAGCGAGCCATCCGTGAATTCACGGTCCTGCGAGACCTCTCAATCGCTGCAGCGTCCCTACTGGAACGCCATGACACCCTGGAGACGATTTCCGACCAAACTAGGACAACATTGCTGAAGAAGGAGGAGAAACGATCAATGTCCGACCTCATCAAGGTCAATAGCTCAACCATGCGCATGGAGACCAAGTCATTTCCACCAGCGTGAAGAACGAGGATAACCGCCGCAGGGGCGAGCCTGCTCAATTCGACCACCTCCGGCAACACTTGGGACAAGCGGAGACCGCGGACACCTCTCCAAAGTACGTCCAAATCGACAAAGCCAAGATTTCTCCCACCAGGGCGAACGTCGGCACGCAGCGCCGCCCAATAGACGTAAGAATGCCCGAGGAAAGCTACAAGAGGAGGATGGAGATCTGCAAGAGAGGAAAATCACAACACCAGCTCAGGGCGAACATAGCTAACATAACAGGAAGATTTCCACCTACCGATCCGCTGCACATCCCCCTCAGAGAGTCCCGCCCTAGAAGCCTCCGTTGCGGCACCAATGCGGAAAGAGTGAGCAGCAAACTCCATAGGAGGAAGCCCCAGAACACACAAACATTTACGAAAGAAAGACTGAAACTGAAAACGAGTGACAACAGAACCGTCTTGATGAAACATAAAATACGGACTAGGGGAAGGGAAACGAAAGAAAGAGGAAACAGCCGAAACAGGGCAGGACGGGCCAGAGACCGCGAAAAGAGACAACCAAACCCCTCTACCCAGCTGATCGGTCTTGGAACGTCGCACCTTAAGTTTGACGAACCCGTCACCCAACACCACATCCTCATGCAACAACCCTCCAGGCAAAGAAGAAGAAGGGGAACACAATTCACCCACCCTCAGGGCCCCAAAGAAGGCGACACAAAAACCGGCAGTCCAAAGTGCCGTCTCGTAAGGAGAACAGCACACAGTACCCACCGAAGAAAGCAAACGCAACACGATGGCATGAGTAATGGGGCGGCGACATTCACGACGGACGACTTCCTTCCTCCAACCCTTGAGGACCTGACGTACAACAAAGACCTGGGAAACATCTGGGAGACACCGCAGACGCAGATGAAAGCCCACACCCGCTAATCGCTTTTGAACAACAGAAGCAGAAAATCCACGCTCACGGAGATCACCCAAATAACTGAGAGTAGTGCTGAGTAACATAGACGCATCAGAGGACAGTGCATCCCCGCCCAAGACAGACAGCCATTCAGACCAAGCCTTACCATGCGCAGTCCAAGTGGAAGGAGCCACGGAAGATTGGAGTAACGGAATTAGACGAGGGTCACCAAGTCCCAAACCTGTGGGGGGCAAGAGGCACCCACCGCCGCAACCGCTCCCGAAAAACCTGCCAATTGAAGCGGGACAAGGCATCAGCAATGACATTCTCCAGGCCGGGGATGTGACGAGCCCGGAACCAGATGTTAAGCTGCAAACACCTAAGCACAAGGTGACGGATTAAGGACAATACAGGGGGGGAAGAGGAAGAAAGGGAATTCACACAATGAACTACACTCAAATTGTCTGTCCAAAAACGGACCCTCCTGTCCCGAAACTGTGGACCCCAAATCTCAATTGCCACCACAATGGGGAACAGTTCCAGGAGAGTAAGGTTCTTGCACAAACCATTGTCTCGCCAGGCCGCCGGCCACTCTTCAGCACACCGTTGTAAGCCAAAAACCGCACCAAAACCAAGACCGCCAGCAGCGTCGGTAAACAGCTCCAAGTCCGCGTTACTGACCTCTGGCTCCTGCCACAACGTCCTGCCATTATAACCCAACAAAAATTCTTTCCAAACCGATAAATCATTTTTTAATGGACGCGTGATGCTAATCCTATGGGATGGAAGCTTCGCACCACGAGTAGCCAGGGATAAACCCCGGGAGAAGACCCTGCCCATAGGCATAACCCGACAAGCGAAGACCAGGGAACCAAGGAGCGACTGCAATTGGCGCAACGTAACCTTATCCGCCGACAAAAAACCCTGAACCAAATCCAAAAGTTTCTGGAGTTTGATTTCAGGTAAACGATAACACATAGACACTGAATCAAATTCAATGCCCAAAAATGAAATACAGGTAGTAGGGCCCTCAGTTTTCTCGGCCGAAATGGGAACCCCAAAAACACCCATCATACGCTGAAAGGAAGCTAATAAAAACCCGCACTGCTCGTCGTCCGCTCGTCGTCTGCTCGTCGTCAAAAAAGTGACAAGAGATGGAACAGCCCATGGGGAGGCACGCATCATAGTAAAAATGTCCCTCAACTCTGCACTCCAATAAGTGATGACAATCAGGGTGAACCGGGAGCAAACGAAAAGCCGACTCTATATCAGACTTGGCCATAAGTGCGCCACGGCCCGACCTACGAACCAAGTCCACAGCCCTGTCAAAGGATACGTAAGACACGGAAGAGTCCTCAAGCAGAATACCGTCGTTCACCGATTCGCCTTTGGGGTAGGAGAGATGATGAATTAACCTGAACTTGCCGGGTTCCTTCTTTGGTACAACGCCCAAAGGCGAAACCCGCAAGTTGAAAAACGGGGGGTAAGCAAAAGCACCAAACATCTGCCCCAACTCAACCTCTTTAGCTACCTTTGAACGCAACACATCCGGATGCTCGCGGGCCGATTTCAGGTTATGAGAAAAAAAACGGGGACCTACTGAACAAAAAGGGGATAAAGAAACCGAAGGAAAAACCCGAACGCAGTCCCGCCGCAGCCAATTTATTGGGATACCGGTCGAGCCACGGGGACATCGCTCGCACGTTCACCGGAGTTTTTCCCATCCGATTTGGGCTTGGCCGAGGGGGTGACCGCCTTGTTACAACGGGAAGCAGGGTGATTTCCTCCACAAGAGGAACATTCATGACGGAACTTGCATAACCCGAAGAACCTGCAGTGCCCTTCATTGAAGAGCCAGCAGGTTCCCGGGCGCCGAACGGCCACCGGTCCAGGGGAGCTGCCGCCCTGACCGGAGGCCGCCCCTGGAAAGGGCGAAGACTTCTGAGCCAAAATCAAACGGATCCAAACATCCGTAGCCTTTAACGCCCATCCAATGTCAGGTTGCATACCCAAACGCCGACGGAACTCCTCATCGAACCTCCACCACGCAGTTCCGCCATGAGATTTGTAAGCGGAAAAAATTGTGTCAAAATACACAAATAGTTCCGTGCAACGTTCGGGATGCCGCTGACCCATAACGCTGCCCAGAACCGCGAAGGCCTGGCACCAATTGCCAAATGTCTTCGCGACCCTGGGCCTCCTATCCAAAGCCTTCTCCGTAACCACACGACGCTCCTTATCAACAGTGTGCTGGTCAACGGAGATCAAGGACCAAATATCCACGTACTGACAAGACCAAATTTTATTTCTGGTCTCATCATCTAAGTGACTACCCAGTGGACTAACCCCACAGAAAAAGGATTCTTTATGCAAGCTAGCTCTAACCGGGGGCTCCGTAACTAATTTGGAATCCTTGGATTTTTCCAACTGCTTCGTCAAGGCCTTAAGGGCAGGGAGTAAGTTAGAACTATCACCACCCCCCACCCCCCAAGCATCAGTAAAGTTAAACTCACCATGAGATGGAGGCGCAACCGGCACCTCAGGAGGAACCACAAAAGAACCCGGAACCGCACTGGCTACGCTAGCCCCACGGGATGACCGCTCCTGCGGCTGCACAGGCACCTGCCTCTTGGAACGTCTGCGGGATGACCTGCCAGAGCCAGGGGAACTGCAGGACGAATCATCAGAGGAAGATGGAGAGCGGCGACGACGGGGCCTAGAGCTCCTGGACCGGCGTCTGCGCTTAGACATACGGGAAGAATGACCCCTCTTATGCTTGTCGGAACGATGGCGCCTACGCCTGTCACGTTCCTGGGAAGCGGATGAAGAAGAGTCAGTGCTCGATTCCCTAGCCCTTCTAGAACTATGACGGCTAGCAGTGCCAGCAGCAGGCTCCATGTGGGCCCTAATGGCCTCCATCAGCACGTGGGACGAGGGGGCGGGGGATGGGGAGGAGGAGCGCTGGGACCCACGGGCATGCCGTTCCGCCCCAGCCAGGGTGAAAGCGGCTGCCTGGGTTGCCGGAGGGGTTAATGGAAGCTGCTCCGCAGGAGGCTCCTGTAAAGATTCCCGGGACCCCATGGTATTACTGCACACTTCTCCGGCGCCAGAAGTAACTAAAATGGCGGCCGGAGATGATTGGGCGGAAGGGGCGTGGCCACTGAGCCGCGGGAAGGCAGGCCCCGCCTGCCGACACGAACGTCCAGCAGACGAGCCCGAGGCCCTGTCCCGCGCCAGGCCAGAGGGGGAGGAGCTAGGGCTCAGGCGCTCCGGAGGCCTGGAGCGCCTAGCAGATTTCCGGGGGACCGGTAGAGACGCCGCGGGTGCTGAGGAGGAATCCGGCGCGACAGGAAAGCTTCCCCTTCTGCCGCTAGACCGGCCCTGAGGGCCGAGATCAAACGCTGCTCGTCAGCCATACCTGAGATGCGCAACGAGACGGAGCTCTTGCGGTTGTTCAGGCAGCCGGAAAGGAAGTCCGGCAAGCTGCGCTGCAATTTAGGAGGACGGGGCATACCAATAGAAGCCCCGCCCCGAAAGCAGGGGGGGGGGGGAGGAGAGAAGAGAGAGGACAGGCAGGCTAAGCCCAGAAAAGAAGAAAGAAGAGCAAAGATTAAGAATAAAAAGATCAGTTAATGAACAAGGAGAAATAAAAGAGAAAGAGGAACTTGTATTATGCCTAAAAAGGAAGGGGGAGGGAAAAACCAATAATTGAACACCCCCACCATCGCAGTCCCTGGCATCCTCCTATAATGGTCCGGTGCCTACAAGACAATTCAGTGTCAAAGAGCAATAGATGGAGAAATTAACATGGCGAGTAATTATTTCTTATTACTTACTGTTATAGTCTCTGTAATCTGCTCATTATCATGACCCTATGGAGTCAGAGTCGTAGACTTGGTTTAGGGGCCAGTTTTGGGTGTACAGAAAAAAGATTCCAACATCATAGTAAAATGGTTAATTTTTAAAATGATTTTATACAATTATTATTGTTGTAGAATTAATTAGATGCATAACTTATTACGTATTTACTTTCTTAGCAATTCAATTAGTGGACTTTTTCTGACTTAGAGGAGCTTTATTGCTTCTGACTGAACTGACCATGGCTGTCAGCCATTTATGAAGGAATCAGAGCAGGAGTCAGAGGTGGGCTGTGGATAAATAGAAGAGTTATATTTGGTGGTTTGGACCACTGACTCACAGCCCTGCTTGTAGTGAGAAAGGCGACTACCATTGTTAGTTAGGCAGTTATTTTTTCATCTGGGTGACACAGGTGTCCCTCACATGCATTTTGTGAGTAGTTAGAACAGCATTCATATAGAAGCTGAGCAGAGCAAGAGCTATATTATATATCCCTATATTATAAAAATGAATTTCTGTCTGTCTGTCTGTCTGTCTGTGCTCTAATGCGAACCAAACGGCTGGACCGATCTTCACCAAATTTGGTACAGAGATACTTCAGGTATCCGGGAAGGTTTAAGATGAGACTCCAACTCACTCGGACGTACCGTTGCTGAGATACAGCATTCCAAACACAGTGCCCCCCCCCCCTTAGCTAATACAAACCTGCAAGTCTTTCACTTATATTCCAACTGCAATACACATGGTCACTCCACATGCACAATACAACACTGATATCCAAACTGAGATACACGCATCAGAGGATTAGATACACAGATCAGCACACAGTGTCACACTCCAGAAGATTAGATACACGCGTCTGCACACAGTCCCACAAACCAGAGGATTAAATACGCACTTCTGCACACAGTTCCACACACTGAAGGATTTGATACGTGCGTCTGCACACAGTTCCACATGCCGAAGGATTAGATACACGTTTCTGCACAAAGTACCACACCCCGGGGGATTGGATACATGCGTCTGCACACAGTACCACATGCCAAAGGATTGGATACACGCATCTGCACACAGTTCCACACACCAGAGCATAAGATATGCACGTCTGCACACAGTACCACATGTCGTCGGATTAGATACGCACGTCTACACACAGTTCCACACTCCAGAGGATTAGATACGCGCGTCTGCAGACAGTTGTACACGCCATAGGATTAGATACACGTGTCTACACACAGTTCCACACACCAGAGCATAAGATATGCACATCTGCACACAGTACCACATGCCGCAGGATTAGATATGTGTGTCTACACACAGTTCCCCACGCCATAGGATTAGATACGCGCCTCTTCACACAATACCACACAGGGGAGGATTAGATACGTGTGTCTGCACACAGTACCACACTTTGGAGGATTAGATACATGCCTCTGCACACAGTACCACAAGTCAGAGAATTAGATGTGCGTCTCAGCACACAGTACCACACGGGGGAGGATTAGATACGCTCATCTGCACATAGTACCACATGCCAGAGGATTAGATACGCGCATCTGCACACAGTACCACACAGGAGAGGATTAGATACACACATCTGCACACAGTACCACACGCCAGAGGATTAGATACGCGCGTCTGCACACAGTACCACATGCTGTAGGATTAGATATGCGCGTCTACACACAGTTCCACACGCAATAGGATTAGATACACGCCTCTTCACACAATACCACACTTTGGAGGATTAGATTCATGCCTCTGCACACAGTACCACAAGCCAGAGAATTAGATACACGTCTCAGCACACAGTACCACACAGGGAGGATTAGATACGTGCGTCTGCACACAGTACTCCACGCCAGAGGATTAGATATACGCGTCTGCACACAGTAACACATGCCGTAGGATTAGATATGCACGTCTACACACAGTTCCACACGCCGCAGGATTAGATACGTGTGTCTGCACACAGTACCACAAGCCAGAGAATTAGATACGTGTCTAAGCACACAGTACAACACGGGGAGAATTAGATACGTGTCTCAGCACTCAGTACCACACGCCAGAGGATTAGATACGCGCATCAGCACACAGTACCACATGCCATAGGATTAGATACTCGCGTCTACACACAGTTACACACGCCGTAGGGTTAGATACGCGCCTTTTCACACAATACCACACAAGGGAGGATTAGATACGCACATCTGCACACAGTTCCACACACCAGAGGATTAGATAAGCACGTCTGCACTCAGTACTACATGCCGTAGGATTAGATACACGCGTCTGCTTACAGTTCCACATGCCAGACGATGAGCTATGCACGTCTTCACACAGTTGTACACGCTATAGGATTAGATACACGCGTCTGCATACAGTACCACATGCTGTAGGATTAGATACGCGTGTCTACACACAGTTCCACACGCTGTAGGATTAGATACGCGCCTCTTCACACAGTACCACACTTTGGAGGATTAGATACATGCCTCTGCACACAGTACCACATGCCAGATAATTAGATACGCGTCTCAGCACACAGTACCATACTGGGGAGGATTAGATACGCGCATCTGCACAAAGTACCTCACGCCAGAGGATTAGATACACCGGTCTGCACACGGTACCACAACGCCAGAAGATTAGATATGCGCATCTGCACATAGTACCACATGCCGTAAGATTAGATATGCACGTCTGCACACAGTTTCACTTACCGGAGGATTAGATACATGCTTCTTCACACAATGCCACACAGGGGAGGATTAGATACACACATCTGCACACAGTACCACACTCCAGAGGATTAGATATGTGCATCTGCAAACAGTACCACACCAACAAGGATTAGATACTTGAGTCTAAACACAGTACTACACGGGGAAGGATTAGATACAGCATTACTCCAGGTATCCATAACAACTGATCATAGGTTTTTCACTGATATCCAAAATGAAATACACACAATCACATGACGCTTATGGACATACACACAAACCACATACAAAATACACCAGTGCAAAATTGGACATTTCTTATGGGGCCACTACACAAACATAAAATGTAATATACCCGTGCGAAGCCGGGTCCTCCCTCTAGTATATATATATATATATATCTCCCTATATTATAAAAATGAATTTCTGTCTGTCTGTCTGTCTGTCTGTGCTCTAATGCGAACCAAACGACTGGACCGATCTTCACCAAATTTGGTACAGAGATACTTCAGATATCCGGGAAGGTTTAAGACGAGACTCCAACTCGCTCGGAGGTACCGTTGCTGAGATACAGCATTTCAAACACAGGGCCCCCCCCCCTTAGCCAATACAAACCTGCAAGACTTTCACTCATATTCCAACTGCAATACACACGGTCACTCCACATGCACAATACAACACTGATATCCAAACTGAGATACACGCATCAGAGGATTAGATACACAGATCAGCACACAGTATCACACACCAGAGGATTAGATACACGGGTCTGCACACAGTCCCACAAACCAGAGAATTAAATACGCACTTCTGCACACAGTTCCACACACTGAAGGATTTGATACACACGTCTGCACACGGTTCCACATACCGAAGGATTAGATACAGGCGTCTACACACAGTTCCACACTCCAGAGGATTAGATACGCGCGTCTGCACACATTTGTACACGCCATAGGATTAGATACACGCGTCTTCACGCAGTACCACATGCAGTAGGATTAGATACGTGCATCTACACACAGTTCCACACGCCGAAGGATTAGATACGCGCCTCTTCACACAATACCACACAGGGAAAGATTAGATACGTGTGTGTGCACACAGTACCACACTTTGGAGGATGAGATACATGCCTCTGCACACAGTACCACAAGCCAGAGAATTAGATATGCGTCTCAGCACACAGTACCACATGGGGGAGGATTAGATACACGCGTCTACACACAGTACCACATGCCATAGGATTATATACGCGCATCTGCACACAGTACCACATGCTGGGGGATTGGATACATGCGTCTACACACAGTTCCACACACTGTAGGATTAGATACGCACCTCTTCACACAATACCACACAGGGGAGGATTAGATACACGTGTCTTCACACAGTTGTACACGCCATAGGATTAGATACACGCGTCTTCACACAGTACCACATGCAGTAGTATTAGATACGCGCGTCTACACACAGTTCCACACGCCGAAGGATTAGATACGCGCCTCTTCACACAATACCACACAGGGGAGGATTAGATACGTGTGTGTGCACACAGTACCACACTTTGGAGGATTAGCTACATGCCTCTGCACACAGTACCACAAGCCAGAGAATTAGATACGCGTCTCAGCACACAGTATCACACGGGGGAGGATTAGATACGCTCATCTACACACAGTACCACATGCCATAGGATTATATACGCACGTCTGCACACAGTACCACATGCCGGGGGATTGGATACATGCTTCTACACACAGTTCCACACACTGTAGGATTAGATACGCACCTCTTCACATAATACCACACAGGGGAGGATTAGATACACGTGTCTTCGCACAGTTGTACACGCCATAGGATTAGATACACGCGTCTGCACACAGTACCACATGCCGTAGGATTAGATACGTGCGTCTACACACAGTACCACATGGGGGAGGATTAGATACGCGCGTCTGCACACAGTACCACATGCCGTAGAATTAGATACGCGCGTCTACACACAGTTCCACACTCCAGAGGATTAGATATGCGCGTCTGCACACAGTTGTACATGCCATAGGATTAGATACACACGTCTGCACAGAGTACCACATGCCGTAGGATTAGATACACACGTCTACACACAGTTCCACACTCCAGAGGATTAGATACGCGCGTAGGCACACATTTGTTCTACACGGGGAAGGATTAGATACAGCTTTACTCCAGGTATCCATAACAACTGATCACAGGTTTTTCACTGACATCCAAAATGAGATACACATAATCACATGACGCTTATGGACATACACAGAAACAACATACAACATACACCAGTGCAAAATTGTACAATTCTTATGGGGCCAGTACACAAACATAAAATGTAATATACCCGTGCGAAGCCGGGTCCTCCCTCTAGTATATATATATATATATATATATATATATATCTCCCTATATTATAAAAATGAATTTCTGTCTGTCTGTCTGTCTGTCTGTCTGTGCTCTAATGCAAACCAAACGACTGGACCGATCTTCACCGAATTTGGTACAGAGACACTTCAGGTATCCGGGAAGGTTTAAGACGAGACTCCAACTCGCTCGGACGCACCGTTGCTGAGATACAGCATTCCAAACACAGTGCCCCCCCCTTAGCCAATACAAACCTGCAAGACTTTCACTCATATTCCAACTGCAATACACACGGTCACTCCACATGCACAATCCAACACTGGTATCCAAACTGAGATACACGTATCAGAGGATTAGATACACAGATCAGCGCACAGTATCACACGCCAGAGGATTAGATACGCACTTCTGCACACAGTTCCACACACTGAAGGATTAGATACGCGCATCTGCACACAGTTGTACACACCATAGGATTAGATACACACGTCTGCACACAGTCCCACAAACCAGAGGATTAAATACGCACTTCTGCACACAGTTCCACACACTGAAGGATTAGATACGCGCATCTGCACACAGTTGTACACACCATAGGATTAGATACACGCGTCTGCACACAGTACCACATGCAGTAGGATTAGATACGCGCGTCTACACATAGTTCCACACGCCGAAGGATTAGATACGCGTCTCTTCACACAATACCACACAAGGGAGGATTAGATACGTGTGTGTGCACACAGTACCACACTTTGGAGGATTAGATACATGCCTCTGCACACAGTACCACAAGCCAGAGAATTAGATACGCGTCTCTGCACACAGTATCACACGGGGGAGGATTAGATACGCGCGTCTGCACACAGTACCACACGGGGGAGGATTAGATACGCGCGTCTACACACAGTACCACATGCCATAGGATTAGATACACGCGTCTGCGCACAGTACCACATGCCGGGGGCTTGGATACGTGCGTCTACACACAGTTCCACATGCTATAGGATTAGATACGCGCCTCTTCACACAATACCACACAGGGGAGGATTAGTTACACGTGTCTTCACACAGTTGTACACGCCATAGGATTAGATACAAGCGTCTGCACACAGTAACACATGCCGTAGGATTAGATACGCGTGTCTACACACAGTACCACATGCCGTAGCATTAGATACGCGTGTCTGCACACAGTACCACTTGCCGTAGGATTAGATACGCGCATCTACACACAGTTCCACACTCCAGAGGATTAGATACGCGCATCTGCACACATTTGTACACACCATAGGATTAGATACACACGTCTGCACAGAGTACCACATGCCGTAGGATTAGATACACGCGTCTACATACAGTTCCACACTCCAGAGGATTAAATACGCGCGTCTGCACACAGTTCTCCACGCCATAGGATTAGATACACGCGTCTGCACACAGTACCACATGCAGTAGGATTAGATACGCGCGTCTACACATAGTTCCACAAGCGGAAGGATTAGATACGCGCCTCTTCACACAATACCACACAGGGAAGGATTAGATACGTGTGTGTGAACACAGTACCACAGTTTGGAGGATTAGATGCATGCCTCTGCACACAGTACCACAAGCCAGAGAATTAGATACGCGTCTCAGCACACAGTATCACACGGGGGAGGTTTAGATACGCGCGTCTACACACAGTACCACATGCCATAGGATTAGATACGCCCGTCTACACATAGTTCCACACGCCGAAGGATTAGATACGCGCCTCTTCACACAATACCACACAAGGAAGGATTAGATACGTGTATCTGCACACAGTACCACACTTTGGAGGATTAGATACATGCCTCTGGACACAGTACCACAAGCCAGAGAATTAGATACGCGTTTCCGCACACAGTATCACACGGGGAGGATAAGATACGTGCGTCTACACACAGTACCACATGCCGGGGGATTGGTTACGCACGTCTACACACAGTACCACATGCCATAGGATTAGATACGCGCGTCTGCACACAGTACCACATGCCGGGGGATTGGATACGCGCGTCTACACACTGTTCCACACGCCATAGCATTAGATACGCACCTCTTCACACAATACCACACAGGGGAGGATTAGATACACGTGTCTTCACACAGTTGTACACGCCATAGGATTAGATACACACGTCTGCACAGAGTACCACATGCCGTAGGATTAGATACACGCATCTACATACAGTTCCACACCCCAGAGGATTAGATACGCACATCTGCACACAGTTATACACACCATAAGATTAGATACACACATCTGCACACAGTACCACATGCTGTAGGATTAGATATGCGCGTCTACACACAGTTCCACACGCCAAAGGATTAGATACGCGCCTCTTCACACAATACCACACAGGGGAGGATTAGATACATGCGTCTGAATACAGTACCACACTTTGGAGGATTAGATACATGCATCTGCACACAGTACCACATGCCAGATAATTAGATACGCATCTCAGAACACAGTACCACACGGGGAGGATTAGATACGCGCATCTGCACACAGTACCTCACGCCAGGGATTAAATACACCTGTCTGCACACAGTACCACACGCTAGAGGATTAGATACACGCGTCTGCACATAGTACCACATGCTGTAAGATTAGATATGCAGTTCTGCACACAGTTTCATTTACCGGAGGATTAGATACACACATCTGTACACAGTACCACACCAACAAGGATTAGATACTTGCGTCTAAACACAGTACTGCATGGGGAAGGATTAGATACAGCTTTACTCCAGGTATCCATAACAACTGATCACAGGTTTTTCACTGATATCCAAAATGAGATACACATAATCACATGACGCTTATGGACATACACAGAAACAACATACAACATACACCAGTGCAAAACTGGACAATTCTTATGAGGCCACTGCACAAACATAACATGTAATATACCCGTGTGAAGCCAGGTCCTCCCTCTAGTATATATATATATATATATATATATATGTATATATACAGCCTACATGTTTTATGAACTGTAATGTTGAATAATAATATGTCATAGCCCTCCAGCATTCCAAATTCCTGAAATCCTGGATACATTTCAGGTATAACACTATCTTTTTAAGAACAATTTGTTTTTTAATTTTAACATATACCTGAATATCGGTGTCTCGGGGTGTATTGAAGGGATTCTGTCAGCAGTAAATTGGTTATAAACCTACAGTTTCCAGATATTCAGCTTTGGAGCCCCATTCTCATGTTAATTGCCATTTTATTAATATGCAAATTGAAAATTGCAAATGTCCTTTGGGTGGATGCCTTAGGGTATGTTCACACAGGTTTTTTTTTTGGTCCAGAACCAAATAATGGGTAGTTGCAACTGAATGCCGGTGCACTGCACCGGCATCCAGACACGCACTCTGCTCCGGATTAGGCCCAATGAATGGGCCTAGTCGGGAGTGTCTTTAGGCCATTTCGCCTCATCAGCCTGAAGAATGAGCATAAGCGTCCATGAATTGAAAAAATCCAGCATCTATTCCTTTATATAAAACGTAACTTTTATTATGAAAAAGTTTTCCGGAGCATAAGCCGCTCCATAAAATCAAATACAAGTATGCATGATGGCAGAGATGAAATGACTAGAGATGAGCGAACACTAAAATGTTCGAGGTTCGAAATTCGATTCGAACAGCCGCTCAATGTTCGTGTGTTCGAACGGGTTTCGAACCCCATTATAGTCTATGGGGAACATATACTCGTTAAGGGGGAAACCCAAATCCGTGTCTGGAGGGTCACCAAGTCCACTATGACACCCCAGGAAATGATGCCAACACCTCTGGAATGACACTGGGACAGCAGGGGAAGCATGTCTGGGGGCATCTAACACACCAAAGACCCTCTATTACCCCAACATCACAGCCTAACAACTACACACTTTCCACATTCAAAAAAACCTCTATCAAAGTGGGAAAATACCTGGAAACCTTCTTTACTCCCCAAATGGATGGACACAAACCCCAATTTAAGCTCAACAAACAGTAACAACCACCCCTTTAAATCACGTTCCCCATGACAACCACAAATGGAATAGGCAATGGGAATTCCAAAAGCCCTCACCCTTAACTGTCATTTTGAGTGTGTGTGTGTGTGTGTGTGTGTGTGTGTGTGATGTGGTAAGACCTTCCAAAATTGACTTTTCTAGCCCTTAACATGAGCCCTTGCAAACAAAGTTACAGGACCTTAAGCTGAGCTACCAGCAGAGATTGAGGCCCTTGGCATGAGTAGAGCCTTGCACCAGCAGTGTTTTTGGCACTTAGGGTGAGTTGAGCCTTGTACCAGCGTGTGTCCCTTAACATCAGGCGGGCCCTAAGTTCTGCGCTTTGCACAAAAGTTCCACATTAACTAGGCTGAATGGTACAAAGATTAGTAGGCCCGAGAACCAGGAACAGGTCTTGCAATGGCTGTCGGATAACGCTTAAAGCACATTGTCCACCAGCCAGTCAGCCTCTACCTCCTCTTACCCAACAGTCTTGTCCTCCTTCCACCCAAAATTCCCAATCTTCCCAGAACAATAACCCCAACTGTCCCTGCTCCCCAGAGCTGTTCTCCCTTCCTTTGACTGTACCGCAACCTGCCCCTCCATTTCGCGATTCCACGGACCTAACAGACGAGTATCTGTGTCCAGATGCTCAAACACTAGAGTCTCCTCCATCTCCGGTCGATTTGGTGGCGGATGACCAGCAACCCAACCTCATCGACGACGATGAGACGCAGTTGCTGTCAGGGCAGCCAGTTGACATGCGCATTGTGCAGGAGGAGGAGGCGAGACAGGAGTTGTAAGAGGAGGTGGTGGACGACGAGGACACCGACCCCACCTGGACAAGGCGGATGTCAAGCTGGGAAAGTAGTGTGGATGTTGAGGCAGGTGCAGCACCAAAAAGGGTAGCTAGAGGCAGAGACATGTCCAGAGGCAGAGGTCAGCTGCTTTGCCGAAGCCAGGCCAGACCCGGAATGTCCGAAGATGTTCCCTTTTGTACCCAGCCCAGAAAAACTCCCCCATCGAGGGCACGTTTCTTGAAGGTGTAGAGTTTTTTCAAGGAATGCGCCGAGGACAGATATAGTGTCGTCTACACAATTTGCCTCTCGAAATCGAGTAGGGGCCCTGAGAAGAGCAACCTGTCCACCACTTCAATGCACCGTCATTTGGAATCCAAGCAATGGAATCAGTGGCAGGCAGCAACGGCAGGACAAACGTCGCCCGCCGTTCATGCCACTGCCTCTGCTCACAGTGCTGGCGATGCACTCCAGAGGACGAGCCAGGACATCACTTCATCTGCCTCCGCCACTTTGTTGACTTCTCCCTCATCCTCCCCTGTTTCTGTCTTATCTCCTTCTCCTGCACCATCAAAGGCACCATCAGGCGCTTCTTTACAACAACCCACCATCTCTCAGACATTGGAGCGCCGGCAGAAATACACCGCTAACCACCCACCCACGCAAGCCTAGAACGCCAACATCGCTAAACTGCTGGCCCAGGAGAGGTTGGCGTTCCGGCTTGTTGAAACTCCCGCCTTCCCGGACCTGATGGCAACTGTGGCACCTCACTATGCCGTCCCTAGCCGTCTCAACTTCTCCCGGTGTGGCGTCCCCGCCTTGCACCAGCACGTGTCACTCAACATCAGGTGGGCCCTTAGTTCCGCGCTTTGCTGCAAGGTCCACTTGACCACCGACACTTGGACAAGCGCCTGTGGTCAGGGGTGCTGCTTATCTTTAAGGACAGGCAGGGTGAATGTGGTGGAGTCTGGTCCCGGGGTGCAAACTAAGGTACCCTATCTCCTCTCCCAGGCCAAAATTCATGGCAGGAGTAGACTGAAACCCTACGACGCTGCAACCTCCACCACAGCTACTAGCGGCAAACGCTAAAACACTGGTGTGGGGAGACGTCAGCAGGCGGTGCTGAAGCTCATCAGCTTGGGGGACAGACAGCACAGTGCCTCCGAGGTCAGGGATGCCATCCTGGCTGAGATGGCATTTTTTTTCCCTGCTACACCTGGGGCCTGGCATTTTTACGCCTGTGATAATGGCTAGAACCTGGTAGCAGATCTGGAGCTTGCCAGACTCAAACACGGTCCACGCATGGCCCACGTTTTCCAACTTGTTGGTGCCATGTTTCTTTGAAACCTACACCATTGTGCCTGATATACAGGTCAAAGTGGGGCCATTTTCGTAAGTGAGAACTAGCCTCTGCTAGGCAGAAAACATTCAGAGCACACTCCTCTCATCTTCGCACCGTTGGCTGGCGGAGGAAGACGAGGGGGTTGGAGTGGCATCTGATGTCCCTGTCCCACACGAGGCTAGAGGGTGCACTTCAGTGCATCCCATTGCTTCACCACAAATGGTGTGAAGGGGAGTGGAAAATGGAGGAAATGGAGAGTGACCCTTACAGTTGGGGCCAGCAAAGGCATGCCAAGTAACACACTGGCACACATGGCTGACTTCATCTTGGGTTGCTTTTCAACACATATTTCACATCATGAAGAAAAAATAATACTGGATTTTTACAAGCCTCGAACCCCGGTCTAGGTCTAATGTCTGTTCCTTTCTTATATTAGGGGAGAGGGAAAAAAAATTACTTCAGTGATACGTTTAGCGTACATAGACTGACTATTAATGTGTATCCCACTTAGTGTTGCTAGGGTTACACACCGTCACAACCTGGCTAAAGCTTCTATAGCTGTTAATAAAGTCAACATAACTTTACGGTATCCAAAAAGACAGCTGGTACCGACAGAGAGCAAGACAAATGTCAACCAAAGCTGTGAGCTCTGAACACCCACAGTGACTTTGGCGTCATCATCATTATAAGGGAGCGGATGGTAATAAATAACTTGGCAGTGCCTAAAACCCAAAAAGCTTATACAACTATATTTACATTAAGATACACAAATGACACTTTTCAGTAGCATGTCATGAGACAAGCTGATAAGCTCTTCCTTTGTGCAGTGCTATTTGAAAGTTAAACGCTGCCTTTATTTTAATTCTGGAGAAGGTGCAGACATTAGATTTAGAACATGTTGTCTTCATTGTCCAAATCCTCTATATAGGTAACGTGTTTTTCGGGCCGAGCTGTCTGGGAACGAGCTGGTGCAGCACTGACAACCTGGGTGAATATGGCAAGAGCCTGAGATGTAGGGTGAATGAATCCCCAAATTATTTGTGGAATTCCCAGTGAGACAATGGCACTGTATAGCAGTAGCAAAAATTGTGGGTGCACGTAACCCCCATATATTCTTTGAATTCCCAGTGAGACAATGGCACTATATACCAGTAGCAAAAATTGTGGGTGCACGTAACCCCAATATATTCTTTGAATTCCCAGTGAGACAATGGCACTGTATAGCAGTAGCAAAAATTGTGGGTGCACGTAACCCCAATATATTTTTTGAATTCCCAGTCAGACAATGGCACTATATACCAGTAGCAAAAATTGTGGGTGCACGTAACCCCAATATATTCTTTGAATTACCAGTCAGAAACTGGCACTATATAGCAGTAGCAAAAATTGTGGGTGCACATAACCCCAATATATTCTTTGAATTCCCAGTGAGACAATGGCACTATATAGCAGTAGCAAAAATTGTGGGTGCACGTAACCCCCATATATTCTTTGAATTCCCAGTCAGAAACTGGCACTATATACCAGTAGCAAAAATTGTGGGTGCACCTAACCCCAATATATTCTTTGAATTACCAGTCAGACAATGGCACTGTATAGCAGTAGCAAAAATTGTGGGTGCACGTAACCCCCATATATTCTTTGAATTCCCAGTGAGACAATGGCACTATATACCAGTAGCAAAAATTGTGGGTGCACGTAACCCCAATATATTCTTTGAATTCCCAGTGAGACAATGGCACTGTATAGCAGTAGCAAAAATTGTGGGTGCACGTAACCCCCATATATTCTTTGAATTCCCAGTGAGACAATGGCACTATATACCAGTAGCAAAAATTGTGGGTGCACATAACCCCCATATATTCTTTGAATTCCCAGTGAGACAATGGCACTATCTACCAGTAGCAAAAATTGTGGGTGCACGTAACCCCAATATATTCTTTGAATTCCCAGTGAGACAATGGCACTGTATAGCAGTAGCAAAAATTGTGGGTGCACGTAACCCCCATATATTCTTTGAATTCCCAGTGAGACAATGGCACTATATACCAGTAGCAAAAATTGTGGGTGCACGTAACCCCAAAATATTCTTTGAATTCCCAGTGAGACAATGGCACTATATAGCAGTAGCAAAAATTGTGGGTGCACGTAACCCCAATATATTCTTTGAATTCCCAGTCAGACAATGGCACTATATACCAGTAGCAAAAATAGTGGGTGTATATAGCCCCAATTCTATTGCTAGGGGACTTGCAGGGTATTTCTGGGGTGAAGGTGGGGGGGCACACCGTTGGAACGGGTATCGGGGGTATATATCGGGTATACGGGAATACACTGTCAGTGTATTCCATTCAGGATCCGCGGAAAGCTGGGTTGCGGCGATTGAGCCCGTCAGTGCCACGTTACACTGACAAGCTTCTCCCTGGAATTTAGCTCTTATAAGAGCTGTTGGTTGTCTTCTCCTTCCTATCCTAGCCTGTCCCTGCCTACCCAGAATCTAACCCCTAGCTAACTGGACGGAAACCTCCGTCCCCGGTGAATTGCAAGCTCAGAATGACGCGAAGCTGGGCGTCGCTGTTCTTTTAAATTAGAGGTCACATGTTTTCGGCAGCCAATGGGTTTTGCCTACTTTTTTCAACGTCACCGGTGTCGTAGTTCCTGTCCCACCTACCCTGCGCTGTTATTGGAGCAAAAAAGGCGCCAGGGAAGGTGGGAGGGGAATCGAGTAATGGCGCACTTTACCACGCGGTGTTCGATTCGATTCGAACATGCCGAACAGCCTAATATCCGATCGAACATGAGTTCGATAGAACACTGTTCGCTCATCTCTAGAAATGACGTCTGACTGACGCGTTTCGGGGCATTATTGTAGCCCCTTAATCATAGCCTATGATACATAGCCTACAATAACGCCCCGAAACGTGTCAGTCAGACGTCATTTCATCTCTGCCATCATGCATACTTGTATTTGATTTTATGGAGCGGCTTATGCTCCGGAAAACTTTTTCATAATAAAAGTTACGTTTTATATAAAGGAATAGATGCTGGATTTTTTCAATTCATGGACGCTTGTACTTACACCTTGGGCTGAGAGGCCGAATTTTCCGAGCACCTTCCTTTCTCCATAAGGTAATGGACATTTTTTTCTTTTTAAATCAGAAGATCTGTGGGTGAGCTGACATATGTTATTTATTTAGTGAAGAATGAGCATGTCCAGAACAAACGGCTCTCAGAAAAAAGAACTGACCAGCTCCCATTGATTTTAATGGGAGACGTCTTTTTGGTCAGGATTTTGAGGCGGATACAGCCTCAAAATCCTGACCAAAAAAAACCCTGTGTGAATTTACCCTTATTGTGCCCATGTTTGAGTCTCCTCTTTAGATTTCTGGGAATAGCACCTTCCCCCTCATTTGCAAATAAATAAAAGACTAATTTACATGAAAATGGGGCTTCAAACTGAATAACAGAGATATATTTGGAAACCGTAGAATTACCTCTACAGGGTACAGGGATTAGGTTAAAGTTTTAAAAATCTAAATGTGTCCTGCTTTGTGTTAGACAGATATATTTAATAGCATTAGGGTTAATGTATCTTTGGTGAAACAGACTATTAGAGCCTTTCCCTGGTACACTGGGCGTATGTACTGGCAGAAGGCCAGTCCCTAACCTTCCATGGCTGATAGACTGTGACCTTAATCATCTTCAGATAACAGTCCATCATTGTTATTGGACATGTTCTGCACAAGGAGCTTTTACAGGATGGCATGGGAACAGGGAAGAATTTATGTACTTCTGAAGAGGAGTTCATTTTCATAGAACTAATCCTATGTATTATTGTGTCATTATATTACTGGTAGAAAGATGGCTGCTCCTGCATTTTGGTTTTCCACTTTCGCAATAAAATAGAAAAATGCAAAAAAAACAGCATACTATGCCCTATAACCTATTACATCATGTTAGTTGCATTTAGGAACAACCATTTGACGGTGGACTATTGTGTCCAATATGAGAAAAAATTCCACTACTGAATAATCTATAATGTTTTAATAGTTTTGAGGATTTACTAGATTGAAGGAATTATCCCATGATCATATCAACACTTACTTCCTCTGGGTTTCTTTATGTACTAAATCAATGGGCTCAACCCTGGATCATGATTGGCACCGGCACCCAGTCGCAGAGTCATTGTACCTCCTCCTTTTTCTTACGAGCTCACTGCTGTGCTAGACTAGCCCATTATAATAGTAAACCTGACTCCATTGTATAGGTAACTACCTGTGAACACAGGAGGAGTGAGAAAGTAGAGTAACCAGAGGTTGGGTGTTGGTTCCACCCTGTACCCAGCCCAAACCGCTAATGAGCTACGGAGGTTAAAAAGTGTTGGCACACATGGATAATCCCTTTAAAGGTACCCACACACCTTCAATAGCTTCATTGAGATCTATTACTCCAGATTCCCATATACACATACTGTTCATGCTCATGATGGCTGACTGTGTATGTGCTTTCAATGGTAAGACTAGAGTAAGCTCCCCCCAAACACCTCTGTATCTGTAGAAAAAAATAAGAGGATTGAAAACGGAAATTCAACATATTCAATCCATCGTTGCACTGAGATCATCTGTCAGAGGGGAGTTGGGAGGCACATAAGATAGTTTGCTGGTCCTGCCAAAATCAGCTATCTGGCTGACTCTTCTCTAGTGTATATAGGAGCCTTAAAAGGTTTATCCAGTTTCTAATATTGATGGTCCATCCTTAGGATATGTCATCAATATTAGATCTGTGAGGGTTTGACAGCTGAGACCCCCCACAGTCCTGCTGTTCAGGGACAGCCCATCTCCCGGTAATGTTTATATCACTGTATGATTGGTAGTGGCAAGTTTTGGTACTGTAGCGCCACTCCATTGAAGTCTATGGGGCAGTAGTTACATAGAAACCAGATAAAGCTTTTAAAGCTATTCAAGAAAATTAATATCTTTGTTAATTATTAACTTTATATTAATACATAATACTGTTTTATTGGTTGTTCACACTGGCACGTACATTCATAATCCTATTGGATCCCTGTCACTAGAGAGCAGTCAGTGTACTGTAGGAGATTAGGGTACATTTACATGACTACCCTCTACCTCATAGATTGTAAGCTCTTGGGAGCAGGGCCCTCAGTCCCATTGTGTGAAGAGAGTATTTCTTTGTAATGTATCTTTTTGTCTGTACTTGAACCCTACAAATTGTACAGTGCTGCGGAATATGTTGGCGCTATATAAATAAAATGTATTATTATTCTTATGACTAGAACTCTGTTGCGAATGGAGCTTAAAGCATACTTGCCACTTTATACAACTTTGACATAGTCAAAGTGAAACATAAGAAGTTGTGGTTGGCGGGGATCTGTGTGCTGAGACCACAAGTAAAAGT
The DNA here is from genome assembly GCF_031893055.1 of Leptodactylus fuscus. Taxonomy (NCBI): domain Eukaryota; kingdom Metazoa; phylum Chordata; class Amphibia; order Anura; family Leptodactylidae; genus Leptodactylus; species Leptodactylus fuscus. The sequence goes on from NC_134266.1 coordinate 222,489,040, forward strand.
GCTCACTGGGGGGTTTAGAATGTGGACCATGCAATATGACTGTTTGGGAGGTCAGTATATCATTACTTACTGTACTGTGACACAATAAGTTCCATAGTCAGCCCACAGCTCCACATGGACCATGTTTCACGGACAGAGTACGGTTGTGTGAATAAGCCTTTATAATGTATGAAATAGGTTGAGATCTTCATCTGAGACAGCACATTTCTCTGACAATCTGACTAAAGGGACACCATTTTACCAGAGTACATAGATGTATTTTTACGATCTCCATTTTATATGTCTGTTAAGTTTTTATTCGATTGATATAAACCATGCCTGTATACTGCTTGCTATGGCGGCTGTAGTTTATTAGCATTCAGGGGCATAACTACTCCCATAGCAGCTGTAGTGGCAGCCATGGGGCCTGCGAGCTTAGCGTTGTTGGCTGGCTTACTCCAGCAGGTAAAAAATGTTTTTCACTTCACTCTGCTGCTGCCCATGGCTACCTCCGCTTAAGCTTAGGCCTCTGCATATTATATGCTGACGCTGAACGTGACGCCTGGGATGTAATACGCGGCACACGTTGCGGCCTAAGCTGAGACTGCCATGGAAAAGAGCAGGGATATTTTGTGGCGGCTTATAAGGGCCTTGAACAGGGGCTGTAACTGTATGGGGGTCTATACAGGGGTCCTTACTGTATGGAGGGTCTGTAATGGGTATAGTAAAGGGGCATTATACTGTGTAGGGATCGAGGAGGCCCCAGTCAAAAGCTTTCTATGGGGCCCCCTATTTCCTAGTTACTCCCCTAAATCACTATTTTTTGATACTTTTTCAGAATAATATTGGTTTTTGAATATTACCACATCTGTCTTTCATATATGAAATGTTTATGGATACTTTATATCATACGCATATGTTCAGAATACTATCCATATTATATGCTCTTGGACATGGGGTGATAAAGACTGGTGGGAAAACGTGGGAAAACACAAGAACTTGAACTTCAAAAGACGCCAGTCCTATAGTAAAGTATATTGAAGTGGAAATTTAAGTCATTTCTCAAACTCAGACCTTAAAGAAATGTAAATGGCCATAAGCGTATTCCAACCCTCCTGACTGAAAGCCTCCAAATCCGGCGAGCCGCGCTCAGCCACATATCGCTTCCTTCCATTCTACCCTCTGTTCTTGCCAGTTTCCATGGATACTGAATAGTGGACGCGGTCTCTTGTTCCAGTATCCATGGAGACTCGGAAGTGCTCCGAAATTGGGCGGCAACCAGTCATGGATGGAGAGTGACAGAAAGCAATGAAGTCACCACAGACACTGACAATGAAGAAGAAGAAGAGGAAACTAATCAGAAACACAATGACTTTAATTCTGCCGTCTCACTCATTGCAGCTGCCTCATAAATAATATAGTGTCACCATTGAACCTGAGCTATTTCCTGAAACAATCACTTGGAACGGATTCACTTACCATATGTATTGGCATACATGAAATTTGTACTGTATATCCTATTAATATTATAAATGTGAAAGTTTGTGAGTTTGTGGGTTTGTGAGTTTGGATGTTCGGATGTTTGTTCCTCAATCACGGAAAAACCGCTCCACCGATTTGGCTGAAATTTTCCACAAACATAGTTAATACACCCGATTGCGCAATAGGCTACTTTTTGTCACAATAGCACACATACGTTTGTGCCAGGACCCCCACAAAACCCAAACTCACACCACCATCTCTGCAATCTCACACACTTTGGACCATAGCAAGCCACAAAATTCATATTGCCCTCTTCAGCCTCGCCCCTAACCCCACACAATCACATATACATATACTTTACCACTTTGCCCCTCACCTTAACGATTCTCCAGGAGGCTCTCTTTAACGCTCCGGAGCAGCCATGTTTGCCGACCCCCACCACTCTGACAATCCGCGACACCACCCACCCATGTCACTACCCCTAGGCGGTCTAATAAATGCAAAAAAAAAAGTTTACAAAAAGTAAAAAAAATATAAAAAAAATAAATAAAAAGGATTAAAAATTCAAATCACGCCCCTTTCCCTAGAACACATATAAAAGTATTTAAATACTGTGAAACACATACACGTTAGGTATCCCCACGTCCGAAATCGCCCGCTCTACAAAGATATACAAATATTTTTCCTGTTCGGTAAACGCTGTAGCGGGAAAAATGGTCAAACGTGCCAAACCGCCATTTTTTTCACTGTTTTGATTCTGATAAAAAATTCAATAAAAAGTGATCAAAGCAATAACATTTCCCGAAAATGGTAGAACTACAAAGTACACCCAGTCCCGCAAAAAAAGACGCCCTATACATCCCCGTACACGCACGTATAAAAAAGTTACGGCTGTCAGAATATGGCGACTTTTCAAAAAATAATTTTTTAACACAGTTTGGGATTTTTTTAAGGGGTCAAAATGTAAATAAAACCATATAAATTTGGTATCCCCGGAGTCGTAACGAAACACAGAATACAGGGGACATGTCATTTTGGTTCCACAGTGAATGCCGTAAAACCAAAGCCCGTAAGAAAGTCGCAGAACTGCATTTCTTCTTCAAATCCACCCCATTCTGAATTTTTTCCCTGCTTCCCAGTACATTATATAGAATAAATAATGGTGGCATCATGAAGAAAAATTTGTCCCAGGAAAAATTAAGACCTCATATGGCTCTGGGAGCGGAGAAATAAAAAAGTTATGGGGTTTAGAAGGAGGGGAGTCAAAAACGAAAATCAAAAAATGGCATCGGCGGGAAAGGGTTAACTTCAAATACTTCTGTCCCAAAGTCACTATGTAAAGTTTCTCACAACACCGTATATATAGCAGCTCAAATACAAAATAACTTCAACACAAAAGTCTCACGTATTGTCTGAATTACAGCAAAAACAAGATACAAAGTTACATTTCATATCCCATCCTTTATACACAGTACGAAAACCTTACCCCCGCCTGTATATACCCACTCCTACAATCACCGCAGACGAAGTCGCGGGTAACAGCTAGTAGTTATATACATATAATCTATAAATAAATACATATATAAATTCCAGCACATACTGGCATGGTATATCCAACAAGGACACTATTTTGGTGTATACGGGTACAGAGGACGCAATGGATATGCCACTAGGCCGAAACTGGTGGTCCCCCGTCCGGCTTAGGAGGAGACCGGCAACCTTTGCACAACGCTGCCGAGGTTCCGGCCTGCCTCCCGAGACCTGGAACCTGTGGAAAAGACCGCAGCCGAAACGCATCATGTTTTTTTCACAGAAAGTCCAGAGTTTTCCTCAGTGGACTCTCTGTCTCTATTATATGTATATGGAAAACATCAGAATTTCCGTAGGTATTATTGACATGCTGCGATTTACAAAGACACATCAGTCATCTACTGCAGATTTTTTCTGCAATGTGTGGACAGGATTAGCCAGAATCCCATCCACATTGCAGGTTCTGTAATACGCAACGTTTTTTGCTGCAGCATTTCCTAAATCTGCCCTTTCTTGATCTTATACAGTATTAGTAAGTTTGCTGCTTAGGTGTAAACAGCTGGTTATCTTATGCCATACCTAGCTGGACATGTCCAGCTCTGAGCAAGGTAAGGAAGGACCCATCTGTAAATGTGAACATAGTCTTATCCCGTGCTTACTCTACTTTTCTTCTAGGAATCAAAAGTCTAATTTGCATGGACTTCAGTAACCATACTGTTTTATTCCTTATCCAGGTGATCAGTTTAAGAAGGAGATTAGTGTGGAAGGGCAGAGCTACCTTCTGTTGATCAGAGAAGAAGCTGGAGCACCAGATGCCAAGGTAATTGTCATTGCGGCTTCATTTTAATTGTAGCATATGGATAATGAAACAAGTTGGCAAGTCAGTATGCAGGAATACGCTATGCCTAAGATATAAGTGCATAGGGAGATTTTCCCATAGCTTCCATCTGATTCCGATTTCTCGTCTGTAAACTTTACATAATAATGCTTAATGTCCTCAATGTTTTTCTATGAAAATGTTAAATAAATAGATTGGGGGAATTTACTAAAACTGGTGCTGATAAGGTCTACTTGTATACAAGGCATACATAAATTATTAAGACACATATTATTAAATCTTATTAAATCAGATGCCCTTCCAGATACCAGAATGGAAATCCTGATTGGCATAGATTTACTATATAACTATATAAGTGCCATAAATGGGTTAATCATTTCCCCCAACAAAACCAACATTAAGAATTATCAAGGGAATGACAAAGAAAGGAAACAATCCACACAAAGCCGAAAATAGTAAAAGGGAATGTATGCCAGCTTAAATAAACCACGCACCATGGTTTTGGGCAAAAAATGGTGAAAAACACCTATGTGATGGCCGCTTTTTTAAGGACCACCACACAAATCATTTTCAGAACAATGAAAGTCTATTGGTGTATTCACACATTCGGTTTTTTTTTTTTTTTTTTAACAAACCATTAACAGCATCAGTTCAAAAACAGGACATGTCCAAGTTATTGCTGTTTTCACTCACGGACGGACCGAATACTAGAAAATTGGTCAATTTTTGACATAACTGATAGCTAATAAAAACGGTTCAGTAGGTTGGGTCAAAAAAAGAGTTGGAGTTCATCAGTTTTTTTAACAGACAGTTATAAACAGATAACAAATAGAGATGAGCGAACAGTGTTCTATCGAACTCATGTTCGATCGGATATTAGGCTGTTCGGCATGTTCGAATCGAATCGAACACCGCGTGGTAAAGTGCGCCATTACTCGATTCCCCTCCCACCTTCCCTGGCGCCTTTTTTGCTCCAATAACAGCACAGGGTAGGTGGGACAGGAACTACGACACCGGTGACGTTGAAAAAAGTAGGCAAAACCCATTGGCTGCCGAAAACATGTGACCTCTAATTTAAAAGAACAGCGCCGCCCAGCTTCGCGTCATTCTGAGCTTGCAATTCACCGAGGACGGAGGTTTCCGTCCAGTTAGCTAGGGGTTAGATTCTGGGTAGGCAGGGACAGGCTAGGATAGGAAGGAGAAGACAACCAACAGCTCTTATAAGAGCTAAATTCCAGGGAGAAGCTTGTCAGTGTAACGTGGCACTGACGGGCTCAATCGCCGCAACCCAGCTTTCCCAGGATCCTGAATGGAATACACTGTCAGTGTATTCCCGTATACCCGATATATACCCCCGATACCCGTTCCAACGGTGTGCCCCCCCACCTTCACCCCAGAAATACCCTGCAAGTCCCCTAGCAATAGGATTGGGGCTATATACACCCACTATTTTTGCTACTGCCATATAGTGCCATTGTCTCACTGGGAATTCAAAGAATATATTGGGCTTACATATAACTTCAATTCCAGGGAGAAGCTTGTCAGTGTAACGTGGCACTGACGGGCTCAATCGCCGCAACCCAGCTTTCCCAGGATCCTGAATGGAACACACTGACAGTGTATTCCCGTATACCCCATATATACACCCCAAATCCCCGTTCCAACGGTGTGCCCCCCCACCTTCACCTCAGAAATACCCTGCAAGTCCCCTAGCAATAGAATTGGGGCTATATACACCCACAATTTTTGCTACTGGTATATAGTGCCATTGTCTGACTGGGAATTCAAAGAATATATTGGGGTGACGTGCACCCACAATTTTTGCTACTGCTATACAGTGCCATTGTCTCACTGGGAATTCAAAGAATATATTGGGGTTATGTGCACCCACAATTTTTAATACTGGTATACAGTGCCATTGTCTGACTGGGAATTCAAAGAATATATGGGGGTTACGTGCACCCACAATTTTTAATACTGCTATACAGTGCCATTGTCTGACTGGGAATTCAAAGAATATATGGGGGTTACGTGCACCCACAATTTTTAATACTGCTATACAGTTCCTTTGTCTCACTGGGAATTCAAAGAATATATGGGGGTTATGTGCACCCACAATTTTTAATACTGGTATACAGTGCCATTGTCTGACTGGGAATTCAAAGAATATATGGGGGTTATGTGCACCCACAATTTTTACTACTGGTATACAGTGCCATTGTCTGACTGGGAATTCAAAGAATATATGGGGGTTATGTGCACCCACAATTTTTAATACTGGTATATAGTGCCATTGTCTGACTGGGAATTCAAAGAATATATGGGGGTTACGTGCACCCACAATTTTTACTACTGGTATACAGTGCCATTGTCTGACTGGGAATTCAAAGAATATATGGGGGTTATGTGCACCCACAATTTTTACTACTGGTATACAGTGCCATTGTCTGACTGGGAATTCAAAGAATATATGGGGGTTATGTGCACCCACAATTTTTACTACTGGTATACAGTGCCATTGTCTGACTGGGAATTCAAAGAATATATGGGGGTTATGTGCACCCACAATTTTTAATACTGGTATATAGTGCCATTGTCTGACTGGGAATTCAAAGAATATATGGGGGTTACGTGCACCCACAATTTTTACTACTGGTATACAGTGCCATTGTCTGACTGGGAATTCAAAGAATATATGGGGGTTACGTGCACCCACAATTTTTAATACTGCTATACAGTTCCATTGTCTCACTGGGAATTCAAAGAATATATGGGGGTTATGTGCACCCACAATTTTTAATACTGGTATACAGTGCCATTGTCTGACTGGGAATTCAAAGAATATATGGGGGTTACGTGCACCCACAATTTTTAATACTGCTATACAGTTCCATTGTCTCACTGGGAATTCAAAGAATATATGGGGGTTATGTGCACCCACAATTTTTAATACTGGTATACAGTGCCATTGTCTGACTGGGAATTCAAAGAATATATGGGGGTTACGTGCACCCACAATTTTTAATACTGCTATACAGTTCCTTTGTCTCACTGGGAATTCAAAGAATATATGGGGGTTATGTGCACCCACAATTTTTAATACTGGTATACAGTGCCATTGTCTGACTGGGAATTCAAAGAATATATGGGGGTTATGTGCACCCACAATTTTTAATACTGGTATACAGTGCCATTGTCTGACTGGGAATTCAAAGAATATATGGGGGTTATGTGCACCCACAATTTTTACTACTGGTATACAGTGCCATTGTCTGACTGGGAATTCAAAGAATATATTGGGGTGACGTGCACCCACAATTTTTAATACTGGTATACAGTGCCATTGTCTGACTGGGAATTCAAAGAATATATGGGGGTTACGTGCACCCACAATTTTTAATACTGCTATACAGTTCCTTTGTCTCACTGGGAATTCAAAGAATATATGGGGGTTATGTGCACCCACAATTTTTAATACTGGTATACAGTGCCATTGTCTGACTGGGAATTCAAAGAATATATGGGGGTTACGTGCACCCACAATTTTTAATACTGCTATACAGTTCCTTTGTCTCACTGGGAATTCAAAGAATATATGGGGGTTATGTGCACCCACAATTTTTAATACTGGTATACAGTGCCATTGTCTGACTGGGAATTCAAAGAATATATGGGGGTTATGTGCACCCACAATTTTTAATACTGGTATACAGTGCCATTGTCTGACTGGGAATTCAAAGAATATATGGGGGTTACGTGCACCCACAATTTTTAATACTGCTATACAGTTCCTTTGTCTCACTGGGAATTCAAAGAATATATGGGGGTTATGTGCACCCACAATTTTTAATACTGGTATACAGTGCCATTGTCTGACTGGGAATTCAAAGAATATATGGGGGTTATGTGCACCCACAATTTTTAATACTGGTATACAGTGCCATTGTCTGACTGGGAATTCAAAGAATATATGGGGGTTACGTGCACCCACAATTTTTAATACTGCTATACAGTTCCTTTGTCTCACTGGGAATTCAAAGAATATATGGGGGTTATGTGCACCCACAATTTTTAATACTGGTATACAGTGCCATTGTCTGACTGGGAATTCAAAGAATATATGGGGGTTATGTGCACCCACAATTTTTAATACTGGTATACAGTGCCATTGTCTGACTGGGAATTCAAAGAATATATGGGGGTTATGTGCACCCACAATTTTTAATACTGGTATACAGTGCCATTGTCTGACTGGGAATTCAAAGAATATATGGGGGTTATGTGCACCCACAATTTTTAATACTGGTATACAGTGCCATTGTCTGACTGGGAATTCAAAGAATATATTGGGGTTATGTGCACCCACAATTTTTACTACTGGTATATAGTGCCATTGTCTGACTGGGAATTCAAAGAATATATGGGGGTTATGTGCACCCACAATTTTTAATACTGGTATACAGTGCCATTGTCTGACTGGGAATTCAAAGAATATATTGGGGTTACGTGCACCCACAATTTTTGCTACTGGTAGATAGTGCCATTGTCTCACTGGGAATTCAAAGAATATATGGGGGTTATGTGCACCCACAATTTTTACTACTGGTATACAGTGCCATTGTCTGACTGGGAATTCAAAGAATATATTGGGGTTATGTGCACCCACAATTTTTAATACTGCTATACAGTGCCATTGTCTGACTGGGAATTCAAAGAATATATGGGGGTTTCGTGCACCCACAATTTTTAATACTGCTATACAGTTCCTTTGTCTCACTGGGAATTCAAAGAATATATGGGGGTTATGTGCACCCACAATTTTTAATACTGGTATACAGTGCCATTGTCTGACTGGGAATTCAAAGAATATATGGGGGTTATGTGCACCCACAATTTTTACTACTGGTATACAGTGCCATTGTCTGACTGGGAATTCAAAGAATATATGGGGGTTATGTGCACCCACAATTTTTAATACTGGTATATAGTGCCATTGTCTGACTGGGAATTCAAAGAATATATGGGGGTTACGTGCACCCACAATTTTTACTACTGGTATACAGTGCCATTGTCTGACTGGGAATTCAAAGAATATATGGGGGTTATGTGCACCCACAATTTTTACTACTGGTATACAGTGCCATTGTCTGACTGGGAATTCAAAGAATATATGGGGGTTATGTGCACCCACAATTTTTAATACTGGTATATAGTGCCATTGTCTGACTGGGAATTCAAAGAATATATGGGGGTTACGTGCACCCACAATTTTTACTACTGGTATACAGTGCCATTGTCTGACTGGGAATTCAAAGAATATATGGGGGTTACGTGCACCCACAATTTTTAATACTGCTATACAGTTCCATTGTCTCACTGGGAATTCAAAGAATATATGGGGGTTATGTGCACCCACAATTTTTAATACTGGTATACAGTGCCATTGTCTGACTGGGAATTCAAAGAATATATGGGGGTTACGTGCACCCACAATTTTTAATACTGCTATACAGTTCCATTGTCTCACTGGGAATTCAAAGAATATATGGGGGTTATGTGCACCCACAATTTTTAATACTGGTATACAGTGCCATTGTCTGACTGGGAATTCAAAGAATATATGGGGGTTACGTGCACCCACAATTTTTAATACTGCTATACAGTTCCTTTGTCTCACTGGGAATTCAAAGAATATATGGGGGTTATGTGCACCCACAATTTTTAATACTGGTATACAGTGCCATTGTCTGACTGGGAATTCAAAGAATATATGGGGGTTATGTGCACCCACAATTTTTAATACTGGTATACAGTGCCATTGTCTGACTGGGAATTCAAAGAATATATGGGGGTTATGTGCACCCACAATTTTTAATACTGGTATACAGTGCCATTGTCTGACTGGGAATTCAAAGAATATATGGGGGTTACGTGCACCCACAATTTTTACTACTGGTATACAGTGCCATTGTCTGACTGGGAATTCAAAGAATATATTGGGGTGACGTGCACCCACAATTTTTAATACTGGTATACAGTGCCATTGTCTGACTGGGAATTCAAAGAATATATGGGGGTTACGTGCACCCACAATTTTTAATACTGCTATACAGTTCCTTTGTCTCACTGGGAATTCAAAGAATATATGGGGGTTATGTGCACCCACAATTTTTAATACTGGTATACAGTGCCATTGTCTGACTGGGAATTCAAAGAATATATGGGGGTTACGTGCACCCACAATTTTTAATACTGCTATACAGTTCCTTTGTCTCACTGGGAATTCAAAGAATATATGGGGGTTATGTGCACCCACAATTTTTAATACTGGTATACAGTGCCATTGTCTGACTGGGAATTCAAAGAATATATGGGGGTTATGTGCACCCACAATTTTTAATACTGGTATACAGTGCCATTGTCTGACTGGGAATTCAAAGAATATATGGGGGTTACGTGCACCCACAATTTTTAATACTGCTATACAGTTCCTTTGTCTCACTGGGAATTCAAAGAATATATGGGGGTTATGTGCACCCACAATTTTTAATACTGGTATACAGTGCCATTGTCTGACTGGGAATTCAAAGAATATATGGGGGTTATGTGCACCCACAATTTTTAATACTGGTATACAGTGCCATTGTCTGACTGGGAATTCAAAGAATATATGGGGGTTATGTGCACCCACAATTTTTAATACTGGTATACAGTGCCATTGTCTCACTGGGAATTCCACAAATAATTTGGGGATTCATTCACCCTACATCTCAGGCTCTTGCCATATTCACCCAGGTTGTCAGTGCTGCACCAGCTCGTTCCCAGACAGCTCGGCCCGAAAAACACGCTACCTATATAGAGGATTTGGACAATGAAGACAACATGTTCTAAATCTAATGTCTGCACCTTCTCCAGAATTAAAATAAAGGCAGCGTTTAACTTTCAAATAGCACTGCACAAAGGAAGAGCTTATCAGCTTGTCTCATGACATGCTACTGAAAAGTTTCATTTGTGTATCTTAATGTAAATATAGTTGTATAAGCTTTTTGGGTTTTAGGCACTGCCAAGTTATTTATTACCACCCGCTCCCTTATAATGATGATGACGCCAAAGTCACTGTGGGTGTTCAGAGCTCACAGCTTTGGGTGACATTTGTCTTGCTCTCTGTCGGTACCAGCTGTCTTTTTGGATACCGTAAAGTTATGTTGACTTTATTAACAGCTATAGAAGCTTTAGCCAGGTTGTGACGGTGTGTAACCCTAACAACACTAAGTGGGATACACATTAATAGTCAGTCTATGTACGCTAAACGTATCACTGAAGTAATTTTTTTTCCCTCTCCCCTAATATAAGAAAGGAACAGACATTAGACCTAGACCGGGGTTCGAGGCTTGAAAAAATCCAGTATTATTTGTTCTTCATGATGTGAAATATGTGTTGAAAAGCAACCCAAGATGAAGTCAGCCATGTGTGCCAGTGTGTTACTTGGCATGCCTTTGCTGGCCCCAACTGTAAGGGTCACTCTCCATTTCCTCCATTTTCCACTCCCCTTCACACCATTTGTGGTGAAGCAATGGGATGCACTGAAGTGCACCCTCTAGCCTCGTGTGGGATAGGGACATCAGATGCCACTCCAACCCCCTCGTCTTCCTCCGCCAGCCAACGGTGCGAAGATGAGAGGAGTGTGCTCTGAATGTTTTCTGCCTAGCAGAGGCTAGTTCTCACTTACGAAAATGGCCCCACTTTGACCTGTATATCAGGCACAATGGTGTAGGTTTCAAAGAAACATGGCACCAACAAGTTGGAAAACGTGGGCCATGCGTGGACCGTGTTTGAGTCTGGCAAGCTCCAGATCTGCTACCAGGTTCCAGCCATTATCACAGGCGCAAAAATGCCAGGCCCCAGGTGTAGCAGGGAAAAAAAAATGCCATCTCAGCCAGGATGGCATCCCTGACCTCGGAGGCACTGTGCTGTCTGTCCCCCAAGCTGATCAGTTTCAGCACGGCCTACTGACATCTCCCCATGCCAGTGTTACAGTGTTTTCCGCTAGTAGCTGGGGTGGAGGTTGCAGCTTCGTAGGGTTTCAGTCTACTCCTGCCATGAATTTTGGCCTGGGAGAGGAGATAGGCCACCCCAGTTTGCACCCGGGGAACAGACTCCACCACATTCACCCTGCCTGTCATTAAAGATAAGCACTGCAGCATCCCTGACCACAGGCGCTTGTCCATGTGTCGGTGGTCAAGTGGACCTTGCAGCAAAGCGCAGAGCTCTGGGCCCGACTGATGTTATGGGACACATGCAGGCGCAAGGCAGAGACAGCACACCAAGAGAAGTAGTAACGGCTAGGCCCAGCATAGGGAGGTGCCCCAGCTGCCATCTGCTGACGGAAGGCCTGGGTCTCCAGAAGCATAAACAAACACCAACATCTCCAGGGCCAGCAGTTTATCGATGAGGCTGTTACAGGCTTGGGCATGGGGGTGGGTTGTATTGTACTTCTGCCTGCAATGAAAAGCTTGGGAAATGTGGAGTGGCTGGGAAGAGGCGCATGATGGTGCAGGCCAAAAGGGCGCATGAGGGTGAACTCCCCAATGTGTCAGAGATAGGTGTGTAGGTGTCCTTGCATCATATACTTGCACCATATTTGGCTTTGGAAGTTAATTTTGTGCCAAAAAGTGGTTAAGACAGCGATCCCTCAGCTACTCCCGTTACACTGTCTATTGAAGTTACCATCTGTGGAAGTGGACCACCATTTCTAAGATCCCAAAGGAAGCAGGCAAGAGATGTGCAGTTCAGAAAAAAAGATGAGAAAATAAGTTTAGGCTGTAGAGCACAGAGGGATCGGAGAGGACAGAGCTGGTGTCGGCCAGGTATTCCCACAACATGCGCCTATACTTGTCCCTCCTGGTGACACTAGGCCCCTGAGTGGCAGTAATTTGTCCAGGGGGGCCATTAACGTGTTCCAGACCTAGGAATAAGTCTTCCAACAGGGTAGAGTTTTGCATGCCTTTGCTTCTACCCACTGTTTTTGCTGCTTAGCTTCCCTCCACATCTACTCTGCTTTCACCCCTAAACATCACCCCAGTTTATGCCTTTGCTTCTACCCAGGTTTTTTGTTGATTTAGCTTCCCTCTACATCTACACTGCTTTAGCCCCTAGACATCACCCCTGTCCATGTGGGGTCGGTGGCCTCGTCATCCACCAACTCCTCTTCCAATTGCGCACTGCCCCCTTACTGCAAACCGCACATGACCACAGCTTGCCTTGATGGCAACTGTGTCTCATGATCCCCACTTAGGTCCAGACAAGTCGGTGGCGGGTCCAAAACCCCAAAATTGGAAGGAAATGGCAGATGCTGCAGTATTTCTAACACCTGTTCCTGGTGCTCGGGCCTGGTCTGTGTTGTACCCTGCACCCTGCTTAACGCATCTGCCATATCCGAAGTTGTGCTGAGCGCATGCTAATGTTTCGTGTCCAGTGCAATGGATGGGATGGGATTTCACATAAGTCTGCCACCCATGGCCACTCATGGTTGAGCAACTGAGGGAGTTGACTTTGACGAACCCGAGGGTTTTGGAGTTGGAACTACATCAAAGGTCTGTGCTGCTCACACACTCTGCTCAACACATGATATGTTTAGTGCCAGCAGTGTGGAGACGTCGCACAACAGCCGTTGTTCCAGCAGGTACAGGCGTTGTAGGAGTGCATAGAGGCTAGCAGCGGCAACTATACACTTTAAAAACTATCCGCACAAGCGCCACACTTTCACCAGTAGCTCAGGAACATTGGGGTACCTTTTTCAAAAGATTAGCAGCAATGAGTTAAAAACGTGGCCCAGGCATGGAATATGTTGCAGGCTGCCAAGCTACAGAGCCAATCCCAGGTTACGGCCATTATCACACATGACAACATGCCTGGGCCCAGGTGCAGTGGCAAAAACCACATTGCCGTCTCATCGAGGATGGCATGACTCACTTTGTAGGCAGTGTGCTGTCTGGCCCCCAAGCTGATGAGCTTCAGCACGGCCCGCTGACGTCTCCCCACACCAGTGTTGCAGCGTTTCCAGCTCGTAGCTGGGGTCAATTTAACAGCGGAGGAGGGTGGTGTTTCAGCCCTCCTCCCAGGAATGTTGTGTGGGGAGACAAGTCAGGCCACCACATTTTGCGACCCGGTCCACGCCTCAACTACATTCAACCACTGTGCCCAAATTGAAAGGTAGCGTCCCTGTCCGCATGCACTTGTCCATTCGTAACTGGTCACATGGAACTTTAGGGCTAAGCGCTGAATTTAGGGACCGCCTCATGTTTGGGGGAAAGTGCTGGTGTGGACGGCACAGTGCGGTGGCGCAGTAGACACTCTGCCCAAAAAGGGCAGAGTGTCCCCCAGCCGGGATTCCAACATCTCCTGGGCCAGATTTCTTGAGATGAGGCCGTTGAAGCCTTGGGCATGTGGGTGGGTTGCGCTGTACTTTAGCATGAAATGAAAGGCTTGGGAGATGGGGAGTTGCTGGAAGAGGCGCATGATGGCGCGGGCAAAAGGAGAAATGGCAGGAAAAGGTGAGGATAAGGGTGAACTCCCCAAAGTGTCAGAGGCAGATGTGGAGGTGTCCTGGCTCCTGGTCTGGACTGCAGCGCCAGCCCTGTCAACAGTGGAAGAGGCAGTGGCCGCCAGGCCAAACGACGATTATCCTGCGCTTGCTCTCACCCACTGAGCCCAGGGCTTGCCTTCCAAATGATGGCACCCGCAAGAGGTGGTGAGATTCCTCTCCGCAGATCTCCAAACCATCTTGGACTTGCAAATTGCACTAAATTTGTCATGTAACTGACATGTATATGATGAGTCTATCCATTGTCTGTTCATTTTGGTGAAAGTCAGCCTGTCAGCTGACAGACAGCTGTGCTTGTCAGTGATGATGTCACCGGCTGCTTGTACCCCCAGTTTTTGCTGCTTAGCTTGCCTCCACATCCACACTGCTTTTGCCCCTACACATCACCCCTATCCATGCCTGTGCCTCTAGCCATAAGTCTGCCACCCATGGAAACTCATGGTGCAGAAAGTGAGGGAGCTGACTCTGAGGAACCCTTGGGTTTTGTAGCTGGTACTCCATCAAAGGTCTCTGCTGCTCACACACCCTGCTGAACATACGGTATCTAGGGTTAGAGCGTGTGGTGACCTCGCACAACAGTAGGTGCTTCAGGCAGATGTAGGCCTTGCTGGAGTGTATTGCGGCTAGCTCCAGGTACTGTAGACTTGGGAAAGTGGGTGTCCAAGTGCCGCACTTTCACCCTTAGCTCAGCTAATTTGGGGTATGTTTTTAAAAATCATTGCACCACTACATTGAACATGTGGGCCAGGCATGGAACGTGTTGGAGGCTGGCAAGCTCCAGAGCCCTCCAACAAGCTAAAAAACCTGGCCCCAGGGGCAGCGGGGATAAACAAATTGCCATCTCATCCAGGATGGCATCCCTGACCTCAGAGGCAGTGTGCTGTCCGTCTCCCAAGCTGATGAGCTTCAGCCCAGCCTGCTGACGTCTCCCCACACCAGTGTTGCAGCGTTTTCAGCTCGTAGCTGGGGTAAATCTAACAGCGGAGGAGGAGGAGGGTGGTGTTTCAGCCCTCCTCCCAGGAATGTTTTGTGGGGAAACAAGTCAGGAAAATTCTTGAAACGGGAGAGTTTTGCATCTTTGCCCTTGCTGCCTATGGACATCCCTTTGCCTCTAGCCACCATTTTCCCTGCTTTGCTTGCCTCCACATCCACACTGCTTTTGCCCCTAGACATCACCCCAGTCCATGCCTTAGCTTGTACCCCCAGTTTTTCCTGCTTAGCTTGCCTCCACATCCACACTGCTTTTGCCCCTAGACATCACCCCAGTCCATGCCTTAGCTTGTACCCCCAGTTTTTCCTGCTTAGCTTGCCTCCACATCCACACTGCTTTTGCCCCTAGACATCACCCCAGTCCATGCCTTAGCTTGTACCCCCAGTTTTTCCTGCTTAGCTTGCCTCCACATCCACACTGCTTTTGCCCCTAGACATCACCCCAGTCCATGCCTTAGCTTGTATCCCCAGTTTTTCCTGCTTAGCTTGCCTCCACATCCACACTGCTTTTGCCCCTAGACATCACCCCAGTCCATGCCTTAGCTTGTACCCCCAGTTTTTCCTGCTTAGCTTGCCTCCACATCCACACTGCTTTTGCCCCTAGACATCATCCCTATCCATGCCTCTTCCCCTAGCCATAACTCTGCCACCCCTGGAAACTCATGGTGCAGAAACTTTGGTTGCTGACTTTGAGGAACCCTTGGGTTTTGTAGATGGAACTCCATCAAAGGTCTGTGCAGCTCACACACCCTGCTCAAGATATGGTATTGTAGGGTTTCAGCGTGTGTGAATGACGGACAACAGCCTGTGTTTGGACAGATGTAGGCCTTGCTAGAGTGTTTTTAGGCTAGCAGCGACTCCTGTGCACTTGCAAAAGTGGGCGCACAAGCGCCGCATTTTCAACAGTAGCTTCGGTACATTTGGGTATGTTTTTAAAAAACTTTGCACCACTAGGTTAGACGTGGGCCAAACATGGAACGTGTTGGAGGCTGGCAAGCTCCAGAGCCGCTACCAGGTTCCAGCCATTATCACAGGCGTAAAAATGCCAGGCCCCAGGTGTAGCAGGGAAAAAAAAATGCCATCTCAGCCAGGATGGCATCCCTGACCTCGGAGGCACTGTGCTGTCTGTCCCCCAAGCTGATGAGCTTCAGCACCGCCTGCTGACGTCTCCCCACACCAGTGTTTTAGCGTTTGCCGCTAGTAGCTGTGGTGGAGGTTGCAGCGTCGTAGGGTTTCAGTCTACTCCTGCCATGAATTTTGGCCTGGGAGAGGAGATAGGCCACCCCAGTTTGCACCCGGGGAACAGACTCCACCACATTCACCCTGCCTGTCATTAAAGATAAGCACTGCAGCATCCCTGACCACAGGCGCTTGTCCAAGTGTCGGTGGTCAAGTGGACCTTGCAGCAAAGCGCGGAACTAAGGGCCCACCTGATGTTGAGTGACACGTGCTGGTGCAAGGCGGGGACGCCACACCGGGAGAAGTTGAGACGGCTAGGGACGGCATAGTGAGGTGCCACAGTTGCCATCAGGTCCGGGAAGGCGGGAGTTTCAACAAGCCGGAACGCCAACCTCTCCTGGGCCAGCAGTTTAGCGATGTTGGCGTTCTAGGCTTGCGTGGGTGGGTGGTTAGCGGTGTATTTCTGCCGGCGCTCCAATGTCTGAGAGATGGTGGGTTGTTGTAAAGAAGCGCCTGATGGTGCCTTTGATGGTGCAGGAGAAGGAGATAAGACAGAAACAGGGGAGGATGAGGGAGAAGTCAACAAAGTGGCGGAGGCAGATGAAGTGATGTCCTGGCTCGTCCTCTGGAGTGCATCGCCAGCACTGTGAGCAGAGGCAGTGGCATGAACGGCGGGCGACGTTTGTCCTGCCGTTGCTGCCTGCCACTGATTCCATTGCTTGGATTCCAAATGACGGTGCATTGAAGTGGTGGACAGGTTGCTCTTCTCAGGGCCCCTACTCGATTTCGAGAGGCAAATTGTGTAGACGACACTATATCTGTCCTCGGCGCATTCCTTGAAAAAACTCTACACCTTCAAGAAACGTGCCCTCGATGGGGGAGTTTTTCTGGGCTGGGTACAAAAGGGAACATCTTCGGACATTCCGGGTCTGGCCTGGCTTCGGCAAAGCAGCTGACCTCTGCCTCTGGACATGTCTCTGCCTCTAGCTACCCTTTTTGGTGCTGCACCTGCCTCAACATCCACACTACTTTCCCAGCTTGACATCTGCCTTGTCCAGGTGGGGTCGGTGTCCTCGTCGTCCACCACCTCCTCTTCCAACTCCTGTCTCGCCTCCTCCTCCTGCACAATGCGCATGTCAACTGGCTGCCCTGACAGCAACTGCGTCTCATCGTCGTCGATGAGGGTGGGTTGCTGGTCATCCGCCACCAAATCGACCGGAGATGGAATGGAGGAGACTCTAGTGTTTGAGCATCTGGACACAGATACTCGTCTGTTAGGTCCGTGGAATCGCGAAATGGAGGGGCAGGTTGCGGTACAGTCAAAGGAAGGGAGAACAGCTCTGGGGAGCAGGGACAGTTGGGGTTATTGTTCTGAGAAGATTGGGAATTTTGGGTGGAAGGAGGACAAGACTGTTGGGTAAGAGGAGGTAGAGGCTGACTGGCTGGTGGACAATGTGCTTTAAGCGTTATCCGACAGCCATTGCAAGACCTGTTCCTGGTTCTCGGGCCTACTAATCTTTGTACCATTCAGCCTAGTTAATGTGGAACTTTTGTGCAAAGCGCAGAACTTAGGGCCCGCCTGATGTTAAGGGACACACGCTGGTACAAGGCTCAACTCACCCTAAGTGCCAAAAACACTGCTGGTGCAAGGCTCTACTCATGCCAAGGGCCTCAATCTCTGCTGGTAGCTCAGCTTAAGGTCATGTAACTTTGTTTGGAAGGGCTCATGTTAAGGGCTAGAAAAGTGAATTTTGGAAGGTCTTACCACATCACACACACACACACACACACACACACACACACACACACACTCAAAATGACAGTTAAGGGTGAGGGCTTTTGGAATTCCCATTGCCTATTCCATTTGTGGTTGTCATGGGGAACGTGATTTAAAGGGGTGGTTGTTACTGTTTGTTGAGCTTAAATTGGGGTTTGTGTCCATCCATTTGGGGAGTAAAGAAGGTTTCCAGGTATTTTCCCACTTTGATAGAGGTTTTTTTGAATGTGGAAAGTGTGTAGTTGTTAGGCAGTGATGTTGGGGTAATAGAGGGTCTTTGGTGTGTTAGATGCCCCCAGGCATGCTTCCCCTGCTGTCCCAGTGTCATTCCAGAGGTGTTGGCATCATTTCCTGGGGTGTCATAGTGGACTTGGTGACCCTCCAGACACGGATTTGGGTTTCCCCCTTAACGAGTATCTGTTCCCCATAGACTATAATGGGGTTCGAAACCCGTTCGAACACACGAACATTGAGCGGCTGTTCGAATCGAATTTCGAACCTCGAACATTTTAGTGTTCGCTCATCTCTAATAACAAACGGATGACAAACTGGTCAAAAGTACAGGAAATGGATGAAAAATATGTGACACACAGACGCAGAAAGGATTTTAAGGGCTGTATTTTACATTTGTGTGCATGTAGCCCTACATTACTTATACATACATGAGGAGGAGGTGGTCAGAATAGGTTTATAATTATAGGTAACAGTAATCGAGGTTTGGTTCTCAAATTCACATAAAATAGATACAAATTTAGTACAATGAATATGGAAAATACCTAGTTAGGGGATATTAAGCTGTGAGGATTTGTGAGGGAACTGTTTATATAGTGTTCATATTTTCTACCGTACCAACTCTATCTATCTACCGTATATACTCGAGTATAAGCCGAGTTTTTCAGCTCAGTTTTTGGGCTGAAAAAGTCTGCCTCGGCTTATATTCGGGTCATTACGGTAATACCGTAGTTACAGACATGGGGGTTGGTGCCGGGCCGCAGCATCGCCACGCTCCTGGCAGAAGTACCGGGGCCTTCTAGCAGAAGTACCGTAAGTACTTCTGTAGTTTGCGATGAACAGCATCGCCATGGCGATGCTGCGGGCCTGACACCTGCCCCGGTGTCTGGATGCCGGGTCTGTGCTGCGAGGTCTGTAGCTATAATGGCGACCGCTCTGCTCCAGAGCGGTCGCCATTAGAATCGGCACCTGCACTGTAACTCTTACAGTGGTAATGGTGGAGTTACAGTGGAGATGCCGCCATGCCCCTGGAGAGAGCGGACGCGACCGCTCACTCAAATGCGGCCCTGAAGCGCTGGGGTGATCCCCGGGTGCCAGCAGGAGTGCGTACCTCGGCCGCCAGAGCTGAAGGAGAGATCCCCGGCAGGAGCACGTACCTGAAGACCTCGGCATGCAAAAGAAAAGCTGGCCGTCGGCAGAAGCGCTGAGAGGAAATCCAGGCAGCAGAGTCTGCCGGGGATTCCCCTCAGCGCTTTTGCCGATGGCCGGCCACAGTTCCCCTTCAGGTCCGACGGCAGAGGTCTTCCTTCAGGTCCACGCTCCTGCCTGCGTCCGGGGATTCCCCTCAGCTCCTCTGTAAAGGCTCCCCAGCTGCAGTGCTTTTCTTTTGCAGGCTGCTCTATGCAGCCTGCAAAAGAAATGACAATTTTTGCAATGTATTGCAATGCATTAGCATTGTAATGCATTGCATTAGTGATCAGACCCCCTGGGGTTCAATACCCCAAGGGGGTCTAATAAATGCAAAAAAAAAAAAAAGTAAAAAAATAAATAATAAAGTATAAAAAATTCAAATCACCCCCCCTTTCCCTAGAACACATATAAAACTAATACTGTGAAACATATACACATTAGGTATCCCTGTGTCCGAAAACGCCCGCTCTACCAATCTATACAAATATTTTTCGTGTACGGTAAACGCTGTAGCTGGAAAACAAAGTTGTCTAACTGCCCCTTCCCTGAGACTGTTTTTTTCCCCCCACTTGGAATTCAGCCTGGCTGAATATAGGGTATCTGCTCCTATTCCGTCGTGAAGGGGTTAATAGGAGCACTGCAGATACCCTATATTCAGCCAGGCTGAATTCCAAGTGGGGGAAAAAAACCCAGTCCTCAAGCTCAGGAAGGGGCAGACAGACAACCAAAACACCCCCTCCCCTTCCCCAGCACCCAGCAACTACTGCATCCAAAAACTCCGACCATTTTAATTTTTGAATTTTTTCAGTAGCTGCTGCATTTCCCCCCTAGGATTATACTCGAGTCAATAAGTTTTCCCATTTTTTTGTGGTAAAATTAGGGGGGTCAGCTTATATTCGGGTCGGCTTATACTCGAGTATATACGGTATCTATCTATCTATCTATCTATCTATCTATCTATTTCATATCTATCTATCTATCTATCTATCTATCTATCTATCATCTATCTCCTATCTATCTATCTATCTATCTATCTATCTATCTATCTATCATCTATCTATCATCTATCTATCTCCTATCTATCTATCTATTTATCTATCTATCTATCTCCTATCTATCTATCTATCTATCTATCTATCTATCTATCTATCTCATATCTATCTCATATCTATCTATCTATCTATCTATCTATCTATCTATCTATCTATCTATCTATCTATCCATCCATCCATCTCTTGTAACAGTAACATATGGCATACTCTTTAGATACACTATTACTGTGAGGACATATAACCCACTATCACATTTCCTTAAAATTACTCAGGTTACCGTGCTGGGAATTTCTAGTGTATGGGATGTTACCTATTAAATGGCTCTTTCTTTAATAGTCAACCAATTGGAAGGGACAGAGCTGATTCTGAATGAACTCACATCAGATATTGAGTGATTTTGAGAGCATTTTACAAGTAGATGTGAGCAGAGAGGCTATTTAGATGAATCTCTAGAGACTACGATATGGCATAAACCTGTGCCTGTAATTCCGACTGACAGATTGTCTATTGATTTAACCTCTCTGGGTTGTGCCTTTTAGTTTGCTAACTGGGTGGATGGCGTCATCTTTGTGTTCAGCCTGGAGAATGAGGCAAGTTTTCAAGACATGTTCCAGTATTACGCTCTCTTGGCAAACTATAGAAGTGTACTGGACATTGCCGTGGCCCTGGTGGGGACCCAAGGTAACCTTACCCATTATGGTTTTTTTTTTCTTTAATACCATATTGTTGGCTGTAAGCATGGGTGTAACTACCAGCGAGGCAGGAAACCATAAGCTATGGGACCTAGCAGCCCAGGACTGAGTGAAGAGTGAAATTGGGCAACAATTACTTGCAGACCAAAGAAAGGAGGAAGAGTGCAAGAGACTAAAATAATGTTGCGTTGTATATGTTTGTGTTGAAGAGAGCCCTAAGGTTACTTCTTACATATATTACTTAAATAATATATAGTTACAGTGTAGCATGATAGTGTATATATGTGTCACTAATATAAAATATATGGCTTCTAACATGCGGTACTCCTTCTTTTAGATAAAATTAGCTCCAGCAATCCAAGAGTTATTGAAGATGTGCGAGCCAGAGGTCTATGTAATGACATGAAACGTTGTATGTACTATGAAACCTGTGCCACTTATGGGTTAAATGTGGATCGAGTGTTCAGTGAAGGTGAGGACCTTTATATCATTGTCTCTGATGAAAGGTATAATGGTGTGTGGAGCAGATTACAGAATACATCTGACACTAGTGCGGCTATTACACGTATTATCACTTATATGGCTTTCTATAGCAATATCTTGGAGAAACAAACCAACTGTATGTCAGATGTACCAACCTGTGCTGGTTATTGCAGTTAGGATTATTATTACTATTATTATTAAATGATACTAATATGTTCATCTTAAAATTCGAGCTATAGTTGACTAACTTTGCAAATACATTGCATCACTGATCCTCAGTTACAAGTTGCATGGTAGTCCATAGCTGCATTCACAATTTTGTTTTAATGACAAAAATCTCCTAGTGTTCCTTACTGCTTGCTCTGGGGATTTACATAAAAAATGCACAAGGTCCTGTGAACTTCTATATGATGCCAAGAAATGCTGCCGCGTTTCGGAGAATAAATACAATTACACTTATAATCTTAGAGGGAACTTTGGTTTGTTAGGCTATGATTAAGGAGACTGTATTTATTCTCCGAAATGCATCAGCCTTTCTTGGCATCATATAGAGGTTCATAGGACCTTGTGCGTTTTTTAAAAATTTTATGTAAATGTTGACTTGACATATTAAAAGTTACATTTTAATGGAGTAACTGGATGCTGGATTTCCTTTTGCTACCAAAAATAACACCCTAAGTATACAGCATGTACGTAAACAAGGTAAAGGCCACATGAATGCACTAATGCAATTTTCAGAGTGTCTTCTAGCAGTGGTCCTAGAACATAGACTGCACCAAGATGGCAGATTTTCAACCAGTGAATATTGTGGAGATTCACCATTTCCTTATATGAAGTAACATGTAAAAAATGTTTTAGCGTCTGTCAGTAGTTTTGGGCATGTAAAAGTGCTGACAGTCACGTAGAGGAGGTGAAACATTCTTTAGGTATTACTTTTAATAAAAATAGATCTTGATCCAAAGGACATCGGGCAAATGCAACAGAGATTAGCCCTAACAGTGACGTGCTCTAGGTACTGAGCATTAAGTGATGGCTGTAGTGTCCAACCTCGGGACCATTGCAGAGGTCACCACAGAGGACAAGGTCTGTGGAAAAGCTCATTGCACCATGCCAAGACCACTTCAGCATGAGAACCCACCTTTCTTGCACGGGAGCATCATCAGAGGGCATCAATGTCCATTTTAAAAGCTATCCAAAGAAATGTTCTACCTCCTGTCCACTGGCCCTACCAGAAGCTTTGCATGGTCAGTACTACTGACAGACTCCAAATACAATTAACTATATTGTCTTTCCTTTATTTCTCAGTGGCCCAGAAGATACTTGCTCTAAAGCGCCAGCAACAGCTACTATCATGCAAATCACTGCCAAGTTCCCCAAGTCACTCCGGAGGGACCACTCCATTATCAGTACAGGTAATGAATGAGATACACAATGGCATCTTGTGATTGCAATTCCTTTTTCACTGAGAATTCTAGGATTCTTGTATAAAATCTAAGACTTTGTGTCCTCTCAAAAATTGAATGACATGATTTTGTCAATTACTTTAAAACATGTTTTCTTTGCTTCTAGACCAGCAATGGAGGACCAGGCAATGACTACTCATCCTCCTTACCTTCTACTCCAAACATCAGCCACAGAGAGCTGCGCAGTGAGGTGTCAATTGGAGTCAGCACCCCGGGGTCACTCCACCGTGGAGCTAAACGTCGCACAAGCCTTTTCCCTGTAAGTGAAGCTGTCCATACATATAACATATTTAAGGTCAGACATTTGGTAGACTCAGCTAAATTTGGTGAATTCTGCTAAAAATCTGCAGAGAGATGTCTGTGGTGGCCATACATGTAAGATTTACATAAGATGCTGCTCAAATAAACTCAATCTTCCAATGATCTGCAGATATATATCTCATGTGTATGGACATCTAAGATAATCCAATTATTCCTTTCTATAGGTCTTTTCATTATTCCAACAATATGGTCAAAATGTGAGGGTTATATAACTGAAGAATAATGCCATTCTTCTATGTTTCTGTGGATGAGAACTGACACCTATGGCCCAGGATAGAGCGTGATAGTGTGAATCAGTGGCTTTATTTTACTTCTGCTCTGGGGTCTCCTTCTCCTGTATACGCCATATAATATAATTTTCATACTTACTTATTCATACAGTTAACATTAGGCTTTATGTGCACAACCTGTGTTGCAATTTGAGTGTCTTCAGATTCTTCTGATTCTGTTCTGTTCCAGTTATTTTACAGTATGTCCTATTCAGATCTATTTTCATGGATCTGAGCCACCCAGTAAAATCAGTGTAAAACGGATGATACTCTATTGTCATCCGAGTGCATTCAGTTAGGATAAACCGAAGACATTAGGATAGAAGGTATTAATTAAGGTATTAATACAGTCATATGAGCTACCATAAACCTATGATCTAGGTGGGAACAGAAACTGGACTTTAAAGAGGACCTTTCATGTCCTGTGATGTTAGCATTGTTATGTACTGCTAGAAAGCTGACAGTGCGCTGATCAGCTTTGCCAGTCTGTGGCCCGGTTGTAGAGATATTGTTGCTGTTTGTTGTGGCACAATATCCCTGCGCTGTCAGAGGAGCCAGCCTCATAGCTCAGTGTCATCGCTGGGTGGTGAAGAACACCCCATGACAATACAAGACTATAGAAGAGTTCTGACAGTGGGGCGATGATGCTGATCTATGAGGCTGGCCCCTCTTACACGGCAGGAATATTGTACCAAAACTACGAGTACTAATCTCTGCAACCGGGGCTAACACTGGCTAATCTGACAGTACACTGAATTCAGGTAACACCATCCTCTTTAAGACTAGAATTACACAGTGAC
This sequence comes from Leptodactylus fuscus, assembly GCF_031893055.1. Lineage (NCBI taxonomy): Eukaryota > Metazoa > Chordata > Amphibia > Anura > Leptodactylidae > Leptodactylus > Leptodactylus fuscus. The sequence goes on from NC_134266.1 coordinate 222,513,920, forward strand.
TTGTGGCTGTGCAATATAAGATTGCGATGTCCCATTGCTAAAATTGCAGCTAATGGTAGTAAATGTGGTCACGACAACATCCAGCAGCTTACTGTTTTGTCACAGTAACTGGAAAATTGTAACGTGACCATATTCACTGTCATTAGTTACAATGATAGTTACGCCGTGCTATATTGTTTTCGTAACTCCTATTTACCTCTATGGGAGATATGGAAACAGCATATTGAACAATTACTTTCGTCTATCTCTGAAACTTCTGACCATGAAAGCCTGAGATGGGAATAACCCTTTAAAGTCCAATGCTAGGCCCTAGGCTTACAGCCAGTGGTGTAACTACCGTGGTTGCAGTGGTAGCAGCTGCCACAGGGCCCGGGACATTAGGGACCCGGCGACAGCCGCTACCACTGAGTTGTTGTTTTTATTTTAATACGCCGAGATCCGGGCATGCTTTGGGCCTACTTGCGTGACGTCACATGACCCGGGACCTGCGTCCATATGCGTCGCAACGCAGGCCCCCCTGTCACATGATGTCCCGGAAGATGGCTGACAGCAGCGGAGAATGCAGCGGAACCAGGAGATAGGTAAGTAACAATAGTTTTTTTATGTTTGAAAAGACCCCAGAGTATAATAATTGTTCATGGGTGTCCACTATGGCGAATACTATTGTGTGCAGGGGCCAATATGATGCATAATACTGTGTGCAGGGACCACTATAGGTCATGATACTGTGTGCAGGGACCACTATAGGGCATAATACTGTGTGCAGGGGCCACTATGGGGCATAATACTGTGCAGGGACCACTATGGACTATAATACTGTGTGCAGGGGCCACTATGGGTCATAATATTGTGTGCAGAGACCACTATAGGGCATAATACTGTGTGCAGGGACCACTATAGGGCATAATACTGTGTGTAGGGGACACTATGGGGTATAATACTGTGTGCAGGGACCACTATAGGGCATAATACTGTGTGCAGGTACTACTATGGGGTATAATACTGTGTGCAGGGGCCACTATGGGGCATAATACTGTGTACAGGGGTCACTATGGGGCATAATACTGTGTGCAGGGGCCACTATGGGGCATAATACTGTGTGCAGGGGTCACTATGGGGCATAATACTGTGTGCAGGGGTCACTATGGGGCATAATACTGTGTGCAGGGGCCACTATGGGGCATAATACTGTGTGCAGGGGTCACTATGGGGCATAATACTGTGTGCAGGGGCCACTATGGGGAATAATACTGTGTGCAGGGGCCACTATAGGGCATAATACTGTGTGCAGGGGCCATCATGGGGCACTATAGTGTGCGCAGAAATGCGAGGGGGGGTAGGGGTCAGTTGGTCAATGTCTTTGGCAACGGTCGGGGGGGGGGGGGGGCATGTCAAAAGTTCGCCACGGGGTTCTGCCATTCCTAGTTATGCCAATGCTTACAGTAGCTCATGTGACATCATTATGGGACAACACTGATGGAAATGCAATCCTGGCCTAAGCTTGGATTTACATAAAGCAGATCTGTTTGGTTAGCTTTGGCAACATACGTACAATTTTCTGCAAATCCCATTCAGACAAATGGAACAGTTGCAGAACATCCCTATAAGTTTAGTTGAGGTTAGATATATATATATATTCTTTTTTACCTACCTCCACGACTTATATTTGCTGGCTCACATTTGTAAAGCCATTCGAGACATTTTTTCATTTTTTCTTGTTGAAAACTGGGCCTTTAAAATGTTGGAAATGAAGAGGTGCGTGATTTTAGCTTGTAGACAAGTTAAGGAAGAAGTCCTTGTGTAAATGCAAGGAAACTTAAGAAGCCCTGGAAAAAACAATCGAAAAGACGTTCAAGCATCCATATAAATCCATGTCTATACAATCCACAAGAACAGGTGAAGCACCATTGCTTATGCATTTCAAGCCTTAGTATCTCTTAGTCACATCCTATGTTCAGTCACAGTGCAGAGTCAGGTGACCCCAACCCATGTATCTGTGGGGCTGGATTTATAATGGGTTCGGGTGACAGACTCCCTTTAAATGAGTTGTCCAGATACTGCAAATAACTGTTATTGTTTGTATAATGAAATGTTGTAATATTTCCCAATATACTTTCTGTATCAATTTCTCAGTTTTCTAGATCTCTGCTTGCTGTCATTCATTCTGCTTACCTCCAGTGGTAAATCCATGGTCATGTGATATACAGTCCATGCTCATATGATGGTCACATAGATGCACAGCTTTATCTTATAACGTAAGCAGGATGAATGACAGAATTGAATACAGAAAGTATATTGGAGAATTGTATAACTTTTCCATATATAAACAATAACATTTACTTGCTAAAACTAGACTTCCCCTTTAAGTGATCAACTCTGTTGGGTATATTGGATCTATTATAGGATTGAAAAGTAGCTTTGTCTCTCCTAATCAAAAACTCCTCTGCTATGAATGAAGTCTGTGCAGTTCTGAGCACTCGTGTTATGCTACCTAGCTCCTGTTTGGAATGGCCTATGAAGAGAATAATAGCTCAATATCCTGTTTATTGCAGAACCGAAGAGGAAGTGACATGGAAAAGAGGAGTTTTGACAGTCGAGGTGAAGTCAGTGGCACCGGCCGAGCGCTGCCGATTAAACAGGTAACTATCGTAATTATACTTTACTTAAAGAGGACAAGATCCTTTTAGAAGGTTACCCTGTGCTACAAATGGGCGGGGGGTCATGTGCCTTTTGTGTAGAGGTCACTGCTGAGGCCTGTGATTGGCTGTTTCGGTCATCTGACACAAATCGGACATCACTGCTGACATCAACCTGGACCTGCAAATAGAAGAGAAGAATCAATGGAAATGGAGGACCTGGTAGAGGTGAGTCAACTTTTTTATTTTTTCCTCCTATTGGCAGCACATAGGAAACTTTTATAAGCAGTTGAGCAACATCTTTAATACGTGACTTTGGCCCAAGAGGTGAGGCCCATATCTGTCAGGCATTTATGGCATATCCTGTGATATATGGTGCCTATATAGTGATCAATACTAAAGGACATATTGAGTATTTAACCAGCATTTAATCAGTTCCCTTCCTCCTGCTAGCAACTGGAGTTAGCTGCTGGAGTGACCTGGTTAGGCTAACAAAGGACAGGTTCGCATCTGCATTGCAGACTAAATCTCAGTGACTGCCAAAAATCACCAAAATGCTACTATTTCGTCTGGAAGTTTCAGTTTAAAAAATGGACACTCATTGCTTCCCATTATAGTCAATGGGGTTCACGGGCATAGTTGGTATCCGCTATGGACATAGAAGCGCAGATATAACCATAACATAAGTCTGTCAGTCACAAATCAGGACTAGTGTCAGTTTTGTAAGTAAGCCAGAGATGAGCCATTTCTTTGTATGTAGTATCTGATAGGGACTGGGAGAGGAATTTTTGAATGGACCTTATAGCTGCAATTAGAATTGACCGATCCCAGGGAGAACCATTTCAAACCTCAACTCCAGCCCAGTGGTGACCAGGCTTGTGCCTCCATCTTATGGAAGATTGTTATGTCCTCTTCAGTAAAACAGTGAGTTTTTGTCCGAAATCCTGTATCAACATCAAGGGCACCCTAACAAACATCAGGCAGGAAACTTACTACCGGGTTTATTACGGGGGAACTACTACAAACACCATCCACACTGCAGACCACCTCATCAACCTTGCACCAACCAGGTTTATGAGAGCTGCAACTGTGTCCGACTATTACCTCCATCCTCACTGCCTTCCTTCACTGGGTTGCTGCAGATGTAGCCACAAGTGCACATATGGAAAAATCCATTTTAATGACAACTATCCCACACCGACTCCACTGTTTCACATAAATCTATCATAGTGCATATCCACAGTATATGCAATTAATGGTCACTATTAGAATATCTCTTTAACATTACATTTGTGTCAGGTTCCCAGTTCATCAGTTGTATTTCCCTGCAGCACCTCTATAGGGGATAGTAAGTATTTGATGCACAGATGTTTTTGGGCCTTTAGACAGAGATGCTCTCTGGTGTCTTTCTCCACTGTGACTTACGGATGAGAGTCCAGTATAGGGGATATGTGATAAGTGTCGGATCTTGATCTTCTTCCTCTCTTGCTGAATGGAATGATGAATGCGCATGTTCATAGTACTGACGCTCCATTCCTCGAAATTGGTGAGAATCCTAAAGGTCAGACCCCCACCAGTTAGACATAATTAATTACCCACCCTGTGGATATGGATAAGCATCTAAAGTGGGGAAAACCTCTTTATCATACTGTACATTTCCCCAATGGGATACTTGGAAAATGGCTTTCCTAAATGACACAATCCCTTTTAGGTACAAACGTACAGATCAAGTTATGCACAGGACTGAACCTCCACCCACAAAAGATGGCCAGGGTTGTCAAATGGCTAGTTGCTTGGCTCCATGATTTTGCTGGTAATATCACATGAATATAATTGATAAAACTGTAGTATCACCAGCAAAATTGTGCCGTCAAGTGACAAACATGGATGGGCTTTCATCCTCGTACAAACTTTGCATGTTTCAGTTTTGTACTGGCTCAAAAAAGATCATGTGAATCTCTTGGTGGGACCCATCCACTACACAAGGGGGCATAGCATAATACACTCACTGCACTACATGCAAATAGGAAGCATACAACACATTAAGCCATGAGTCCATATAATACACTTGGTAGATTATTTAAAGGGGTTGGTCAGGTCTAAGATATTGATTGTTGTGGCCTCTTCAGTGTTTCCAAGCCAAGCACCATATACTCTATATTGAACATGTTTGGTATTGAAGCTCAGCCCAATCTGTGATAATGGGACTGAGATGTATCATGGCCATGTGACCAATGGATGTGGTGTCACTGGCCTGAGAAGAGGAAGTGTCATACTGATCTAATACTGATGACCTCAAGCCTCTGTAACAGACTACCCGGTATATTATTATATAGATGCATCTGATAGCTGAGATCACATCTAAGTACACAGGCTGTCCCACCTCTGGACGCTGATGAGTTGAAGTCAGTGATGAAGTAGGAAGCCGTCCTCTTTCTGCTTCACCACCCGGCCACTGTCTTTGCTCCATGTGTTCTGGGAGCAGAAAACACGATGTAGAGAACTCTCTTGTATCGCACCTGTTACTCCTTAAAGGGGTTGTACCATCACAAGGATCCTATCTATACTGCTAGTTTATGTGGATTTAAGACTTTTCCTAAATGCATTGCATTATCAAAACTGCTTTGTTTGGTCGCTATCTTAATTTATTCACTTCATTGTTTACACTCCGTTTCTATGGCCCTTGGGATTATCTGCTCATTTGTCAAGTGATGTAGCTGCCTGCTCTCAGAGGGGGAGGGAGGGGCTGGGAGCAACTCTGAGCTGTTTGAGAAGCTCCGCTACTTAAATGACACAGATAGGGGAGGTGAGAGCTCTGGGATTTCTGTTAAGTCAACCTGGGGATGAGGCATGAACCCTAGGTTCAACCGGAAGGAGGAGAATGACACTATGGGGACAACAGGGGGTGGGGGCATGGTATTATGGGGACAAACTGATGGGTGGTGGGGACATGATACTATGGGGGAAACCAGGGTTGAGAACATGATACGGGGTAATCTGGGCCTGTCATTATGGGGACAACCTTAGGGGGCCATGTCAGTGTGGGGGTACATGATACTGTGGAGGCAACCTGGCATCAGGACATGATACAGAGAAGGGGTCTATTGGGCATGACACAATGAGGACAACCTGGGGGGTGGGAGGACATAGTACTGTGGGGAAACCCAAGGGCGGCATGTCAGTGTGGGCTGACATGATACTGTGGGGGCAACCTGAATTGAGGACATGATACTGTGGGGGCAACCTGAGGAAGACATGGCACGATGGAGGCAAAATAAGGGTGGGGGGGTGACATGATGGGGGCAGCCAGTGGTTTGGGGGGACTTCATTTGTGGGGGCAACCTAGAGGAAGACATGAATCCGCGGGGGGCAACCCGAAGGGGGACAATATAAGGGGCATATTGTATGGAGCCACTAGGGAGCCATTAATATTGTGTGAGAGCCACTAAGGGGCGTTATAGTATGTGGGGGCCCTTGAGGGTCAGGTATTTCTAGGTGGTGGTGATGGGGGCCCACGTATGAAATCTTTGCACAGGGCCACCAATGTGTTAAAACGGCCCTGAGCATCAGAGTAATACTAAAAAAAAAGTATCATCACAGTTTTAGGAATTTGCAAATGGCTCAGATATTTCTGTTGGTACAGAGACAGAGGCCTCCCAGAAAGAGTGTTACCAGTGGGTTCAAGGCACTGATGTATAGTGGTCAAATAGCAACACATTTGTGCACTATAAATGTGGTAGACTTTATGACTACTGTAAACATATATTTACACACACACACGTATATATATATATATATATATATATATATATATATATATATAGATAGATAGATAGATAGATAGATATTAATGAATAAATGTTTATACTACATTTCTAAGGGCTGTCCATGCAATAAACAATGCTTCACGCACGGGGTTAATGTATGCCCGCTGTGCAGGGATTAATGTCCCTCCTGGTACATGCTAATTTGTTACCATTTGATTAGCTAATGTACTGGCACAATTGCACAGCGAATGACAAACACCCACACAGCCTCTGCGAGCGAACACCTTAATTGTTACAGTTCTCTTCTGCAAAGAATATTAAATGGAAAGAGAATGCTAGGACACAGTAGAAAGCTATATTTTATTCTTTTATCGAGCAGATACCCGCTGCTTCTTGTGGGAAGAGCTACCGCAAGGAAAACCCACACATTCCAATTGAATCCTTCCATAAAGAGATTGGCAAGTCATTGTGGCTGGGGTAGCAATGTGCAGTTGCCTTTTACCGAGCTGTAGAAAGAATCCGGCTTGCTGGGTTGTTGTGTGGGTGAGAGATTTTGTTTTGTGTCACAGAAGGGACAGGATGCATTGGAAATGTGTTCGCAATTGAAAAACCAATGATGAGCTAGAGAATCTGATAATAGAGGACACACAGAAAGTCAGGACGTAGCATTAACTGGAACATCACAACCTGTAAGCTGATCCTTTACTATTTATGGTGTTCTGTAGTCAACAGATCTGAAGGACAATCCTAGGTTGTGAAGATTTCTACTTTTTTCTTAGTCTCGTCAAAGAAATGTCACTATATTTAATAGAGGCAAAAGCAATAATCTTTCCATCGGTTTCTATCCTGTGCACTCCATACTTGAGTGGAATTCGGTGTGCAAGCTTTAATGGGGAATCCATAGATGAAAGAGTATGAAGGTCTTATGTACACAGATGGCAATACCATGAGCCACACAGAGATTTCTCCATGTGTATATCAATGACAAATAACTGTACATTGTGAGATACAGCGCTGCATACTGTATAATGGAGCAGTGCTCATAGGGGTGAGTATGGGGGTAAAGCTTTGATCACGTTTTCTGTATACAGTGCTATTATTTCTCTCAAAGTGATGTACCTTACAAATCAACACCCCATTGTAAGTCAAAGCGATACATTGTTGGGCTGCCTCTACACACCTCTCAACTTTCAATGGACAGAAAGAGACAGAATGAGCAGTATGTATAGTGTGATACAACAAATTTAGCACCATCCACTTCTTTGTTGACATCACCCATTCTCATACAGTGTTGGCCAAAAGTATTGGCACCTCTGCAATTCTGTCAGATAATACTCATTTTCTTCCAGAAAATGATTGCAATCACAAATTCTTTGGTAGTATTACCTTCATTTAATTTTTCTTCAATGGAAAACCACAAAAAGAATTGTCAAAAAGCCAAGTTGGATATAATTCCACACCAAACATAAAAAAGGGGGTGGACAAAAGTATTGGCACTGTTTGAAACATCATGTGATGCTTCTCTAATTTGTGTAATTAACAGCACCTGTTACTTACCTGAGGCACCTAACAGGTCATGGCAATAACTAAATCACACTTGCAGCCAGTTGAAATGGATTAAAGTTGACTCAACCTCTGTCCTGTATCCTTGTGTGTACCACATTGAGCATGGAGAAAAGAAAGAAGACCAAAGAACTGTCTGAGGACTTGAGAAGCAAAATTGTGAGGAAGCATGAGCAATCTCAAGGCTACAAGTCCATCTCCAAAGACCTGAATGTTCCTGTGTCTACCGTGCACAGTGTCATCAAGAAGTTTAAAGCCCATGGCACTGTGGTTAACCTCCCTAGATGTGGATGGAAAAGAAACATTGACGAGAGATTTCAACGCAAGATTGTGCAGATGGTGGATAAAGAACCTCGACTAATATCCAAACAAGTTCAAGCTGCCCTGCAGTCCGAGGGTGCTACAGTGTCAACCTGTACTATCCGTCGGCGTCTGAAAAGGGACTGTATGGTAGGATACCCAGGAAGACCCCACTTCTTACCCAGAGACATAAAAAAGCCAGGCTGGAGTTTGCCAAAACTTACCTGAGAAAGCCAAAAACGTTTTGGAAGAATGTTCTCTGGTCAGATGAGACAAAAGTAGAGCTTTTTGGGAAAAGGCATCAACATAGAGTTTACAGGGAAAAAAAAAGAGGCCTTCAAAGAAAAGAACACGGTCCCTACAGTCAAACATGGCGGAGGTTCCCTGATGTTTTGGGGTTGCTTTGCTGCCTCTGGCACTGGACTGCTTGACCGTGTGCATGGCATTATGAAGTCTGAAGACTACCAATAAATTTTGCAGCATAATGTAGGGCCCAGTGTGAGAAAGCTGGGTCTCCCTCAGAGGTCATGGGTCTTCCAGCAGGACAATGACCCAAAACTCACTTCAAAAGGCACTAGAAAATGGTTTGAGAGAAAGCCCTGGAGACTTCTAAAGTGGCCAGCAATGAGTCTTTTGCACTCCGTGCCCGTCCTTCCCTGTCCGCAAGTGAAGATGTCCATCTTTTCAAGCGGACAGAAGAACCCTGCATGTAGGGTTTTTCTGTCCGCTTGAGAAGTCGGACATCTTCACTTGCGGACAGGGAAGGACGGGCACGGAGTGCAAAAGAACGCACCCGATGCCCATTGAAATGAATGACAGGTGTCACGGACACAGCTAGTGTCCGCTCCTATTGTCCGTGACAGATTTTGAGCGGACACTAGGAGCGGATACTACCTGTCGGACACCGACGGTAGTGTGAACGCCCCCTAAGAAACTCATTGATGGTTACCGGAAGCAGTTGTTCGCAGTTATTTTGTCTAAAGGTTGTGCTACCAAGTATTAGGCTGAGGGTGCCAATACTTTTGTGCGGCCCATTTTTGGAGTTTTGTGTAAAATGATCAATGATTCGACTTTTTTTCATTCTCTTTTTGTTTTTTCATTGCAAGCAAAATAAATGAAGATATTAATACCAAAGAGTTTGTGCTTGCAATAATTTTCTGGAAGAACATGAGTATTATCTGACACAATTGCAGGGGTGCCAATACTTTTGGCCAACACTTTACATTTCTCTTTGTGCAACTACACATTATAATGTCCCCCTCCAACTGCCCCCAGTTTAATGTCCCCATCCAGCAATGCCCAAAGTTTAATGTCCCCCGTCAGCTGCCTCCAGTTTAAAGGGGCTCTATCAGCAAAATCATGCTGATAGAGCCCCACATATGCGTGAATAGCCTTTAAAAAGGCTATTCAGGCACCGTAAATGTTATATTAAACTAACCCCCCCCCCCCCCCGTTTTAAAATAAAACCCTAAAAAAGAATGTTATCTACTTACGGATTGTGCACTGTGGGCGTTCATTCAGGGTGTGTCTTCATCTTCATCCCCGCCTCTTCTTCCTCCGATGTCCTCGGCCATTTTTTAATATCAGTGTCCGCTAGCGAGCGCCGGAGGAAGATGGGATCGGAGGACGTCGGAGGAAGAAGAGGCGGGGATGAAGACACACCCTGAATGCCCGCCCAGCGTGCACGATGCGTATGTAGATCACATTCTTTTTTAGGTTATTATTTTAAAACTGGGGGGTAGTTTAATATAACATTTACGGTGTCTGAATAGCCTTTTTAAAAGCTATTCACGCATATGTGGGGCTCTAGCAGCATGATTTTGCTGATAGAGCCCCTTTAATGTTCCTCTCCAGCTGCCCTAGTTTCCTGTCTCCCAACATCTGCCCCCAGTTTAATGCCCCCAAATTCTAATGTCTCCCTCCACCTGTGCCCCAGTTTAAAGTCCATCTTCATCTGCTTCCCCAGTTTAATGTTCCCCCTCCATCTGTCCCCAAACCTTAATGTTCGTCTGTCCTCCAGTTTAAGGTCCCTTTTCCTCTGCCACCCCTCCCCCAGTTTAATGTGTCCATTTCATCTGCCTCCAAATTTTAACATAATAAAACACTGATACTCACCTCTCCTTGCTCCCTTGCTGCTTTGTCAGCAATCTCTCCTCCCAGAGTGTTCAGGGAGCTGCCATCACAATGTGATTGCACCTGCAGCTCCTAGGGCTGGAGCACACAGGGGCAGAGTGATGAAGCAGGAGCCGTCCTCCAGACGCAGATGATAGCGGGACAAGACCTGGAATCCTGCGGCACATTTGCTCACAGATGTTGCAGCTGGGTCTATAGAATCTGTACACTTGTAGATTGCTGAAGCTGGCTTCCCAGCTGGTCCCATAAATACTCAATTGTTGATAAATCTGGCATCGGAGCAGGCCAAAAAGGTGATGCTCCTGATGAATGCTAGTTGGAAGCCTTGTCTTGAGAGGCCCCGCGATGTCTTACACATCGCTGAGCTGTAGTGTCTTAAAGTCTTTTTATAGGGCAGAGGGAGAAGCAGTTTTACGCCCTCTTGTGGCAAGACCCAGTGTCTAACCAGACCACATGTGTAGTAATTTACATATCTGCCTGAGACATAACTGTATGGCGAGTTTTGCAGGTATCCAATATTCCTATCTAGGTGTATTATTTTTTATTATCAATGATTGTATATACTGTATATGGTTGCAGCATGTATTTCTTATGTATAAATACTATATGGTACATACTTACCTAATAAAAGATTGTTATAAATAGGCATATCCTATGTCTAAAAAGTAATTCTTATGTAGCTATCTTCTTAATTATTTTTCAGAGCTTCCTACTGAAACGTAGTGGCAATTCTTTAAACAAGGAGTGGAAGAAGAAATATGTTACTCTAACCAGCAATGGAATGCTACTCTACCATCCTAGCATTAATGTGAGTACTATTAGACTTAGTGCACTTCGGTCCTCACAACCTATGCACCCCATGTAACACTGAGGCCGATCAGGAGAGGGACTGATGACATATGTGAATGACATCACTTGTCCCTCTCCAATGACTGCATCATTGGCCTCAGCGGTCAGGGGGAATAAGGCATGGTGTGCGACCAAAGGGACTGTGGTGTTAGACACTGGCACACTGGGGACAGGTGATTGTGTGTTTTTTTTCCTTAACGTTACTCATTTTTAAGAATAATATCCAATAGAACACACAGTATAATGTCCTAGATTGGCGCTCACACAATATAATGTCCATATTGGTCCTTCCACACAATATAATGCCCTATAGTGGCCTCTACATAAAATAATGTTACACAACGGCCCCTTCACACACTATAATGCCCTATAGTGGCTCCTCCACAATTAATAATGTTACACAGCAGTCCCTTCACACAATATAATGCCCTATAGCGGCCTCCACATAAAATAATGTTACACAGCGGCCCCTTCACACATTATAATGCTCTACAGTGGCCCCTCCACGCACTATAATACCCTGTAGTGGCCCTTATGCACACTATAATGTCCAGTAGTGGTCCATGTGGTTTTCTTTCTGAATGTTCCCAAAATTTCGGGCTTTCATGAGGTCTCTTCAGACCCCAGAGTATAGTGATCGGCGGCCCAGGGGTGGGGGGTGATTAAACATAATAAACAGTGTTAGTGACTAGAGATGAGCAAGTATATTCGATCGGATACCTCTGCCACATAGTTTTTGGTGTAAAAAAGCGCCAGGGAAAGTGGGAGGGGCATCACATTTTCACCTTCCCTGGTGCTTTTTGACACCAAGAACTATGCGACGGAGGTATTCGATCGAATATACTCGCTCATGTCTATTAGTGACCTCTCCTGGCTGTGGTGCTCATCTCCTGTCATCTTCATGTCATTGAGACATCATGAATGACGCCAGCTTCATTTTGCATCATAACACTGGTGTACCGGTGTGACTGATGAGGCCTAATCACAGGTCTATGGTGTCATTTGTGACATCTCTAAGGCCAGAAGACCAACACAGGAGCCAAGGAGAGATGAGTAACATTGTTTATTATCTTTGATCACCCTATTATACTCTGTGGTCTGAAGAGTCTCCAAAGTCTAATGGCAGTTTCGGTCAGGACCTGTGCGGTCTGAACGAAACTGCTGAGCGAACCTCACATGATGAGTCTGGTGAGATTGATCCAACACATTCTCTCAGTGCTGCGTGGCGGCCTCCACTCTGAAGGTATGCAGCAGTGGCCACCGGGCTGCACTCTGCAGCAATAGTCAGAGTAAGGGCCAGCCCAGTGGCCCATAGTGCAGTCGGCCCATCTGGAATTTGAAAAGTCTATTATAAATTCTATTCTTAGATCCATTATCATTTACTTCTGTTCATGCAAAGTTTCCTTCTTTCTTCGCCCATTGTGTTCATACCCAACGAATTTGACAGTACTGCCACCTAGTGCCGATCTGCAGAATGCACCACCACTACAGTAAGGTCACCTTCATACAGACAAGTCCCACATTGCACTGAACAGTGACGTATCTGTACATTACTAGGCAGTTTATCCAACATTATAGCATAAAACCTGCCTGCCATTTTTATTTTGCTTACTTCTATAGCGCCATCATGTTCCGTGACGCTTTACCGAGATATTTTCCAACATCCCCAATTTTACGTATGCCCTCAAAACACATCCTTTTTGGCTGGCCTATCACATTCTCTGTTCTGATTCCTTTACCCCCTTCTACAATTTCCCTCAGAACCTGAATCTTTAATTCAACAATATCCCCTCACTCTTGTACCCTAATATAATTCTTATTAATATATACACAACTAGTGGCTGGTCACCGACTCATAAAGATGTGTCCTTTATTATGCCATTTTAGATACTGGCAGAACAGACTTGTAGCTATAATATATTATATTATATGGGCATCATATTAAGGGGTGAATAATGTCACAATCTTATATATTTGTCTTATCTATAATCCTAGGACTATTTGCATAGCACACATGGGAAGGAGATGGATCTGCTGAGAACAACGGTAAAGGTTCCAGGCAAGAGACCACCAAGAGCGATTTCTGCATGTGGCCCATCTGCCAGCGTCAATGGCTTATTAAAGGATGTGAGCAGCCCAACTGTGATAGATGCCCCCAGCATCAAACCTCCGACAACAAGTGAGTGATATAAATGGCCTAAGTGCTGTACATTATGCAATGAAGAGTTTTCTCTAATAAGTCCCTAAAAGGATGATTTTTGTATATTCAAACAGGGGAAAAGATTATTTATTTGCATGTTTCAAATGCTGGTGCCTTCCATAGTGTTCAATGACTGTCTATGGATGAACTCCACATTATACATGCATAATGCTGGTACAACTGTTCTTGGATATCCCTATATAAGAACACCACAAGCAATTTTATTAATTTGCCTACTGAATGAGCGTTATTTTTTTCCAGTGTATTGAAGGCTATATCCACCTTTGCAACCACCTCCACTCCCCCTTCAGTTTTCCAGGGGACCCTGTGCATCCCACATCATGTGTCAGGACAGCACTGACGCTATCCAGTGCAGCGTATGGGCCCTCAAGGCTAAAGGGAGAAGTGGAGGCAGACCGTGGTCAGGAGTGGGAAAAAAATTGCACAAAATTCATCTTGCTAGGTTCGTCTGGATGTTTTGTTCAGACCAATCTTGTCCAAAACCTAACTGCTATTATATGTTTGGCTATTATACTCTTCAGACTTCAGAGTGTAATGAGCAGAGGGCTGGGGTAAGTGATCAAACATAAAAAACAGTGAGCTTTGGGTCTTCGAGCCTCTTCAATGATGCCACAGACCGCTGTAATTGAGCCTCAGAAGTCACGTGGGTCACACCGGCACCAGAACACATAATCATGCCAGCGTAACCTATGTGACTGCTGAGCCCCAATTACAGGCCTCAGCAGTCTATGATGTCATTGAAGGCCTAAAGAACTGTGTCAGAGCCCAGGGAAGGTGAGTAAGGGTAAGTTCACACCGGGTCTTTTGGACTGGAACCTGAGGCCGCCTCAGGTTCCGGTCCAAAAGCCTGGTAGTCACGACTGAAAGGCGGTGCACTGCATCGGCATCCAGCCGCGCACTCCGCTCTGGATTAGGCCCAATGAATAGGCCTAGTCCGGAGGAGGGAGCATCTTCAAGCCGAATCGCGAGGCAACTCGGTCTAAAGAGTGAGCACCTCGCTTCTTTTTTCCGGGAGCCGGAAGAACTCCCAAAATTTCAGGTTCAGTCAAACCTGAAATATTTGCAAAATTCGTAATGGACATTATAGGGACATTGTATTGTGAAACTGATAATGTTTAATTTTTTTAATTTAATTTTTTTTAAACTTTTCGTACTTCTATGTGTGGAGCTGTGTAAGGACTCTTTTTGCAGCTATAGCATTGACTGGTAGCATTGTGGGGTACATATACATTTCTGATCATTTCTTTATTTAGATTTGATTTGGGAAGAGGTAACTGAAAACCTGTGATACGCACATTGGGATAGAGTGCATATTGTATTGCATATAATAGTGCAGGTATTTCTAGATGTGACTGTACCATTTATGATAATTTGTATATGCAAAATGGGGAAAGGAAGTCTTTGGAATTTTTAATACTTTTGATGTTTTATTTAAATTTTTTTATTTTTTTTTAAAGTTTTCATAGGGGGTTCAAGCCTGTGAATGTTTGATTGCTTATACAATATACTACAATACTTTGTCTATATTGCGCTGTAGCAAGAGTGTAATATATAGAAATTATAGGAGTAGACTGGGAACATTCAATAGACTTCTGATTCTCACACCAACTGAATTGCACCCCTCCACCCATGACATTGTGGGGGTGCCGATTGGTGTTCCCCATGTTATGTAGCAGTTAAACATCTTGTCACCGTCATCTTGTCATTAGTGGCGGGTGTCTGCCATATGCCAGGGACAGCAACTTTCATCACTCCAGCTGCTGTGAAACTCCAAACACTTCTATAGGAGTTCCAAGAGCAAGTATGCATGCTGGGATTTGTAGTTTTACAACAGCTGGAGTACTGAAGGTTGCCTAGTCCTGATATAGTGTATACTCACTCATATTGCCCCATTGTAAATTTGCTGCACATATACAGCAGATTTCCCCATGGGGTTAATATGTGTTGCTGAGTTCCTTCATTTAACATTTTAGAGGCACAGAGACAATATCAACCATAATTTTTCAATTTGAACATAGTCTTTAATCTCTGTATAAAAGAACAGTTCTCCAACTTTCTGATAACCAGAGGTCACCATGCTGCGGTTTTATCCATTACTGTACATAGTACACTGTAACATGATTATCCAGTGCCACCTAGTGGCCAAAGCAATTCACGCAACAGTTGCTCAGTTCCGGAGAAACTATTAAACATTAGATTGAATTTGCAAGAGAATACTGGCAGCTGCCATGTGAACATCAAATTGAAGAGTCTCTTAAAGTATGGTAATGCTTGACTGCGGCTTAACATCTCGGATAATTTATGAGTGAATTGCTTGTGAAATGACTACTTTATCTTACATAGCCTTTTTAGCAGGGTTGCCCCATCTGGATTAGAAGCGTATGAAAGGTTATCATCTCTGCTGGAATGCATGTTTTAATTATCTCTTTTCACAACAGTCACGGTAATTGCGTCTTATAGCGGAGTTTAATTGTTATGTTCTGCCTCGACTGAGTAATTTCTTTGTACTCTCTTGTTCCATCTATAATCTCGTCCTCTTTTTTTGTTTATTGCGCTTGCATAAAATCTTTAATATGATAAACAGGTGGGAAATTAACTGTTGCTTTAAGTTTGAGGACTCATAGACACTGGTACAGAGGCATTATAATGTGAGTACCATTAGACTCCCTGGTGGTGGGGGGGAATATTCTCCTTTAGGCTGAAGCTTCATATTGCAGAAAAGCTGCTTTTTTTTTGTTGCAGATTTTGCTGTGGTTTTTTGAGCCTGAGCCTTAACTGGCTGCTGTAATTCACGGTCATGTATAAGCCCATAGAAATGAATGCGTCAGTGTGCTATTCGGATACCACCCTGACTATTCTTACAGTCATGTGCAAGAGGGCTTAGGGTCAATTCACACGGTGGAAAATGAAGAACAAATTCCTCTTCATTTTCCGCTGCCGGCTTTTTCGTGTGGCTAGCTGCGATGGGCTGCCGATGCATTAGCATTCCATCGCGGTATCCCGCCCATTCATCCAGGCCTAATCAGGAGGAAGTTTCCAGCTGCGGACCCCATGGGCGGATCCTGCTGTAATTTCTCCCTCCCGTTGAAAACAATGAGAGGCGGATTTGGGAGGAATCTGCTCCAGATTCGGGGGCAGAATCACCCCCCCCCAAATTCGCAGGAAATTCCTCTATGTGAACTCACCTTTCTAGAGTATGTTCACACTGCAGCTTTTGGACAGGAATTTGAGCTGGTCTCCAATGTGGTGACTTTAGATGGACACATTTTACTGGAATACTTTTAGGCTGCCATATCTCATTTGCAAAGCTCCTAAAATACTAGAACAATGAAAAGCCCCCCAAAATTAACCCTATTGTGGAAGCTACACCCCAAAAGGAATTTATCAAGGAGAATAGTGAATATTTTGAACCCACAGGTGATTCACAGTATTTATTATCAATGGGTTGTGAGAAATTTTTTGCAAATTCATTTTTTACAAAGGGTTCAAGGAAAAATGCCCCATAAAGTTTGTTACACTTTTTGTGCCAGGATATAGATATGACACATATGGATGATAACTGCTGTCACATGGAAGAGCTGTTAAGCGGCTCATATCTCAGGGGATTTACTGGCATTTTATTGGCTCTGCAAAAATTGCATGCTGTCCAAAAACCATGTTGTGGGCCCCACATGGCGAAAATGCCATGATTTGGCCATGGCGGTAAATATGACATTTCTCATGCAGGTTAAGTAATGCTTTAGGCTGATAGCCTATCTAATTGATCCTTCCTCTAGTTCGATTTAGCAGAGATGGAGTGCCTTCAGATATAATAATATAATAATATAATAGATATATATAATAAAGTTGAATTACATTTTTATTCCATACCCCCATTGCTTCCTAAGCCTTGCCACCTTTCTGGCAGAACACAATCACATTCTGCTAAGTCTAATCCATTTGTAGGAAGAGGCAAAAAAGTGTCTAAGGCCCAATGCAGCGAAACACTGTGGAAGAAAATGGGTTGGAAACGTATCACGTTTTGTTCCACAATGTTCTTCACTGTGTTTTTTCAGAATTTTCTTCTGCAGACTTTCTGCCAAGAATCCCATTCACTTTGTCGGTAATGTAAAACACTGCGTTTTTGCAACGTGAGGCTTCAGCCTAAAACACATAATATAATAATCCAAGATATGTAGACTAGTTTTTGGTGCAAATTAGGACAGAATATGGTACATTTAGCTTACTACATATGCCTCTTTGAGTAATAAAGACTGTTGGTGGTAATATACATACTATACTATGGTCTTAATAAGTTCCCTATCACTAGATGAACATAATAAACATAATTTTAGGATATTTATTAGTGAACTTATGATTTTAGCAGTACTGAATTGACCTCAGTGCTTTAATGGAAAATTATTTCTCTAAAACAGAGAGCAGTTCTACTGGAGATGTGATTTCTAGTCCATCCAGCAACAAGGAGCCTCCACCCTCTCCAATGAGTGATAAAAAGAAGAATAAAAAGAAGAAAAATATTACACCCTCCAAAACAGAGGGCTCGGCAGGCCAAGCAGATGGTGAGTTCTTTACAGCCTTATGTAACAATGTATCACTCCTTTATTGTGAATAGTAGGGTATGTACGCCATTAGAGCTTTCTTCTTTTTTATATAGTTGCATGTGTTTTGGTGAAAAATATTTTT
This sequence comes from Leptodactylus fuscus, assembly GCF_031893055.1. Taxonomy (NCBI): domain Eukaryota; kingdom Metazoa; phylum Chordata; class Amphibia; order Anura; family Leptodactylidae; genus Leptodactylus; species Leptodactylus fuscus. Next base: position 222,532,072 of record NC_134266.1, read on the forward strand.
GTAATAGGTTTTTATTTAAAATTTTGGATTATTTGGCTTCTGCAATGTGCATGGATTACAATACTTAGCAGGCTGCAGTGCGCCCTAATAAATCCATCAGACTGTCTAACCCTGAACAATGTAAGCTGATTTATGACCAAATGAAGGTGTATCTATGATAAGATGTATCTGCAGTAGAGGTGTGTATTCAGATTTGCAGAAGTGGAGATATAGGGCTATGCAATGCACACTATAGCATTGTAATACAATAAGTAGTGTACTTACTATGTCAGTCTGATACTAAGAGCAGGAATTTTAACACATTCCAAGACAAATCTCTAGGATATTCTAAGACAAAAAAAGCAGATAAAGGTATAACCTAGATGCCTATGTATTTCTCTCTTTCTTTATGATCTTGCGTGAACAGTCATTGGGGAGAATTTATCAAGTTAATGGTGAAGGTGTTTGGTGTGCAAATACACTCCATTCCCTCCACAGTGTAAATGTAAAAAATATAGAGCCGTGGAATGTGTAATTGTCAAATAACAGTCCCATATTTATCACACGTTGACCATTTATATCCACTTTGCACATTTTCAGACCTGTAGTCACAGTCTGCTGTAACATTTTGCACAGTTGATAAATTCTCCCCATTGTGTATTACATATATTATAGCTTCTCTATATAATAACTCTGCATCTACTGTCTGACTTCTTGCTCTTCCTTGTGCTTTAATTCTGTGGTTTTCTTCTCTTTCCTTTTGCCCTTTCTGCTACGCTCTGCGGGATCATCCTCCAGCCAAGCGCAAAATGTGGAAATTAAAAACATTTGGTAGTTTAAGAAATATTTATAAAACAGGTAAAGACATGTTATAGCGATGTAATGTCCAGGGTTACTTGGTGTGATGAGAGGATAGTAGGGGCGTTTGGAGTATTTAAGGGGAATGTATTGAAATTTTCCCTAACTAAAACAAGATAATTATATATACAGTATATACAGTATAATATATATATATATATATATATATATATATATATATCATTCCTTTGTATGTATTTTTTTAACCTTATTTAATGGTAATATAATATAAAGATATGCTTGACTGCAGCCACATGTACCAATGTCAGTGACAAACATTTGTAACCCGCTTTTCTCACCAAAGGACTCAAAGCGCAGGGACCATGGCCGCAATAGGGCTTTGATAAGCTGTGACCATCACCTATTGTGAATGGTTGTCCCAGTGTAATAAAAACATTAATGGTTTTATACATGGGGACCCCCATATAATTTAATGTCCACTCAAGTGGCCCACACAATGTAATGCTTCTTGCCCTCTTAGTGATCATTCAATGACTATATTACATACAAATTTCTTAAAAAAGGTTTTACTTACCTGATCCCTATGGAGTTTTGTACAGACTCCCACTATAGTGATATGTCTGGTTAGGAACTTATGTTCCCTCCCTGCCCCAGACAGCGTAAATGGTGGAGCACTGTCCTCTATAACTATATATTCAAGTTTATCTGTGTCCTAAGGATGCCGATAGAGTTGAATTTTCTACCTGCCACCTGGAACAGCACCCAAAATGCAGGACTATCCCATTTGATCTGGTTCGGCTAGGGTGGGCCCCCACTACCATAGGGCCTAGTGCAGATGCACCATGGTTAAAGCAGTCTTGGTTATCTATATATACAGTCCTATGAAAAAGTTTGGGCACCCCTATTAATCTTAATCATTTTTTGTTCTAAATATTTTGGTGTTTGCAACAGCCATTTCAGTTTGATATATCTAATAACTGATGGACACAGTAATATTTCAGGATTGAAATGAGGTTTATTGTACAAACAGAAAATGTGCAATATGCATTAAACCAAAATTTGACCGGTGCAAAAGTATGGGCACCCTTATCATTTTATTGATTTGAATTCCCCTAACTACTTTTTACTGACTTACTGAAGCACAAAATTGGTTTTTTAACCTCAGTGAGCTTTGAACTTCATAACCAGATGTATCCAATCATAAGAAAAGGTATTTAAGGTGGCCAATTGCAAGTTGATCCCCTATTTGAATCTCCTCTGAAGAGTGGCATCATGGGCTACTCAAAACAACTCTCAAATGATCTGAAAACAAAGATTGTTCAACATAGTTGTTCAGGGGAAGGATACAAAAAGTTGTCTCAGAGATTTAACCTGTCAGTTTCCACTGTGAGGAACATAGTAAGGAAATGGAAGACCACAGGGACAGTTCTTGTTAAGCCCAGAAGTGGCAGGCCAAGAAAAATATCAGAAAGGCAGAGAAGAAGAATGGTGAGAACAGTCAAGGACAATCCACAGACCACCTCCAAAGAGCTGCAGCATCATCTTGCTGCAGATGGTGTCACTGTGCATCGGTCAACAATACAGCGCACTTTGCACAAGGAGAAGCTGTATGGGAGAGTGATGAGAAAGAAGCCGTTTCTGCACGTATGCCACAAACAGAGTCGCCTGCGGTATGCAAAAGCACATTTGAACAAGCCAGCTTCATTTTGGATGAAGGTCCTGTGGACTGATGAAACAAAGATTGAGTTGTTTGGTCATACAAAAAGGCGATATGCATGGCGTCCAAAAAAACAGCATTCCAAGAAAAACACTTGCTACCCACTGTAAAATTTGGTGGAGGTTCCATCATGCTTTGGGGCTGTGTGGCCAATGCTGGCACCGGGAATCTTGTTAAAGTTGAGGGTCGCATGGATTCCACTCAGCATCCGCAGATTCTTGAGAATAATGTTCAAGAATCAGTGACGAAGTTGAAGTTACGCCGGGGATGGATATTTCAGCAAGACAATGATCCAAAACACCGCTCCAAATCGACTCAGGCATTCATGCAGAGGAACAATTACAATGTTCTGGAATGGCCATCCCAGTCCCCAGACCTCAATATCATTGAACATCTGTGGGATGATTTGAGAGCGTGCTGTCCATGCTCGGCGACCATCAAACTTAACTGAACTTGAATTGTTTTGTAAAGAGGAATGGTCCAAAATACCTTCATCCAAGATCCAGGAACTGATTAAAAGCTACAGGAAGCGACTAGAGGCTGTTATCTTTGTAAAAGGAGGATCTACTAAATATTAATGTCACTTTTCTGTTGAGGTGCCCATACTTTTGCACCGTTCAAATTTTGGTTTAATACATATTGCACATTTTCTGTTAGTACAATAAACCTCATTTCAATCCTGAAATATTACTGTGTCCATCAGTTATTAGATAGATCAAACTGAAATGGCTGCTGCAAACACCAAAATATTTAGAACTAAAAATGATTAAGATTAATAGGGGTGCCCAAACTTTTTCATAGAACTGTAGATGCTCTACTGATAATGAGGTGACCGCTGCAGTGAAATCTTCTACAGAGCACAAAGTACCAGCCTATTATAAGGCTTAGTGATCAGAGTGAAAACTGCAGGATTTTAGGATTTTTAGATTAGAAAAATGTCTAACATTAAAAAAAAAACTTGATTTAAAAAGTTTGTAATTTTCTGATGACACTATCCCTTTGAAAGGGAAATCTAAGAGTATAGTATTGTGTTAGTAACATCTAAGAATTCAGGCCAGCACTGATTTCCAGAATTGAAGAGCTCTGTAGACTGCTTGAACCATACCTCTTGTGAAACATAAAGACACAACTCATCATGTACATTGCCATTGTGAAGCCTTTCCAGAGTTCACTGCATCATAACTAGTGAGTTGCATCCTTATGGCCATAGTCAGTCCCAGAAATAAGGTCAACACATAGTATATGTTTCACTGATGGTCATCACATAGTATATGTTTCACTGATGGAACATGGTCATGTGAATAGCCCCTTACACAGGTATAGGAATAGAAGTGCAGATGCTGCTGTAATCACAGAACTTCATTAACCTGCAACCCCCAATAAGTGGCTTCCTGTTTGGGTAAATCAGCTGTCAGAGGAGAGTCGGGAAGCCTCCATACATGTTAGATGGTTGGTCAAGAGCTTTGAAATTGGCGGGTTCTGCCAATATACATCTAATGGGCCACATTTATTAATACTATCTATATTTGTACTCTCTTAGGGAGCGTTCACATTACTGTCGGTGTCCGACAGCTAGTGTCCGCTGCTAATGTCTGTTCAAAATCTTGTGCGGACATTATACTCCGGACACTAGCTGTGTCCGTGACATTTTACATTGATTTAAATGGAGATCGGGTGTGTTCTTTTACTGTCCATGCCTGTCCTTAACTGTCCGTTCCCAAAGATGTCTGACTTTTCAAGCGGACAGCAAAAACCTACAAATATTTCACGTAAAACATGTAGACAAAAATCTTAACTTGCAGGCTGTAAGGAACAAATATTTGGTGCACGCATCATCAAAGACCCTACAATTCTTGGCGTAACATAAGCAGACACAAATCATCTCTCGTATATTGAGACAAATATGTGGGGCACGACAGGAATTCTGGGCACGTAAAGTAAATTATCGTAAATGCTTTACATTTTCGTCCTAAAAGTTTTTTTTAACTTATGGTATCTATTCAGTTTTAGGACAATATATACATACATACGTATGGCTTTTTTTTTTTTTTTTTAATTGACAGTGAATACTGTCAGTTAAAAAAAAAAAAAAAGGCACGTCCTATCCTTGTCCATTTTTCTGGCCTAATGGACCCAATACCTGTCTTTGGGATCAGTGTTTAATGTATGTACTTTTGAGTTATGCATTAGATTCATCCATCTTTTTTAAACAGTACCTTTCATGTCCTCAGGCACATGTAGTTTTATATAGCACTAGAAAGCCAACAGTGGACTGAATTCAGCGCACATGTGCCCTGGGGCAACAGATATCGGTGCTGTTACCGATCTCAGCCCACTGTCAGAAGGGCGTTCCTGACAATCTAGCTGGGCTGTGAGGATCACCCCCCTGACAGTCTCTAGCTCTGTACTGTCATATAGGGCGTTCCTTATCGCCCAGACATGACATTAAGCTGTGAAGAACGCACCCTGACTGTACATGTCTATAGATTGGTACTGGGGGTGCTCTTCACAGTTTAGTGTCATTGCTGGGTGGTAAGGAACGCCCCCTCTGACAGTAAAGGACTGTGGAGTACTGTTGAGGAGGCGTTCCTCACAGTCCAGCTAGGCTATCAGGAATGCCCTTCTGCCAGTAGGCAGACATTGGTGACTGCACCAATATCTCTTGCCCCAGGGCACATAGCAGGAAAGCCAACAGTTCGCTGAATTCAGCGCACTGTCAGCTTACTAGCGGTATATAAAATTGCATGCATCCAAGGACATGAAAGTTCCTCTTTAAAAACAGATGATAAAAAAATGATGAAAAATAAGTGTCACAATGATGGAAAATGTATGTTAAAAACTGCCAGTGTGCACACAGCCTAATGTAAATGTAAAATAAAAAGATTTTGAGATCAGATTCTTTGTATCGATTTTCCAGTAATTTGCATGAAATGTACTGAATGTATTAGATAACAGCACTGATAGTGGATTGTTGTACTGACTGCTATCTAACCATTTCCTTTCCATCCAATAGAGGAGAACTTTGAATTCATCATTGTATCTAGTACTGGTCAAACATGGCATTTCGAGACTGGCAGTTTTGAGGAAAGGGATTCTTGGGTTCAAGCTATAGAAAGTCAGATTCTTGCAAGTCTTCAGTGCTGTGAAAGCAGCAAGAATAAGGTAAGCCATGAAAACTGCGAAATTTATCAATATTTTATCAGTTTTATATCAATACATATTACAAGATTATATAATTAATCAGTAGAGTAGATAAAAAAACATCTTTATATTTATATGCAAATGAGGCAGTTGGTGCACTGGGGGAGAGCCTTCAACTCCTTGGAGCGCTGCTCTGTCCAGTCTCCTGCCCGCACCACCCTGTGCAATGGGAGTCACAGTGCCTTGACATTGCCTATGTCTTTGGCCCACTGCAGCTAGATCTATCTGCACTTGAGAAAGGGCATCCTGGCCCGGAACGCGTCGTGCTTAATAAAGTCCTTTATTGTATATGGGCGAGTGCTGGTCTTTGGCTTTTCCTTTGGAGGCTGGTCCTTTTCTTCCTTGACATTGCCCATCGCACTTGACTAGCTGCCTCATTTGCATAGGACTTCAAAGTTGTTTTCCTCCATATCTTCAAAAGTGACATATATAACAGAGGTATGTTGTAAATCACTGTAATGTGCTCTGTAACATGGTGGCAGAAATTGAATATGCTTTAAGGAGGTGGAAAATTCCCTTTAAAGAGATCCTATCATTCACACACAATTTTTTCTAAGTACCACCTTGGAATAGCCATAAGAAAGGCTACTCTTTTCCAACCTTTCGTCGTCTTCTCCACGCTGTCGTTCGCCTACAATCCCGGTTTTTCTCGGTATGCAAATTAACTCTCTTGCAGCACTGGGGGCGGGCCCCAGTGCTCCAACAGCACTGGGGGCGTCCCCAATGCTGCGAGAGAACTCACTCCAGCGCCGCTTCCATCTTCGTTGCCAACGTCATCTTCTTCCGGCTGGGTCAAAGTTAAACGCATACGCAAGCTGGCTCTCCACGGGGCACAGGCAGAGTCGGCTTCACATGCGGGCGGCCATTTTTTTGGTGGCCGGCTGCATACGCGAGCATGCGCAGTACGCTCCTTTAGTTCTATGGAGTACAGAGCATACTGCGCATGCTCAGCATGCTCTGTACAGCCCTCCGACGCGCAAGTGAATGCATCCTAGCTTCGGAGGCTGTGTATAGACAGGGCTTAGTTATTATCAGCAAGCTTCCGAATCTGTAAAACTCTGCATTCAGTGATCCTCTTTATTCAATAAAAAAAAAAGTGAAAAGTTGTAAAAATCAATATTAAATCCTTATTATATGCAGCATTTTATTATTATTTGTGGCCCAATTTTTTTGTATAAATAAAATACAAAAAAATTGGGCCACAAATCTACTGATTTTGCCAACACTCCATACACACAGGCTCCCCCTGTTTCTGTGTGTGTGTACAGAAGGCTATCAGTCACTATGTTAGGTCGGAGTAATACAGGGATATCTCTCCATGGCTGACTCTCATCATGTCATGCCAGTATTTTCTCAGCTTTTTTTTCAGAGAAATTACAGAAAAATTACATTGTAAAGTAATGCTTCCTTCTTGATTATATGGAGGACAAGTGTAGGTTAAAAATATGTAAAAGTTTCTAACTACCATATTATATGCTTGTCATTTCAGGCCCGCATGGACAGCCAAAGTGAAGCTGTAGCTATTCAAGCTATCCGAAATGCTAAAGGGAATAACTTCTGTGTGGACTGTAATGCTCCAAGTATGTAACTACTGTATATACTGATTAAGCAGTTACCTACTGAGATTATGAACAATCTGTTTTCTGAATGCAAACATGCAACTAGGTGCTAGACCAGGGGTAGGCAACCTCTCAGATGTAGCAGTGCTGAGTGCACGTTGAACCCTGCTGCACACTCAGCTCTGCTGCATCTCCGATGTAGCAGTGCTGGCCGTGCGCTCAGCTCGGATGCATCTCCGGAGTAGCCAAACTCAGCGCATGGCCAGCTCTGCTTCATCTCCAATGTAGCAGAGCTGGCCGTGCGCTGAGCTCGACTGCATCTTCGGAGTAACCAAGCTCAGCGCACGGCCAGCTCTGCTACATCTCGGCATAGGAATGCATTGACCAGCGTTGATTGGCCGATTGCCATACAGAGTATAGCATTCGGCCAATCAACGCTGGTTCTGCCGGTGGAGATCGGTCCACAGCAGTCTCCATTCTGTTCCGATATTAGACTCCGCCTCCTCACAGACGAGCCACCGGCAGAACCAGCGTTGATTGTCCGAATGCTGCACTCTATATGGCATTTGGCCAATTAACGCTGGTCAATGCATTCCTATGGGAAAAAGTCAGCTCCCGCATATCGCAAGCTGACAGGGATCCTGACATAATACAGTGACTTGGGCATGTTAGATGCCCCCCAGACATGCTTCCCCTGCTGTCCCAGTTGCATTCCAGGGTGTTGGCATCATTTCCTGGAGTGTGATAGTGGACTAGGTGACTCTCCTGAGTCGAATGGTGGGATCCCCTGAAATGAAGCATTTTTCCCCATAGACTATATGCTATGACTCCTAGTATCTTTTGTATCTGCTATTCTGAGCTTGTATGTGTTCTTTCTTGTAATATATTACTCTATTATCCATGCTGCTGTAACACACTGAATTTCCCCGTGTTGGGACTATTAAAGGATTATCTTATCTTATATATTCTCTATTATAAATATTTGTATACACTAGATCCTACCTGGGCCAGCTTAAACCTTGGAGCCCTGATCTGCATTGAATGCTCAGGAATTCATCGGAACCTTGGTACACATCTGTCTCGTGTGCGCTCCCTGGATCTGGATGATTGGCCACTTGAGCTAACACTGGTCCTGACCTCTATTGGCAATGAAATGGCCAACAGTATCTGGGAAATGACAACTCACGGACGGACAAAGCCAAACCCAGACTCCTCAAGGTACAAGTTTTCATCTAGTAAACAGAAGTTGATATGATATTATGCCTGCAAGTTATATAAAGATGTCTTTTCTATTTTTTGTTTGAGAGAAGATCTTTAATTCATAATTCCAGATAGTAATCTACATAATTACTATAATACATCTAATATTACTAAGCTATGAAATAAGCCCATACTTATTCATCTGTTTAATAAAGTTCGGGTGTAAACTAAGCTCCCAAAAAGTTGCAATTTGTTCTTGCTTATAATGGGTGTAAATTTAATTTTCTTATGTTAGATCACTAAAATTAACTGCTGGAGTGAATTGTGACAAATGTATTAAAAGGCTCACGCATCTGCATAAATCTTGTGCTTTGGGATATGATATGAAATTCCAGTCTTAAAAGGAGTCTGTCACCCGAACCCAGTATATAGACCCAGCCCTGCAGATAGATAGGTTTGGGTTATCTGAATCCTATAGCAGTGGGGGGCAGCCTGCCCGGATTGAAAAGTACTGGACTGCAGATAGCGATATCAACTCTATCTGTGTCCTTAGAATGCAGATAAAGTTGAATACATTGGTGGAGCATGGAGCTATATCTGTGAGGCTGGTTTGGATATACTATGTTGTGGTGACAGATTCCCTTTAATAAATCTGCCCCTTCATCGTTACATTGCATCAAGGCAATCCAATTAAAGGACAAAGCCGGAACAAGTCATCACACTTCAGATATAGTCATGATGGTAACCTGGATTATTACAACGTCTGATGAAAAATCATGTCAGGCAAAGAATAATATTGTATACATGTCATGCACTACCAGCCAAATGCCCAAATCATATTACAGTAGGATTTTGCTCAGGTTGTACTATTTTTACTAATGCATTTAACGATTCCGTATAATAAAACCTGTTGCATGCATATTACTGGAACTGGTATCAGTAAATTTTTACCTCTGTTGCAGTGCACCTGTCTATGCTCCTGTTATGCTTCACTTCTATATTTGAGGCCAGATACCCAGCAGGGACTGTGTTGTAGTGGGTGGGCACAAGCGATTACCCAAGAGCTTCTTTCCTTAGGGACTCCCAGCGACTTGTTGACAGTAGAGTAAAAAATATCCCATGCCATATGTAGCTTGTGTCCTGAAGGCGATTGTATTGTGAGAGACGGTGCTATACTGCCCTGCTTGACACTGCCGCTGTCAGGGGACATGTATTAACCCTGTGATTCTGTAGCTTTTAAGATAAGACCATCAGCTGCATCTTTCTAAAAAAATGATTGATATTAAATAAGTTGCAATTATTCTGTTACATATTGTAAATCTTATTGTTATGGTTCTCTTTCTTATTCAGGGAGGAGAGAGAGTCGTGGATACGAGCCAAGTATGAGCAGCGGTTGTTTTTGGCTCCATTAAAAAGCCCCGGTATTCCTCTGGTGAAGCAACTCTTCAAAGCAGTGCAAGACAAAAACCTTTCCAGTGTTTTACTTCTCCTTGCCCACAGCAACAAGGAGCAGATCAACAGTGCCACAGGAGACCGAGACAGGCGTACTGCTCTCCATTTGGCTTGTGAGCTGCCAGATGTGGTTGTCACTCAATTGCTTGTCTGGGTAAGGCATAATATTACAGTGATACTCTCTAGGATTTACACTGTACACAAATGATATATCGATAGGTTAGCCACATAACCTTGACATTGACTGTATCTCATTCCTCTTACAGTATGGTGTTGACGTGAAGGCCAAAGACATTAACGGTCATACAGCCCTCTTCAATGCTAGGAGAGCTGGAAGTCAAGAGTGTGTGGACATCCTTCTTCAACATGGGTGTCCCAATGAGCCTACAAGTTCTATGAGCACCCCTATTCTGAGGAGGAAAAGCAGTTGTACCAGCATTATAAGAACTGATTCCCGGACTGCCCTTGTATAGCCAGCCCTATCATTCACTGGCATGAGAAAGCTGGCATTAGATCAATGACTGCTGCCAGTGGAAGCTTGTCTGGTTGCTCTTCCGTGCTAATGTGTAATTTGTCATACAAAAAAAGCAAGAGTCCACTGTATATACTGATGGTGTATGTATATTTTGAAGGATGCATTTGGATTAATGCCAGCCATCTCAATGATATCTCCCCATTGTAATGTTTTCAGCTTACTCCCCTTGTTGCTGTGATCCAGCATAGTAGTATTTAATGCCTTAATTCTTTCATTACTGAAAGAACAGTAAAACTGAAGAGCCCCTTCCACCAATGTTTACAGCAGGCAATTCTATCTAAACCTATGTGCAATTCACCATTGTAACAGCCAGATTTAGTGGTCAATGTGGGAATTTGTACACATTGCAGATTACTACTATCTGTGAGAATGTATGACTAGGTGTGGGCAAGGAAAAGTCTAGGGACATATAGTATGTACGTCCATAAACTCCTAGATTTGCACTTTTATAGAAGAAACAAACTGAAAATATGGTAATGCCTAGACACAGTATAACATTACGTTATGTCATGGATGACGACCATACTCAATATCTACCACTTTTTAGAGGAACTGATTTGGTTCCTTCTCCAATGGTCATAGTAGTAATAGAACTCATGGTCATACAATATCATTGTCTCATCGTGACACAATTCTTCACCCATACATGACTGCACATTGTTTTACAGTAATGATCCTCTAGATTCTCTCAAATAATGCTCTTGTGCATATGTCATTTCTATTGCAAAGTTCTTAAAGGTTTGCTCCACATGTTTCCGATGCTGTATCTTCTTACAGTTTTACATTAGGCTAGAGCTATGATCTGAGACTACAGATAAGCTACAGTGCCTACAGGGAGTCTGAGATAGTCTTAGACCGACCTCCTGTCTCATCATTGGTTCGCCCTGACCCAATAATGGGATGGGGGTATGTGTCAGACTCTCCTGGCTATACTGTAGTCACAAGTTACCGCACTACCCTAATGGAGCTAGGCTAAATAGCAGGCAGAGGAAAAGATCTGAGGGATATAAATAATAGGTATTCATCCCCTATAGGCGCTGACTGACATCACTTCTGAGTTTCTTATGACTTATATAATTTTTGAGCTTCATTTCCTTATGTATGAATATGAAGTCCATTTGCAACAAATTTTGATATTTGGCAAATGGAAATTGTGGGTTCACCCGGTAAAGCCATGTACATGGAGCTCGCGGAGTGTCACATGGACTCCATACAAATTCATATGGTGGAGCAGAAGTCCATCTAAGAGCAGAGTCATCAAGCGTGACTTCTGTAAATGCAGCAAGTGAAAGAACTAGAGCCATGGTTTTTTGTCATACATCATTTGGGCAGTCTTGTGAAAAAAAATAAAAAAAATAATGAGAGATACTGTACAGCCATAACATTTAGACCAGTGTTCCTCAAACTGCGGCCCGTGGGCCACATGCGGCCCGCCAAGCACTTCTGTCTGGCCCCGCCGACAACGCCGGCAGGCGTGCATTTATAATGAAGCTCCTGGGGAGCTCGGGCCAGGCCATGGAGCGCAGTTCACTTTACCTATTGGAGGACACCGCTCCCGATGTCTGTGCGACCTGCTCTGGCTCCGGCCCACTGTTTGAAAAGTTTGAGGACCCCTGATTTAGACCATAATACAATCTGTCCAATTTGTAAAACTCGGGATCCTTAGGCACCAGGGCCTGAAAGCGTCTGCTACTACTCTACAATGATACGGGTGCCGCATTACAGAGTTGTAAAACATGGATCCATAAAATGACAGTGTGCACAAGACCTTATGAAATGGTGGCTCATTGTACACTGCTGCTCCTTTTGTCTCTGGCACTGCCGTAGAGAAGACAAGAACTGTACTTGGCTACCATCCATAGTTGTACATAGTGGAATGGATAGGAAACATGCCGCTCTGTTTAAGTAGAGGAACTCAAGAGCTCCCATTCTCGTGATCAGTAGGGGGCGCGTCAGTAGGATCTCGCACGATCAGACACTTATTCCCTATCCTGTGGATAGAGGAAAGGTCTTGTTCATGGAGATAACCCTTTTACATGCTTACTCTAATTTACACTTATAAAACTATTCATCTTTAAAGTTATTTTTCATTTTATTGCGAAATTCATCAAACTTTTCTAATGGCACAAAACTGGAGTAAAAATGGAACAGTCATTATTCCCACTCTTTTCTTTATATATATATATATATATATATATATATATATATATATATATATACACACTCACCGGCCACTTTATTAAGTGCACCATGCTAGTAACGGGTTGGACCCCCTTTTGCTTTCAGAACTGCCTCAATTCTTCATGGCATAGATTCAACAAGGTGCTGGAAGCATTCCTCAGAGATTTTGGTCCATATTGACATGATGGCATCACACAGTTGCCGCAGATTTGTCGGCTGCACATCCATGATGCGAATCTCCCGTTCCACCACATCCCAAAGATGCTCTATTGGATTGAGATCTGGTGACTGTGGAGGCCATTGGAGTACAGTGAACTCATTGTCATGTTCAAGAAACCAGTCTGAGATGATTCCAGCTTTATGACATGGCACATTATCCTGCTGAAAGTAGCCATCAGATGTTGGGTACATTGTGGTCATAAAGGGATGGACATGGTCAGCAACAATACTCAGGTAGGCTTTGGCGTTGCAACGATGCTCAATTGGTACCAAGGGGCCCAAAGAGTGCCAAGAAAATATTCCCCACACCATGACACCACCACCACCAGCCTAAACCGTTGATACAAGGCAGGATGGATCCATGCTTTCATGTTGTTGACGCCAAATTCTGAACCTACCATTTGAATGTCGCAGCAGAAATCGAGACTCATCAGACCAGGCAACGTTTTTCCAATCTTCAATTGTCCAATTTCGATGAGCTTGTGCAAATTGTAGCCTCAGTTTCCTGTTCTTAGCTGAAAGGAGTGGCACCCGGTGTGGTCTTCTGCTGCTGTAGCCCATCTGCCTCAAAGTTCGACGTACTGTGCGTTCAGAGATGCTCTTCTGGCTACCTTGGTTGTAACGGGTGGCTATTTGAGTCACTGTTGCCTTTCTATCAGCTCGAACCAGTCTGGCCATTCTCCTCTGACCTCTGGCATCAACAACGCATTTCCGCCCACAGAACTGCCGCTCACTGGATGTTTTTTCTTTTTCGGACCATTCTCTGTAAACCCTAGAGATGGTTGTGCGTGAAAATCCCAGTAGATCAGCAGTTTCTGAAATACTCAGACCAGCCCTTCTGGCACCAACAACCATGCCACGTTCAAAGGCACTCAAATCACCTTTCTTCCCCATACTGATGCTCGGTTTGAACTGCAGGAGATTGTCTTGACCATGTCTACATGCCTAAATGCACTGAGTTGCCGCCATGTGATTGGCTGATTAGAAATTAAGTGTTAACGAGCAGTTGGACAGGTATATATATATATATATATATATGATAAATTAGACTTTAGAGACAAAATGTAAAAAGTAAGTAATTTGGATACAGAAGATTAACAATAACTGCAAATGTTTGAGACTCTACCAAGTCCTGGTCTATTAACCAATGCCTTAATAAGATGATGGGGATATTTTATACAGCTACAGCATGTGCCTACAGGTCATCATATGGCCATGTGCCTATAATAGCTGAGTGCTTATGACCACACCTGAGTGTATGCATGTGCTTTCAATGTAGAGGTGGGATTAAAGTCCCGACGTTTGGCTTTGGCATCTCTCTTGAGAACTATAGTTATCAGAACATCCAATGGTTGGGTTGGGTCCACTTTACTCTAATAGCCACCTGAACAGACCAGTTGAAGGCAACAGAACAATGTTAAATAACTGTGGTCTGTAGGCAGATGTAGAGACCTCTGCATGACCATACTGTAGGCACTAGAGATGAGCGAACAGTGTTCTATCGAACACATGTTCGATCGGATATCAGGGTGTTCGCCATGTTCGAATCGAATCGAACACCGCGTGGTAAAGTGCACCAAAATTCGATTCCCCTCCCACTTTCCCTGGCGCCTTTTTTGCACCAATAACAGCGCAGGGGAGGTGGGACAGGAACTACGACACCGGGGGCATTGAAAAAAATTGGAAAAAGTCATTGGCTGCCGAAATCAGTTGACCTCCATTTTAGACGAATAGTGGATTTCAAATCCGGGTCATATGAGAATGTGAACTTTGTGACTATGAGACAGGGATAGCTGTACAGGCAGGGATAGCTAGGGATAACCTTTATTTAGGGGGGAATGTTATTAAAAATAACTTTTTGGGGCTCTATCGGGTGTGTAATTGTGATTTTTGTGAGATAAACTTTTTCCCATAGGGATGCATTGGCCAGCGCTGATTGGCCGAATTCCGTACTCTGGCCAATCAGTGCTGGCCAATGCATTCTATTGGCGTGATGAAGCAGTGCTGAATGTGTGTGTTTAGCTCAACTACACCAGTGGAGTAGTTGAGCTAAGCACACAGATTCAGCTCTGCTTCAATCAGCGCTGGCCAATGCATTCTATTAGCTTGATGAAGCAGAGTGTGCACAAGGGTTCAAGCGCACCCTCGGCTCTGATGTAGCAGAGCCGAGGCTGCACAAGGGTTCAAGCGCACCCTCGGCTCTGATGTAGCAGAGCCGAGGGTGCACTTGAACCCTTGTGCACCCTCGGCTCTGCTACATCAGAGCCGAGGGTGCGCTTGAACCCTTGTGCAGCCTCGGCTCTGCTACATCAGAGCCGAGGGTGCGCTTGAACCCTTGTGCACCCTCGGCTCTGCTACATCAGAGCCGAGGGTGCGCTTGAACCCTTGTGCAGCCTCGGCTCTGCTACATCAGAGCCGAGAGTGCGCTTGAACCCTTGTGCACCCTCGGCTCTGCTACATCAGAGCCGAGGGTGCGCTTGAACCCTTGTGCAGCCTCGGCTCTGCTACATCAGAGCCGAGGGTGCGCTTGAACCCTTGTGCAGCCTCGGCTCTGCTACATCAGAGCCGAGGGTGCGCTTGAACCCTTATGCACCCTCGGCTCTGCTACATCAGAGCCGAGGGTGCGCTTGAACCCTTGTGCACACTCTGCTTCATCAAGCTAATAGAATGCATTGGCCAGCGCTGATTGAAGCAGAGCTGAATCTGTGTGCTTAGCTCAACTACTCCACCGGTGTAGTTGAGCTAAACACACACATTCAGCACTGCTTCATCACGCCAACAGAATGCATTGGCCAGCACTGATTGGCCAGAGTACGGAATTCGGCCAATCAGCGCTGGCTCTGCTGGAGGAGGCGGAGTCTAAGGTCGGACCTGAATGGAGACTGGTGTGGAGCGATCTTAGACTCCGCCTCCTCCAGCAGAGCCAGCGCTGATTGGTCGAGTTCCGTACTCTGGCCAATCAGCGCTGGCCAATGCATTCTATTAGCCCGATGAAGTAGAGCTGAATGTGTGTGCTTAGCACACACATTCAGCTCTACTTCATCGGGCTAATAGAATGCATTGGCCAATCAGCGCTAGCCAATGCATTCTATTAGCGTGAACTGAGTTTGCACAGGGGTTCTAGTGCACCCTCGGCTCTGCTACATCAGATTGCTACATCTGATGTAGCAGTGCCGAGTGTGCATCAGATGTGTAGTTGAGCAGAACTGGCTCAGCACTGCTAAGTCTCTGCATTCGCATAGGAATGCATTGGCCAGCCTTCGGCCAATCAGCACTGGCTCTGCCGGAGGAGGCGGAGTCTAAGGTCGGACCTGAATGGAGACTGGTGTGGAGCGATCTAGACTCCGCCTCCTCCAGCAGAGCCAGGGCTGATTGGTCGAGTTCCGTACTCTGGCCAATCAGCACTGGCCAATGCATTTCTATGGGGAAAAGTTAGCTTGCGAAAATTGCAAGCTGACAGGGATTTCCATGAAATAAAGTCACTTTTATGCCCCCAGACATGCTTCCCCTGCTGTCCCAGTGTCATTCCAGGGTGTTGGTATCATTTCCTGGGGTGTCATAGTGGACTTGGTGACCCTCCAGACACGAATTTGGGTTTCCCCCTTAACGAGTATATGTTCCCCATAGACTATAATGGGGTTCGAAACCCATTCGAACACTCGAACAGTGAGCGGCTGTTCGAATCGAATTTCGAACCTCGAACATTTTAGTGTTCGCTCATCTCTAGTAGGCACCAGACACGACTGAGTATCATTATATCATTTTTATGTACTGAAGACCAGATTTTAATTCTCATATATGTAATGAAAAGATGAGTTATAGCGGTCATACCCTAAAGACAATATCTACTGTATCACAATGGGAAAGATAGAATAGAAAAAGGGTTGTTGACCAGATGCAAAATATTTCTAAATCCTGCTATGTTCTCTCTTTTGCTGCTTCTTTTTAATACAAAGTAGACACGTTTATTTCTAGCCAATATATTTTGCTTCTTTCTAATTTTACATTTTGCTCCAGATTTGTTCCATATTGTATTTCCACCTATGTAGACCGTGAACTGTACATGTTAGGCCCAGTTCACACTGCATTTAGGGTTTATATTCAGTATGGGGTGGAAGAGTACTATCAAACATAGTTCCCCCAAAAGAATACGTACCAGCCGAAAGTAAAAGGACACTGAAAGGATATGTTATGGGATCCACCATTACTTTCCATTCATTTTAATTCTAGAAATCATAATTCCCGTGTAAATGCAACTGTATACAAGGGCAACATGCCAATGTCTTCTCTAATATGACTTAGAAGGTCTCTGCTATAAAGCAGGAAGCTCACATACAACACTTTTTGCATTTTTAGAAGGATCAGTATGTCTATAACTTCATGATAAAAACTTAAAGAAAACCAGATTTGAAAGGACTAAATCAGGACTTAATGGAACCAATGGCGATCACTGGGAGAAGTCACGTCTGGCCGTATATTATAGTACATGTAGTATTACATGATGCCCATTCAGTATAATACATGAAAGGACTGTGTCTACCATAGCAGGAGATGTCCCTTGAAATCATTGCAGTCATATCCTCTAATCTCATGTCCTTTATTTCTTTTATAAAAGTGCCACGACCAAAATTGTCACCATGCTATAAAGGATATGAATAGGAATTATATTGATTCATCTATTTTTAACTCAGCCCTTAAGCCTTCATAGCTGTGGGTGCTTTGCACTCGAATGTATGAGCAAAGAGTGTTTTTTAATGCAAACCTGTTTCTATGTCAAATTTTTGGAAAAAAAAAAATCTATAGTATTTAACAGCTGACACCCAGAAACAGTTGTGAATTTGTTTTTGCCGTGCACATGGTTTACGGTATCTTTTGTGATCTTCTGGGATAGCTGTTTAACTTATTGGTTTCTTAGAACTACTGTATAGGGTATTGGTGGGGTGTTTTTACATTTTGCGTGCAGTATGGCAGCTCAACAATGCAATCTTTACCAATCGTATATACTGTTCTGTGTAAGGCAGTTGTATGTGTTTGAGAAGTGGAGATGAAGAATATATTAAACATTGCTATTGTGTTTTTACATTATTTTGTCACTTGCCAGTGATATAGCTCATTCACTATTTATTGTATTGTTTCATTTACAATTTCAGATTTTTACTCCTGTTTTGATATATTGTTTATAATATATTGGGGGTCATGCAAGATAGAGTTCCCTTCCTGTGACTAAATTTGTGGCCATGTGGATGTTGGACGAATATGTTACAGTAGAACATTTGTCAAATGTATAGATAGTTCCCCTATACAGAAAATTAACGTTATCTCATAAACTCTATCTTTACTCAAATGTTTGTTAAATGCAGTGAAAGCCCATAGAACAAATGGCTAGGCTCTAGTGCATGGCTTTCTTCTTAAGGTTTTCTCATTTGTTAATACACAGTTGGTCAAAACTAAAACCTTACTGACCCCAATTAAAGTGTGACCAAGTCTTAAATCTTGACTCATAGACAAGAATCACCCTTAGGCCGGGTACAGACGATTGTGCTACAACAGGCCTGCTGTGAATTAAAAGCACGGGCCGTACACCGGGGACACGGGGATGTTCCCGTATGCTGCCCATGCTCGTGCCATGCTTCCTCAGCTCCTTTCATTAAATGAATCTGATGTGGCCCGGACTGTCAGCCCGAACATGGAACCATGAAAATCACGATCGTGTGTACGGGCCCATAGAAAAGGATGGTTCCGTGTTCTATCTGTGAAATACATGGATAACACACTGACCCACACCACGGTTGTCTGCAAGGGGCCTAAGTTTGATCTACAGTTTATCCAGTACATACCAGTTTGTGACCATTTACAAAAGCTTCCTGTGAATCTCCACCTTTTAGCTTCATGTCTCCGTTCTTCGGGTCCATTTGGGGTCCGAAAAAAGTAAACCTGATCCGCTTAAAAAGCAGTTACCCGCAGAAACCCGCAGACCCCATAAACTATAATGGGGTCTGCCAGATTTCTGTCTGAAAAATGCGGAGAGAAAAGTTCCGCTTGCATACTTTTTTCTCTGCAAACCCCAAATGGAAATCGGAAACCTAGCCTTAAGGTACCAAAGTCTGTGCTGAGTAATTATTAAAATATCTTTGTAGTGGTTGGAGTTGGGTTTTGTTTTGCAGCTTCAGCTCCTCAGCATAGACTTAAAGGAATTGTCCAGGATTTGGAGCAAGCATAGGGCTGGCTACAAAAAAATAGATATACCTATCCATGGCACTTCGTCGTCCTGTTTTTTTGTTTTGCACCCACCCCAGCCACATCTTAGTTTACATCAAAACCAGGACAACCCTTTTAAACTAGTCCTAGACATTAGATGATTGCCGTCCAAACTTCCACCCCTCCCAGACCATCTAATATGTATGAAGGCTTCCTAATTTAGGAAGGCCGATATCAGGGGAGATAAGGGCCAGGCAGTTAGGTTTTAAGGGCTTAATGCTCTTGTTCTTCGGGAGATAAGCTGCCAAAGGAGTCTTGTAGCAGTCTCCCCCCAAGTCTCGGGGTTTGAGCCAAGCATGCGTGTGTATGGGGGCATCAGATGAGATAGCTGTCAGCTGAAAGAATATTCAGTCAACTGCTATGTTATGTGTATGGCCCAAGATAACATCCTGGCTCCCTGCATGCATACTATGTTCAATGAGTTCAGTGTATTAACAATATGCAGTTAGCTTCCTCTATTGCCAGCTACAGACAGTCACCCTATATTCTTCCACTAAAAGTCACATAGTTTCCAGCTTTCTTCATCTACCTTATATATCCATGTATATTTATTCATCGCAAATACTAAATTCTTTTTACCAAGTAAGGATTATATTTTACGTCTACTAACCCCATGTCCACCACCCAAACATGAATTACTGCCTGTTTATGCCACCAAAATGTAAAATAAACTAAAAAAAAAAAAAAAAAAGAAAAAAAAATGAAAAGGAAAACATAGAAAAAATACTGAAAGAGTCAGCATTATTGTACATTTCTATAGGTTTGCTGTTCAGGCTTCTTCACTTTCCAATTGTACCTGTGCCATTTGTAGAAGCTGTGATTGTGCCTGACTTCTGACTTCTTGAATCCATCCCTCAGTGCTGAACATGTATTATAGGAACCTAAACTGCCTGCAGATGAAAGCAACGCTGCTTGTTGCATCTCACTGAAAGGAATAGCGTGTATAATGGCGATAAACACACAGGCGGAGGGGGAAACCAATCAAATCACTTTCTAAAGAAAGAAAAATTAAAGGTATAGACACAGAAATAAGCAATAATTTGTAATTTTATTCTACTAACTCACCTTCACTAATAACCCCTTAAAGGTATGATCCACCTCTGCAAACTATTGCTTCATTGCATGAAAACAATTGCAAATAATCTTAAGGGAAAACCCCCTATAGGTTGTGTCTACAGCTTCCTATATAGAACTATATGTTTCTAAGGTAACAGACTACAAACCTTGTGTAGTCTGATCTTTCTTTTATATTGTTATCCAACTGTAAGTTAATAAGAATAAGGGGACAGGTGGAAGAGAATAAGACTGCAGGTGGAAACGAATCTGAATGTAGGACCAGACTACAGTACGCTAGGTTTATTTGTAGTCTGTAGCCATGGAAATATTTATGTCTACATAATAGCTGTAAAGACAAAACAGTATCACATTTTAACACTGTTAGGCCTGGTTCACATCTTTGTTCAGTATTCCATTTGGGGAGTCTGCTTGGGGACCGTGTGCATTCCGTGTAAACTATAATGGGGTCCGTGTGCTTTCCGCACGGAACAAGCGAAGAGAAAAGTAGTTCATGAACTATTTTCCTGTCCGCATGACTCGTGCGGACTCCACGCGGAATACACATGGACCCCATTATAGTCTATGTGCTTTCATAAGCTCATCGCATTCAGTATTCCATTCATGGGGGGTCCCCAAGCGGACTCCCCAAATGGAATACTGAACACAGATGTGAACCAGGCCTTAAAAGATGCATTGCAGTTATAAGAAATGAATGTAGAGGTGGACCTTCCTGTTATAAGTTCATGGTTATTAGAAAACACTGGAACATTATATTTGAGCAAAAATAATTTGACATTTTAGATTACAGTTTTGTATAGTGAAATTCAGATCTCTGCAATTCATTTGCTAGCACAGGTTAAGAAATAATAGTCATTGGCAACATCAACATTTTCAATCTGTGTTCAGAGGTGTTAATGGAAGCTCCTTGAGCCCCAGAGTAAAATGCGTAACAGGGCCCCAAACCTACCACTTGCTTGGTGTCTAGAGCCCTCAATGGCTGGAACCTCCGCACCCCGATTGCCCCTGTTAGTGTTCATACATAGGAATAACACGTTCTTACTTGGTTTCCATTGAGGTTATGTGAATAGTAATATTCTGCAGACAGATATACTCTATTCCTTTAGTGAAAAGTTATCAGGCAGTTTTGACTTTTCAGGAGATTGAATTTCCAGTTTCCTACCCCAAATCTCCATGAAGTGAACAGAAACAAAACTACTAAAATGTTGTGTATGTGTTTTATTGCCAGGTTTATTTTGCAAATACAAATGATGTAATATAAGATTTATAAAATAAAGTGTCAAACTGTTTATTGCACTTTCTTAGATGGAGTTTTTTTTTCTAGGTTTAAGGGGAATTGCTTAAAAGCATTAAAAAAAAATAAGATTAGATTTCTATATGGCAGACCGAATAATAATGGACTTTAGTTCTAAGCCTGTGCAGGATGTTTTCCCGTGGAGACAGTTTAATTTCCATGGAAATATAATCTATGACAGTATAGGAATATTGCAAATTAGGAGTAAACTAGTGTAATGTGTGAAAGTATATAAGGAGGGGTCACATTCCCATGTCCTTCTGAGTCTCTACATGGAGCAAGTTCGTATATTCCATCTGAATAGTAGTGGTACCAAACCTGAAATTTTCTGATAAAATCCTTTAATTTCATTATGAAATACATGCATTATAAAACTCATCATTCCACGTGTTTTTACTAATTTGTTAGAAAATTGTGAAAGAAGGTTTACGTAGAATTAATTAACTAAAACAAGAAAACAATGTTGCTGGTGGTGAGCAGCGCCCCCCATTCACTACAATGGGAGACAGCCAAGTGCTTTACTTTAGCTGTCTCTGGCACTCACATTGAAGTGATTGGGTTTACATCCACCACCAGTCATACCCATATTTAGTCTAGCTGTGGTCAGGCTGAATGTAAGACTAAGGCCCCATGTGGTGTCCAAAAACGCATTGCAGGAAAAGCTACTGTGGCAACGCATTGCGGTTCTTCTTGCAGCACTTTGCACAGGCGAATTTGCAGAGGTTTCCACCATGTGGGGCCCCGGCCTGGAGTGGGAAAAAGGTCCCCCCATTCTCCCCTTGTAGGATAACCCTATTAAACATTTTTGCAAAGATAAGTACTTAAAAATGTACCATATTATATCCATGGTTTTGGAATTCAGCCTTAATGTTCTTAGGGTCCATTCACATGGAGTAAACCCGCGCTCATTTTGGCAAAATACACGTGTACAGAATACACGTGTAAAAATAAGACTCCCATTGACTTCAATGACATTTTTTTACACGTGTATTCTTTACACATGTATTTTGCCAAAATGAGTGCAGGTTTTCTCCGTGCGAATGGACCCTTATTGTGAACAGGTTCTCAAACACAGACACTACATGTAAAGGCATAAGCTTCTGGGCCCCAGTGTCAAATCTGATCCAGGTCCCAATGGTGACTGCTCCTGTACACCTCCTATAGCTACCGCCCTGACTACATACTTGAGAAGATAACCCTGCTACAAAAACAGTTTCTGACAAGTGTCACACCATGGAAACTCCCTGCATTCGTGGTCATAGCCATTGAAAACAGATCCAGACAAAAGACTGTCACCACTGAGAGGGTTCAGCTGTGTTCAAATAGAGGATTTGCCGTGGATTTAAGGGCGGATTTCACCCCCGAATCTGGAAAATACTTCTCTGTATTTTACAGAGCCAAAATCTTTTAATAAAGAATCTTTAACATTTATGTCACAAAATCCAGCAGCAAATAAAAATTTGTTTAACATTTTAGACCTGCATTTAGGACATTAGTTTGAGAAGTTTTACATTGTACCTTCGTGTACCTTTGGCTAAACAGTAAATTAATTAAATATTATTTCTACTTATCATGGCTGAATCTGTATCTATTTTGGTGATATGCTTAAAGGGACGATCATTGGGAAAACTCATTTTTAACTAAACACATACTTGCATAGCCTTTAGAAAGGCTATTCCACACATACCTTTTGTATGTTAATCCCCTCTGTTGTTTTTGAATGAGCCCGCTTTTATTCATATGCCAATTAGCCTCCAGTGAGCACCCAGAAGTCTCAGTGAGCTTTCACTGCTGTGTGTGTGAGAGCAGGGAGATGAGTCATCAGCATCATCCTCCCTACTCTCACACATATAGCAGACAGTGCTCGCTGAGACTTCTGGGTGCTCGCTGGAGGCTAATTGGCATATGCATAAAAGCGGGCTCATTCAAAAACAACTGAGGGGATATGGACATGGACAAGAGAGTTTGTAAGCAATACATTACAGCTGTGGTCAATGACCTGAAAATAAAGAAGATAGTGCTGAATTTTAAATGGGATATATGTTAGGAAGTGTTTTGTATTGATATGCCCTATTTTGCCTAAAGTTTTTTTTTTATGTTTTAAAACCCCCTTTAAGAAACAGATTTTTCAGACTATTTATTGGGTGAGAAGAAAAACAAAACAAACAAACAAACAAAAACCTTAAATGGAGATTAACTTCACATTAGAAGGTTGCATTCATTCGTTTATTGGATGAGCAGAAAAAATAAACAGTTTGTATGTATTTAATGAAAAAGAATTATTGCCCCCCAAAAATGTTAAAATATGATTTCTCACTGGAGGAGACTAGCCCAAACAACACATATTCTTCCTCTCAATCTATGATTTCTATCACTAATATGAATGAAATTGGTTAAATCTGACTAAACTTTGTTCTAACTCTCCTACTCCTAAGATTCTCCAGTTGTATTGGAAGCTTTGCTGCACTACATGCGGTGTACCACTTAGGAAAATGGAGCAATTTCTTTGGATCAATACAGTGATGAATCCATTCCCTACTTCCACCATCACTGAAATGCCTCGAGTTCCTGCCCCTAGCACCTTATATATTATAAATGACAACAGCACTGTCAAGTAACAGAGCGTCTCAGTGTCACGCGTGTCTTCCACATGTGGCTGTGGGCATTTTAGTTCATCTGAGAAGATTTGCCATTTAACCATTTTCATTAAAAAATCTAATAATTTGGAATATTTTGGTTGAACCTGGCTTGGAACAAATAGGTTCGCCCAGCTCTAGATACCAGTACACAAAAAAATATTGCACAGAAACAATATAATAGGTAGATATAGGTTTGCCTTGTAAAAAAATGAATTTTATTGATAATTTACACTGGTGACACAGTGACCATTACAAAAGTATAATCATTATTACAGTAAAATTTACAATTTAAAATAAATATTTTTAATATCATAAAAGATATTCAGAGTTTTGTGAAAGAGCAAGGCTAGGTTTACCTATAGGCACAAATGTCTGTATCTACGGTATAGGTAGCCCCGCTAAAAGAGTACCTGCCAAAGGAAACCTTACATATGACTACACTAAGCAGTGTGCAATATTATGCATAGTTGGTCCTCTTTCTAGCAGCCAGTGAGATAATATATTCCCTCTTTGTTGTACACTCAGTGGCCAAAAGTCACGGGAAGACGTGTCCCAGTGCCGATTGTGTTGGATACGACACTCAAACAGTGTGCCGCGATGCGGCCTATGGCGCTAGTGTCGCCAGGATATCTGAGCAGTCTGATGCAGACAGGTGTCTCGTGAACATGCCAGCATGTCACGAGTTAAGTGACGTTGAACGTGGGATGATAATTGGTGCAAGACGCATGGGGCATAGCATTTTGGAGATTACCCAGGAATTTGGGTTTACGAGGTCAACAGTGTCTCAGCTGGACCTGCAATATCGCAGAGACAACGTTGGCAGCCGCGTAAACCGGCGCACAGGTCGACCACAAGTGTTCGATGAAGGGACTTCACATTTGCAGAGTCGTATGGGGCTTTCGATGGTCTACTGTGGGTCAAATAGTCACCGATTTGAATGTGCCAGGACGCCATTTCCACCAGGACTGTACACCAAGAACTGTACCGCATAGGCTTCAACAGTCAATGCCTAACCCTTGTCCCCTTTGCTGATGCTGCAACACAGAGCTCGAAGACTGGCGTGGGCCTGCGACCATCGTCATTGGACCATGGAACAGTGGTAGCATGTGGCATGGTCAGATGAATCACGGATCCAGTTGTACAGAGCCAATGGGCGTGTGAGAGTGTAGCGTATGCTCCATGAAGCCATGGATCCTGCATGCCAAGAGGGACGTGTCCAAGCGGGAGGTGGCTCCATCATGGTCTGGGCCATGTTCACATAGTCGTAATTGGGCCCCATTGTCCGGGTGCAGGGATCAATGACCGGTGCTCGATACGTGCAACTTATAACAGACCATCTGCACCCCTTTCTGCTGTTGGAGTTCCCTGATTGGGATGCTGTGTACCACTAGGACAATGCAACATGTCATCACTCGATGGTGGCACGGGACTGGCTTAATGAATACACCAGTAACCTCAAGACCCTCGATTGGCTCGCCTGACCTAAACCCCATAGAGCTTTTATGGGATGCTGTGGATAGCAGTGTCCGCTCCATGGACCCAGCACCAACTACACAGGCGCAATTGTGAGCTGCAGTGAAGACTGCGTGGATCAATAACCTTCCAGAACTCTTCCAACACCTCGTGGAGTCCATGCCTTGTCATCTTGTTATCAGGGCAGTTATCAGGGCTCGCGGAGGGACGAACCGCTATTAATAGCACATCCAGTACCTTCCCATGACTTTTGGCCACTCAGTGTACGCATCACCACCTGCAGTGATACTAGTTATCTTCTTATTAAGTTATTCATTCACCTGGCACTTACAGAACGTTCAGTCTATTTCTCTCTTCTGGCTGTGACTCCTTTTATTTCAAGCAGCAAAATACATAGGCACTGTGATAGTACATAGATTGTAAGCTCTTGCAAGCAGGGCCCTCACTCCTATTGTTTGATATGTTTATTTCTTTGTCACATTGTAATATATAAGAAGCTCATTGACAGTTCCCTTCTGTTTAATCCACTCCTTAGGCCTGGTTTACATCTGCATTTGGTAATCTGTTTGGAGAGTCTGCATGCGGAACCCCCCTAACGGACTACTGAACGCATTGACAAAAGAGGTGAACTTATGAGAGCTCACGAATCTCATTGACTGTAATGGTCCGTATACTTTTCGTGCAGTGTCCACATGGAACATGCGGACAGAAAAGTGCTTCATGATCTACTTTACTGTCCACATAACTTGTGTGGAGCCTGTGCTGAAAGCACACGGACCCCATTATAGTCTTTGGGCTCCATGTTCTTTCACTGCATACTGCTTATCAATGCGCTCAGTAGTCCGTTTGGGGGACCCCATGCAGACTCCCTGAACGGATTACCGAACACAGATGGGAACAGGCTTAATTTGGCTTAAAAAAACACAGTAAAATCTGCAACAAAATAAAAATGCTGTGTTTCCGTAACATGGGGTCTGAGCCTTAAAAGTTCTCAGCACTTGGTCCAGAAAAGTGTTCTAAACTTGCTGAGTTGTATTCACAAACCCATATTTGCACAAATGCATCTATAAATATACAGAATGGTAGCCCCAAGATGTAGCAGACGTTAAAGCCTACATTATGGCCAGAAGAGTGTATGTCATAGTGCAGTCATATTCAATGAATAAGTCGTGATTCCTGAACGATAAGAGTTAAACCGTAGGCAGACGAGCAGTCTAGTTTATAATGTCAGTCATAAGAAGAGCATATCCCGCCTGCAGGTTGATAATCCTCATAAAAATCATCACACAAAAATACTGAGCTGTGACTTTAAAAACATCGCCGTTGTTAACCCTATTAGCTAGAGCAGAGTCGGAAGCTTTGAAGAATTCTGAACTTCAGTCCAAACTTGGTGTACAGTAGATGATACATTTATATTAGATTTACTTGTAATTTGTCGGATTTTTCTGTTGGCAAACATTGACAATTGTGGCTGATACCTATACTGGTATCCATATGGTCTCAGATGATAGGTAAAATATTCCAACGTGTGCATTAGTTCTGCATTAACATAATGGAAGGATATAGCCAGGTCTGAGCAACATTGGGATCCCTGATGAACACAAGAAAACAATAGGATTAGTATCACTTCATCAAAGTACATATGTGCAGTGTATATGTGTATAAGAATCATCTTATCATATACGTTCTACTAATGGGTGAGTGGAAAAGAACAAAAAGTTATGCTAGTTTCATCCATCAAGATACATCGTACATTACAGAAACCCTGCCAAACAGTAATGAATCACTAAAGTGAAAGACTTAAAGGGGACCTGTCACATTGGAAATGCTGTCCAATCCACTGACCTGCAAAGGGCAAATTTACTAATGAAATCTGGTGCAAATTGAGCTAATAAGGTGGTGTACAAGCACTGCACCAAATATTAATGGTCTTAGAATTTTTTTACAATTCTCCGTGTCCCTGATTTATACAAGAGCCCACCCATCCATTTTATGGTGAGAAGCAGGGAGAGGATTTTTCCTGGCAGTCGCAAAAAAGGGGGAGGGTGGTTATAAATAAGGAAAAGGAAGTGGATTTCGAGTTGAAACTGAACAGAAACCACACGGTCCTCATTATAGTCTATGGGGCCCCCGGGTTTCCTGAGGTAACCGCTTTTATAGGTGGATTAGGTTTCCGTTCGGTGATCCCCAAGCAGATCCACCAAACGGAAACCCATGCACAGATGTGAATCAAGCCTAAGAAGTCATTGAACTGTCTATGTATATCTAGTGTTTAACTTCTGATGACACCCAGGCTATGGTTTAAAGGTCAGTACAGATAAGAAAATTCTGTATCTCCTGCTGTCAATATCACATGGCTTCTATTTTTATAAGGGAAAGACAATCTGGGCTGAGTCTTGCATTATGCTTACAACATTCACTTTCTTACCTCAACAGCAGGATAGAAGCAATAATCTATATACTCTTCTGAAAATTTACTTGTTAAGTGAAAATCTGGAGGATATGGATGGAAAGTCTCCCTTTCTTTTTCATCTCTAGTGTCACCAGGCACAACTCCCATTGTCTCCATACAGTGTCCAAGTTCTAGGTCTTCTACCGCAGACCTGTGAGTGCAGTTACCTGCACGAAATCCTTCCACGAATCGTCGTAGAGACTCTTTACTCAGTACATAGCCTGCTCCGCCGCTCATGTAGCCCTGCTTAACAAATAGCTTGAAGCGTTTACCAAAATAAATCGGCTGATCAGATGTATAATTAGAAAGCATAAGCCGCAGGTTCTCCAGCACTACATAGGTATCATCATCTGCTTTTAAGAACCAGTCCGCTTGATCCAAGTAATGCTCATGTAGGTACTGGAAAGCTCTAATGGTCTTCCAATAGAGCTGACTTCTGCCTTCTCTAGTGCCCAGTCCAATTGTAGGAAACTCATCATTAGTAATGGAGCTCATGAACAAAGTTACATTGCAGTGACGTGTCCACGAATATTTTAAATGACGTGCTTTAGCGTTCAAGTTACTTGGTGAGGTCATGATCCAGCATAGCACTCGGACTTTGTGTTCCAGATTTTGGCTTATACTACTGTTATCTGCAAATTCAAATACAGAGAAAATAAATTACATCTGATGGTTTATAGCAGAAAACTACAATAAGTCAGGTACGCAAAGGTATTGCTAACTAAACAGTCAATAATATATAGTTAAGACCCTGTTCACATTACATTTATGATGGACATACACGGTCTACCAATAAGTATTTGGACATCTGTGGTAGAATAGAAAAACACCATTTATTCCTATTCAATAGTTGGTAGATCCCAGCAGATGCTTCCTTACGGATGGTATTGAGCGACACAATACTCCGGATGCCTGATGTTACTCTTGGTGTATGTGAGCCATCGGACGGGTGTGGTTTCTCTAGCCAGCACCTGCCGGTCTCTATCTCCCAGTTTTGGAAGTCTGCCGACTCGGGGCACATTCCGACAATCACTGTTCAACTTCCACTTCGTAATCGCATAGGCCACTGTCGATTTTGTGTAATTCAGTTCGCTTGCTACGTCCCTTAAAGAGGACCTTTCATCAGATCGGCACATGCAGTTTTATATACTGCTGGAAAGCTGACAGTGCACTGAATTCAGCGCACTATCGGCTTTCCCGATCTGTGCCCGGTGTAAAGCGCTATCGGTCCCGGGACCGTAGCGCTTTAGTGTCAGAAGGGCGTTTCTGACACTTAGTCAGGGACGCCCTTCTGGCCCGCGGCGCCTATCGCGCTGTAGAGTGTGAGCGGGGAGGAACTCCCCCTCCCTCTGCTCACACAGCTCGTCCATAGACGAGTATTATCAGGAGCGGGAGGGGGGAGTTCCTCCCCGCTCCACAGTACAGCGCGATAGGCGCTGCTGGGCAGAAGGGCGTCCCTGGCTAAGTGTCAGAAACGCCCTTCTGACTGTAAAGCGCTACAGTACCGGGACCGATAGCGCTTTACACCGGGCACAGATCGGGAAAGCCGTATATTCCAGGAGTATATAAAACTGCCTGTGCCCGATCTGATGAAAGGTCCT
This sequence comes from Leptodactylus fuscus, assembly GCF_031893055.1. NCBI lineage: Eukaryota > Metazoa > Chordata > Amphibia > Anura > Leptodactylidae > Leptodactylus > Leptodactylus fuscus. Next base: position 222,561,725 of record NC_134266.1, read on the forward strand.
CTTTAAGGATCCACCATTTCTGTGGTACCCCACAACTACTCCTCTCTCAAAATTGGACAACTCTGCACTTCGTGGCATCTTGCATGCGACTAATGCCAATGCTGTTTCCTATTTAATGGCGGAAGGCGTGACATACATTATGACCGCAGATATCTTCGTTTGCATGGCTATCCAAATACTTATTGGTAGACAGTGTATAGCATGTATGTCAGGAAATGAGACATGGTAACTGCTACTTTGTCTGTATTGCTGCTTGTAGTCTCTCCATCTTGGGGAAAGCAAACTAACTAAAAGGGAAGAGTGAATGGCTCTCCTCCAAATACATGCCCTGAAACAGAACGCAGTCTTAAATATTACCATATACTGCATGCAAAGTATTGCTAAAGTGGAGGACAGGACTATGTGAGCAGCGTAACTTACTGTAAGTCTTTAATGTGGGATAAGTGGAATTGGAGGCATTAAATGTCCATCACAACCAGTAGGATGAGATAGATCTTGGAACTAAATTCAGTATTGAATGCAACCATGCAAAGTATTATTATAGAGGGAGATGGCAATGTCTATACAGGAATAGGTTGCATCTGTTGGTTGGAGGCATTATGAGTACATTGTAGGTAGGATAAATGATAAGTGTCCATTGTTGTAACAGTCATCCATCATGAAAATGGGAGCCCATGTCCCTCTACTGTATGCAGAGCACCAGTTTTGCATGCCTGCTGCTTCGCCATTCACAGTCTATGGGACTAAAGAAGGTAGTTGAGCACTGTTCCAAGTTATCTCTGTCATTCCCATATACTATAAATATCCATAACTATTTATTAGCTTCAATAAGAACAAAAGGTTTCTACCTGGTTTTGGCATTGGCTTCAAGTTTTTTGATCTCCTGCTTGACAATTCTTGCCTGTCATTTTCTATTGCATATTCGAAAAGGAAGAATGTGATAAGGTATCCAATAAGCAATCCCGATGTAAACTTCTTCCATGTCTTTCGAGTACAACATAACCCCATGATAGACTGGCTTTCTGGAATTAAGTAAATGAAAAAAACCAAAAAAAAACAAACAAAAAACAGCATTATTTATCAAAGTGACATGAACATGTCAGATCATTCAACCAATACGACAGATAATGAGCTTTTTAATTGGTATTCTGTGTACCTTTATTTATACCTCTTTTGCCCCATCCTATATAAGCATCACATATGACAGTCTGATATGTAAATATGTAGAAGACATAAACACAAGTTGATATATTACCAGGTATATATACCCACCCACTTACTGTATGTAATCTTTATACAGTGAGTTCCCTTCCCCTACCGATCTTGTGGCACAGTGCTTCAGCGCCACAAATCATACACCACCATAAGAAGTGAATTTTCCCTGGGTTTCCCTCGCAGTTTGCAGAAAACTAGTATTCCTTCTGTATCAGTGACAGGTGATGACATAGAACTGCCCATTACATCAACTTACCCAAGGGATAAACAGGGCAACCAGCTCAGCACTTTTCTGGTGCTCGTGGGAATCAGACCAAAGAAGCACACAACTCGCAGGTCATAGTTTACCCCAGGGACCTTAATGAGATACTCCGCAGATGCATGGCTTTACAAGGTAGCTCATAGGGCCCAGTTAACCGACTTTTCAGGCAGCAGGGAGTCTCCGTCTCACACAGTAGCAGTCTGAAATGACATTTCCGCACAGATAGTATCAGAATACCAGACTGACCAAACTCGCCACAAAGCAAAGTAAAAACTTTTTAGGCTAAGGCTCCATGTTGCGGAAACGCAGCTTTTTTTTGGTGCAGATTTTGTAGCGTTTTTTTTTTAGCCAAAGCCAAGAATGGCTACAACATGAATGGTAGATAGACACGTGGACGAAATTGTTGGTATCCCTCGTTGAATGAAAGAAAAACCCACAATGGGCACAGAAATAACTTGAATCGGACAAAAGTAATAAATAAAAATTCTATGAAAATAAACAAATGAAACTCAGACACTGCTTTTCGCTTCCACAGAATTTTTTTTTTTAATTAACTAAAACTCATGACACAGGCCTGGACAGAAATGATAGTACCCCTGAAGATAATGTGACTAAAGGGACATGTTAAATCTCAGTGTGTCCACTAATAAGCATCACAGGTGTCAACAATTTTGTAATCAGTCAGTGGGCCTGTATATAGGGCTACAGATAATCCAGGTGCTGTTTGGTGACATGGTGTGCACCACACTCAACATGAACCAGAGGAAGCGAAGGAAAGAGTAGTCTCAGGAACTTAGAAAGAAAATTATAGACAAGCATATTAAAGGTAAAGGTTAGAAGACCGTCTCCAAGCAGTTTGATGTCCCTGTGACTACAGCTGCACATATTATTCAGAAATTTAAGATCCATGGGACTTTAACCAACCTCCCTGGATGTGGCCGAAAGAGGAAAATTAATGACAAATAAAAGAGACAAATAATACGAATGGTAACAAAAGAGCCCAGAAAAACTTCTAAAGATATTAAAGGTGAACTTCAAGCTCAAGGAACATCAGTGTCAGATCACACCATTCATCGTTGTTTGAGCCAAAGTGGACTTCATGGTAGACAACCAAGGAGGACACCATTGTTGAAAACAAATCAAAAAAGCAAGATTGGATTTTGCCAAACTACATGTTGACAAGCCACAAAGCTTCTGGGAGAATGTCGTATGGACAGATGAGACAAAAATCAAACTTTTTGGCAAGACACATCAGCTCTATGTTCACAGACGGAAAAACAAATCATATCTTGTAAAGAACACTGCCCCTACTGTGAAACATGGAGGAGGCTCTGTTATGCTCTGGGGCTGCTTTGCGGCATCTGGCATAGGGTGCCTTGAATCTATGCAGGGTACAATGAAATCTCAAGACTATCAAGGGATTCTAGAGAGAAATGTGCTGCCCAGTGTCAGAAAGCTTGGTCTCAGTTGCAGGTGATGGGTCTTGCAACAGGACAATGACCGAAAATACACAGCTAAAAACCTTGACCTAAATCCTATTAAGCATCTTTGGAAGGAGCTGAAACATGCCGTGCGGAAAAGGCCCCTTCACCTCCGAGACAACTGGAGCAGTTTTCTCATGAGGACTGGGCTAAAATACCTGCTGAGAGGTGCAGAAGTCTCACTGACAATTACAGGTATCATTTGCTTGCAGCGATTACCCCAAAAGGTTGTGCAACAAAATATTAAGTTACAGGATCCATCATTTCTGTCCAGGCCTGTTTCATGAGTTTGCTTTTCGCTTCAACAGAATTTTTGGTACTATTCCGTTATCGGGCCAGCAGCAGCGCAGTTCAGCAGCAGCTTTCGGGACAGCAGTTCAGCAGCGGGAATTACAATGACATCCGAGGACTGCTGGCCCGATGCTTGTGCCCAGTAACCAGTACATCGATGACCCCCCTCCCCCATCCTTCTCCTCCTGCCAGTGCTGCCCCCCAGCTCTCCTTACATCTTCCCCGTACCCTCTCCCCGCCACACGACTAGGCCTCACCTCAGCGCTAGTACCGAGACCGAAAGGAAAGACACCGGGGCTCAATCCAGGCCCTGACAAGAAACACGCCGACTATAGGAACGGTGAGCTACAGCGAGCCGGAGGGACAAACTTTCTGCAGCGTCCGGCGGCTATCTAGTAGCATTCATTGCTCAAGATTTACGGTGAGGCCTATTACAGGGAGAGGGTACGGGGCAGATGTAAGAAGAGCTGGGGGGCAGCACTGGAAGGAAGAGGAGGATGAGGGCATCGATCGATGTACTGCCTACTACACACAAGCACGGCCTCTATCATCGGGCCAGCATCGGCTTAGTCATGTGGCGGGGAGAGGGTACGGGGTAGATGTAAGGAGAGCTGGGGGGCAGCACTGGAAGGAGGAGGAGATGGAGGGGGGGTCATTGATGTACTGGCTACTGGGCACAAGCATCGGGCCAGCAGTCCTCGGATGTCATTGTAATTCCCGCTGCTGAACTGAACTGCTGTCCCGAAAGCTGGTGCTGAAATGCGCTGCTGCTGGCCCGATAACGGAATAGTACCGAATTTTTTTTTTTTTAAATAAATGTCTACTTTCATTTGTTCATTTTCATAGAATTTTTATTTATTATTACTTTTGTCAGATTCAAGTTATTTCTGTGACCATTGTGGGTTTTTCTTTCATTAAACGAGGGACACCAACAATTTTGTCCACGTGTGTATATAAAGTACTTATACATCTCCTTTTTGTTCAACCCATTCCTGGATTTAGGTTAAAAAAAAACACAACAAAAAAGCTGCATTTCTGCAACATGGGGCCTCAGCCTTAAGGATGGTTTTCCCACCCTGATGTTACAGATAAGTGACAATAACAGAGCATATAAGAACACAGCAAAAACACATAGAAAATACATATACACAACAGCACACAGGTCTATCTTGAGTGGGAACCTGTGTCAGTCACACACTTAAGGCTTATCCTGTGGAATGGGAGCACTCACCACCCAGCTGCTCAGGATATATCATTGATACCAAACATTCTCCTTCTCCAAAAGTTTTCCCTGCTAAAGGCATTTGGACATGAACGGGACAAGTTCAAACAACTGACAAGAACAAGTTCCTTGGCACCAAGAAGCATTTTCTTAAACTGGTATAACTACAGACGATTACACAAGGGCGGTGTCATGCCTCCAGCATCATGATCCTTGGCTCTGTATGGTGCGGCTCACACACTGTGTCTGCATTATCCTCTGTAGGTGCTAGCTGTATATACAGCTGATATCTAGGCCTAACTCACAGGAGTAACAAGAACTCCACCTCTTAGGGTGCACTTACACTGAGTATACGCTGACTGATTCTGAACGTTAAAACAAGTTCAGAATCAGCGCGTACAAAGCAGATCCCATTCATTTCAATGGAAGCTGGCATACGAGCGCTCCCCATTGAAATGAATGGGCTGCTTTTTTCCCTATTGGTTTCAATGTGATATGCGCGTATGCCGGCTCCCATTGAAATGAATGGGATCTGCTTTGTACGCGCTGATTCTGAACGTGTTTTAACGTTCAGAATCAGTCAGCGTATACTCAGTGTGAATGCACCCTTAGATGTAAAAGTAGTCAGAGTTGACCTCAGTGCTCACTCCTTCACCCATTTCGCCCACCTATTGTGATGCAATTGCAGGTTGCTATGAGGTTTCAATCACAGTCAAAGTGCTAACAATGACCTCAAGGTTTGTCATGTATGGATGGCCATCCCCAGGGCATAAATGGCAGCCTTTCAGATTTTCAGTATCAGATACTAACACCGCAACACAGTAGTATTGCAACGTATTATGAGAATGACCAGGAGACCGGATGTTTAAGTCCCCTACAGGGACTTAGGAAAAAAAAAAGTCGAAGAATGTGACAAGTGTTTGAACAATACATTAAAATTCAGACTTGTCCAATAAAGCAAACACATTTAGGCCGGGGCCCTACAGTACGGAAATCGCAGCATTTTATAGTACAATCAAAAGTGGATGGAATTGACGCAAATCCCATGCCCACTTTGCGGTAAAAACCGCCATGCGGACACGCAGAACCGGCGCTGTTTTGGAAATCTCAATATGTCAATTATATCTACGGAAATGCTGGCGGTTTTCTCATAGATATAATTTTAACAGAAAGTCCTCAGAGGAAAACGTCGCAAACTTTCTGTTTAAAGCACTGCGGGACGAACAGTGATGCGTTGCCGCCACATTTTTTCCCGCAGTGCTTTATTGCTGTGGGATGTCTCGTGGGAACTGGGCCTTTGGCAGTGGGGTGGAGAAAACTGCCAAATGCCCTCACACAGTATTGCAGATGAGAATATAATGCTGGGGTATTACAGAAAAACCTTTTTTAAAAATAATGTTTTTATTTTCCAAAGTAGAGAAAAAAAAACCCAATCATAATAACCTGCAGAATAAAGTCATATCATTTATTCCATATGTGCATGCCAATAAAGAAAAAAAAATGGCGCAGTTGCTGTTTTTTTTTTTCACCCCATCCGCCTCCAAAATTTATACAACGTTATACAACACATTATATGTACCCCAAATGGGGCTAATTAATCTACAATTCGTCTCATCAAAAGTAAACCCTTCAGCTATAAAAATTTTAAAAAGTTATGACTTTTCGGGAGAAGAATAACCCCCATTGGCAGACTCTGCTGTATTGGAGATACAATGGGAGAAGTTTACAAAGACACTAGTCTTCATATCCCTGTGCTGGTGGAAAGTGCACCTTATTTATAACAGAGCACACCCCCTCCTCATAAATCAGCGGCACTCCCAGCAGGGTCATACGCCTACACTGAAATCTACATAGCACATAACTGGCGTCCATTTCAGACATCATTTCCACCAGTAAACTGTCAAAAGTTATCATAAATCTGATGGGGCTGGTGTTTTTAGTAAACCCCTTCCCACTCGACACCAAAATAATATGTCACGCTGTTTGTATAATTAACTCTCAGTGCTGTAATAGTATGGCACTATTCAGTAGAAGGCACAGGAACTATACCCACTATATGGATTCTGGGTCCCGGCTGTATTACACAGAAGGAACCTGGGACTACCCGCCGTAGCCCCTCAAATGCTGTGATCAGTAGCAATCATGTCATCTGGGTAGATAGTGGGCAAGCATCTTCCCTTCCATCCCCTCCTGTCCCCCAGAATGAAATCACAGGATCCAAGGGGCTTCTATGGCAGCTAGGAAGCCAATAAATGGCCTCTTAGCCTCCCTGTAAAGGCAGCCATGTATAATGTACTGCCTCACATTGTACAGGGGATCAAGAAATGTTAAAAAAAGCCCTTTCCAATAAAAAAAAATAAAAGAATAATGTAAACAAAAAACATACATATTACGTATCCGTGTGTGTGTAAATCTGCACTATCCAAAAATAGTGTTACTTTACCCGTACAAAACAATAAAAACACAATGTGCAAATTAATTTGTTAGTTAAAAGTAATATATAGTGATCAAAAATGCAAAAAAAATTGTACCAATGATAACTAGAACTTGTCCCACAGAGAAAGAGCCCTCACAAAGCTCAGTGACCAATGAAGTAAGAAAGTTATGGATGCAAGAATAAGATGCAAAATGTTGTATTCAGTAATAGAAATATGGCACAGCCGTAATCGTAATGGCCCGACAGAAAAAAATGGCCATTTCATTTATAATACAGTGTAAAATATAAAAACAAAACACAAAAAAGACAGAACTAAACATCGTTTTTCACACAGATCCCCCAAATGCATTAATGAAAGCTAATCAGAACATTATACGTACCCCAAAGTGGTATCAACTAAAAGCATAACTTGTTCATATCATAAGTTAGGAATTTTGGAGAAAGGAGATGGAAAAAGATGAAAAACGTTGGCGAGCCCGAACAGTCGATCTACACCGCAACCTTAAGAAGTTAATAGCCAGCTGTAATTGCTCATATTCTAATTAACAAACAGGTTCTCCATGTTTGTTCACATGACTTCCCATACCTAGCCGCTCACAAAACTTTGCATAAGACAATAGTACAGTGTGTGTTCCTAACACACAGGGCTGATGCTAGCTTGCCAGCTGCCTGAATGAAAACGTACATGAAGCCCTCACCGTCTTGCACAAATAAACAGCTTTCCTTAGTTGTTCTCATAAATAGTACAATCATTCGATACACATAAATAGTGCCGCTATACCAAACTATAGTGTATTAAAATTTGGAAAACATAATTTATACCACTATCCCATATATACCATATACCCCACATAAATAAAGTTGCCAAGAAAGTTGGAAAGTGTGGGAAAAGGAGGGACAATTTTTATCTTTTAATATAGTATTATTCAGGCTAGATTTATACTAGTGCTCATTCTGTCCTCACATCCGCTTAAAAAATGCAGAGAGAAATATCTGTATCACACGCCCCTGTTTTTTCCCCCAGTTCTCAGCTACACCTCGGACTTGGGGTGGGTTCACACTACTGTTGTTAATGTCCGATGCTGTCATCCGTCGCAGCATTTTTTGTTGCAGATTTAACTGTGTTTTTTTATTATCCAGAGTAAGGGTGCATTCAGACTACGTAACGCCGGGCGTGTATGAGAGCCGTACACGCCGGCATTACGGCAGACTGCCGAACACTTCCCATTCACTTCAATGGGAGCGCTCGTAACAGCGGCGTTTACGAGCGCTCCCATTGAAGTGAATGGGAAGTGTTCGGCAGTCTGCCGTAATGCCGGCGTGTACGGCTCTCATACACGCCCGGCGTTACGTAGTCTGAATGCACCCTTAGGAGTGGTTTGAAAAGTAATGGAAAATATATGGAAATATTTAGATGATTTCCTTCTGTTATATCCACTTCTGACTTTGGCTAAAAAAAAACGCAGTAAAAAAATCATGTGTTTCCACAACATGGGACCTTAGCCAATTTTTTATTTTATTTTTCTGGTAGTATTGAAAAGCATAGTTTACTATAAAAATTCAATAGCTATATATATATATATATATATATATATATATATATATATATATATATATATCAGTTCCTTATATATTTATTCACAACGAGATTTGTGTACAGTTGCATAAATATATTACATACTGAATATTGTTAAATAAAGTCATGTTTTTAAAAAGCAAAAGTCATAAAAAGACTGAAATCAAACAGAGCTAGATCAGGCTAGGTTCACACTAGCGGTCGATATATGTACAGGATTTCTCGCCCCTGAATTCTGCATTTTTTTCGCATTTTTATATATATATATATATATATATATATATATATATATATATATATATGGAATGAAACTAAACAAAAAACCTTTTTTCAGATAAAGTATGCTTTATTATGTAAAAAAATAATAATAATATTGAAGCATGCAATAATTTTTTTTTTTTTTTAAAAAAAAGCTTAAATACCTGAATTGCTGTATTTTGCTCACCAGCAGAAATGTAATAAAAAATAATCAAAATGGAACCAAGAAAAACTACAGTTTACCCCAGAAAAAAACAAGAACTCACACAGTTCAATAGAACAAATATGTTATGGCTCTTAGGAGTGAACATAATAGTAGCAAGCTATTAAAACGTACACATATTTGGTATCATTGTAGTGTTCTTTATGCTGTACATTAACCCCTTAAAGACCAATGACATAGCTATACATCATTGGTCATGAGGCATTGTATGGAGAGGGCTAAGGAGCTGAACCCTCTCCATACAAGACATATACCACCTATATAATACAGCCAGATTCTGCCACGATTGGTACACTTTAGATGCTACAGTTAAAGGGGTTTTTCCATCTCCCTGTTTTAGCAGTATGCCTGCAGTCTGTTCTTCTCATTTCTTGTATCCCCCCCCCCCCCCACAGCTTGCTGAATGGGACACTATGTAGTATCACAATAGTCATGTAGATCAGATAATATGCACATGCTTCTAGAGAACAGACTCGGTGTTATCTGTGTGTTTACATATAGTGATAACAGACTGCTTTATAAGTAAACTGCAATCAGCTGAACTGATTGTCCTGCTGGCAGAGCAGTGAGCGACGTCACTTGTCCTATCACACAGGTCCAGCATTATGGAAACACTGTGTAAACAACAGAAGGAATAAGTTCACATAGCAGGCAAACAAAGCAGCATATCAAAAACAATATATTTAGAAAAAGGCTTCAATTTACGTAAGCTACCAGTATAGATAAGATCCTTGAGATGGGAATACCCCTTTAGGGGCCGTTCACATGGAGTAAACGAAAGCTTATTATGGCAAAATACACGTGTGAAAAATACACGTATAAAAATCAGACTCCCATTGACTTCAGTGCCATTTTTTACATGTGTATTTTGCCATAATAAAGCTCGCTTTTACTCCATGTGTACGGGCCCTAAAGGGGTATTCCGATCTCAAGGATCCTATCTATACTGGCGGTTTCTGTGACCTAGGTATTGTTATGCTGGAGCCCTAGCGCAGGCACCAGCATAACAATACAGTGGGACATTAGTTGAGGTGGGGACTACAACACTCAATAGCTACAGAACATCTGGAGCTGCTAGGGGATGTAGTTCTCAGAGGGGGTCAGTGCAGTTGAAAGATTTTGGGGAAAAATAAGGGAAAAAGTTGTTTTGTGTGTATGTAATTTGTACTTACCTTCCACACCGTTGGTCTGAGCTCCTCTATTGAATCCCCCCACCACACACAGCATCAGTGACGCTAGCAGCAACAAGATGCAATTGGATTGGTTCCAATGGCTGCCCATCAGAAGCCAGGCTACAGGGGGAGGGCCAACAAGCAGGGCCCGTTTTAGATCAAGTGGGGCCCGCGCTTGAAAAACGCTGTGGGAAATACAATGTGTTTTTACTGCTTTTTTATTTATGCCTAATCCTTAAAGGGTTGTCCAGGAATTAATGGTTTCTACAAGGAGACCAGTGAAGGAGAAAAATAAAACCCACACTAAGGGCAGGTTCACATCTGCGCCCCGGTCTCCGCTTTAAGGTTTCCGTCTTCTGCCGAAATCCGGCAGACCATGTCCGCCCATGAGCGTTTTGTGGTGTCCGCAGCGAAACCATTTTTTTTTTAACCGAATACAAAGTCCTGCATATCTGACATTGTGTCTGGTTAAATAAATAAAAAAAAAAAAAAAAAAAAAAACGGTTTCGCTGTGGAGACCACAAACCGCTCACGGGTGGACACTTTGTTTGAAAAACGACAAAAATGACTGCTGGTCTCCGTCTCCTGTCCAGTTTCTTGGGCAGAGGACGGAAACCTGAAAACGGAGACTGGGGCGCAGATGTGAACCCGCCCTCACCTGTCCCTGGTTCTCCTACCTCTGTCCAGTCCAGCAATGCCTGGGCTTTGTTTCAATGGCAGTCCTTGCCACACAACCGCTGAGGCCAATCATCTGCCTAAGCAGCCTAAGGAAAGGAACCGCACTATCACTCACATACGTCACCTGTGATGAGCTTTCCTTAGGCTGCTGATTGGCCTCAGCAACCACGTGAGGCGATGACATCTGCCAGAACAAGGCCCTGGGAGCCGCTGGACCGGACAGCAGTGGGAGACACCGGGGACAGGAGAGTATGTTTTTTTTTTTTTTCTTATTTTTCACCTTTTCCCATCCTGCTTGCAGAGAAGAGTAATTCTTGGACAAACCCTTTAACATCTCAATATACTGAGCATCGCTGTCTAACATACAATGCTAGTATGCATAATGGTAGACATGTACAGAAGAAAACACAGAAATACACTCATATCCTGAATATACTTAGGCCCAGTTCAAATCTGCGTTTGGTATTCCGTTTGGGGAGTCCCCCTGGGGACCCCCCAGAACGGATTACCGAACGCATTACAAAGCGGTGAGCAAAGAAAGCACACGGACCCCACAGACTATAATGGGTCCTGTGTGTTTTCTGCGCGGTGTTTGCTCGAATCATGCGGAGAGAAAATTACTGCAAGCAGCACTTTTTTCTCCACATGATTTGTGCGGACACCTTGTATAAAACACACAGACCCCATTACAATCTATGGGGGTCTGTTTGCTTTTTTTGCTAACCGCTTTTTAACGCGTTCGGTATTCTGTTTGGAGGGTCCCCAAGCGAATTTCCCAAACAAAATACCTAACGCAGATGTGAACCAGGCCTTACACATATACCATATATTTACACACATGCATTCAAGTACAATATATACACACAACTGTCTACAAACATACAGTACTCACACAGTATATAAAACACTGTAAACAAATATATACATATTAAATATACATATTTTACCACAAACAAATCACTTACATTTGGCTGAATTGCTGGGTACACTGGACACGGAGGAGGCTCACGTGCAGCTCTGTATGACAGTAGTGAAAGCATTTACATCGCAGTAGCCGGCAGACTTCCTCCTGTATACTTCGATCTCACAACACATGTGGGGGAGGGGGGTGGGCAGCACTTACATGACAACAATGTATACAATCAGAAGACCCTGTATCTGTTAATAATGTCATTCTCTCCGGTGACTTCTACAGGGACCCATTTGGGATGGTTAGGAGCCCGATCGGGCCCCTGACAAATGCATTTGCATAGGCAAAATGAGGACTACTAGTCAGGCTCGGAGCCCACCTGGGGATTCACTTGGCAGGTAGCGTAAAACACTGCGATTATGCTACGTAGAGCCCCTGCCTAGAAGCCAAAAGGCAATGTGTGTGTGTGTGAACTTTAACTTCCTATATCATCACATTAAGGGCGTGAGGAGGAGCTGACTAATTTATTAAAAGTTGTATGACTTGTATTAGTGGATAAACACAGATGTTCGCGCAGAGCGCAGAACTTGTATGACAGGTCAGAGCAGGGGAGAGTTTCTGCATGTTAAGTCACAGACATTGAGAATTACGTATGTCAAAACTATCTATAAATGACAAAGCCTGCCATACAAGACCACGGACTAACCCAGACTAGCATGTGAAGGACGGAAACCTGTCAAACCTATCAGGAGATCATTTATACAGAATAAAGATTATTTCATGCATTCTTATTCATCTTATACTATATGAAACATCAATAGCAAGAAGCAATAGCGGGTAAAAATAGAAGCTGTCCGAGGTCACAGATATGTGAGGGTGGCAGTGAGGACAAATAAGTCATTTTTGTCTGTGGGGGCGCTATAGACTGTAGAGGTCCACAGATACAGTACTTTAAACACAGCTCCCTATAATTCCCTATTACACGTAGTGAGGGGCTGGCGAGATAATTTCATGGTTCTGTAATGAGATAATAGAGAGAAAAGAGCCCATATGGAGCTCTATACTTCCACATAGATCCTCTGCTTGGGGGCACATTCACCACCACTGACGGTATTGGGCATTCTGACAAGTTTGCATTAGTAGTAGAGATGATCGAGTACTATTCGAAACAGTAGTTTCCAATAGCACGCTCCCATAGGAATGAATGGGAGCGGCCGGCGTGCATGGGGTTAAACGGCAGGACGCCATCCCCGGCTGCGTCCATTCACTCCTATGGGAGCGTGCTATTCGAAACTACCGTTTCGAATAGTACTCGATCATTTCTAATTAGTAGTAGTCTGTGGGGGCACCCTAGCTGTGACCATGAGGACATGCATCCTTCACGATGGGGTTGAAGGTAATAATAATAAGTACATTTTATTTATATAGAACCAACATATTCCACAGCACTGTACAATTTGTAGGGTTCAAGTACAGACAAAAAGATACATTACAAAGAAATACTCTCTTTACACAATGGGACTGAGGGCCCTGCTCACAAGAGCTTACAATCTATCAGGTAGAGGTAAAAATAACTGCTACATTTCTTTAAGAAATGGTCTGAAGTAAAGTATATTAGTTCTTTCCAGTCATATATGGCTTTTCTGTCAGGTCTACAGCTATCTGGTCATACATTGGCAGATGAAAGAAACAATTAATATTGTTGTAATAAACTATAGATCATTGAATAGTCTGTAACCCGCAGCTGTTGTGATACTACAACTCCCAGCATGACTTGGTAGCCAATCATGTAAAACACGGTGATGCCTAACTGTACATATACTCATAGCTGTAACGCATGGCCGGTATAACCAATAGCAGGGCAAACACTGAAAGTTGAGGACCCCCTGTGCGCGCCTTGTGTTCCCATTATAAAGCACCCCTCTCCATTAATAGCCATGATGTTCATTATAGACATTTAGCACAATCTTATAGACCATAAGGTTAAGGCGATGGCTCCTGAACAGGTTGCATGAATTGTATGTCTGCCCCCTATAAATACTGTCTATACACTAAACAGTCCACAGGGGGATCTTCCTGACAGACAGCAGCTGTGCTGCCATTCACATGAGTATACATATGCGTGTTTTCTCTATCCCGTGGTATATACAGCTTACCTTCTGTTCAGACAAGGCTTGCGCTGCTTGTGCTCTCTCCACTCATCAGATACACCTGAGGTGTTCTCACAAGAAGGAAGGGGAGGGAGCTTCTACATACTAAGCAAATACAAGTATGTTATAAGTCAGAAATGGGCTAACACCGTAAGGTTATGGATATTGTTTCCAACCAGTGCAAATATTAACGCCCTGACCAGAAATAAAAGCTCTGTATTAGTTTTGAGCTGTTTCTATGGAGATGGATGTTTTACAATAAAGTGTGTAGCTTTGGTGCTCTACCTGACTATAGTTGCTAATGGAGACTTGTAAAGCGACTATGATGAGCCACATAATACATTGTGGAAAATCCTATTATCAGGGACTCTATCTCTCTACATTATAAAAATGAATTTCTGTCTGTCTGTCTGTTCTCTATTGCAAACCAAACGACTGGACCGATCTTCACCAAATTTGGTACAGAGATACTTCAGGTATCCGGGATGGTTTAGGATGAGACTCCAAGTCACTCGGACGTACCGTTGCTGAGATACAGCATTCCAAACACAATATTAACAACAAACAAGTAAATCCAGCTCACCACCTTTAAATTCCTTTAGTAGCGTGTATTCAGGAGCACGGAGACTCTCAGGATCTCCAGAGTCAATAGTAACTGTAATATGGATAAAATTCCAGCTCCAACCGAATCACGAATCATCCAGTTCCATGTGGCATAAAAACTTTGTCTTTATTAAATCTCCAATTAAAAAGTCATATTTCAGCTTATAACGAAAAGCTACGCGTTTCGGGATAACTTCCCTTCCTTGCCGTGAGGAAGGGAAGTTATCCCGAAACGCGTAGCTTTTCGTTATAAGCTGAAATATGACTTTTTAATTGGAGATTTAATAAAGACAAAGTTTTTATGCCACATGGAACTGGATGATTCGTGATTCGGTTGGAGCTGGAATTTTATCCATATTACATTCCAAACACAATGCCCCCCCCCCCCCCCACCTTAGCCAATACAAACCTGAAAGTCTTTCACTCATATTCCAACTGCAATACACACGGTCACTCCACATGCACAATACAACACTGATATCCAAACTGAGATACACACATCAGAGGATTAGATACACAGATCAGCACACAGTATCACACGCCACAGGATTAGATACACGCGTCTGCACACAGTCCCACACAGCAGAGGATTAAATACGCACTTCTGCACACAGTTCCACACACTGAAGGATTCGATATGTGCGTTTGCACACGGTTCCACATGCTGAAGGATTAGATACACACGTCTGCACACAGTTCCACACACCAGAGCATAAGATAAGCACGTCTGCACACAGTACCACATGCCGTAGTATTAGATACACGTATCTGCACACAGTTTCACATGCTGGAGGATTAGATACGCACATCTACACACAGTACCATACGCGGGGGATTGGATACATGCGTCTGCACACAGTATCACATGCCAGAGGATTGGATACACACATCTGCACACAGTTCCACTCACTAGAGGATTAGATAAGCACGTCTGCACACAGTACCACATGCCGTAGGATTAGATACGCGCATGTGCTTACAGTTCCACACGCCAGAGGTTTAGATATGCGCATCTGCATACAGTTGTACACGCCATAGGATTAGATACGCGCCTCTTCACACAATACCACACGGGGGAAGATTAGATACGCATATCTGCATACAGTACCACACCAACAAGGATTAGATACTTGCATCTAAACACAGTACTACACGGGGAAGGATTAGATACAGCTTTACTCCAGGTATCCATAACAACTGATCACAGGTTTTTCACTGATATCCAAAATTAGATACAAATAGTCACATGACGCTTATGAACATACACACAAACAACATACAGAATACACCAGTGCAAAATTGGACAATTCTTCTTATGGGGCCACTACACAAACATAAAATGTAATATACCCGTGCGAAGCCGGGTTCTCCTGCTAGTAGTATAATAAACTTCATAAAATAAAGAAAGGAAGAAATTTTAAAATACCTTACCAGTGCCTGTACACACATCAGTTCTTGATCAGGTTTTGATGCTGTTTTGTAGCTACTTCAAAATCAAGAGTAGATAAAAAGAGAAGTGACATGTGTTGTTAATATGTTACGTTTCTGTATGATCCACACTTGGGATAAGCTATAAAGATGTGTCAGAAAACCTGACCGAAACCTGATCAAAAACTATGTGCAGACTCATTGCAGGGCAGATTTTTGAAAGAGGACCAAGGGCTGGGCCCACAGGTTCAGCAGGTACACGATGCCACAAAGACACACACACTGTTTTAATTCCCAGGATAAAGTTTACTGAATAAATCACGGAAGAGAGATCTGATAAAATATGTAACAAGGTATAAACACAGAAGGAATACAAAATAATATAGACTAGAGTATTGCAGCAAACTAACACTATACTCCTACTACCCACAGTTACTTAACAGGTGACAGATACAAGTCCTTTAAGAACACGGTTCTCCTGGATCGGTCCCTCATTGCGGTGCACACTAAGTATTGCGCAATACTATTTGTAATCCACAGGAAAATGGTGTCTTCACTTACAAGTACAGTTATATCCTATGCTCCAGCTCTCTGCTCTCCACGTAATAGACAGGCCAATTTCTCAGATGATAAGGTGTCAGCGTTAGAGTCCATTATATATCACCACGTGGAACACATAGACGCGGCCAAGCCGTACTTACAAGTCCTTGAGGCCCTTCTCTCATATAGTCTCCTTTACCTTCTGAGCTTCAGAGGTTTCCAGACTCAGTCCCAAAAGTAGCACCACAATCACTGTGTCTCCAGACTCAGTCCACAGCCAGCACGTCCTCTTCTCCAGCAGCTCAGCACAGGCTGCCCCAGCACAGCCCAGGCCTCCATCCAGCACATAGCCTTCACTCTCTCTGCACAGCACAGGACCCTTCTTCATACAGAACTCTCTTCCTGTTGAAGGAGATGCAGATGACTATCTCCAGTGCGAGGCATCAAAACTACAATCCCAGCACACTGCCAGGCTTGTAGGAGTCCAAAATGTCCCAGTAATTACCTCTAATCAGCATTTGCAACCTAGAACAATATTTACATTCACAAGAGTTAATTGCATTAATTCCCTATGGGCATTTATCAATTTGCTGCCACCCACTGACCAAAGTTACTTACTGTCAATTTATTACTTCACAATCTTAGGGGGCGTTCACACTACTGTCTGTGTCCGACAGGTAGTGTCCGCTCCTAATGTCCGCTCAAAATCTGGCACGGACATTAGGACAGTTGTAGTTCACTTAAATGGCGATTGGGTGCGTTCTTTTGCACTCCGTGCCCTTCCTTCACTGTCCGCTTATAAAGATGTCCGACTTTTCAAGCGGACAGAAAAACTCGACATGTAGGGTTTTTCTGTCCGCTTGAAAAGTCGGACATCTTTACATGCGGACAGTGAAGGAAGGGCACGGAGTGCAAAAGAACACACCCATTCACCATTTAAATGAATGACAGGTGTCACGGACACAGCTAGTGTCCGCTCCTAATGTCCGTGCCAGATTTTGAGCGGACACTAGGAGCGGACACTACCTGTCGGACACAGACGGTAGTGTGAACGCCCCCTTATATTAAGATTAGATGCAGTTATTGACTTATGCTAGGATCACACCTGGGTTGCGATTTCTATTCGGGGGGTCCTCTTAGGGACTCCTGAATGGAAACCTAATCCACTTAAAAAAGCAGTTACCCTCAGAAAGCCACAGATTCCATAGACTTTAATGGGGTCTGCTGGGTTTCTGGAAAAATGTGGAAAGAAAAGCTCTGCTTGTAGGACTCTTCTCTCCGCATTTTTAAAGCAGAATGGGAAATAGAATCCCCCAGCAGAAACCCAGCGTGGGTGTACACCTAACCTAAGGCTGAAGCCCCACGTGGCATAAATGCTGCAGCAAAAATGCTGCATTTTACAGTCCCTACAAAATGAATGAGATTCAAAGCGGATGGAAAAATACCCGCAGCGGAAATTCCGGCGATTTCCAAACCCGTTGTAATTTTAAAAATCACAAGCTGTCAATTATACCTAGGGAAATACTGGCGGTTTCTGTATAGGTATCATTGAAGCAAAAAATCCAAGGAAAACTGTGGTCTTTCTATGAAAAGCGCTGCAGGAAAAACCACAACGTTTTTCTGCCGTGGTTTCACCTGCTGCTCTTTTGAGCTGTGGCCCGCTACATGGGACCTTAGGGAGCATTCACACGGAGTGAACACGCGTGTAAAGGTGCATTCACACTTCGGATACGCTCAGCTCATTCTGAGCGTAAAACATGTTCAGAATCAGCGTGTACAAAGCAGACTTTGCAAAAACTTTTTATTTTTTTCTAAAAGTCATCGTATTCTGGCACCCATAACTTTTTTTTTTATATTTCCGTCTATGGGGATGCATAGGGGGTCTTTGTGGGGCCAGGTGTACTTATTAGTTATACCATTTTGGGGAATGGCTGTTGCTTTGATCATTTTTTATTCAGTAGCAAAAAATTAACGGTTTGGCACTTTTGATTTTTTTTCCCGCAATGGCGTTCACAGTATGGGAAAAATATTTTTATAAGCTTGTAGACCGGGTGTTTTTGGACACCGGGATACCTAATGTGTTTGTGTTTCACAGTAATTTCTTACTTTTTCTCATTCTTTTTCAAGCAATAACAGAAAGAGTAAGCCATATGCAAATAGAAATAAGATAACAAAAGTAGGGGAGAGAATGAGTGGCAGAATAAGCGGGAATGAAAGGGGAGACAACACAAGGGAGCAGGGTGGCAGGTAAGGAGGTTGAGAGGACAAAAATCAGTGACACAGCAGAGTCTAGTAAAACGGGACATAAACAAGCAAAAAATAAGGCACCTCCTCACTAATACAACTATAATATACAATGCTAGAAATGTCTGAGATACAGTAAAGAGGGTAGCAAGAAATCAGGCATAGGAAACTAGGTTATATGATAAGTTGGAGAGGAAAGAAAGGAGAATAGAAGACGGAGAGCAGATGGAGCTTCAGGGAAGGAGGCGAGTGAAGGAAGTATTAAAGAATAATTTTAAGTGTTGCATAAAGACCACATACGTTAATGTGAGCTGTCTTCCCGTTTTAATTCAGCGTGAAGGTCCTTCATATGTCGGATGTAGAGAACCTCCGGTAAGGGGGTAGGGTGGAGGATTTCCACAGCCTGGAGATCTGAGATCTGGCTGCGACCCGAAGGAACCCTATGAGTTTGTGAATATATTTTCCAATGTGGTTTGGAAAGATAGAGAGGAGGAACAGGGCTGGGTGTCATCCAGCTCAACCTTGGTGACCATATGGTGAACCCCATGTCAGAAAGGATGGAGCAGGGTATAGGGACCTATGCAGTTTTTGTGATGTCTTCGGGGGCTGAGTAAAAATGGTGTAGTTGCATGTACTGTCATTGTGATTGGAGAGTTCTGCCTTCAGGGGGTATTAGCATGTGGTATGGTAATAAGGAAATCGACAACGTCACCTGATGAAACCACAGTGATGGGTCGACAGGGGAGTGAGAAAGTAGAGGCGACTTGATAAGTCTGCCCAGGGGCAACATGGTGACTCAGCGGTCAGCACTGGTTAGCACTGTCCTGCCACGGAGAACATCTGCATGGAGTTTGTATGTGCTCCCCGTGTTGGCGTGGATTTCACCCCATACTCCAAAGACATACTGATAGGAAAAAATATACATTGTGAGCCCTATTGAGGGTATAATTGAGGGTCTTGGGTAAGACAGTGACATGCTCGTGTAGAAACGATGATAGGAAGGGTGCATCGAGTGACACTTCATTGCAGGCTTTGCGCAACAGAGGGGAGAGTTCAAGTTTTAGGGCTTTGAAAACCGGGCTGTGAAGCCATCAGGGCTTGGGCTTTTGCCTAATGGAAGAGTGGAGATTCCCAGGTCTAGTTCTTGTTTGGTGAAGGAGGCATCTAAATGAGACGCGAATTGTGCATCAATGGCAGTATTATTTATATACTGTGTGAGGGTGGGTAAGGACTGGGTCAGGTTTTGGATTTGAAGTTTGAGGTTGGGGCAGGTTATAGAGGGAGTTGAAGTAATCACAGAAGGTTGCAGCTGGCATGAGTGAGGTGAGAGATTTTACTGGACAGTAACATGGGAGGCTAAGTGTCATTCCCAAACAGCCTGCTTTGTTTTCCCACTCGTAGAAAGAGTGTTGCTTCCTTGGTTGGCAAAGGCTCTGTTGCTTGTGCTCGATCAGGGATCAGATCTCGTGTTGAGTCTATGTCAAGGCAGTAAGGGTAGCATATTGGAGAGATTGTTTGTGTTGTGCTTCCAGAGTCATGAGATCATGGAAGAGTGATTTTAGCTTTTCACCAGCTTCTCACTTGAGTCTAAAAACTGTGTTTGATCAAAACCCCTCACAGAACACATTTGAGAGACTCTCATTGAACTGGGGAGGAGGTGGTGTCACATAAGTGGTCCAGGACAAAATTAAGGATGGATTGCCTAAGGTCATCCATGCAGCGAGCATTAAGCATGGGCAACTCATTAAGTCTCCATAAATTGAGGTGTTGGGATGGAGGAAGAAGCTTAATGGAGCATGTGACGGGGGAGTGGTCTGAGAGAATGGTATTTCCTATCTTGGCTGCGGTCACTTGTGGCAACAGGGCATGTGGAAGGAATATATAATCTGATCTGCTGTAGGAATTGTGGGCATAGGAGTAGAAACGTTAATTCCTCTCCTCCAGATAGAGGATGTGCCAGGCGTCGCACAGCAGCATAGATTGGAGAGATTTTCTAAGTATGTTGATCTTTTGTGCTCCCCAAGGAGCTGCTACTATGAGACCATCAGGGGTAGTAGTTAGAGATGAGCGAACACTAAAATGTTCGAGGTTCGAAATTCGATTCGAACAGCCGCACACTGTTCGAGTGTTCGAATGGGTTTCGAACCCCATTATAGTCTATGGGGAACATAAACTCGTTAAGGGGGAAACCCAAATTCGTGTCTGGAGGGTCACCAAGTCCACTATGACACCCCAGGAAATGATGCCAACACCTCTGGAATGACACTGGGACAGCAGGGGAAGCATGTCTGGGGGCATAAAAGTCACTTTATTTCATGGAAATCCCTGTCAGTTTGCGATTTTCGCAAGCTAACTTTTCCCCATAGAAATGCATTGGCCAGTGCTGATTGGCCAGAGTACGGAACTCGACCAATCAGCGCTGGCTCTGCTGGAGGAGGCGGAGTCTAAGATCGCTCCACACCAGTCTCCATTCAGGTCCGACCTTAGACTCCGCCTCCTCCGGCAGAGCCAGCGCTGATTGGCCGAAGGCTGGCCAATGCATTCCTATGCGAATGCAGAGACTTAGCAGTGCTGAGTCAGTTTTGCTCAACTACACATCTGATGCACACTCGGCACTGCTACATCAGATGTAGCAATCTGATGTAGCAGAGCCGAGGGTGCACTAGAACCCCTGTGCAAACTCAGTTCACGCTAATAGAATGCATTGGCCAGCGCTGATTGGCCAATGCATTCTATTAGCCCGATGAAGTAGAGCTGAATGTGTGTGTTAAGCACACACATTCAGCACTGCTTCATCACGCCAATACAATGCATTAGCCAGTGCTGATTGGCCAGAGTACGGAATTCGGCCAATCAGCGCTGGCTCTGCTGGAGGAGGCGGAGTCTAAGGTCGGACCTGAATGGAGACTGGTGTGGAGCGATCTTAGACTCCGCCTCCTCCAGCAGAGCCAGCGCTGATTGGCCGAATTCCGTACTCTGGCCAATCAGCGCTGGCCAATGCATTCTATTAGCCCGATGAAGTAGAGCTGAATGTGTGTGCTAAGCACACACATTCAGCACTGCTTCATCACGCCAATACAATGCATTAGCCAGTGCTGATTGGCCAGAGTACGGAATTCGGCCAATCAGCGCTGGCTCTGCTGGAGGAGGCGGAGTCTAAGGTCGGACCTGAATGGAGACTGGTGTGGAGCGATCTTAGACTCCGCCTCCTCCAGCAGAGCCAGCGCTGATTGGCCGAATTCCGTACTCTGGCCAATCAGCGCTGGCCAATGCATTCTATTAGCCCGATGAAGTAGAGCTGAATGTGTGTGCTAAGCACACACATTCAGCACTGCTTCATCACGCCAATACAATGCATTAGCCAGTGCTGATTGGCCAGAGTACGGAATTCGGCCAATCAGCGCTGGCTCTGCTGGAGGAGGCGGAGTCTAAGGTCGGACCTGAATGGAGACTGGTGTGGAGCGATCTTAGACTCCGCCTCCTCCAGCAGAGCCAGCGCTGATTGGCCGAATTCCGTACTCTGGCCAATCAGCGCTGGCCAATGCATTCTATTAGCCCGATGAAGTAGAGCTGAATGTGTGTGCTAAGCACACACATTCAGCACTGCTTCATCACGCCAATACAATGCATTAGCCAGTGCTGATTGGCCAGAGTACGGAATTCGGCCAATCAGCGCTGGCTCTGCTGGAGGAGGCGGAGTCTAAGGTCGGACCTGAATGGAGACTGGTGTGGAGCGATCTTAGACTCCGCCTCCTCCAGCAGAGCCAGCGCTGATTGGCCGAATTCCGTACTCTGGCCAATCAGCGCTGGCCAATGCATTCTATTAGCCCGATGAAGTAGAGCTGAATGTGTGTGCTTAGCACACACATTCAGCTCTACTTCATCGGGCTAATAGAATGCATTGGCCAATCAGCGCTGGCCAATGCATTCTATGAGAATGTGAATGTGAACTTTGTGACTATGAGACAGGGATAGCTGTACAGGCAGGGATAGCTAGGGATAACCTTTATTTAGGGGGGAATGTTATTAAAAATAACTTTTTGGGGCTCTATCGGGTGTGTAATTGTGATTTTTGTGAGATAAACTTTTTCCCATAGGGATGCATTGGCCAGCGCTGATTGGCCGAATTCCGTACTCTGGCCAATCAGTGCTGGCCAATGCATTCTATTAGCTTGATGAAGCAGAGTGTGCACAAGGGTTCAAGCGCACCCTCGGCTCTGATGTAGCAGAGCCGAGGGTGCACAAGGGTTCAAGTGCACCCTCGGCTCTCCTACATCAGAGCCGAGGGTGCGCTTGAACCCTTGTGCAGCCTCAGCTCTGCTACATCAGAGCCGAGGGTGCGCTTGAACCCTTGTGCACACTCTGCTTCATCAAGCTAATAGAATGCATTGGCCAGCACTGATTGGCCAGAGTACGGAATTCGGCCAATCAGCGCTGGCCAATGCATCCCTATGGGAAAAAGTTTATCTCACAAAAATCACAATTACACACCCGATAGAGCCCCAAAAAGTTATTTTTAATAACATTCCCCCCTAAATAAAGGTTATCCCTAGCTATCCCTGCCTGTACAGCTATCCCTGTCTCATAGTCACAAAGTTCACATTCTCATATGACCCGGATTTGAAATCCACTATTCGTCTAAAATGGAGGTCACCTGATTTCGGCAGCCAATGACTTTTTCCAATTTTTTTCAATGCCCCCAGTGTCGTAGTTCCTGTCCCACCTCCCCTGCGCTGTTATTGGTGCAAAAAAGGCGCCAGGGAAGGTGGGAGGGGAATCGAATTTTGGCGCACTTTACCACGCGGTGTTCGATTCGATTCGAACATGGCGAACACCCTGATATCCGATCGAACATGTGTTCGATAGAACACTGTTCGCTCATCTCTAGTAGTAGTGGTTTCTAATAGTGGGCATACGCGAGGCCAGGAACTGAGTCTTTTGTAGACATAGAATATGCATTTTACGTTTATGAGAGTCACATAAAATTTGGGATCACTTCACTGGAATGTTAAGGTCTTTAACAGATATCAGTGGCGTAACCGCCGTAGCAAAGGCCCCTTTGCTTTCTTTAAAAAAAAAAAGGCTGTTATCTGCTGGAGTAATCCCAACAGGGCTCTATTTACTTGCCAATCCCCACTCATGCGCACGGCCGCCTCCACTTCCCCTTCTGCGTCTCATATCACTCGGGCCAGGAGGGATGGAATAGGAGGGATATGAGAGTAGAGATAGGTGAGGCACAGGAGTGGGGAGGATTTGGGGAGTGAAGAGAAGGAGAGAGGGTGAAGGGAGCAAGTAGAAATAGAGGGTCTAAAGAGTGACCTAGGGAGGGGGAGTGGTAGGTAAAATATTGGGCACAAATGCAAATACTATGAACAGATAGTTACCCCTCGTTCACATCTGTGTTGGTATTCCGCATGGGTGTAATGTCCCATAATGGCCATTATTTCTGTGTGCATTGGGCCTTCGTGTGCCACTTGCCAATGCTCTGCATAGGGATATTAATCAGTGCTGTCACCTTAAATAATACTGTGCAATGGCTTCCTATTCTCATTACATTACACTACATTAGGGATGTCCAATACCTCGATCGCGATCTACCGGTTGATCGCAAAGGACGTATGGGTCGATCGTGGGATGCAGCCAGGGATCCCCGATGTCTGCTTGTTCACAGTGCAGGCTGAGTCGACTCTCAGCCTGTGCTGTGAACAAGCACTCCAGACACTTGCAGGCCGGGCAGCAGCAGCTCTGGAGGATGACACGCTCCCTGCTCTTAGGGATGGAGGGAGCCAGGGTGCTGCTTGTTCAAAGCACAGGCTGAGAGTCATCTCCGGACACTGGCAGGCGGGGCTGACGCAGCCCCAGCCTGCCAGTGTCCAGAGATAACTCTCAGCCTGCGCTGTGAACAAGCAGACACCGGGGATCCCTGGGCGGCCACAGAACGCCGCTGTCTCCTGCTCTCACGCTCCCGCCGACCCAGTCCACATGCCCGGCCCAGTCCACATGCCCGCCCCCGCCCACAGACATGCCCCGCCCACAGCCCCGGCCCCGCCCACAAGAAGTGGGTAGTAGATCTTTTGCCTTGGTCAGTTTATAAAGTAGCTCACATGCTGAAAAAGTGTGAGCACCCCTGCACTACATTATCTCACATTAGGTTTATTGTTGCTGCCACCTAATGACCAAAATGACACATTGATCTGTCTGCATAAATATTGGTTTATTCCTTGCTTGTATTGGTATGTGCCAAAAGTCTGTCACATGATTCTTCCAGCCAATGGTATATGCTGATACCTCTAAGGTTCTAGAATCTTCTAGATTTGCACCCCTCCCTCCTAGGTGAGTGTGTGGTTCCTTCAGTAGTGAGTTGGGGCCTGTGCTAAGAGAGAGTAACATCACCTCATCATGTCTCCCCTCAGGAGATGAGCCTCTCACACTTATACTTTGTACCTCCACTGCATTGTACAGCTGCCAAGTCTTCTCCAGTAGTCCCAGGTGAGGTGTTTTATATAGAGTTTGTATCCAAAGGTCAAGCCTAGCCAAATCTGCTAACCCCTGATCCCGAGGATGACCTGTGCCGCATTGCTGCTGTGTACAGAAGTCCTTTGTAATTCCTTGTAAGACTTGGATAAGCTACTCTCCTGTCATCCAGTCCATGCCAGAGCAGTATCTTCTCCATACAGGTATTTCTGACGCTAGGTTCACATCTGCGTTCTACTCTCCGTTCTGTGGTTTCCGTCTTCTGCATGCCAGAAGACGGAAACCACAGACCGGGTCCGGCCGTGAGCGGCGGTGAGCATTTTATGCTCTCCGCTGCGAAGCCAGATTTTTTAATCCGGACACAGAGTACTGCATGTCCGACTCTGTGTCCGGATTAAAAAACCCGGTTTCGCGGTGGAGAGTTCAAAACGCTCACCATCGCTCACGGCCGGACAGCTTTCTCACCCATTCAAATGAATGGGTGAGAGAGACTCCTGCAGGTTTCCGTCTCCTGCTCTGTTTTATGCAGGAAACGGAAACCTGCAGTACGGAGACGGGCGCAGATGTGAACGAGCCCTGAGCCAAAGGGATAATCCTATTTCCACTGCCCCTTTGCACACTACACTATACAGTCTACATCCACGTGTGTAGCTACATTTCCATGCAGAGTCAAGGCGTGAAGGCTCTTTCTAGGCTGAAGCATTGTTACTTGGACAGTGTATTCCTTAAAAGTCATCACCCCTAGCAACTGAGTATATTGCCTGCTCCCAGCAGAAGTTACTATAGGAGAGTGTGAACAGACTATTGCATGTATCTTTCTATCATTTCTGCACCACGGTCTGTACTTACATCTGAAGTGACTTTTCCTCTGTACATCTATGTCTGGATTACAGTTGTTTTATGCACAATTCTTCAGTAAAGAACTGTTACCTGGTTTGATGCAACCTTGTGTCCAGAAGTCAGTTGCCTGAACATTGCACACGGGTATTCCAGAGGAATCTAGGGTTGTGGGACACCAGAAACACTAGGGCTGCATATATTCTGTCATGTGATCCTACATACCCAGCCAGCCTATACAGTGTTACCACATGGGGACCCCCCCCCTCGAACGGAATACCGAACGCATTTGCAAGAAGTGTGTAGTGAAAGCACACGGATCCCCATAGACTATAAAGGGGTCCGTGTGCTTGCCGCCAGATCTCCACAAGGAACATGTGGACAGGAAAGCAGTTCACAGTCTACTTTCCTGTCTGCATGATTCATGCATGCAGCAAGCACATGGTCCCCATTATAGTCTATGGGGTCCATGTGCTTTCACTGCACACCGCTTTCAAATGCATTTGGTAGTCCGTTCAGGGGGTCCCCGTGTGGACTCCTTGAACAGATTACCAAATGCAGATGTGAACGAGGGGTTAAAGAGGAGGATTGCTGTACGGGCCCATAATGAAGAGGGACTGAAAAAAATTGTGAACAGGTGAAATACATGTAGAAACAGGAATAAACAAGGGCTAGAAAAAACAAAAAAGAAAAACCTTTTCTTAACGGATGAGACATTCAATCCTGACGAGGCAGGTTACTCGGTGAGGAAATGTCAGGTCAACTGAGAGTGTTCTGGAGATGTTCTCTGCCTGCGGTGTGGACGCTGGGGTCTGAGAGGGTTCAATTGGCGGTCTTTGTCCTCTGTTCCAGCCTTGAGTCAAGTGTCGGGCAGGTCATGATTGGAGAGAAGGAGCTTCCAAGCCAGGAAGACTTAGAAATGGTCTGAAGGTCTTCCGGCAAAAAGAAAGTCTAGACACTGTCCCAAAGACTTACTTAGAGGACAAACAGAAGCCCCAGTAGTATGGGATCCCGTAGTCTTAAAGGAGAGCAAGTAAAAGCTTCAGTGTGGCATGCTATCGTAAGGTGTGGTGGGAGATATTCTGGAAAATGCAGAGAGCAGTGCCATCAAAATCAAGTCCCATGATTCCTGGCTTTCTGCATAATCTCGTCTTTGAGGGTATAATAGTGTGTTCTGCAGATTACATCCTGAGGCTTGTTCAGGTCAAACCTGTGAGGATGAAGGGCCTAGTGAGCATGGTCAAATTCGGTCGATGCGTGATGCAGCAAAAAGTATAAAACCCTGAATCAACTTGTGTATACCAAAAAATCCATAAACCATATTTTTTTCTTTTCAAATAGGGCATCGGGGAATACTTTGAACTTGCATAATGAATCCACCATCACCACATCCTGGGGCGGTGAGCTCCATAGCGTCACTGGTTCTTACAGAAAAGAATCTCTGTTGCTGGTGAAATGTTCTTCCCTCTAGGCATAGGGGAAGTTCCCTTGTCACTGTCACCTGCCTAGAAGTAAAAAGATCATTAGAAAGCTCTTTGTGCTGTCCCTTCATGTATTTGTACATTGTTATTAGATGTCTTTTTTTCTAAACTGAATAATCCCAAACTTGTTAACCTGTCTCTGTACTCTAATCCACCCAATCCCCTAATTGTCTTGGTCGATCTTCTCTGTACTCTCTCTAGTTTAATTATATTCTTGTTGTATACTGGGGCCCAGAACTGCATATAATAGTCTATATGTGGCCGTACCAGTGATTTGTATAGGGAAAGAACTATGTTCTTGTCATGAGCGTCTATACTTCTTTTGATATAACTCATCATTTTATTTACCTTGCTGCAGCTGCCTGGCATTGGTCACTAAAGGTAAGCTTACTGTCCACCAAAATCCCCAAGTCTTTTTCAGTGGCAGTCTTACCCAGTTATTTACTATTAATCATACATTTTATTTCTGCAAACTGCATAACCTTCCATTTGCCTACATTAAATTTATCAAGTCTCCTCCCATGCTTACAGCTTCCCTAGATCCCCCTATAGTATACTATTATCCTTCTCATTTTTGATTACATTACAGGATATAGTATCATCTGCAAATGTGGACAACCTGCTCTGTAAACCCTCTACCAGGTCATTAATAAACATATTAAAAAGGAGAGGGCTTGGTACTTACCCCTGTGGTACCCCACTGATGACTGTGATCCAGAGAATTCACCATAAACTAGCACCCTTTGTTTCCAACCTTTGGGTGCATTCACACTACAGAACGCCAGCGTGTATCACAGCCGTACACGCCGGCGTTACAGCAGGGCTGCCGGACACTTCCCATTCATTTCTATGGGAGCCGGCATGCGAGCGCTCCCCATAGAAATGAATGGAAAAAAGCAGTCCATTCATTTCTATGGGGAGCGCTCGCATGCCGGCTCCCATAGAAATGAATGGGAAGTGTCCGGCAGCCCTGCTGTAACGCTGGCGTGTACGGCTGTGATACACGCTGGCGTTCCGTAGTGTGAATGCACCCTTTTATGTGATTCAGTATCTAAAGCCTTTGAACAGTCCAGATATTACCTATGTCCAGTAGTTTCCAGTGAAGTACATTCCTAGATATTAGGATACAACCAAGATGGATCACAGTGAATAGAGGGGGAGGTGTTTTTCCTCTTTACACTGTGAATGCAGATGGGAGGGGTTGATTCTTCTCACAGCATTTCTACAACTGCTTTGTGCAAAGGACTAAAGATTCTGCAAGATCTCACAGCTTACAATGTAAGAAAAGAATTCCTTGTATTTGTGTGATTACAAATGGGATATTATTCACAGACAGCAAGTAGCTTTCCTGACTGTGTTCATAGATTGCTCCTTTCCTATGTCAACTATATACCTATATCGATTTACCCTGTATTTACAGTCCAGTGTTCCGGAATCTCCTATATTATGGTCACTTAAACTCTTCTTAACTATTTACTTGCAATTGAATAGCTACTCCTGGCAGAATGGAAGCACAGTATCAGTAATGCATTTTGGAGGGGGGCAGACTACTCTTTATTGTACACAGCAACAGTCTCAAAAACAAATGCAAAATGTTCCACAATCATAATGGGGATAATAGCAGCATAAAAACTGATATAACACCATATATGCAAGGTTATACCCCCCAGCAAGAACCTGCACATATTTCAGCTTTTCATGAAAATTCAGGTGTCTTTTATGCTATGCACATGTAGCATAGTTGCCTGTGGCTAACCCGCTGTGAGATACAGTACAGTATAATAGATTGCATTTAAAGAGGACCTTTCACTAGTTCCAACAAGTCCAGCTCTTTATATCTGTCAATAGCTGCTGCTCCACTAATTCTGGCACAGTTGGAATTTTTTCTCTAGCCCCGACCGTTTCTGACCAATCAATATTGTTAGTTTTGGTTCCTAATATACTATTTAGTTTATGTACTGTCAGGAAGGCGGTGTCAGGTAGGAGCAAACAAGGGGGTGTGATTCTGAGCTCTGACCCTGGCTTCCTCTGATTAGCCCTCTGAATCTCCACAAAAGTATTAGTGTTTGTTACTCGGAAATGGTGGGGGCTAGAAAAAAAATTCCAACTGTTCTTGAATCCGTGGAACAGTGGTTATTAATGGGTTCTAAGAACTTGAACTGCAGAAAATAGTGAAAGGTTCTCTTTAAGCAAATCCCATTCCACACATTGCTGAAAAACCTGTAGAGCAAATTCTTTTGCAAAGGTCAATTTCTTGCTGCAGGTTTGGGCTGGTTTATAACCTTTGCAAAGCAAAGACTAAAAATTGATCCAGCCACAGGGGTAACATCTGGAAAAAAACGGGTGATATTGGCTGCATTTTGCCAAGAGTTGGTCCACTACAGTATGATACCCACAGCATATAAATAAAAATAGAGGCAAAGAATCGACACTTGTGTGGTAAATAACATCAGAAAACCATCAAAGAAGCCACACAAAATATTAAAAAAATATACATTTATTAATACATAATATTAAAAAGCCTATAAGACACAAATCATTCTACACAAATGACAAGGGTAAGTACATATAAGTCCTAATGAGTACCAGTGAACGAATCACGTGGTGGTGTAAAGGGGTATAAGAACCAGTATCAATAATATACTACTATGTAGGCAGAGGGAATAAAGCTGAAGACAATAACCCATAAAATCTTGCATATATAGCACACACAGTATGCTGTTACAGCAGGGGTATTGCTGAAGTAATGATTCTTGTTCATATTGTATCATTCATGCTTGATTGTTTGACTTTCATACAGTGTGCTTCATATCTTGTGCAATGCTGGTTCATAGACATTGATATTGTGTGCAGGGCTCTTTAAGTAGTTTTCCCCCATAATTCTCTGTTTCTGTTACTCCTCCATTCTTGTTGCATCCTCTTCCTGGATATGTGTTATTCAGTCTGTTACCACTGAGCAACCATCTTGTATAGCTCAGAAAGGAATTGTGTTTTGACCGTATGGCATATCATCTCTCAAGGTAAAGACAAATAAACTACCTGAAGCAACTCCATTGCATCTCTCCACATGCAACCTGGGAACGCAGGGAATGAAATGTCAGCGCGTTCTGCTATCTGCCATTAGCTTACATACGGGAATTACAATCTCACATCTTCAGAGATTTCTCTAACATGCATCTGTGGCAGAATAGTCAAAACACAGCTTTCTAGTTAAAACAAGCTATATCTGCAGCTCCTGCAGGATCTACAGACAGCCTGCAAGCAAGCACAGTCAGAATACAGCATAATCTGCAGCACGCCACACAGCCTGCAGGAGAGCTCACAGCTGTCCTCCATCTTGAGCACATGTTCTCCTCACCACAGTGAAATAAGGGGCAGCGCCATCTTTATTGACATTTTCCACACAAAGACACCATGTCCACAAGGAGCTATGTGGATTCCCCTGTCACTGCATCTTGGACAGTGCATCCTGCTATCAGGGACTCAGATGTGCAGGAAACAGACTCCATGTTTCAGGATGTACAAATTGAGCGATTAAAACGTGTCAGTAAACCCACGCAAAAGATTAGAGAGAACTTTGAAATAACTAAAGAAGAGTTCTGTGATAATCTTGATGAATTATGGCGAAGAACTGAACACTATATAGCAGCGCTCTCACGCCATGACAGTGACACAGCAAAATTGGTCACTACACTAAACCGCTTATCTGCCGCCTATAAACGCTATCAGCGACTGTCCGGAAAATACGTCACATTCCTGAGTAACGCTGATTTTGATGATGCTATAGCAGAGCTAACTGAGAGGGAGAACCTATTCCAAACGAAAGATGCCGCAGTGAAAAACGCCAGAGATAAGGCAGAACTCCGCATCGCACACCTACAAGAAGTAAGGTCCCATCGGTCTACTTCATCCAAACATACGCTGTCATCCTCCAGATCCTCTCGTTCCAGAAGGTCAGCATTACACGATAAGCTTATTCAGATCCGTGCTGATGCAGAGGAGGCCAGTGTCAGACGGTCCTTTGCTGAGAAGGAAGCAGAAATGGCGCAAAGGCAAGCAGAGGCAAAAGCTGAAATGGCAAAGAAGGAATCAGAGGCAAAAGCTGAAATGGCGAAGAAGGAAGCAGAGACAGAAGCTCAACTAAAAATTCTCCAAATGGAAAGCGAGGAAGCAGCTGCCTTAGCCAAGCTAAAGGTTCTTGAACAAGCATTAGATCAAGACGCCGACCTAGACTGCTCCATCCCTGCAGAAGTGGAAGACCCAGCTGACCGCACTGCCAATTATGTGCTGAAGCAATCATCTCCTGCACCGCCTGCTAAGTTACATGCAACAGCACTACTCCAAACTGACTACATGGCTGTACCTGTGAAGCATCAGATGATGCCACCTATCCAGAGCAAGGTAATTTCCAGCATCACACATGCAGATCCTCCAGAAACTAAACCACAGCTTAACCCTTATGCTACATCATTTCACCCTGATTCATGTCGGCCCCATATGCCAGAGAATTTATACGTCCCAGGGATATCACAAGGTAATCTGGTGACACGAGGTGGGAGATCAGACATGTCGAACTTTGCCAGATATATGATACGCAGGGAGCTGATAAACAATAGTCTCTCAAAGTTCGATGACCATGCTGAGAATTATAGAGCCTGGAAATCCACCTTTGAAGCAGTGATCAGTGATCTTAACCTCACTGCCAAAGAAAAACTTGACTTGCTTGTTAACTGGTTAGGCCCAGATTCTGCAGAACGTATAAAGACATTGAGAGCAGTTCATGCGGGCCACTCAGAGGAAGGTCTTGCTGCGGCATGGGAGAGACTTGAACAGACTTATGGCAGTTCTGAAGCTATAGAAAGTGCCTTATTTAAGAGACTTCATATGTTCCCAAAAATCACCAGCAAGGACAACCGCAAGCTTCAAGATCTGAGTGATCTACTAAAGGAATTAGAGTTAGCCAAAATGGACCCACGTCTGTCAGGTCTGAGTTACCTTGACACATCTCATGGTGTTAATCCAGTGGTATCCAAACTACCATATGGCATGCAAGAAAAATGGGCCGACCTAGGTTCCAGATATAAAAGAGACCACAATGTGTCCTTCCCTCCTTTCTCTTATTTTTCCAGATTTATCAGTGACCAAGCTTGGAAAAAGAATGATCCCAGCTTTGACTTCACAGAATCCTCTCTACCAGCTTCATCATCATGTTCAAGGTATGAAACAAGCAAACGTAGAGACTTAAGGGGAACAGTATCTGTTAGGAAGACAGACGTCCCAATCGCTGCACCCTGCACCACCAAACAGGACACTCCTGTCCTTAAAGATAAAGACCCTAATAGTATGTGCCCTATCCACAAAAGGCCTCATCCCCTGAAAGAGTGTAGAGGACTTAGGGCAAAGACTTTGCAAGAACGCAGAGACATGCTCAAGGAGCTAGGAGTGTGTTACAAGTGTTGTGCTTCTTCAAAACATTTTGCTAAGGACTGTAAGGCTGTCATCAAGTGTACTGAATGCAGTAGCGACAAACATGTCGCAGCCATGCATCCTACCTCTTCATCTGACAACTCACAACCTCAAGCAGCATCTAAAGCCGTCACTGCGCATGGCGGGGAGCCATCGGCTCAAGTTTCAGCTACTACCACTGTCTCCTCCTCCTGCATGGAAGTATGTGGCAAGGACAATGGTCCCAAGTGCTGTGCCAAGGTGTGCTTGGTGAATGTCTACCCAGAAGGGCAATCTGAAAAGGC
This sequence comes from Leptodactylus fuscus, assembly GCF_031893055.1. Classification (NCBI taxonomy): domain Eukaryota; kingdom Metazoa; phylum Chordata; class Amphibia; order Anura; family Leptodactylidae; genus Leptodactylus; species Leptodactylus fuscus. The sequence goes on from NC_134266.1 coordinate 222,594,957, forward strand.
CATCAGGATGTATGCCATAATAGACGAACAAAGCAACAGGTCTCTAGCAAAGCCTAAGTTCTTCGAGATCTTCGATATAGAAGGAGAAGCAATACCATACACTCTTAACACTTGTTCTGGTCGCATAGAGACTTCTGGCAGGAGAGCCACTGGATACGTTATCTCTCCAATTAACAGGAATATTCACATATCCCTACCAACGTTAATTGAATGTGACCAGATGCCTGATGATAGGGAAGAAATTCCTACGCCGGAAGCTGCATATCATCATTCCCACTTGAGACACCTGGCTAAGGAGGTTCCTCCTATGGACGTGAATGCTGACATCCTGCTCTTGCTCGGAAGAGATATTCTCAGAGTACATAAGGTACGTCAACAATGCAATGGTCCACATGATGCCCCATATGCACAAAGACTTGACTTAGGTTGGGTAATCATTGGCAATGTATGTCAGGATAAGAGTCTCATGTCATCTCAAGTGAACTCCTTTAAAACCTTTGTGCTCAACAATGGACGCACAACCTACTTCAAGCCATGCCTTCATCACTATGAGGCAAAGGAGCATCTTCCTAACTTAAAAAGGGCACCAGACATCGTCCCTACACCTTATGACGACTTAGGAGCCACAGTGTTTCACACAACACAAGACGACAACAGAGTAGCTTTATCCATGGAAGATAAAGACTTTATCAAAATAATGGACAGTGAATGCTTCAAAGATCAATCTAACCATTGGGTTGCACCCTTACCCTTTCGGACTGGGAGGGCCAGACTTCCTGACAACCGGGAACAAGCATTATCGAGATTCATCTCCTTGCAACGTACGCTGAGAAACAAGCCTGAGATGAAAGATCACTTTGTGGCATTCATGGAAAGGATATTCTGTAACAATCACGCAGAGCCAGCTCCACCTCTGCAAGAGCATGAAGAATGCTGGTATCTTCCTTCTTTTGGAGTATATCACCCACGAAAACCCAAGCAGATCAGGGTGGTATTCGACTCAAGTGCCAAACATCATGGCGTATCTCTGAATGACGTTCTCCTCACGGGTCCAAACCTGACCAACAACCTGGTAGGGGTGCTAATGAGATTCAGAAAGGAGCCAGTTGCCATTACAGCTGACATTGAGCAAATGTTCCATTGTTTTATTGTACGAGAAGACCACCGGAATTACCTGAGGTTTTTGTGGCACAGAGACAGTGATACCAACAAGGAAATGATTGAGTACCGCATGAGAGTGCACGTGTTCGGCAACAGTCCTTCACCTGCGGTTGCAACATATGGCCTACGAAGGACTGCTTCTGATGGTGAATCAGAATTTGGAAAGGATGCTCGTCACTTTGTCGAAAAAGACTTCTACGTGGACGACGCACTCAAGTCCTTGCCCACTGCTGAGGAAGCCATAGACTTGCTGAGAAGGACTCAAGGTTTGCTGTCTAGAGCCTGTCTGAGGTTGCATAAAATAGCCTCCAACAGTATTGCTGTCATGAAAGCTTTCCAGCCCAGCGATCATGCCACAGAATTCAGAGACTTAAACCTAGGCATAGACGATCCTCCGGTGCAGAGAAGTCTGGGTTTGAGATGGGACTTGTTAAACGATTCTCTTGGCTTCCAGGTTAATTGTGCAGACAAGCCGTTCACTAAGCGTGGAGTTCTCTCAATGGTGAATAGCCTATATGATCCACTGGGATTTGTAGCACCATTGACTGTACAGGGCAAATTCCTACTTAGGCAGCTCTCAGAGACGATTCAGGACTGGGATGCTCCACTGCCACATGACAAGCAGCCAAAGTGGGAGTCCTGGAAAGAATCCCTACATGCCTTGGACAGAACTCACATACCACGTTGCTACACTCCAGCTTCTCTCACCACAAGCCAGAGAAGGGAAGTCCACATATTCTCGGATGCATCGATGGAGGCCATCACAGCTGTTGCCTACTTGAAGGTAATTGACAACCGCACTAAAGCTCACGTTGGATTTCTGTTTGGGAAAGCTAAACTAGCCCCTAAACCTGAACATACGATCCCGAGGCTTGAACTTTGTGGCGCTGTACTGGCTGTAGAGATCGCAGACTTTATACAGTATGAGCTGGACATTCATGTGGATGATGTTCAATTCTACACAGACAGCAAGGTTGTTCTGGGTTACATAAACAACCAGACAAAACGCTTCTACGTCTATGTTAGTAACCGCGTTGAAAGGATTAGGAAATCCTCTAAACCTGAGCAGTGGCACTATGTTCCATCTCATCTCAACCCGGCAGATTGTGCCACCAGACCATCATTGGTCAGTGCCTTTGCTAAATCCTCTTGGTTAACAGGTCCAGAATTCTTGCTGAACGAAGGAAAAGAAACATCTGGTCAAGACGTCTTCAATCTTCAAGATCCTGACAACGATCCCGAGATTCGTCCTGAAGTGAGTACCCTCATCACCAGGTCTGTAAGGAGGTCCGGCCTGGACTGTCACCGCTTTGAGCGCTTTTCTAGATGGCTGAAGCTTGTACGCACCATCGCAAGGTTAGTTCACATTGCACAGTGTTTTCACACCAAGAACGATAACTCTGAATGTCATGGTTGGCACATCTGTCACAAGCCCCTCTCTGCAGAAGACATTACACTAAGTGAGAAGTTAGTGATACGTAATGTACAGCAGAGGGCCTTTCACATGGAACTGAAATGTCTCCGTGACAAACTGGACATTCCTAAAAGCAGCCCTATTGTCAACTTGAAGCCAGTGATTGACAAACATGGTATGCTAAGGGTAGGTGGTCGCCTGAACAAGGCCGAGTTAGAGACATTTGAAAAGAATCCTCTCATTATTCCTGCCCACCACCATGTTACTACATTGCTCATACGGCATTATCATGAGAAAGTCAAGCAAAGAACATTTCAAGTACATTGACTCAGTTGACTCGTCCCAGGACTATCTCAGGAACAGCGATACCGTGCATTTGACGCATTCAATTTTTTGAACTGTTCCTGAATACATGTTCACAGTTATTGTTATTTTTCCTTGTTTTTGCATTTTGTCTTTCAGGGTTCCAGAATATACCAGATGGACATTTATGTTTAGTAGTGAAATCCAAGGATTTCAGACGGGGAGTATGCTGTTACAGCAGGGGTATTGCTGAAGTAATGATTCTTGTTCATATTGTATCATTCATGCTTGATTGTTTGACTTTCATACAGTGTGCTTCATATCTTGTGCAATGCTGGTTCATAGACATTGATATTGTGTGCAGGGCTCTTTAAGTAGTTTTCCCCCATAATTCTCTGTTTCTGTTACTCCTCCCTTCTTGTTGCATCTTCTTCCTGGATATGTGTTATTCAGTCTGTTACCACTGAGCAACCATCTTGTATAGCTCAGAAAGGAATTGTGTTTTGACCGTATGGCATATCATCTCTCAAGGTAAAGACAAATAAACTACCTGAAGCAACTCCATTGCATCTCTCCACATGCAACCTGGGAATGCAGGGAATGAAATGTCAGCGCGTTCTGCTATCTGCCATTAGCTTACATACGGGAATTACAATCTCACATCTTCAGAGATTTCTCTAACATGCATCTGTGGCAGAATACACAGGCTACATAGCCTTCCTCATAATGTATTAGCAAGTAAAAAATGGGAAAAATATACTACAAGTATTACTCTATAATGCTTGTGCCCCAATGCCCAATACAGACAAGTAAATGAACAATTATAATATACCCAGGAACACCACCACGTATTTTGACGTGCATTTCACCTTCTCCACACTGTTTGGTACCACTTTTATTTCCGTGTATAGGTCCTGTACATTACTGCTTACTACCTTTCCTCACCTCCAACAAGTCCAGTTCTTTATATCTTTTAATAAGTGCTAGAAATGAGCGAGTACTGTTCGGATCAGCCGATCCGAACAGCACACTCGCATAGAAATGAATGGACGTAGCCGGCACGCGGGGGGTTAAGCGGCCGGCCGTCGTCAAAGCGGAAGTACCAGGTGCTTCCATTCATTTCTATGGAGCGTGCTGTTTGGATCGGCTGATCCGAACAGTACTCGCTCATCTCTAATAAGTGCTGCTCCACTGATTCTGGCACAGTTGGATTTTTTTTTTCTCTAGTCCCCTGAGCAATAATTGCTGTTAGTTTTGGTGCCTGATATACTATTATTAGACTCTGCCGGCGACTTCGTCTGCGTGTTGCTGGTGTCGATGATCTGCCTATATTCAGCAAATTGCTGCCGTCGATGGTTTGCCTGGTCTCAAGCTGTCCTGCTGCTGAACTGGTTCCTCACGCCATGCCTGTGATTGCTTCAGCATCTGAGCAGCTGGCTGGGATGCCATATAATGAGCATGTTGTTGGCATTGATGATCCCCAGCAGCTCAGCTTGCGGAGGATTTCTGGCTACCTTCATAGCTCTTGTTGTTTTAGATTTTTGTGACAAATTACATTTTATTTTTCCCTGTGTTTAAATTGTCAATTTGGATTTAAAGGTGTTTTCCCATCCAGTGTGTCAGCACTGCCTGTTAACATTAACATGGTCCATACAACTATAGTAACCACAACTGTGGTTATCAAGAATATGGTGAGTGATCAGCACAGCACCAAGCATTGAAACAATACTGGGAGCGGCGTATCCTAGTAAACACCTGATTTGCTGGGTCCTAACAATCTGAGAGATCAGTGGGAGTCTACAGTAGATAGATGTAATGTGATGTAAATAATAAAAGGGCCCCTACACAGTTTAATAGGCTTCACCGTAGCCTCCACATGGCGTAATATGCTTCATGGTGGCCTCCACACAGTATAATAAGCTCCCTTGTGGCCCCCTCACAGTATAATACTCCACAGTGTCCCACACACAATGTAACATTCTACACAGTTTCCCACACATAGTATTATATGCTCCACAGTGGCCCTTCCACACAGTATAATATGTACCACAGTAGCCCCCACATAGTATAATATGGTCCACAGTGTCTCCCACACAGTATAACATTCCACACAGTGGCCCCCATACAGTATAATATTCTGGACAGTGGTCCCTGCACAGTCATGTGTCATGCGATCATGTGGGGCGCTGACGTCATTACTCTGGTACGCCCCATGTGACTACTGGGGCCCAATCACAGACCCCAGCAGTGATGTCTCAGTCGCGTGACCTCAGGCTTGAGGAGACCCTAAGAAGATGCTGTGAGCCGTTGGAGTCCCAGGAGAGGTGCGTAAAAGTATTTGTTATATTTAATAATATCAGCTGGGCAAGCTAGTATTGGAAAGGAGTCCAGCATGTACAGACATCACATAATGCCAGGCCCCTTGCCATTAACAATATGTATAGCGGTCAGGGAAACAGGCTTTCCCCGATCGCTAGCATTGTGCTGCGGAACCCCGGCAATCTCCAGCGGGTCCTGTAACACTATGGTCGTGATTACAACCCCTGCAACTGCGATTGTTTTGCCACCCATTACCAGACCTCCATTAGTGATCTGGTAGGGCTCACTAAAGGCACAGGGCCCACTGGGGGATTCATCGGTAGCACGTTGGGCCAGTCCAACCCTGTGTAGGACTTAGTCCTGATGTAGTTGACAGCTGACTAGGGTAGGACACCACATGAACAGTCAAGAGAGTACTTGGGGGACAGGTTGATGTCAGGGCAGGTAGAATACATGCATAATGGTAATTCAGACAGAAGTCAGGTTGAGCAGAGCGAATAAGGTAATTCAAACGGATGTCAAACAGGAAGACAGTAAGCACAATGACAGACAACTAGGCAGGACACAACACCTTTGGATCAGACATATACTCAGGAAACAGGCCAAGATCAAATACAGGTAATCAGAAAACACAGCAATAAATATACTAGAAACCTTTGCACCGGTGAGCTTCCTGTGACGTAGGAATCCTTAAATAACCCGCAGGTGCAGAAGCTTAGCCTTGCTGTAGATATAATGACACCATACAATACCACTTCTCTTGTCCTACAGTATTTGTTGGGTGAAATTTTCAGTATCTTCTAGAGCTCTTCTTCTATATATATGGACAGTGCACAGTACCACTCCTCTTGTCCTGTATTCTGGGTCTAACCCTCTTTGGCCTCCAGAAGCTTCAACATTTGTCCACCAACCTTTCCTGTTGGCTGATTCAGATTTTAGTGTGGTTTCTGATATGTTTTTGTTTTCAAGAAGGCCGAACTAGGCAAGGAATTTGCCTTGTTGAAAATGGTATCTTTACCACAGTAGTAAAGTTTGTGACTGTATCTGTCTATGTATACAGTAATGATGCTACTGTGAGTATGACATGTATCTGTTCCCAGTGCTTAAATTGGGCTGGAACGCTCGGGAACTCAGTTCCAGCATAATTACAAACTGTCTTTCATCGTTGAGATATAAAGAAACCAAAGCTTCAATAATCAAATGTGAAGTGGAATGTGGAACATAAAAAACACTGTTATTTACTTCTCCTGGCTCTGGAAGGCTTCAGGCCTACTTAAAGGGTTATTCCCACCTCACATACTCATCAGTCTTTACTGCTGTAAAATCTTCTTTCTTCCTGGTTTCTTGCATCATTTGGTGGGCGGGGTTTCACATGTAACCTGTTGTTTAGCTCCGCCCCCAAATTTGCGTGTAGCTCTGCCCACCCATATTGGACTATGAAGTACAGGCAGCAGCAACTCCATTCTTTGTTACATACAGACACTGCCTGTCTCTGCCATAATGAACACAATTGAATTAGCTAGCCTGATAACTGGGAGAACAGAAGAAATGAAAGCAGCTCCTCTATCTGAGTGCAGGACCTAGGTCACATGGTGCAGACACAGGATTAGCTAGATACACAGGCTGGCTCCCTGTACTTAGCCCCTCCTCCCTCCCCCCTGAGAGCAGCAGATACATCATTTGACTCAGGAGCAGCTAGGTCAGGGCTGTGGCCACAAAGAATTGAATAAAATAAGATAGTGGACAAACAAAGCAGTTTTGCTGAAGCAGTGTATTTAGGAAAAGTCTTACATCCACATTAACAAGCAGTATAGATAGGATCCTTGTGATGGGACAACCCCTTTAATGACGTCCCAGACTTCATGTGGGCCAGAGCTTGCATCCATATGCATCACGATGCAAGCCTGGCTCAAGTGACATCCCTTCCATCATTGAAGATGGCCGACATCAGCCAGGAGTGAGCCGGAGCCCAGGAAAGGTAAGTAACATTTTTTATGTTTGTTTCCTCCCCTGGGTCTCCGATTATTATACTCTGGGGCCTTCATCGAAATGCTGCCCATATCTAGCAGAAGAGCATGTGAGCAGCAAGATTGCATGTGAGGGACTCTAACTGCTGCAATGAACAAGGATAATGATGCATTATAAATTAATGAATATTGTAAAAAATCTGTACATATTTTTTACAGAAATCTCCCTTATTTCAGTAGTAAGGAATAACTAGTATGGTATACATGAATCTACAGGTTCATGCTGTATATGTCTGTGTATGTGTGTATGTATGCTGTATACTGTATGTATGTGCACTTAATGTATATGTGTGTGGATCTGCTCTATATGTGTGTACTGCAAAGTATATTCCGTATATGTGTGTTTATAGGTTTTTTGTATATTCAATCCCAATTTCACAACAGTTGGGACGCTGCTTAAAATGTAATGAAAACAAGAATTCAATGAAATCTCATATAACCAGATTTTATTCACAATAGGAAACGTATCACAAATTGAAAGTTAGACATTTTTATATTTTATTTTGAAAAAAAAAAAATGACCAAAATTAGAAACTGATGGCAGCAAGAGATCTCAAAAAAGTTGGGTTATAACAAACAGCCTAGAAGTAAATTGTACTAATGAAAAAAAGGAGTTAATTTTCAACTAAGTCACAATTTTCAAGACTGTGCGTAAAACGATCATGTTAGAGAGACGGAATCTCTCAGAAGGAAAGAGGTTCGCTAATCTAGAAATTGTGGAAGAATCTCAGAAAAATGTTCAAATTGTAAAAGCTTATCCCACCATCTATAGTACATGATGTCATCAAAAGATTGAGAGGATCTGGAGAGATCCATGTGCACACGACAAAACCACCCACTACACTAAACCACCCACAGGTCCATATGAACACAAGAGTATAGTGTCCCAAATAGCCCTCATTTATTGCCATCCGTGTCCGCGATAAAAATCAAAAAACATTCCTACTGTATTCCTTGCACTGGCTCAGTTCTTCAGGGCACATGTGCCAGACCTATGTGTACGTTCTCAACTTGACTGGAGAAGTGCAAAGTTGGTGGGAGCACCAGAGATGAGTCAATGTGATTCATCCAACTCACCTCTAGGTAAGTATAAAGTTTTGGGTTTTTTTTAATGGCAAGGGTAGCCATGCTACAGGTCTCTATGGGAGACTAAACCGCTGGACCATAAGAACCTGAGGTTAGTCTAGTGTTTCTGATTGATCTGATAAGTTGATATGAAGAATGCCCCAACTCAGTGACCATGGAGTTTACCAGCGTGTTCCCCCATACCCACCACTCCCCCCAACTTTACTAGTTTTGGCAATGTCATATATCTATTTGGACGTGCCAATAAAGCCTGTTTGATTTGATTTTGATTTGACCTCACACTAATCTGTTGGTGACATCATATTTATGACATGCATATTAATATCCATGCGGAGTCATTTGGACAGGATAGATCTTAGGCAGGCAACTGCATGTTTACCTAGAGATATTTCATGGTGTATTTGGTATAGCATAATAATTCTCAAACCCTTCCCAGAATTATTGCATCCCTGCAAAATAGGGGAGAAATTTCTCCCACACTGGGCTGAGTAGACCTGTAGTGCAAACACTACTGGCAGCTGCCACTAGGGGGAGCTTGCTGCTTATGTATTTGTATTTTTCCTGCTGCCTTCAATAGGAGTTGTATATTTAGAGTATGAATACAGGGAGTTGCAGTGTATGTTAGCAGTGCCAGCACTATTATTTATGAGGTAGTCTGTTGTTACTATTGTTTATATGTTACCTTTATTCTGCTGCTTAGTATGATACCAAATTTATATACTTTTTGTTGTTTTGTTTTTTTAATCTCTTAAAAAAAAACCCATAAACTTTGAAAAAACTTTTCTTTGCATTACCATATTCTGACACCCAAAACTTTTTTTTTTAATACTTTCATCCATGGGACTGCATTGCTTAAACCATTTGCTGCAAACAGGGCAGTTTTAACACATTGTGCACTGTGCAAAGGTTTCATATGTGGGCCCCCCATCACCACCATTTAGAAAAATCTGACCAGCACAAACTATAATGCTTCTCAATGGCCCCCACCTAGTACAATGCCCATTAGTGGCTCTCACACAATATAATGCCTCCCTAGTGGCCCCGTACAATATAATGCTCCTCTTAATGTCTCCTTCTGGGTTACTGCCATATTTTCATGTCCCCTCCAGGTTGCTCCCACAGATTTATGAAGATTTATCCCCTCACCCTCCTGATTGCCCCCACAGTGTCATGTGTCCCCCTTAGGTTGCCCCCAGTTTCATGCCTCCACCAGGTTGCACCCACACTGTCATATCCCCTTCAAGTTGCCCCCTCAGTATCATATGTCCGTCCCTCCCCACCCAGGTTGCCCTCACATTTTCATGTCCGACCACTATATATAGCATAAAAAAACCACAAACCTTAATACTTACTGTAACCCCATTCACAACTGTTTCTGGTCCTGGAGTCTTAAAAGAGCAACAGGCGCGATATAAGTGACATCACTACATTGCTTTTCCTGGTCCCAAGACACTGGGAGCGGTCATCTCCACTACTTCATCACTGTCTTCAACTCATCGGCGTCCTGCCCTGGACAGCAGCTGTTAAGCAGTAGCCTCCCACCATTTATAGAACCAGCTTGGCTCTTGAGCAGGCGCCATATTTAAAGATTCAACATCTGCCATCCTTGGTTTTCAAAAGGTAACAAAGGGTTAAGGATGCAGTTGTTATCGGTGTACGTAGCGGTGCCCTGGTAAGATGAGGTGCAATATGGCCTCTCGTGGTCACTATCAGTACATCAGTCCTGGTTGTATCTCATGGGGCAGTTACCTAGCCAGATTGTTGATCCTTGCTAGTCACTTACTAGAGCTCTTCGCTTGCAGAGGAAGGCTAGGACAGATTTAATAAAATTGTCTCATTGCAAAACTATCTTAATTTCCCATAGCAACCAACCATAATGCAACTTTGATTTTTTTAGGAGCAACATACACATGGAGAGCTACTCCCTATCCGAAATGATCGACTGACCCAACTGAGTATGTTCCTACATAGAGACCTCTCATCTGTGACCCAGTCCCATATAGTAATTTATTAATCTGGCCACCCAGCAATCTATTCAGGAAATTGCACAAATTACTCATAGACTACCTTAGATCAGGCGACATGGCATTTGTGCTTGGAGAACTCATGCCACTACGTAAAGCAATAAAGCTGATACAATAAAATGTTATTAAAATACTTATTATCTGTAGTATAGAACAGAGTAAAGGTCATAATGACACCAATATAAAGATATGGTTTGTAACTAGAAATTGGCTAATCTTGTCAATGTATGAATATCCATGAGGCTCAAACCTTTGATGTGTTTCAGCCAAAGTCATTCGGCATACGCTGGAAATGCCATTGTTATACTCTGGTTTCTCCTCAGATCCCAGAATATAATAAGTGGAGACCCAGGGGAGGTGAGTAAAAATAACACACAGTTATACTCCTCTTGCCTCACCTTTCCTGGGGTCCAACAGTGTCCGGGCATCCTCTTCATGCCTCTTCCAGCCTATTGATAACGTCAAGCATTCTGGGGGTCACAATTTTTAGTACCCACTCTATAAAGGGCACCTGAGCTTTCACGAAAAGTTGAAATATCTCAGGGTCTTGATATTGTTGACTATGCCAGAAATGTTACCAGTGCACTTAATGGTCTGGAGTAGAGATGAGCGAACACTAAAATGTTCGAGGTTCGAAATTCGATTCGAACAGCCGCTCACTGTTCGAGTGTTCGAATGGGTTTCGAACCCCATTATAGTCTATGGGGAACATAAACTCGTTAAGGGGGAAACCCAAATTCGTGTCTGGAGGGTCACCAAGTCCACTATGACACCCCAGAAAATGATACCAACACCCTGGAATGACACTGGGACAGCAGGGGAAGCATGTCTGGGGGCATAAAAGTCACTTTATTTCATGGAAATCCCTGTCAGTTTGCGATTTTCGCAAGCTAACTTTTCCCCATAGAAATGCATTGGCCAGTGCTGATTGGCCAGAGTACGGAACTCGACCAATCAGCGCTGGCTCTGCTGGAGGAGGCGGAGTCTAAGATCGCTCCACACCAGTCTCCATTCAGGTCCGACCTTAGACTCCGCCTCCTCCGGCAGAGCCAGCGCTGATTGGCCGAAGGCTGGCCAATGCATTCCTATGCGAATGCAGAGACTTAGCAGTGCTGAGTCAGTTTTGCTCAACTACACATCTGATGCACACTCGGCACTGCTACATTAGATGTAGCAATCTGATGTAGCAGAGCCGAGGGTGCACTAGAACCCCTGTGCAAACTCAGTTCACGCTAATAGAATGCATTGGCCAGCGCTGATTGGCCAATGCATTCTATTAGCCCGATGAAGTAGAGCTGAATGTGTGTGCTAAGCACACACATTCAGCACTGCTTCATCACGCCAATACAATGCATTAGCCAGTGCTGATTGGCCAGAGTACGGAATTCGGCCAATCAGCGCTGGCTCTGCTGGAGGAGGCGGAGTCTAAGGTCGGACCTGAATGGAGACTGGTGTGGAGCGATCTTAGACTCCGCCTCCTCCAGCAGAGCCAGCGCTGATTGGCCGAATTCCGTACTCTGGCCAATCAGCGCTGGCCAATGCATTCTATTAGCTTGATGAAGCAGAGTGTGCACAAGGGTTCAAGCGCACCCTCGGCTCTGATGTAGCAGAGCCGAGGGTGCACAAGGGTTCAAGCGCACCCTCGGCTCTGATGTAGCAGAGCTGAGGGTGCACAAGGGTTCAAGTGCACCCTCGGCTCTCCTACATCAGAGCCGAGGGTGCGCTTGAACCCTTGTGCAGCCTCGGCTCTGCTACATCAGAGCCGAGGGTGCGCTTGAACCCTTGTGCACACTCTGCTTCATCAAGCTAATAGAATGCATTGGCCAGCACTGATTGGCCAGAGTACGGAATTCGGCCAATCAGCGCTGGCCAATGCATCCCTATGGGAAAACGTTTATCTCACAAAAATCACAATTACACACCCAATAGAGCCCCAAAAAGTTATTTTTAATAACATTCCCCCCTAAATAAAGGTTATCCCTAGCTATCCCTGCCTGTACAGCTATCCCTGTCTCATAGTCACAAAGTTCACATTCTCATATGACCCGGATTTGAAATCCACTATTCGTCTAAAATGGAGGTCACCTGATTTCGGCAGCCAATGATTTTTTCCAATTTTTTTCAATGCCCCCGGTGTCGTAGTTCCTGTCCCACCTCCCCTGCGCTGTTATTGGTGCAAAAAAGGCGCCAGGGAAGGTGGGAGGGGAATCGAATTTTGGCGCACTTTACCACGCGGTGTTCGATTCGATTCGAACATGGCGAACACCCTGATATCCGATCGAACATGTGTTCGATAGAACACTGTTCGCTCATCTCTAGTCTGGAGGGGTGGTGCACGATAGTTATAACCAGCACCACAGTCCCCAGCAGCCACATGGACACATTGCCCCTCCTTGCTGGTTGCCAATGAGCACTTTCAGGTCATTTCCCCATACATTTGGGTTCATGTGCATGTACAGCCTGAACTAGGAGGCACTTATGTTAGAAGAGTTGGGTCTGAGTGGTATTCATTAGGCTTAGCAAAGAGAAACATAGACAAGGAGAGACCTGGACAATGCAGATTAACAACTACTGATATGGAGCTCTTCTCCCAGCATCCCCAGGTTGAAATCTCTGTAGAAGGAGGATACAGACATAGTACTGTGGCAGCATTCCAAATTTAGACTGGAACTACTGGAATTGTTCTGACCTGAATTTGTTCCTGCCTGACAGCACCTGAGCGCCAGCGTAGAGACTCATGAGTAGAGATGGGCGAAACTCTCAAAACTCCTTTTGTTTCGGTTTTTGTGGTTTGGGTCCAAGATTGGTTTCAAGTCCTACAATTTCGGTATGAACCACATCTTAAGATGGCTTAAAACATAGTGTAGAACACTCGCAAGACTATTAGAAACCTATCTATCTGATTTCTAGATCTCAAAAGCAAACACAGCCAAGTTATGTCAATGTGATGGTGGAGGCCCAGGGGGTGTGTAAAAAAAATAAAAAAAGCATGCATGTTTACATTCAATTACCTCTTTTCTTCCTCCACGTGAGGTCTGGCGCTCCTTTCCCGCCTCTGTGGTGACATGAGCTTTCTGAAGAGACCCTAGAGTATAATGCAGTGGCCAAATCTCCATTTGTTTGGTTTCATAACAAAAAATGAATAATTTTTAATGTTTGGGTCGAACCCGGATTGGTACGAGACGGTTTGCCCATTTTTACTCACAATTCACAGGTTGGGACCCTTATATAATGGCTAAGCGTATTGCACATTTACTACAACTAGTGGGATACCCTTCATAGATGTGTACATCACTGTTAGGGGGACCATGGCCCCAGCACCTCTGATTTTGGGACTACCCTGTTAGGGGTTGTTCAGTTTTAGATATATAATTAAATACACTGCTCAAAAAAATAAAGGGAACACTCAAATAACATCACCTAGATCTGAATGAATGAAATATTCTCATTGAATACTTTGTTCTGTACAAAGTTGAATGTGATGACAACAAAATCAAATCTATCAATCAAATTTATTAACAATAGAGGCCTGGATTTGGAGTCACCCCCAAAATTAAAGAGGAGAAACCCACTACAGGCTGATCCAACTTTGATGTAATGTCCTTATAACATGTCAAAATGAAGCTGAGTAGTGTGTGTGGCCTCCACGTGCCTCTATAACCTCCCTACAATGCCTGGCCATGCTCCTGATGAGGTTGCAGATGGTCTCCTGAGGGATCTCCTCCCAGACCTGGACTAAAGCATATGCCGACTCAGGTTTGTATGGGTCCTTGGGTGACAGAACTTCAGTGGGCCCCTTTTGCAGAAACTCATGCACACCGCAGCTCAAAAACAACTGAAATTGGGTGGTTTTTGCTGAGGCAGACTGACTGAAATGGACACTGGTCTATTCCACAAAAGTAGATAAAAACTTTAGACACCACTGTGAGCCTGGGACAGAAAGTAAAGAGGAATTTGAGGCGGATTCCTCTTTATTTTCTGCCCCCGGCTCACAGTGGTGGATGCAGTGCATCAGTATTCCGTTGCGGCCTTCCACTGTTGATTAGGCCCAAATGAATGGCTAAATCAGCACCAGATTCCATGGTGTGAACAAGGCCTCATACTGTTAACAGTGCACTGAATGCTTTCATCTGTATTAATGGAAGTGCTCAGAAACTGAGTGTGCCCTCATAGATATACAGTATGTATATATATATATATATATATATATATATATATATATGTATACTAGCCTCTGCCCGCGACTTCGTCTGTGGGTTGTTGGCGTTGATGATCCGCCTATATTCAGCAAATTACTGCCGTTGATGGTTTGCCTGCTCCGGCATTTCGGCAGCTGTTAAGCTGTCCTGCTGCTGAACTTTTCTTTTCTTTTTTTTTTTTTCTTTTTTGGTAGAGTTGGAAGGGACCTCAAGGGCCATCGGGTCCAACCCCCTGCGAGTGCAGGTTTTCCTAAATCATTCCAGCTATATGTTTATCCAGATTCCGTTTGAAGATTTCCATTGATGGAGCGCCCACCACCTCCCGTGGCAGCCTATTCCACTCTCTCACTACCCTCACTGTCAGAAAGTTTTTCCTAATGTCTAATCTGTATCTCTTTCCCTTTAGTTTCATCCCATTGCTTCTTGTACTTCCTTGTGCTAATGAGAATAGGGTAGATCCCTCTGCACTGTGACTACCTTTCAGATATTTGTAGACTGCTATTAAATCTCCCCTCAGCCTTCTCTTCTGCAAACTAAACAATCCCAGTTCTTTTAGCCGCTCCTCATAGGACATGGTTTGCAGACCTTCCACCATTTTGGTTGCTCTTCTCTGGACTTGCTCCAATATATCGATGTCTTTCTTGAATTGAGGCGCCCAGAACTGTACACAGTATTCCAGGTGTGGTCTGACCAGGGAAGAGTACAGCGGAATAATGACCTCTCTTGATCTAGATTCAATGCTTGTCTTAATACATCCCAGAATTTTATTAGCCTTTTTTGCAGCAGCACCGCACTGTTGGCTCATGTTGAATTTGTGATCTACTTGTTCCTCACACCATGCCTGTGATTGTTCCAGCATCTCAGCAGCTCGCTGGGACACCATATCAATGAGTGTGTTCTTGGTGTTGATGATCCACATGCTCCAGCGTTTCGGCAGCTCTCAAGCTGGCCTGCCGCTGAACTTGTTTCTTGCACTGTGCCTGGGATTGTTCCGGCATCTCAGCACCTCACTGGAACATCATATAATGAGCATGTTGTTGGCATTGATGATCCGCATGCTTCGGCATATATGTTTTTACAGTCTTAGTTTAAAACGGGGGGGGGGGGGGGGGGGCTTTTAAAATACCATTAGAGGTGCTTGAATTTGCATATATGTTTTTACGGTCTTAGTTTAGGGGAGGCTTTTAAAATACCATTAGAGGTGCCTGAATAGCCTTTTTAAAGGCTGTTCAGGCATATGTGGGGCTCATACAGAATAATTTTGCTGATAGATCCCCTTTAAAAGTTAAACCTATTTGCAAATATAAGTAATTAAAAATTCTGCAAAGTTTTAAAGATTTTCTCTAACTTTCTTTTTGGTGACAGTCTATTGTCTTGATCGGTTGCCAATGATTACAACTAGAGATGAGTGAGTATATTCGATCGAATACCTCCCCTCCATAGACATTGGTGTTTCAAAAAAAAAAAAAAAAAAGGCGCCAGCTGAGGGTGGAGGGGAAACGAATATTTCCCGCCTTTCCACGTGGTATTCGATTGAGTACACCAATAACTATGCAAATGGAGGTTTTTGATCGAATACTACTACTATTCGCTCATCTCTAGTTACGACCACTAATGCAGAAACTTTCTATGGTCTGGGACTTGTCAGGAACCCAGCTATGATTTTCTTATTGTAGCTGGAATATCAGACGGGGACACTACATGTAGCAGAAGATATCCCGGCCACAATAAGGAAATCATGGCTGATTTTCTGACCTTAGAAAGTTCCTACATTCATGGTCATATCCACTGGCAACAGACTGTGACCACAAGATATTTAGAGAAAATCTTTAAAACTCTGCAAAATGTTTAATTTCTTATATTTGCAAAAATGTTTAACTTTTAATTATCTGCAAATTTAAAAATAATTATGTACATGGGAATACCCCTTTAACATACTGTAGCCCATAAGATAATATGACCTTCAATCTCGTAATTTATGCGTTCATGAATAATCAATAAAATATAGTGCGAAGATCAAAAATTAGTATAAATAAGTAGCCTGCTAATTCATATTATGCAAAAAAATCTATACAAATATCTATAAATCTATACAAAGACCTATACAAAGGGCATAGGCATGGTTGCTGACCTACTCCATATACTCAATTGCAAACACTGCAAGAGTCGGTCTAAATCAGAGATAAGCTACCTAATTGCCAATGAACCTTGAACCTCAATCACTGAGGTAAGCCACATGTGCCAACATGCATGCCACACCAATGTATGAATCACTATATAAATATACAGTATGCTATCAACAATAAGATAGGGGAAAAACGGTAACTGCCACATTTACACAGACTGTCCCACAGTGGGCCTTAACACCGTATAATGTCCAAAATGACCTCCACATAGTATTGTATTGTATAGCGCCCTATACAGAATATTGTCCCAAAGTGGCCGCCACACAGTATAATGTCCCATAACACCCCCATGCAGTATAATATCCAACAGTGGCCACTTCATAGTATAATATCCCATGACAGCCCCTCGACACAATATAATGTCTCACAGTGGCCCGTTCACACAATATAATGTCCCATACCACCCCCATACAGTATAATATCCCATAGTGATCCCTCCACACAGTATAATGTCCTACAGTGGCCCTTTCACACAGTATTATGTCACATAGTGGCCCTTACAGTGTTTCTTGCAAATATTGCCAAAATTTCTGATCCTGCAGAACCCAAAATTTTTGACCCCCATATTGTTTAATGATCAAAGACCCAGAGTAGGTGACAAACATAAAAAAATAGCGTTACTGACCTATCCTGGGATCCAGAGTGACTTTGTTACCAAATGCAGTTTAGACAGGTAGTTCCAAAAACCAGGCACCCCTGTACACTGTGGTAAACAGTGCTCAGCGTCCTGGACCCCCGAACCGAACCCAAATCAGCCTTCAGAGGTTTTCACTAGAGCCCCTGCTGGAAATGGACTTAGCTGCTTCCTTCAGTTGGAGTAACAGCATCCCAGAGGGCCAAAGACTGCAGAGAATCTGTTAGGACTGTAGCTGGCACCTCTGCAGGTGTGCTGTGAGGTGCTGCTCCTGTCCTTACACGTGCCGGCAGTACACTCTCCTCTCAAGGGGTTAACCATCCTTCACTCCCAAATATATTTCGACGGACTTCCACTGCTCCTGCTCCGCTGGCTATTCAGTTTTCTTCTGGGTGTTAGCTTCGGAGCTGCGTTACTGGTGATATTTTGTGTTTGACTTTCTGGCTCCAGTTCTCTGCCTGTCGACCCAATCCTGTTATGAATGTATAGAAAACACAAATAGATAAAACTTTACTTTTGGGTCAGGCTGGAGTCAGGACGCATAATAATGCCAGTGTAATCCACATTTGTGATGTCATTGAAGAGGCCCAAAGAAAGCAGGGAGTCACATCAGAGCCCAGGAGAGGTCAGTAAGATAAGATAAGATAAGATAAGATAATCCTTTAATAGTCCCACATTGGGGAAATTTCAGCGTGTTACAGCAGCATAGTAATACAGATACAGGATAATACAGAGTAATATATTACAGACGTAGACACAGATAAGCTGAGAAGAGAAGATATACTAGGAGTCCATGGCAGCTAAGGAAAAACAGAAGAGAAAGAGGAAGACCTCATGGTCATCGTCATAATCATTTAGTTCTCTGTGCGGAGTGATCTTCGTTTGGTAATAGAGATAAGCGAACGGTGTTCTGTCCAATTGGTATTCGATCGAATATCAGGCCGTTCGAGGTATTTGATTCCAATTGAATACCACAAACGCAGTAAAAATTTGTATCCCCTCCAACCTTCCCTGGCGCTTTTTTTCCACCAATAACTGTGCAGGGGAGGTGGGACAGGAACTACGACAACCTAGGCATTGAAAAAAAAAATCTGAAAAAGCATTGGCTGCCGAAATCAGGTGACCTCTGATTAATAACAATAGTGTCGGCCATGTTCGTCTCATTTTAGTTTTGGAGAGATAGGGAGAGCTTGTTCTCAGGGCGATACACTGATTTTAGAGTTTTAAAACAGCTTTATTCTTATAAAACAGCTCTTTTCAGAGCTACACTACAGGAACACTGTACACATACAGTGAACCTGCCAATAATGCAGCAGGGTAGCAACAGGGGACGTGGGCGATGACGTGGCTATCCAGCTGGGTATCTAGTCCACAGTCCAGGTACTGGAGAGGGACTGCCAGCAGTGGCCCTCGTCAGTAGCAGAAGGGGGCTGAGGATGTGGACGCGGATATCCAGCTGAGTATCCAGTCCACTGTCCAGGTACTGGAGAGGGGCTGCCAGCATTGCCCCTCGTCAGTAGCACAAGGGGGCGAGGACGTGTATGCGGATATCCAGCTGAGTATCCAGTCCACAGTCCAGGTACTGGAGAGGGGCTGCCAGCATTGCCCCTCGTCAGTAGCACAAGGGGGCGAGCACGTGGACGTGGATATCCAACTGGGTATCCAGTCCACAGTCCAGGTACTGGAGAGGGGCTGCCAGCACCCACTTCACTCATCATCCTCCTCCTCCTCCAACCCCAGCCCCTTCACCCTAATGTAACACTTAGAAAATCTCACTGAGGTTACCTCATTAATTTTTTAGGGCTCCCCCCCCCCCATGGCCTTCAATGCAATTTTTTAGGGCTCCCTCACAATGGCCTGCAAATCAATGTTTTAGGGGTCACCCAAAGGGCCTAACACTCTGCTTCTACAAGGCTTAATTCATCATAAGGGCCTACCATTTTGCTGGTGCAAGGCTCAACTCACCCCAAGGGCCAAAAATTAAACCACTGCTGGTGCAAGGTTCTACTCATCCCAAGGGCCAAAAAGTAAAACACTGCTGGTGCAAGGCTCAACTCACCCCAAGGGCCAAAAAGTAAAACACTGCTGGTGCAAGGCTCAACTCACTCCAAGGGCCAAAAATTAAAACTCTGCTGGTGCAAGGCTCTACTCACCCCAAGGGCCAAAAAGTAAAACACTGCTGGTGCAAGGCTCTACTCACCCCAAGGGCCAAAAACACTGCTGGTAAAAGGCTGAAGTCACCTCAAGGGCCTCAATCTCTGCTGGTAGCTCAGCTTAAGGGACTCTAACTTAATTTGGAAGGGCTCACATTAAGGGCCAGAAAAGTGAATTTTTGAAGGTCTTACCACATCACACACACATAAACAATGACAGTTAAGGGCTGGGGCTATAGTGGGGGCTGTTGGATTTCCCATTACCTATGCCATCTGTGGTTTTCATGGGCATCGTGATTTAAAGGGGTGCATGCTAATGTTTCTTTAGCTTAAAATTTGGGTTTCTGTCCATACAATTGGGGAGGAAAGAAGGTTTCCAGGTATTTTTCCACTTTCATAGAGGTTTTTTTGAGTGTGGAAAGTGTCTAGTTGATAGGCTGTGATGGTGGGTTAAAACTGTGACTTGGGCGTGTTAGATGCCCCCAGGCATGCTTCCCCTGCTGTCCCAGTTGCATTGCAGAGGTGTTGTCATCATTTGCTGAGGTGTCATAGTGGACTTGGTGACCCTCCTGAGTCGAATAGTGGTTTCCCCTGAAACGAGCATTTTTTTCCCCATAGACTATAATGGATTTCAATATTCGTTCAAATAATCAAATATTGCGGAGCTGTTCGAAACGAATATCGAATATTTCACTGTTTGCTCATCTCTAGTCATTAACACTATTTTTTTATGTTTGTCATCTCCCAAGGTCTCCGATCATTATACTCCGGGATCTGAGGAGATCTCAGAATATAATAAAAGCAGTTTCAGTCCAGATGTATTTGGTCCATACGAAACTGATAGGCAATCCTTGTGAAAAGAATCTCACTAGACTCGCCTAACAAATACTCTTGCTGCGGGCCCGCGGTCATACTTAGGGCCCCTTCACACGGAGTTTACGCTCCGCTCATTCAAACACGTATACACGAGCACTTCAAAACACATCCCATTCACTTCAATGGGAGCGCGCGTAAAGCCGGCTTTACACGCGCTCCCATTGAAGTGAATGGGATGTGTTTTGAAGCGCTTCTGTCTAAATGAGCGGAGCGTAAACTCCGTGTGAAGGGGCCCTTACTGGTCCTTGCTCCTGCCGACATCAGCCTTCGCTTCCCCTTCAGACCTTTGGGGGGCCCCGTGCGTTCAATATCATTTGCTGTTAGTGATGTTCTGACGCTGTTCAGTGTCAGCCACGTGATATGAGATGCATGGGGCCCCCTGGAGGGCTGAAGGGGAACCTGAAGCAGCTGTGTGCAGAAGCGGGGATCAATAAGTAAATAAGACCTGTTAGCTGCTGTAGAAATCCTATTAATATTATAAAGGTAAAAGTTTGTGAGTTTGGATGTTTGTGTGTTTGGATGTTTGTTCCTCAATCACGCAAAACTAGCTCCACCGATTTGGCTGAAATTTTCCACAAACATAGTCACTACACTCGATTGCGCAATAGGCTACTTTTCGTCACAATAGCGCACATACGTTTTTCCCAGGACCCCCACAAAACCCAAACTCACATCACTATTTCTGCAATCTCACACACTTTGGACCATAGCAAGCCACAAAATTCATATTACCCTCTACAGCAGAGGTCAGCATGCCAAGAGTGGCACTCCTGCCATATTTCACTGGCACACCAGCAGCACAGGATCTGCAAGAGTTAAATGAAGTCCGAGTCTCTTCAGTGGGCTGCTAGAGCTCAAGCATAAGGACACTCCCCTTTGAGAGGGGTGCAGGAAACCCAGGGGGTGGAGCTTAATCGTTCAGGTCTCTGCCTGCTATAGTGATTAGCTCCTGCCGTCTGCATCCTGCTAACATTCCCCAAGGAGAAGAGGAAGCTGCTAGCAAATTGACACTGAAAAACACACAGGTACATAGGATTACTGTTCTCATTAATGTCCGGCATTTGGGGTTATTAGTTTAGTCTTAGTAACTCCATGTACCTCACATTCATAGGAATAAACCCCATCATGTCCCTCATATTAACCCCTGTGTGCCTCACATTATTAGGAATAAACCCCATCATGTCCCTCATATTAACCCCTGTGTGCCTCATATTAATAGGAATAAACCCCATCATGTCCCTCATATTAACCCCAGTGTGCCTCACATTATTAGGAATAAACCCCATCATGTCCCTCATATTAACCCCTGTGTGCCTCATATTAATAGGAATAAACCCCATCATGTCCCTCATATTAACCCCTGTGGGCCCCATATAAGGGTTACTAATAAACCTCAATAATGAAGATACTTAACTATTACCTCCAAGTCTCTCACATATCAGTAACTCTTACACAAGGGTTAATGTGAGGGACATGATGGGGTTAATTGCTATTACTAAGAGGCGCATGGAGTTACTAAACTGTCATGCACAGGGCCAGACTTTATGTGGCTGCTCGAGAGTATCCTGTGCCCAAAACTTACATGTACTGGCGGAAAATAACAAATCATACAATGTCGTATATTGAAGTATATTAACCTGAAATCCCTCTGTCCCAAAGACACTATGTACAGATTATACCAACACCGTATAGTGGCTGAAATACAAATTACATTCATCACAAAAGTCTCATGTGCTCTCAGAATTACAGCAAAAACAAGATACACAGTTACATTTCATATCCCATACCTTATACACAGTACGAAAACCTTACCCGCGCCTGTATATACCCACTTCTACAATCACCGCAGACGAAGTCGCGGGTACCAGCTAGTTATTAATACATACACATGCCTGTAGTGTTTGCAGATGTGTGTACGTGCAGTATGGAAAGACCGCAAATTATGAAGCATGTCTTATTTTTGTCCACATACAAGTCTTTTTGGTCTATGCTGGATTCTTTTTGAGGAGTTTGTGTCCAGGCCTCAGATGGCTGTGAATAGAAAAGGACAAGGGAACACTTCTTGCTCATAGACTATGCTAATATGGATATATTAATATTATTATTTATTATTACCATATTGATATGTCCATATTTTACAATTTTTTATGTTTAGATGATGCGTAAGGGTTGAGAAACCACTGAAGACTGGCGGTATGTTCCCCACCTGCACGGTACTCTGTTACTGTCAGTCTGTACGGTATATACGTGACAGTTATACACTCAGATCCAACATGATACGATGCTGTGGGCTAAATTGAACTATGTCTTTATTGCTGTGATTTGAGTCCCTGTTCTGTGGGTTGTTGGCACTTTTCCATTGAATACAAGTTTGTGGGTATCCGCCTGTTGGATTACAAGTGTCCAACACAGTATATATTATGTATAGCGTCACAACTGATATGACCAGACACAAATCTGACCTCATAGAAAAGAAGACGATACGTTCTGCCCCTCTGCATTTTTATACCTCACTGACGTGAAAAGAAATTGGAGGATTTCAGAAGCACAATGGATTCCAAAGGAGTTTCCTGACCTTTACAAAAACAACACAGAAATACCTGCAAACATCTAAATACAACAGGCAATCGTACTGTATAGTCAGTGTCAACATTCCTGCCGCTCCCATGATGACAATTCTACGGTATCTAGCCAGTCCTTGTTTTCTAGGAAGCAATGGCTTGTCATCACTACTAAAATCACCAATGCGGTCAGTTAGTGACTGCCGCACTTTAGTAGTGAGTACAATTTGAGGTGTGGTACCTGTTGAACTTGCTGGACTTATGTATCTATTCAGCCCACTAAGTATTTAACTATATATCTGTTTGAAGCTGGAATAATGCAGGGCAGATACCTAGCGGTAAATACAGACAAAGCAGATTAAACCTGAACTTCTGCAATTGAACTGCTGTAGTGTGATATCTTATCACAGGCGGAAGTACAGTTTTTTTAATCACTTCTTTTTTTTTATTTAAACTTTTTTATTGATTTTCAAATAAGAGGGTGGGTACAGAAATGAAAAGGGGAAAGAAACAAATACAGACAATCAGTAGTTCGCTATGTGCATTAATAGCATATTGACAAAGATATTTAAGAATGCAAAAATCAGTAGAACAAGCATAACAACAGGGCAGCTGGTATATAATAACCATAAAGTAAAATAACTACGGTATGTCTGACAGGTGGGAAGAGGGGGGGGGGGGGGAGAGGGTTAGGGGGGGAGGGTTTGTACAAATAAAGAATTACAGCTCCGATACAGACGTCACCTATAGTTATAGTTAGGCAAGCTCTAAATAAGAATGATCGTAGGAGGAAATCAGGTTAGCTCTATTTCCTGGGATCAGTAGAATTGCGATATGTTAACCATGGAGACCAAACTGTGGAGTATTTATCAATTGTCCTGTTCGACCATGCTAGCAGTTCTTCAAAGCCTGAGAACTCATTCACCTTAGCCTCCCAGAGTTGTATTGGCGGCGGGGCAGGTTCAGTGGCATAACTAGGAATGGCGGGGCCCCGTGGCGAACTTTTGACATGGGGCCCCCCCGACACCGAAGATCTCGACCGAGTCCCTCCTACGCATTCCTGCGCGCTCTATTATGACCAATAGTGGCCCCTGCACACAGTATTATGCCCCATAGTGGCCCCTGCACACAGTATTATCCCCCATAGTGGCCCCTGCACACAGTATT
Source organism: Leptodactylus fuscus (assembly GCF_031893055.1). Lineage (NCBI taxonomy): Eukaryota > Metazoa > Chordata > Amphibia > Anura > Leptodactylidae > Leptodactylus > Leptodactylus fuscus. The sequence continues at coordinate 222,619,067 of NC_134266.1, forward strand.
ATGTCCCTTAGAGGCTCCTGCACACAGTATTATGTCCCTTAGTGGCCCCTGCACACAGTATTATGTCCCATAGTGGCCCCTACAGGACTAAATGCTGTCACGTCACCCGCTGACCGCTATACCAGGACAATTGTGGATAAAAAATCTGGTCATGTGCATTACAATTTAGTAACTCCATGTGCCTCATATTAATAGCAGTTAACCCCATCATGTCCCTCACATTAACCCTTGTGTACCTCACATAAGAGTTACTGATATGTGAGAGACATGGAGGTAATAATAAAGTATCTTCATTACTATTACCCCCATATGTCTCACATATCAGTAACTCTTATGCTGAGGCACACAGGGGTTAATGTGAGGGACATGATAGAGTTCACTGCTATTAATATGAGGCACATGGAGTTACTAAAACAAAATTAATCACCCCAAATGCCTGATATTAATAAGCCTAGTAACCCCAGTATGTACCTGTGTATCTTCAGTTTCATTTTCCTGGAGCAGCTTCTTCCTCTTCTCCTCTTGCAGGACGGCAGGGATAAGCCCCGCCTCCTGGGCTCTCCTCAGCCCTCTCATTGGTGGGCAGTGGACAGGCAGAGAAAGGGAGGGGGGAGAGGGAGAGGGGGAACGTCCTGACGTCCTGAAGCGCTGAGAGGAGCCAGACCTGCAGCTCCTGTGTGTCAGCCGTTGCTGCAGCTTCGGGGCCCCCTGTTGGTGGAAAGTATTCCATCACAGGGGGCCCCGATCATTATACTCGGGGGTCCGAAAAGACCTCTGAGAATAATGATAGCAGCGGTAGCAGCTGTCACCGGGCCCCTAATGTCCCGGGCCCTGTGGCAGCTGCCTCTGCTGCCTCCGTGGTAGTTACACCACTGGGCAGGTTATAGCCAAAACTGCGGAATGAGGATTTTGGCTGCCGTCAATAGGAGTGTGATGAGTTTGTCTCTTGCTGGTGAATATGTAGTGTTCGGCAGAGCAAGAAATACCGCTTCAGGTGTGAGATGAAGACGTATAATAATAATAATAATAAATAATAAATTTTATTTATATAGCGCCAACATATTCCGCAGCGCTGTACAATTTGTAGGGTTCAAATACAGACAGAAAGATACGTTGCAAAGAGAGTTATTTCACACAATGGGAATGAGGGCCCTGCTCGCAAGAGCTTACAACCTATGAAGACGTTTGGATGTAATCCTCTGGATGAATGTTCTCCTGGAGTCTGGACCTGCTGCGATCTCACCGGAAGTAAGTGGTCACTCTCCTGCCACTGGCTGGTCAGGTGGGCGGCAGGGAAATAGAGGCTGACAGCATCCGCCATGGAAAACCGCTTAGTGTGGCAGGCCCCAAGATGGCTGCCGGACCAAATGCTGCCGATCCGCAAGCTATTCCTTTGGGCTGATGCACACCACGGGATCGGTGCAGGCTGTTCGGGTGTCTCAAGGTAGGCCGGCAGGACCGTAGCTCATACAGAATTGTTGGTATTCCAGCTTGCTCCTCTGACCTGGTACTCAGGGCAAGATGGGGGCCGCGTCCGGGAATCAGCAGGCCGTGGGTTAGGTAAAGTCCTTGTCTGCTCACAAGTAAGCAAGAGTGTCCTCTAGGCTTTACTGGGGGTTAAGGGGGATACCCTCAAACAGGGACACTTGTTTTAGTGGCTGTAGATGACCGCTATCCGACGATATAAGTAGGAAGGCAGTGGAGCTCTCTCACACGTCTACCTGCTTCGTCGGCTAGCCACGCCCCCCCAATTACTTTTCTTTGATTTTTGTTGTCTTCTGTGATACAGTATTATGCTGCAACAGTCTGACCAGTTGCAGAAGTTCAAGTTAAATCTGCTAGATCAGTAATTCTCTGCACGGTATTTCACATCCCCCATGTTTTGTTATACACATGTTTATTTCCTGTGTGTGTATTGGAACAAGACAACAAACAGAGAAGAAAGAGCAAAAATAGTTTCATGTAAAACTCCAAAAATGGGCAGGACAAATTTACTGGCACTCGAATCTTAATATTTGGTTGCACACCCTTTGGAAAAAAAAATGACTGTAATCTATTCATGTCTCTCTTATGTGGAGGGGGGGGGAGGGGGGGCTGCCTTCTCTTCTCCCAATAGCAATTTTAAGATCTCTCCACTGGTGTTCAATGGGATTTAGATCCAAACCAGTGGCGTGGAACGGCCTATTAAAAAAAAAAAGTAGCGGCTGTCGCCAGGCCCCTAATGTCCCGGTCCCTGTGGCAGCTGCTACCACGGTAGTTACGCCAGTGATCCAAACTCGTTGCTGGCCACTTCAGAACTCTCCAGCGCTTTATTTCCATCCACTTCTGGGTGCTTTTAAGTATGTTTGGGGTCACTTTCCTGCTGGAAGATCCATGACCTAGGACATAAACCTAGCTTTCTGACACTGGATCCTACACTGTGACCCAAAATCTTTTGGTAATCTTCAGATTTTATGATGCCTTGCATACAGTCAAGGCACCCAGTGCCAGAGGCAGCAGAACAACCCCAAAACATCTCTGACCCTCCACCATATTTGACTGTTGGTCTTGTATTCTTTTCTTTGTGGGCCTCATTTTGTTTTTGGTATATAGTAGAATGATGTGCTTTGCCAAAAAGCTCTATCCTGGTCTCATCTGTCCACAAGACGTTTTCCCAGAAGGGTTTTGGCTTACTCACGTACATTTTGGCAAACTGCCGTCTAGCTTTTTTATGTCTGTCAGTAGTGGGGTCCTCCTGGGTCTCCTGCCATAGCATTTCATTTAATTCAAATGTTGATGGATAGTTGACACTGATGCACCCAGGACAGATTGAATTTCTTTGGAACTTGATTGGGACTGCTTATCCACCATCCAGACTATCCTGCATTAAAACCTTTCATCATTTTTTTTACTCTTCCGTCCACATGCAGGGAGAATAGCTACAGTGCCATGGGTTGCAAACTTCTTGATTATGTTGCGCACCCTGGACAAAGGAACAAGATCTCTGGAGATGGACTTGTAATCTTGAGATTGTTGATATTTTTCCACAATTTTAGTTCTCAAGTTCTCTCACAGTTCTCTTCTCCTCTTTCGGTTCTCCGTGCGTAATGTGGCGCACACAGACACACAATGCAAAGATTGAGTCAACTTTTCTCCTTTTTATCTGGTTTCCGGTGTGATTTTCATATTGCCCACACCTGTTACTTGCCACAGATGAGTTTGAATGAGCATTACATGCTTGAAACAAAGATATTTACCCATAATTTTCAAAATGTGCCAACAATTTTGCCTGGTCCATTTTTGAAATTTTGTGTAAAATTATGTTCAATTTGCCTTTTTTCTCCCTCTGCATGATTCATGTGGACACCATGCGGAAAACACAAGGACCCCATTATAGTCTGTGGGGTCCGCGTGGTTTTTTTGCTAACTGCTTTTTAATGCGTCCCAAAGCGGACTCCCTGAAAGGAATGACAATTGCAGATGTGAACTGGGCCTAAGGCTTTATTTTATGTTGCTCATTTTTGTATGTGACCTCTCTTATGTCCTGGGTGAAAGCTGCAGAAGAGATTAAAAAGGAGACCACCAGCATGGAGGACTTTGTAAAACAGTTTGGGCAGGTTAACCTACAACAGCAGCAAGCTCAGGCACAGCAGCAAAAACCCCTGATGGAAGCCAAGAGGCCACAGCAGCAAGCACAAGCACAATAGCAGGAGGCGAACTTGTGGATTATGGAAATGCTGACGCAGCTCAGCAAGGCTTTGGTCAACCAGAGGACAGCAGGAGAGTATACTGGTGCAAGAGAAACCCAGAGGGTACAGACTACTGCTCGAGTTGCCATGCAGAGGGCTCTACAAAACATGATGTTCACAGACGATGTGGAGACATATCTTTGGATTTTTGAGCAAGTTACCAAGCACGAGAAAATGCCTAAGGATAAGTGGGCCGATATAGTGGCATTTTTTCTCACTGGGAACCCTCAAAAGGCCTACTATGGACTGGGTTGGACAAGTGGAACGTACAACGGCAAGCCAGCTGGTATGTTTAGTGGAACCATACCAAGCCACAGAGGTGTTACTGCAGGCGTCTCCCAGATCTACTAATCCCAAAGCTGGTAAGACTGCACCTACTACTGTGGGGGTCAGAAAGATTGTGAAGGGAGGTCGCTCAGAGGGGGAGCAGGCAGCTGGGACTGAAGGTGTTAAGCCCAGGTCTCGAAATGGAGACCCATATCGCCCCAGGTGTTGACAATGCCATGAACTAGGACATGGTGCTGCGTACTGTCCCCTGACAACTTAGCCCATGGACTGCAGCAGTTCTAAGCGGGTTTCCTTGTTTGCTCAATCAGCTTGTTCGGCAGAAACGGCAACTGAAGCACAAATTTGCTTTGATACTGTATGGTGAAACTAAAGAGTATTGTGTTGCAGAGGTCACTATGAAAACTACCTAAAAATGTGAATGTTGATGAAATTGTGATGTTGAAGGGTTCGGGGTTGTCTAAAGTTAACCCTGAACCCTTTGACTCTCACAGGGAAACACCAGCTGTAGGGAGAAGAGTGTTTGAGAGTGAAATTGGCAATGGCCCGTGGCATAACTGAGAGGTCATGCTGTATGTTTTTCCCTGATGATCCAGCAACGCTTGTGAAATGCATAGGGTTTATCTTAATACACTTATATTGAGGGAAAGATTAGTTGGGCTTTCAGACTAGGTGTCAATTTGATTTATGGGTGCTGGGGACATCTGGAACAAACGAACTGTAATTCTTTGTCCTTTTTAGAGCGTATAGGGGAACTATGAATGGGATGAACCAGAATCCATTATCCAGGTCACATAAATTTTCCCCTGTTGCCTGTGAGATAGATTGGGGGCATTGGAGTACCTGAGTTGAGATTACAGCAAGCATCCCCCTCAATCTTTGTCCCTCACCCAATACACACACTGTATTCCCATAATTGTCACTCAGTGAGATAATATATATGAGTCACGCCAGGTCTGCTTTAATTTATTAGATGCTGTGTGGGCTAATGAGTCAGTTGAAAATAACCTGAAATGGGAAAGATGTGGGGGTACTTATAAATGTACACCATACATGGTCTTAGTCCCTCAAAAACACTTTATCACTTGGTAGCACTTGGGTGTTTGTGTGTACCTTGCCCTAATTTTATGAGTACTAATAAAAGTGAAGATTTATTAATTTATTTGTTCAAACATTAGGAAATATCCCTGACCCTATCATTTTTATAATTTTTTTCTCTACTTTATACCTGATCCTTGATAGAGGCGTAGGCAGGATTTGACTCTCTGCAGTTTATCTATATCGTCTAGACTGAAGTAAAGTCTGCTAGGGGTCATGAGTGTCACAGTCAAATGTAGTGAAAATGTTGAGGGGGCATTCCAAGAGTTGAAGTCAATCCTCTGTAAACAGCCGGTTTTGGTCACACCTGACTTTACTAAAGAGTTTATGATTCAGATTGATGCCTCTGATGTAGGGTTAGGGTTGTTTCACATGGAGTTACGCTCCGCTCATTCAGACACGTAAACGCGTGTCAATGTGACCGCTGTAAAACAGAATTCCATAGACTTCAATGTGTGCCGATCTTACTCGCGCTACACATTGAAATCAATGGGAGGCTTTTAAACCCATTGATTTCAATGTGTAGTGTACGTAAGACCGGCACACATTGAAGTCTATGGGATTCTGTTTTACAGTGATCCCTTTGACACATGTTTACGTGTCTGAATGAGCGGAGCGTAACTCCGTGTGAAACCACCCTTAGGCGGAGTGCTGTCCCAAATAGTGGGTGTTGAAGAGCACCTAGTCACCTATCTCTGTAGAAAGCTTACACCACCTGAAAGAAATTATAGTATTGTGGAGAGGGAGTTCTTAGCCATTAAGTGGCCCTGGAATCCCTAAGGTACTACCTCCTGGGTCAACACTTTAAGCTGGTCACTGATCACTCTCCTCTAACATGGATGTGCCACTCTAAGGAACACTAGAGTCAACAGGTGGTTTCTGACCCTGCAAAACTCTTAATTTTACTGTGGAACACCGGGCAGGCAAGCTGCATGGAAATGCCGATGTTCTATCCAGGACCTATTGTACGTGGGTCAAAAGTGTCTGCTGCTACAGGGCCAAACAGGGACGTGGGGGTGTATGGGAGAAGGTGACAGGCAGAGTTCTGGAGTCCAGCTATATTAGCTCCAGATTCCTGACGTCTGTGGTCCAGTGCAGGTCTGGAATAGGTTTCAGCCCCAGGTGTGGGGTAATTCTCATTACTGGCCCATAAAACGCTGCAGTGCTTGCACTTCATGGTAGATCCTGAGAAGAGATGAAGTCCCTGGGTCTGTCCTGACACTGAGGGCCTTGTGATATGGTACAGTGTTTTGTTTTGTTTTTGTTTTTTTTTGGTTGATTCGTGTGGATGGTAGTAAGCCACACATTGGGTTAGTATTTTCAATTTATTTAACGCTCGGACGAGCAGGATTTTGTTTGCCGTTATTTTGCCTAAAGTTAAGGCTTAATTTTATTTTGCTCATTTTTGTGTCTGACGTAAATGTTTGTTTATTTTGCTGTATTGCTTAAATAAACCGCTTTGCTGTAAGATTTGTGTCCCTGCACCATTGCTTCTATCGAGCTACCTTCCCCACAATAGACAGTATATAATCCGTTCACCTTTTGGCTTGCCATACATTTATTGGAGGCTAGTATGTTCACATATGCAAATCGCACATCACTTTCAATATCTCAGAATTCATGCAGATGGCCTCAGGCGCCACATTATTTTTGAGTACATAGCCTGTGTTTCTAAGCACGAATTTGGTTATTCTACAAAACAGGTGAATTTGTAGTTGAAATTATCCATGAGAACATAGGCAGATGCTGTCACAAGTATATACGTTTCTCTGAATTATTAGTAGTTTACAGAATTGTTAGTAATCAGCGGTGTAACTACCGTGGTAGCAGCGGAGGCAGCTGCTACAGGGCCCGGGACACTAGGAGACCCGGTGACAGCTGCTACTGCTGCAGATTTTTTTTTTTTTTTTTTTTAAATAGGTCGTTACCTGCTGGAGTAACTCCAGCACGTAACGGGCCCTACTTACTGCAGCGCCGGGGGCTGCCTGAAGATGGAGAGGAGCTTCCTCCTCCACAGTCCATCTTTTAACAGTAGTAAAGTCAGCAATAGCTGCCTTTACTACTGCACCCAAGCAGCGGCCGCCTGCTGTCCGGGCCCCTGCTGCCTCCCGGCACTTGCATAGTGACAGCGGGCAGGAGAAACCTCTATCTCCAGCCAGCAGTCCCCAAGCCCTATGCCGGCATCTATACTAGTAGACTGAAGAACCTGAGACATGACATCATCATAACGTCATCAAAAGTCCTTTAATCTACTAACATAGACTCAGTGTGTTTTGTGGGCGGAGCTACCAGGATTGTGCAGGTCAGTGTACAATGGGGGGAATGGGTTGTAGGCTGTGAGGAAGAGGGGTACATGGGTGTGCAGGCTGTGTGTGAGAAAGTCTGCACCCCCATTCCTTCCTTTCTCACATAAAGCCTGCACACCTATGTACCCCTCCTACTCACATTCTGCACCCCCCATTCTGCCCTATGTGAGCAAAAGGAGGGAATGGGTGGTGTAGGCTGTGTGTGAGCAAGAGGGGTACATGGGCATGCAGGCTGTGTGTGAGCAAAGCGGGTGAGCTGGGGGCGCAGGCTATGTGTGAGAAAGAAGGGAATGGGGGTGCAGGCTGTGGGTGAGCAAGAGTGTGGTGGAATGAATGGGGAGTTTCCCCCTCCAGATCACCCTCTTGCTCTCACACAACTTGCACACCCATTTCCCCTCTTGCTTATACACACTCTGCACCCCATGTCACCCTCTTATTCACAAACAGCCTGCACGCCCATGTACCCCTCTTGGAGGGGGCCCCATGTCAATAGTTCGCCACGGGGCCCGACCATTCGTAGTTACGCCACTGTTAGGGAGCGTTCACACTACCGTCTGTGTCCGATAGGTAGTGTCCGCTCCTAGTGTCCACTCAAAATCTCTGTCTGCTTGAAAAGTCGGACATCTTTACGTGCGGACAGTGAAGGAAGGGCAGGGAGTGCAAAAGAACACACCTGATCGCCATTTAAATGAATGACAAGTGTCACGGACACAGCTAGTGTCCGCTCCTAATGTCCATGCCAGATTTTGAGCGGACACTAGGAGCGGACACTACCTGTCGGACACAGATGGTAGTGTGAACGCCCCCTTAGTAATGGGAACATGCTGTGAAAAAGATTTGCATCTTTTCAATGTTTTGTAATGCCTCCTGGTTATGGGTTATAAATAGAGATGAGCGAGTACTGTTCGGATCAGCCGATCCGAACAGCACGTTCGCATAGAAATGAATGGATGTAGGGGGGTTAAGCGGCCGGCCGCTGTCAAAGCGGAAGTACCAGGTGCATCCATTCATTTCTATGGAGTGTGCTGTTCCGATCGGCTGATCCGAACGGTACTCGCTCATCTCTAGTTATAAATACAATGGTGAAATACTGACCAAAACTGTGAAACCTTGTGAAAGTGGTTTATTTCTCTTGTACTACCCAAATCACTGTTCTGGTTCTTTTTGAAGTCTATAGGAATATTTTTCTTTACTATAAATCTGAAATTTTAGATATTTGCATCTGCAGGGGTCTCAAACTCAGCAGGCTAAATGGGTCGCACATTAGAAGTTGACAGGCCGCGTTCCATATGCAGTAAATTGGCCCTCACCAGTATCCCAATACAGTAAAATGACCCTTACCAGTTGTCCTCCACACAATGACCTATGTATAGTGGCCAGGCCCAATCACTGCCTTTATACAGAATTTATTAATAGTACAATAGTCGGCCACACTCATCCAGGTACACTGCTGTGATGTGTCATATGGCTCCAGAGCACGAAGGAACAGAAGCTAAACAGAGCTAAATATTGCACTCACTCCGTTCTTCATCCTACAAGTTGGAAAGAGGTAGACTCTTACAGAACTGGGTTTAGGCTTCACTTATCCATGATTCTGTGATCTGGCTGAATTTTTAACAATCAGATTGGCAGAACCTAGAAGAACTGGCCGTATCCCACCCCTGGCTGTGGGCCGCAGATGGCAGCCGTAGGAGCTAAGACCACAATGTAGATTAAAAGATTGTTGAATGTCACTTTCACAGTTTAAGCGCCCAGATATCATCATAATCTGGATGTAGCAGCCAAGGGCCCACAACCCACTCCAACTACATCTACTAAGTATAACTTGAGAAATGGATCTAGATTTTCTGCAGCGTGCTATGCGTGCCTCATATTTTGTCCCTCTTACTGTCTTTTAAAAGTTTGGAGGTATGCTGTTACTTGCTGAGTAACTCCAGCAAGTAGCAGGCTCTACTCACTTGCCAATCTGCGCTCCTGTTCATGGCCAATTTATCTTGCAAGGTTCGTCTAGCCATTTTGTTCGGGCCGACCACATCCTTACTGAAACTTTCATTATATATTATACTGTGTGAAAGGACCACTATGGGATATTATACTTTGTGAGGGGCCGCTATGGGATAGCATACTGTCTGGAGGCCTCTTTGGGACAATATAATGTGTCCAAATGGGGCGTTATACCATGTGGGGGCCAGGAAAGGGGACACTATTTTGTGTCTGCTATGGTGCCCAGTCCTTGCTAGTTATGCCCTTGCTCAAAACTCAGGCTAATTCTCAGATAGACATTCAACACCTTCAGACATAGGCTCAGCTCCAGAATTTCACCACATGGATGGAATGTCAGACTGATAGCACCAGAGGTCTGGATAGAAGACCTGAAGGAGTAGGAGAAACTTCCTCTTTATATAGGAGCTTTCTAGCCCAGTGTGACAAAATAGCGTCCATAAGGCATCAGGCCGCTAAGTGCAAAGACTATGATTTCACCAATTTGGAAGAATCATTGCACTGCTCTCTTTCCAGAAGGTACCAGACTGGACTAGACAAGGGTAGAACAGATGACGCAAATACACAACATCAGCATATTCAGTACAATACACATCATAAAATGCATACAGGCCAGTCTAGGGTAAGAACCTAAAAGAGGTCTCCAACCTAAAGTCATTTTCTGGAAAATTACATGGCCTCAACTTTATTATAAAACTATACACTTTTGTGTTAGTTTATGCTTATTTTTTGTATATGAAACTATTATGTTTGTCTGTCTAATGTACAGACAAGATATTAAACCTGTTTCACTAGTATAGCAAGAGACAAAACTGTGAATGTAATCGAGGAATTATGTATTTTACTGGAGTAATTGTCTAACCAGAAATGCTGGAAGATTTAACACCGGTGGAAGCAGCGAGGTCATCTTAATATGTTATCATATGAGTTTGTGGGTGTGATACATTGTACTGCTGTCATATCCTCATTCAGCAACCCTTACATGGCTTGTTGATCCTTCAGCTCAGACATTCATCTGAAATTACGTTACTTTGGGTAAATAGGTAAAAAGTCAAGGCACACAATGTGGCGGCAAACGCAAGCTGATCTGTGCCGAAGGGTGTTTGTTACTTAACAGAGGAAGTTTGTCACCAGAACCCAACATATCAACCCAGCCCCAAAGATAGATAGGTGAGGCTCTCCTGAATCAATGTGTGTTTCCTTGTGAATGGGTACTTACATTGTCAAGATAATGCTATTTTTGTCAATATGCAAATTAGCTATTTGGAACGGTGAGTGCGTTGCTGTAGTGACAACACCTTTGTTGCTCCAAAGAGCATATCTGCTAAGAGGAGAATATCAAAATGAGGCACTGATTCACAAGGGGGAAACACTGTTTAATTCATATGGATGACCCCAACATTGGCTTGCAAATGTATTCATACCTCTTGAACTTTTTCGTATTTTGACACTTTGCAACCACAAACTTAAGTATATTCTATTGAACGTTTAAGTGATAGACCAACACAAAGTAGCAGATAATTGTAGCAAAGGGTGACTACAAAATATGCCTATAGCTATGACTAAGAGAACAGAATGTAGGTCTTGAAATGCGTAGCCTTTCTTATCTTATCTACTGGATCCATGCTGTAAGCTTTTTATCTTTATATGAAGTCAAAGTTACATTTTATCTTCTTTTTTTTTTTTTGAAGATTCGGGTGTGCTGGGTGTTTTTTTAAAAAACTTTTTGCAACTACAAAATATTGCTATAGGTGGGCTGAATACTTTTGCACGCGACACTTTTCAGATTTCGATTTGATTAAATCTTGAAAACCCTGTACTATTTTCCTTCCACTTTACAATTATCTGCTACTTTGCGTTGGTCTACCACTTAAAATCTCAATAAAATACATTTAAGTTTGTGGTTGTAAGATAACAAAATGTAAAAAAGTTCAAGGGGTATGAATACTTTTGCAAGCCACTGTATCTATCCGAAACATCAAACATAGTTTTCATTTGGTGCAATCTTTAGTGCATGCCAGCTGTTATAAGTAGTATGTGCCTATTTGGGACCTGTTGGGGAGGGGCATGCCTATCGCGGCCCAGAACATTTAACTAGCATAAGGCTAACATAAGTAAGTCTTGAAGTGTTCTCTAGCGTAACGACTGAAGTAGGGTCCGATCCTGGAATCAATCAGCGTAAGCGGACTTCGTAGCAAGTAATATGCGGTGTGAATGTGATTTTATTCACCAACAAAAATTCCAACTGTAGAACAAGTAACGTTTCAGTCACTGTGTGACTTTCGACAGACTCTTAGGAGTAGAAGGTAATAGTACAGCTGGAGAGCAGGAGTAGAATAAATATATCACTCTGGCTTATGTTGCTGTATATTGCATCCAGGAGATGGTTAATGCTGTGAGTTGGAGCACTGTCTAACAGACTGGCGCTTCACATCTTGTGGCTGGAGAACAATAGTACAGATAGAGAGCAGAATATGGGTTAAGTTGAGCATGTCGCTCTGGCATCTGTGCCGAGGTGCTGTATCCAGGAGATTGCGGCTGCTATGAATCTGAGAAACCCCCTTTTACTCTCACAGGACGATAGCATATTCCTTTCTTAGTACTAAATGTACAATAACCATATGAGGAAATTCTGAGGTAACAGGACGGTGATAGCCAGAACCTCCATCTATTAACCACTCTGGAGCACATGGCATTACATGCCAAATCCATTGCTTCAATTAGACACCATATGATACTTCATCACCCCAATGGTGATGTCACCAAAATGTGAATTTTATTCATTTAAGTCCATGCTCACTCTTGGTTTAGGAGTCCAGTAGGCATTCCTACCCAGCGATTGGCTGCTATCTCTGCATCCACAGTCATACAGGGAATAATAATAATAAATAATAATACATTTTATTTATATAGCGCCAACATATTCCGCAGCGCTGTACAATTTGTAGGGTTCCAAATACAGACAGAAAGATACATTACAAAGAAAGTCATTTCACACAATGGGACTGAGGGCCCTGCTCGCAAGAGCTTACAATCTATGAGGTAGAGGGGGTGACACAAGAGGTAGCAGGGGCGGCATTGCTTATGCAGAGGTCAGACACTTTTGTAATAGAGGTTACTGTCATTACACAAAGATAAGACTTTATGAGCCATCACTAGTTGTGTCCTTTAACATGTGGCTGGAGCTTGGCCATATAAAGTTAGCCTGAAAAGACATTATATCATGCGGGGAAAGAGGAAGGTTAAATTTTGGAGATTCTAATTATAGTATAGAAGGGTTTACGTTAGAAATTGTGATAGGTTTGTCTGAAAAGATGTGTCTTTAGTTTGCGTTTGAAACTGTAGAAATTGGGAGGTACTCTGATTGTCCGGGGTAGAGCAGGGAAAACTGTCAATCACTGATAGGACTGCCCACATGACCACTAAACTCAGAATGACTTATAAACAAATGAATTGCTAGTTATATACCCTGCAGCTGATTTCTAGCAGTTCTCGCATCTACTGCTATCTAATACATTATACATTTTGTACTATGTAATACAGAGCAGGTAACAAGGGCAGTCATGGGCAGCAGAAGGCCCCTGTGCAAGAATGGACCCCTTGTTCTCCAATAGCTCATTATGGAGATCCCCCTTTTGTCCCAGAATAGTTATATATTGGAATTCTAATAAACTGTAAGAAGATGTTTTTGGCGGCTGTGAGTCCCCTGATCTTCTGGGCCCCTGTACAGCCGCACAGGTTGCACATATGGTATGTCCAACCCTGGCAGGTGAAGGGAAAGATCAGTACGATCATGTATAAAGAAAGCCAAGGAGTAGTTGCATTATATTGTTAACTGTGTTCCTAACTACTAATAAAGGGGCATTGGGACAGCTAAAAAGAAAAGGACATCCAAAAAATTGTAGTATCATCCTCTATCTGTAAAAGCAGATCCCGTATTAGAAGGTTTTGGCCACTCCTGGAGTAACATAATAATAGAGAAAATACTTAGTACAAGACAAATAGAGAACATGAAATCAGGTTTTAATAACTTACAACAATGCTTTAGACAACATTTCTATAAACAATGCTTTAATAAATGTATGTAATTCAAGTATATAAGAAACATTCACTCATTTTATTTACTGAGGTCTTTGTAGGCAGTTTCTACTTCTGGTTCCTACATAGCAGGAATAATAAATACTGACCGAATGGAGATAGTTTGAGATAAGTAATGACAGCCATAATAAAGTACCATATGCCGTAACCCTCACATATCCTCAGTTAGTCAGTGTCTATACAGCCAAGGCTCAAATTCAGATCATATCTGTTTAGCAGATTCTTAACGGATGCAAACAGATGGTGATCCATTTACATAGACCTCAATGGTGAAGAAAAGTGGAGAAAAGGGATCAGTTTCTCTCCATTTTTTTTACATAGAGTCTGAAGTATGGTAGTATATATTTTTGTGACCGTCAAAAAAAATTCAAAGAAATGGATCCTGTTTCTTTTTGATGGATATCTGGACATCGACGTCTATTTTAACGGATAGCCATCAGTTTGCACAGATGTAAAAAACTGAATGTAGCCTAAGTAATAAATAATCTACTTTCCATTTCTAATTCTATATAAGCAAATGTCTTCAATGCTATGTTCATATCACATCTGGACATTCAGTTCATAGTATACAGTATGTCTCAAAAAATGCATCCAATATCCCTAGATTTCTGTGGGAGTCATGTATATCAATCACGTCTTCTTTTGGCTTCTTCTGTACAGAAAAATATAGTGCAGAAGTTTTACCAACCATAAACATACAGTTAATAAGTAGAAGGGATCTAGATTATAACAGCATAGATCTTGGATACTAAACTAGTGGACCACAGTCCAGGCCCCTTCCTTGGACACCAGCTGTCTGAACCCCTGCCTCCTTGCTTCTGTATAATGCTGGTTGGCAGAAAGACTGATATACTGAACACTGTCCCTTTAGCAGCGATGGATGTTAGAAGCGGCAGCAAGGACCGACACTCTACTGTTAGCACTGTGGACAGTGGTCAGGATATCAGTCTGTCATTATGCAAGAGCACATCGGGAAACTTTCCTGTGGCACCCTGCATTTTCTGTGTGGGCACGTTGTTGGCATTATACAGTGTGAGATCACTAAGGGAACATGATACTGTGTGGGGCACTATGGGGGTACTTTACTGTATGCAGCACTAAGGAGGTTTCATCACTGTATGTTATATAGAGAAGTGCACTATTACTTTATGGGGGCACAGAAGGATTGGGTGGCATCAAAGATGGTTTGGGCGGGACTGGAAAGAGGTTAGAAGCGCTCCTTAACATATATAAATACTGGACATAATTGTTCACTGTTCAGTTCTGACGCTTACTAAAAGTAGCTGAGTACCCCCCGCATAGATCACATTATTTCTGTACATTTTGTTACATCTGTGTTGATTTTTTGTCAGTTTTCTGATGTCAGATCTCCCTGCCTGTTTACAGAATACAAGAAACCAGATTCATAAACTGGATATAAATAAGTTATTCTAATGCCCATAAAAATATTTGTCAAAAATTACATAACTTATTGTTTTTTACACAACAAAGCATCTAGCTTTTTAATTCTATGTACACTGAATAGTTTGTGATATTATACATTATATACATTTAACAATATACTGGATAAAATAACCTTAAGGGTATGTTCACTTGGTGTAATTTGGCACTGACTTTGAGGTGCATTTGAATCTGCCTCTCATTGTCTTTAATAGGAGGCGTAGATAGAAACAGGACACTGAAAAAACAAGTGTCCTGCTTGATCTCGCCGCGGAGCCACTCTGCTGATGAGGCCCATTCATCTATGCCTAGTCAGTGAGAAAAATCTGTGGTGGAAAGTGAAAGGGAACTTGAGACAGAGGTCTGCCTAAGCGGCCATTCACACCAAGTAATTTGAAGCTGGCCTTCAATAAGCTCTCAACGATCATGGCAACTCATCACCGGCTACAGATCTCATTCCTGGCACCATCAATCTATGGCAAAATGGTGACACCCATGCGCCTTCACAAAAATGGTGCCTAGCTCAGCTTTGACCAAGGCATTACTGCTGGGTCTTTGCTGTATAATACTTATTATTTAAATACCCAACATCCACCATAATAGTACGGTGGATGTTGGTAAATGGTTAGAGGATTTCATCTCAAAATCTGTGCCAAATTCCGCTCTGAATTTGACTCCTATTGTTTTAAATAGGACGCAAAGGAAAAAAAAAAAACGTGTCCTGCTTGATCTTGCTGCTCAGATTCTCTGTGATAAGGCTCATCCTCTGACCATACTTAGCAAGAGAAATCCATTGAAGGAAAGTGCAGGGGAGTTTCATACAGAAATCTGCCTAAGGTGGAGGCCTAGAAACGCAGCTTTTTCTGTTGAAAATTATGTTGCGGTTTTTTGAGCCAAAGCCAAGAATGGCTACAAAAGGAATGTTAAATATATAGGAAGCTCTCTCCTTCTACCTTCTGCTCAATCCACTCCTGGCTTTGGCTCAAAACACCGCAGCAAAATTTGCAACAAAAAAAGGTGCGTTTCTGCAACGTGGGGCTTTAGCCTAAGGTTGAGGCCCCATGTTGTAGAAACTAAGCTTTTTTTGTTGCAGATTTTGCTGCGGTTTTTTGAGCCAAAGCCAGGAGTAGATTGAGCAGAAGGGAGAAGAATAAGAACTTCCTATATATTCCCCATTTCTTTTGCAGCCATTCTTGGCTTTGGCTTAAAAAACCACAGCAAAATCTGCAATAAAAAAAGCTGCGTTTCTGCAAAGTGGGACTTTAGCCTTAAGGTGGATACCAGCTTAAAATCAGCTCCAAATTCCAGACGGAATCTCTCACTCATTGTTTTCAATGGCCAGCAGTGATGTATGCTTCTTTTTTTGAGGATGCTGAAACAAGAGGCGCCCTGCTTGACCACGCTGTACCATGGCTGACTCACTGGCACAAGCCTTACATTAATAAGCCCATTGAATAAGAGGCTATCAGTGAGCAAATGCGCAGGAAAAAGCCAAATCTATGCTACAGCTTTCAGCTGCAAGTTACACAGGGCCCAAATTTGGAGACCACCACAAACTCTTCTCTAAAATCCTGTGGTAACCTACTCTAAGAAAGTACACTACGCATTCATCTCCTGAGCAGAACTGGATGTTACGTTTAGTCAAACAACCATAAGTTTTCAGTGGTAAAGATATTATCACAGTAATGTACAGTATACAATAAATATAACTTAACAACAATGTGTTCACAGCTTGAAAACAGTTTTTGGGGAAAAGACAGGAGAAGGCATTGGACGAGGCCCCCTGAAAGTTGGGGGCTTTGAGTCAGTGATCTGGATTTTGTCTCTGCAAAATTTTATACATGTTATTTTGTATTCTTCAGCTGTGATTCTGTCTCTGTTTTAGTACCATGTGCACTGGAATTTTTTTGTCTGTAGAAATTTTCTGGTAGCAGGGGCTGGAAACGGTATTGATATCCATATGCTCTAAGATGGTAGGTAAAATACTCCAGGGTGTGCATGAGTTCAGCATCGACATAGTGATATGATATGGCCAGGTCTGAACAGCATTGAGGACCCTGTGAATGAAAACATGGGATGTTATCTAAATTTATAACGGGAAATGAGAAACGTTTTTTCTAAATATTATTTTATATTGAGTAGAAAGAAGGTAGAACATAATATACAATATATATAATAAGTCTATTTAAAAAAAAATCCACGAACACAAAATTGCAGCTTTAAAATGATCACTAAAAATGTTATCTGCCTGAAAATCTTCTAAGTTCCTGCCACTTCTTGCTAACTTGTTGTTCACTCCCTGTAACTAGGGAAGTTCTTTCTTTAGAAACCAGCAGAACACACAATGAGTGGAGTAGGGGATGATCATGTCTCTCCTTGCACAGTGAATGGAGAGGGGAAGGTCTCTCCTCACAGCCTCTACATTTTTCCATAGCTTTCCCGACATTTGCCATAAAATGGCGGTTGTTCAGGCGGGAAGACCAGGCCGCAATGCCTGCACTGATTGTGGACATTTTTACTGACCCTTAGGTAGGGTTCACGCTACTGTTAAATCAGTTAAGAAGGTGTCCATTAAAAAAAAAACCAAAAAAAAACCCAGACACCTATCATAACGGACACAAACAGACACAAACTTAAAATTAAGGGAATGGAAATTTTAGACGGTTCAGCTAGTGCCGGTTGCTAAAATCTTGTACGGACAATAGCTACGGACACCAACGGTAGTGTGAACGCCCCCATAGAATACAAGTGACATGTCATAAAAGCAAAGCCTGTAAGGAAGTCACGCAAACACAGTTTTTCTACAATTCCACCCCATTGTGATTTTTTTTTTCTAGATTCCCAGTACATTGTATGGAATATTAAATGGTACCACTATGAAGTATAATTTGTCCCACAAACATTCAGCTCTCATAAGGATCTGTGAACTGAAAAATAAAAAGTTGTGGCATATAGAAGCCGGGGAGTCAAAGTCTAAAACTCAAAAATCCCAGCAGTGGGAAGAGGTTAATGTTACTGTTTCTATATAAGTCACATATGTTGTTCCATGGGATTAGCATATGGGAAGATCATTCCTTTCTATCCTCTTACACCCAGTAACCTCAATGTTAACATTTGTAGCCTTTTGCATACTTTTTCTCATAGTAAAATAGTTGGCTTTGAATATCCAAAAATCTTGTAAATGAAACTTACCTCTATAATAGGATAATAACAGTAATGGTGATAAGAACTACCCGCAGGGAAATGTCCACTGATGTGAAAATCAGGTGCAAATGGATGAAAGCTCTCTCTTTTTTCACTGTCCCTTGTATCAGCAGGTATCACTCCCATCTTCTCCATGCAATCTCCCAATTCCAAATCTTCAACAGAGGATTTGTGAGTACAAACCCCTGTATTGAATCCTTCTATGAAACGTCTCAAGGATTCCTTGCTGAGCACATAACCAGCTCCACCGCTCATATAACCTTGCTTGACAAATACTTTAAACCGCTTGCCAAAGTATAGCGGCTGCTCTGTTGAATAGTTGGATAGCATCCATCGTAGATTGTCTACCGCAACGTAAGTGTCATCATCTGCCTTTAAGAACCAGTCAGCATCATGAAAGTGATGTTTGTGTATATATTGGAAAGCTTTTATAGTCTTCCAATAGAGGTGATCTCTGCCTTCCTCGGTGTTCAGTCCAATGGTTGGAAAGGTCTCACTTGTAGTTGAGCTCATAAATAAAACCTTATTACAGTGGCGAGTCCATGTGTTCTTTACGTGAATAGTCCTAGTCTGTAAGTGAGCCGGCGATGTCATAACCCAACACAAGACACGGACTTTGCGTGAAAGTTCACCACTCACATTGCTATCTGCAACAGAAAAATACACAATTATTAAATATAAAATCATCAAATTCATTTTCTTTTCAAAAGTTTAATTTAACTTATCGAATATTTCCACTTATTCCAGATGAGACCTGAAGGAAAGTTCTACTTCCTAATATAAGTTACTATTTGCTAATATAATATATAATCACCTTCCTCATTGTAAAATGTATTAAAATATAAAGAAATAATACAACCTTGCTAATTTTAGTAAAATGTATTGAAAAGATATGTATGAGATAAGAAATAAAAAATCTTTATCTCTTTGAAATTCTATCCTTCAATGAATTTTCTCTCTAGTCCAAACCATTCCTGAGTAGTCAATACTGTTAATTCCAGCACCGAATATACTAATTAGGCTCCCTACTGTCAGATGGGAGGTCCTGGGCTGAAGCAGAGAAAGACAACCCACCTAAGGGAACATAATTAAGATTTTGGGTGGTGCTGAGACTAAGGGTAAGTTCACATGGGGCTTTTTGGTCCGGAACTTGAGGCAGAGGCCGCCTCATGTTCCGGACCAAAAAACGGGTAGCTGCGACTGAATGCTGGTGCAGTGCATCAGCATCCAGTCGCGCACTCCGCTCTGGATGAGGCCCAACGAATGGACCTAGTCGGGAGAAGGGAGTGTCTTCAGGCCGAATTGCGAGGCGAAATGGCCTGAACAATGAGCATCTCGCTTGTTTCTTCCGGCTCCCAGAAAAAAGAACTGACCGATTCCCATTGATTTCAATAGGAGCCGTCTTTTGGTCAGGATTTTGAGGCGGATACGGATACTATCACAGTTTTGTAAATTGCACCATGTCAATTATACCTATGGAAACACTGGCGGTTTCCCTATAGGTATAATGGAAGCAGAAGCAGGTTTTCTATGCGGACTTGTTTTTTCTGTATATTGTGAACTCCATATAGGGCTCACAATTTATATTTTTTCCCTATCAGTATGTCTTTGGAGTATGGGAGGAAATCCACGCAAACACGGGGAGAACATTCAAACTCCTTGCAGATGTTTTAAGGATTTGAACCCAGGACTCTTCCACCATGTTGCCTCTCTCTGCTGACTTTCTCTAAAAAATTTGCTTCTACTAAGGTTTATCCCACAGTGCTTTTTTTCTGTGGCCCACTACATGTGGCTTTAGCTTACAGTGGTCTTCCACCATAGATCCTTATCCAAATTCTACCCCTGGGGAACCCATGGCTGAAATCCAAAAAAGAGCTTGAACCTTCTGTCCAGAAAGCTCCTGTTTGTAAAGGGAAAAAAAGGTATCTGTTACTCCCTGCCAATGAAACTATGGGAGCCAGATTCTGCCAATATTTGGGGTTGATTTTGAGGCAGGATTATCCTCAAAATCAATTCAAAATTCCTCTGTGTGAACAAGTCCTAAAAATGTCAAGGAGGCAACTTTCCCTTTTACTGATACACCTGCAGCCTTATGTGGCTATGGAAAGATTTTTAACCAGTGAAATGTGAATTTTTACTTTCAAACATGATATATTCTTTAGGAATTTTAGGATTTGACACAGGGGTCATATAAATAATTTTGAGTTCTGTATAAAAAAACAGCTTTGGTCATGATTAAAAAAAAAATCAATAAAAGAATTAAATTGAAAGTAATTTTGTGTGCAATTTCAGCGCTGAAAGCCTCAAATTTACTTCAATGGGTTCTGCTAGGAGAAAAAGAAACCCATTGAAGTCAATGGGAGGCTTTTTTTCAGCGCTGAAATTCCACACCAAATTCCTCACCATTTTTTCTCTGTGAATGGCCCCTTTTTACGAGGGAGTCAAATATTATGGCTCATTTCAGTGTAATATGGCTTACATACACATATTAAGTTTTATACATGAAATCAAGTACATATACATACTATGTATCTTTGCCTTAAACTTCCTTTGACCTATGGGGGTTGTGGGTCATTTGATGTGCTGACTTTGTATGCTAATGTTTGACGCTTCTTTTGTTTGGGGATGTTCTTAGTCATGTATCTATTTACCATCCTTGGGCTATTGAAATGTATATTTTTTTGGTCCATTAAGGTCTATTCACCTTCCTTAGGTACAATCAAAATGTTTATTAATCTTTGAAGTGTCCCATTGAAATGTCTAGTGAGGTGTTGATCAACCTTCCTTGGGACAATTGGAGGGTTTATTCCATTGTCCATTGTGTAGCTGAAGGGAGATGAATGGCTCAAACTAGTGGGTATAAGATCATTGTCTGCCCCCATCTTAGAAGATATAAGAAGAGCTGACATGAGGGAGCTTCACACTGGACCATAACCATAACTGTGTCCAGATATTGCAGATTTTTTTCATATTCCTGGGCCATAAGGAGATGGGCATGGCTCCCCAGAGAACAGTGATGTAAATATTTTGTTCAACGAAGTATAATAAGCTTTTTTTTCTACTTTTTAACCTTTTAATTGTGTGAATCTTTCATTATACAGTAATTCCCTTATTAAAAATCATACTCATATGTGGATACATATTTTCATATTTGGATACACCATTACAGTGAAAGAAATAGATTTACTAATGAAAATAACATAGAAATCTACTGCATTAAGATGTGCACCAAAATATATGGCAACATTGTTTGCCATCAGTAAGCCAATAAATAGGTGGTATAAATTTAGACTCTACAAATTTATCATCAACATCGGCCAACAATATGCAAAAAATTTGGAGTAAACTGGCCAGATGATCAGAATTTTTTGCAATGTTTTGTTGAGCATTTTTTTTTGGCTTTGGCCTCCTCATAATCACAATCAGACATTAGTTGCTATACAATGTACACGAAGACAAGAATAGACATTGAGGGAATACTTTACCTTTGCTTGATAACACTTCTACATTCCATTTCCATGGAGTTTTATGGATATTTCTCAGACGACGATTATTCTGCTGTTTATATCCAGTCCAGAATGATGTTAGGAAAATGACCAGAACAAAACCAAAACTGAATGATGGCCATGAAAACTGTCCACGGAGAAAAATCATGGTTCCTCTCTGCAAAATAGATATATATAGTTTTAAATAAGGCTGGCCCTCACAACATGAGGCTCATACTAGCATTCAGGTCTCCGTTATTCAGGTTGACATAAGGATACGAAATAAAAAAATAACTTGTCCACTTAAAATTCATTTAACTGCAGACATCCCCGGACCCCATAGACTATAACGGGGTCAGCTGAGTTTCCACTGGCTTTATACTGAAACCAACAGACCGAAAAATCCTCCTTGTAGGATGGTTTTGGAAGTCACAGCATGTCAATTTTATCTACGGAAACGCCAGAGGTTTCCCTATAGGTATAACTGAAGCAGAAAGTCTGCAGAGGAAACAGTATAATGGCCCCCACCACTATCCCCATACTATATAATGGGCTCCATCACTGTCCCCATACTATATAGTGGCCTCCATCACTGCTCTCATACAGGACAATGGTCCCCATTAGTGGCTCCCATCACAGCCCTCATACAGTGTCCCTCAGAAGTGGCCAGACCCTCAAACAACTTTGCTCCCTTAGAAAGTTTCCCCACAAAAGACTAATTATTGATTCTTATTGATTACCTCTCTGCTTCCCAGCCTGGCTCTTCCTATGCTGCAGTTGCACTGCTGTGACATATCATGTATATAGGAAGGGGTGGGAGGGGCCGGGGATAGAGAGGTAAGTACTGTAGTAATACCTCTCACTCCTCCCTCCCTACAAGTTGGAAAGTAGTAGGGCAAGCTCCAGGTTAAAAAACGGATCAACAAAGCCAAACGGAACATGTTGAATCTCTTTCCTGCCTTTACTGCATAAATTTGTGATGCTCCAGATATTGTTATACCATGCCTGACCTCAGTATTCTTGTAAACTTGTCATCATCTTATCTAGTTAGAACTTAAAAGGTATCAACGAAAGAAGATCCTTTAGTTTTTATTTCTTTGCATTTTACATAAAGCTGCAGAATGCCATTTACAAGCAAAGCCGTCAGACTGACTGACAGACTCCTCAAGTTCAAATTTGGTTTGGTTATAACCCACCTTATAAAAATATACAGAGTTGGTCGGAGAAGGGCCCGTGAATGTACCATGAGTCAGTAAATCCCATTCTGCTGCTGGCTGTGTAGTGTAAAATATAGCAGCTGCAGAAGCCAGGCAAAGCTAAATTTCAATAAAAACCTATTGTAAAATGTTTTTAACCTCAAATATTATATATGTAAATCAATAATAAAAAAAATTGTCTCTAAAGATGTGCACAGCCTTTCTATAAATGATTCTTAGGGAAGTCTCAAAGGGTAAGCTATTTAAAAACACCCTGGACCATTTTATCTTTAATCACATGAGAATCGGCACTCCAGACGTTCAGATTTGCATTTCTGTTCATTTAATTCCTGTTCTCGTGTCAAAGTCCAAGTAGTTTTTACTCCTCCATATTACTTTAGTTGTAAATCTGTAATATATCTGATAACCTACAAATGTGTTCTACTGTACAATATGAGGAAGTTAAAAAAAAAAAAAAAAAAAAAAACCTGCTTCCTGGAAAGACTCCCTTAAATCCATAATCCATACCTTATCGTATCTTATCTTAAGGTATGAATTTGCAGGCAGCACGAATGTCCACGATGTACAAGGCAATAATCCATCTGCGCCTCCAGTAATTTTAACTCCGTACAAACTGCTCTGCTTTAGATTTCATGGTAACTAAAGGGTCAGCGAGTCATTAGAGGTCAGGATTATACATGTAAATTATTGGGCTATGGCGCATTGTCAAGTATTACTCTGGTTATCTGAAAGTCAAAGAGTATGAATGTGAATCAATGATGCCATATATCATTACTAATCTAATGGTTATCTTGTACTTGACAGGTTTTTATTAATTTTTTCCTACTATATAGTAAGGATTCATGTATCTAGTGTTTGCTATTATTAGTATGATAGCTTCCTATATTACTTGTGACATCACAATGTACGTATAGCTTTTTTGCCTTAGAAGGCAAGGAGTGAACCTAGACACACTTCTTAAGTTTCCTTCACCACCAAAGTCACTTAATTTAACAGTGATGTTTTGGGCTACTGAGCCCTTTGTCAGGCTGTTTGCTGCCAGTGGCCATGAGCCCGCGAACCCCATAAATACCGCTATCATTATACTCGGGAGGGGGGGTGGCTTTCAGACTCCCCCAAAGTATAATGATCAGAGGGCAAGGAAAGGTGAGGGTACATAAAAAAAAAACAAGCTTACTTACCTCTCCTGGGCTATGGTAGGCTTTGGACCCACTTGATGACATCCCAGACTTCACGTGGGGTGGGCTTGTGTCATTATGCATCACAACCCAAGCCTGGCTCAAGTGACGTCTCTTCCATCAATGAAGATGGTTGACATCAATGGAGTGTGTGCCGGAGCCCAGTAGAGGTAAGTAACAGTGTTTTTTATCTTTGTATCTTCACCTGGGTCTCCGATTATTATACTCTGGGGTCTGAAAAGACCTTAGAGTATAATAATTGTTCATGGGTGGTCCACAATGGGGCATAACATTGTGTGCATGGGCCACTATGGGGCATAATAGTGTGTGCAGGAATGCGGGCGAGGCCGGTCGGTCAGGGTCTTTGGGGGGGGGGGGTCAGTCGGGAAGAGGGGGCCCATGTCAAATGTTCGCCTTGGGGCACCATTCCTACTTGCGCCACTGCATCTAAGTAATACTTTAGTCTCCAGCCCACCACCTCTTCTGCAAGACACTCCAGTCTCTCAGGCCACTGATGCCGTCTCAGTGACTAAGCCTACTATGGCATCCAGTTCACTCATGTTCTTCCGGGGAACAGGCCTCAAATCTATCAACTTTTACAGGCCAACTATAGATCAACTATAGTCCAAATATGGACCATCTATATTGGGTCCCTTGGTGCCAAACAATTGTCTTTCATCAACATCTATTTGTCTTTTGTATAGGATTTACAGTGTCGCACAACATATGCCCACGTCAGCCTCAGGATCTTTCTGGGCCTATACCAACAATGGAATCTCCCAGTGACTATAGCTGACAGCCATGACATTCATTGCCAAGTAACCAGGGTACAATAATGGACAGTCATTACTTACTAAACTATGACAACTACACAGTATAACAGACACATACATTTACATTACATATAGATGGCAATAGATATAAATCAATGCACAGCTGAGCTGTCTCTCAAAGCGAAACAAGCAAATTAAACCATTTAGTCTCTTTAGCCGACAGGGAATATACATTTACCCCAGTAACATACAGATTACCAAACACCATTCAGGTGACATATCCATAATGAAAGTAGCAGATATTGATCTTGTATTGGAAACAATTGGCAAAGACTGCATTAGGTCACTATACAAGAGGAAGATCCATTGGATGTATAAATAAAGAATCTTGAGCATAAAAGAATACTTTGTTTGCGGTGTGTAATTTCGGGATACTGCCTCTAACTGTGACTGTCATTGACAATGTGTAATTTCGGGATACAGCCACTAAGCAGTATTGTATTATTGACACTATCATTAACATCAGCATCAGGAATATGTTGCGTCCCCAGGGGTAGGTTTGTCTTTTTGGGGGCCCAAGTATGTCTGGGGCTCACTTATTCAAAACTGTTAGGCTATGCCCCCTCTTTACCCTAACTGCCCATCATTTGCAGGAAAAAAATCCCCCTGTATTGGCCCCCAAACAAAGTAACACCCACTTAACTGTCCCCCACACTGTATATTGCCCCTGTTATAGCCCCTAAACTGTACATTGTCAGCCTTTTATGTCCCCCACACAGTGCTTTTCCCCCTTTTATGATCCCCACATGGTACATTTTTTTCTCTTTTATGGTACTTTGCCCCTTTACTGGTCCCCACATGTTACGTTACCCTCTTTTATGGCCCCCAAACATTATAATGTTGCTTTTTATGGATCCCAAATGTTACATTGTCCCATTTATGTCCCCTCACATTATTCTAACAGGTAACACCAGTATTCACTGACCCATCACCACTTCTGTTCAGGGTATCCTCCAGTTCAGTCTTTAAGGGGTCCTGTACACTACATGCAGATACTAAACAATATCAGAATCTGACGTCAGGATGCTGCCATAAAGCGCAGGGCATCTTGGAACCCAAAATGGAGTGGGACTCAAAGGGACTGGATGAGTAAAATGCCACTGCCTGTTGGAATAATAATAATGCTGCACCACAGCCCCTGATCTCTGGGACCCCATGCAGTTGTGTGAGTTTGGTTATGGCCAAACATGGCACTGTGAGTCCTATAACTCTCAGACCCTAAACCCCCACTAACCAGCTCTCTTGTAAAAATCTATCGGCTGCATTCTATTTAGGAATTGTTGTATTACTCCTCCTTTGCTGAGAGAATCATAATGTGCCCATAAATGATCAATTATAGTTAACAGCTTTTACTAATACTTCAGACTATATTTTATAATTCCCTTTTTTTGTTTGTTTCCTGCTTGTAAGTATCTGCGAGGTACAGATTATATTGATGGAGCCTCAGAGTGCTGTCTTGTTCATGCCTCACATAACCAGTTACAGTACTTCACTTACTATATTTTACTTGGGATTTTTTGCATTGGTTAGATATTTATTAAAAGCCGGAGAATGGTTTAAGTAGAGCTAGCCCTGGCCTCATGGGTACTTTGGTTATATTCTAAGGGTCCATTCAAACTGATTTTTTTGGCGAGGAAAAAATCTGCTTCAGGAATTAGGAAATGTTTTTCCTCCAGCACAGTGTATGGACCTTGAAAAAGGTTTTGGTTTGGTTTGGTTTTTTTCAGGTGGAATCCGCCTGAAGGAAGCTTTTTTTTCTGCTAGCGAAAAAAAACTGCTAGCAGAAAAAAAAGCTAGCAGAACCCATAGAACTCTATGGGGAGGCATTTTTTCCACGTGGATTCTGACACGGATTCAGCACCAAAAATCCTTACCAAAGAACTCTGTGTGAATGGACCCTAATTACGGGATTTACAAACCACAAGTTCCAATTATATTCAGTGTATTCTATACTATCATGTGTATCCTGCTCAGGGTGTTCAGTGTGGATCTAGAATTCATAAATTATATCTGAATCTATCTATCTATCTATCTATCTGTAGCACAGGATAGGAAGGTTTTAAAATGCATAATAGTGATACCTTAGTCTTCTTAGGACGCAATTTACTATTACCAAACATCAGGTTGCATATTATTAATGATTATTATTATTATTATTATTATTATTATTAACATATAAGAAAGTTTCACTATAATTGTATTTCTATCTTGCAATTTTTAGTCTATCTACTCTGGAACAAAAGATGGTGAGGTATCCAGGTGATCCTCCATTCTTTTTCTATTTTCTGATTTTGCAAATACATCTGTAATTTTTTTTCTTAAGGAAAATGTACCATTTTGTCAGGATTTAGCCTCCCTCGTACACACAGAGTATAGTATGTGTGTGTGTGTGTGTGTGTGTGTACATATATATATATATATATATATATATATATATATATATATATATATATATACAGTTTTCCTTCTGCAGAATTCATTTCTACAAATCTGTTATAAACCATACGTAAATTGATATATTTGTAGCAATAGACTATACCCAACATATAAAATGTATAGGCTTCTGTAAGTAACTCTCAGAACAGTGACATATAAAACCATCTTCACAGGAAAACAGGAAACGTTAAATTTTTGACAGACAAGGAACAAATAGGACACAACACATTTGTATGTGTTCACAATGTAATCCTTAAAATCTACATTTCCTAAGGATTAAAGGCACTTCCGCCATTCCCAATTTCCCTGAACATGTAGCTCAGCTAGTACTTACAGTCTCTCCGGACAGGTGCTTTGGGAAATGCTGCTGTCAGATGTAGACGCTAGAGTGCATTTACCTATTGGTTTCCTATTGCTGTGTTCCTGTCTCTCACTGGTTGAAGCTAAATCCTTCCTTCCACAGGAGACTGGTTTGTCATAGTGAATGACTGTGTAATTCTTAGAGAAAAACACACCCAGTGTGGGTGCCAGGTGTGGATATATGCATGAAAATGGAAATGACATGAACATTTTTCAGCAGTGAGTCAATGACACCAGATAATACAGTAGGTTTGGATACTCCTTCAAGGAAAAACTAAATTAAAACTGTAGTAATGTGTACATGGAGCAAGAACAGTCTACAATAAGAGATGTTTCATTAAGGCTTGGACTTCTAGGGTCCATTCACACAGAGTTTTTTGGGTAGGATTTTGACGAGGAAAAAATCTGCTTCAGGAATTAGGAAATGTTTTTTTCCTCCAGCACAGTCTATGGACCTTGAAAAAAACCGCTCGTGGTTTTTCCACGCGGTTTTTGCCAAATTCATGTGGATTTACCACCTCCCATTGACTACGTTGGTTTTTGCAGGCGGAATCTGCCTGAATGAAGGTAGTGGTACCCATAGAATTCTATGGAAAGGCATTTTTTCCACACGGATTCTGACATGGATTCAACACCAAAAAACTCTGTGTGAATGGACCCAAGGGGTCCATTCACATGGAGGAAAATGATAAGGAATTTGGTGTGTTATTTCAGCGCTGAAAATAAGACCCCCGTTGACTTCAATTGGTTCCATTTTACGCACGTATCACATTGAAAGCAATAGGGAAAAAAGCCTGCCATTGATTTCAATGGGGAGCGCTCGTATGCCGGCACCCATTCAAGTCAATGGGAGCTGGTTTTCACGCGCTCATTCTGAACGTGTTTTACGTTCAGAATGAGCGGAGCGTAACTCTGTGTGAAGGCTCCCTTAAACTGCAAACACCCACCAATTATTTTTAACATTTCATTATTTATTTTTAATGTTTTCAGTCCATCTAGGGCACTGGTACTTTCAATTTTAGTAACTATTTTAAAATGGCTATATGACATTTAGAGGACACATGCCGCAGAAACGCTGCATTTTTGGCTGCTACCCAAAGGCAGAGATTAAAAAAAGGTGCCTTTTACAGTCTGTAAAAAATGATATTGTGAGGTCATGACGTAATTTAATCCCTCATATGAGTCATAAGGGATTTCGGAGGACTCATGCTTTGTTATAAAAACTGGAAATTTATTGAAATCTATATGAAAGGTAGATATAGAGAATGAGCAAAATTCTGATTTTCAGTAGTATAGAATTCAGGGTCTTCATTCAGGCTTCTGAGTATCCATCAGTGTTTTCTTCATCAATGTACACAGCATGTGTCACTACTACCATCAGTCATAGTAGCAATAGCAAAAGCAACAATCCACCACTATAACTTGCCCAAGACCTGCCCTTGACTACTAAGCCCTCGTTCACATCTGTGTTGGTTATTCCATCCGGGAAAGTCCGCATGAGGACCCCTCGAACGCAGGGGCGTAACTACCGTGGTAGCAGCAGTAGCAGCTGCCACAGGGCCCGGGCCATTAGGGGGCCCGGTGACAGCCGCTACCGCTGCGGTTTTTTTCAATAGGCAGTTACGGGCCCTATTCACTTGCCGATCCTGGCTGGGCCGGGATCGGCAAGTGACACCGCGGGCCCCACAGAGGCTATCATTATACTCGGGGGTCTTTGCAGACCCCCGAGTATAATGACCGGCGGATCGGGAGAGGTAATAAACATAAAAAACTGTTACTTACCTCTCCGCGATCCTGCCAGGCCTCCGTCCTACTGCTGTCTGACGTCTCTGACGTCACATGAACCCGGCATGCTTCCCGGGTCATGTGACGTCCGACGTCCTTAACGAAGGACGCGAGAGGAGGACAGCACAGCACAGGAGCCGGGGAACAGGTAAGAAGCAACAGTGGGGTTTTTTTTTTAATGTTTTTATTCCCGATTTAGTCTCCGATTATTATACTCTGGGGTCTGAAAAGACCCCAGAGTATAATAATTGTTTATGGGTGTACACAGAGGGACACTATTGGGGTTAACACTGTGTGTGCAGGGGACACTATAGGGGTTAACACTGTGTGTGTAGGGGACACTATAGGGGTTAACACTGTGTGTGTAGGGGACACTATAGGGGTTAACACTGTGTGTGTAGGGGACACTATAGGGGTTAACACTGTGTGTGCAGGGGACACTATAGGGGTTAACACTGTGTGTGCAGGGGACACTATAGGGGTTAACACTGTGTGTGCAGGGGACACTATAGGGGTTAACACTGTGTGTGCAGGGGACACTATAGGGGTTAACACTGTGTGTGCAGGGGACACTATAGGGGTTAATACTGTGTGTGCAGGGGACACTATTGGGGTTAATACTGTGTGTGCAGGGGACACTATTGGGGTTAATACTGTGTGTGCAGGGGACACTATTGGGGTTAATACTGTGTGTGCAGGGGACACTATTGGGGTTAATACTGTGTGTGCAGGGGACACTATTGGGGATAATACTGTGTGCAGGGGCAAGTAAGTAAGGGACATAATAGAGTGCGGAGGAGGGGGTCAGTCGAGGTCTTCGGCGTCAGTTGGGATGGGGGGGGCCCATGTCAAAAGTTCGCCACGGGGCCCCGCCATTCCTAGTTACGCCACTGCTCGAACGGAATACCGAACGCAACTGCAAGCAGTGTGTCAGTGAAAGCACACGGACCCCATAGACTCTCCTAAGCCCCGCCCCTCTCCCGACTAGTATTATAGAGAAGGCGGGACTTAGGAAAGTGTGGGCGGGGAGTCTCCCCACCCAGTACCCGCCCACACGCTCCTAAGCCACATCTTCTCTATAATACTAGTCGGGGAGAGGGGGGCAGGGCGCTCTGAAACCTGGACCATGGACCAAGAACAGGGAGCGGCAGGTAAGTGGACACCGGGGGGGTTTGGGGTTGGGAGGGTTTTGGAGGGGGGGTTTGGGGGGATTTGGGGCTTGTAGTACTAACACGCTCAGCTGGGCTATTCCTTAGTGCTACTAACATGCTCAGCTGGGATATTACACTAAGGAATAGCTGAGCTGAGCGTGTTAGTAGTAATAAGGAATAGACAAGCTGAGCGTGTAGGAGATGTAGGAGAGCTGGCAGATATGCAGCAGAATAACACGCTCAGCTGGGCTATTCCTTAGTACTACTAACACGCTCAGCTGGGATATTACACTAAGGAATAGCCGAGCTGAGCGTGTTAGTAGTACTAAGGAATAGCCAAGCTGAGCATGTAGGAGATGTAGGAGAGCTGGCAGGTATACAGCAGACTAACATGGTCAGCTTGGCTATTCCTTAGTAGTACTAACACGCTCAGATCGGCTATTACACTAAGGAATAGCCGAGCTTAGCGCGTTAGTAGTACTAAGGAATAGCCAAGCTGAGCTAGTCGTGTTAGTACAGGAGAAGTAGCTGGAGGGAGTGCAGAGCTCTTTCATCTGTCCGGAGTAGCCGGGTTAACCGCACGGCCAGCTCTGCTATATCTCGCTATAGAAATGCATTGACCAGCATTGATTGGCCAGTCTACGGGATTCGGACAATCAACGCTGGTTCTGCCTAAAGAGGCGGAGTCTAAAATCGGACTAAAATGGAAACTGCTGTGGACCGATTTTAGATTCCGCCTCCTCAGGCCGAACCAGCGTTGATTGGCCGAATCCTGTAGACTGGCCAATCAACTCTGGTCAATGCATTCCTATGCGAAAAAGTCAGCTCCGGCATATCGCAAGCTGACAGGGGATCCCGACATAATAAAGGTACTTGATGCCCCTAGGCATGCTTCCCCTGCTGTCCTAGTTGCTTTCCAGGGTGTTGGCATTATTTCCCGGGGTGTGATAGTGGACTTGGTGACCCTCCTGAGTCGAGTGGTGGAATCCCCTGTAGTGAAGCATTTTGTCCCATAGACTATAATGGGGTTCGATATTCGATCGAATAGTCGAATATTGAGCGGCTATTCAAAACGGATATCAAATCTCGAACATTTTACTGTTCGCTCATCTCTATTCATTATAGTTGGAGGGGACCTGGCACAGATTTTGTTTTGGGGTCCGTATTTATATTCATATTATGCCTCTAACTGAGTACTTGTAGTTAGCCAACCCCGGTCACATGAGGGAGGTTCTCATAGGGGGCCTGGATTAGATTTGCTGAAAAAATTGATCATGGACGAGAGATACCTGGAGATGGATATACAACTAAGAGGCCTGGAGGCTACAACCAAGCTTCAGTCTATCCAATTACAGTGCCGATCTTCGAGGCTAATCTTAGTAAGGGGTTTCTTTGTCTTATTACCTTTGATTATGATACTGTTTTGCTTTACTTTTTGTGTATATTAAATATTAATTTTGTTACCTTTTGTATGTCGGTGATCTAGAGGTTCAATGTTTGGTGCCAAATGGTGCAGGTGTGAGTGGCGTAGGTATATTAAAGCTGAATTTAAATTCATTATCTCTCCTTTATGTTTGGTCCTACCTGCTAACCAAATAGAAACCAAATCTATTCAATGCTCATGGAGTGTTACTATAGTAGCTTGTGTCAGCGACTCCTGCTGTGCTATTTAAACACTTTAATGCCACCCTATTGTCAGGGTGCTGTCTAGGGGAGGTGTATGAGTAACAAAGCACGAAAGAAGTCATTATAGTAACACCCAATGCACAGTAGCATTTGCTGCATCAAGTTTCTTATCAGACAGGAGCTAGTATACAGGAGAGAAGAAGCTATGTCTATTTATAGATACAATAGATTGTAAGGTCATGCGAGCAGCTCCCTCATTCCTATTATTTGATATGTTATTTTTTGTCACATTGTAATTTTAAATATTGTCTGTTCATTTGTTCTCCGGTTTGTAACGTTCTGCGGAATATGTTGGTGTTATAGAAAAAAACATTATTAATTTAGTGTAGATAGAAAACTTGTACTTAGTGCCTGGCACTTAATATGGATTCTTCCTTGCAATAGACTATTTCACTGTGGGTGAAAGGGGCAACACTGTAGGAAGATTTTCAAAGAACAAAGACCCGAGGAAGGGCATGTGCAAGAAAGGGAAGAGAGCACTGAAGATAGAGAAAATAAAATTGGACTTACTTATAGCAAACTGAATAGCATCAGCCTCTTAATAAAAGGGGATCAGAACAAACAAGTAAGGAGCCTATTGCGTCAGAACCATCATTTTAACCCAAGAACCCAAGTGGAAACCCAAATGCAGGTGTGAACCTAGCTTTCTTAGGTACTCCGTATGCTGTGATATGGTGCTTTCATGAGGCATTGTATTATTTTCCAAAAATAAAAAAAATTATGTTACATAGTTCGCAAGCAGTGGCGTAACTGCAGTGGAGGCAGCTGCCTCAGGGCCCAGGACATTAGGGGGGTCCGGTGACAGCCGCTACCACTGCATTTTTTTCTTTTTTCTTAATAGGCCATTAACGGGCCCTATTTACTTACCGATTTACTTACCGATCCTGGCTGGGCTGGGATCTGTAAGTGACACCGCGGGCCCCACAAAGACTATTATTATACTCAGGGGTCTGCAAAGACCCCCGAGTATAATGATCAGAGGCCTGGGAGACGTAAGAAACATAAAAAACTGTGTTACTTACCTCTCCAGGCTCCGGGCAGGATTCAGCCTAGTTGTCTGATGTCTCTGATGTCACATGAACCCGGCCTGCGTCCCGGGTCATGTGACGTCCGACGTAATTGAAGAACGCCGACTGCTGAGGACTGCAGCGGAGCTGGGGGACAGGTAACAGTGTTTTTCTTGTAATGTTTTTCTCCCCCTGGGTCTCCTATTATTATACTCTGGGGTCTGAAAAGAGGCTGGGGGGGGGTGGGGGTGTCACGGGGCCCCACCATTCCTAGTTATGCCACTGTTCGTAAGGTTAAAAAGATGACCTATGTCCTGCTAGTTCAAACAAACTAGATAAGAATGCTAGATAACGAACAACTCACTAATACAGCCTACAAACAAACAAGCCATAATTCTTGCCTTGCAATATGTATCCATAGCAGTCTATGGTGGCTGTGATATAGGTCTGTACAAATGGATACTTCACATGATCATGTGTATGAACTCATAGGTTGTTGGATTTAAAGAGGACCTTTCATCAGATTGGGCACAGGCAGTTTTATATACTGCTGGAAAGCTGACAGTGCGCTGAATTCAGCGCACTGTCGACTTTCCCGATCTGTGCCCTGGGTAAAGCGCTATCGGTCCCGGTACCATAGGGCTTTAGTCAGAAGGGCGTTTCTGACACTTAGCCAGGGACGCCCTTCTGCCCAGCAGCGCCTATCGCGCTGTACTGTGGAGCGGGGAGGAACGTCCCCTCCTTCTCCTGATAATACTCGTCTATGGACCAGCTGTGTGAGCAGAGGGAGGGGACGTTCCTCCCCGCTCACACAGTACAGCGCGATAGGCGCTGCTGGGCAGAAGGGCGTCCCTGGCTAACTGTCAGAAATGCCCTTCTGACACTAAAGCGCTACGGTACCAGGACTGATAGCGCTTTACCCAGGGCACAGATCGGGAAAGCCGATAGGGCGCTGAATTCAGCGCACTGTCAGCTTTCCATCAGTATATAGAACTGCCTGTGCCCAAATTGGTGAAAGCAGTGAAAAAAATGAGTATTGCATTCACATAGTTTGTGAATATGGTCACTACACAAGATAAATTTTTTTAGATTATGTATCTCCTGGGTATGTGAAAAGCAATAGTGATGAAATCTGCGCTGGGCTATAGTTAACAATTCTATAAAATTTTTGTTTCAGAATAACATTAACCCCTTAGTGACCAGCCTGTTTTGGACCTTAATGACCAAGCCAAATTTTTGAAATTTGCCCTGTGTGACTTTATCAATGAATAATTCTGTAACAGTATATTGCATCCAAGCAATTCTGATATTGTTTTTTCGTGACATGTTGTACTTTACTGAGAAGGTAAAATTAGACTGATATAACTTGTGTAAATTTATTAAAAAACTCGCAAATGCTGAAAATTTTGAAAATTTTTCAATGTTTTCCATTTTTAGCTGCGATATCTCACATATACACAATAATACAGGGCAAAAAAGTTAGTAGTTATATACTTCCAAATGTTCCTTTTGTGTTTCAAGCATATTTGAGATAATTTTAGCATATTTGAGTAACTTAGACAATTTACAAGTTTATCAAGTTTATAAGCAAATTTTGGAAATTTTGAGTGTGTGATTTTTTCCTGTACCAAGCTATGTTTGCAGACAGGAATAGGTGGCATAATGACAGAAACTCCCATTAAATGACCCAATTTGGAAAACTAGACCCCTTCAGGTATTCTTTGAGGGGTATAGTGAGCATTTTGATCAAACAAATATTGTTTTGCAAGAATTATTACAAATGATGAAAAAAATTTCATTTTAATTTTCTTCAAATATGTGTCATATTAAAGCCAGTTTTTTTGCACACAACACATCAAAAAGAAGAAACACACCCCAAAATATATCACCCCACTTCTCCCGTGTTAAAAAATGTTCACTTTGTGGCCTTAGTCCTATATACGCACGTACAGTAGGGCCTAAGAGGTAGGGAGGGCCAAATGGATTTCAAAACACAAATTTTGCTTGCAGATATTTTATGTCCATTGCACATTCAAACAAGATTTGAGTTACCAAAGCAATTGAAAACCCCCATAAATGACCCCATTTTATAAACTAGACCCCTTAGGGTATTCATTGAGGGGTATAGAGAGTACTTTGACCCTATAAGTTTTGAGAAAATTTGCGTCAAACAAAAAAAATTTCATATTTTTTACACAAGTGTCATTTTATAGGCCGTTTTTTTTGCACATAACACAAGAAAATGAAGAAAAACACCCCAAAATAGATGACCCCATTTCTCCCGTGGTCAAAAATGTACACTTTGTGGCCTTAATCCCATGTACGGACGCACAGTAGGGCCCAAAAAGAAGGGAGCACCAACTGGATTTCAAGACACAATTTTTGCTTCTAAATGTTTCAGGCCCATTGCGCATTCAAACAAGATTTGAGTTACCAAAACAATTGAAAACCCCAATAAATGACACAATTTTATAAACTAGACCCCTTGAGGTATTCATTGAGGGGTATAGTGAGTATTTTGACCCCATAGGTTTTAAAAGAATTTGCGTCAAACAAAAAATTCTCATATTTTTTACACAAAAGAGTAATTTTAAAGGCAGTTTTTTTGCACATAACACATGAAAATGAAGAAAAACACCCCAAAATAGATGGCCCCATTTCTCCCGTGTTCAAAAATGTACACTTTGTGGCCTTAATTCTATGTACGGACGCACGGTAGGGCCCAAAAAGAAGGGATTACCAACTGGATTTCAAGACTCAAATTTTGCTTGCAGATATTTCAGACCCATTGCACATTCAAACAAGATTTGAGTTACCAAAACAATTGAAACCCCCCATAAATGACCCCATTTTATAAACTAGACCCCTTAAGGTATTCATTGAGGGGTATAGTGAACATTTTGACCCTATAGCCGTTTCACAGATTTTACTAACTTAGGGATGTGTAGGTTAAAAATTAGTAAAATGTCCCTTTATCCCCAAAGTTTTCATTTTCACAAGGGGTTAAAGGAGAGAAAGCCCCCCACAGTTTGTTACACAATTTCTCCTGAACACGGCAATAC
Source organism: Leptodactylus fuscus (assembly GCF_031893055.1). Classification (NCBI taxonomy): domain Eukaryota; kingdom Metazoa; phylum Chordata; class Amphibia; order Anura; family Leptodactylidae; genus Leptodactylus; species Leptodactylus fuscus. The sequence goes on from NC_134266.1 coordinate 222,655,427, forward strand.
CCCATATGTGGCCATAATCTGCTGTATGGGGACATGGTGGGGCTCAGAATGGAATGAGCGCTATTTGGATTTTGGAGGGCAGATGTTGCTGGAATAGTTTTCAGGTGCCATGTCGCATTTGCTGAACCCCTAAAGTACCAATACAATGGAAACCCCTCAAATGTGACTCCATTTTAAAAACTACACCCATCAAGGAATGTATCAAGGGGTATTATCATTTTGAGCCTAAAAATGCTTCCCAAAAATTAATGTACAAAATGAAAATTGAAATTTTTAAAGAAATATGCCATTTCGGTGCCCAATACGTTGCACCCACTTTGTGTTGTCAGAGACCTGCACTCCTAAAACTATTAAGGGGCCATCCCGAGGGTCAAAAAATTATATATGTGGGTGTAAACTGCCGCTTGGGCACACAGCAGGGCTCAGAAGAGAAGGAGCAGTGCGCTTTTTAGCTATTGGGGTACAGTGTTAGAGGGACTTTCGGGGCGCCATGTTGCTTTTGCAGAGCCCTGAAGGTGCCAGTAAACTGGAATTCGCCAAGAAGTGACCCCATTTTGTAGGGGAAATTTTAGGGTCTCGGCAAATATGACATGGTGTCCAAAAACCAACAATCTAAATCTGGACTCCAAAAGCACATAGCGCTCCTTCACATCTGCGCCCTGCTGTGTACCCAAATGGCGGTGTATGCCCACATGTATGACACTGGTGTACCCCGGATAACAGACTTAATGCCATATGTAGGTAGAAAGGCTGTTTGGACACAGCCGGGCACAGAAGGAAAGGAGCGCTATATTGGTTTTTGGAGCACAGTTTGGTTTTAGGACACCATGCCACTTTTGCAAAGCCCCTGAAGTGGAATCTGCAGACATCTCACCCCATTTTGGACACTACCCCACTGATGGCATTTATCAAGCGGTGTAGCGAGCATTTTAACCCTTGAGGGTTGCATTTATTTGGTTTCCAGAAATGAAATTGCGGCTGATAATGAGAAGTTAAAAATGAAGTTTTCCAGAGATTCGCCATTTCAGTATCTGATATGTTGTGCCCAACTTATGTCAGCAGAGATACACACTCCAAAAACTGGTAAGTGGGTATCCCGGGCATAACAGCTTTCAGAGCGTTCATCTCTGATACGAGTCGGACACAACATATTACGCACTGAAATGACCGATTCTTGGAAAAATTGTCTTTTTCACTTCTCACAATCAGCTTTGTATTCATTTATGGATAATATGTTATAGCAACACTTGGGGGTTAAAAATGCTCTCTGTACCCCTGGATAAATCCTTCAGGGGTGTAGTTTCCAAAATAAGGTCACATATCAGGGGATTCCACTTTACTGGCGCTTCAGCTCTGCAAAAGTGTCATGGCATCCAAAAACCAAACCGTCTGCACTCCAAAAACCCAATAACCCTTCTTTTCCCTTCTGTGTCCGGCTGTGCCCTAATATCAGTTTATACCCACATATGACATTACGTCCGTTATCCTGGGTACACCAGTGTCATACATGTGTCATACATGTGGCATAAACTGCAGTTTGGGCGCACAGCAGGGCGCAGAAGGGTAGGAGCGCTATGCGACTTTTAGAGTACAGATTCAGATGTTTGGTATCCGGACGCCATGTCATGTTTGTAGAGCCTATAACGTACCAGAAAACTGGATTCCCCAAAGGAGTCACCCCATTTTGAAAACTGCACCCCTGAAAGAATATATCAGGGGGTGTAGTGAGTATTAGTACCCCGGACGTGATTGCAGAGGGGATGGCGAAGAGGGAATATATAAGCGGTGTGGAGGACATTGCAAACACCAAATTCCCTACTATGTCCCATGATTGGGCGAGTCACTCTGGGGTCACTTAGGGGGTCACTTCCGGTGTCTTTTCCCTCGTAAGCTGTAAATCTGGGGTGTCCCCTGATATCCGCTTGCACAGCTTATATATTCCCTACCTGACGCAGCCAGTTGTATTCTAATGATTTGGCGATTTTGGGGTTGTTTGTCTTCACATTACTAGATGCTATATTTTCTTTATTTTTCTGGTGACGTGGCCATATAAGGGCTTGTTGTTTGCGGGATGTGATGCATTTTGTAATGACACCATTTTTGGGTGCCTACAACTTATTGAATACATTTTATTAACCCTTTTTTGCAGGATTTTTTAAAGAAAAATCAATCCTGGCATTGCATTCTACTTTTTAAATTTTTCGCCATGCAGCGTACAATATAAGTAACATGTTCCCTTTATTCTGCGGGTCGGTACGGTTACGGCGATACCTCATTTATAGTATTTTTTTTATGCGATACTAATTCTGTAGAATAAAAACACATTTAGGGACATAAATCAATGTTTTTTGCATCGCCATCTTCTGAGAAGCGTAACATTTTTATTTTTCGGTTGACAGTGTTGGTTGTGGGCTTATTTTTTGCGGGACAATGTGCGCTTTTTATTGGTACTGTTGTGGGGTGTATATGACTTTTTGATCACTTTTTATAGCATATTTTGTAAGGTGAGATGGCGAAAAATCACTACTTCCGGCGGGTTTTTTCCGGGTTTTTTTTTCGACGTTCACCGTATACATTAAATATTGTTGGAGTTTTATTGTTCAGATTGTTACGGACGCGACGATACCAAATATGTATTGTTTTTATTAAGTTTTAGGTTTTTTTTAATATAATTCATTTTTTATAGAAAAAAGGAAATTTTGGGGCTTTATAAGTTTATTCATTTTTATCAGACACTTTATTTATTTATTTTTCACTTTTTATTTTTTACTTTTACACTTTTTACTTTAGGACACTTGGATTAGTGATGCTTTGATAAAAGCATCACTGATTCTGTATTAGACGCTGCAGGACACAGCTCTCAGTGTCTTGCAGCGTCTGGAGGAAGTCAGACGCAGGGGCTGCCTGCGTCTGACTTCCTCTTAAAGCGGCAGGATCAACCAGGTATTGGGGGTCTTTTGGAGCTTGGGGTCACTGGCCAGACCCCAGGCTCCATGTTAGAGACATCGGCACCCCTCGATCTCGCCGCGGGGGGTGCCGATTCGGCCGGCACCGTCACGGAACCGCTTCAGTTCCGTGATCATGTTTGATCACGGAACTGAAGGGGTTAAAACCCCCCGATCGGAGCCCCCTCCGATGGGGGGTAATGGAGCAGGGTCTTAGCTGTCAGATACAGCTAAGATCCGCTCCAATTACATCGGCACTGACAGGAAATCCTTCCCTGACTGCCCGACGTAATTTTACTATAGGGCAGTCAGGAAGGACCTGTCAGTGCCGACGTAATTTTACTATGGGCCGGTCGTTAAGGGGTTAAAGTTGGATGCCATATTAATTACTAAACCCTTTTCCCAGTACTTTTATGGAGCCCGATGAAGGTGAAAACAGAAAATATGTAAGACTAAGTCACCATGCAGTGGGCCGCAGTAAAAAAGCACTATGGGAAAAACCATGGTGGAAACGCATTGTGGTTTTTACACAGCACTTGTCACAGAAAGCCCGCAGAGGTTTCTTCTGCAGACTTTCTGCTCCAATTATACCTATATGGGTATACCTGACATGCTGCGATTTCCAAAACCGCGATGGTATTTTTCTGCAATGTTCCCATCCACTTCGTAGGGACTGTAAAACACCATGTTGGGTCCTGCCCTAAAAACGGTCTTAAATGGGTTGGTGACTTTTAGACCAATATTGAGAGAGCAATGTTATTGTTTGTATAATTTTTCAATATACTGTCTGTATCCATTCCTTGTGGCTTTCTAGATCTCTACTTGCTTTCATTCACTCTGCTTCCTCCCAGTGGATAAAAATCCGTCCACAGTCATGTAATAATTGGTCCGTAGCCATGTGATGAACACACAGGCGCACAGCTCATGGCCCCTTGAAGAAGCCGGATGCTATACTTGCAAATCACACATAGGGTTGGGATTTAATGCCCCAGGGTTAGATAGTTTTCTCTTCTTTGATCTTTGATTCAATGTGCGGCCCACATAACACCCAGCATAAGCCTTTGCTGTTTGTCTGGTAGACACCAACAGAGGTTAATTCTGTTTGCTTGGTGTTTATATGTGAGTCACTCCATTACTTACATGCATTGGCTACTCTGCTATTATTATGTTTATGATACGTGTAATATTCAGTGCAGTATATCTGTAATCAAACTTAATCCAGTTCAGCTACATGTTTGCATCCTAGATCCGCTCTTTGTTTACTTATGATATCATTGGGCTTTTTTTTTTTTTTTCTCCAGCTTTTTGGCCGCTCTGCTGCTGTTTGTGGCAGGGGAGTAACTGTTTGTGGCAGTGGTAGCGGCTGCCACAGAGCCCAGGACATTAGGGGGCCCGGCAACAGCCACTACCGATGCGTTGTTTTTTTTTTTGTTTTGTTTTTTAAAAATAGACTGTTACCTGCTGGAGTAATTGGTGAGGGAACAAAAAAAAAAAAACAATGTTACTTACCTCTCCTGGGCTCTGGAAGGCTTTGGACCCACTTGAAGACATCCCAGACTATGAGGCATAATACCGTGTGCAGGGACTACTATGGAAAATAATACTGTGTGCAGGGGCCACTATGGGGGATAATACTGTGTGCAAGGGCCACTATAGGGCATAATAGTGGGTGCAGGAATGCGGGTGGGGAAGTCGGTCAGTCGGGGTCTTCAGAGGGTCGGTCGGTGGGGTAGGTCAGTCGGTCGGTGGAGGGGGCATGTCAAAAGTTCGCCATGAGAGAGATCAGTGGTACCGCACACTATACAATTATACGTGGTGCTAACAAAAAGAGTCCTTCGACCCATAGGCCGCTTTATATGCCAACACTCCAGGCTCTGCCTACTAGTCCGTATCCATTTCATATTTCCCACATGAGGCTTCACCCATACAAGTTTCAAATAGATCGCTTCCGAGGAAGGTCTAAGGACCGAAACGTCAAAAGATTTATTTACGGATCTAGTTTATTGTCAATACTACTTTGCATTGTGTCAATGGCGTTAACAATCCTGTTAAAATAAAATCACAATTTTTTTTTTCACTTTAACCCCTAAGTGTGTGCAACAAAAGTACTTCTTGTAAAAGTTCGCCATGAGGCCCCACCAAAATTAGTTACGTCACTGGTTTGTGGTAACAGTGCCATTTATCTTGATCTGGCTCTGCGGAGGTTTTCTTGTCTTCACTGTAGTTTTATCTTCATATCCAAGTTGCATTTTTTGACAGCTTGGTGAATGCTTTGTTGTTAACTTTCTCTAAAATCGACGAATATCATATCATTACCATATTACACAACCAAAACCTGCAAATAGTACAATACTTACCATAGCCTGGCCCCGCTGTGCTTCTGTCTATATTCACCTGTGATCGGTTTCTATATATTAGCTATACTATTGGCGGACTTGCTTATGTCTTGCTGCAGGATTTTGGCACAGTGTGCAAGTGACCTTATATTATAGGAGTGAGTCATAACATTATGACATGTTTACACTTGTATAATAGATTGTGGAAGATTGAATATCAAGGAGGTTTATATGGCACACAATTAATAAAGTGCAATATTGTTCTGTGGTTTGCCACATCTCCTCAAGTTATACACTTCATATAGTAGTGATAGTGTAGTTAAAGCCTTAAAGAGGACCTTTCATCAGATCAGTCACATGCAGTTCCATACACTGCTGGAAAGCCGACAGTGCGCTTAATTCAGCGCACTATCGGCTTTCCCGATCTGTGCCCCGGGTAAAGTGCTATCGGTCCCGGTACCGTAGCGCTTTACAGTCAGAAGGGCGTTTCTGACAGTCAGTCAGGAATGTCCTTCTCCACAGCAGCGTCTATAGCACTGTACAGAGTGAGCGGGGAGGAACGTTCCCCCTCCCTCTGCTCACACAGCTCGTCCATAGACTAGTATTATCAGGAAGGGAGGAGGCGTTCCTCCACGCTCCACAGTACAGCGCGATAGGCGCTGCTGTGGAGAAGGACGTTCCTGACTGACTGTCAGGAACGCCCTTCTGACTGTAAAGCGCTACGGTACCGGGACCGATAGCGCTTTACCTGGGGCACAGATTGGGAAAGCCGATGAATTCAGCGCAATGTCAGCTTTCCAGCAGTATATAGAACTGCCTGTGCCCAATCTGATGAAAGGTCCTCTTTAAGCGTCACCTGTATGTCTATACCACATATTATATAGGTTTACAGTTGTGTTCTGGCTAGAAATGTTGAAGTAATTTCAGTACTGTATACTACAGAGGATAGACATGTAATCTGAGGCCAATGCATATTCAGACCAATAAAGCTGATCTTTGTGATAACTGATGTGCTTGGAGTCTTCGTTATCCAGATACTGTATTTCAGCTTGTATTTGACTATGCCCAGTGACAACAGTAAGTAATGCTTACCTTATGGTTGAACAATGGGTTAGCAATATGCCCTTGTTCCATACAGATTTTGGTGGATAATGAAATGCACCTAAAATACTTATACTGTAGTGTATTGACAGTAGAGAATGGACATATATGTTCGCAATATTCTTTTTACATTTGTAGTGATTACAATAGCTCGTCTACTATTTTTGAGAAACAAGGTGTAATTTACTATACCATACAGAGTCCATGTTACTATTTAAGGGAATAAGGGAATTACCTGGCAGTAATGCCTGAACTATCACGTGGATTATGTCAAGAGAGAATTACTCCCTGATGTCTTATCGAAAATTGGCCAGATGATATGACAGCTGCGCATTTATTGCTTTACTTCTCATTTGTGAAAATAAAATTTGCATATTACATACTAGAGAGTGCTATTCATTCCCCAATATAAAGTGACTTGTGTACATGTTTAATCTTGTCATCTACGGGTTCTTGTTCCTGCAGGGCATAATATTCTGTTTGTGCCCACTCTATATTCTGGGTCCTTAATGTGGTACACATCTCTTTTAAGTGAGAATTCCTTAATAGAGTATTGAAAATTAAAAAGAAAATGGATTCTCTAAACCAAAAACCACTTTAGGCTAAGGTCCCACAGGACAACTCACATCTATAAAGCGCTGCGGGAAAAACCGCAGCAGGAACGCATTGCAGTTCTTCCCGCAGCACTTAAAACAGAAAGTTTGTGGAGTTTTCCTCTGCAGAATTTCTGTTACAATTATATCTACAGGGAAGCCATCGTTTTCATAGATATAATTGACATGTTGCGATTTCCAAAACCACACCGGTTTTGGAAATTGCAGTGTGTCCGCGCTGCGATTTTTACCGCGAGGTGGGCATGGGATTCGCAAGAAACCCATCCACTTTGCAGTTACTGTAAAACGCTGCGATTTTTTTTCCAGCAACGTTTCCGCCGCGGACAAATCACACCGTTTCCAGCCTGTCGGGCCCTGGCCTTAGATACATTTTAAAAATGTAAGCAAGCACACTGATACTACATGTAGTAAAGGATATCTTACCACTGCTGGAGATAACCAAGCACAGTGCTCAGCTATCTGAGACAGTGAACAAAGTTTCCAGCCTCTCTATTTAAGCGAGGGAACAAAACACCCATTCTTGTGATAAGTGGGGTCCCAGTGGTTAGAACCCCACAATTGGCATGTTATCCTGTATCCTTTGGATAGGTGATAATAAGAAAATTTGGGCCAACCCCTGTAAAACCAATGTGTCACCATGAAATGCAGTCCAATATGCAGGCAGCATGTTATAGAGCATAAGGAGCTGAACAGGTCTCTTAGCCAAGAAAATTGCCAAACTGCACCATGAGAGTGCCATGACAATTGGAAGAATACGAAATAAAGTCTGTCTTTCTATTCAAAAGGCAAGAGGTGGATGTCCAGGCAAAATATTAGCGTCAACGAGATGGCTCATCAAAAGTTTATCGGTTCTGGTTCGACAAACATCGCAGGGAACGTGGTTTGTATACTTTGTAATGAGATCACAGACGTCCATGCAAGTACCGTGCAACTTGTATCGCACAAGTCTGGAATGTTTGTCCAAAAGAAGGTGAAGAAGCCTTGATTTCAATATTGTCACAAGAATCGTTGGTTCAAGTTTGCAAAAAAGTACAAAAAGTGAACAGTAGAAGATTGGAAATGGGTGATTTGGAGTGATGAAAGTCATTAGACTGGGCTCTGATGGGTGCAAATGGGTCTGGAGGAAACAAGGAAAAAGGGGATTAACGGGTCGAGAAATTGAAGGAACTGTCAAGTTTGGTGGAGGAATCCTGATGATATTGGGTTGTTTTACAGCCAAAGGTGTTTGGTTCCTTCACCAGGATTGATAGTGGTCTCAATGCTGAGCTATACGTGAGCATCCTACAGGACAATTTACCTTGTACACTTTAGTACTTTGGATATGAAAAGGAAGCCATAGTGTTCTGGCAAGACAACAACCCAAAGCATATGTTGAGATTAACAAAAAAAATGGTTCAATGCCAATGAAGTAGAGGCTGGATTGGCCCCCAGACCTCAACCCAATCAAACACTTATGGGCAGAGTTGAAGAAAAGGCTGTATTCATACCCAAGTGAGTTGACCAATATGCACCAACATTGGGAACGTGTAGAAAATACCTTGGGTCAGATTTCAGTCGAGACATGCTTGAATCTGATTGAGAACATATCTAGAAGGATTTAGGCAGTGTTGAAAGTCAAAGGTGGATTTACAAAATATTAACAAAATAATAAACATTTTAATTCAGATGTTTAGAAGCAAAACAGTAACAATGCAGTTACATGACAAGAATCTGCATAACTAATCATATGCTAAATAGTAGCAAGTCAAATTTATGTTTCAGATAGCTAATATGATTGTCTATGAAATGGATGGTGAGGTATGGAGCAGGAACTTCAAAAGTGCAAAACATTGTTACCCTTTTGCTCATTGGTGTATGTGAAGAGTGGAAACGTCACTGGTGCAACTATTACCTTAGTGGCAGCTTTCTACTATTTCTTAGATTGTGTGTAAATGCAAAAGGTAATGATTTCATGGATTGTTAGGGAGATGTAAGCGTGAGATATTGGAAAACGAAGGATCCATAAGGCTGTGTTCACACACAGTTTTTTGTTCAGGATTTTGAGGCAGAATTGGCCTCAAAATCCTGACCAAAAAAAGGGCTCCCGTTGAAATCAATGGGAGCCGGTCAATTTTTTTTTTCCGGGAGCCATTTGTTACGGCTCCCAGAAAAAAGAAGCGACATGATCATTAGGTGAATCCGCCTGAAGACACTCCCTCTTCCTGACTAGGCCCATTCATTTGGGCCTAATCCAGATTGGAGTGCCGCAACTGGATGCCGGTGTACTGCAGCAGCATCCAGTCACGGCTACCAGTATTTCGGACCGGACCCTGAGGCGGCCTCCGCATCAAATTCTGGTCCAAAATACCACATCTGAACCCGGCCTAACTGTGCTTGTCCAGGAGCCCACTACTGTCTGGGTGAGATAACTGTCACTCACTGATAGGAACATCCCATGACTTGCTAGCTCTTTCTAATATTACAGTAGAACAAGTATAGGTGAATAGATTACAAATTATACTGAATGTTTTCCCACAAATCCATATATCAATATGCTATGGTCATCCTGCTCTAAAACATGCTACTTAGAGATTGCACTGCTTTTTCATGGTTACAGCTTTACTACTGCAGTAAATACAATTGTGCTTCAGTCATTTATCCGGAGTTTATTCTGTCTGTAAAACTATATGCCTAGACAATGAAATGGTAGTAAATACACAATCCAATTTTAATTTAGCAATGTAAAGTCAACATATACTATTTCATAGAAAATGCTGCATCTGAATCTGACTGTCCAATGGAAAGGAAAACTTTATTCTGCAGAATTGCTATTTTTACTCACTATTGTGTTGCTGCTTTTTATGTCTCTCTCTCTCTCTCTCTCTCTCCATATTTAGATAAAGCTTATACCTTACATAGGATTGCACAAGGTCTGGACTATAATGGTACATATACATATTCAAAAAATAGTGATTAATGGCCGCCTGACATCTGTTTTTTTTTAACGGATGTCACACGGCAGTATTGAATTCAATGTCAGTGGATGGGGGCTATATACGCGACGGTCATGAGAGTAGCCCCCATTCACTGACAGACAGTTTTCATTGTCATGTCAATGTAGCCTTAGAGTATTTTAAGATGTAGGTTTTACTGCAATTCTGCATTTGAAAATCTGCAGCATGGTAAAATCCAAGCAGTCTATTTGAGGATTTCTCTATCTGTGGAAACACTGAGAATACCATACGTATCCTATTACCTTTGTCTCTTTTTAGAAGCTTTATTATTATTTGTATTCATCTCTTTCTTTGAAACTGAACATTCAGAATTTTTCCAGCCTTATGTTAGAAAATAACCCTTTGTTTCTATTCTTTGGTTTATCCAGTTCCATGACAATGAGCCCTGTTCTGTTCTTTACATTGGTAGGTTATAATCCAGATGAGGTGTTATATTTATTAAGAGCAGGCCAATATTATACTTGGATTACAATTTTTTATCTTTCTTCTTGTGGATTTAATATTAAACTATATTATCTGTTCACACTGTTTAGCCAGGGAGGTTTGACCTTCTAACTGTAGCCGATAATGATTAATGCACATTGTTTAATTAAATATTATGACAAATACAAATTCAATAACCAAAACGTTGTCTGCAGGACCATGTGTTTTAGGAGGAAGTCAGGATACCTTGTAATGGAACGTCATCTAGATGTTATAACTCAAGGTACATCATAAAGGGGTCTCCTATTAATATAACTTTATATCAATTTGTAGTTATCTAAAATTTCAACATTTTTGCAAATACAAGTTTTGCAGAGTTTTAAAGATTTTCTCTAAGCCTCTTAGTGGTGACAGGCTTTGTCTTAATCGGTTGCCAGTGGATATGACCATGAGTGCAGGTTACTTAGTATGGTCAGGCACTTATGAGAAACTCAGTGAGGCCACCCATGACCGCTTTAGGCAATTCTCCTGGTTTCCATCTTCTGCCCCGAGAAACTGGACAGGGGACGGAAACCCAGCAGTCAGTTTTCAAACCCATTCACTTGAATGTTTTGTGCCTGTCTGCGGCGAAACCGTTTTTTTTAGTTCAGACTTTGTGTTCAATATTCTGAGATATTTTAACACTGAATTGAAGTAAAACTTGTTTGTTCACATACCGTTATTGCATATGATTTTAAGAGTAGGAGTCATACAAAGTATGTTGGTGCCATATAGAGCAGGATAAAACCAGACCCATTAATGTAGAACAAAGGCATACTTCTATTTAAAGGGATTCTATCATTAGAACCCCTTTTTTAACTAATACCACGTAGGAATAGCCTTAAAGGGGTATTCCCATGTACATAATCATATCTATATTTGTAGATAATTAAAAGTTAAACATTTTTGCAGATATAAGTAATTAAACATTTTGCAGAGTTTTAAAGATTTTCTCTAAATATCTTGTGATCACAGTCTGTTGTCTTGATCGGTTGCCAGTGGATACGACCATGAAGGTCAGAAAATCAGCCATGATTTCTTTATTGTGGCCGGGATATCTTCTGATACATGTAGTGTCCCTGCCTGATAGTGGCCGTATCCATTTGCAACCGATCAAGATAATAAACTGTCACCACTAAGAAAGTTAGAGAAAATCTTTAAAATTCTGCAGAATTTTTAATTACTTATATTTGCAAAAATGTTTAACTTTTAATTATCTACAAATATAGATATGATTATGTACATGGTATGCTAATGAGTCTCCAGACAGCACTGGGGGCGTTCTCAGTGGTGCTTAAATACTCTCCAGCGCCACCTCCATCTTCTTCAGCCGCACTTCTCAGGAGTGTACTGTTCCTGTAAGCGGCCACAGTAAAATGGCTTAACATACATGCGCAGTCGGCTCTGCCCGAAGTCCAATTCGAACTGCACATCCCAATGTGAACAGGTGCTAAACTACTGTGGCAATATATAAATAAATATAGAAAATGTAGGAGCACCCTGCACAGCACAAAGGTGAAATGAAAAATCATTACTACTATTGATACTATAAATTAATACATACAAATTAGAGGTTCTTTGTTATACACATTTGTAACAGTAAGAAGCCCACCTGCCATGACAAGGCTACGAGATAGATAGATAGATAGATAGATAGATAGATAGATAGATAGATAGATAGATAGATAGAGGAATCTGCTTTCTTCTAGGATGTGCCATCCATTAAAATTAATAGAAACACCACTAGAATGAGTTTGCATCTATAATATCATGGCGAATGTGGGCTACAAGTGGCAACTCCCACACTCAGGTGCATCATGTCATCCAACTTGTGTCCTATGAGATGCCAGGACTTTGTACAAGTTATTGCCAGCCCAGCTATTGTAACACGATGTAGTGCTAGCATTGTGCTTTTTGTGTTCAGCCCATTAAATAAGAAAATCAGCCACAATGCTCAATTTTGGAACAGGGTATGTGTGGGGGACACTAGTAAGTGGGCAAAACGTGAAAATGTTTTACTGTATGGTAGCACTATTACTGTGAGGCACAATGGGAGTATTATTACTTTGTTACTTTGGGAGTACAGACTAAGGCCGGGTTCACACGGAGTTACGTGCCGCGAGATTTGGCACGTAGACGCCGCGTGACCCTTTGCGTGCCGTACACGCTCCCATTGAGTTCAATGGGAGCGGGGATCGTATGCGCCGCGCTAGTTTGCGGCTGTGCATTTATTCACGGCCGCAAACTAGCGCGCCGCATACGCTCCCCGCTCCCATTGAACTCAATGGGAGCGTGTACGGCACGCAAAGGGTCACGCGGCGTCTACGTGCCAAATCTCGCGGCACGTAACTCCGTGTGAACCCGGCCTAAGAGCTATTACTTTGAAGGCAGAACAGGAGATTCATACTTTTGACTGGTACAAAGGGAGCATATTCTCTTTTGGGGACAAAAGGAGGCAATTGTTTCATTTAGGGCACAAAGTGCGCAGTATTACTAAGAGCCACATTAATATACAGCCAATGGTGCACTTGCACCAGACCCAAAGGTAGTGGTGGCCCTCTTGGGACAGCAGGACAGTCTTATATTTAGAGTGCTCTTCCACTGTTTCGGGAACGACTCCAACTCATCTTTGTCCTCTTGGCTCCGGACATCCTTGTATGCTAATCTGGACCTAGAAGACACAGTTACTGACTTTAGCTGTAAATCCCTGTCTCTAGTTACAGATGGAGGTCTGGCACAAAAACTGCAAGAAAGGAAATGCTGTACAGCTTAAGAGAAGAATGATCCTTTTTGTTCTTATGATCATGTGGACACATGAGGTCTGGTTACTTGAGGCCTGGTTCACATCTGCGTTTGGTATTCTGTTCGGAGAGTCTGCTTGGGGACCCCTTGAACGGAATACCGAATGTATTAGAAAACGGTGAGCAATAAAACCACACGGACTTCATAGACTATAATGGGGTCCGTGTGTTTTCCGCGCGGTGTCCACACGAGTCATGCGGAGAGAAAAGTACTTTAAGCAGCACTATTCTCTCTTCATGATTCGTGCGGACACCACGTGGAAAACACATGGACCCCATTATAGTCTATGGGGTCCGTGTGGTTTCATTGCTCACCGCTTTTTAATGCATTCAGTATTCCGTTCAGGGGGTCACCACGCAGACTTCCTAAACGGAATACCGAACGCAGATGTGAACCAGGCCTGAGGTGGAAAGGCATCTCAAAAAAAAAATAAATAAATTCTTATGAAATCAGGGTTAACAGAGACTTCCTAAATTGTAGCTGCCATTTGTATAATCCTTTTATTCAGCTGTAGCATAAGCTGGAAGAATACCTATCTGCACATCACATCAAGTCATGCCTCCAAGATGATGACTAGCTACACTGACAATGACAGGACAAATATGGGTATTGTCAGGGTATTCATGTCTCTTAAGATAAAGAAAGACTGGTTATGACATTGGAATGTGACTATTTGTAAAAAGGTGTTGACCTTTTTATTTCTATGAATACATTTATTAGTTAGGGTGGTGTCAGAATACAAGAGAAATAATGCGGAAAGTCACATGATATGAAGTCATCAGAGATCTTTAAAATTACATCACTCTAATTATTTTTCATTGCTCCAATAAAAGTTAGGCTGTTTTGCAAATAGTCATAGTTAAAATTTGTGTCTACAACCCTTGCAGGTCCATGGCTATGTTCACATGTGAGATTTTCCATATGAATTTGAGGCAGTATTCTGACTTGCGTATACGGGGGCAGGAAAATTGCTAAATGTAGCAGAAAAGCTGTGAAAAATGCAACATTTTTAGCTGCTTATTTTTGTGCTGTTTTCACTGTGTTCTTGTCCAAGGCATTTTTTAGCTGCAGTTTACTATGTGTGGCCTTAGCCTAAAGCTACATTCACACCACTCGGTACACAGCTGTCTGATGGATATGTTTTTTTTAACGGCTGTCAAACAGCTGCATTAAAATCCATTCATGGCTATTCACATGACTGTTTTTCATGAAAGTTTGTGTCCTATTTTTACCCATTTTCATGAATCCCTGAGTAGTGTCAAATCTACAAGGAGTCTGTAAAAACAGGTGTCTCAGGAGCAAAACATTAGACTACAGGGACACATTCTGGGTATGTACAGTGGGTTTGTTGCTGAAAAATAAGTGGTCACTAACTTGCTCCAAAGTACAGTAGTAGTGTAGAGGATGAGACGTAAAGAAATCCCATCCAGGCACTGCAGAAACAAACCTACTGCAAATTATGGATCTCAATCATGATCATGTTACTTATTGCTGAGTGTTCGCCTGTGGTTGCTAACAGTGGCGTAATTAAAGTCTTGTGGGCCCCGATGCAATCTTTTGTCTGGGGCCCCTACTTCATCTCCACAGAGAATTCTTGATAGTGATGGTTACAGGTGCTAAGGAGTTTAATCACCCTTGGTGTGGTTAGGGTAATCTGTGGGTCTCCTTGGTTTATTGGCCAGATGGAAGCTGCAATCTCAATACTGATGCTGGTGCTTATGGGCCCCCTAAGGCCAGGGCCGCTGATAGGCCAGTACTACTGCTACTGGCGTCAGGGGCCCGGCCAAATTGAAAAATGGGGGGGCCCGGTTATGGCCCGCCACTGTGTGCCGGCCCCCTGGCGCCCGTAGCAGTCATTGTATGTCCTATTTCAACTCAGATCTGCATCCAGAGGATGCAGATCTGAGTTGAAGACATACGCGGCTGAAGCAAGGAGCTGACACAGGTCAGCTCCTCGCTTCGCGCCTCTCTCGCGCCTCTCTCGCTGACACATATGCGGCTGAAGCGAGGAGCTGACCTGGGGGCAGATGTGATGACGTCACATCGCGTCTACAACTGTGCGCCAGTGAGAGAGAGGCGCGCAGAGAGCAGCGTGGGAACGAGGAAAAGGTAAGTGTAATGTCGTGTACACTGAGGTGGAACGTGAAACTGGGAGCAGATGAAGGAGAGGACGGCATGACACTGGGGGCAGAGATGGAGAGGACGGCATGACACTGGGGGCAGAGATAGAGAGGACGGCATGACACTGGGGGCAGAGATGGAGAGGACGGCATGACACTGGGGGCAGAGATAGAGAGGACGGCATGACACTGGGGGCAGAGATGGGGGGATATGACACTGGGGGCAGAGATGTGGGGACGTGAATCTGAGGGCAGAGATGTGGAGACATGAATCTGGGGGCAGAGATGTGGAGACATTAATCTGGGGGCAGAGATGGAGAGGACGGCATGACACTGGGGGCAGAGATGGAGGGGACATGAATCTGGGGGCAGAGATGGAGGGGACATGGATCTGGGGGCAGAGATGGAGGGGACATGAATCTGGGGGCAGAGATGGAGGGGACATGAATCTGGGGGCAGAGATGGAGGGACATGACACTAGGGGCAGAGATGGAGGGACATGAATCTGGGGGCAGAGATGGAGGGACATGACACTGGGGGCAGAGATGGAGGGACATGACACTGGGGGCAGAGATGGAGGGGACATGAATCTGGGGGCAGAGATGGTAGGGACATGAATCTGGGGGAAGAGATGGAGGGAACATGAAACTGGGGGCAGAGATGGAGGGGGGGACATGAAACTGGGGGCAGACATGAATCTGGGGGCAGAGATGGAGGGGGAGACATGAAACTGGGGGCAGATGAAGGGTGTATATGAAGCTGGGGGAGAGATAGAGGGGGGACATATAATGTACGGGTGTAATAGGTATATATTTATCCAGCTCACCATCAAATATACTTGAAATCCCTCCAGGAAGCACGGAAAAACCTCATAGGACTCAAAGGTTGTTGAATAGTAGATGTATTTGAATAAAATTCCAGCTTCATCCGAAGTTCAAATCGTACGGGTGACTGTAGGAGGATTATACTGTGTGCGGACACATGAAAAATTAATGAGAATGGGCGGAGTCAACATAACAGTGGGTGGGGCTAAATTTGCCGCGGCGCGCAAAGCGCGCCGCACATTTTGTCCCTCTTTCAGTTCTTCAAAAATTGGGAGGCATGGGTACAGGGGGCAATGGAAAGATGTTAGAAGGTGGACGGGGGGGGGGGGATTGTTGGGGCATCGGGTGTGCGGCACTGCGGAGAGGGAACTGGCGCAATAATATATAAGTTTTTAGCTGGAGAACTACAAAGCACACAATCCCTCCAAAGGTGTGTGTGCTTTGTATTAATAATGATGTAGGCTGCTATGTTACTAGCATAGCAGCCTGTTTGGGGGTGGGACTTTCACTTTAAAGGAGTGTTCACATTGTGTTTTTGGCCTCCCTTGCCGGGATACGTTGGTAACCAGTCACAATCAGCTTCCCACTTAAACCTGCACGGAGAACTGCAGGCCCCCCCTTTTTTTTTAATGGCCAGTTCTTCGTGCAGGGATAAGTTGACAGCTGATTCTGACTGGTTACCAACATATCCCGGCAAGGGAGGCCAAAAACGCAATGTGAAAAAGCCCTGAGAATTTATTAGGAGGGCTCTTATAGATGGTGTTGACTCTCTTTAGGCGCTGTCACACGTAGCAGATTTTACCTGCAAATAGAATCTGATTAAGCCTTGTAATGCTGCTAAATAAAGGTAAATGTAATACGTAATGGGTATGTCGCAAAATAAAGTAGTTTTAAAATGGCGGGGAGGGGGGGGCAGACACTTAGGCTGTATGGGGCCCAAAAATTCCTGATGGCGGCCCTGCCTAAGGCTCCTGGGCCCCGGTGAGACTGCACCCTCTACACCCCCTCAAGTTAAGCCCCTGGTTACTAAGGTTGAAAGCCAGAGCCAGCCACCCAGAAGCTGCGACTGAAAGTCCAAAATACAAAATGCCATACATTATTTGGTTCTCGATGTGCCCCTAATCAATTTAGTGCTTTTAAAATTTGTCTACCCATTCAAATTGCATTTTTCTGTACTTTTTATTTCACCTATTCAAAGTATAGAGAAAATGTTTGCGATTCCACAGCTAACATTAACATGCTATGCTTTTGAAATCGCAGCACTTCCATAGCTGTTTTTTTACGCAATGTGTGATCGAGGTTAAACAATATTTCCTTCACTTTGCTGGTACTGTAAAACAGCATTTTTTTTCCGCTACATTTCCGCAGCTACATTTTACAATATCTGCAAAGTGAATGAGATTCTGACTAATCCATTCTACACATTGCAGAAAAGCTGTGATTTGTAAAAGTATTTGTCCTATAGATCCGCTTCAGGAATTAGGAAATGGTATCAAAACATTACAAATACTACATAAATTTGGTATTGTCGTGTTCATACTGACCTACAGAATACAGGTAACATCATTTTTACCACACAGTGAACGCAGTAAAAATTAAACCCATATGAAATAGGTGCAAATGCATTTTTTTCTCCAATTGCAACTCATTCTGAATTTTTTTCCAGCTTCCCAGTTCATTGCACAGGATATTGAATGGGGCCATTACAAAGTACAATTTGTTTCACAATCAGTAAGCCATCATGTGAAAAATGAAAAAGTTAATGCTTTTGGAATGTGGGGAGGGAAAAAATGAAAATGCAAAAACAAAAATTGGATTGGTCTTTAAGCGGTCAATTAATTAAGTTTAAGAGTCTGCATAAAATGTCAGATTCTCATATTGTATACTGTGTGTGTATACAAATATATATATATATATATATATATATATATATATATATATATATACACTCACCGGCCACTTTATTAGGTACACCATGCTAGTAACGGGTTGGACCCCCTTTTGCCTTCAGAACTGCCTCAATTCTTCGTGGCATAGATACAACAAGGTGCTGGAAGCATTCCTCAGAGATTTTGGTCCATATTGACATGATGGCATCACACAGTTGCCGCAGATTTGTCGGCTGCACATCCATGATGCGAATCTCCCGTTCCACCACATCCCAAAGATGCTCTATTGGATTGAGATCTGGTGACTGTGGAGGCCATTGGAGTACAGTGAACTCATTGTCATGTTCAAGAAACCAGTCTGAGATGATTCCAGCTTTATGACATGGCGCATTATCCTGCTGAAAGTAGCCATCAGATGTTGGGTACATTGTGGTCATAAAGGGATGGACATGGTCAGCAACAATACTCAGGTAGGCTTTGGCGTTGCAACGATGCTCAACTGGTACCAAGTGGCCCAAAGAGTGCCAAGAAAATATTCCCCACACCATGACACCACCACCACCAGCCTGAACCGTTGATACAAGGCAGGATGGATCCTTGCTTTCATGTTGTTGACGCCAAATTCTGACCCTACCATCCGAATGTCGCAGCAGAAATCGAGACTCATCAGACCAGGCAACGTTTTTCCAATCTTCAATTGTCCAATTTCGATGAGCTTGTGCAAATTGTAGCCTCAGTTTCCTGTTCTTAGCTGAAAGGAGTGGCACCCGGTGTGGTCTTCTGCTGCTGTAGCCCATCTGCCTCAAAGTTCGACGTACTGTGCATTCAGAGATGCTCTTCTGGCTACCTTGGTTGTAACGGGTGGCTATTTGAGTCACTGTTGCCTTTCTATCAGCTCGAACCAGTCTGGCCATTCTCCTCTGACCTCTGGCATCAACAACGCATTTCCGCCCACAGAACTGCCGCTCACTGGATGTTTTTTCTTTTTCGGACCATTCTCTGTAAACCCTAGAGATGGTTGTGTGTGAAAATCCCAGTAGATCAGCAGTTTCTGAAATACTCAGACCAGCCCTTCTGGCACCAACAACCTTGCCACGTTCAAAGGCACTCAAATCACCTTTCTTCCCCATACTGATGCTCGGTTTGAACTGCAGGAAATTGTCTTGACCACGTCTACATGCCTAAATGCACTGAGTTGCCGCCATGTGATTGGCTGATTAGAAATTAAGTGTTAACAAGCAGTTGGACAGGTGTACCTAATAAAGTGGCCGGTGAGTGTATATATATATATATATATATATATATATATATATATATATATATATATATATATATAATCCGGCATGTGGAACTGTGTATAGACACGCGTATCTAATCCTGTGATCTGTGTAAATGTGTGCAGACACGCATATTTAATCCTCTGCCGTGTGGTACTGTCTGCGGATGCGCATATTTAATCCTCTGCCATGTGGTACTGTCTGCGGATGCGCATATTTAATCTCTGCTGTGTGGTACTGTCTGCAGATGCACGTATTTAATCCTCCAGCATGTGGGACTGTGTGCAGATACGGGTATCTAATCCTCTGGCGTGTGGTACTGTGTGCAGACATGCATATCTAATCTTCCGGCATGTGGTACGGTCTGCAGATGCATGCATCTAATCCTCAGGCATGTCGAACTGTGTGCAGATGTGCGTATCTAATACTCCGGCGTGTGAGTACTGTGCACAGAGGTGCGTATCTAATCCTTCCCATGTGGTATTGTGTGCAGTGGCACGTATCTAATCCTCCGGCGTGTGCTATTGTTTGAAGACGCGCATATGTAATCCTCCTGTGTGTGGTACTGTGTGCAGATTTATGTATCTGATCCCCCGACATGTGGTACTGTCTGCAGACGCACGTATATAATCCTCTGGCGTGTGGTACTGTGTGAAGATGCGCATATCTAATCTTCCAGTGTGTGGTACTGTGTTATGATACGCGTATCTAATCCTCTGGCATGTGGAACTGTGTGTAGACGCAGGTATCTAATCCTCCAGCGTGTAGAACTGTGTGCAGATGCGCTTATCTAATCCTTCAGTGTGTGGAATGGTGTGCAGACGTGCGTATCTAATCCTTTGGCATGTGGAACTGTGTGCAGATGCGCGTATTTAATCCTCTGACGTGTGGAACTGTGTACAGACGTGCGTATCTAATTCTCCTTTTGTGTGCTGACCTGTGTACCTAATCCTTTGATGTGTGTATCTGAATTTGGATATCAGTGTTGGATTGTACATGTGGAGTGACCATGTGTATGGTAGTTTGAATATGAGTAAAAGACTTGCAAGTTTGTATTGGCTAAGGGGGTCATTGTTTTGGGAAAGTTGTATCTCAGCAACGGTACGTCTGAGTGAATTGCGGCCTTGTCTTAAACCTTCCCGGACACCTGACGTATCTGTGTGCCAAATTTGGTGAAGATTGGTCCAGTCGTTTGGTCATGCATAAAGAACAGACAGACAGAATATATATACACACACATATATACATAAATACATACATAACCCAACACACCCTCACTTGCTTCTAGAGGAATAACCTTTAAAAAGAAAATAAACAGATTTTTAGTAACAGAAGCATTTAGCAAATAAATTCTGCCCATTATCAATGATCACACTTTCAGTATAAGATCATTGTGAATAGATCTACTTGATGCTCTGTTGCTTCATTACTGTAATTTGGCTCCATCTGCTGGTTATAATGTAAAAAATCTCCATGTGATCCTAAGGCTTGTCAGTACTATTTGTAAATTACTGTTATGTTGCCATGCAATAAAAATTTCAACCGTTATATTTTCTGTATCAGTAAAGCTTCATACAACTGGCTGTTTTACAGCTCTGTTTTATACTGGACTATAAAAAGGCATTAATGGATGTGCCTGAGACATCTGTGTTGTAGCCTAGAAACATTGTTGTGATCAAGAACTATAACATGCCACAGTGCACACATCTCCTGTAATTATTCTTTTATGTCTCTCATGACTGCTGCTAGAGATGAGCGATAATTCTGGTAAGTTAAGACATTACCTTAGAGCAGGGGTGCCCAATACGTCAATCGCTATCTACCGGTCGATCGCAATGGACGTATGGGTCGATCGCGGGATGCAGCCAGGGATCCCCGGTGTCTGCTTGTTCACAGCGCAGGCTGAGAGTTATCTCTGGACACTGGCAGGCTGGGGCTGCGGCAGCCCCGCCTGCCTGTGTCCGTAGATGACTCTCAGCCTGCGCTGTGAACAAGCACTCCGGACACTTGCAGGCCGCTCTTAGGGATGGAGGGGGCTGGGGTGCTGCTTGTTCACAGCGCAGGCTGAGAGTCATCTACGGACACAGGCAGGCGGGGCTGCCGCAGCCCCAGCCTGCCAGTGTCCAGAGATAACTCTCAGCCTGCGCTGTGAACAAGCAGACACTGGGGATCCCTGGGCGGCCACAGAACGCCGCTGTCTCCTGCTCTCATGCTCCGCCCGGCCCTGCCCACATACCTGGCCCTGCCCACAGGCCCGTCCTGGCCCATCCCCCACAAGAAGTGGGTAGTAGATCTTTCGACTTGGTCATGTTATTAAGTAGCTCACATGCTGACAAAGTGTGAGCACCCGTGCCTTAGAGTATGCTTGTAGCTGCTGTGGGAGGATAGGCTCAGTGGTAGCAGCAGCAGACCCAGACAGTCAGAGACAGACACAAAAAGTCAGGTACAAACAGGTTTTACCCTGTACGTTTATTTTGCAAAAACGGCAACACAAAATAAGCCTTATCTTCAGGCAAAAAAATAACAGAAATCCTGCTTATCTGAGCTACTACCTATACAGAAAATGCCCTACAGACTGGAAAACACATACTTTTCAGTTTCAGTTTTGTTTTTACTGAACACTTCAGAACTGAATCTGGTATTATACTCTGGGTCGCTTCAGACCCCAGAGGTGATCAAGCATGTTACTCACCTCTCTTGCGCTCCATTGCGACTCTTTGTTCTCTTCTGATGTCAGGCTGAATTCCAATCACAGGCAATCACGTGGCATTGTGACGCATGGATGAAAGCATCGCAACAATGGGTGACCCACATGATCACTGCGGCACAATCACAGTTCTCATCAGTTCCTGATGTCATTCTGAAGACCCAAAGAGAACAGAGAGTCACACTGGAGCACAGGAGAGGTGAGTAACATTGTTTTTTTGTTTGTTCTTTCCCCCCCTCCGGGACTGAAGAGACCCCAAAAGTGTAATAATACCAGTTTCAATTCAGATGTGTTCCATTTGATCAAAACTGCAGGTGGAACTTCACAAATATTATAATAACCAAACTAAAATAACTGGCATGTACAAAATCATCTTGGTTATTGGGTTGACACTTGGTTTTGGATATTTTTCATTGAATTACCCAGCCCTAGTTCCATTATATGCTTATTATTATTGCTTATCCCAGAAGTTCTTTTTTTTCTTCATGTAAAGTGGTGATCCTCTCAAGCTTTGTATAGTTTTGGGCTCTGCCAGTTTGAAATCTGAGTTTAAAGTGTAACTTTTTTTTTTTTTTTTTTGGGAGGGGGGGGGGGGGGGTTGGTGACCATTTTTTAATATACTTTATTACCTTATCTAAATTCCTATTTATTATAAAACAGGCTGTAATATTATCCTTAGCCACTCTCTAACTGAGCTGTTAATAGGGAAAGTCTGTACACAGTTACTTTGTAAATATACAGAGCTGAAGCATTTACCAAAGGGGGAGATGGTCACTTCAAATTGTGATATCTTCAGTTTTTACCAATTAGAAAAATCGTTCTGGTACCATAAGAAAACAGAGATACTCTGCATATATTGAAGTACTAGATGTATATAAAGTCACACTCTCTAATTCTTTTACAGCTTGGTGGTATAAAGCCAGAGATATATCCAATTTGAACTGACCATTCCTTTTTGGTAAATGCTTCATCTCTATGTACTACATTGAGTACATGTGTACAGACATTGCTTAGTTAGATCATTGCTAATCGTTGATTATGTAGATAATCTGTTTTCCTTTAGTCCAAACAGCAGCACAACAGATGGGGTATTCGGGCATACAGTTGACAAAATTGACCATCCAAAGGCAGTCGCCTCTAAACCTTGTAAATCTAGCCTGTAGTGTTTAACAAAGGTAGAATGGGAGCGCCAGGCGGCAGCTGAGCAGATCTGTTCTAAGGATACTGACCGTTTTTCCACCCAGGATGCTGACATTGCCCTAGTAGAATGGACTTTCACAAATTCTGGAGGAAAGACCCAGAGAAAGAAAGGAGAGCCTTATTGCCTCCTTGATCCAACTGCCCAGTGTGGGCTTAGAAGCCTCCAAGCCCTTGGATATATCTAGAAAGGAAATCAACAATTTCTCCTTTCTAAACCCTTTAGTGCGGTCAAGGGATATACGCAAACATCTAAAGAATGCCACCTCTCCTCCTCTGAAGAGGAAGGAGAAAGGAAAATGACCAATAAGGAAATAACTTGATTGATGTTAGAATAGGAGGGAACTTTGGGTAGAAATCCAAGCAAAAATCTCATTTGCACTCTGTCTGGAAAAAAAAAACACATAACGCTCCGCAGAGGAGAGAGCCTGTTACCTCTTATTCGTTTTGGCTGAGGTTATTGCCAAAAGAAAAGCCATCCTGAAAGAAAGATATTTCAAATCCATTATTCAGTGGTTCAAAGCGGAGACTGCAAAGGCCCGCTAAAACTGTGGAAAGGTCCCATTGGGGGACCGACGAGCATATGGTCGGTCTTATACTAGGTCCCTCTTTAAGGAACCGGGCTATGAGAATATTTTGAGACAGACGCCCGTCTAGGCAGGCGGATAGGGCAGCCACGTGTACCTTAAGAGTGGCGAGCGTAAGCCCCTTGTCCAGGCCATCCTGCAAAATCTCCAGAATTGAAGATATGGAGGGATTCTCATAGGGCATCTGCTTGTCTGTACATCAGAACTTGAAAACCCGGTCATAGACCTTGGTTGTAGAAGGAGCCCTGGCACTGGCAATGGTTTTTTGGATGGCCACGGACAAACTTTCTAGTCCAGGTAAGGACTGGTCAACTGTCAAGTTGAACCTCTTGAGATCTTGGCAGAGTCTGGTACCCTGAGTAACCAGGTTGTGCACCGGGGGAAACCTCCAATACGTCCCTCGACTCATCTGAATGAGTTGGGTAAACCATGTCCTCTTTGGCCAAAATGGTATGATTGCTATTACCGATGATTGCTCCTGTCTGACTTTCATCAATACCCTTGGTATCATGGAAAGTGGAGGGAAGATGTATGCTAGCCTGAACCTACATGGAATTTACAGGGCATCTATCGCCAAGGGATTGACCTCCGGGTAGAAGGAACAAAATTTCTTCACCTTGGCGTTGTATTTCATGGCCATCAGGTCCAGGGCGCATATGCCATAGGGCTCAAGGGACTGCATCTGCAGACACTGATATGACACCAAGGACTTTCATGGCCGTCCGGATTGAGACTTGCCTTGTAAGGTATAGGTGCCTAGTAGAGATGAGCGAACACTAAAATGTTCGAGGTTCGAAATTCGATTCGAACAGCCGCTCAATGTTCGTGTGTTCGAACGGGTTTCGAACCCCATTATAGTCTATGGGGAACAGATACTCGTTAAGGGGGAAACCCAAATCCGTGTCTGGAGGGTCACCAAGTCCACTATGACACCCCAGGAAATGATGCCAACACCTCTGGAATGACACTGGGACAGCAGGGGAAGCATGTCTGGGGGCATCTAACACACCAAAGACCCTCTATTACCCCAACATCACAGCCTAACAACTACACACTTTACACACTCAATACCACCTCTCTGACAGTAGGAAAACACCTTGAAACATGTGTATTTGGCACTTGCAGTGAGGAGAGCTTGTCACCAGCAGTGAATTTGGCCCTTGTAGTAAGTTGAGGTTGGCACCAACATTTGTTTTGAAAATCAGGGTGGATTGAGCCTCTAACCAGCAGAGTTTGGGCAAATTCATGGTGGAGGGAGCCTCTAACCAGCCCAGTTTGGACCAATTCATGGTGGAGGGAGCCTCTAAACAGCCAAGTTTGGACCAATTCATGGTGGAGGGAGCCTCTAAAAACCCCAGTTTGGACCAATTCATGGTGGAGGGAGCCTCTAACCAGCCCAGTTTGGGCAAATTCATGGTGGAGGGAGCCTCTAAACAGGCCAGTTTGGGCAAATTCATGGTGGAGGGAGCCTCTAACCAGCCCAGTTTGGACCAATTAATGGTGGAGGGAGCCTCTAAACAGCCAAGTTTTGGGAAATTCATGGTGGAGGGAGCCTCTAACCAGCCCAGTTTGGACCAATTCATGGTGGAGGGAGCCTCTAAACAGCCCAGTTTGGGCAAATTCATGGTGGAGGGAGCCTCTAAAAAACCCAGTTTGGACCAATTCATGGTGGAGGGAGCCTCTAACCAGCCCAGTTTGGACCAATTAATGGTGGAGGGAGCCTCTAACCAGCCCAGTTTGGACCAATTCATGGTGGAGGGAGCCTCTAAAAACCCCAGTTTGGACCAATTCATGGTGGAGGGAGCCTCTAACCAGCCCAGTTTGGGCAAATTCATGGTGGAGGGAGCCTCTAAACAGCCCAGTTTGGGCAAATTCATGGTGGAGGGAGCCTCTAACCAGCCCAGTTTGGACCAATTAATGGTGGAGGGAGCCTCTAACCAGCCCAGTTTGGACCAATTAATGGTGGAGGGAGCCTCTAACCAGCCCAGTTTGGACCAATTAATGGTGGAGGGAGCCTCTAAACAGCCAAGTTTTGGGAAATTCATGGTGGAGGGAGCCTCTAACCAGCCCAGTTTGGACCAATTCATGGTGGAGGGAGCCTCTAAACAGCCCAGTTTGGGCAAATTCATGGTGGAGGGAGCCTCTAAAAAACCCAGTTTGGACCAATTCATGGTGGAGGGAGCCTCTAACCAGCCCAGTTTGGACCAATTAATGGTGGAGGGAGCCTCTAAACAGCCAAGTTTGGACCAATTCATGGTGGAGGGAGCCTCTAAAAACCCCAGTTTGGACCAATTCATGGTGGAGGGAGCCTCTAACCAGCCCAGTTTGGGCAAATTCATGGTGGAGGGAGCCTCTAAACAGCCCAGTTTGGGCAAATTCATGGTGGAGGGAGCCTCTAACCAGCCCAGTTTGGACCAATTAATGGTGGAGGGAGCCTCTAACCAGCCCAGTTTGGACCAATTAATGGTGGAGGGAGCCTCTAACCAGCCCAGTTTGGACCAATTAATGGTGGAGGGAGCCTCTAACCACCCCAGTTTGGACCAATTCATGGTGGAGGGAGCCTCTAACCAGCCCAGTTTGGACCAATTCATGGTGGAGGGAGCCTCTAAAAAACCCAGTTTGGACCAATTCATGGTGGAGGGAGCCTCTAAACAGCCCAGTTTGGGCAAATTCATGGTGGAGGGAGCCTCTAACCAGCCCAGTTTGGACCAATTAATGGTGGAGGGAGCCTCTAAACAGCCAAGTTTTGGGAAATTCATGGTGGAGGGAGCCTCTAACCAGCCCAGTTTGGACCAATTAATGGTGGAGGGAGCCTCTAAACAGCCAAGTTTTGGGAAATTCATGGTGGAGGGAGCCTCTAACCAGCCCAGTTTGGACCAATTCATGGTGGAGGGAGCCTCTAAACAGCCAAGTTTGGACCAATTCATGGTGGAGGGAGCCTCTAAAAACCCCAGTTTGGACCAATTCATGGTGGAGGGAGCCTCTAACCAGCCCAGTTTGGGCAAATTCATGGTGGAGGGAGCCTCTAAACAGCCCAGTTTGGGCAAATTCATGGTGGAGGGAGCCTCTAACCAGCCCAGTTTGGACCAATTAATGGTGGAGGGAGCCGCTAAACAGCCCAGTTTGGGCAAATTCATGGTGGAGGGAGCCTCTAAACAGCCCAGTTTGGACCAATTCATGGTGGAGGGAGCCTCTAAAAAACCCAGTTTGGACCAATTCATGGTGGAGGGAGCCTCTAAACAGCCCAGTTTGGGCAAATTCATGGTGGAGGGAGCCTCTAACCAGCAGAGTTGTGGGAAAGCAGGGTGGAGGGAGCCTCTAACCAGCAGAGTTGGTGGAAATCAGGGTGGAGGGAGCCTCTAACCAGCAGAGTTGGGGGAAATCATGTTGGAGGGAGCCTAGTATTAGCAGAATTGTGCAACGCTTATGGTGGATGAGTATGAGGATGCGGAGGAATTGGAGAGGTTGAGTACAGACATGGAGTTTCATGTTGGGGTGCTTTACACAGGTGGGCACAAAAATGAAGGCTCTATCCAGTGGTGGTTCATTTTTATCAAAGTGAGCCGGTCGGCACTCTCAGCTGACAGACGGGTGCGCTTGTCAGTGATGATGCCACCGGCTGCACTGAACACCCTCTCAGATAGGACGCTGGCGGCAGGACAGGACAGCACCTCCAAGGCATATAGGGCAAGTTCAAGCCACAGGTCCAACTTCGACACCCAATACGTGTAGGGCGCAGAGGGGTCGGAGAGGACAGGGCTGTGGTCGGAAAGGTATTCCCGCAACATGCGCCTATACTTCTCACGCCTGGTGACACTAGGACCCTCCGTGGCGGCACTTTGGCGAGGGGGTGCCATCAAGGTGTCCCAGACCTTAGACAGTGTGCCCCTCGTTTGTGTGGACCGGTGAGAACTTGGTTGCCTACTGGAGGAACTGCCCTCCCTGCCGCCAACGTCACATGCTGGAAACATCTCCATCATATTCTGCACCAATTGCCTGTGGCAAGCATTGATGCGATTGGCCCTCCCCTCTACCGGAATAAAAGACGAGATGTTGTTTTTATACCGGGGGTCAAGGATAGCAAAGATCCAGTACTGGTTGTCCTCCATGATTTTGACAATACGCTTGTCGGTTGTAAAGCACCCCAACATGAACTCAGCCATGTCTGCCACAGTGTTAGTTGGCATGACTCCTCTGGCCCCACCGGAAAGTTCAATCTCCATTTCCTCCTCATCCTCCATGTCTACCCATCCGCGCTGCAACAATGGGACGATTCGAAGTTGCCCGGAAGCCTCCTGTATCACCATCACATCATCGGACAACTCTTCTTCCTCCTCCTCCTCCTCCTCCTCCTCCTCCTCCTCCATTAAACGCAGTGAAGCGGACAGATGTGTGGACCTACTCTCCAGCTGTGACGGATCGGATGCTATCCCTAACTCCTCTGTGTGATCTGAGTTATCCCTGATGTCAATCAGGGATTCTCTCAGAACACACAAGAGCGGGATTGTAAGGCTCACCATCGCATCCTCAGAGCTCACCCTCCTTGTGGACTCCTCAAAGACCCGTAGGATGTCACAAAGGTCTCTCATCCATGGCCACTCATGGATGTGAAACTGAGGCAGCTGACTTTGTGGCACCCTAGGGTTTTGTAGCTGGTATTCCATCAAAGGTCTCTGCTGCTCAACCACTCTATTCAACATCTGAAACGTTGAGTTCCAGCGTGTGGGGACGTCGCACAAAAGCCGGTGTTGTGGCACATGCAGGCGTTGCTGGAGAGATTTTAAGCTAGCAGCGGCTACTGTCGACTTGCGAAAGTGGGCGCACATGCGCCGCACTTTCACCAGTAGCTCTGGAACATTGGGGTAGCTCTTTAGGAAACGTTGCACCACTAGGTTGAAGACGTGGGCCAGGCATGGAACATGTTGGAGTCCGGCAAGCTCCAGAGCTGCTACCAGGTTCCGGCCGTTATCACAAACGACCATGCCTGGGCCCAGGTGCAGCGGCTCAAACCATATTGCCGTCTCATCGAGGAGGGCATCCCTCACCTCGGAGGCAGTGTGCTGTCTGTCCCCCAAGCTGATCAGCTTCAGCACAGCCTGCTGACGTCTACCAACGCCAGTGCTGCAACGTTTCCAACTCGTAGCTGGGGTCAATCTAACAGCGGAGGAGGAGGCGGTGGCGGAGGAGGAGGCGGTGGCGGAGGAGGAGGCGGTAGAGGAGGAGGAGGAGGGGGGTGTTCTTCTCGTGTCCCTGCCAGGAATGTTAGGCGGGGAGACGAGGTACACCGGGCCAGTTTGGGAAGCAGTCCCAGCCTCAACTACATTCACCCAGTGTGCCGTCAGTGAAATGTAGCGTCCCTGTCCGCATGCACTTGTCCACGCGTCGGTGGTCAAGTGGACCTTTGTGCAAAGCGCGGAACTAAGGGCCCGCCTGATGTTGAGTGACACGTGCTGGTGCAAGGCGGGGACGGCACACCGGGAGAAGTAGTGACGGCTAGGGACGGCATAGCGAGGTGCCGCAGTTGCCATCAGGTCCAGGAAGGCGGGAGTTTCAACAAGCCGGAACGCCAACATCTCCTGGGCCAGCAGTTTAGCGATGTTGGCGTTCAAGGCTTGCGCGTGTGGGTGGTTAGCAGTGTATTTCTGCCGCCGCTCCAATGTCTGAGAGATGGTGGGTTGTTGTAAAGAAACGCCTGATGGTGCCTTTGATGGTGCAGGAGAAGGAGATAAGACAGGACCAGGGGAGGATGAGGTAGAAGTCAACAAAGTGGCGGAGGCAGATGAAGTGGTGTCCTGGCTCGTCCTCTGGAGTGCATCGCCAGCACAGTCAGCAGTGGCAGTGGCAGAGGCAGAGGCAGTGGCAGAGGCAGTGGCAGTGGCGTGAACGGCAGGCGGCCTTTGTCCTGCCGTTGCTGCCTGCCACTGATTCCAGTGCTTGGATTCCAAATGACGGCGCATTGAAGTGGTGGACAGGTTGCTCTTCTCAGAGCCCCTAATCAATTTCGAGAGGCAAATTGTGCAGACAACACTATATCTGTCCTCGGCGCATTCCTTGAAAAAACTCCACACCTTCGAGAAACGTGCCCTCGAGGTGGGAGTTTTTCGGGGCTGGGTACGAACTGGAACATCTTGGGAGATTCCGGGTGTGGCCTGGCTTCGCCTAAGCTGCTGACCTCTGCCTCTGCCTCTAGCTACCCTTTTTGGTGCTGCACCTGCCTCAACATCCACACTACTTTCCCCGCTTGACATCCCCCCTGTCCAGGTCGGGTCAGTGTCCTCATCATCCACCACTTCCTCTTCCAACTCCTGTCTCATCTCCTCCTCCCGCACAATGCGCTGGTCAACTGGATGCCCTGACGGCAACTGCGTCACATCATCGTCGATGAGGGTGGGTTGCTGGTCATCCACCACCAAATCGAACGGAGATGGAGGAGACTCTAGTGTTTGAGCATCTGGACACAGATGCTCCTCTGTTAGGTTCGTGGAATCGTGACGTGGAGAGGCAGGTTGAGGGACAATGAAAGGAGCGGAGAACAGCTCTGGGGAGCAGGGACAGTTTGGGTTATTGTTCTGTAAAGCTTCGGAATTTTGGGAGGAAGGAAGACAAGACTGTTGGGTAATAGGAGGAGAGGAGGCAGAGTCTGACTGGCTGCTGGACAATGTGCTGTAAGCGTTCTCTGACAGCCATTGCAAGACCTGTTCCTGGTTCTCGGGCCTACTAAGGTTTGTACCCTGCAGTTTAGTTAATGTGGCAAGCAACCCTGGCACTGTGGAGTGGCGCAATGCTTGCTGCCCCACAGGAGTAGGCACGGGACGCCCTGTGGCTTCACTGCTACCTTGCTCCCCAGAACCATTCCCCCGACCTCGCCCACGGCCTCGTCCACGTCCCTTTCCGGGAGCCTTGCGCATTTTGAATTCCTAGTTAGAAATTGGCACTGTATACCAGTAGTAAAAATTGTGGGTGCACGTAACCCCAATATATTCTTTGAATTCCCAGTCAGACACTGGCACTATATGGCAGTAGCAAGAAATGAGGGTATTTGTATTCCCAATATACTCTTTGAATTCCCAGTCAGACAATGGCACTGTATACCAGTAGTAAAAATTGTGGGTGCACGTAACCCCAATATATTCTTTGAATTACCAGTCAGAAACTGGCACTATATGGCAGTAGCAAGAAATGAGGGTATTTGTATTCCCAATATACTCTTTGAATTCCCAGTCAGACAATGGCACTGTATACCAGTAGTAAAAATTGTGGGTGCACGTAACCCCAATATATTCTTTGAATTCCCAGTCAGAAACTGGCACTATATGGCAGTAGCAAGAAATGAGGGTATTTGTATTCCCAATATACTCTTTGAATTCCCAGTCAGACAATGGCACTGTATACCAGTAGTAAAAATTGTGGGTGCACGTAACCCCAATATATTCTTTGAATTCCCAGTCAGAAACTGGCACTATATGGCAGTAGCAAGAAATGAGGGTATTTATAACCCCAATATATTCTTTGAATTCCCAGTCAGACAATGGCACTGTATACCAGTAGTAAAAATTGTGGGTGCACGTAACCCCAATATATTCTTTGAATTCCCAGTCAGAAACTGGCACTATATGGCAGTAGCAAGAAATGAGGGTATTTGTATTCCCAATATACTCTTTGAATTCCCAGTCAGACAATGGCACTGTATACCAGTAGTAAAAATTGTGGGTGCACGTAACCCCAATATATTCTTTGAATTACCAGTCAGAAACTGGCACTATATGGCAGTAGCAAGAAATGAGGGTATTTATAACCCCAATATATTCTTTGAATTCCCAGTCAGACAATGGCACTGTATACCAGTAGTAAAAATTGTGGGTGCACGTAACCCCAATATATTCTTTGAATTACCAGTCAGAAACTGGCACTATATGGCAGTAGCAAGAAATGAGGGTATTTGTATTCCCAATATACTCTTTGAATTCCCAGTCAGACAATGGCACTGTATACCAGTAGTAAAAATTGTGGGTGCACGTAACCCCAATATATTCTTTGAATTACCAGTCAGAAACTGGCACTATATGGCAGTAGCAAGAAATGAGGGTATTTATAACCCCAATATATTCTTTGAATTCCCAGTCAGACAATGGCACTGTATACCAGTAGTAAAAATTGTGGGTGCACGTAACCCCAATATATTCTTTGAATTACCAGTCAGAAACTGGCACTATATGGCAGTAGCAAGAAATGAGGGTATTTGTATTCCCAATATACTCTTTGAATTCCCAGTCAGACAATGGCACTGTATACCAGTAGTAAAAATTGTGGGTGCACGTAACCCCAATATATTCTTTGAATTCCCAGTCAGAAACTGGCACTATATGGCAGTAGCAAGAAATGAGGGTATTTGTATTCCCAATATACTCTTTGAATTCCCAGTCAGACAATGGCACTGTATACCAGTAGTAAAAATTGTGGGTGCACGTAACCCCAATATATTCTTTGAATTACCAGTCAGAAACTGGCACTATATGGCAGTAGCAAGAAATGAGGGTATTTATAACCCCAATATATTCTTTGAATTCCCAGTCAGACAATGGCACTGTATACCAGTAGTAAAAATTGTGGGTGCACGTAACCCCAATATATTCTTTGAATTCCCAGTCAGAAACTGGCACTATATGGCAGTAGCAAGAAATGAGGGTATTTGTATTCCCAATATACTCTTTGAATTCCCAGTCAGACAATGGCACTGTATACCAGTAGTAAAAATTGTGGGTGCACGTAACCCCAATATATTCTTTGAATTACCAGTCAGAAACTGGCACTATATGGCAGTAGCAAGAAATGAGGGTATTTATAACCCCAATATATTCTTTGAATTCCCAGTCAGACAATGGCACTGTATACCAGTAGTAAAAATTGTGGGTGCACGTAACCCCAATATATTCTTTGAATTACCAGTCAGAAACTGGCACTATATGGCAGTAGCAAGAAATGAGGGTATTTATAACCCCAATATATTCTTTGAATTCCCAGTCAGACAATGGCACTGTATACCAGAAGTAAAAATTGTGGGTGCACGTAACCCCAATATATTCTTTGAATTACCAGTCAGAAACTGGCACTATATGGCAGTAGCAAGAAATGAGGGTATTTGTATTTCCAATATACTCTTTGAATTCCCAGTCAGACAATGGCACTGTATACCAGTAGTAAAAATTGTGGGTGCACGTAACCCCAATATATTCTTTGAATTACCAGTCAGAAACTGGCACTATATGGCAGTAGCAAGAAATGAGGGTATTTATAACCCCAATATATTCTTTGAATTCCCAGTCAGACAATGGCACTGTATACCAGTAGTAAAAATTGTGGGTGCACGTAACCCCAATATATTCTTTGAATTCCCAGTCAGAAACTGGCACTATATGGCAGTAGCAAGAAATGAGGGTATTTGTATTCCCAATATACTCTTTGAATTCCCAGTCAGACAATGGCACTGTATACCAGTAGTAAAAATTGTGGGTGCACGTAACCCCAATATATTCTTTGAATTCCCAGTCAGAAACTGGCACTATATGGCAGTAGCAAGAAATGAGGGTATTTGTATTCCCAATATACTCTTTGAATTCCCAGTCAGACAATGGCACTGTATACCAGTAGTAAAAATTGTGGGTGCACGTAACCCCAATATATTCTTTGAATTACCAGTCAGAAACTGGCACTATATGGCAGTAGCAAGAAATGAGGGTATTTATAACCCCAATATATTCTTTGAATTCCCAGTCAGACAATGGCACTGTATACCAGTAGTAAAAATTGTGGGTGCACGTAACCCCAATATATTCTTTGAATTCCCAGTCAGAAACTGGCACTATATGGCAGTAGCAAGAAATGAGGGTATTTGTATTCCCAATATACTCTTTGAATTCCCAGTCAGACAATGGCACTGTATACCAGTAGTAAAAATTGTGGGTGCACGTAACCCCAATATATTCTTTGAATTACCAGTCAGAAACTGGCACTATATGGCAGTAGCAAGAAATGAGGGTATTTATAACCCCAATATATTCTTTGAATTCCCAGTCAGACAATGGCACTGTATACCAGTAGTAAAAATTGTGGGTGCACGTAACCCCAATATATTCTTTGAATTACCAGTCAGAAACTGGCACTATATGGCAGTAGCAAGAAATGAGGGTATTTATAACCCCAATATATTCTTTGAATTCCCAGTCAGACAATGGCACTGTATACCAGTAGTAAAAAATGTGGGTGCACGTAACCCCAATATATTCTTTGAATTCCCAGTCAGAAACTGGCACTATATGGCAGTAGCAAGAAATGAGGGTATTTGTATTCCCAATATACTCTTTGAATTCCCAGTCAGACAATGGCACTGTATACCAGTAGTAAAAATTGTGGGTGCACGTAACCCCAATATATTCTTTGAATTACCAGTCAGAAACTGGCACTATATGGCAGTAGCAAGAAATGAGGGTATTTGTATTCCCAATATACTCTTTGAATTCCCAGTCAGACAATGGCACTGTATACCAGTAGTAAAAATTGTGGGTGCACGTAACCCCAATATATTCTTTGAATTACCAGTCAGAAACTGGCACTATATGGCAGTAGCAAGAAATGAGGGTATTTATAACCCCAATATATTCTTTGAATTCCCAGTCAGACAATGGCACTGTATACCAGTAGTAAAAATTGTGGGTGCACGTAACCCCAATATATTCTTTGAATTACCAGTCAGAAACTGGCACTATATGGCAGTAGCAAGAAATGAGGGTATTTGTATTCCCAATATACTCTTTGAATTCCCAGTCAGACAATGGCACTGTATACCAGTAGTAAAAATTGTGGGTGCACGTAACCCCAATATATTCTTTGAATTCCCAGTCAGACACTGGCACTATATGGCAGTAGCAAGAAATGAGGGTATTTGTATTCCCAATATATTCTTTGAATTCCCAGTCAGACAATGGCACTGTATACCAGTAGTAAAAATTGTGGGTGCACGTAACCCCAATATATTCTTTGAATTCCCAGTCAGACACTGGCACTATATGGCAGTAGCAAGAAATGAGGGTATTTGTATTCCCAATATATTCTTTGAATTCCCAGTCAGACAATGGCACTGTATACCAGTAGTAAAAATTGTGGGTGCACGTAACCCCAATATATTCTTTGAATTCCCAGTCAGACACTGGCACTATATGGCAGTAGCAAGAAATGAGGGTATTTGTATTCCCAATATATTCTTTGAATTCCCAGTCAGACAATGGCACTGTATACCAGTAGTAAAAATTGTGGGTGTATATAGCCCCAATTCTATTGCTAGGGGACTTGCAGGGTATTTCTGGGGTGAAGGTGGGGGGGCACACCGTTGGAACGGGTATCGGGGTATATATC
Source organism: Leptodactylus fuscus (assembly GCF_031893055.1). Classification (NCBI taxonomy): domain Eukaryota; kingdom Metazoa; phylum Chordata; class Amphibia; order Anura; family Leptodactylidae; genus Leptodactylus; species Leptodactylus fuscus. The sequence continues at coordinate 222,690,690 of NC_134266.1, forward strand.
GGGTATACGGGAATACACTGACAGTGTATTCCATTCAGGATCCTGGGAAAGCTGGGTTGCGGCGATTGAGCCCGTCAGTGCCACGTTACACTGACAAGCTTCTCCCTGGAATTTAGCTCTTATAAGAGCTGTTGGTTGTCTTCTCCTTCCTATCCTAGCCTGTCCCTGCCTACCCAGAATCTAACCCCTAGCTAACTGGACGGAAACCTCCGTCCCCGGTGAATTGCAAGCTCAGAATGACGCGAAGCTGGGCGTCGCTGTTCTTTTAAATTAGAGGTCACATGTTTTCGGCAGCCAATGGGTTTTGCCTACTTTTTTCAACGTCACCGGTGTCGTAGTTCCTGTCCCACCTACCCTGCGCTGTTATTGGAGCAAAAAAGGCGCCAGGGAAGGTGGGAGGGGAATCGAGTAATGGCGCACTTTACCACGCGGTGTTCGATTCGATTCGAACATGCCGAACAGCCTAATATCCGATCGAACATGAGTTCGATAGAACACTGTTCGCTCATCTCTAGTGCCTAGTTGCCATTTTGATCTTCTCCTTTCACAAAGGAGGGAGAGAAAACTGTCATCTGAACAGAGTCTAGTATGTAGCCTAGGAAAACCTTCCTTGTGGAGGGAACAATATCCAATTTGTCCCAATTGATCATCCATCCGAGATACTGGAGGAAGGGGATGGTCATATGAAGGTGACAGCGCAGGATCTCTTCTGAGTGGACTTTCAGCAACCAGTCATTCAGGTAAGGAACTATGAATAGCCCCTGGAGCCTGAGGACCGCTGTCAAGGGAGCCATTACTTTTTAAAAATGTAGGGCGCTGAAGAAATCCCAAACGGCAGAGCTATGAACTGAAGGTGACACAGGCACCCGTGTAGCAACACGGCTATTCTGAAGACACTCCTGTGAGGATGCGATATCGGGATGTGAAGGTAGACATCTTTCAAGTCCAGGGTGGTGAGAACTTCGCCGGGTTGAAGGAAGACGACCACCGACTTTATCGTCTCCAACCGGAAATGTACCTTGCGGATGAATCGGTTGAGGTATCTGAGATCTATTATCATGCGCCAAACACCTGATGCCTTTGGTACCAGAAATAACTGGAGAATGAATACCCGAGCCCCTTTCGCTCACAGGAACTGGTTCTAAAGCTGCCTTGTCCAAATATTCTTGGACCGACCTTTCTAAGCAAGCGTGCTTTGGAGTGGAAAAAGAGCGGGCTACAATAAATCTGTGGGTCAGAGGAGACTCGAAGTCTATCCGGTATCCATGTACATTAGTGGGAGGACCCAAGGGTCTTGGATGGATTGAAGAGAGGATCACGAGGGACACCCGAATCAATGACCCTTTGAAGTCTAGCTAGGTCTGACCGTAGCGTGTTCACCACCTCACTGGAGGCTATGCCGCTAGTACCCTGGGAGGCCACGGCTGAGTAGATCTCAAGACACATTCCACACGTCTGTCCATGGGATCATGGAGATTAGACCCAGCCTTAGCAGGGACCACAGAACACCGGGAGTTTCGTCACTGCTAAATCGACCTTAGGAAGAGGGACCCAACAGGTCTGCTGGTTTTCCTCGAGTAGAAACGAGGTTTTAAATCTTTTGGATTGAAATAAAGACCTATCAGGTCATTTCCATTCGGCCTCCATGGCCTTGGCCAGGGCTGGACAACTTGGAAGGCCCTAGACCTTCTATAGGTGGAACTTGAGGCTTCCCCATTATCAACATCACGCCAGCCTGGACGGATGGACTCAAGTAATTTTAAGTAATAAAATAGGTCTGGGAACCACTGATTCCTCATCTGAGGAGATATCACTTACAAACTGAGATTCCTCTTTGGATAGGTACATCTGGGACTGACTCCAGTCTAGACCTTTTGGTCAAGTGAGAAAGAGAGCACTTAATCTCTTGCACAGGGTCTTCCACGTATTCCTTGACCCATGATACCACATCCCGCAAGGAGGGCTCTAAATGACATGGCTTCATGACTGTTATGAATTTATGTTCACATACTATATTACACAGCAGCATCTCTCTATGTAAACACAGAGCTAACCCTCAGTCCATTGTGTACATGCATTTGCATATTATCTGATCTGCTCCAGGCAGTGCTGACACACTGGATGGGAAAACACCTTTAACCCCTTCCCGACATGCGCCGTAATAGTACGGCGCATGTCGGGTCTGTAACTATGGCGACCGCCCGGGAGCCGGGCGACCGCCATAGCCGCCGGCTGTCTACTGCTTTAAGCAGTAGACAACCGGCTCTAATGCCTCCGATCGGTCCCCGGACCGATCAGAGGCATTAACCCCTCCGGCGCAGTGGTCAAAGGCGCCGGAGGCGCCATTTTCCCAGCGGCGCATGGGCGCCGCCATTTTGGCCGGGATCGCCGGCTCCTGGAGCATGCTCCAGGGCTGACGTCCTGTTGCCATGACACCTGGGAGCCTTGTACAGGCTCCCAGGCTTGTCTGCAAAGCCTCTCTTTTGCAGGCTGGTCTATGCAGCCTGCAAAAGAAAGGATGCTTTTTTGCAATGCATTGCAATGCATTAGCATTGTAATGCATTGCATTAGTGATCAGACCCCCTGGGGTTCAACACCCCTAGGGGGTCTAATAAATGCAAAAAAAAATTTTTAAAAAAAAGTTAAAAAAAATATAAAAAAATATAAAAAGAATCAAAAGTTCAAATCACCCCCCTTTCCCTAGAACACATATAAAAGTAGTTAAAAACTGTGAAACATATACATGTTAGGTATCCCCACATCTGAAATCTCCCGCTCTACAAATCTATAAAAATATTTTTCCTGTTCGGTAAACGCCGTAGCGGGAAAAATAGTCGAAAGTGCCAAACCGCCGTTTTTTCACTGTTTTGATTCTGATAAAAATTTGAATAAAAAGTGATCAAAGCAATAACATTTCCCGAAAAAGGTAGAACTAAAAAGTACACCCGGCCCCGCAAAAAAAGACACCCTATGCATCCCCGTACACTTACGTATAAAAAAGTTACGGCCGTCGGAATATGGCAACTTTTAGAAAAAAAAATTTTTAACACAGTTTTGGAATTTTTTTTAGGGGTCAAAATGTAAATAAAACCATATAAATTTGGTATCCCTGGAACCGTACCGAAACACAGAATATAGAGGACATGTCATTTTGGCTGCACAGTGAACGCCGTAAAACCAAAGCCCGTAAGAAAGTCGCAGAAATGCATTTTTTCTTCAAATCCACCCCATTCTGAATTTTTTTCCTGCTTCCCAGTACATTATATAGAATAATTAATGGTGGCATCAGGAAGAAAAATTTGTCCCGCAAAAATTAAGACCTCATATGGCTCTGGGAGCGGAGAAATAAAAAAGTTATGGGGTTTAGAAGGAGGGGAGTCAAAAACGAAAAACGAAAATCAAAAAATGCCATCGGCGGGAAGGGGTTAATCCAAATTGGCAGTTTGCTAATTTTTAACATGGCGACAACACGCTCTTTATATGGCGTCCCAGCGAGCTGCTGAGATGTTGGAACAATCACAGGCACGGTGTGAGGAACAAGTTTATTAACAGGCCAGCTTGGGAGCTGCTGAAACACTGGAGCAGGCAAACTATCGACGGCAACAATATTGCTGAATATAGGCGGATCATTGATGCCAACAACAGGCACACAAAGTCATGGGCAGAAGCTAGTCTTACACAAAACATGATGGACCAAGCTGCAGTAGATGTCTGACTCAGTGGTGGAGGTGGTGGTAGATGTGACAACATGAGTGGCAGTATAGGATGGAATAGAATATGATGGACCAGGCAACAGGAGATGTCTGACTGAAGCTAGGTTCACACCTGTGTTCGGGTTTCCATTCAGGGGGGTCCCTGAATGGAAACCTAATCCGTTTAAAAAAGCGGTTACCCTTGGAAAAAAGTGGACTCGATAGACTATAAAGGAGCCCACTAGGTTTCCGCCCAAAAGGGACGGGAAAATGTGGCGAGAAAAGCGATTCTTGCAGGACTTTTCTTTCCCCATTTTTAAAACAGAATGAGGGACGGAATCCCCCAGCAAAGACCCAGCGCAGGTGTGAACCTAGCCTGAGTGGTGATAGCAGTTTCAGTACAGTATGGAACACAACATAAAAAAACATATTGCAGGAAATGACGATTGGCTTTGTAGGAGTCATATCAACAGTACAATGAATGGAACATGACAGACAGGGAAACAGCAGCAGTTTGGTTGGTGATAAGTAGTGAGTCCCGCCCCGCTGTCAGGAATGGCAGATGTATTCATTGGCATCAGGTAGATGTGTGTGAAAATCCTCCCAGATACGCATGTGATTCATTTTCACAAATGTAATCTTTTCCTCCTGCAGTATGTGTGACACCCCCTATATGCCATTACACTGGAGGCTGGACAAGACAGTACCTGTAAAGTAAAAGTTCCTGGTTCACGATGTTCCAGATACTATACTGGTTGCTTATTGTGCTGATTTTGTTTTCTGATACTTGTAACAATGTAGCTGCTAAATTTGCTAATGAATTCAGCTTAACCCCTTCCCGACATCCACCATACTATTAGAGGAAGAGGTAGGGGAAGAGCTAAAAGCAGAACGAACCTTCACCAGGGACGAGATAAATCATCCACTAGACCAAAAACAGATTATTTTTTTTTTTTATCAGAAGGTCCAAATATAGGACTATTTATCACTAATAACTGAAATTATTTTATGCTAATGCGGAGTTTATTGAGTAGAAATTTTTTTGCCAATGTTATCTCCATTGCTAATACTTAGAATTGCCTAATATAGATAGCGTGTAGTCCTAAGAAAAATCTACAGAGCAATCCTACTGATAATATTGCCTAATGCTATACATATATTTTGGATAGGAATGCTCAGACTTCTGGGAAGGCAATATCAATAACCATAAGGGCTTGCCTCAAGGAGCCAAGATTTAATAAGCTGTTCACTGAGACTGAATCATCTAAGATTGATCATTTAACATTAGATCCATATACCCTATAGCAGGTGAAGTTTGGCATCTAACTAAACTAATCAGCTGCAGTATAAGGCTGAGTTCACATGGGGTATTTTGGTCAGGATTTTGAGAACCATTTGAGACACTAGTTGCCACCGCCTAAAGTGTAGTTTAGCACGCGTATAGGAACTGGGCAAATGCAGTCTGAGATCCGATGCACCACTGTGCAGTATTGATGGATGCATGCAATCTAGGGACGGCTGTGCGCTCCAGCTCATGAATACCCTGAAATTGATTCACCGCAACTATGGTAAGATCTAACCAAACTTGTGATATGTTTTGTGGTTTTTCAAGGTGCATTAGTTCCTAAGTGGAGACCATATTCTGTGGACCTTGTGAATAAGGGTCTACGGATTCCTGTGTATTGTTATTGCCTAACAGGTGCATATTGGTTTATTGTTCACCTGGTGGTGTGTGGTACATGTTTTTACTAATCCTGGGACAATTGATCAGGATTTTTTAGGGGTGTTTAATAAACGCTACATTTTATTATTAGTGCATAGTGCTATACTTATATATTCTCATCTCTGATGTAGTTTGATGTGTGCTCTAAGTTATACCTACAGTCATGGCCAAAAGTTTTGAGAATGACACAAATCTTCTATTTTCACATGATCTGCTGCCCTCTGGTTTTTCTGTGTGTTTGTCAGATGTTTTTATCACATACAGAAATATAATTGCAATCATATTATGAGTAACAAAAGCTTATATTGACAGTTAGAATGAGTTAATGCCGCAAGACAATATTTGCAGTGTTGACCCTTCTTCTTCAGGACCTCTGCAATTCTCCCTGGCATGCTCTCAATTAAACTTCTGGACCAAATCCTGACTGATAGCAGTCCATTCTTGCACAATCAATGCTTGCATTTTGTCAGAATTTTTAGGTTTTTGTTTGTCCACCCGTCTCATGATGATTGACCACAAGTTCTCAATGGGATTAAGATCTGGGGAGTTTCCAGGCCATGGACCCAAAATCTCTGTTTTGTTCCCTGAGCCATTTAGTTATCACCTTTGCTTTATGGCAAGGTGCTCCATCATGCTGGAAAAGGCATTGTTGATCGCCAAACTGCTCTTGGACGGTTGGGAGAAGTTGGTCTTGGAGGACATTCTGGTACCATTCTTTATTCATGGCTGTGTTTTTAGGCAAGACTGTGAGAGAGCCGATTCCCTTGGCTGAGAAGCAAACCCACACATGAATGGTTTCAGGATGCTTTACAGTTGGCATGAGACAAAAATGGTGGTAGCGCTCACCTCGTCTTCTCCGAATAAGCTGTTTTCCAGATGTCCCAAACAATCGAAAAGGGGATTCATCAGAGAAAATGACTTTACCCCAGTCCTCAGCAGTCCACTCCCTGTACCTTTTGCAGAATATCAGTCTGTCCCTGATGTTTTTTCTGGAGAGAAGTGGCTTCTTTGTTGCCCTCCTTGAGACCAGGCCTTGCTCCAAGAGTCTCCGCCTCACAGTGTGTACAGATGCACTCACACCTGCCTGCTACCATTCCTGAGCAAGCTCTGCACTGCTGGTAGCCAGATCCCGCAGCTGAAACACTTTTAAGAGACGGTCCTGGCGCTTGCTGGTCTTTCTTGGGCGCCCAGGAGCTTTTTTGCCAACAATGGAACCTCTCTCCTTGAAGTTCTTGATGATGCGATAGATTGTTGACTGAGGTGCAATCTTTCTAGCTGCGATACTCTTCCCTGTTAGGCCATTTTTGTGCAGTGCAATGATGACTGCACATGTTTCTTTAGAGATAACCATGGTTAACAGAAGAGAAACAATGATGCCAAGCACCAGCCTCCTTTTAAAGTGTCCAGTGGTGTCATTCTTACTTAATCATGACAGATTGATCTCCAGCCCTGTCCTCATCAACACCCACACCTGTGTTAATGGAGCAATCACTGAAACAATGTTAGCTGGTCCTTTTAAGGCAGGGCTGCAATGATGTTGAAATGTGTTTTGGGGGATAAAGTTCATTTTCTAGGCAAATATTGACTTTGCAAGTAATTGCTGTTAAGCTGATCACTCTTTATAACATTCTGGAGTATATGCAAATTGCCATTAGGAAAACTGAAGCAGTAGACTTTGTAAAAATTAATATTGGTATCATTCTCAAAACTTTTGGCCATGACTGTATTAGTGCCCATCTGAAAAGCCTGCTTTATTGTAAAAAATAAAAGGTACAAAAAGGATTCCAAACAGTTACACAGCGCATACCCAAATCAGTCTTTTTACACAGATTAGTCAATGGGTGTCCGTTTGCGTCCATGTTTGAGCAATCCTTTTTTTTATTCTTCTTCATTATGAGCATGCACAGAGGGAAAAACGGATTGCAAAACAGACAAACTGATTAGGGCGGGTTCACACCAGCGCCTGATCTGCGTTTTCAGGTTTCCGTCTTCATGTCCAACTTTGTGTCCGGTTAAAAAAAAACAAAAAAACTGTTTTGCCACGGAGAGCACAAAACGCTCACAGGCACTCACAGCTGGACACTTTCCAGACCCATTCAGATGAATGGGTTTGAAAAGTGACTGCAGGTTTCCGTCTCCTGTCCAGTTTTGGCCAGGAAACGGAAACCTGCAAAACTGACACCGGGGCGCAGGTGTGAACCCGCCCTTACTATCCATTGATAATCCGTTTATCATAGACCTCACTGTTATATATATTAAGAAAAAAGAAAAAAAAATGGATTGGTTGCTGTCCATCTGGTATCCTTATTTTTTGAATGGAGAAATGTGGTATCCCAGAGGATGCAGGTGTTATAGTAGGTCCTAATGGTGGTAGTAGTCCCTCTGATAGCTGAGCTATTGGAATGGTCACGGTAGCTGTAGTGGTGGTCCAAAACTGTGGGGCACTAGTGTTGAGCGAATAGTATTCGTCGAATACCTCGCCGCCAGCATAGGAATGTATGTAATCGGCTGAACACCAAGGGGTTAAACGCTTCGAAGATTCGATGCGTTTAACCCCTTGGTGTTCGGCTGATTACACGCATTCCTATGCCGGCGAGGTATTCAGCAAATACTATTTGCTCAACACTATGGGGCACCTCTCATGGAACACACAGGTAAATTTTTGAAAGTAGTATAGCAAAAGACACAATCCTTTGTTAACTGAAAGTTTCTTTACTGAGGAAAACTTCCATAAAGTGCAGCAAAACCTCACAGTGATACAGTCTCATGTACCATACAGCAGGGGGCATGTGAGGAGGATTCCCTTGTAAACTGTTTGATAAGGGCTGGTGCTGACAGATGACTTTTCTCAGATGTTGTAGTCTAGAGTTTACACAGTCCAGATTATAGCTACAGGAGAGGGATCTTCACCGGTTGGCTACCGGTAGGTGACTAATTTGGGGTATATGTAGTTACTCATAGTTACTGGGGCGCGGTATCTGATAGCCAGACGTGGACCTAATACACGTGGCCTGGAAACCACAGAGCACTCGACTTCACCGAAGGCCTACTTTAATGTAATGTTGCAGAAACGCAGCTTTTTTTTGCTGTGGTTTTTAGAGCCAAAGCCAAGAATGGCTACTAAAGGAATGGGCAGTATATTGGAAGTTCTTATACTTATACCTTCTTTTCAATCCACTGACTTTGACTCAATAAAACACAGCAAAATCTGTAACAAAAAAGCTGCATTTGCACAATGTGGGGCCTTAGCCTTAAAGGGGTATTCCCACGTCGCATACTCGCCAGTCTTCACTGCTGTAAAATCTTCTTTCTTCCTGGTTTCTTGCATCATTTGGTGGGCAGGGTTTCACATGCAACCTGCTGTTTAGCTCCGCCCTCAAATTAGTGTGTAGCTCCACCCATATTGGACTATGAAGTACAGGCAGCAGCAACTCCATTCTGTGTTACATACAGAGACTGCCTGTCTCTGTCATAATGAACACAAATGAGTTAGCTAGCCTGATAACTGGGAGAACAGAAGAAATGAAAGCAGCTCCTCTCCCCTTATCTGCTAACAGGAAGCTAGTCACGTGGTGTAGACACAGGAATAGCTAAATACACAGGCTCGCTCCCTGCACTTCGCCCCTCCTCCCTCCCCCCTGAGAGCAGCAGATACATCACTTGACTCAGGAGCAGCTAAGTCAGGGCTGTGGCCACAAAGAATTGAATAAAGTAAGATAGTGGACAAACAAAGCAGTTTTGCTGAAGCAGTGTATTTAGGAAAAGTCTTACATCCACATTAACAAGCAGTATATATAGGATCTTTGTGATGGGACAACCCCTTTAAGGTCCAGGAATGCAGAAAGGCTCTTTTAGGGCCCGTTCACATGGAGTAAACACGGGTTTATTTTGGCAAAATACACGTGTAAAAAATACACGTGTAAAAATAAGACTCCCATTGACTTCAATGACATTTTTTTACTCGTGTAAAAAAAACACGTCAAAATACACGTGTAAAATGTCATTGAAGTCAATGGGAGTCTTATTTTACACGTGTATTTTTTACACATGTAATTTTCCAAAATACACGCGCATTTACTCCGTGTGAACGAGCACTTATAGCTGCTCCTTTCTGTCAGGTTCTCTCCTTCTTGGAGGCCGTAGAAGTGTGCTTGTTATCTCCTCTGTATGGACTTGTGAATGGTCCTAGGAGACTCTGTATCTTACATGGGCCTTGAGGTTCACCAGGCAGCTCCTAGGTTTGGCAGGAATAAACTGAAAATCCTTCTTGGTGCTGGCCTAGAAGGAGGTCATGTTACCTCACACAATAGACTCTACAGCACATGGCTGCTCTGGTTTCTTGTCCCCTGCTAAGAGGAAGCCAGGGCTAAAGTCTCCACTCACAGCTTGCTAGAAGCTTCTGTGCAGAAAGCTCATGCTGCATATGGAGTGATTAGGATACTACCATCACATGCACCTACATAGAGTGACCCATAGGTGGCAGCAGAGTAGTACATGGCAATGAATATAGTGTATACGCATAGGAAATGCAGATACAACAGATATTGATACCCAGCATTGGTACATTGTGAGAAACATTATGCAATATGACAACTACTCCTATCATGGCAGGGAGAAGGGTACTGGAACACTAAAGAGTCCTGCAAGTCTGTTTTTTTTTTGTTTTTTTTCTCTGCTCAAAAGAGTGAATAGCAGACGGAAATGCTCCAAATGTAAACCTGCGGATGGTTTTTACAATACATTGAAATCAATGGATTTTAAATGCCAGTCATTCTCTATATACATTCTGCATAGTCCTAGAGCTGTCCTAGAGAGTGAGAGAGAGACACTTATGGAGCAGACGCTGATTTATTTTTTATGTGAAGTATATGTCAATTGGTCATACATAAAATGTATGCACTATATGGCAGCTAGTCTCCATCCACCAGCTCAGAGAGAAAGAGCCTGCAGAAGCGAAAAGTGCTGAAATGTAATTCATATAATCCCCATAAATTGTGTTACAGGGGTTGTAACTCCAGTTACTCCAGACGGTAACGGCCTATTAAAAAAAAAAAAACGCAGCGGCTGTCACCGGGCTCCCTAATGTCCCGGGCCCTGTGGCAGTCGCTACTGCTGCTACCCCAGTAGTTACACCCCTGAATGTGAGGCAAATGGAGTTACTAAAACTATAATAATAACCGAATACCTGACATTACTAGGAACAGAAACCCCAGCATGCACCTGGTGTTTTTTACTTTCACTTTGCAGACGGCGCTCTCCTCTCACCCGCTTCTTGGTGGAATCTTATCTCTGTAGCAGACAGAGTCCTATTGCTGTACAGTATAAGCTCCGCCTCCTGTGCTTTCCTCACCACTCTCTAGCAAGAGAAGAGGGAGCGTCCTATAACATTGCTGTAGCAGAACACTGAAGAACGCTCCCTCTTCTCTTAAAGAGGACCTTTCACCATATCCGGGCACAGGCAGTGTTATATACTGCCAGAAAGCTGACAGTGCGCTGAATTCAGCGCACTGTCGGCTTTCCCGATTTGTGCCCGGTGTAAAGCGCTATCGGTCCCGGTACCGTAGCGCTTTACAGTCAGAAGGGCGTTTCTGACCATTAGCCAGAGACGTCCTTCTGCCTCGCGGCGCCAATCGCGCTGTGCTGTGGAGCCGGGAGGAACGCCCCCTCCTGCTCCTGATAACACTCATCTATGGACGAGCTGTGTGAGCAGAGGGAGGGGGCGTTCCTCCCGGCTCCACAGCACAGCGCGATAGGCGCCGCGAGGCAGAAGGACGTCTCTGGCTAATGGTCAGAAACGCCCTTCTGACCATAGAAGAGCTACGGTACCGGACCGTAAGCTCTTCACACCGGGCACAGATCGGGAAAGCCGACAGTGCGCTGAATTCAGCGCACTGTCAGCTTTCTGGCAGTATATAGAACTGCCTGTGCCCGGATATGGTGAAAGGTCCTCTTTAATGTATGCAGGTCCTGCGATGCCTGCAGTGCCAGCAAGATATGCCACGCATGCCAAGAGTAGTAGGGGTTTGTGGTCCCTTGCCATACAGTATAGTATTCGATTTTGTTCTTTAGGTTTATAGAAATAAGAGAGAGTCCACAATAAGTAAATAAGCTGGTTATCTCCAATTGAAGTATATGCAGCGCCGCACCTCCCATGAGGTGACCTGAAGCGACCGCTTCAGGCGGCACTATGCCAGGTCCCCAGGGAGGGCGTCATTTTTCCTTACCTAAGCCAGTCCAGGACAAACTGTCCTGGAATGGCTTAGCACCGAGCTGTGGATTGGGGAGGCCACTGGAGCAGCGCTGCTCCAGCAGCCTCCCCTCACTCTCAGGCAGAGAGCAGGTCCTCTCCGTGCCTGCTCTCTGCCTGCGAACGCCGCTAAGCCCCGCCCCTCCGTTAGCCCCGCCCCCTTCTCCGGGGGGGGGGGGGGAGGGCTTTCTGTCGTTCGCCTCAGGCGGCGAAAGGGGCAGGTTCACCCCTGAGTATATGGCCCCGTTCTCACGGGACAAGAGGAGGCGGATTTTGGTGCGGAATCCACGTCATAATCCGTCCCCTCACAATGGTGATGTATGTAGACCACTAGCGCTCTTTTTTCCGTCAGCGACATGTTGCCGCTAGCAGAAAAAAGAAATGAGCTGCCCTTTCTTCAGGTGGAAGGCTGCTATATATACGGTGTTGTGAGAAACTTTACATAGTGACTTTGGGACAGAGGTATTTGAAGTTAACCCTTTCCCGCCGATGGCATTTTTTGATTTTCGTTTTTCATTCTTGACTCCTCTCTTTTTAAACCCCATAACTTTTTTATTTCTCTGCTCCCAGAGCCATATGAGGTCTTAATTTTTGCGGGGCAAATTTTTCTTCATGATGCTTCCATTATTTAGTCTATATAATGTACTGGGAAGCAGGGAAAAAAATCAGAATGGGGTGGATTTGAAGAAAAAATGCATTTCTGCAACATTCTTACGGGCTTTGGTTTTACGGCGTTCACTGTGCAACCAAAATGACATGTCCCTTGTATTCTGTGTTTCGTTATGATTCCGGGGATACTAAATTTATAGGGTTTTATTTACATTTTGACCCCTTAAAAAAAATCCAAAACTGTGTTAAAAAATTTTTTTTTTGAAAAGTTGCCATATTACGACAGCCGTAACTTTTTTATACGTGCGTGTACGGGGTTGTATAGGGCGCCTTTTTTTGCGGGGCCGGGTGTACTTTGTATTTCTACCATTTTCGGGAAATGTTATTGCTTTGATCACTTTTTATTCAAATTTTTATCAGAATCAAAACAGTGAAAAAACGGCGGTTTGGGACTTTTGACCATTTTTCCCGCTACGGCGTTTACCGAACAGGAAAAATATTTGTATAGCGTTGTAGAACGGGCGATTTCGGACGTGGGGATACCTAACATGTATGTGTTTCACAGTTTTTAACTACTTTTATATGTGTTCTAGGGAAAGGGGGGTGATTTGAATTTTTAATCCTTTTTATTTGTTTTTATATATTTTTTTACTTTTTTTAAACTTTTTTTTTTTGCATTTATTAGACCGCCTAGGGGTATTAACATGGGTGGGCGGTGTCACGGATTGTCAGAGCGGTGGGGGTCGGCAAACATGGCTGCTCCGGAGCGTTAAAGAGAGCCTCCTGGAGTATCGTTAAGGGGAGGGGCAAAGTGGTAAAGTATATGTATATGAGATTGTGTGGGGTTAGGGGCGAGGCTGTAGAGGGGAATATGAATTTTGTGGCTTGCTATGGTCCAAAGTGTGTGAGATTGCAGAGATGGTGGTGTGAGTTTGGGTTTTGTGGGGGTCCTGGCACAAATGTATGTGCGCTATTGTAACGAAAAGTAGCCTATTGCGCAATCGGGTGTAGTGACTATGTTTGTGGAAAATTTCAGCCAAATCGGTCGAGCGGGTTTTGCGTGATTGAGGAACAAACATCCGAACATCCAAACTCACAAACCCACAAACTTTCACATTTATAATATTAATAGGATGACGCTATGATTTATGAGATAAACATTATGCAGCCTTTATGACCTTGATGTTAAAACATTTGTGAAGCTGATTTGCGTATTGTCATTGTGATGTTGATTGTTGAGAAGGTCTATAGTACTTGAGCCACAGGTCTCTCCTCCTAGTGCATAGGCAGTCGATGTGCAGCCTCTGGTAATGGTGGCTGATAACGATACTCGTATCCATACGCCCTCAAGTGATATACAAAGTACTCTAGAGAGTACATTTCTGTTGGGTTAATATAATGAAATGATATGGCCAGATCTGAACAACATTGAGGACCCTGGGGAACAAAAATTGAAAAATAGGTTTTAAAATGACATAATTTCTGACTTCTGTTCTGTATTACTTGATATCAATAAAATATATACACAGTAAATATAAAATAGATATATAGATAGACAGATAGATAGATAGATAGATAGATAGATAGATAGATAGATAGATTCAAATTGCATATCCTGGCAATCACCACATGGTGGATACAGATTGGACACACCACCATAAAGCACCAATGAGCACCCTCACACATATCCACAGTCCCTGGGAAATCAGGACAACACTCATTGGGGGTCATTTATCATCTGCCCCTTTTTGGGTCATATTTTTCACATGTGCATCTTTCAGACTAGTTTTACCTTGGTGCCTATTTCTGATGCCTCTCCTTGTTAAATGTTGTGCATGTATTAGTTTAGATGCTCCTTTACAAGTTATGTGAACTTTTCTCCTTTTTTGTTCAATGGCGTAATTGCCCCTTTTTTGCTAAAAAAAAAGAAAAAAAAAATTGCCCGAAAAAATTGCGCAATTGCCCGTTTTACTGCTTTCTGACCTGATGGGCTCTTTTACGCTGCCCATGTGCTGGAGTGCATTGGCATCTTTTTTTACCCCTTTCAAAAAGGCATACCTCATAAATACAGTGTTAAAAGGATCTCAATTTAGGCCATGCCTTCTTTTCTCGGCAAGAAGCTAAAGTGGCGAGGGCACCTTAATTTCTGGCAAAAAGAGGCGCAACTGCTTCATAAATTAAGCACAGGGCAGAAAAAGACCACAAAAAGTTACACATTACACCAAAAAAGGGCGCAAGTAGCTTGACCCCTTCCCGTGGGTGACATTTTTCGATTTTCGTTCTTTAATGTTTGTGAGACAAATGTTCTTCATGATGCTACCAGTTATTATTTGTACAATGTGTTGGGAAGCTGGAAACAAATTCAGAATGGGGTGGAATTGTACAGTAGAAAAAGTGAATTTGTGCGATTTTCTTACGGGCTTTGTTTTTGCGGCGTTCACTCTGCAGCCAAATGGAAATGTCATCTGTATTCTATGTTTCGCTAAGATTCTGGGATACCAAATTTATATGGTTCTATTTACATTTTAGCCCCTTAACAAAAATCTAAAATTTTCCCCCAATTTTTTTTTCTAAAAGTCGCCATATTGACACCTGTAATTTTTTTTATATTTCCGTGTATGGGAATGCATAAGGTGTTTTTTTTTTTGTGGGACCAGGTGTACTTTTTAGTTATGCCATTTTGGGGAATTGCTATTGTTTTGATCACTTTTTATTTGAATTTTTATCAGAAGCAAAACAGTAAAATAATGAAGGTTTGGCTCCTGATTTTTTTATTTTTTTTTTCTTACTATGGGAAAAATATGTTTATAATTTTGCAGAGCGTGCGTTTTCGGACACAGGCATACCCAATGTGTATGTGTTTCACAGTAATATTTTACTTTTATATGTATTCTAGGAAAGGGAGGTGATTTGAACTGTTAGGATTTGGGGTTTAAAAAAAAAATAATCTACTATATTTTATTAGCACCCCTCTATGGAACTTGAACCTGCAATCATTTGATTGCAAGTCCCATAGACTGCAATGTAATTGGTGAGCATCCCAGAGCCCATTTTTTTGATTTTGGGGGGAAATCCTGCCCTGCAATGCCCACAATCTGAGTGAACTCCGATCGCAGACATTAGTACTGGGTCTCCGTGGTAAAATACTGCGGAGACCCAGTTCAGTTGCTATGGAGGCCATACAGCAGGAGAGCCGCCACCATCTTTAAAGACCCGGCATCCGCTCTATGAGGCTGCGTTCACATGGAGTCTTTTTGGTCAGGAAACCAGCCTAATGTTGGGACATGGTTAATAAATGTGCACCACTGAGTCTACCATATCCCACAAGTATATTCACAAAGCACATTACAGTGATAAACTTAATACCTTTGTTGCCTTTGTCATCTTTGTAGATTTGGAGAAAAGTAATTTTGAAGTCTTATGCAAATAAGGCAATTGATGCACTGGGGGTGGGCCTACAGCTCCTCGGAGCACTGTGTTTGTCATTTACACCCCTACTATCTTCTCCCACTGCTATATTTTCATTCATCCTACTTGAGCAGCATGAACACTGCTCCTAGGGCTGAAGGCCTGACTCCATTACAGCAACTGCCTTATTTCAAAGATTCAAAGGTGTTTTTTTCCTAAACTTATAAAGTGATGATACATATAAAAAGGTATGTTGTTTATCACTGTATTGTTCTATGTAACATAGTGACGGCAGTTGAATATGCTTGGCAGAAATGGTAGACTCCCTTTAATCACTACCAGAGGCTGAAAAGCTGTCCTGATCAAGTTCAGGTAAGGGCAGGTTCACACCAGCGCCCGGTCTCCGCTTTGCAGGTTTCTGTTTTCTGCCCGATAAACTGGATAGGAGACATAAATGAATGGGTTTGCAAAGTGTCTGCCTGTGAGCACCCGTTAGTGTCTTCTGGTCTCCGCGGCGAAACCGTTTTTTTTTTAACCAGACATAAAGTCGGACATGCGGAATATGATGGCGCTATACAAATAAGCATAAAATAAAATTGGTAAATAGCATAACCTTAATCAAATAGTGTTTTCCATCCATTGTCTAGGGAAAGGCAGCCATTGATTGGCAACTCCTCAGATCCTACAATCTCATCACAGAGAAACCAAGGGGTTGAAAGGAGGGGTGATCTCTTAATCACACAATTGACTGTGAATGATCATGACTGTGGAGGCTAGTATGGGTCCCAGCTGTGTAATACAATTGAGACCCAGAAGTCATACCGCAGGCACAGCTCCTAGCACCATGCTGTTACGACACTAAGTGGTAAGTATACGCTCGGTGTAACATATTACTATCATATATATCATAGCTCTCAACCATCCCGCATTCTGCTGGACAGTCCTGATTTTAGACTGCTGTCCCACGGTCCCGCACGGCTTGCCACATGTCCTGCTATCTGAAGTGAAGTGTTACTTATTAATAGAGATGAGCGAACACTGTTCGGATCAGCCGATCCGAACAGCACGCTCCCATAGAAATGAATGGAAGCACCTGTGACGCTGACTTTGCCGGCGGCCGGCCGGTCGGATCGGCTGATTCGAACAGTGTTCGCTCATCTCTACTTATTAATAAACTTTCCCCCGATCACCACCCACTCTTATAACAGTTAAAGGGTTGTAACTGGGATAAGAGTGGGTGGTGATCGGGGGAAAGTTTGACTACTGTACTCAGAAGGACCTGTGTGACATCAGACGGTCACATGACTAGGTAGACGTGTCTTTGTATTCCGGGCAGTGCAGGAAGAGATGGAGAGATATGTGGTCTACAGTACTGGGGGGGATGTGAGTTGCAGGGTGGACTATGTGTGAGAGAAATATGTTGGGTGCATGAGTGTACTGTGAGGTGCAGGGTGTACTGTGTGTGTGGGAGAGATGTGAGATTCAGGGTGGACTATGTATGAGGGGAAGATGTGGGGTGCAGGGTGTACTGTGTGTAGGGGAGGTGTGGGGTGCAGGGTGGACTGTGTGTAGGGGAGAGATGTGGGGTTCAGGGTGGACTGTGTGTGAGGGGGAGATGTGGGGTGCAGGGTGGACTGTGTGTGAGGGGGAGATGTGGGGTGCAGGGTGGACTGTGTGTGAGGGGGAGATGTGGGATGGGATGCAGGGTGTACTGCAGGGGGATGTGGGGTGCAAGGTTGACTTTGGGTGGGGGAGAGATGTGGGGTGCATGGGTGTACTGTGGGGGGAGAGATGTGGGTTGCGGTGTGTACTGTGTGGGTGGAGATGTGGGGTGCTTGGGTGTACTGTGGGGGGAGAGATGTGGGTTGCGGTGTGTACTGTGTGGGTGGAGATGTGGGGTGCTTGGGTGTACTGTGAGGGGAGAGATGTGGGGTGCAGAGTGTACCCAATGAGAAATGGATGGGAATGGGCAGAGTCAATTTATAAGTGGGTGGAGCTAAACTTGCCACGGCCCGCCCACATTTTGACCCTCTTTCTGTTCTTTAAAAGTTGGGAGGTATGTATATATAATACATCATACTAGCATATGATGACCTGTATACAAAAGAACAAAATATAGTCTATTCTATAACATAGTTAATGTATTTTCCTAAATTTCTAGCATGGGGACACAGTGAGTACCAGTGATACCAAGTATGCAAAGTAAATTGCCAGAGCTGAAATACAACATCAATGTAATAAAACTGGTTGAACTACAAGTGCAGATAAATTCAAATTACATATATAAAGAGGAGCTTACCCTGTCACATGTAACAGACCAGCACCTCTACCTGCATTTTTCTTTGTCTTGGTTAACACCCTTAAGGACACAGCCTAAAAGCACTTTAAGGACACAGCCTCATTCTTCAAGTCTGACATACGTCACATTATGTGGTAATAACTTTTGTAATGCTATAACTTATCGAAGTTATTTCGAGAATGTTGTTTTCGTGTCACATTGTATTTTGTGTTACTGATTAATTTTGGTTGATATATTTTGTCCTTAATTATGAAAAAAATAGGAAATTAGGTGACAATTTGGGAAAAAATGCAGTTTTCAAACTTAGATGTTACATGTCACCTTAATTAAATGAATTGCTCCCTTACATTGTGCCCCTCATTCCCCCTGACACAGCTAATTCATTCCTTTCCTGCCGCAGACCCTTTTGCCCAAAAGATATGGTGATTTGGGGGGGGGGGGGGTTGTCATCACATTGTACAAGCTATGTATTGTTTTACTTTTCTGGTGCTATAGCTATATGAGGACTTGTTTTTTGCGGTATGAGATGCATTTTGTAATTTCCCTATTTGGGGGTTTCTTATAACTTACTGACTAAATTTTATTAAATCTTTCTTGGCAGATTAAAAAAAAAAATTCTGGCATTGCTTTTTACCTTTTACATTTATTGCAGTGCAGCGTACAGCACAAATAACATGTTTCCTATGGGTCGGTCCAATAACAGTGATGCATAATTTATGTATACATATATTTTTTTTATCCTACTAATATTATAAATGTGAATTTTGTGTGTTTGAATCTTTGTGTGTCAATCACGCAAAAACAGCTGAACGGATTTGAATGTAATTTGGCACATAGACAGATTGTAACCTCGATTAAAATATAGGCTTCTTTCTATCTCAGTAAATGACATGGCTTCATGACTGTTATGAATTTATGTTCATATACTATATTACTCTGCTCTTATCTCAGCTTCTGAGAAAGCCAGGGCTGTTATCTCTCTGTGTAAACACACGCTAACCCTCAGTGTTCATGCATTTGCATATTATCTGATCTGCTGATGACAAACTGACATGGGCAAACACCTATAATCCAAATTGGCAGTTTGCCAATTTTCAACATGCCTGGAAAAAGAAAATCTCATTTGTCGCAGACAACGAGAGCTATGAAGGTAGCCAGAAGTCACAGAGTTCTCCTCAAGCGGAGCTGAAGGGGATCATCGACGCCAACAATAAACTCATTTATATGGTGTCGCAGTGAGCTGCTGAGATATCAGAACAATCACAGGCACAGCTCAAAGAATGAGTTCAGCGGCAGGCCAGCTTGACAGCTGCCAAAACGCAGCAGCAGACGGATCATCAACACCAACAACACGCTCATTATATGACGTTCCAGCGAGGTGCTGAGATGCCAGAACAATCACAGGTACAGTGCAAGAAACAAGGTCAGCAGCAGGACAGCTTGAGAGCTGCCAAAATGCTGGAGCAGGCAAACTATCGACTGCAGCAATTTGCTGAATATAGGCGGATCATCAATGTCAACAACCCGCAGACGAAGTCGCGGGCAAAAGCTAGTATGTTAATAATTTTACAGAACAATAGTCCATTTGGGGAAATAAATCAATTGTTTTGCATCATCATCATCTTCTGAAAGCTGTAACATTTTTAATTTTCTGCTGACAGAGCTGGTTGTGGGTTTATTTTTGCAGGACTAGCTGTATTTTTTATTGACATTGCTTTGGAGTAAATATGACTTTTTTTTTTTTTTTTTTTTTTTTTTTTTTTTTAATGTAGATTGTGAGCCCCATATAGGGCTCACAATCTACATTTTTCCCTATCAGTATGTCTTTGGACAATGGAAGGAAATCCATACAAACTCCTTGCAGATGTTGTCCTTGGCAGGTTTTGAACGCAGGACTCCAGTGCTGCAGTGCTAAAAACTGAGGGACTGTGTTGCCCCGCTCATATGACTTTTTTAACATTACAGATTGTTACAGATGCTACAATCCAAATATGTATCACTGTATTTTTTTTTTTTTATTTTTTTTTAAAAAACTTTTGATCTTTTGTTTTAACTTTTTTACATTAACTTTTTTTAAATGTAGATTGTGAGCCCCATATAGGGTTCACAATGTACTTTTTTCACTTAAGTATGTCTTTGTAGAATGGGAGGAAATCCATGCAAACACGGGGAGAACATACAAACACCTTGCAGATGTTGCTCCAGCTAGGATTCAAACCCAGGACTCCAGAGCTGCAAAACTGCAGTGCTAACCACTGAGTCACCGTGTTGCCACAACTTTTTTACATTATCTTGTTTTCCCACTAGGAGACTTGAACCAATGATCTTCTGATTGCTGGTTCCCTAGAATACACTGTAACTCACATGTTTTGCAATGAATACAGGAATTAAGCCCATACAGATGCACAGACTGGCTTCCTCTTTATGTGCAGGATCAACCAGGTATGTTGCACAGGCAGACCCGGGGTCACTGATCAGACCCTGGGCTGCTGAAAATAGATATCAGCACCCCCTAATACTATATGGGGCAGTATACATGTGTAAACCTCTTATTTGCATCTAAGGAGTTAACACCATGGATCGGAAGCTGCCCACTCATGAACTGAAATAGTATGTCAGTTTGTCATAAGGCATTGGAGGCTGTGATGTACTATTACATCCAATGGCGTCTGGTTTAAATATATCAATTTCTGACTACAGCTCTTACACAGACCGAGATATCTCCATGGTTACAGACTACAAACAATCCCTGACTGCAGCTTGATACTACAGATATTTGTCTAACTACTGTAGATGCTCCCTCTTCCTTGCTAGCAGACAGAACACTAAGCAGGTAGCTATATCTCCTGACTGCAGGGTCAGACTACACAATTGGTATCACAAATAGAGATGAGCGAACAGTGTTCTATCGAACACATGTTCAATCGGATATCAGGCTGTTCGAGATGTTCGATTCCATACGGACACCACGTGGCAAACTCCAAAGAAATTCGATTCCCCTCCCACCTTCCCTGGCGCTTTTTTGCACCAATAACAGCGCAGGGGAGGTGGGACAGGAACTACGACACCGGGGGCATTGAAAAAAATCGGAAAAAGTCATTGGCTGCCGAAATCAGGTGACCTCCATTTTAGACGAATAGTGGATTTCAAATCCGGGTCATAGGAAACTGTGAACTTTGTGACTATGAGACAGGGATAGCTGTACAGGCAGGGATAGCTAGGGATAACCTTTATTTATGTGGGAATGTTATTAAAAATAACTTTTTGGGGCTCTATCGGGTGTGTAATTGTGTTTTTTGTGAGATAAACTTTTTCCCCATAGAAATGCATTGAGCAGCGTTGATTGGCCGAATGAGATACAGAAGATGTGCAGAGACTCAGCAGTGTTGAGCCAGTTCTGCTCAACTACACCGTGTGCCGGTCGGCTCTGCTGTGCGAGCTCGGCACACACTCAGCTCTGCATCACCGCTGGCATTGGCCAGCGTTGATTGGCCAGTATGCAGAATCAGCAGAGCTGAGTGTGTGCCGAGCTCGCACAGCAGAGCCGACCGGCACATGGTGTAGTTGAGCAGAACTGGCTCGACACTGCTGAGTCTCTGCACAGCAGAGGTGAGTGTGTGCACTCGCTCAGCACGGCTGCATCACTGCATACCCATAGGAATGCATTGGCCAGCGTTGATTGGCCAGTCTTCAGAATTCGGCCAATCAGCGCTGACTCTGCCAGAGGAGGCGGAGTCTAAGGTCAGACATGAATGGAGACTGGTGTGGAGCGATCTTAGACTCCGCCTCCTCCGGCAGAGCCAGCGCTGATTGGCCGAATTCTGAAGACTGGCCAATCAACGCTGGCCAATGCATTCCTATGGGAAAAAGTTAGCTTGAGAAAATCGCAAGCTGACAGGGATTTCCATGTAATAAAGTGACTTATATGCCCCCAGACATGCTTCCCCTGCTGTCCCAGTGTCATTCCAGGGTGTTGGTATCATTTCCTGGGGTGTCATAGTGGACTTGGTGACCCTCCAGAGACAGATTTGGGTTTCCCCCTTAACGAGTATATGTTCCCCATAGACTATAATGGGGTTCGAAACCCGTTCAAACAGTCGAACAGTGAGCGGCTGTTCGAATCGGATTTCGAACTTCGAACATTTGGGTGTTCGCTCATCTCTAATCACAACTTAATTGTATATGTTCAGTGACATAATAACATATTCGTCATCTAAAAATAGCATGTGCTCTTACCTCAACAAGTGGGTAGAAACAATACTTCGGATACCAAAAGTTTGGATCAAAATGTGTTGTCAGGTGGGATTCAGGTGAAAGTGGGTGGAAGGTTTCTCTTTCCTGGGTATCTCTTGAGTCTTCAGCTACAACCCCTATTTTCTCCATACACTGGCCTAGGCCTACGTCCTCCACAGATGTTGTGTGAGTGCAGTCACCAGTGCTGAAAGCTTTCACAAAGCGTCTCACAGCTTCCTTACTAAGTACATATCCAGCTCCACCACTCATGAATCCTTGCTTGACAAATGTCTTGAAACGCCTTCCAAAATAGAGCGGCTGATCTGAAGTATAATTCGAGAGCATCCAACGTAAATTTTCCAATATAACATATGTGTCATCATCTGCCTTAAGGAACCAATCCGCTTTGTCCAGGTAGTTCTGGTGTATATATTGAAAAGCTCGAATGGTCTTCCAATAAAGTTGATCCCGGCCTTCCTCAGTGCCCAAACCAATTGTTGGGAATGAGTCGCTGGTAGAACTCATGAAAAGGACAATATTGCAGTGACGGGTCCAAGACTGTTTTACATGAATGGTTTTTGTATGTAAATTCTTTGGTGCAGTCATAATCCAACAGAGTATCGTCACCTTCCTAGAAAGGTCATCACTCTCTATGTGGTTACCTGTAATATACAAATATACCATGAGATGTATAGAATGGCAGTAAGAATCACTATTTATTTCAGTATGGACATTACAATACAATACTGTATATGAATTAGACGTTGGTCCAGATATGACTATATCTAGTTTGTAACGGTGCAGTAATTTCCCATGTTAACTCCTATTTGATCTTCAATAAAGAAAACATCGAGGAAACAAAATGAACTGATAGACATTAAAATGGACATAAAAAAGTTTTCTAATATTAATCTTACTGATTAAACTCCCCTAGTATACTCACCCAGATATCCCATTGCTTCTACCAATATTAGGGTCCATTCACACGGAGTAACGTGCCGTGTGATGTGGCATGTGAGACTTTGAGCGCCGTAAAAGCTCCCATTGATTTCAATGGGAGCCTGGATCATATACGCCGCGTTATTTTGCAGAGTAAACTATCCAGGCCGCAAAATCACGGCCGCAAAATAACACGGCGTATACGATCCAGGCTCCGATTGAAATCAATGGGAGCTTTTACAGCGCTCAAAGTCTCACACGCCGTATACGTGCCATATCACGTGGCACGTTACTCCGTGTGAATGGACCCTTACAGCGTATTAATGGGTTTTCCCTACCTTTACAAACGCCAACTCTTTGCATTCTTTATGAGGCTTCCATTGGTTATGGCACAGCTGGATTTCTTTCTTTATCGCCCGCCATTCCAAAGCAATCAGTTTTGTTAGTTTCAGCATCCAATACGCTAATGCTCTATGTCGTCATGTGGGCAGTTCCTGTATATTCACTCCCATCTGACAGTTGAGAGCCTAATTCTCATATTGATGCTGAAAGTAGCAGATCTGATTGTTTAGAAATGCTTGGGGCTAGAGAAAAATTTCCAGGTCCACTGGAATCAGTAGAGTGGCACATCTTGAATGATGCAAAGAGTTGGAGGTTGTAAAAAGTCTTCTGTAAAGAGGACCTTTCATCAGATCGGGCACAGGCAGTTCCATAAACTGCTGGAAAGCCGACAGTGTGCTGAATTCAGTGCACTATCGGCTTTCCCGATCTGTGCCCCGGGTAAAGAGCCATCGGTCCCAGTACCGTAGCGCTTTACAGTCAGAAGGGCATTTCTGACAGTCAGTCAGGAACTTCCTTCTCCACAGCAGCGCCAATCGCTCTGTAGAGTGTGAGCGGGAAGGAAGCCCCCTCCCCTCCTGATAATACTCGTCTATGGACGAGCACTGTGAGCAGAGGGAGGGGGCATTCCTCCTAGGGTCTGACTGTACAGCGCCGGGTACCGGGACCGATAGCGCTTTACCCGGGGCACAGATCAAGAAAGTCAATAGTGCGCTGAATTCAGCACACTGTCGGCTTTCCAGCAGTATATGGAACTGCCTGTGCCCAATCTCATGAAAGGTCCTCTTTAATAAGTACAGGGCACAGAATAATTTTCACTTTGCACAGTACCCTACACATGACATGTTCAGAGTACCAGCTTAGGGGACATCCACACTTGCGCCAGTGTCTGCCCGCTGGGTCTCCGTCCGATTCCCCAGGAAAACTGGATAGGGGACGGTTTCCCGGCAGTGAGTTTTAAAACCCATTCAAAACACTGGTGTCCATATGCGGCCTCTCTCTGCGGGGAATTAATTTTTTTTTTTTTTTTTTGTCTGACTTACACTTTAGTGGAGAAAGTAATGTACACTGTTGGCAGTAGTATTTTTTCAAGCATTTTGCTGTATTATTTATTGTGACATTTGCTAATGGTATTATTTTTAATATTAAATTAAAATTGCAAAAACATCTACATTTCGGGGGGGGGGGGGGGGTTCTGTCAAGATGGGGATCTGAGTGTACATTAATGAGAAATAAAATGAACCTTTTTGATTTTAGCAGATGGCTTCAATGAAACAAAGAGTGAAGAATTTAAAGGGGTCTGAATACTTTCCGTACCCACTGTAGGTTGGGTTTTGATCTAGAGAGTATGTTATGGCAACGAGGATTGGATAAATAATATAATGTATATATTACTGTTTTATTGAGCTGTTCTATTTCTGCCAATATGTTAAATATGTGGTGGTTTTATATAGTTGCGTGGAAATTAATGGCCTCCAATTTGGCATCAGAATGACATTGGGGAAGATAAGTTCCACTATGTTGGGTCGATCAAATTTAATTGTTTCAAGGCCTTCCTGATAATAGTTTTACATGAGAATACAGTGGCATAAGGATGGTCCACTAGGTGTTCCCAAGAGGATGTTGGGCATAGCCTGTAAGGGCTAGTTTACACAGAGTTTTTGGGCAGCCTCAAAATCCACTGCCTAAAACAGCTCCCATTGACTTCAATGAGAGCAACTCGCTTCTTTTTTCTACTAGCTAGTAGTGGAAAAAAAGAAGCGACATGCCCTATCTTGCCGCGGACTCCACACCTGAATTAGCCGTGGACTCCGCGGCTTGAGATGCCACAACAGAATGCTGATGCTGCGTCGCCATTCTGTCGCGGCGAGCGGCGCGGATTTTCACACGGCGGAAAAGGTTTCTGTGACCTTTTCCTTCATGTGAACATACCCTAAAGGTGGAAAGGTCCAACACTAGGAAGGACAAACCATGTTATGCAAATTGATGAAGTAGAAAGTACAAATTACCAGATTTTCAAGCACCTAGCACCAATCTGTGGCATGTGGGAGGGGCATAAAAGCCAGATTGAAAGCAAAATTTTTAACCACATGAAACCTGAACAATCAGACCAAGTGGTGTGGGACAATTGTGCCTCTTGTTTGTCAGAGGGCCAGCTGTTACCACTTATCGCCAATTGAGAGGGACAGAATCCTTGAAATGAGATCCCTTGGTTTATCACTCCAACACAATGCTACACACCTAGGCTGATGTTTGATGTTGTATGTCCTGATGTTTGGGAGAACGACGATGAACTGGAGTGACAGCAAAAGGTGTCCTGAACCTGCTACCATCTTCAGAGGCGTCTCCCATCAGGCACATCTGAGACATCATTGCTCAGTAATTTCAAAGGGAGTTGTCAACAACAATGTAGATTTGCTTGCTCAAGGCCATTCATCATGGTATAACAATTCCTCAGACAATAAGTAATAACCTCACTGATGTCATTTCTGTATTTGATACAAGATGTTTTGAATACTTTGTTTTAATTGTTTTTATCAAATCACAAGATTTGTATGTTGTGAAAGCAGACCTAGGTGTTAGCCCTTTGCGTGGATATTACTAGAGGGTGAGCCAGTCTCTTTCTCTGAGTTTTTGTATATGCCCCTTTGGTTTGGGTTGGTTGGCACCTGATAGTTATGTAATTTTATTTATTATTTATTATAAGTTAAGCTTTATACATTAGTCCCCTTTAGGATGCCTTTTGTGATTTGTCCTAGATACTTATGGTCTCCTCCTTTTGTTTAGCCATTTCTTTATCGTTTGTATATCATTACCCTTTCTCTTGATACTATGGTTTCTGTATTTCTTTCTTCGTTTTGCAATTTCAATGTTGAGGACTGTATGTTAGAATATTTGACACCAACTAGAATTGGAATAGTACATTGATGTATACTGGAATGGTGCAGCTATAGATATATTATTATTTTTAACATCTCTATAATTGTGGATATTGATGCTTTATACGTATGTTCTTGATATGTGTATGGGATGCTATTTCATTTTTCAGAAGATCAATGAAATATAATGTATTGATATGAATGTAATGTATAATGTATAGCGAAGGGGCTCTATTAGGGATTAATACCCACGCTGTTGAGATATAGGTCCACCGCACCTATGTTGGCCCTGTGCCTTCATCTAGCATAGGGCACAAGTTTTCACTAGGGACCAATTGGGTAGATTAATATCTGTCTTTCCACATACGTCTACTGGTCCTGTGTCTTTAAGACACAGGGATACAACCACTCTGTCTGTTTGGCAATTTCTGCAGCAATTATACCTACGCTTACCATATGGGTTCATATTTGAAACCAATGGCTCATATGCATCCTCTGTCTGTATTTAATTGAGGATTACATGGTGTTCCATTAACATGCTTTATTTGGAACAACATAAGGTGCCATACCTCTGACTGTTTGTAAATGTGGAGGCATATTTTGTGAATTCTCTTAGATTCCAATTTAGTCCTAGATACATCACGGGACTATACATATAAGGATTCACTAAAAATTGAGCCATAAGTGAACCTTTTCAAAATAGTGTTAGTTTCACTTTACAGCCAGAGGAGGCGCTCTTTTTTTTATCCTAAATTTTTTCTACCCTGTTTTTTGTATTTTTAATGAATATCAATAAAGTATTGTTTTTATTTTTGGCCATTACTTGAGAATTCGTTGTTGGAAATTTGGTAGTTCCCCTTTGGAATTTGAATGTATTGATTGTTGCCATAAAATAGAGATACAAACGGCATTACTTCTATTGTTAAAATCAATTTATATGATCTATAAGCTGCAGATATAAATTAGAGGTTCTACATTATATACATTTGATCAAATAGTATGAAGCCCACCTGCCACAACAAGGCTACTTCATTTAGATGGGACCCTACACTAGAAAAACATACCTCTCTTAGATCCAGAATAGGTCTAAAATGTGAATACAGGGCAAGAAGGATCTACAACTATAATCCGTTTAAAATGGCCTAAGGGGAGCAGTACACGACCGTGTTTCACCCATGAAACATGATCTGTATGTCAGCCAGATTTACAGGCTTGAACTTCGTGCTGGGAGTGGGACTCCTAGCGGTATAGTCATCTATGATGGTAGGAGTTCCTGCCTCCCAGTAACATACTGTCACGTATCAATTACAGTACAGGATAGTATGTCGCTGGGAAGCAGGAACTCCTACTATCATAGATGACTATACTGCTAGGAGTCCATCTCCCAGCACAAAGTTCAAGCCAGTAAATCTGGCTGACACACAGACCATGTTTCATGGGTAAAACACGGACGTGTGATGCTCCCCTTAGGCAGATGGGGGACTGCAAAATATATATATTCTATTTCAATATTCAATATACTTCTATATTCTATATTCTATCATTAGAATCCCGTTTTTATCTAAACCCACATCGGAATAGCCTAAAGAAAGGCTATTCTTCTCCTACCTTTAGATGTCTTCTACGCGCCGCCGTTCCTTAGATATTCCTGTTTTCGTCCATATGCTAATTAGTTTTCGTGCAGCACTGGGGGTGGTCCCCAGCGCTCAAACAGCACTGTGGCGTCCCCTGTGCTGCGAAAAAACTAGCCAGCACCGCTCTCTTCAGTTTGCTGCCTCCACCACAGGAAACAGTTTTTTGTTTTTTTTTTGAAGAAGAAGATGTGATGGGAAAAGGAAGAAGAGGCGGGGGCGGTGAACAAGAAGAACGCAGCGCTGCATAGTTTTCTCGCAGCACAGGGGACACTTCCAGTGCTGTTTCAGTGCTTGGGACCGCCCCCCAGTGCTGCGAGAAAACGAATTAGCATATAGATGAAAACTAGAATATCTAAGAAATGGTGGTGTGGAGAAGACATCTAAAGGTGGGAAAGAATGGCCTTTCTTAAGGCTATTCCGACGTGGATTTAGGTTAAAACAGGATTCTAATGAAACAATCACTTTAAGTAAACCTGTGCAATTAAAGGGGGTGGTAGTCCAGCTATGGAGGGAGCCACATACTCCTTGTAGTACACAATAGAAAATTCAAACAGCATGTGTGAACAGGTGCAATCTCCCATGGCAATATACAAACGCAAAAATTGCAGCAGCATTCTGTTCACAGCACTATGACATATGCATAAATTCTTCTTTGCTAGATAGATAGATAGATAGATAGATAGATAGATAGATAGATAGATCTACAAACTTACAGCATGAGATAATTACCTGTGTTATTAGTTAATATAAGTTGTACAGGTGTCTTGGATAAACTCTCTGTATTCTTCTCTGGTATTATAGCATCAGTGTGCTGCATTTTAATAGATTGTAGCGAATAGAAGACAACTAAGTATAGACTGAACCCAGTGAGGAAACCAAAGAGAAACCTCTTCTCCAGCAAATTGGTGCAAGTTTCTGTACGTGATGTGTGGATCATTTCTATAAGAGAAACAGCAATAAAGCTACTGTAACAGAAGAACTGAATTTGAGACAATGACATTCTAGACACAACAATTACAGTCAGTACCTCTCACATTCTGAGAATAAGAATAGTAACATTGCTACGATTCCTCCATGCATAACTACTAGCATTTTTACGTAAACCTCACCAGTAATATGAGAGATCGAGTCATTCTTTGCAGTACCTTGTTTCGTTGACATGTTTCGTTGAACTCTTGTAAAAATTATACCCAGCTTTCCCAGGATTCTGGATGTTAAATCTTCCTAACCTGGCAGTAGTGTATGGCATTGGCAGTTTTCAACAGCTGAACACTCACTCTTCACAAACAATAAAGGTGGACCTACGGAGGATTTTACTTTTCCTCTTCCTTTTGGCAGAAAGCTTGAACATGAACGGCCAGCTTTACTGGCCAAGCAAGAATACCACACATAGTGTTTATATAAGGAATAAGGAAAGATCTGTTCCTAGCAAAGAACAAAAGCCATTCAGAGACAGATATTGACAAAACATAGCAACTCTGAAAGCTGAAGACGTTAAATGAGAAAAGAGTGAATCCTTTTTATTTCCACCAAGATCTGTTTCTTATATTTTTGATAAATCAACGTCTTCCCAAGTTTATCATATTGAGGTTCATATATATATATATATATATATATATATATATATATATATATATATATATATATACCAGTATTTTGGAATTATTTTTAGCTTGAGTTTCTAATGAAATTATTCTGACAGAATATGCCAACAAGTGGACAACTTTCCAGACTTTTTATGATGCCAGAGAAATTTGATCTGCCAATCCCCATTAAGTGGCATCCTATTAACCATACTTAGGGCGGGTTCACACCTGCGCCTGGTCTCCGCTTTCAGGTTTCTGTCTTCTGCCAACAGGAGACGGAAACCCGGGAGACTGTGTCCACCCGTGAGCATTTTGTGGTCTTCGCAGCGAAACCGTTTTTTTGTAACCGGACACAAAGTCCTGCATGTCCGACTTTGTGTCCAGTTAAAAAAAAAAAAAAATGGTTTCGCCGCGAGACCACAAAATGCTTATGGGTGGACACTTTGCAAACCCATTCAAATGAGTGGGTTTGAATAGTGACTGCCAGTTTCCGTCTCCTGTCCAGTTTCTCGGGCAGAAGACGGAAACCTGAAAGCAGAGACTAGGGCGCAAATGTGAACCTGCCCTTACTGCATTTTTTTTTTTACCCCTATCAGTATGTCTTTGGAGTGTGGGAGGAAACCCACGCAAACAACATACAAACTCCTTGCAGATGTTGCCCTAGGCAGGATTCAAACCCAGGACTCCAGCATTGCAAGGCTGCAGTGCTAACCACTGAGCCACCGTGCTGCCAGCTTACTGCATTTCTTAAAGGGACCCTAAGCCCATCAAAAGAAAGAGATAGAAGTAATAAAAGGTAAGTAACATTTTTTAAAGCTGTAAGTGTACAGGCTGTTCATACCTTATTATGGCATACTGGAACTACAAGTTCCTCAGATAACCAGAGAGTATGAGAATGGTGGCTGTTACGTCGCTTTGTGTAGGATACATGACTTTTTTCTGTTGGTTCAATCCTCAACAAACAAAGCAACAGGGTAAAACAAATTGCCTAGTAACTAATTCAGAGACCAAGGTCAAGTATACTGTTTTTTACAAAGACTTATATAAACTTTTTACAAGCAGTTTTTAAAGGTATGTTCACATTTGCACTGATGACTCTGTTAGGGAGCCTTCACACGGAGTAACGCCGGGCTCAATGTTTGCTTATTTTTACTGCCGTAGAAATGTGAGGGCAGCGTTTACGTCACGTTTACGCAGCATTTTTTTTTTTTACTACGAGCGTATATGCGGCGTTTGCGGCAAGTGCCGCGTATAAGCTCATAGTAAAAAAAAAAACACTGCCCTCGCATTTCTATGGCAGTAAAAATAAGCACACATTGAGCCTGGCGTTACTCCATGTGAAGGCTCCCTTAGGGCAACCTCGTTAAATACAGCAGCCAGGGGGCAGCTACTCCTGGATTTGCCTCAAATAGCTGCAGCAAAATCATCAACAAAAAGAGTAGCTTTGCCGTAACATGGGGTCTTAAGCAGGGTTCACACTAGCGTCGGTGTCCGACAGCTAATGTCCGCGGAAGATTTTAGCATCGGACACTAGCTGTATACGCTCACAATTTGCATTGTTTCAAATGGGAGACCATGTTGTGTCCGTGGGTGTCCTTAAGGCTAAGGCCCCACTGGGTGGAAACACAACGTTTTTGGGCATTGCGGAAACGCAGCGGAAAAAACGCTGCATTTTACAATACCAGCATGGTGAATGCAATTTTGTCTAATCCAATTTTTGCTGCATTTCCACCCAGTGGGGCCTTAGCCTAAGTGTTCGTTTGCAAAGATGTCCGATTTTTCAAGCGGACAGCAAAATCCTACATGCAGGGGCGTAACTACCGTAGAGGCAGCGGAGGCGGCTGCCACAGGGCCCGGGCCATTAGGGGGCCCGGAGACAGCCGCTACCGCTGCGTTTTTTTTTTTGTTTTTTTTTAATCGACCGTTACGGGCCCCACATATACTATCATTATACTCGGGGGTCTTTGCAGACCCCCGAGTATAATGATCGGCAGACCAGGAGAGGTAATAAACATAAAAAAACACAGTTACTTACCTCTCCACGATCCTGCCAGGCCTCCGTCCAGACGTCCTTTCTGACGTCCCGGGTCATGTGACGTCTGACGTCATTTCAGAAGACAGTGGAGAAGACAGCGTGGGAGCCAGGGACAGGTAAGAAACAGTAATTTTTAATGTTTTTATTCCCCCGGGTCTCCGATTATTATACTCTGGGATCTGAAAAGACCCCAGAGTATAATAATTGTATATGGGTGTCCACTATGTGGATAATACTGTGTGCAGGGGCCACTATGGGGCATAATACTGTGTGCAGGGGCCAGTAAGGGACATAGTAGTGTGTGCAGGGGCCGCTATGGGGGATAATACTGTATGCAGGGGCCACTATCGGGCATAATACTGTGTGCCGGGGCCACTAAGGGACATAATAGGGTGCGGTGGAGGGGGCCGGTCGAGGTCTTCGACATCGGTGTCAGTTGCGGGGGTGCCTCATGTCAAAAGTTCGCCACGGGGCCCCGCCATTCCTAGTTACGCCACTGCCTACATGTACTACACTACATGGTGTCCCATGTATTACACTACATTGTGTGAACGCCCCCTTAAGACGTAGGCCAGGGCCCCACATACCATAAACGCTGTGCTAAAAACTGCAGCACTTTACATTACCTGCAAAGTGGATGGGATTCTGCCTAATCCTATCCACACACTGCAGAAAAATATCTGCAGTGGACATGCTGTGTTTTTGTAAATTGGAATATGTCAGTTATACCTATGAAAATGCTGGAGTTTTCCATATGGGAATAAGTGAAGCAAAAAGTCCGCAAGGAAAACTCTGCGGACTTACTCTGAAAAGTGCAATACATTTCCGCTGCGGTTTTTCGCAGTTTTTTTGATGCAGCGCTCTACATGGGGCCTTAACCTTAATCCGTTTTTCAATATAAGGTATGTTCATACAGTGGAAAATAAAAAGGAATTTCTCTTCATTTTCTGCCACCGGCATTTTCGCCACTGTCTTGTCACAACAGGATTCCGATGCAGTGCATCAGCATTTCGTTGCGGAATCCCACTACTGATTAGGCCCGCATGAATGGACCTAATCAGCAGGGAGTCTCAATCCGCAGATACCGCAGCATCTGCGGCAAGAT
Organism: Leptodactylus fuscus; assembly: GCF_031893055.1. Lineage (NCBI taxonomy): Eukaryota > Metazoa > Chordata > Amphibia > Anura > Leptodactylidae > Leptodactylus > Leptodactylus fuscus. Next base: position 222,723,418 of record NC_134266.1, read on the forward strand.
CGAGCAAAACCCTTTTTTTCGTGTCCTGCTGCGATCTCTGCCTCCCATTGAAAACAATGGGAGATGGATTCCGGGAGGAATCTGCTCCGGATTCGGGGGTGAAATCTGCCCCCAAATCCGTGGCAAATTCCTCCACATGAACACAGCCTAAAATTACACTTGAATACAGAGTACATTTATGATGTTGGGGGACATGTTGATAGGTACCCTTTAACACACATAGGGCCTGTATCCTTTTAATACATGTTATAACATAGGTGGCATCGGACCACTAAACTGCCAGCATGTCATTGGGGTCCCAAATCTGTGTGAATTACTTCTGCCTATCCCTGGTATGTGTAGTAAATTTAGTTATAACTCACAGTAGTTAGCCTTGTGGTCTGTATCAGTTCATGCACATTGTCCTGGGTGAGGTGGAGGTCAATGTACCTCACTTCATTGTGCATGTCCTTCAACATGCAAAATATAGAGGGCTCCTGGACTCATCTATAAGTGAGTTATAACTTCATTTTCAACACATTTCAGGGACAGGCAGCAGTAATTTCCAAAAGTTTGGGACCCCAAACTGTAGCTACATACACGTATTCTGTTGTTTAAAGAGAAAATGTCGCCAGGAAATTACCTATCATTGAAATAATTTTTTAAGATTTTTTTGGTGATGTCATTAAAAAACATAAGACATTCTTTGGATGTGCATTGCTTTTAAGTGGTCAAACTACTTCACGGGTTCCTTTTAACCCCAGAGCTTGGATAGGCAGAGATAGTCATCCCTGAACTGCTGAAAATGGTCTACACTCATCTCTGTATGTAAGGAACATGGTTAGGGTTGAGCGATCGGGATCAGAAAAGATCAGATTCCGATCGCGATTGAATAAATTTCGCGATCGGAATTCCGATTCCAATCTTTTCCGGCGGGATCGAGGTCGGAGCTTAGTTCCCAGAATGCTTTGCTACTGGCCAATCATTGTGGGAAAAGCTAACATTAGGATTGAGTGATCGAGATCAGGAAAGATCACATCCCGATCGGTGATCGAGCAAATTTCACGATTGGGATCGGGATTGGCTGAAAAATGAACGAAAATCGGATTTTAAAAACGATCCTGAAATCTCAAGGTCGGCTCAACCCTAAATATGGTACATTCTGGGACGGAACTACTTCCTTAGTGGCTGTAGCCTGAACACCTGCGCCGGAGCCCACCTTCTTTGAGGGGGAAAGGTTTTTCCCTGTTTTTGCTTTTTTTTACATATGTGGTGGTTATATTGCAAAAAACAATGGTTTTGTAGAAAAGTTAGTCCATTTTGATGGTTTGTAAGTACTTCTTGTTATTTGAGAGACAAATTTGTGACTAGGAAAAAAAAAATCCACCAAAATTATCCCATGATGGGAGCAGATGTCAAATCAATTTTTTTTGTACCAACAGTGTTGAATGTGATAGTGGAGCAGGCCACAGGACACGTCAGACTTAGTAGTGACAGTGGTAGTAGCTGTGACAGCATGTGTGTCAGTGCAGCAGGGCATAAGATAATGGACCAGGCTGCAGGACATATCTGCATAAGTGGTGGCAATGGTGGTAGCTGTTTAGGAGTAGCAGCCAGCATCAGCAGCAGTGCAGTAAGTGGAACATGATGATAAAGGGAGACGTGACAAGAGTGACAATTAACATGATTTCCAGAAAAATTTGGGATGCGCTATCAACATGCCTGAAAAAGAGGACTATCTCCCAAAAGCGATCACTGTGTCCGTGGTTTGCTGCTGCTATTCATACATGTGCAGAACTAACTAGTGTAGTGGCTATTGACATAATTTCAAGAAAAATTTGGGGCACCCTATCAGTGTACCTACTACCTAGCTTACCAGTTGAAAACTGGAAACCAATGCAGTGTGAAGGTGAATGGGAAAAGGACAGCATACTTCCAACAGGCCCAAGGGGTCAGACAAGGCTGTAGCCTGAGCCCAACGCTCTTCAACATCTACATCAATGAACTGGCTGCAGCCCTAAAGGCCTCACCAACCCCAGGCCTCACCCTGAACGACCATAAGGTGAAGTTCCTTCTATATGCCGACGACCTCCTACTCCTGTCCCCCACCGAGAAAGACCTCCAAGAAAGCCTGTCATTGCTGGAAAAATTCAGCACCACATGGGCTCTACCCATCAACCACAAGAAAACCAAAGTTATGGTATTTCAGAAGAAGGGCCACAACAAAGCCCCCACCCCACAATTCACACTGAACGGCTCCACACTGGAGAAAACCAACAGCTACACCTACCTGGGGCTGGAGCTCAGCCAATCAGGAAGCTTCAAAGCAGCAATAGAAACCCTGAAAGTATTCAGCTATTTGGAAATCTATGCTTTATATAGCGGAACCAATATGGATGTTATAACATATGTTTATCTGTAGTGGCTAAATTCACACTATGCGTTATCCATTAGGTGGTGAAAGAGAATGTCATACTGTGCATTATGGGTTTTGATAGAACCGTATAATTATATATATTATAATGGTATGGTAATTGATTGGCAGTTTGGATTTTTAACATCAATGTATTTGCTGCGAGCTAATAACCTCGGGTGTTTAATTATACCGATATTGCAACGTATATTGTTTTGATCAGTGTGGGTGCACACATAAAGATTAATAATTAACTCTCACTTTCATTCCACAAAGATTTATAATTAGTAGTTTAGTATAAATCCATTGAAATGTCGGCATGGGTATCCATGATATCTGGAAATTATAGGGTTTCTAATCGAAATTAAGGATTGGGTCACGTTTAAATTTAAACTTTATTAACACAAACACAACTAATGCAATAAAACGTACTCCTTATCCCATGATGTTATACACCTGAGCTTAGGCTTAAAATGAAGAGATCTGACATTTTAGTTTCAGTTGCAACATAGATGCCGATACAACTATGAATAAGGGATCATAGAATCCCAAAACGCGTCAGTTACGGCGAAAATTTTTTTTTTTTTTTTTATTCACAATTTTTTCTCTCTTTTCACGATGTTGCGTTTATTTATTTGTTGTTTTGTTTGCCATCTGGGCAGTTTTTAAAGCATAAATTAAAAGTTAATTTTTAAAAGTTTACCCAAGTGCTGCAGATTCTTCTATCTCTTTTGGAAACACCTGAAAGTAAAAGCCTGCAGAACCTTCTATGCCATCAGAAGACAACTGTACCACCTCAAACCACCAGTGAGGGTCTGGCTGAAGATATTTGATGCAGTCATCGCTCTGATCTTTCTCTATGGCAGTGAGTTTTAGTTCCCAGCCACCTACCCAGACCAGTTAAAGTGGGATTCCAGCCCAACAGAGACCTTCCACCTTGAGTTCTGCAAGTACCTCCTCCATGTCCATCGCAGCACCTCCAACATGGCCTGCAGGGCAGAGCTAGGCAGGCTCCCCCTATGGCTCACCATGAAGAAGAGGACGCTATCATTCTGGACAAACATACAGGGCAGCGGCCCCGGCTCTTACCACCACCAAGCCTGGCTAAACCACAGAGCCCTGAGCAAACCCGACACCCCCCAACCAAACATCATCCACCTGCCAAGCCAAAACCCCCAACATGCCCTGAACAAGGCTCAAATAAAAGGAGCCATTGAGAGAGACAAAGAGCGGTACATCGAGGAATGGAGAAGCACAATAAATAACTCCAAGAAACTCACTGTGTACCAATCCCTGCAAAGGGACTACACTATGGCCACCTACCTGGAGAGGATATACCACCCCAAACACAGACAGACCCTGAGCCGGTACAGACAGAGCGCCCACAGCCTGGAGATGGAGACGGGGTGACACAGGCAGACGTACAAGCCACGGGAGAACAGACTGTGCCAGCACTGTGACCAGGGGGCCCTAGAAGACGAGACCCACTTCCTGCTACACTGCACCAAATACTCAGCTGTGAGGGCTGTCTACTTCCAAAGACTCTCTGCCCACATCCCAGACTTCACATCTGCAGATGAGAAGAGGAAACTCTACATCCTACTGGGAAAGGAGGAGGCCACTGTGGAGATCGCTGCCCAATATGTATCCAGCTGCCACCAAGAGGAAGATGAGACCCCACGTACTGTTATACCCCTATTCACCCCCCCCCCCAATACAGCTGTCACTAACTAAGAGGAAGATGAGACCCCAAGAAATGTTATACCCCAAATCACCCACCCCCCATACAGTCATCACCAACTAAGAGTAAGATGAGACCCCACGGACTGTTATACCCCAAATCACCCACCCCACCCACCCATACCCACCACTCTCCCCCAAACCCCAACTCTTCCCCGCCCACTTTACTAGCTTTGGCAATGCCAAATATCTATTCGGACATGCCAATAAAGCTTGTTTGATTTGATTTCATTTGAACTGCTGGACTATGTTCCAAAAGTGATCATTGTGTCTGTGGTTTGCTGCATGCAGTTATCGCTCAATGTATACAGCTGCTCAAACTGACACTCCAGCATGTGCAACAAAGTCACTCACTGTGCACCTCAGCATCCAAGCAAGTAGAGTATTAGTGAGCGAATGAGTGACAAAAGTTGGAGCAGGAAATAGCATCTTTATCTTGACCCTAGAAACGCCCCTACAAGCTGTCAGATGCCACAAAGACTTTGCCGGACTTCATATACGTTTTTCTTCACTCAAATATATGGCTTTTGCAGACAACGTCTTATTCCTCGTTTCCAACCCAGAAATCGGTCTGCCGACGTTGACGTCCCTTCTAGAAGAATACAGCTCACTATCAGATTACAAAATCAATACTTCTAAATCAGAGGTCTTAAATATCTCGTTGCCATTATCTCGCATGACATCACTAAAAAAGAACTCGCCTTTCTCTCGGCGTTCGGACTACATTCAGTATTTGGGGATAAAGCTGACACCCCGAATCTCAGACATCTTTACTACAATCTTTTTGCCCCTGCTTCAAGACCTTCGAAACCTGTTGCAGTCCTATGACTTACCGTTTATCTCATGGATGGGGAGAAAGAATTTGCTAGACATTTGTGGTCCCTAAACTGAACTATACCCTTCAACTGCTCCCATTTCCACTCCCTACGGCGTTTCTGAGGTCTATTCATTCCTTGTTCAGCAAATTTGTCTGGAAAGAAAAAGGGGCCCGAATCGCCCAGAAACTTTTGATAAGAAAACGAGAACTTGGGGGCATATCCCTACTGGACCCTACATCACTCTATAAAGCAAATCTGTTGGCCGCTTGGCAGACATTGGTTTCCCTGCTGAAATGTCAAATCATCAAACAAATGGCGGAACTCCGTTATGGATTGAAGCTTAATCAACTCTTGTGGCTCCCAACCTTGGACTCGCTTAAGCAATGTTCACTGAGCTTGTTACTTCTAGGACCATGTACAGTCTGGAAAGAAGTGGGATGTTCTCTGGCACCATTGCCCTCGAAGATTCTTCCTGCTGATCTTCTCCCTCATCTCTCAGTGCGAAATGTAGAAATGTACGAAGACTTCTGGTTCCTCCTCCACCACAGGACGCTCCACGACCTCTGTCAGAACAGGAAACCTCTTTCTAATGATTGGCTACGGGCGTTCCTTCCTAATCACGACATCACATTTCTGCACTACCTACACTATAGCTGGTGCGCGTCCTCCTTGACCACAGCTCCTAAATTATATAGAGACCTCACTACTTTTGAGAAGACGCTAGTGTCCAGCACTGGACTAAATAGGAAGCTGTCTAGTTGCAGATCCCATCTTGACTCACTCTCCCCTACTTCTCCCCCTGGATATAGTCAATCGTGGGAGAAGGAACTGAAGGTGTCCTTTACGGCATCCGACACTGCTTTTATCCTCAAACACTCACAAGGCTTCTCGACCTGTGTCCGCCTACAAGAAATGCACTACAAACTCATGATGGTACAAAACCCCAGAATGGCTCTTGGCATACAATTTATCACCTTCTGATGACTGCTGGAGATGTGGGAAGTCAAAAGGTTCATTTCTACATATCTGGTGGTACTGCGAGCTGATTCAGCCCTACTGGAGAGAAGTTCAGAGAATTATTAGATCGGTCACCTTTCAACAAATTACACTCACACCATCTTTGATCTGCTTATCAGCTCCCAGCCAGGATTTAAACCATTCAAAAATAATTTGGCAGCATATTTGCTGGAGACTGCCAAGACTCTTATTCCACTGCATTGGCGTCAATTGTCCCCTATTTCGATTTCGGAATGGCTAAACAAAACCAACTAAATTGCGAGGTTTGAGGAGTTACTGAGTTGGAGCAAGTTTACTCATGAGAAATTCCTTACAACATGGAGTCCCTGGATCCGTTTACGCAAGTCCCAAATTGCCTCCGACAACAAACCTTGACCTCTTCCTCTCTCTTTAATGCTCTGTAATGCTCCTGAATGCCCTAGACTTGAGACAGATGACATCTACCGCTCTCAAAACCCAGTCCACCCACGTCCCGTCTTCCATTCCTTTCCATACCCTCACCTATCTCCCTGCTGCCTCCCCTTCTGTTCTTACTCACCTTTTTCTACATCTTACCCCTCCCTGAGATTTATTATCTTCTTTCAACGAATTGTTTATCCTGCTCAGTCGTGACTGTAACAAAAGCATAGCACATAAAGGTCAAAAAACATCCAATATACATAAATGACCTCAAAAAATCAGCCCAATCAAGGATATGTCTTAATCGAATAGCACACAATACAGACAGAGAGGACTGGAAAGTCCAAGTAATTAAGACATTCACCGTTATAATATTTCTAAAAATATAGTTTTATTGATACAAAAACATGTAAAACAATGCACATTATATATAAATATAACACACTAAGACTAACAATACTGTAGAAACAAGGCCACCCACAGGGCAGAGACCTGTGTCACAAATCACCATAAAAATGGATCAGACAGAGAAAAGCAGCATCGACGCCCTAAAGGTATCTTAATCACACATGTGTAAATTTCCAAGTCCCTATGTAGCAGGGTAAAGGAAAAAATAGGTAGAGAAAAAACAGTGTCTCTAATGTAACAAGGAAAGAGTAAAACTCATAAACACAAGAACATGTCAGAAATCAGGTAAAAGAAAAATGCTGCACTGTCATTCAAGTGTTAAATACAAGGAACATTCATCACTTCAAGTCTGTCCACACTATGTCTCTAGGTCTAACAAAAAGCGTTTTTTACCCATAAATATTGGTGATTCTAAGTGAAAACACAGGATCCCGCCATGCAGGTGTAGCCCACCCAATGTACGTTTCAGCGTTTCAGCCTTCTTCCAACATGTAGGGTTTTTCTGTCCGCTTGAAAAGTCGGACATCTTTACAAGCGGACAGTGAAGGACAGGCACGGAGTGCAAAAGAACGCACCCGATCGCCATTTAAATGAATGACAAGTGTCACGGACACAGCTAGTGTCCGCTCCTAATGTCCGTGCGAGATTTAGAACGGACACTAGGAGCGGACACTGTAGCGAAGCATTTTCTGCCATAGACTATAATGGGGTTTGATATTCGTTCGAATAGTCGAATATTGAGATGCTATTCGTAACGAATATCAAATCTCGAACATTTTACTGTTCGCTCATCTCTAGTCTTTAAACTAACAAAATAAATCCTTCAAAAGTAGAGGGTGATGCAATGTAATCCTCTGCTTACCTCAAATACGTAGGACACCCAACGTGCTTCAGGCCCCTCTCTGGGTTAATATTCTTAGGGTGCACCCCGACAAGGGAACAAGTCAGAAAAAACATGTTCTTAAAGGACTTGTATCTATCACCTATTTAAATAACTGTGGGAACTAGGAGTACAGTGTTGGTTTACTGTAATACTCTGTTTCATAGAGCAGCCCAGCACAGCACAAGCCTCTACAGTCCAAAAACTAATGCTTCACACAGACCCCACTTCTTTTTTCCTGCTGAGCGATCATGCAATTCCCTATCTCTAGTGAGAGGTATCAAATTGTCCCAGTAATTACCTATGCATAGCTCCCAACCGTCCCACATTTAGCGGGAAAGTCCCGTTTTTATACTCCTGTCCCGCGCGGCTCCCTGCATGTTCCGCTATGTCCCTGAGGTGTTTTACTTAACAAACTTTCCTCCGATCACCGCCCTGCTCTTATAACAGCGATAAAAGTGGTGGGTGATCAGGGGAAAGCTTGTACTATTGTAATCTGAAGGACATGTGTGACGTTAGACGTTATGTGACTAGGGAGGCATGTCTTAGTGTGCCGGCCGGAGGATGTAGAGATGTGCCGTCGCTCCTCTTCATACTGACGAAAACCAGGATTTCTACAGAATGGCAGCGCAGAGAAAACATCTAAAGGTAAGAGAAGAATAGCCTTTCTTAAAGCTATTCCTACGTGTCAATGAGAAAAATAATGTGTTTTAATGGTAGAATCACTTTAATGCTTCTAGCTGCCCGAGTTTAATGACCCCCCCCCTCTAGTTGCCCCCAGTTTAATGTCCCACTTAAGCTGCCAATAATTTATTGCCCCCCTCCAACTACCCCCACTGTTTACTCTCACCCTCCAGCTGCTCCAGTTTCATGTCCCCACTAGTTTCCCCTAGTTTAAACTGGGGCATCAGGACCGGGATTTAGTACTGTGGAGCAGTTGGAAGGGAACATTATAATATGGGGGCATATAATGTACGGGAGGCTGTAAGAGGATTATACTGTGTGGGGGCACATGAAAAATGAATGTGAATGGGCGGAGTCAATATAGAAGTGGGTGGAGCTAAATTTGCCATAGCACGCATAGCGCGCCGCACATTTTGTCCCTTCTGTTCTTCAAAAGTTGGGAGGTATGCAAACTAGAACAATATTTACATTCATATGCATTAATACATATATTTATGTATAATCGGGTCTTATTGAGGTTTTACATAACAAGAGGATAAAACACAGAAAACAAGGGTCATCAGGTCAGGCGCGCAGGCCTCAAACAGCATGAATAGGCAAGGGAGATCCCCCACTGCCCAGCAACGCAAAGAACCACATGGGCTGCACAAATACAAAAATAAAGGTAAAGGTACAACAGAAACGGGCCAGAACCAGGCCGTAAACAGGAAAACAAAAAGAAGGGAGGTAGGGGAGGGTACAACGACAACGACTGCACAGGAACAAAAACGACCAACATGATGAAGAGACAAGACCACAGATGGAAGGAAAAAGGAAGGCACGGAGGGAAGGGGGAGCAGTCAAGAAGAAGGAAGGAGAGGGAAATGAAGGAGCAGCCAGAGACTGGTCAGAGAAAGGAAGACGAGAAAGCAGAAGATTCCTGAAAGATCACCAAGGGCTGGTCAGAGAAAGGAAGACGAGAAAGCAGAAGATTCCTGAAAGATCACCAAGGGCTGTCAGAGCCGGTCAAACCGGGAGGAGTCAGGAGAGTCCTCCGCAATCAGAGCCTCCATTCTCTGCATGAAGAGAAATTCCTGTAGGAACTCAAGCATTGAAGGCGGCGTAGAGCTCCGCCAATGTCGCAGAATGACAGCCCTGGCGGCCATGAGGAAATGACCCAAAAGATTCTTTTTAATCCGGGAAAGCTTACCAGGTATGACTGACAGCAAGGCCAGCTGAGGGGGAGGAACGACAGAGTAATCATATATCTTAGCGTAAAGCGAGAAGACCGCATCCCAAAAAGGTCGGAGGATGTCACAATCCCACCAAATATGAAGCATGGTGCCCCTCTCGGTACCACAGTGACAACACCGGTCAGAAACAGCAGGGAAGATCCTGTGAAGAAGGTCGGGACACCTATACCAACAGGTTAAAATTTTAAAGTTCCTTTCCTGCGCACTACAAGGTAAAGTCAATCTATGGGACAATGTGAAAGATTTACTCCAATTGGCAGGCAGCAGACTCGAAGGGAGATCAGAATTCCAAGACTCTACAAAAGAGGGAAGCCCTGGAGTGGCGTCGCAAAGGAGAAAATCATAGAGGGCTGAAAGGGCGCGCGGGAGGGGAGCCGAACCCGCAGCATAGGATTCCAGCGCGGTCAGGGGTGTGGAGAGCAAGGGAGGAAGAGAAAACTTCCTCAGGAAGGACGACAACTGACCATATTCCAGCCAGGAGAGGCGGAGATCGGGATGGGAGAGGCATAACTGAGCAAAGGGGAGGAGTGAGGAGTCGCCAACAACCTGACGAAGGCGAACATCATCCCCTCTATGCCAACAGAGGAATCGAGTTATGGACTGGCCCAGAGGAAACATGGGGTTGCTGAACAAAAAGAGTCAAGGGTCCTGGAACCCAAGCCAGTCTCCCAGTAGAACACACCAGATCCCAGACTTTAAGAAAGTGTAAGGAGAGAATGGAGTGGCCCGAGGATGCGACGGCATCCATGGCAGGGAAGAAAGTGAGGAGGAGATCAAGTGTCCCTCTATGGAGACCCACTGCTTGTCATTATGGCAAAATTGCCAGTCAAAGAAGCGGAGCAGCACCAAGGCACTATAATACAAATGAACGTCAGGCAAGCCCGCCCCCCCCCCCTCTGTTTACGCCGAGTAAGAGTGCGGTAATTAAGCCTACTCCACGATGCTCCCCAAACAAATCTCCCAAACAACGATCGAACCCAGCTAAGGTAATCTCGGGACAGTGGAATGGGGAGGGTTTGAAACAAGTACAAGAAACGTGGGAGAATGTCCATTTTAAGAGCGTGAATGTGGCCAAACCAGTTCAAAGACTTAGCACCGTAGGCGCGCAGTTCCGACGAGACCTTGTCAAGAAACGGAAGGTAGTTGAGTTGAAATAGGTGGGAAGGGCCCAGGGGGATATGGATCCCGAGGTATTTGAATGACGTCGACTGCCAGCGGAACGAGAAATCATGCGCCAGATGAGTGACCTCTGCCGAGGGAAGGGAGACATTGAGAGCGTCCGTCTTCGATAGATTATCCTTGAAGTTGCTAAGGTGCCCAAAGCAAGAAAACTCCCGGAGAATGGCTGGGAACGACACTCGCAGTTGCGAAATATACAGAAGGAGATCGTCTGCATACAACGCTGTCTTATCCACATGGGAACCCAGTTGCAGGCCATGAATCTCCAGGCAACACCGTATCGCCACAGCCAGATGCTCCATGATCAAGGCATAAAGCAATGGCGATAGGGGGCAACCCTGACGAGTGCCGTTCCAAACTGAAAAGGAGTCCGAAAGGACCCCGTTCGCCCTGACCTGAGCCGAAGTGTCCCCGTAGAGGGCGAATACCTTACCTAAAAAACCGGGGCCCACCCCCACCTGACAAGGGGTTTCACGAAGAAAACCCCAGTGGACTCGATCGAAAGCCTTTTTGGCGTCGAATGAGAGCAAACACAAGGGGAAGTTGGAGGAATGAGCCGCCAAGACTGCTAAGAATGTTTTGCACACATTATCACGGGCTTCGCGACCGAGAATCAAACCGACTTGATCATTATGGATCAAGGCTGGCAATAGGCCGATTCACGAGTAGTTTGGCGAAGATCTTGACGTCTACGTTAATAAGGGATATTGGACGATAGCTGGCCGGGAAGGCAGGATCCTTACCCGGGAGCAAGTGAAGAACAGAGTCCTGGAACATGACCTGAGGGGACTCCCGGGCTTTACACATAATGGCCTCTTTCAATTGGTATCCGGGGACCCTGCAAATAACGTCTCTTGGATTCAGGGAGTCAGGCGGATGTGGCCCCAGGGAACGATGGGCATGGTCTAGTTCAATAGGGGAGTCCGGAGGGGCCCCCAGCAGCGAGTTGAAAATAAGGCGCAGAGTAGAATCCAGTTGCTGAGGATCAATAGACTCCGGGAGGCCCCACACCCTGATATTATTCCGCCATTTGCGGTTCTCTAGGTCGTCGAGATGATCCGTGAGATACTGTAACTGCTGAGTGTGGGTAGCAACCGTGGAGTCCAGAGCAGTAAGGCGGGTAACATGGGAGGCCTCAGAGGCAGTCAACCCTCACCTCAAGCTGTTGGACTGCAGAGCGAACTGCGGTAAGTTCAGACTTATAAGACTGTTCCAAGCATGACACGTACTCCATCATGTCAGACTTCGTAGGGACCGCCGCCATGTGGGCACTGAGGCGGCGGAGTTCAGCCAGGGTATCAGTCAGGGAGGTGGCTGGGGCAGCATCCCCCCAAGAAGCGCTGCCATGTGGAGCAGCAGCAGCAGGGAGGGAACTAGCACCAGGAGCAGGTATCATCGCCAGAGGCCACAACTGCAGACCATGGGGCAGCCAAGGGATTAAGTCCAGCTGTTCCAGGTGAGGGTAATAAGGCTGGGGTCCCGAAGCCACACTTAGGGCCAGAGGCAGGGTCTACAGCGCCAGGATGAGCAGGAGGAGGCACATGCAGAATAGAATCAATATGTAAGTGTGCAGCAGGGGCCTGCCAGGGGGAGGGGGAGCCCAGCGGTGGATGAGAGGGCTTACCTCCAATGGTTATCAGCTGCTGTGAGGCCGGTGCAGAGTAGAGGAGAGGCGACACTGCAGGAGCCGTGGGAGAGACAGCCAGGATGGATCAGAACTAGAGATGAGCGAACACTAAAATGTTCGAGGTTCGAAATTCGATTCGAACAGCCGCTCAATGTTCGTGTGTTCGAACGGGTTTCGAACCCCATTATAGTCTATGGGGAACAGATACTCGTTAAGGGGGAAACCCAAATCCGTGTCTGGAGGGTCACCAAGTCCACTATGACACCCCAGGAAATGATGCCAACACCTCTGGAATGACACTGGGACAGCAGGGGAAGCATGTCTGGGGGCATCTAACACACCAAAGACCCTCTATTACCCCAACATCACAGCCTAACAACTACACACTTTACACACTCAATACCACCTCTCTGACAGTAGGAAAACACCTTGAAACATGTGTATTTGGCACTTGCAGTGAGGAGAGCATGTCACCAGCAGTGAATTTGGCCCTTGTAGTAAGTTGAGGTTGGCACCAACATTTGTTTTGAAAATCAGGGTGGATTGAGCCTCTAACCAGCAGAGTTTGGGCAAATTCATGGTGGAGGGAGCCTCTAAACACCCCAGTTTGGGCAAATTCATGGTGGAGGGAGCCTCTAAAAACCCCAGTTTGGACCAATTCATGGTGGAGGGAGCCTCTAACCAGCCCAGTTTGGGCAAATTCATGGTGGAGGGAGCCTCTAACCAGCCCAGTTTGGACCAATTAATGGTGGAGGGAGCCTCTAACCAGCCCAGTTTGGACCAATTAATGGTGGAGGGAGCCTCTAACCAGCCCAGTTTGGACCAATTAATGGTGGAGGGAGCCTCTAACCAGCCCAGTTTGGACCAATTCATGGTGGAGGGAGCCTCTAAAAAACCCAGTTTGGACCAATTCATGGTGGAGGGAGCCTCTAAACAGCCCAGTTTGGGCAAATTCATGGTGGAGGGAGCCTCTAAACAGCCCAGTTTGGGCAAATTCATGGTGGAGGGAGCCTCTAACCAGCCCAGTTTGGACCAATTAATGGTGGAGGGAGCCTCTAAACAGCCAAGTTTTGGGAAATTCATGGTGGAGGGAGCCTCTAACCAGCCCAGTTTGGACCAATTAATGGTGGAGGGAGCCTCTAACCACCCCAGTTTGGACCAATTCATGGTGGAGGGAGCCTCTAAACAGCCAAGTTTGGACCAATTCATGGTGGAGGGAGCCTCTAACCACCCCAGTTTGGACCAATTCATGGTGGAGGGAGCCTCTAACCAGCCCAGTTTGGGCAAATTCATGGTGGAGGGAGCCTCTAAACAGCCCAGTTTGGGCAAATTCATGGTGGAGGGAGCCTCTAACCAGCCCAGTTTGGACCAATTAATGGTGGAGGGAGCCGCTAAACAGCCCAGTTTGGGCAAATTCATGGTGGAGGGAGCCTCTAAACAGCCCAGTTTGGGCAAATTCATGGTGGAGGGAGCCTCTAAACAGCCCAGTTTGGGCAAATTCATGGTGGAGGGAGCCTCTAACCAGCCCAGTTTGGACCAATTAATGGTGGAGGGAGCCTCTAAACAGCCAAGTTTTGGGAAATTCATGGTGGAGGGAGCCTCTAACCAGCCCAGTTTGGACCAATTCATGGTGGAGGGAGCCTCTAAACAGCCCAGTTTGGGCAAATTCATGGTGGAGGGAGCCTCTAAAAAACCCAGTTTGGACCAATTCATGGTGGAGGGAGCCTCTAACCAGCCCAGTTTGGGCAAATTCATGGTGGAGGGAGCCTCTAACCAGCCCAGTTTGGACCAATTAATGGTGGAGGGAGCCGCTAAACAGCCCAGTTTGGACCAATTCATGGTGGAGGGAGCCTCTAAAAACCCGAGTTTGGACCAATTCATGGTGGAGGGAGCCTCTAAAAAACCCAGTTTGGACCAATTCATGGTGGAGGGAGCCTCTAACCAGCCCAGTTTGGACCAATTAATGGTGGAGGGAGCCTCTAAAAAACCCAGTTTGGACCAATTCATGGTGGAGGGAGCCTCTAACCAGCCCAGTTTGGGCAAATTCATGGTGGAGGGAGCCTCTAACCAGCCCAGTTTGGGCAAATTCATGGTGGAGGGAGCCTCTAACCAGCCCAGTTTGGACCAATTAATGGTGGAGGGAGCCGCTAAACAGCCCAGTTTGGACCAATTCATGGTGGAGGGAGCCTCTAAAAACCCCAGTTTGGACCAATTCATGGTGGAGGGAGCCTCTAAAAAACCCAGTTTGGACCAATTCATGGTGGAGGGAGCCTCTAACCAGCCCAGTTTGGGCAAATTCATGGTGGAGGGAGCCTCTAAACAGCCCAGTTTGGACCAATTCATGGTGGAGGGAGCCTCTAAAAAACCCAGTTTGGACCAATTCATGGTGGAGGGAGCCTCTAAACAGCCCAGTTTGGGCAAATTCATGGTGGAGGGAGCCTCTAACCAGCCCAGTTTGGACCAATTAATGGTGGAGGGAGCCTCTAACCAGCCAAGTTTGGGCAAATTCATGGTGGAGGGAGCCTCTAACCAGCCCAGTTTGGGCAAATTCATGGTGGAGGGAGCCTCTAAACAGCCCAGTTTGGGCAAATTCATGGTGGAGGGAGCCTCTAACCAGCCCAGTTTGGACCAATTAATGGTGGAGGGAGCCGCTAAACAGCCCAGTTTGGGCAAATTCATGGTGGAGGGAGCCTCTAAACAGCCCAGTTTGGACCAATTCATGGTGGAGGGAGCCTCTAAAAAACCCAGTTTGGACCAATTCATGGTGGAGGGAGCCTCTAAACAGCCCAGTTTGGGCAAATTCATGGTGGAGGGAGCCTCTAACCAGCCCAGTTTGGACCAATTAATGGTGGAGGGAGCCTCTAACCAGCCAAGTTTGGGCAAATTCATGGTGGAGGGAGCCTCTAACCAGCCCAGTTTGGACCAATTAATGGTGGAGGGAGCCTCTAACCAGCCCAGTTTGGACCAATTAATGGTGGAGGGAGCCTCTAACCAGCCCAGTTTGGACCAATTAATGGTGGAGGGAGCCTCTAAACAGCCCAGTTTGGGCAAATTCATGGTGGAGGGAGCCTCTAAACAGCCCAGTTTGGGCAAATTCATGGTGGAGGGAGCCTCTAAACAGCCCAGTTTGGACCAATTAATGGTGGAGGGAGCCTCTAAACAGCCAAGTTTTGGGAAATTCATGGTGGAGGGAGCCTCTAACCAGCCCAGTTTGGACCAATTCATGGTGGAGGGAGCCTCTAAACAGCCCAGTTTGGGCAAATTCATGGTGGAGGGAGCCTCTAAAAAACCCAGTTTGGACCAATTCATGGTGGAGGGAGCCTCTAACCAGCCCAGTTTGGACCAATTAATGGTGGAGGGAGCCTCTAACCAGCCCAGTTTGGACCAATTAATGGTGGAGGGAGCCTCTAACCAGCCCAGTTTGGACCAATTCATGGTGGAGGGAGCCTCTAAACAGCCCAGTTTGGGCAAATTCATGGTGGAGGGAGCCTCTAAACAGCCCAGTTTGGGCAAATTCATGGTGGAGGGAGCCTCTAACCAGCCCAGTTTGGACCAATTAATGGTGGAGGGAGCCTCTAAACAGCCAAGTTTTGGGAAATTCATGGTGGAGGGAGCCTCTAACCAGCCCAGTTTGGACCAATTCATGGTGGAGGGAGCCTCTAAACAGCCCAGTTTGGGCAAATTCATGGTGGAGGGAGCCTCTAAAAAACCCAGTTTGGACCAATTCATGGTGGAGGGAGCCTCTAACCAGCCCAGTTTGGACCAATTAATGGTGGAGGGAGCCTCTAAACAGCCAAGTTTGGACCAATTCATGGTGGAGGGAGCCTCTAAAAACCCCAGTTTGGACCAATTCATGGTGGAGGGAGCCTCTAACCAGCCCAGTTTGGGCAAATTCATGGTGGAGGGAGCCTCTAACCAGCCCAGTTTGGACCAATTAATGGTGGAGGGAGCCGCTAAACAGCCCAGTTTGGACCAATTCATGGTGGAGGGAGCCTCTAAACAGCCCAGTTTGGACCAATTCATGGTGGAGGGAGCCTCTAAAAAACCCAGTTTGGACCAATTCATGGTGGAGGGAGCCTCTAACCAGCCCAGTTTGGACCAATTAATGGTGGAGGGAGCCTCTAAAAAACCCAGTTTGGACCAATTCATGGTGGAGGGAGCCTCTAACCAGCCCAGTTTGGGCAAATTCATGGTGGAGGGAGCCTCTAACCAGCCCAGTTTGGGCAAATTCATGGTGGAGGGAGCCTCTAACCAGCCCAGTTTGGACCAATTAATGGTGGAGGGAGCCGCTAAACAGCCCAGTTTGGACCAATTCATGGTGGAGGGAGCCTCTAAAAACCCCAGTTTGGACCAATTCATGGTGGAGGGAGCCTCTAAAAAACCCAGTTTGGACCAATTCATGGTGGAGGGAGCCTCTAACCAGCCCAGTTTGGACCAATTAATGGTGGAGGGAGCCTCTAAACAGCCAAGTTTGGACCAATTCATGGTGGAGGGAGCCTCTAAAAACCCCAGTTTGGACCAATTCATGGTGGAGGGAGCCTCTAACCAGCCCAGTTTGGACCAATTAATGGTGGAGGGAGCCTCTAACCAGCCCAGTTTGGACCAATTAATGGTGGAGGGAGCCTCTAACCACCCCAGTTTGGACCAATTCATGGTGGAGGGAGCCTCTAAACAGCCAAGTTTGGACCAATTCATGGTGGAGGGAGCCTCTAAACAGCCCAGTTTGGGCAAATTCATGGTGGAGGGAGCCTCTAACCAGCCCAGTTTGGACCAATTAATGGTGGAGGGAGCCGCTAAACAGCCCAGTTTGGGCAAATTCATGGTGGAGGGAGCCTCTAAACAGCCCAGTTTGGACCAATTCATGGTGGAGGGAGCCTCTAAAAAACCCAGTTTGGACCAATTCATGGTGGAGGGAGCCTCTAAACAGCCCAGTTTGGGCAAATTCATGGTGGAGGGAGCCTCTAACCAGCAGAGTTGTGGGAAAGCAGGGTGGAGGGAGCCTCTAACCAGCAGAGTTGGTGGAAATCAGGGTGGAGGGAGCCTCTAACCAGCAGAGTTGGGGGAAATCATGTTGGAGGGAGCCTAGTATTAGCAGAATTGTGCAACGCTTATGGTGGATGAGTATGAGGATGCGGAGGAATTGGAGAGGTTGAGTACAGACATGGAGTTTCATGTTGGGGTGCTTTACACAGGTGGGCACAAAAATGAAGGCTCTATCCAGTGGTGGTTCATTTTTATCAAAGTGAGCCGGTCGGCACTCTCAGCTGACAGACGGGTGCGCTTGTCAGTGATGATGCCACCGGCTGCACTGAACACCCTCTCAGATAGGACGCTGGCGGCAGGACAGGACAGCACCTCCAAGGCATATAGGGCAAGTTCAAGCCACAGGTCCAACTTCGACACCCAATACGTGTAGGGCGCAGAGGGGTCGGAGAGGACAGGGCTGTGGTCGGAAAGGTATTCCCGCAACATGCGCCTATACTTCTCACGCCTGGTGACACTAGGACCCTCCGTGGCGGCACTTTGGCGAGGGGGTGCCATCAAGGTGTCCCAGACCTTAGACAGTGTGCCCCTCGTTTGTGTGGACCGGTGAGAACTTGGTTGCCTACTGGAGGAACTGCCCTCCCTGCCGCCAACGTCACATGCTGGAAACATCTCCATCATATTCTGCACCAATTGCCTGTGGCAAGCATTGATGCGATTGGCCCTCCCCTCTACCGGAATAAAAGACGAGATGTTGTTTTTATACCGGGGGTCAAGGATAGCAAAGATCCAGTACTGGTTGTCCTCCATGATTTTGACAATACGCTTGTCGGTTGTAAAGCACCCCAACATGAACTCA
This sequence comes from Leptodactylus fuscus, assembly GCF_031893055.1. Classification (NCBI taxonomy): domain Eukaryota; kingdom Metazoa; phylum Chordata; class Amphibia; order Anura; family Leptodactylidae; genus Leptodactylus; species Leptodactylus fuscus. The sequence goes on from NC_134266.1 coordinate 222,741,636, forward strand.
GCCATGTCTGCCACAGTGTTAGTTGGCATGACTCCTCTGGCCCCACCGGAAAGTTCAATCTCCATTTCCTCCTCATCCTCCATGTCTACCCATCCGCGCTGCAACAATGGGACGATTCGAAGTTGCCCGGAAGCCTCCTGTATCACCATCACATCATCGGACAACTCTTCTTCCTCCTCCTCCTCCTCCTCCTCCTCCTCCATTAAACGCAGTGAAGCGGACAGATGTGTGGACCTACTCTCCAGCTGTGACGGATCGGATGCTATCCCTAACTCCTCTGTGTGATCTGAGTTATCCCTGATGTCAATCAGGGATTCTCTCAGAACACACAAGAGCGGGATTGTAAGGCTCACCATCGCATCCTCAGAGCTCACCCTCCTTGTGGACTCCTCAAAGACCCGTAGGATGTCACAAAGGTCTCTCATCCATGGCCACTCATGGATGTGAAACTGAGGCAGCTGACTTTGTGGCACCCTAGGGTTTTGTAGCTGGTATTCCATCAAAGGTCTCTGCTGCTCAACCACTCTATTCAACATCTGAAACGTTGAGTTCCAGCGTGTGGGGACGTCGCACAAAAGCCGGTGTTGTGGCACATGCAGGCGTTGCTGGAGAGATTTTAAGCTAGCAGCGGCTACTGTCGACTTGCGAAAGTGGGCGCACATGCGCCGCACTTTCACCAGTAGCTCTGGAACATTGGGGTAGCTCTTTAGGAAACGTTGCACCACTAGGTTGAAGACGTGGGCCAGGCATGGAACATGTTGGAGTCCGGCAAGCTCCAGAGCTGCTACCAGGTTCCGGCCGTTATCACAAACGACCATGCCTGGGCCCAGGTGCAGCGGCTCAAACCATATTGCCGTCTCATCGAGGAGGGCATCCCTCACCTCGGAGGCAGTGTGCTGTCTGTCCCCCAAGCTGATCAGCTTCAGCACAGCCTGCTGACGTCTACCAACGCCAGTGCTGCAACGTTTCCAACTCGTAGCTGGGGTCAATCTAACAGCGGAGGAGGAGGCGGTGGCGGAGGAGGAGGCGGTGGCGGAGGAGGAGGCGGTAGAGGAGGAGGAGGAGGGGGGTGTTCTTCTCGTGTCCCTGCCAGGAATGTTAGGCGGGGAGACGAGGTACACCGGGCCAGTTTGGGAAACAGTCCCAGCCTCAACTACATTCACCCAGTGTGCCGTCAGTGAAATGTAGCGTCCCTGTCCGCATGCACTTGTCCACGCGTCGGTGGTCAAGTGGACCTTTGTGCAAAGCGCGGAACTAAGGGCCCGCCTGATGTTGAGTGACACGTGCTGGTGCAAGGCGGGGACGGCACACCGGGAGAAGTAGTGACGGCTAGGGACGGCATAGCGAGGTGCCGCAGTTGCCATCAGGTCCAGGAAGGCGGGAGTTTCAACAAGCCGGAATGCCAACATCTCCTGGGCCAGCAGTTTAGCGATGTTGGCGTTCAAGGCTTGCGCGTGTGGGTGGTTAGCAGTGTATTTCTGCCGCCGCTCCAATGTCTGAGAGATGGTGGGTTGTTGTAAAGAAACGCCTGATGGTGCCTTTGATGGTGCAGGAGAAGGAGATAAGACAGGACCAGGGGAGGATGAGGTAGAAGTCAACAAAGTGGCGGAGGCAGATGAAGTGGTGTCCTGGCTCGTCCTCTGGAGTGCATCGCCAGCACAGTCAGCAGTGGCAGTGGCAGAGGCAGAGGCAGTGGCAGAGGCAGTGGCAGTGGCGTGAACGGCAGGCGGCCTTTGTCCTGCCGTTGCTGCCTGCCACTGATTCCAGTGCTTGGATTCCAAATGACGGCGCATTGAAGTGGTGGACAGGTTGCTCTTCTCAGAGCCCCTAATCAATTTCGAGAGGCAAATTGTGCAGACAACACTATATCTGTCCTCGGCGCATTCCTTGAAAAAACTCCACACCTTCGAGAAACGTGCCCTCGAGGTGGGAGTTTTTCGGGGCTGGGTACGAACTGGAACATCTTGGGAGATTCCGGGTGTGGCCTGGCTTCGCCTAAGCTGCTGACCTCTGCCTCTGCCTCTAGCTACCCTTTTTGGTGCTGCACCTGCCTCAACATCCACACTACTTTCCCCGCTTGACATCCCCCCTGTCCAGGTCGGGTCAGTGTCCTCATCATCCACCACTTCCTCTTCCAACTCCTGTCTCATCTCCTCCTCCCGCACAATGCGCCGGTCAACTGGATGCCCTGACGGCAACTACGTCACATCATCGTCGATGAGGGTGGGTTGCTGGTCATCCACCACCAAATCGAACGGAGATGGAGGAGACTCTAGTTTTTGAGCATCTGGACACAGATGCTCCTCTGTTAGGTTCGTGGAATCGTGACGTGGAGAGGCAGGTTGAGGGACAATGAAAGGAGCGGAGAACAGCTCTGGGGAGCAGGGACAGTTTGGGTTATTGTTCTGTAAAGCTTCGGAATTTTGGGAGGAAGGAAGACAAGACTGTTGGGTAATAGGAGGAGAGGAGGCAGAGTCTGACTGGCTGCTGGACAATGTGCTGTAAGCGTTCTCTGACAGCCATTGCAAGACCTGTTCCTGGTTCTCGGGCCTACTAAGGTTTGTACCCTGCAGTTTAGTTAATGTGGCAAGCAACCCTGGCACTGTGGAGTGGCGCAATGCTTGCTGCCCCACAGGAGTAGGCACGGGACGCCCTGTGGCTTCACTGCTACCTTGCTCCCCAGAACCATTCCCCCGACCTCGCCCACGGCCTCGTCCACGTCCCTTTCCGGGAGCCTTGCGCATTTTGAATTCCTAGTTAGAAATTGGCACTGTATACCAGTAGTAAAAATTGTGGGTGCACGTAACCCCAATATATTCTTTGAATTCCCAGTCAGACACTGGCACTATATGGCAGTAGCAAGAAATGAGGGTATTTGTATTCCCAATATACTCTTTGAATTCCCAGTCAGACAATGGCACTGTATACCAGTAGTAAAAATTGTGGGTGCACGTAACCCCAATATATTCTTTGAATTCCCAGTCAGAAACTGGCACTATATGGCAGTAGCAAGAAATGAGGGTATTTGTATTCCCAATATACTCTTTGAATTCCCAGTCAGACAATGGCACTGTATACCAGTAGTAAAAATTGTGGGTGCACGTAACCCCAATATATTCTTTGAATTACCAGTCAGAAACTGGCACTATATGGCAGTAGCAAGAAATGAGGGTATTTGTATTCCCAATATACTCTTTGAATTCCCAGTCAGACAATGGCACTGTATACCAGTAGTAAAAATTGTGGGTGCACGTAACCCCAATATATTCTTTGAATTACCAGTCAGAAACTGGCACTATATGGCAGTAGCAAGAAATGAGGGTATTTATAACCCCAATATATTCTTTGAATTCCCAGTCAGACAATGGCACTGTATACCAGTAGTAAAAATTGTGGGTGCACGTAACCCCAATATATTCTTTGAATTACCAGTCAGAAACTGGCACTATATGGCAGTAGCAAGAAATGAGGGTATTTGTATTCCCAATATACTCTTTGAATTCCCAGTCAGACAATGGCACTGTATACCAGTAGTAAAAATTGTGGGTGCACGTAACCCCAATATATTCTTTGAATTACCAGTCAGAAACTGGCACTATATGGCAGTAGCAAGAAATGAGGGTATTTGTATTCCCAATATACTTTTTGAATTCCCAGTCAGACAATGGCACTGTATACCAGTAGTAAAAATTGTGGGTGCACGTAACCCCAATATATTCTTTGAATTACCAGTCAGAAACTGGCACTATATGGCAGTAGCAAGAAATGAGGGTATTTATAACCCCAATATATTCTTTGAATTCCCAGTCAGACAATGGCACTGTATACCAGTAGTAAAAATTGTGGGTGCACGTAACCCCAATATATTCTTTGAATTACCAGTCAGAAACTGGCACTATATGGCAGTAGCAAGAAATGAGGGTATTTATAACCCCAATATATTCTTTGAATTCCCAGTCAGACAATGGCACTGTATACCAGTAGTAAAAATTGTGGGTGCACGTAACCCCAATATATTCTTTGAATTACCAGTCAGAAACTGGCACTATATGGCAGTAGCAAGAAATGAGGGTATTTATAACCCCAATATATTCTTTGAATTCCCAGTCAGACAATGGCACTGTATACCAGTAGTAAAAATTGTGGGTGCACGTAACCCCAATATATTCTTTGAATTACCAGTCAGAAACTGGCACTATATGGCAGTAGCAAGAAATGAGGGTATTTGTATTCCCAATATACTCTTTGAATTCCCAGTCAGACAATGGCACTGTATACCAGTAGTAAAAATTGTGGGTGCACGTAACCCCAATATATTCTTTGAATTACCAGTCAGAAACTGGCACTATATGGCAGTAGCAAGAAATGAGGGTATTTATAACCCCAATATATTCTTTGAATTCCCAGTCAGACAATGGCACTGTATACCAGTAGTAAAAATTGTGGGTGCACGTAACCCCAATATATTCTTTGAATTACCAGTCAGAAACTGGCACTATATGGCAGTAGCAAGAAATGAGGGTATTTGTATTCCCAATATACTCTTTGAATTCCCAGTCAGACAATGGCACTGTATACCAGTAGTAAAAATTGTGGGTGCACGTAACCCCAATATATTCTTTGAATTACCAGTCAGAAACTGGCACTATATGGCAGTAGCAAGAAATGAGGGTATTTATAACCCCAATATATTCTTTGAATTCCCAGTCAGACAATGGCACTGTATACCAGTAGTAAAAATTGTGGGTGCACGTAACCCCAATATATTCTTTGAATTACCAGTCAGAAACTGGCACTATATGGCAGTAGCAAGAAATGAGGGTATTTGTATTCCCAATATACTCTTTGAATTCCCAGTCAGACAATGGCACTGTATACCAGTAGTAAAAATTGTGGGTGCACGTAACCCCAATATATTCTTTGAATTACCAGTCAGAAACTGGCACTATATGGCAGTAGCAAGAAATGAGGGTATTTATAACCCCAATATATTCTTTGAATTCCCAGTCAGACAATGGCACTGTATAGCAGTAGTAAAAATTGTGGGTGCACGTAACCCCAATATATTCTTTGAATTACCAGTCAGAAACTGGCACTATATGGCAGTAGCAAGAAATGAGGGTATTTGTATTCCCAATATACTCTTTGAATTCCCAGTCAGACAATGGCACTGTATACCAGTAGTAAAAATTGTGGGTGCACGTAACCCCAATATATTCTTTGAATTACCAGTCAGAAACTGGCACTATATGGCACTAGCAAGAAATGAGGGTATTTATAACCCCAATATATTCTTTGAATTCCCAGTCAGACAATGGCACTGTATACCAGTAGTAATAATTGTGGGTGCACGTAACCACAATATATTCTTTGAATTACCAGTCAGAAACTGGCACTATATGGCAGTAGCAAGAAATGAGGGTATTTATAACCCCAATATATTCTTTGAATTCCCAGTCAGACAATGGCACTGTATACCAGTAGTAAAAATTGTGGGTGCACGTAACCCCAATATATTCTTTGAATTACCAGTCAGAAACTGGCACTATATGGCAGTAGCAAGAAATGAGGGTATTTGTATTCCCAATATATTCTTTGAATTCCCAGTCAGACAATGGCACTGTATACCAGTAGTAAAAATTGTGGGTGCACGTAACCCCAATATATTCTTTGAATTACCAGTCAGAAACTGGCACTATATGGCAGTAGCAAGAAATGAGGGTATTTATAACCCCAATATATTCTTTGAATTCCCAGTCAGACAATGGCACTGTATACCAGTAGTAAAAATTGTGGGTGCACGTAACCCCAATATATTCTTTGAATTACCAGTCAGACAATGGCACTGTATACCAGTAGTAAAAATTGTGGGTGCACGTAACCCCAATATATTCTTTGAATTCCCAGTCAGACACTGGCACTATATGGCAGTAGCAAGAAATGAGGGTAATAATAATAATAATACATTTTATTTATATAGCGCCAACATATTCCGCAGCGCTGTACAATTTATAGGGTTCAGATACAGACATACATAACAAAGAACGTCATTTCACACAATGGGACTGAGGGCCCTGCTCAAAAGAGCTTACAATCTATGAGGTAGAGAGGGTGACACAAGAGGTAGCAGGGGCGGCATTGCTTATACAGTGTTCAGACAATTTTGTGCATTAGGAATTGTGATAGGCTTGTCTGAAAAGATGCGTCTTTAGTTTGCGTTTGAAACTGTAGAAGTTGGGAGTTAATCTGATTGTCCGGGGTAGAGCATTCCAGAGAAGTGGTGCAGCTCGGGAGAAGTCTTGTATACGAGCATGGGAGGTTCTGATAATAGAGGATGTAAGTGTTAGGTCATTGAGTGAGCGGAGAAGACGGGTTGGGCGGTAGACAGAGATGAGGGAAGAAATGTAGGGAGGTGCGGCATTATGGAGAGCCTTGTGGATGAGAGTAATAACTTTATATTTTATTCTATAATGAATAGGCAGCCAATGTAGCGACTGGCACAGACCGGAGGCATCGCTGTAGCGTCTAGCCTGATAGATGAGCCTGGCCGCTGCATTCAGAATAGATTGTAGAGGAGAGAGTTTAGTGAGGGGAAGACCGATTAGTAAGGAATTACAGTAGTCAAGGCGAGAATGAATCAGAGAGACAATAAGTGTCTTTAGTGTATCTCTGGTAAGGAAAGGGTGTATTCTGGAGATGTTTTTGAGGTGGAGGTGACATGAACGTGCGAGTGATTCAATATGAGGGGTGAAGGAAAGGTCTGTGTCAAATATGACCCCAAGGCAGCGGGCATGCTGCCTAGGAGTTATAGTAAGGCCTGAGACTGCAATGGATATATCAGGGACAGATCTGTTAGATGGTGGAAACAGTAGTAGTTCAGTCTTAGAGAGATTTAGTTTCAGATAGAGCGAGGACATGATATTAGAGACAGCAGAGAGACAGTCACTGGTGTTCTGAATGAGTGCAGGGGTGATGTCACGGGAAGATGTGTATAATTGGGTGTCATCAGCATAAAGATGGTACCTGAAGCCAAATCTGGCGATGGTTTGTCCAATGGGGGCTGTGTAGAGAGAAAAGAGCAGGGGGCCGAGGACCGAGCCCTGAGGAACCCCAACAGCAAGGGAAAGAGGAGAGGAAACAGAGCCCGCAAATGATACACTGAAAGTGCGGCCTGAGAGATAAGAGGAGAACCAGGAGAGCGCAGTGTCATTGAGGCCAACTGAGCGGAGCATAGTGAGGAGAAGTTGATGGTCAACAGTGTCAAAAGCTGCAGAGAGGTCCAGAAGAATAAGAAGAGAGAAGTCACCATTGGATTTAGCCTTTAGTAGATCATTAGAGACTTTTGTGAGAGCTGTTTCAGTAGAGTGCAGAGCGCGGAAACCAGATTGTAAGGGGTCAAGCAGAGAGTTAGCAGAGAGATAACGGATTAACCGAGAATAAACCAGGCGTTCCAAAAGTTTAGAGATGAAGGGGAGGTTAGAGACGGGTCGATAGTTAGCAGCACAGGATGGGTCCAGGGAGGGTTTTTTCAGTAGCGGGATTATAACAGCATGCTTGAAGGAGGATGGGAAGATTCCAGAAGAGAGAGAGAGGTTAAATATTTTAGTAAGGTAAGTAGTGACAGCAGGGGACAGAGATTGGAGAAGGTGTGAGGGGAAGGGGTCACTACTGCAGGTTGTGGGGCGAGATGAAGAAAGTAGCTGGGAAACTTCCTCTTCTGTGACAGGTTCAAAAGATGAGAATGGATAGTCTAAAGTGCGGCTGGTGAGGGGATCAGTACTATCGTAGGTGTGGGAGTCCATGCCACCTGGGGCTTGGGCAGTAATTTCCTGACGGATCTTATCAATTTTATCATGGAAATACATGGCCAGGTCATCAGCACTAAGGTCTGTGAATGGCGTCTGCACCTTGGGTGTGAGTAAGGAGTGAAAGGTTTTAAAAAGCCTTTTAGGGTTGCTGGAGAGAGAAGAGATGAGGGCGGAGAAATAGTCTTGTTTGGCAAGGTAAAGGGCAGAGCTATATGTTTTAAGCATAAACTTGAAGTGGAGGAAATCTGCAGGTGAGCGTGATTTTCTCCATAGACGTTCGGCACACCTAGAGCAGCGCTGAAGAAATCGTGTCTGTGGCGTGTGCCAGGGCTGATGCCTCCTATGTGGGACTTTACGAGTGGAGGGGGGAGCAACCTCATCCAATGCATTTTTGAGGGTATCATTATAGTGACTGGTGGCCAGATTGGGACAGGAGATTGAAGAGATGGGGGACAGGGAGGACTGTAGAGTATCTGAGAGGTGCTGGGTGTCAATAGCACGCAAGTTCCTATATGTGTGATGGGTAGGGGCGTCTTGTGAAGGGGAGAGAGCACTGATGGTGAGAGATAGAAGATTGTGGTCAGAAAGCGGCAGAGAAGAGTTAGAAAATTTAGAGACTGTGAGGAGTCGATGGAAGACTAGATCAATCGTGTTACCGTCTATATGTGTGGCGGAAGAAGAACATTGTGAGAGACCAAGAGAAGTGGTTAATGAGAGAAACTGTGAGGCAGCCGGGGAGTGAGGGGGGGCAATAGGGATGTTAAAGTCACCCATGATGAGGGTAGGAATGTCACTGGATAAAAAGTGGGGAAGCCAAGAAGCAAAGTGGTCCAAAAATTGGTAGGGTGAGCCAGGTGGGCGGTAGATCACAGCTACACGTAAGGAGAGTGGCCGGAAAAGTCTGATAGCATGGACTTCAAATGAGGAGAATGTGAGTGAGGGGACCGGGGGAATGGACTGAAAAATGCACTGCGGTGACAGCAGTAATCCTACCCCACCACCCTGCCTGTTGTCAGGCCTAGAGGTATGTGAGAATTGTAGGCCACCATGAGACAGAGCAGCAGGGGAGGCAGTGTCTGCCTGCTGGATCCAAGTTTCAGTAAAGGCGAGCAGGCCGAGGGATTTACTAAGGAATAAGTCATTAATATATTCTAGTTTGTTACACACTGAGCGGGCGTTCCAGAGAGCGCAGCTAAAAGAGACAGGGGAGAGATGAGGGGAAGGAACACGGTAAATATTGATGAGGTTTGTAGGCCTTCTATGTGTGCAGGAAGAAGAGTTAGTGAAGGAAGGAGGGCCGGGGTTAGGAGAGATGTCCCCAGCAGCAAGGAGGAGTAACATGTTTGTATTCCCAATATATTCTTTGAATTCCCAGTCAGACAATGGCACTGTATACCAGTAGTAAAAATTGTGGGTGCACGTAACCCCAATATATTCTTTGAATTCCCAGTCAGACACTGGCACTATATGGCAGTAGCAAGAAATGAGGGTATTTGTATTCCCAATATATTCTTTGAATTCCCAGTCAGACAATGGCACTGTATACCAGTAGTAAAAATTGTGGGTGCACGTAACCCCAATATATTCTTTGAATTACCAGTCAGACACTGGCACTATATGGCAGTAGCAAGAAATGAGGGTATTTGTATTCCCAATATATTCTTTGAATTCCCAGTCAGACAATGGCACTGTATACCAGTAGTAAAAATTGTGGGTGCACGTAACCCCAATATATTCTTTGAATTACCAGTCAGACACTGGCACTATATGGCAGTAGCAAGAAATGAAGGTATTTGTATTCCCAATATATTCTTTGAATTCCCAGTCAGACAATGGCACTGTATACCAGTAGTAAAAATTGTGGGTGCACGTAACCCCAATATATTCTTTGAATTACCAGTCAGACACTGGCACTATATGGCAGTAGCAAGAAATGAGGGTATTTGTATTCCCAATATATTCTTTGAATTCCCAGTCAGACAATGGCACTGTATACCAGTAGTAAAAATAGTGGGTGTATATAGCCCCAATTCTATTGCTAGGGGACTTGCAGGGTATTTCTGGGGTGAAGGTGGGGGGGCACACCGTTGGAACGGGTATCGGGGTATATATCGGGTATACGGGAATACACTGACAGTGTATTCCATTCAGGATCCTGGGAAAGCTGGGTTGCGGCGATTGAGCCCGTCAGTGCCACGTTACACTGACAAGCTTCTCCCTGGAATTTAGCTCTTACAAGAGCTGTTGGTTGTCTTCTCCTTCCTATCCTAGCCTGTCCCTGCCTACCCAGAATCTAAGCCCTAGCTAGCTGGACGGAAACCTCCGTCCTCGGTGAATTGCAAGCTCAGAATGACGCGAACCTGGGCGGCGCTGTTCTTTTAAATTAGAGGTCACATGTTTTCGGCAGCCAATGGGTTTTGCCTACTTTTCTCAACGTCACCGGTGTCGTAGTTCCTGTCCCACCTACCCTGCGCTGTTATTGGAGCAAAAAAGGCGCCAGGGAAGGTGGGAGGGGAATCGAGTAATGGCGCACTTTACCACGCGGTGTTCGATTCGATTCGAACATGCCGAACAGCCTAATATCCGATCGAACATGAGTTCGATAGAACACTGTTCGCTCATCTCTAATCAGAACCCCCTGCCAGCATGGGGGGAGAGAGGAGACACGTGGCAGGCCGCGGCCAGGAGCGTCCACAGGGCCCGGGTGCCAGGAGGGGAGCCAGAGGCGTCAGCAGCAGGTGGAGGTATAGCTCGAGCCGTCGGGGAGCTGGGAGCCGTTGGTGAAGATGTTGTGCCGCGTGGTGAAGACCTGGAAGCAGCTGCCATCTTAGAAGTGGTGCCGGGGGCCGTGGGAATCTTTCAACGGAGGCGTCCCTGGAGGTCCGGGGAGGGGTGGATGTGGAGCGCTGGGCATTCCACCGGGACTTGTCACAAACTTGTCACAAACGAGCCGGTCAGCTGTGCAGCCGCAGTGATCCGGAGGCCCAGGATGGAGCTGAAGTGAGATGCGTCCTCACTCCCTGATCGCCAGGCCACGCCCCCATTTATTTATGGGACGTTTAGCACTTTGCTGCCACCTACTGACCAAAGTTAGTTTCTGCAAATAACATATGAATACTGAAGATGTATTGCTTCACATCTCGCACAGTCTCCGTGGAGAATACCTAGCAGTCACCATTATTTCTCAAGGAAACTTGTCCCTGCTTGATGGCCATGTGGAGAAAGATGCACACTTTCCTCAATACATGGAGTATCAATTATGGGAAGGGGACAATACATTAGCTGTCATGGTCCACTGGGTCAATGCTTCTCTGTTTATACCTTGTATATTTTTCCAGGTCTCTCTTCATTACTTTACTCAGTAAACGTTGCAGCAGCTGGATAGAGAATCCTGACATAAACCTTGTGATGAGCCAACCTGAAGACTCCAATATTTTAAACTGCTCTATTGCACAACAGACAGACAAAATGAGATCATTGGCAATGAGAGGTTTTACTGCTTGTATAATCAGCAGAGGAAGCACAGAATCCCCCAATCACTATGTCTATGTGATCCTATCTAATCTCTATTGAATTCAAGTACAGATCTGGTTGTGTAATTGCTTGATTCTTTAAGTTATCCTAGTCTTCTAACTATTGCTGGAATTCCTATTACATTTTCATAACTGTGCTAGTCTATGATGTCTATGATGCAGTGAGATGGATTTAGTTGCATGTAAGCCATTGCAGTTAGCAACTAAAGACTGAGAACAAATGCACAAGCTATTATATTCCATATGACATCATCACTGTAAAGTCAACTTACCACTATCACCTAGTGCTACAACATAATAGTGGCTCACTGATTATGTCATTCACACCTTTCTCCTCTGTATTTCCTGATCAAACACATGGTGGTGGCCATTTTCTAGTAGCCATGTTTGTTCTCCTAAAGTGTATCACCATTTGGCGAACAATTTGAAATATTTAAGTTGAATCCAGAATGAATTTACCCTTATATTCTTCTGGAGGAATTTTGGCCCACTCCTCTTTACAAGAATTCTTCAGTTTATTGAGGTACGTGGGCATTTGCTTATGTGCAGCTCTTTTTTTTTTATAAGAAGAATTTTTAAAACCATAAAATAGAACCAGCCATAACTAAAGGCCAGTAAAAACAGCAAAAGTAACACTGCAGAAAATCAAAGTACATGCACAGTGCACTCAATGGGAAGCTTTTTACCCTTTGATTTCAATGTGTTACACGCGACACATTGTAATCAATGGGTAAAAAAGCCTCCCATTGAGTTTAATGTGTAGTGCGAGTAAGACGGCACTACATGGGATTTATTGTTGTTACATTGTAACAGTGAATTATTTGTACTGAAAACGACAAGTTCAGAGGATTTTCAGCTTCTATTGGAATTGTGCACTGCCTCATCTCTATGCCCTGAGACCAGTCCTGAATGGGTTAACTACTCCTGAATTATTTACTGTGTCATCAGAGGTGTAGTTAGAGGTATGGTAAAAGCAGAAAAAAAAAACCTTTGAATTGAAATCCATTTTCCTCTTTACCCTACTGCTGAGATTAGACACTGCAACCTTGTGCCTTAAAAGGGGTTTTCCGGGCAAAAATATTTTTTTTATAAAAAGGTCTGTTCGTGTTATAAATGGGTTATTAGGTGCACCCATGTAACTTTAGCAGTGTTTTGAGTGATTTCTGGGTTTCTATGGAAAGGCCTAGCATCTTCTGTATTTGTTTACATGGTGTGTGTGTGTGTAGCTTCCTGCCACAATGCATTCTGGTAGTTGTAGGCTCTCACACTATCCCCAGCTCGCTCCTCCACCCCCACCCCCCCAGGCCCCTCTAACACCTATCCCTGTCTCCCTAACTGTCTCCCTAACTATTCCTCCCACTGCTGGCCTTTCCTAACTCCCAGCTTGCACAATAGAGATGTATTATCGGCTTCAGTGCATCTATTGCACGTGCGTGCACCAACATCATCATCGGAGGAGGAGCCATCCCTCAGGAAAGGAAGCCCAGACAGGCGGTCACATGGATAAATAGGCATTTTTTATTAATAATGTCATTTAGAAGTAGGAGGGGGGAGCGTGTTTAGATTAGTGCATGGTTTTAGGGTTATCCCGGATAATCCCATTAATATTGTCTCTTGCAGTCTATGCCAATTTCCGCTTTTATGCACATCCCTTGTGTGATGGTGCATTATATCATATGCATACTGTTTATTATTATATTAACTTGCTTACATGTTTCTCTTGTTTTATTGAAGACTGCGCACGAGACATAATGTATCTCTTGAAATTGATGTAATATCTATTTGTATGCTATGTGTATTTGCCATGTACCGTCTGCCACACCAAAAACTAACTACAGTGGGGGAAGTGAATTCACTCAGCTTTATATTTGACCATCTACACCTAACTCCTCGTTCACATCTGCATTTGTATTCCATTCGGGCGAGTCCACATGGGGACCCCCCGAACGGAATTCCAAACACAATTGCAAGTGGTGTACAGTGAAAGCACACAGATCCCCATAGACTATAATGGGGTCCGTGTGCTTGCCGGCAGATGTCCGCACAGAACATGCAGACAGGAAAGTCGTTCACAAACGACTTTCCTGTCCACATGATTCATGCGGGTAGCGCGTGGCCAGCACATGGACCCCATTATAGTCTATGGGGATCCGTGTGCTTTTACTGCACACTGCTTGCAATTGTGTTTGGTATTCCGTTCGGGGGGGGGGGGGGGATAAAAACGCAGATGTGAACCAACCCTTAGCTGATGTCAGCTCCCCTTAATGACCACCAGTGCAAACTAGAAGATGCACCTCTGGGATTAACCTTTGTGCCATGTCTGAATCTCCATAAGCTGCAGGGTCTACATTCTTCTCAGCTCAGTGGGAGATGGGAAGTATATCAGGTTGTCCCCCCACTTATGGATTTAAGGAGCTAACCTAGGTGGTAAAGAATAGAGTTCTGAATGTAGAACTGAAGGACAGCTGTGTTAGGGGCAGAACACAAAGGTAGACAGGTAGAAGATCCCCTGTCCTGAGAGAGAGGGATGAACTCTGAAAGAACATTTGTAGCTGTAGATGCCTGTTCTTGTCTGTTGGAGCATGGAGTAGTTTAGGAGCCTACACCCTTCCTGAGGATCCCTAAGGAGAGCTGAGGCTAATAACCAAGGGATACAGTAACCAGTGGATGAATCCCTACAGGAAAGATGAGTTGAGATTGCAGCCAGGCCTTCAGAAGGACAATGTTATGTACTGTGAGAAGGTGACAGGTAAAGTTCTGGAAGGTCACTATGTCTCCCACAGATTCCTCACTTCTGTAAGGTAAGTGAGGTTACAATACAGGTAACTGTAACAATACCTTATCTTTGAGAATGTTTCTTTCTGTTAGTATATAACCACTTGTTCTACTAGGGAGGTGCCCTCAGGTACAGGTAGGAGCTGGGCCTCGTTAAAGGCCTATAAAAGGCTGTAAAGTCCTCAGTCTTGGGCAGTTCCTGTGGAGAGAGGAGGAATTGGGTTCTGTCCCAAACTTGTCAAAACTGGTGAGACTCCAGTGTGAAATTTATTCACAGAAGACTATTGTTTCAGTTGGTGACACTCATATCAAGGACAAAAATATATATAAAAACTTCACTTTTAGGTTTGAGGGATCGGAATCTTTTCCGGCGGATTGAGGTTGGAGGATATTTCCCACAATGCTTGGCTACTGGCCAAACGTTGTAGGAACAGCTATAGTATCAGATGAGCGAGTACTATTTGAAACTCCAGTTTCGAATAGTATGCACCCATAGGAATGAATGGAAGCGGCCGGCACGCAGACTCTGCCGGTGTCCGGCCACTTAACCCCCTGCGTCCATTCATTCCTATGGGAGTGTGCTATTCGAAACGGGAGTTTCGAATAGTACTCGCTCACCTCACAGCAGCGCAGCACACAGTGATTTACCGCAGCCTGCCACTCTTCTGCCACAGCAGGCTTTCTGTACAACATTGTATCGACAGTTTTATTGATCACATCACCTGATAAAGTTAAATCCAAAAAATTAATTTGGTGAAAATGAAAATGAACTGTAAGTTAAACAAATTGTGATTTGCATCAATCCACAAAGGAAATGTCTCCTCCTTTAGATTCTTTGGAGTGGAGAAAGTTAATAAACCATGTAGAGGAGGGGATTGGCACAAAGCGCTATTAAGAAAGGAAGCAACGTGGATTCTGAAATTTAACTGTTGGGTGCCATATGGCATGAACATTAAATTGGACCTTTCCTATATTTATTAGGTTGGTATTATACCATTTAATATTTACATGTTATACATATGTTGCTATATATATTGTCTTGGCATGTGTTGATCCGGTATAACAACAGCAGTTTTGAAGTGGCACTGCTGGTGTGCCTTGGTGGAAGCATATGATGTTTATTTTTCTATAATAATTGTAACATACTATAGTTGTAGCATACTATATAGATGTAGATATATTTACATACCAGTCTATGATTGCTTCTGTACTGTAGTTTTGCATTCATATATTTCTTGGTACTTGTGGTTCATTTGCGATGTTGTTCGTGTTCAGGTACGAACGGGTTCGTGGAGTTTGGTCACGTGACTGGGTCTGGACTAGCTATTGGACATATCTGGTCATGTGGTCTTCTAATACGGAAGTATGTGGACATTGTGTCCTGCTGGTCTTCATGTTTAAAACACAATCGGCAATATGGCATGATATTTATTGTCTTTAACTGTTGTCTAATTATAAAGGTTGAATAAAATCTAATTTATGTTCACAAGTTAAGACATAGATGGGTTTAGGTTAACATCAGGGTAATGAAGTTTAAAAGCATGTTCGGAATTTAGGTACAATTGGTAAAGGGAGAAGTAACGCATCTATGTCGCAGTGTTTCTTTGTGTCAATGTGAATGAGTAGGTATTAAGATATATATAGAAGGATACAAGATAGGGTTAAAGCTCAGATGGTGACTAAATTCATTACAGGTGATTCTAATAATGTGAGTTTCTGTGGATACTACATAAAAGTGGCAAGTTTGTTCATTTGTATTTGTATGCTCTGATGAAGAGATGTAATATCTCAAAAACGTGTCTGCAGCGTTTTTTAAGGATTTTTTTTTGTTATATGTTTTTTGTCACTTTTTGATACATGGATCTTACTATGAAGAAGTAAAAGTTATATTTTAATTGAAGTGTTGCTGGATTTTTTCCATTTTTTCGCTAGTGTTAGAGATGCTGGGAGAAGGTGGGGCTTGTGGCTTACGAGAGTGTGGGCGGGTACTGGGAGGGGAAACGTGAGTGATACACTCGCATCTCCCCTCCCACAGTCTCCTAAGCCACAACAAGCCCCGCCTACTTCCATCATCTCTAACACTAGCCTATGGAAGTGGGGCGTGCACGGTGCTCTGAAGGCATGTCAATGAGAGAGGAGAGGACCGGACCGAGAAGAACGGGGAGTGGCAGAGGATCTGTGCAGGTAAGCGGACACCAGGGGGGCTAAGTAGCCTGGGGATTTTTTTTTAATCACTATTCAGCATGGAGTCCAAAAATTGAAACAATTTTTGGACTCCATGCTGTGTAGTGAATAGGATCATTTTTAAAATCCGATCTTCGATTATTAAAAAAAATCCCATTGACTTGCATTAGGATCGGAATTGGTTTCGGGATCGGGTTTGAATGGAAAATGATCGGAAATCGAATTTTAAAAGCAATCCTGAAATTTCAAGATCGGGTCAACTCTATTCACTTTTAGTAAAAAGCCAAGATAAAAAAGAGAATTCTTCTCACACAACAAACCGCCAATAAGTAAAAGTATAAGTAGACCCACCCGTCGTTGTTTTTTGTCAAAGGAAGCTGTAGTTTTACAGCAAATGATCAGGAAATCCAGTGGTGTATTCTAATCTAACCCTGCACCAATAAATAATTTCACCTCCCTCAATCACATTTGCATGTAAAAATTAACTCTGAAATGGCTCCTTTCAAAGTCTATGAGCTGATGACAAAAAAGTTTGGCAGACATCTCCTCCCGTTGCCCTGAGGCTACTGGCCTAATGCCACCCCAACAGGGCTCAGAGGAGGAAACAACTAGGAGGAAACACAAAGTCCTGCATGTCCAACTTTGTGTCTGTGCAAAAAAACAGTGGGATATACATTCTAATTTCAGGCTATATATGCTTCACCCAGGTTGTCACGGTGTGTACCCAAAAATAAACTGTGGGATATAAATTATAATTCTCTGGCTATATACGCTTCATCCAGGTTGTAATGGTGTGTACCCACGAAAAAACAGTGGGATATACATTCTAATCCTCAGGCTATATATGCTTCATCCAGGTTGTCACGGTGTGTACCCATGAAAAAACAGTGGGATATACATTCTAATTCTCAGGCTATATACGTTTCATCCAGATTGTAATGGTGTGTACCCACGAAAAAAACGTGGAATATACATTCAAATTCTCAGGCTATATACGCTTCATCCAGGTTGTCACGGTGTGTACCCACAAAAACACAGTGGGATATACATTCTAATTCTCAGGCTATAGATGATTCATCCAGGTTGTCACGGTGTGTACCCACCAAAAAACAGTGGGATATACATTCTAATTCTCAGGCTATATACGCTTCATCCAGGTTGTCACGGTGTGTACCCTCAAAAAAAACAGTGGGATATACATTGTAATTCTCAGGCTATATATGCTTCATCCAGGATGCCACCGTGTGTACCCACAAAAAAACAGTGGGATGTACATTCTAATTCTCAGGCTATAGATGATTCATCCAGGTTGTCACGGTGTGTACCCACAAAAAAACAGTGGGATGTACATTCTAATTCTCAGGCTATATACGCTTCATCCTGGTTGTCACGGTGTGTACCCACAAAAAAACAGTGGAATATACATTCTAATTCTCAGGCTATATACGCTTCATCTAGGTTGTAACAGTGTGTACCCACGAAAAAACAGTTCGATATACATTCTAATTCTCATGCTATATACGCTTCATCCAGGTTGTCATGGTGTGTACCCACAAAAACACAGTGGGATATACATTCTAATTCTCAGGCTATATACGCTTCATCCAGGTTGTCACGGTGTTTACCCACAAAAAACCAGTGGGACATACATTATAATTCTCAGGCTATATACGCTTCATCCAGGTTGTCATGGTGTGTACCCACAAAAACACAGTGGGATATACATTGTAATTCTCAGGCTATATACGCTTCATCCAGGATGCCACCGTGTGTACCCACAAAAAAACAGTGGGATATAAATTATAATTCTCTGGCTATACACGCTTCATCCAGGTTGTCACGGTGTGTACCCACAAAAACACAGTGGGATATACATTCTAATTCTCAGGCTATATACGCTTCATCCAGGTTGTCAGGTTGTGTACCCACAAACAAATTAGTGGAATATACATTCTAATTCTAAGGCTATATACGCTTCATCCAGGTTGTCACGGTGTGTACACACCAAAAAACAGTTTCTCCTGTTGATTTTGTGATGGTTGACCAGCAACCCACCCTCAGTGATGATGACGCCATCAGGGCAGCCTGTTGCCATGTGCGGTGTGCAGGAGGAGGAGGTGAGCGAGGAATTGGAAGAGGAGGTGGTGGACGACGAGAACACTGACCCGACCTTGACAGGGGGGATGTCAAGCAGGGAAAGCAGTGTCGATGTTGAGGGAGGTGCAGCACCAAAGAGGGTAGCTAGAGGCAGAGGCATGTCCAGAGGCAGAGGTCAGCTGCTTTGCCGAAGCCAGGCCACACCCAGAATGGCCCAAGATGTTCCCTATCATAGCCAGCCCAGAAAAACTCCATTGAGGACACATTCCTTGATGGTGTGGAGATTTTTCAAGGAATGCGCGGAGGACAAATATAGTGCGATTTACACAATTTGCCACTCAAAACTGAGTAGGGGCTCTGAAAAGAGCAACCTTTCAACCACTTCCATGCGCTGTCATTTGGAATCCAAGCACTGGACTCAGTGGGAGAGAGCAAACACAGGACAATCGTCGTCCGGCGTTGCCACCACTGCCTCTCCCACTGTTGCCAGTGCTGGCGCTGCAGTCCAGAGTACCAGCCAGGACACCGCAACATCTGGCTCCACCACTTTGGGGACTTCTCCCTCATGCTCGCCTGTTCCTGTCTTAGCTCCTTCTCCTGCATCATCATGCGCCTCTTCCCAGCAACCCACCATCTCTCAGACATTTGAGCGCAGGCAAAAATACAGCGCTAACCACCCACATGTACAAGCCTTGAACGCACACATCTTCAAACTCCTGGCCCAGGAGATGTTGGAGTTCCGGCTTGTGGAAACTCCGGCACTTCCGGCAAGTGCAGCACCTCGCTATCCCGTTCCTAGCCATCACTACTTCTCCTGGTGTGCAGTCCCCGCCTTGCACCAGCACGTGTGACTCAACATCAGGCGGGCCCTAAGTTCCGCGCTTTGCACAAAGCTCTACTTGACCACTGATGCGTGGACAAGTGCATGCGGACAGGGACACTACATTTCACTGACGGCACACTGGGTGAATGTAGTTGAGGCTGGGACTAGGTCACAAACTGGGCCGGTGTACCTCATCTCCCCGCCTAACATTCCTGGCAGGGGCTCTGAAACAACACCCTCCTCCTCCTCCTCCGCTGCCGTTAAATTGACTCCAGCTACGAGCTGGAAACGTTGCAGCACTGGCATGGGTAGACGTCAGCAGGCCGTGCTGAAGCTCATCAGCTTGGGGGACAGACCGCACACTGCCTCCGAGGTGAGGGGTGCCCTCCTCAATGAGACAGCAATATGGTTTGAGCCACTGTACCTGGGCCCAGGCAAGGTCATGTCAGATAACGGCAGGAACCTGGTAGCAGCTCTGGATCTTGCCAGCCTCCAACATGTTCCATGCCTGGCCCGCATCTTTAACCTAGTGGTACAACGTTTTTTTAAGACATACCCAAATGTGCACGAGCTACTGGTGAAAGTGCGGCGCTTGTTCGCCCACTTTCGCAAGTCTACAGTAGCCACTGCTAGTCTCAAAACACTCCAGCAATGCCTACTTCTGCCTGAACACCGGCTGTTGTGCGATGTCCCCACACGCTGGAACTCAACATATCATATGTTGAGCTGAGTGGTTGAGCAGTAGAGACCTTTGATGGAGTGCCATCTCCAAAACAATAGGGTGCCACAAAGTCAGCTCCCTCAGTTTCTCAACCATGAGTGGCCATGGATGGGAGACCTATGTGAAATCCTACAGGTGTTTAAGGAGTCCACCAAGAGTGTCAGCTATGATGATGCACGTAACAATCCCGTAACAATCCCGCTCTTGTGTATGATGCGAGAATCCCTCATTGCCATCAGGGATAACGCAGATCACACTGAGGAGTCAGGGATAGCAGCAGAACCGTCACAGCAGGAGAGTAGTTCCACACACCTGTCTGCTTCTCAGCGTTTAATGACAGAAGAGGAGGAGGATGAAGACGTGGCAGATGATATGATTGTGACACAGGAGGCTACCGGGGAAGTTCAATGCGACCCATTCTTGCAGCGCAGATGGGGCGAAAGGGAGGAGGAGGAAGAGGGGGAAATGGAGAGTGACCTTTCCGGTGGGGGCAGTGAAGTCATGCCAAGTAACACTCTGGCACACATGGCTGACTTCATGTTGGGGTGCTTTTCAAGTGACAAGCGTGTAGTCAAAATAATGGAGAGCAATCATTACTGGATATTTGCAATCCTTGACCCCTGGTATAAAAATAATATCTTGTATTTTATTCCGGTAGAGGGGAGGGCCAATCGCATTAATGATTGCCACAAGCAATTGGTGCAGAATGTAATGGAGATATTTCCATCAAGTGTTGTTGACGGCAGAGAGGACAGTTCCTCCATGAGGTGAACAAGTGCCGTCCGGTCCACACCCACAAGGGGTACACTGTCTAAGCTCTGAGACACGTTAATGGCACCCCCTCACCAAACTCCCGCCACTGAGGTGCCTAGTGTCACCAGGCGGGAAAAGCATAGGCGCATGTTGCGGGAATACCTGTCCGACGCCAGCCCTGTCCTGAAGCTTGAACTTGCCCTATACGCCTTGGAGGTGCTGTCCTGTCCTGCCGCCAGGGAGCTATCTGTAAGGGTCTTCAGCGCAGTCGGTGGCATCATCACGCATAAGCGCAGCCGGCTGTCAGCTGAGAATGCTGACCGGCTGACTTTCATCAAAATGAACAGCCACTGGCTAGACCCATCATTTTCGTGCCCACCAGTGTCAAGCACCCCAAACATGAATTGTCATGTCTGTGCTCAACCTCTACAATTCCTCCTCATATTCCTCCACCATCTGCGTTGCACAATTCTGATCCTTCTAGGCTCAATCCACCCTGATTTCCCCAAACTCTGCTGCTTAGAGGCTGAATCCACCCTGATTTCCCCAAACTCTGCTGGATAGAGGCTGAATCCACCCTGATTTCCCCAAACTCTGCTGGATAGAGGTTGAATCCACCCTGATTTCCCCAAACTCTGCTGGTTAGAGGCTGAATCCACCCTGATTTCCCCAAACTCTGCTGGTTAGAGGCTGAATCCACCCTGATTTCCCCAAACTCTGCTGGTTTGAGGCTCCACAACAAAAAAAAAGTGCAAAAGACTAAGCAAGCCCAAAGCTCAACTCCATTGAAGGTGCAACGTTTAGATTGGTTCTTTCCAAACCAAGGGTGATACCTTTTGGAAAGATCTGATGCATCCCAAAACTAAGTGGGATACACTCAAATTGTCAGCCTATATACCCTATACAGTGGGGCAAAAAAGTATTTAGTCAGTCACCAATAGTGCAAGTTCCACCACTTAAAAAGATGAGAGGCGTCTGTAATTTACATCATAGGTAGACCTCAACTATGAGAGACAAAATGAGAAAACAAATCCAGAAAATCACATTGTCTGATTTTGTAAGAATTTATTTGCAAATTATGGTGGAAAATAAGTATTTGGTCACCTACAAGCAATCAAGATTTCTGGCTCTCACAGACCTGTAACTTCTTCTTTAAGAGTCTCCTTTAAGAGTCTTCCTCCACTCATTACCTGTAGTAATGGCACCTGTTAAACTTGTTATCAGTATAAAAAGACACCTGTGCACACCCTCAAACAGTCAGACTCCAAACTCCACTATGGTGAAGACCAAAGAGCTGTCAAAGGACACCAGAAACAAAATTGTAGCCCTGCACCAGGCTGGGAAGACTGAATCTGCAATAGGCAACCAGCTTGGATTGAAGAAATCAACTGTGGGAGCAATAATTAGAAAATGGAAGACATACAAGACCACTGATAATCTCCCTCGATCTGGTGCTCCACGCAAAATCTCACCCCGTGGGGTCAAAATGATCACAAGAACGGTGAGCAAAAATCCCAGAACCACGCAGGGGGACCTAGTGAATGAACTGCAGAGAGCTGGGACCAATGTAACAAAGCCTACCATCAGTAACACACTACGCCGCCAGGGACTCAGATCCTGCAGTGCCAGACATGTCCCACTGCTTAAGCCAGTACATGTTCGGGCCCGTCTGAAGTTTGCTAGAGAGCATTTGGATGATCCAGAAGAGTATTTGGAGAATGTCCTATGGTCTGATGAAACCAAACTGGAACTGTTTGGTAGAAACACAACTTTTCGTGTTTGGAAGAAAAAGAATACTGAGTTGCATCCAACAAACACCATGACTATAAAAATGGTCTAGTAGAGCCTGTGGCTAACCCCCCAACCCCTTTTACCTGTACCTACCCATTAAGGACACGGACACAATGGTTGGAAGGAAAGGCCACAGCGGCATTTTATTATTACATCCCTTATATTACCATAAACCACCAAAACCAATAATACACATTTACATTAACATATTGTCATCCTGACATTTGCATATTATTAACATATCATTAACATCTCATTAACATATGTATTACCACCACCCACTACTATAACACTGGAATCCCAAACAATCATGGAAACAGAATCTCCTCCCCTCCTCAAAGGAGGGGCCTCTGAAGGCACCAACCCCAAGACACAGCCAGAACCTCCGCTTATTACCCCCGGCCGTAATGCACCTAGCCCAAGGGCACCGCCATCGGAGGGCAACTCCATCCTGTATCCCCTTACTACAGGACTTGTTCACTAAGCTGGTTTCCCAACCAGTAACCATCTTAGCGAGTGGGTGAGGATCACCCCTTAGTCCTCCACCCCCGTAGTGCCTCCAAAGACCCCTCCTGTGCACGCCGCCATGACAAATAAAACCATATTAAAGGGAGGGTGGGCGGGACAAGTTATTCCAACAGCCTCCTGTCACTAAGTGAGAGTCTGCCAGCATCTATTGTTTAGTAAACAATAACTAAACCCCACCTATTGTCCCTTTTCTGACCCCCCTCTGTCCTTTACATGAACCTGTCTGCTCTGCATTCCATTTTCTGTCATGTGCCCCCTACACTATCCCTTTGGGTCCGTTCCGTGGGCTTTCTTGACTATAAAAATGGTCTAGTAGAGCCTGTGGCTAACCCCCCAACCCCTTTTACCTGTACCTACCCATTAAGGACACGGACACAATGGTTGGAAGGAAAGGCCACAGCGGCATTTTATTATTACATCCCTTATATTACCATAAACCACCAAAACCAATAATACACATTTACATTAACATATTGTCATCCCGACATTTGCATATTATTAACATATCATTAACATCTCATTAACATATGTATTACCACCACCCACTACTATAACACTGGAATCCCAAACAATCATGGAAACAGAATCTCCTCCCCTCCTCAAAGGAGGGGCCTCTGAAGGCACCAACCCCAAGACACAGCCAGAACCTCCGCTTATTACCCCCGGCCGTAATGCACCTAGCCCAAGGGCACCGCCATCGGAGGGCAACTCCATCCTGTATCCCCTTACTACAGGACTTGTTCACTAAGCTGGTTTCCCAACCAGTAACCATCTTAGCGAGTGGGTGAGGATCACCCCTTAGTCCTCCACCCCCGTAGTGCCTCCAAAGACCCCTCCTGTGCACGCCAAGCCGAGGGCGTATGACACCTTATACGCGCTCGTCACCCCACACCCGCACAGCCCGGTCTATGCCGTCCTGAATCCCCAACAACCAAATGTCCATCCCAACCGCATTAAGATGAACACCATCAGAGCGAAAAAGCTCAGGCGAAACAGACTCCAACTCACGATGACGCACAACCAAACCCCCATTCCTAGCCACAAAACGCCCAACCCCTCTGTTAATCTTCACTCTCGCCCTATCAAGGCCCGCGACCGAACGGGCATTGCGCCAGTGCATTCTGGCCACAATGTCCGACCAGACGACAAGCAGCCCAGGCATAGACGACCACAGGCGCAGCAGATCCAGCTTAATGTCACGCATCACCTCCCTCGAGGCTCTGACACCCAAGTCATTGCCCCCTGCGTGCACAACCAAAACATCAGGGGGACGATCCATCTCGGAATAATACTGCACCTCAGAAAGAAGACGGGACCACAACATTCCCCGGACCCCCAGCCACCTGATCTGCGCCACGGACCTATCAAAACCAAGTTGCCTCCCTGAAGGACGGACAGCAGCACGCGCTCCACCCCAGTAGACGTATGAGTGGCCTACGACCCAGACCAAACATGAAGCCGGATCTGAAAAACACAAAGAAAAATACACCAAAATACAGTAGGCAGCTAAGAAGCCGAACCAATGCGCAAAGAAAAATCATCCCACCCTACAGGAGCTGAGGCCGAACGTAAATCTTAAAACGGTCCGACTCCCATCTCCCAATTCGTCGTATCACGTCTGGCGGCAATCCCCAACGCGCAGCCTCGGTCGCGGCGCCTATCCGGAATGAATGTGAGCTATAGTCCCTAGAAGGCAAACCAAGAACCTGAAGCCCCCGCCTCAACACCTGGACAAATTGAAAACGGGACAGACAAGAAGAATCAGCGTGCAATAACAGGGCAAGTCCCCCTTCTGGGCGGACCCGCAGAAACGACTCAAAGTTAGCAACCGGACAAACGGCCGACCCCGGTAGGTGTTGAAGCCGCACCAACAAACCCCTCCCCAGCTGATCCGTTTTGGATTTCCGAATGCGACACACCAACTCATCCCCGGACCTCCAACAATCAGAAAGCAATAAACCGCCGGGACGCCCTCTGCTCGGAGACACCAGTTCAGACACACGAAACGCCCCGAAAAAGGCCAAGGAGAAGGCCAAACCAAACAAAACCGCCTCGTATTCTGAACTGCACACCTGTCCCAAAGCCCCCACTAAATCCACTAAAACACGAAATGATATAGGTCGGCGAGAATCCCGAGACCCTGAACCCCTCCGAAAACCTTTAACGGCCTGTCGGACTAAAAAGGACTTAGTAAAATCCCTAAAACCCCGAAACTTGAACCAAAAGGCCAATGCAGCCAACCGCTTAGCCAGGCCCGATGGGGAAACCCCGGAACCAAAAAGAGACCCTACGAAAAACAACAACACCGATTCCCAGTCCCCAGGCACCCCATCCCCATAAACCTCCCCCACCAACTGTTCCCATTCCGTCCACACCTGACTATAACCCTCCCAAGTCGAGTCCCCTAGGGACCGCCTCACCAAAGCCATAGCCGTCCTCACACCAACGTCCACAGCTCCCCTGGACAAGGGACGCCAACCGGGTCCGCCTCTGGCGCCACCTCCCGAAACCGGTCCCACTGGAAACGAGAGATGGAATCAGCAATTACATTCTTGGTCCCCGGCAGGTGTACCGCAACAAAATGAGAATTCAGCTCCAAACCCCGCAAAACCAAGTGACGCAACAACCGTACTACCGGCGGCGAATTAGCAGTTTGGGAATTGATAGCCTGGACCACCCCCATGTTGTCACATTGAAAGCGGACCTTGCGGTTACGCAGCCGCTCACCCCAGATGACAGTAGCCGCAACAATCGGAAAGAGCTCGAGTAAAGCTAAGTTCCGTACCAAACCCTCCCGCCGCCAACTATCAGGCCACCCGCCGGAACACCATTGACCCTGAAAATAGGCCCCAAACCCAAACGACCCAGACGCATCCGTAAACAGTTCCAGATCCGAGTTGGTGACCGGCGCGGCCCGAACCAGTGATCTCCCATTATAACGCCCCAAAAATTCCCCCCAAACAACCAAATCCTCCCGCAACTCAGCACTCAAACGAATAAAGTGAAAGGGCCGCCGAACACCCGCCGTAGCCGCAGCCAGGCGACGGCAAAACACACGCCCCATGGGCATAATGTGGCACGCAAAATTAAGACGCCCCAGCAGAGATTGTAGATCCCGCAAGCGGATCTTCTTCTGCCGTGCCGCCCGCCCCACCAAATCACGCAACTCCACCAACTTGTCCTCCGGCAGCCTGCACTCCATCTGAACCGAGTCTATAACAATACCAAGGAACTTGACCACAGTAGCTGGACCCTCCGTCTTCTCCGGCGCCAACGGTACGCCGAACCAGCGACATAAATCCTCCATAGTTCGCAACAGCAAAGGACATACCCACATCCCTGGGGGGCCAATGAACAAGAAGTCATCCAGGTAGTGCAGCACCGAATCCACCTGAGCCTGCTGCCGCACTACCCACTCCAAGAAGGTGCTGAACTCCTCAAAATAAGCACAGGAGATCGAGCACCCCATGGGGAGGCACAAATCCACATAGTAACTATCCTGCCATTTGCACCCCAGTAAGTGGAAGCTATCCGGATGCACAGGGAGAAGACGGAACGCTGCCTCAATATCAGTTTTGGCCAACAAGGCCCCAGGACCATAACGCCGCACCCATGCCAGAGCCGCATCGAACGAAGCGTAAGACACCGCGCACAACTCCGGATCTATACCGTCGTTGACCGACCCCCCATGCGGATGGGAAAGATGGTGGATGAGGCGGAATTTGTTAGGCTCCTTCTTGGGCACCACCCCCAAAGGGGACACCCGCAAACCCTCCAACGGGGGCCGAACAAACGGCCCCGCCATGCGGCCCAATTCCACCTCTTTCACCAGCTTTTCCAAAACTACTTCAGGATGTGCCAACGCCGACGCCAGATTTCGCGGCTCCCCCCCAGACCCAACATTAGAACAAGGAATGCAAAACCCGTCAGAAAACCCCTGAAGTAAACGCGCCGCCGCCGCCCTATCTGGGTAAAGCCCGAGAAACTCCGCCATCCTTGCCACCCTCACCAGCGTCGCCCCTCTTTTGGTCAGCATCTCCCCCCTTTCCCTTACCTTTCTTAAAACAGCGGGTGAGGGCATGTGCCCCGCCGCATCCGGAGCACTCGTGTTTAAATTTACAGTCACTGCCGAATTTACAGTGCCCCCCATTGAATTGCCAGCAGCAACCCTTACCTCCGGAGCCCGAACGCCCAGACCCCGTGCCGCCGGCGCCATCCCGAAAGGACTGCCCAGTCGTACTCTTAGGGGCAGCCATCAGCTTCATCCATGAGCTAATGTCCTTATGGTCCCACCGCAAGGAAGGACGAACCGCCATACGCTGCCGAAAATGCTCGTCGTACCGCAGCCATGCATTACCCCCATACACACGGTACGCTTCGCCTATAGAATCTAAATAGCAGAAAAGGGCCGAACAGCTCTCCGGCGCCTTTTCACCCACGACACTGGCCAAAATGGCAAATGCCTGCAACCAATTAGAGAAGGTGCGGGGGATCAACCGATAACGGCGGCGCTCCTCCTCCTCCTTTTTGCACTCGTCCGGTTTAACCCGGTCCAAGTTAAACTTTTCCAAAGGGAGCAGGGAGAATATCTCCACGTACTCCCTCCTCCAAATCTTCTCCCGTACCTCCTGCTTTAAATGGGCACCCAAGGGGCCCTCAAAGCAAACATACACCTCGCCCTGCGCAGAATCAGCCATCCGAACGTCATCCTTAACCTTATCCGGCGCCGCAGCCTCCCCAGAACCACTCACAGGCACACTCCCAACCGCCGCAGGAACCGCTGACTGCCCACTAAGTGTCCCAGACCCAACAGACCCCTGCCCGAGGGAACCCCACACCCCAGCCGGGGAACCCCCACCACGCCCAAGCAATAAACGGACATCCCTAAGTAAAACCTGCATAGTCTCAAACAATTGTCCCCTACCCTCCCCAAAATCCTCCCTCCCAGAAGGGGTGACGTTCAACTCACCAGCTCTATGGGGTTGCGCCCCAGCAGCCGTCCCTTCACTGATGCCGCTGCCTCCAGGCAGTGGAGGAAGTCCATGGGGATCGTCGACCCGAGCCGGCATCAAGCCACTCACGGAGGCAGGAGTATGAACAGAAGAGCTGCGCCTGCACCAGGCCCGCTCCCCGGGCGTTCTCCGGCTCTGCGCAGCATCAGGATGTAGCAGGGACAGAGGCGCCGCCCCTTCCTCGTCAAGGGAACACTCATCCACGTCGCTTCCGGATCCGGGGGCGGAGCCAGGAGACGTCGGGCCCGCCCCACTGCCAGCCGCCCGAGGGGAAACCAAAGATGGCCGCCGGCCCTGTACTTCCGGTGCGGCTGCAGCGCAATCCGCATCACTGGAAGCCCGGCGCTCCGACCTAGGCGCCGGGCTGGAGCAGGCAAGAGGCTCCGGCCGACTGCCGGACCTCCGGGATCTACTGGCCCGCCCCCCGCTTGGAGCCTCAGCGGGGGAAGCGGCCGCCTCCAGGGATTCACGTCCACGTCGCCGGGGGGAAGGGGACTCGCGGCAGGACCCCCCCGGTGCCGCCCGCCTAGGCCGCGGGGCCGGATTCCTCCCAGCGTTGCCCCCAGCTGAGGAAAGGCGCCCAGCGGAAGCACGCGCTGAAGGTTCCCTTGCGGGGCTCCGTCTGCTTCTCCTAGGCGGCGGGGAGAGCTCCGGGCTCAGTCTCTCCGGCGGCCGCGCGCGTCTCCTGCGCGGCTGAAGTGCTCCATCAGATGCAGGAGGAACATCTGTACGGGCGGTCCCCAAGCATTCCTGCAGCCATCCAGGACCACGGAGCTCCGCAGCCTGCCGAACCTGCCGCAGAAGTGCATCGATATCCTCGGATAAGGACATGGTGAGTAGGAACAAGTTATTCCAACAGCCTCCTGTCACTAAGTGAGAGTCTGCCAGCATCTATTGTTTAGTAAACAATAACTAAACCCCACCTATTGTCCCTTTTCTGACCCCCCTCTGTCCTTTACATGAACCTGTCTGCTCTGCATTCCATTTTCTGTCATGTGCCCCCTACACTATCCCTTTGGGTCCGTTCCGTGGGCTTTCTTACCTACTGTAAAGCATGGGGGTGGAAACATCATGCTTTGGGGCTGTTTCTCTGCAAAGGGGCCAGGACGACTGATCCGGGTACATGAAAGAATGAATGGGGCCATGTATCGTGAGATTTTGAGTGCAAACCTCCTTCCATCAGCAAGGGCATTGAAGATGAAACGTGGCTGGGTCTTTCAACATGACAATGATCCACAGCACACCGCCAGGGTAACAAAGGAGTGGCTTTGTAAGAAGCATTTCAAGGTCCTGGAGTGGCCTAGCCAGTCTCCAGATCTCAACCCTATAGAAAACCTTTGGAGGGAGTTGAAAGTCCGTGTTGCCAACAACAGCCCCAAAACATCACTGCTCTAGAGGAGATCTGCATGGAGGAATGGGCCAACATACCAACAACAGTGTGTGCCAACCTTGTGAAGACTTACAGAAAACGTTTGACCTCTGTCATTGCCAACAAAGGATATATAACAAAGTATTGAGATGAAATTTTGTTACTGACCAAATACTTATTTTCCACCATAATTTGCAAATAAATTCTTACAAAATCAGACAATGTGATTTTCTGGATTTGTTTTCTCATTTTGTCTCTCATAGTTGAGGTCTACCTATGATGTAAATTACAGACGCCTCTCATCTTTTTAAGTGGTGGAACTTGCACTATTGGTGACTGACTAAATACTTTTTTGCCCCACTGTATGCACTGAATTCAGGTTTCACCGGTGTGTACCCACCCAAAACTAACTGTGATACACATTATTTGGCAGCCTATTGGCAGGCTTAATCCAGGTTTTAACAGTGTTTTACCCAGCCAAAACTAAGTGGGAGACACATTATTTGGCAGCCTATTGGCAGGCTTAATCCAGGTTTTAGCGGTGTGGTTTAGAGAAGCCATGATTATTTAATTCTGGGAAAAATATGCAAATGTGTTGAGGCTGGAACTGGTACACAAACTGGGCCGGTCTACCTCATCTCCCCGCCTAACATTCCTGGCAGGGGCTTTGAAACTACACCATCCTCCTCCTCCTCTGCTGCCATTAAATCGACCACAACTACGAGCTGAAAACGTTATAGCACTGGCGTGGGTAGACGTTAGCAGGCCGTGCTGAAGCTCAGCAGCTTGGGGGAATGACAATACACTGCCTCCGAGGTAAAGGATGCTCACTAATCTGGTGCAAGGCTCCACTCACAGAAAGGGCCTAATACTGTGACGGTGCAAGGCTCCACTCAAAGAAAGGGCCTAATACTCTGCTGCTGCAAGGCTCCACTCACAGAAAGGACCTAACACTCTGCTGGTGTAAGGCTCCACTCACAAAAAGGTGCAAAACTCTGCTGCTGCTGCAAGGCTCCACTCACAGAAAGGGCCTAACACTCTGCCAGTGCAAGGCTCCACTCAAATAAAGGGCCTATCACTCTGCTTCTGAAAGGCTCCACTCACAGAAAGGGCTTAATACTCTGCCGGTGCAAGGCTCCACTCAAAGAAAGGTGCAAAACTCTGATTATCCTGGTTGAACTTGTTCAGTAATGAGGCCAGCTCAGCATGAGGATCTTCTACATTAGGTTGTCCCCTTCAAACATTTCACTGTTCACTCATCTCTACTTATTACCTATTTTTTTTGGCATTATAAGGCTCTCACGTTTTTTCCATCCAAAGTGGGGAAAAAAGTCAGTGCGTCATGTAAAGCAAAGGTGTTCATGATCAAGCTGGCACTTTTGCACATTTGCCACCCACAAACCCTTATTATATTCTGGAGTCTCTTCAGACCCCAGAGTATAATGATTGGAGGCTCCAAGGAGATGTTAAAACATAATAAAGGGTCCATTCACACGGAGTAAACGCACGCTCATTTTGGCAAAATACATGTGTAAAGATAAGACTCCCATTGACTTCAATGACATGCTTTTTTTCAGTGATAAATAGGACTTTATTTTAAAGTTACTTTTATTTTTCCATGCTTTTTCTTTATTTTAATATTCCAGAAAATGTAAACAAAAATCTGTTTTTTAAAGTCCTCAGGGTTTTTATTTAGCAGCACAAGTGAAACTAAAAAAAAGTCATTTTTCCCTTTCCATAACAATGTAGGTGTAGTTATGGTGTTGCTGGTGGTGGGGCTAGTACGTATGCTTAGAGATGAGCGAGTACTATTTGAAACAAACAGTAGTTTCAATTAGCACACTCCCATAGGAATGAATGGGAGCGGCAGGCGTGCAGGGGGTTAAGCGGCAGGATGCCGGCCCCGGCTGCGTGCCGGCTGCATCCATTCATTCCTATGGGAGCTTAGAGCCTCCTCCATGTTTTACAGTAGGGGCAGTGTTCTTTTCAAGATATGCTTCATTTTTCCATCTGTGAACATAGAGCTGATGTGCATTGCCAAAAAGTTAGATTTCTGTTTCATCTATTCATAGTACTTTCTACCAGGAGCTTTGTTGCTTTTCAACAATTTTTATTCTTTACTACTGTTGTCAGATTCAAGTTATTTCTGTGACCATTGTGGGTTTTTCTTTCATTAAACGAGGAGTACCAACAATTTTGTCCATGTCTGTATATACATCATTGCAGGGTTAAGAGTGGACTGCCTGGACATAAAAAATTATAAATGCTAGGAATACAGTGTACAACTTTCAATACCAAATGAAAAGCCTTAATAATGCAAAGTTACCAAAAAAGTTCACCTAAATTCTGCTGTATTCAGCTCATATATTTGACAAGTGTCCTTTAATATCCAAGACTATTGTGATCTGGTTTCATTTGCATTCATTGTTTTTACTTCCGCTGTAGACGTCTCCTTACGGTGCACTGGCAGCCATTGTGCAGCATCTGGTAATGGTGGACGGTAACGATATCGGTATCCATAAGGCCTCAGGTGGTACACAAGGTACTCTAGAAGGTGCATATCTGGTGGAGAAATGTAATGGAAGGATATGGCCAGGTCTGAGCAGCACTGGGGACCCTGCAGAACAAATAATCACAGAAAAAATATGAGATTAAATCTTGCTAATAATATATCATACTTTGCACTTTCTTATGCTCAAAAGTTTCCTTCTGAAGATTTTCTATTGAAATAGATGGGCGTTTCCTCTGGGCCCTCTTCCAACCTGGGTGAGGTTATATGCCCTAGGGGCACTGAGGAGGCCTGTGATTGGCCATCACTAGTCACATGGGGCTAACATCATGACACTTTAATGCAAGCAGCACGATGTCGGCACACCCCATGTGACTACTACAACCCTATGTGTCATGACGTCAGCGTGCTCCATTTTATCTTTGGGTGCATGACTTCACCCAGTGGTTGTTGGCTCAATAATACCTAAACACTAATCATGTGCCTACATTAATCACACCAGTTATCCCTTTAGATGCTGTAATCCAGTGCGACCACGGCATCTAAACAGTGTCAAACCATGGGTGGTGCTTCCGCAACATTGGACTGGTTGACCCTCACCTCTAGCATCCTCAATAGATCGTAATCCTTGCTATGATGATCAAGAGACTATTGTAGTGTACAGGATCAATGGTGCCACACTTGCGGGCTGCAGGTGGAGGCCGTGACTTCATTCTGGTCAGTTATCTTTAGGTTCTGTGTTTGGGAACAACACTTCATGGTGAATGGTTGTGGCCTGATGTTTGGTGCTTTTTGTGGGGTAAGTCCATGGTACAGCGTGGATTAAACTGTTTATTCTGGCTATTATTTGCCAACATATATGTATTATATAAGCACTTTTTTTGTATATGAAATATATTACATTTCCACATTGTGCTAGATACGTCCCTCACATGTTAATTAATTAATTAATTATATAAATATACACTGCTTGTACAATTGGTAATTATATTATTTGGGATATATATATATATATATATATATATATATATATATATTTTATTTATTTTTTTGGATGATTTTTTTTTTTATTACTCCTCAATGAAAATTGTTATTGATGTATTAGTATATCATTTGGCAACTAAGAAACAATTTACACATTAGCACCTTACATTTTCATTTTATATTTAAGTGTATGACTTTTGGGTGTCGCCATGACCTCCACCTCTAATATACTTTAATTATGTTTTAATAATGGTGTGTTTAAATTATTTAATAAATGAAATCAATTATTTGATATTACATATAATGTATATACTCGAGTATAAGCCGTCCCGAATATAAGCCGAGGCTCCAAATTTTATCACAAAAAACTGGGAAAACTTATTGACTCAAGTATAAGCCGAAGGGGGGGAAATGGAGCAGCTACTGGAAAATTTCAAAAATTAAAATACACTGCTCAAAAAAATAAAGGGAACACTCAAGTAACACCTCCTTGATCTGAATAAATTAAATATTCTCATTGAATACTTTGTTCTGTACAAAGTTGAATGTGATGACAACAAAATCACATAAAAAATCATCAATGGAAATCAAATTTATTTACCAATGGAGACCTGGATTTGGAGTCATCCCCAAAGTGTGGAAAACACACTACAGGCTGATTCAACTTTGATGTAATGTGCTTAAAACATGTCAAAATGAGGCTCAGTAGTGTGTGTGGCCTCCACGTGCCTGTATGACCTCCCTACAATGCCTGGCCATGCTCCTGATGAGGTTGCGGATATCTCCTGAGGGATCTCCTCCCAGACCTGGACTAAAGCATCTGTCTTTTTCAAGCCAAATCTGATGAAATGTAAGCCCCAGGGTTTTCCAGAAAATATACACATAAATAACCAAAGTAGTGTAACAGCCCCACTTCTCGTCAAACTAAAAAGTGACAGGTGCCCCGCCCCTTTTATGATGTAACCACACCCCTTTTATTATATGACCACGCCCCCTTTTTATATGATTATTTTGACGTCACTACGGCCCATTTTATAATTAACCCCCCCTCCCCACTACCCCCACCCCACCCCTTTATTATGATGCTCTGCCCCTTTTTATATACGCTCTCCTTTTGCGCTGGCATAAATGATATTTCTTTGATAGAAAGGAATATCATTCATTTCAGCGCAAAAGTGCCCGCCCCCCCTTTTTATATATGCTTCTCCTTTTGCACTGGCATGAATGATATTTCTTTAATATTAAAGGAATATCACTCATTCCATCGCAAAAAGTGTCTATAGTTTTATTTAAGATAAATAATATACCTATTTATTGTTGATGTAACCAGCTATGTACTTCAGCACAGCTGCGTGGCGTCATGAGTCAAGCTCGTACACATCCACCCCAGAAGACGGCAAGACATATTGTGACATGTCCGTACAAAGTTCCCCTAATACAATTACGGGCCGTGCTTCTGCGCAGGCGTGTAGCGCAAAAACATGTCTTGACATGTAGAGGACCTGGCCACAATGAGCGATTGGCATGACCGCACATGTCTTTTCAGCAGGACTTACGGTACATTCTGCGTACGAGCAAAAAACCACAAACACACAGCATTTATTTTTTTTAAAAAATATATAATAATTTTATTCAGAATACCAAAAACACAGTACATATTATTATTATTACAATGTTAACCACGCCTGCTGTAATAGTGGAAAAGTTCTCACTTTAGGTAATAAAGTCGCATGGGGCAGTCCCGAGGCTGTGGGTGATGAGGGGAAAATGTGGGATCTGGACCGAGGTAGTTCTGAAGTTGAGGGGTGAGTCAAATTCATTTTTAAACGGTCCAGATTTTCCCTTCTGGTCGGATTACCCACCACACTGGAGGGTATATTTAATTTGGCCATCGAGCTGAAAAATACGTCCCAGCCGGGAGGCGTATTCTTTTTCACCAAGCTGTGACTCTGCGTGGCGTGTTTAATGAGATCCAACATATTAGATCCGGGGATCGGTTCCCC
Organism: Leptodactylus fuscus; assembly: GCF_031893055.1. Lineage (NCBI taxonomy): Eukaryota > Metazoa > Chordata > Amphibia > Anura > Leptodactylidae > Leptodactylus > Leptodactylus fuscus. Next base: position 222,776,526 of record NC_134266.1, read on the forward strand.
TCTGTAAATAAATTCACCTTTGTCATTCCAGGCTGTGACATCAGATTTCTGATCCATTTTGCTCAGTATAATTTCTGCTCTCCTTTTAAAGCGCGGGCTGACACTGTCCACAATTTCACGGATTGAAGCATTTTTATCAGGTAGTGTATTTGACAATTGCTGGTGGTCGGTGAGAGGAGGCACAATAAGGTTCAAACTAGATAACTCGGTCGTCTCCTGTTTTACAAGATTCAAGTACCTCGCTAGCACCTCTGTGTATCTCTTAATCTTCACATTGTCAGGGAGATCTCTACGCTGTAAAATGTTGTTAAGCTCCTCCTCAAGAGTATGCAGGGTATTTTGGCGCATAGTGGGTGCTGGTGTAATAGTCTGTTTTAGTTTGTTAAGTTCACTTTTAGGAACCAGGTACATTTTCTCTGCGTGTTCCATTATATATTAGCAATAAGTCCAGCTATTAGCGGCATAGCAAAACTCAACAGAGGTCCTATAAATCCGCCGCATTGGTTCACTATGCGCTTCTTTTTCTTTGCGTCTATATATTTATCCCCCAGCTGTCTTATAGCCTTACGCCATTTCTTGAGTATATTCTTCTGTCTTTCTTTTAGAGGAATTCTACCTTTCAAAATATTTAAAGCAATTTCACCTATGGCCAGTATTAAATCTCTACTGGCATTGCGTAAAATTGATGTCCTGAGCGGCGGGGGTGCCTTCACCAGAGTTTTTAAGAGGTGCCAGTTACGGCGTAATCTCTCAGACATCTTGTCGACACTATGCGCAGGACATAGAATGTGACTAGACCTCTAAGTTTTTGTCTTATTAACCTTTGATTTTCTTTTGAACATAGGAAACTGGTAAATCTAGTGGAAACAAACCCACTCTTAATCGCATATCCTCAGGAGTAGAACCTCTTAAGTCTACTAACAAATAACCGTAAGGGTTACGTGTCGCGTCTTCAAAAGCTTCTAAAAAGAAGCGTGTATTCCCCGGGTACATCTGCCGTGCTAATGTCATAACTCAGGAAAAATATTGTCTGGTTTTATGCATGTTGGCAAAAATTATATGATGATCTGTCTCGCACCATTCCTAACATACGTTTTATTGAAGGCCTGCCGGCAACTTTTATAGATGATGAGCTTTTTCCACCTGACAAGGTAAATTTGACAAGTACATACATCACAGAAATCTAAGCATTTTCTATTTAGTCCAGAACATATTTTGTCAGGGTAAAAAGAGTAGAACGATAGCTTTAAACACAAAGTACATGGTTCTCTTTAATAATGCTCGTGATAAATTACAAGTTATGACATTAGCACGGCAGATGTACCCGGGGAAAACACGCTTCTTTTTAGAAGCTTTTGAAGACGCGACACATAACCCTTACGGTTATTTGTTAGTAGACTTAAGAGGTTCTACTCCTGAGGATATGCGATTAAGAGCGGGTTTGTTTCCACTAGATTTACCAGTTGCCTATGTTTAAAAGAAAATCAAAGGTTAATAAGACAAAAACTTAGAGGTCTAGTCACATTCTATGTCCTGCGCATAGTGTCGACAAGATGTCTGAGAGATTACGCCGTAACTGGCACCTCTTAAAAACTCTGGTGAAGGCACCCCCGCCGCTCAGGACATCAATTTTACGCAATGCCAGTAGAGATTTAATACTGGCCATAGGTGAAATTGCTTTAAATATTTTGAAAGGTAGAATTCCTCTAAAAGAAAGACAGAAGAATATACTCAAGAAATGGCGTAAGGCTATAAGACAGCTGGGGGATAAATATATAGACGCAAAGAAAAAGAAGCGCATAGTGAACCAATGCGGCGGATTTATAGGACCTCTGTTGAGTTTTGCTATGCCGCTAATAGCTGGACTTATTGCTAATATATAATGGAACACGCAGAGAAAATGTACCTGGTTCCTAAAAGTGAACTTAACAAACTAAAACAGACTATTACACCAGCACCCACTATGCGCCAAAATACCCTGCATACTCTTGAGGAGGAGCTTAACAACATTTTACAGCGTAGAGATCTCCCTGACAATGTGAAGATTAAGAGATACACAGAGGTGCTAGCGAGGTACTTGAATCTTGTAAAACAGGAGACGACCGAGTTATCTAGTTTGAACCTTATTGTGCCTCCTCTCACCGACCACCAGCAATTGTCAAATACACTACCTGATAAAAATGCTTCAATCCGTGAAATTGTGGACAGTGTCAGCCCGCGCTTTAAAAGGAGAGCAGAAATTATACTGAGCAAAATGGATCAGAAATCTGATGTCACAGCCTGGAATGACAAAGGTGAATTTATTTACAGAGGGGAACCGATCCCCGGATCTAATATGTTGGATCTCATTAAACACGCCACGCAGAGTCACAGCTTGGTGAAAAAGAATACGCCTCCCGGCTGGGACGTATTTTTCAGCTCGATGGCCAAATTAAATATACCCTCCAGTGTGGTGGGTAATCCGACCAGAAGGGAAAATCTGGACCGTTTAAAAATGAATTTGACTCACCCCTCAACTTCAGAACTACCTCGGTCCAGAACCCACATTTTTCCCTCATCACCCACAGCCTCGGGACTGCCCCATGCGACTTTATTACCTAAAGTGAGAACTTTTCCACTATTACAGCAGGCGTGGTTAACATTGTAATAATAATATGTATTGTGTTTTTGGTATTCTGAATAAAATTATTATATATTTTTTAAAAAAATAAATGCTGTGTGTTTGTGGTTTTTTGCTCGTACGCAGAATGTACCGTAAGTCCTGCTGAAAAGACATGTGTGGTCATGCCAATCGCTCATTGTGGCCAGGTCCTCTACATGTCAAGACATGTTTTTGCGCTACACGCCTGCGCAGAAGCACGGCCCGTAATTGTATTAGGGGAACTTTGTACGGACATGTCACAATATGTCTTGCCGTCTTCTGGGGTGGATGTGTACGAGCTTGACTCATGACGCCACGCAGCTGTGCTGAAGTACATAGCTGGTTACATCAACAATAAATAGGTATATTATTTATCTTAAATAAAACTATAGACACTTTTTGCGATGGAATGAGTGATATTCCTTTAATATTAAAGAAATATCATTCATGCCAGTGCAAAAGGAGAAGCATATATAAAAAGGGGGGGCGGGCACTTTTGCGCTGAAATGAATGATATTCCTTTCTATCAAAGAAATATCATTTATGCCAGCGCAAAAGGAGAGCGTATATAAAAAGGGGCGGAGCATCATAATAAAGGGGTGGGGTGGGGATAGTGGGGAGGGGGGGTTAATTATAAAATGGGCCGTAGTGACGTCAAAATAATCATATAAAAAGGGGGCGTGGTCATATAATAAAAGGGGTGGGGTTACATCATAAAAGGGGCGGGGCACCTGTCACTTTTTAGTTTGACGAGAAGTGGGGCTGTTACACTACTAACCAATGCATTGCCTAGTGTGTTTTTGACTTCAAGGCTAAACAGTTCTGACCTTTCTTCCCTGTAGTGATCATTGAAGTCAGTGCAGTTTTTGGAACATACATGATAGAGCATACATGATCTGGTGGCTGCTCACTCATATATTCCTTTTCAGAGCGAGGAAGAACATGACTTGCAGAGACAGGTACTGTGCATACAAATGGTGTACTTTGTGTCTGACACTAATGTTGATAACTAGCCTTAAAGGGGTTGTCCAGGATAAACTAAAAATTAACCCCTAAACTAAACCCTCTCTCCTGCCTAACTTCTATTTTACTTCAATTAAAAAAAATCTATAACTGCCCACATTCCTGGAGCGGTCACGAGACTGCTCCAGGGACACTTTCTGATAATCCAGTGACGTTCTGTTTCCCCGTTTCCGAAACGGAACGTCACCATTACTCTTCCCCCTCCCTTATCCCCATCAATACTTACCAAGCCTTTCTGTGTCCGGGACAGCTCCTTCCCTCTTCCTGTCTACTAGTAGTGGGCAGAATAGGTTAGCTAGGGAGGCAAGTGGGAGGGGGCTAGTAATGGGAGTGATCACTAGGCTACAGAGAGGCAGGGGAGGGTGGGAGGGGCTAGTAATGGGTGGGATTGCTTGGTTAGTGAGACAGGGAGGGTGAGTGTAGGAGTGAGAGAGGTGTAGAAGCTACACAGGAAACTACACAGCAGAAAGCTAACTAGAGATGAGCGCATGCTCCCATAGAAATGAATAGAAGCACCTGGCACGCAGACTTTGCCGGCGGCCGGCCACTTAACCCCCCGCGTGCCGGCCGCTTCCATTCATTTCTATGGGAGCGTGCTGTGAGCGTGCTGTTCGGAACGGCTGTTCCGAACAGTGTTTGCTCATCTCTAAAGCTAACATCATGTAAACAAAGCCAAAGAATGGCAACGGCAACCAGAGGCACCCAGAAATAACTCCAAACACTGCTGAAGGTATATAGCACTAATACATCTTTAAAAAAAAAAAAAAAAAATTCTACCCAGAAAACCTCTTTAATAGACGACAATATGTGACTGTTACTGTTATGTGCAGCACTGTATTTCCTCTGATAAAGGGGGCAGTGTGTGTGGCTGTCTGTATTGAAAGGCATTATATAGCTGGACACCTCATCTACTCATCACCTAAGACCATACCTATAAGACATTTATTGCATATACTGTTACTAAGTTATGAAAGTCAAACAAACAAGGGAGTGCCCTGCAATATGGAAAGTATGTGAATAATAATAAGCAACTTCAACAATGATGCTCGGTTGCAGAAAAAAACAAGCGCTCTTTTGATTTTGCAAGTAAGAGTCATAGTCTTAGCAACTTCTGGGTGGAAGTTGCCACTTTTACTTACATTGTGATGGTTAAGGAATGAGTATAGGCCTAGCCAAGATGATGATGTTACAAATAGAAAATAATATAGTAGTTACAAATGTAATAATCTATGAAACACAAAATGGAATGAAAATAAATGAATAAAAAAGACAAAAGTAGAACAAGTGTACTATAACTTCTATGAACTTACCTCTACAATGGGATACATACAGTAGCTCCAATACCAAAAACTCTTATCAAAGTGTCCTGTAAGATGGTATCCGGTTGAAAATGGATGAAAAGTCTCCCTTTTTTCAGTGTCTCTAGAGTCTCCAGCTATCACCCCCATTTTCTCCATACATTGGCCCAGTGCCAGGTCCTCCACAGATGTTGTGTGTTTGCAGTCGCCAGTACGAAATCCTTCCACAAATCTGTTAAGAGCTTCCTTACTAAGTACATATCCAGCTCCACCACTCATGTAGCCCTGCTTGGCAAATGGCTTGAAACGTTTACCAAAATACACTGGCTGATCGGCAGTATAATTCGAGAGCAACCAACGCAAATTTTCCACTATAACATAGGTGTCATCATCTGCTTTAAAAAACCAATCGGCTTGATCATAATAGTGTTTGTGTACGTACTGAAAAGCTTTGATAGTTTTCCAGTAAAGCTGATCCCGTCCTTCCCCGGTGCCTAAACCGACAGTAGGGAAGCTGTCATTGGCGGTGGAACTCATGAAGAGAGCTACGTTGCAGTGGCGGGTCCAAGAGTACTTCACATGAATGGCTTTAGTATCCAAGTTTTGTGGTGCAGTCATGACCCAGCAAAGCACTCTGACTTTCTGTGAAAGATCATCATTAACATTGCTTCTACCTACAACAACCAGATACAAAAGATATAAAAAGTTAGAAATGGATGAGATAATTCTATCATAACGTATCTTCTGGTCTATGAGAATGAAGTAGTTTGAATTCCAAAAAGAGCTCACCCGAAAATACTTCTGATCTTAAAAGCTTCCTATGGCTCGGACCCCATCAATTGTAAAGCAGGGGTATTCCCATCTCTAGGATCATATATAGACTTGCACTTTGTGTATTTGACTACGTGCTGTATTTTGTATCTTGTACCATGTACCATGTACTTTTCAATAACAAGAGTTTTCAAACAAACATATACAGACTTGTAGCTTAGGTTAATTGATTAATGATATTTGTTCCAACTACACAATATAGAACCGCACTCCAGACCAAGGTTATACTTCAATCCTTTATTAGAACTTGGTACAACGTTTCTGGAAAAAAATCCTTCATCAGGCAAATGAATAGCGCATGAAACCGGATATCTGTAATATGGTCCCAACAAAACAATAAGATTCCACACGGTATGCCGAGCGAATCAAATTAGTACATAGTTGCAGGATCAGTATAAATGCATAAAAGTAGCATACGGGACGCAATATCTGAAAAGTGGTCCAATGGTCATCTGTATCCCACACGCAGTGGCGCAACTACCGTGGTAGCAGCTGCCAGCCACAGGGCCGGGGAAATTAGGGGGCCCGGCGACAGCCACTACCGCTGCGGTTTTTTCTGTTTTCTTAATAGGCCGTTACCTGCTGGAGTTACTCCAGCCAGTAACAGGCCCTATGTACTTACCAATGCTGGCTGGGCAAGTATAATGATCGGAGGCTGGAGAGAGGTAAGAAACATAAAAAAACATTGTTACTTACCTCTCCACGATCCGGGCAGGCTTCAGGCCTAGTTGTCTGATGTCACATGAACCTGGCCTGCGTCCCAGGTCATGTGACATCCGACATCATTGAAGAAGGACGGCAGCAGAGGACAGCAGCGAAGACAGGGGACAGGTAAGTAACAGTGTTTTTTTTAATGTTTTTATTCCCCATGGGTCTCCGGTTATTATACTCTGGGGTCTGAAAAGACCCCAGAGTATAATAATTGTTTATGGGTGTCCACAATGGAGCATAATACTGAGTGCAGGGGTGACTATGGGACATAAGTGTGTGTAGAGGCCACTAAGGGACATAATACTGTGTGCAGGGACCACTAAGGGACATAATACTGTGTGCAGGGACCACTAAGGGACATAATACTGTGTGCAGGGACCACTAAGGGACATAATACTGTGTGCAGGGACCACTAAGGGACATAATACTGTGTGCAGGGGCCACTAGGGGCATAACAGAGCGCGCAGAAATGTGGAGGAGGGGGACAGTGGAGGTCTTTGGCGTCGGTTTCGGTCGAGAGGGGGAGGCCCATGTCATAAGTGTGCCACGGGGCCCCGCCATTCCTAGTTATGCCACTGCCCACACAGTACGGCAGGCGAGACAATTAGAGTATAGCCGCTGGGTTAGAGAGGACACATTAGGTCAGCTTGTAGTGGTGTGGATGCAGAAGCAACATCTGTCATGGTGTAAAATCTCATTTTGTTAAGTTTTTTTTTTTTTTTTGCAATAGTGTGTTTGGGTTAAAGGGGCTCTATCATTGGGAAAGGTCATTTTTAGATAAGCACATCTTTGTATAGCCTTTAGAAAGGCTATTTCACACCTCCCTTTTGTATGTAAATTGCCTCAGTAGTCTTTGAATAAGTCCGTTTTTAATCATATGCTAATTAGGTTTTCCCGCTGCATCGGAAGTCTCACTGTGCACATCTCTCTGCTATTCTCTATGTGTATGTACAGCAGAGGCTGCTGTGCTGATCACTCATCTCCCTGCTAACATACACAGAGAATAGCAGACACAGACACTTCCGGTGGACGCAGAAATCTAATTAGCATATGAATAAAAACGGACTTATTCAAAGACTACTGGGAAAATTCACATACAACAGGTAGGTATGAAATAGCCTTTCTAAAGGATATGCAAGGATGTGCTTATCTAAAAATGACATTTCCCAATGATAGAGCCCCTTTATCCAATACATAAAAGGTGCCATTATTAAAGTATAAAAAGAAACAAAAAAAAACAATCTGACCCATGTAGTGTGTTGGAGGGTCTATAGTGCAAAATCTCATTTTATTAAGCAATTTTTGCAATTGTTTTTTTTTTGTTAGCCAATACAGAAAATGTGCTGTTATCACAACAGAAAAACAAGCTAACTTACAAGGTGTGTAAGGTCCAGTTCACATTAGCGTTCGAGTTTCCGTTTGGGGGGTCCCCTGCACACAGTATTGTACCCCATAGTGGCCCCTGCACACAGTATTGTACCCCATAGTGGCCCCTGCACACAGTATTATGTCCCATAGTGGCCCCTGCACACAGTATTATGTCCCATAGTGGCCCCTGCACACAGTATTATCCCCCATAGTGGCCCCTGCACACAGTATTATCCCCCATAGTGACCCCTGCACACAGTATTATGTCCCATAGTGGCCCCTGCACACAGTATTATGTCCCATAGTGGCCCCTGCACACAGTATTATGTCCCATAGTGGCCCCTGCACACAGTATTATGTCCCATAGTGGCCCCTGCACACAGTATTTTGTCCCACTGTGGACACCCATAAACAATTATTATACTCTGGGATCTTTTCAGACCCCAGAGTATAATAATCGGAGACCCAGGGGGAGAAAAACATTAAAAAAAAACTCTGTAACTCACCTATCTCCCGTCTCCTACGCTGTTGGCCTCCGAAGTAGTCCATCTTCAATGATGTCACATGACGCAGGCCGGGGTCATGAGACGTCAGATGACTAGGCCGAAGCCTGCCTGGATCGTGGAGAGGTAAGCAGTTTTTTATGCTTCTTACCTCTCCCGGGCCGCCAATCATTATACTCGGTCCGAAAAGACCCCCGAGTATAATGATAGCAGCGGTAGTATATTATATCTTATAATTTTAATTGATAGCTGGTGTGAACCCAGCCTTATTTAATCTTAAGGGGTTTTTTTATCACCATGCGGCCCCTTGCAGACGACCGTATTATTTTTCAGTGTGTTATCCGTGTTTTTTTCCAGATTGCCACTGAGCCATTAATTTCCTATAAGCCCAAGCACACTATCGTGCATTTCGGGGATCCATGTGCGGGCTGAGAGTCTGTACTGAAAAACTCAGAGCAGTTCCTATTCTCAGTGTTTGCAGCATGGACTCCCCCACAGAAACCTATGGGAGAGTAAAAAGCACCTGTGGCACATGGATGTGTATGGAACAGTTACCTAGGTACTCACAGGATTTTTTTTGCTTCAGTATGTAATCCATACTTGCGGACATATGACCCTGATGCTGAAGACACACTGATGACACATGGTCCGCAAAAACTGAGCGCTGAACATTATTACAGTATATACTCGAGTATAAGCTGACGACCCGAATATAAGCTGACCCCCCTAATTTTACCACAAAAAAACTGGGAAAACTTATTGACTCGAGTATAAGCCGAAGGGGGGGAATGCAGCAGCTACTGGAAAATTTCAAAAATTAAAATGGCCGGAATTTTTGGGTGCAGTAGATTCTGGGTGCTGGGGAAGGGGAGGGGGTGTTTTGGTTGTCTGTCTTTTCCTTCCCTGAGCTTGAGGACTGGGTTTTTCTTCCCCCACTTGGAATTCAGTCTGGCTGAATATAGGGTATCTGCAGTGCTCCTATTAACCCCTTTCCGACGGAACAGGAGCACTGCAGATACCCTACATTCAGCAGACCGGGCACTTTCAGACACAGGGATACCTAATGTGTTTGTGTTTCACAGTCATTTTCTACTTTAAGGGTGCATTCACACTAAGTATACGCTGAGCTGATTCTGAACATTAAGCACGTTCAGAATCAGCGCGTACAAAGCAGATCCTATTCATTTCAATGGGAGCCGGTATACGAGCGCTCCCCATTGAAATGAATGGGCTGCTTTTTTCCCTATTGGTTTCAATGTGATACATGCGGATCACATTGAAACCAATAGGGAAAAAAGCAGCCCATTCATTTCAATGGGGAGCGCTTGTATGTCGGCTCCCATTGAAATGAATGGGATCTGCTTTGTACGCGCTGATTCTGAACGTGCTTTATGTTCAGAATCAGCTCAGCGTATACTTAGTGTGAATACACCCTTATATGTATTCTAGGGAAAGGAGTGATTTACAACTTTTATTTTTTAATTTTTTTTTAAAGCTTCTTTTTTCCCCCACTATTTTATGGAAGATTCTATATATTGATATTGTGGCTGGTCATAGACCCCCCTACTTAAAAAAAAATAATAATTTTTTTTTGCTGACTTGAGTATAAGCCGAGGGGGGATTTTTCAGCACAAAAACTGTGTTGAAAAATTTGGCTTATACTCGAGTATATACGGTAAGCTAGATAGATACAGTATATTGAAAGATAGATGGATAACGTAGAAATATAGACTTTCTATTGAGAGGCAAATACCTGTGTAATAAGTGAATCTCTTTAGTACATCTGGCTTTAACATCATTTCTCTATTCTTCACTACTATGATGTGATGGTGTTGCCGTGTTTTAAGAGATTGATATGGGTAGATGACACCAAAGTATAGACCGATTCCAACAAGAAAGCCACAAAGAAACCTAATCTTCAGCATATTGGTGCAGATATGTATGCGTGACATTTGGACCATTTCTAAAAGGAAAATAGAAGTATAAGACATCTTACTAGTAGAACTGAGTAAATGAGAAATTCAATTCTAGATTTTGAGATAAGTTACATTTTAGAAATAGCATTGATTTTCATCATTTTATGCATGAACACTATTCTCCTCCCTACCATAGTATTTCCATCTAAACATTACCTGGAGTATTTAGGGCTTCAGTCCTTTTCTTCAGTCTCAGACTTTGTTCAGCTGCTTATTATGTATATCTGTTTCATCTCTTGATGGCCATTAAATGTTGCAACAGCTTTTATAAAAGTTGACACTCAGGTTTACTCGGCTTGTAAATGTCAAATCTCCATATGTAAGTCGTAATATGGCCGACCTTCAGTGGTGTTAGGGGATCCAGGTCTTCTTAAACCAAATGATTTCTCCTCCAGACTTGAAAGCAAGTTTAGAAGTTTTGTGTCGTAATATTATCTAGTTTACTGAAATTACCTTTACTTACACATACGATAAGGCCAGTTCTACTGGTTACACAAGTATGCCAAAGAGGCACTTGGATACACGTAAGCATGCCCAAGGCAAAGAACAAGCTCTAGGGCGTACGTATCTCATTGCATTATAAGTCGCTGATACAACATTTTTAGAGTCTGTCAGGTTCAAAATGCCTCCCAAACCAATAATAGTGACATGTAGTGGCTTTTCCACAAAATACAAGTACCAAGGATCTAGGGCAAACAAATTTCAGACACTATTAACATAAAAGGTGCCCCCCATTGAAAAAAGATAAATAAAACTTAACTTTTATTAAATATATTTTAAAAAGGTAAAGGGTCGCAGGGCCCTATATAGCCCCTAGCAAGGGTGACCCTACCTTTTTCGTCCCCCGAGGCGAAAGACAGAAAGGAGCGGAGGGGGCAGAGCGGAGCGAAGGGGGCAGAGCGGCGTTAGCAGGCAGAGAGCAGGCAGGGAGAGCGTGAGGGGAGGCCACTGAAGCAGCGCTGCGTCCACAGGGCCTCCCCAATCTTCCGCTCGGTGACGGTTGCGCTAAGCCAGTCCAGGACAGCTTGTCCTGGACTGGCTTAGGTAAGCAAAAATGCCGCCCTCCCCGGGGCCCTGGCATAGCGCCGCCTGAAGCGGTCGCTTCAGGTCGCCTCATGGGAGGTGCGGCGCTGGCCCCTAGTAGAAATAGGAAGTGTGCACCTATCTCTATTTTCAGCCACTACTGAGCTGTGTACTGTTGGTATTCCATGTTCCTGGTGATGAAAATAGGATACCAAACTATAAATCTATCAGTGCAGAGGTATGGAGGCCGATCTATGTCAGTGGTAAGTATATATCAATCTAATGGTTGTTGTTCATCACTAACATAAATATCAGCTACTCCTAACAAATACCCTGCCTACAATTTTAAAACAGCTGAGGTGGCAGTGGAATAGTATGTCAGCTGACTATGATGGCAGCCAGCTGAATAACATGTCTCAGACAACCAAAGCTACTACATACAGGACCAAGGTGCTCTAATGGTCCCGATCTGCAGCTAAAATTGTACAACATATGCCCGATTCATGGCTATTTCGGGTGTCTGACCGTATCAGTCAGCAGCTATAGCAGTACCTTAATAGCCGCCAACTACCATAATACACAGTCATTGATATCTAGTCTCTCGTCTCTACGTGTTTCTTTATGCATATAACTCATCAGGAGACTGCCAAGTAATCCTGCCTATGGTCTACAGGCTAAAGAAATTACACCTATGAAAATATTTCGGTGTGCGGTCAAAACCGCAGTTCACGGACCCGTATGGTAGGTGTCGCTACTTCCATAGAGACTGACACTGCGTTTAGTGAGCCTCGCTCCTATATAGCACCAGAGCGAAGAAGCCCACCCCCACTGGGTGAAGCGTCCAATCAGATAACCTTAAGGACGATCACATGTAGTCACATGATCAGGGGGAGGTATTGTGGGCATGGCTATGGCTCGGCAAGAAGAGGACTGCGCTTCATCCTAGAGAAGATGAATTATACAGGTAAGTATAAACACTGGCCACAAATTAATCCCCAAATTACGGTTCACTATGTAGCAACACAAAATCGGAACCAGAGTATCAACTGGATACATGGTGTCCTTTACATTACTAGGTGTACTATTACCAGAGTAGTCATAGGCTATGACTAATGGTAATGGCTATGGTAATAGTATACCTCGTAATGTAAAGGACACCATGTATCCAGTTGAAAATAGAGATAGGTGCACACTTCCTATTTCTACTAGGGGCTATATAGGGCCCTGCGACCTTTTACCTTTTTAAAATATATTTAATGAAAGTTACGTTTTATTTATCTTTTTTTAATGGGGGGCACCCTTTATGTTAATAGTGACATACTACATACTACATACTAATAGAAGCAGAAACATATAGCCACAAACCAATGAAGCAATGCAGAGATATCAGCCTGAAACTGCATCAGATTTACCAGAATATTCAGTAGTATCATTTTTGCACTGTCTTTGCCACTTTTCCATAAGTCGCCAAGTAGTGACTACCCACGCCATATTCATTAACATTCATTCCACAAAAGGGGCACAAATGCCAAGCAAGGCAGGTTTTAACAAACTGTGGCCCTGGACAAAATTAAAAGCAGGACCCCAAAAGCTGATATACCAACAACGCCATCATATTTCCAGAGCAAGCCCATTTAATAATGCCCCCTTTCTTCCCTCAAAACAGTAACAACCATCCCCTCTTATGGCCATAAACAATTCAAATAACCACCTTTGTACCGCCTAATAAAATTTTGCTCCCCCTCATCAGTTATTATAGCACCTCCTTATAAATAATAGTCCCTGCTTATAAACAGCGCCCCATCAGTAATAGTTCCCCCTTATCAGTAATAGCCCCGCTCATAAATAATAGTGCTCCAATATAAATAGTTCTTCTTATTAATAATAGCCCTGTCATAAATTGTTTACACTATCAATATTAACCCTCTTATAAATAATAGCCCTCTTATCAATAATACACCTTATAAATAATAGCCCCTTTAACAATACCCTCCTTATAAAGTTTCCCTCTTATAAATAAAAGCCACCATATTATAATGGCCGCCTCCATATACATATATAATGTCCCCCCTTATTATAGGCCTATTATAAATAGTTCTTCCATTATAAATAATAGCTCGCCTAATATCCCCCTTATGTTTGATAGTTTCCATCCTTATAAATAATAGCCCCCTTATAAATAGTTCCTCCCTTATACAGAATAGCACTTAATATATAATAGTCTCCCTCTTATAATAATCCACCTTAGGGTGCATTCACACGGAGTAACATGCCGCGTGACCTGGCACGTACTGTACCGTATACGCTCCCATTGATTTCAATGGGAGTTAGTCTCGTACACGCCGCGTTATTTTGCGGCCGTGATTTTGACTGGTCTGGGTAGGTCATTGGGCCCCAAACCTCGCTGCCATAAAGAAGGATCGGAGCAATGACTGCGTCAAATATCTTCAGCCAGACCCTCACCGGTGGTTTGAGGTGGTACAGTTGTCTTCTGATGGCGTAGAAAGTTCTGCAGGCTTTTTCTTTCAGGGTTTCTATTGCTGCTTTGAAGCTCCCTGATTGGCTGAGCTCCAGCCCCAGGTAGGTGTAGCTGTTGGTTTTCTCCAGTGTGGAGCCGTTCAGTGTGAATTGTGGGGTGGGGGCTTTGTTGTGGCCCTTCTTCTGAAATACCATGACTTTGGTCTTCTTGTGGTAGATGGGTAGAGCCCATGTGGTGCTGAATTTTTCCAGCACTGACAGGCTTTCTTGGAGGTCTTTCTCAATGGGGGACAGGAGTAGGAGGTCGTCAGTGTATAGCAGGAACTTCACCTCTCGATTGTTCAGGGTGAGACCTGGGGTTGGTGAGGCCTCCAGGGCTGTAGCCAGTTCATTGATGTAGATGTTGAAGAGCGTTGGGCTCAGGCTACAGCCTTGTCTGACCCCTTGGGCCTGTTGGAAGTATGCTGTCCTTTTCCCATTCACCTTCACACTGCAATGGTTTCCGGTGTAGGAGCTCTTGATGACGTCATACGTTCTTCCTCCTATTCCACTCTCTAGGAGTTTCAGGAGCAGGCCTGGGTGCCATACTGAATCAAACGCCTTCTTAAAGTCCATGAAGCAGGTGAATATCTTGCCTCTTCTGGTGTTGTGGACGTGCGTCTTGATGAGGCTGTGCAGGGTGTAGATATGGTCTGTGGTGCGGTGGTTTGGCATGAACCCTGCTTGGCACTTGCTGAGGATCCTGTGTTGTGTGAGGAAGGTGAGGATTCTGTTATTGATGATGCTGTTGAACAGTTTTCCCAGCTATGTGCTGCTGACACAGATCCCTCCGTAGTTGTTGGGGTCATATTGGTCCCCATTCTTGTAGATGGGGGTTATGAGGCCTTTGTTCCAGTCTTCGGGGAAGTGTCCAGCATTGAGCACGAGGGTGAATAGTTTTGCCAGTGCCACGTGTATTGCTGGAGGGCTGTATTTGATCATCTCTGGTAGGATACCGTCAGTGCCACTGGCCTTTTTGCCTTTCAGCAGGGCAATTCTTTCCTGTATATCTTTTATGGTGATTGGTGAGTCCAGAGGGTTCTGGAAGTCTTCGATGACTTTCTCCATGTCCCTCAGTTTGGTGGTTATCTAATACTATTCTGGGGTTAGTTCTTCTTCTGGGATGTTTTGGTAGAGACCTCTGAAGTAGTTGAGCCAGATATTGCCATTTTGGATGTGGAGGGAGTTTTTCTTGGGCTTTGTGCCCATGTGGTGCCAGGTCTCCCAGAATGAGCTGTCCTGGAGGGAGTCCTCGAGTTCCTCTTTGTGGGAGAGGTACCTCTGTTTCTTCTCTCTGAGGATGCCTTTGTATTGCTTGCATAGATTGTTGTAGGCTTCCCTCGTCTCTCTGTTGTTGGGGTCTCTGTGTTTCTGGTTGGAGGCTGCCCTTAGAGAATGGTGTAGAGCCTTGCAGTCGCTGTCAAACCATTTGTGAGAATGTTTGTTAGTCGGTCTCTTGGGCTTTGTCTGTTTCAGGCCTGCTAGTTCTGCTGTGGTGTACAGGATGTTACTAAAGTCCTTCACTGCTCGGGTGACCCCTGGCTGGTAGGAACTCATATAGAAGTTTGTGAGCAGTTCCTTGATTTCAGGTCGGTTAGCCGCGTTGGTGTATTCAGTGGCTCGGTGACTGGTCCATTTAAAGGATGGTGGCAGGTTGTAGAGACCAATCTGGTGGGGCTGCTGAGTGAGTGGCTTGTCAGTGGATCTCATGTACAGCAGGATCTGGTTGTGGTCTGACAGGTGTGTCTCAGGGGTGACTATGAGAGCATCGATGTCTGCTGGGTCTGCGTCTGTGATGACATAGTCCTCCACGCTGTTGCCCACGTGGGAGTTTAGTGTGAAGCGTCCCTGAGAGTCCCCTCTGGTATGCCCGTTCATTATGTACAGTCCCAGACTCAGGCACATGTTCAGCAGCTGTCTCCCGCTCTTGTTGACGACTATGTCATAGCTATTTCTTCTTCTCTGTGCAGACTCCAGGTGGTGGAAACCTACACATCCCGGTAGGCGAGGTCCATCAGAGGACAGGAAGTCTTTCTCTGTGCCAGTCCTGGCGTTTAGGTCGCCGCAGATCAGCACTCTGCCTTGGGACTGGAACTGGGCAGATTCCCTTTGTAGGACCTCATAGATGTCTGGGTTGTGGTAGGGGGACTCTGATGGGGGGATGTATACTGCACAGAGATAGATGTCATGTTGGCCATTAAGGATGGAGTTGCTTATTTTTATCCACATGTGGTTGTCACCGCGTTTAATGGCTTTCACATGTTCTTTAAGCTCATCCTTGAACCATATTAGTATGCCTCCTGAGTGGCGGCCTAGTTTGGTGGTCTTGCTTTTCCAGGCAGCGACAGAGAATTCCTTGTAGCCCATGGGTGTTAGGGATTCATCTTCTGCCCGGGTCCATGTCTCTAGGAGGATTTGCATGTCGATATTTTTTAGTGTGTCTATAAAGTCTGGATCATTTGGTTTGGATCCAAAGGCTGAGGCATTCAGCCCTTGGATATTCCAGCTACTGATACAACACATTTATATAACAGAAAAACAAGGTGCAGATTTTCTTGTGCAAAGTAGAACAAGTTTAAAATGGCGTACACTTATGAATTACTTTTTTGTGTACATATTTTGCATTAACTATTTGTCTCATGGGGAAGCTCGACTCTTGTAGTGAGGTGGTGTTTGAATGAGAATTTTGGAGCTTCTAGAAACCCTCCATATTTATGAAGTTCGTACGACAGATTCATAAATACAGTTTAACACTCTTGATAAATGTGCCGCACTGTGTGCAATGTATGGCAGCTATTCTCTTCTCCTTCCACCTGCTCAGAGAGAAACGCAAACTACACGCATAGAAAACTGGAGAATATTAGTCATATAATAACCAGAAATACTGTTAATCCTCGTGTAAACACAGTTCATCTTGAGAAATCAGATGATACGCTTTGCCCAGAACTCAGATTCCAGACCAGACTCCTCCCTCCCAATACTGATCCATATACTCTTGTGGCCCACAACATTGTCTCCAGCAGGTCCCAGAATGAAGGAACAATGACAGGCGAGTTAAGCTTAAAAACAAAGGCCCAGATAGTTTTGCCTTGCACAACAGTTTTCCAGCATACAAGACATAGAACGTTGGCATGATTTATTATCAGTTATGCAAGTCAAGCGTAAGTATAAATATGCCCCATTGTATTCCCTGTGCTTCTGGGGAGCCTTTATGCAGACATATGATATATCAAACTTTGAATCTCTATGCAACATTCGTCATGCTAAATGCTGGTGAATAGGAGCAGGGTGGCAGGCAGCACCATTGTTGAGTGGATGGAGCCTTCAACTTCCTTCTCTGTCCCCTGTATTATACTGTATGAGGCTACTAAAAGGTATTATACTGGGTGGGGCACTAAAAGAAGATTATACTGTGTGGGTGAACTAAGGGGACATTATACTGTATGGGGGTTACTAAAAGCCAGTATACTGTGTGAGGGCATGAAGGGGCATTGAATCCTCCTCATGTCTCTGTTCAATCAGATGTTTGGCTTTTTGACAAAAAATAAATAAAAAAAATAGCCCAGGCAGCTATGTCCTTTTTTACATGAAATTAATACAAGAAAAATACCAAAATATCTTGTCCCAGCCCTGAACATGCTTTTATCTATTCTACGATTGGCAAGTACACTCAGATCCTTCTGAACAAGGGACTCTCCCAGTTTTACTCCTCTAGTAAATATGGGACATACAGATTATTTTTGACCCAGATGCATAACTTTCCATTTATAATAGTATGCTTGTAAGCTATGTACATACCATAATAGTTGACCCAGCACTGTAACCTTGTACAAAACTTATATTCGGGGACTACTGTGAGTAGGAATCGACTGTAATGTTCAGGATATGATCCTTCAACCATTTTCAGTCCAATTACAAAGTAGATGTTCTCAGCCAAAGAACCTGATTTTTCACCATTGAACAATTATAGGGGAGATTGTCGAACACTTTTTATTTTTGCCTATCTACACCTCTAACAGTCTTAACTGGACCACTCAAACTATTCAACCTAATAAACCAACCCCTATCCAACTTACCAGTCTTTGACTTCCTCAATCACATTATCACATAAGTAGGCAAAACTGCACAAATTCTGGACAATTCAAACAACACTGAAGTCCTGTGCCTGGTCTGGGCGCATGCGCAGTAGCCGTAGTAGAAGCTGCATGCTACTGCGCATGCGCCCAGGCCATTTTTTTTAAGCAATGCCAGTTCGCGAGCGCCGGAGGAGGACGGGAACGGAGGACATCGGAGGAAGAGGAGGCATGGATGAAGAAGATGGCGCACCCTGAATGCCCGCCCAGCGTGCACGTTCGGTAAGTTTATCACATTCTGTTTTAGGGTTTTATTTTAAAACAGGGGGGTAGTTTAATATAACTTTTACGGTGCCTGAATAGCCTTTTTAAAGGCTATTCACACATATGTGGGGCTGTATCAGCATGATTTTGCTGATAGAGCCCCTTTAATCCCATAGAAAACTTATGGAGGGAGCTGAAGCTCCAAGTTGCCAAGTGACAGCCTCAAAATCTTAATAATTTAGAGATGGTCTGCAAAGAGGAGTGGACCAAAATTCCTCCTGACGTGCGCAAACCTCACCATCAACTACAAAAAGCGTCTGACCGCTGTGCGCGCCAGCAAGGGATTTTCCACCGAATAATAAGTCTTGTTTGCTGGAGGGATCAAATACTTATTTCTCTATGCAAAATGTTAATACATTTATAAAACTTATACAATGCGATTTTCTGGCTTTTATGTTTGATATTCTATCTCTCACTGTTAAAATTAACCTACCCTTAACATTATAGACCATTCATGTCTTTACCAGTGGGCAAACTTACAAAATCAGCAAGGGATCAAATACTTATTTCCTTCACTGTACACACAAAAAGGTTAAGACTGCACACCCCAGTGTGAACAGGTGCTCACTGCGAAGTAATATAGAAAAAAATACAAAATGCAGCACACTCCACACACAGCAGAAGGGCATAAGAAAACCCTAAAGGGCAATACAGATGTAAATAAAAACACCTAATATGATATAAATTTAGAGATTCTTTGTTATACACATTTAATCAAACAGTAAGAAGCCCTGTACCTGCCACGACAAGGCGACCTCATTGATGGGAACCTACACTAGATAAAATACTTCTCTTGGACTTGGGGTTTTCTTCTGTCCTTGTGCTGTGTGCGGAGTGCCCTGTATTTTTGTATGTTTTTATATATTACTTCACAGTGAGCACTTGCTCATACTGGGATGTGCAGTCTATGGGAGCCTGCACACGGTTTATGCTCACTCATTCTGAAAATAAAACTCATTCATAGTGAGCGGCGTAAAGAACAGAACCCATTGACTTGAATCAGTGTCGGCATACGCGCGCTCCCCATTGAAATCAATGGGAGGCTTTTTTACCTGTTGCTTTCAATGTGATACGCGCAAATGCCGGCACCCATTCAAGTCAATTGGTTCTGTTTTTTATGCTGTTCACTCTGAACGAGTTTTACGTTCAGAATGAGCGAGCGTAAACTCCGTGTGCAGGCTCCCTAACCCCTTATTCACATCTATGTTGGTATTCAGTTCGGGTTCCGATCCAAAAACCGGGTAGCCACGACTGAAAGCCGGTGCACTGCATCGGCATCCAGCCGTGTATTCTTCTCCAGATTAGGCCCAATGACTGGGCCTAGTCTGGAGGAGGGAGTTTCTTCTGGCTAAATCGCAAGGAGACTCCGCCTGAAGAATGAACATCTCACTTTTTTCCGGGAGCCGGAAAAAAGACCTGAGCGGTTCCAATTGATTTCAATGGGAGCTGTCTTTTTAGTCAGAACAAAAAACTCTGTGTGAACTTACCCTTAGGGTTTTCATATGGCCTTGTGCTGTGTGCGGAGTACCCTGTATTTTTATATTTATATATTTAGTTATATATATATATATATATATATATATATATATATATATATATATATATATATAGTTTAGGATTGCCTAACAAATATTTAGAACCATGGTTATTGCATTACACATATTTATTTTATAAAACACTTGAAAATTGTACAAAAATAAGCAAACAATCAAATAAATAATTCCCTTCAGGCATGGGTTGGTTGTCTTTCATTTGCTGGAAACAGGTGCAGTGGTTTTACTAGAACATTGTTACTGAAAAGCAAAATTGTACAGTATTTGTGGTACGTACACCAGCAGTTCTGGATAAGGCCTTATTCAGGCAACCAAGTGTCATCCAAGTATGGATCCCGTCATGTAGTCCAAGCTTAAAAGTCTAAACTCAGATTGCACATAGATCCATTGATTTCCATAGAGCCATAGCCATAGAGCCATAGAGCTTCTGTTTTCAGATTAAAAACCACGTCCTATTCAGATCCTGAGAATAGCACATTTTAACATGCAGTCCAACACTTCCTTAAAAAGTACACTGAAGAACATGTGGACCTGCTTCCCTTTCTTTTTTGTCCTCCGTGGTTTTATACAATTCTGACCACATGAATAGTGCCTATGTAGTTGACCATTTGGGCAAAAAGCAATGATTTGCATAGCTCTACCCACTTTCCTGATAAAAAGACTGTTTTACAATTTGTGATTATGTGTAAATACAATACTAAACTGCTAAAATATAATAGAGGAAGAAAGCTTATCTCTGTGATATATAAGTTTATATTATTTTCAGCACAATTCCTGACCATAAAGTAGAGTAAATCCTAACAGGACTCCTAGGATACATAGTGAGAGTCCTGCTTGCTCCCAAACACACTGTGATTGATAGACTTCTGGTGTGTGGACAAGCTAAGCAGGACTCTCCTAGAAGACCTATCAGAATTTACTCTAAAGGGAGTCTATCATTGTCTACATAGTTTTTTTACTAAGCGTATCTTTACATAGCCTTTAGCAAGGCTATTCTAGGCATACCTGTCTTTCCTTGATCCTCGCAGCCATTTTTGAATTAAACCAATTTTCTTCATATGCAAATGACGCAGGGGTGCTCGGAGCACAGGGATAATGCCCCCTATGCTCCCTAAAGATTAATTTGTATATGAAGAAAACCGATTTCATTCATATGAAGGAGGATCAAGGAAAGACAGGTATGCCTAGAATAGAATTTCTAAAGGTTATGTAAAGATACACTTAGTTAAAAAACGATCTAGGCAATGATAGACTCCCTCTAAATATCACAGATCTCGACTTCTCTTCCCCTATAGTATTTTGTTCTCAGACAGGGAAATGAAAATCACGTGGCTGGTTCACGTAAAGCTTTTATACCATATCCACAGGATATGCCATAACAGCACGGTCGTCTGCATTCCTTTTAGTCTATACCTATCAATGGCTAACAGAATAGCATAAGATGAAGATACATTACACAGAACCCTCCACACTATATTATAAGTGGTAGATACTGAGTGTTGTCTGTACCATAGGTACAAAGTTCACATGTGTAAAATTTAGCAAATGCTGGTCACATGGAATAAGTTCTATTACTTATGTATACTAAGGCACCGTCTGGGGTTTTATATCAACCCATATTGTTACTTAAGGAGTTCATTTGACATTATACAAACATGACTTATTAACTTTTAAAGTGCATTCATGTCTTGCATAAGTATATTATATTTGTGCAACCTGCAATTATACATTGTCCAAGATGGATTATCTTCGAGATGTCTTTAGCAGATTCTACCTCTCCCCTTCTGTGATTATGTAAAATGGAAGTCACTGTTAAGTGCTTAAAGGAAATTGGTAAAATTTGGCCACAAACACATTTCTTTATCAAAGTTTAGTAAGCCAATTTTTAGATTAGCTGTAGAAGTCTTCCATCTTGATTCCAAGCAGTATAAGCTTCATTGTACATATCACAGGTACAGTATACAGTCCAGTTTTCAAAGCAAAAATCTGAAACGTAATAAATTAATCTGATGAGTTTTACAAATTCCCTAGAAAAATTTGACCCAAATTCTTCTGTGCAGTAGTTCACAAAGAAAACAAAATACCTTTAAGGTAAAGGTAATTCTTAAACGTCAATAGTCGTCTTTTCTATAAATGACACCTTCAGCCTAAGGTGAACTTGTGTTATTTGCTTTCAATGGTTTTATTTCAGCTGCGGGCTTCTGCTCATGGTGCACTGGGAGTCGCCCAGCTGCCTCCGGTAACTCCGGCTGGTATCGATGCTGGTATCCATATGCCCTCAGATGGTACACAAGATATTCCAGAATATGCATCAATGAAGGATCAACATAGTGGAAGGAGATGGCCAGGTCTGAGCAGCACTGGGGCCCCTGTAAAAGAAATAATCCCAAACATGAGATAAAATCGTATTCCTAATTAATCCTTTAATTAAAAACACAGTAAATTATTCCTAACTACTTCCTAATTCCTAGGTTTTCCTCAGTCAAGTACTTAAAGAGGACCTGTCATATCCTTGGGCACATGCGGTTTTATATATCGCCAGAAAGCCGACAGTGTGCTGAATTCAGCGCCATCAGCATTCCCGTTATGTGCGGGGGGAGAAATATCTGTGCATTTACCAATATCTCTTCACTGTCAGAAGAACATTCCTGACAGTTGACCTGGGCTGTGAGGAACAATCCCCCCCCCCCTTCCCGACAGTACTGTCCGTAGATTTGTAATATCTGAGGGGGCGTTCCTTACCACATAGCCATGAAACTGAGCGATGAGGAACACTCCCCCAGTACTAGTCTATGGGCGAGTAGTGTCAGGAGGGGGAAGGGGGCCTTCCTCACCCCTCAGCGTCATCGCTAGGTGGTAAGGAATGCCCCTTCTGGCAGAATAGCGCTATGGACTCTACTGTCAGGAAGGGTGTTCCCAGCTAGACTGTCAGGAACGCCCTTCTGACAGTGAAAAGGTATCAGTAAATGCAATGATATCTCTTTCACCAGGGCACATAACGGGAAAGCCGACAGTGCCCAAGGACAATAAAGATCCTCTTTAATACATTTCTAGCTCAGATTTGTATTGCTACTTTTAGTAGTCCTTGTTTTAGGACTAAATGTTGAATACAAGTTCAATAAAGATGTTACTAAAAGAAAGTAGGTAACAGAAATAAACCATGAACCCATTATGTATGGTCATTTTTGGACTTTTATCTGTTTTCTATATAGAGAATAATGAATGAAGAATATATATCAGATATGTAACCCAACTTTCTGTCTTTTTATATTATTTGTTATTCTAGAAGCAAAACCTCCATGAACTTACCTCTACAATGGGATACATACAGTAGCTCCAATACCAAAAACTCTTATCAAAGTGTCCTGTAAGATGGGATTCAGGTGGAAATGGATGAAAAGTCTCCCTTTTTTCAGTGTCTCTAGAGTCTCCAGCTATCACCCCCATTTTCTCCATACACTGGCCCAGTGCCAGGTCCTCCACAGATGTTGTGTGTTTGCAGTCGCCAGTACGAAATCCTTCCACAAATCTGTTAAGAGCTTCCTTACTAAGTACATATCCAGCTCCACCACTCATGTAGCCCTGCTTGGCAAATGGTTTGAAGCGCTTGCCAAAATAGACTGGCTGATCGGCAGTATAATTCGAGAGCATCCAACGCAAATTTTCCACCACAACATAGGTGTCATCATCTGCTTTAAAAAACCAATCGGCTTGATCATAATAGTGTTTGTGTACGTACTGAAAAGCTTTGATAGTTTTCCAGTAAAGCTGATCCCGTCCTTCCCCAGTGCCTAAACCGACAGTAGGGAAGCTGTCATTGGCGGTGGAACTCATGAAGAGAGCTACGTTGCAGTGGCGGGTCCAAGAGTACTTCAGATGAATGGCTTTACTATCCAAGTTCTTTGGTCCAGTCATGATCCAGCAAAGAATTCTCACTTTCTGTGAAAGCTCATCGCTGACTTTGCTGCTGCCTAAAACAACCAGATAAAGGATACATTGTAAAAAATGAAATGGAGCCATGTTAGAAGATATCATCAGTGGAGGTAAGTAATCTAACAAAACACATAGCACATGGTAAAATGCAGTATTTTCCATTTACATTTTTGGAAGTATTGCTGATTTCAGATTAAATCAATGTACAAGTATATCAGACACACATACGTCAGTGGGGCAGATTCACTAATCCTGTCTAGAACAGCCATAATATAAATCAGATTTATCACAGATTCTGATACCGGGTGATAAATTGATAAACCTCTGGCATCTTTAGACTGTTTACTTCAATTTTGTAACTCCTACTAGTTCTCTTACTATGCAACAGAAATGTGCACCAGAATTTGGTACAATTCTGGCACCAGTATTGCACCTTGTGCCACATGACCTTTAGGGCACATTTCACCAATTCACTAATAATCTCTGTCCCTTAGTAGACAAGGTGAAAAAAGGGACTAAGGCTAAGGCCCCACGTTGTGGAAAAAAGTTGCCTTTTTTGTTGCAATTTTTGTTGCGTAAACGAAGCTCTAAGCATTCACACGATGTAATGCGGCACTGATTCTGGCACGATAACTCGAGTAAGGATCAGTGCTGCATAACAGAATCCCATTGAGTTCAATGGGTTTTGTTTAACGCGTGTAACACATTGAAATCAATGGGAGGCTTTTTAACCCATTGATTTCAATGTGTTACGCACGTTAAACGGAACCCATTGAACTCAAAGGGATTCTGTTTTGCAGTGGAGATTCTCACGCGAGTTATTGTGCCAGTGCTGCGTTACATCGCGTGAATGCCCTGTTATACTTCTCCCTTCTACCCAATCCTCTCATGGCTTTGGCTCAAAAAACAAAGTATAATCTGCAACAAAAAAAGATTTTCCGCAACGTGGGGCCTCAGCCTTAAATATAATAAATGTGGAACTTATTAATCAAAACATAAATATTAACAATTGAAAACACCCCCAAAGGAAATAAACAACAAAGAAAAATTGTCAACGTTGAAATTGCAGCATCAAGAAGACAAATTCTTGGAATTGATAGACATCTTTGTGATAAGCAAATAATAAGAAAATGGAAATAAAATATTCAAAACATCTCAATTTATTCAGTATCAAGTTTGAGTCCCATTTGTAGAAATACACACACTTACACTCCTTGGCATACTATCATTGAGATTGTCTGAGGAATGTTATGTGAGAGTAAATGCACTTGGGTATACAAATCATTCTGACTGGCTGCTGGTGGTTATCTTTGCAATTGTCAACCAATGATGTCCCAGAGATTCTAGATGGGAGACAAGTCTGGAGATGCTGCAAGTTATGGTAGCATGTTTTGGCTATACAGGCTGCTTACAGTAGCACGAGCAACATGCGGCCTGGTGTTGTCCTGTTGAAAGACAGCTCCTGGGACATCTTTGAAGTTACCGCACATTATGCAGCTTCACCCTACACCATAATTCTGGGAGTGGGAACGGTATGACATTCCTTTGTGAAGGTCTCTTTATAGTATTGCTCATATGGTCTCCAGACCAATCTCCTGTTATCAATGCGTCTGAGACAAAAGTGGGGCTCATTTCTGAAGACAATAAACCTCCATTCCAATCTCCATTGGTGTCGTGCTGTGCACCGTAATAGCCTTTGAGAGCACTGATGGGAGGTATATGGAAACCTGTAGCTGGATGTCTGGCTTGTAGGCCAATGTTGTACCAATTAGAGATGAGCGAACACTAAAATGTTCGAGGTTCGAAATTCGATTCGAACAGCCGCTCAATGTTCGTGTGTTCGAACGGGTTTCGAACCCCATTATAGTCTATGGGGAACAGATACTCGTTAAGGGGGAAACCCAAATCCGTGTCTGGAGGGTCACCAAGTCCACTATGACACCCCAGGAAATGATGCCAACACCTCTGGAATGACACTGGGACAGCAGGGGAAGCATGTCTGGGGGCATCTAACACACCAAAGACCCTCTATTACCCCAACATCACAGCCTAACAACTACACACTTTACACACTCAATACCACCTCTCTGACAGTAGGAAAACACCTTGAAACATGTGTATTTGGCACTTGCAGTGAGGAGAGCATGTCATCAGCAGTGAATTTGGCCCTTGTAGTAAGTTGAGGTTGGCACCAACATTTGTTTTGAAAATCAGGGTGGATTGAGCCTCTAACCAGCAGAGTTTGGGCAAATTCATGGTGGAGGGAGCCTCTAAACACCCCAGTTTGGGCAAATTCATGGTGGAGGGAGCCTCTAAAAACCCCAGTTTGGACCAATTCATGGTGGAGGGAGCCTCTAACCAGCCCAGTTTGGGCAAATTCATGGTGGAGGGAGCCTCTAACCAGCCCAGTTTGGACCAATTAATGGTGGAGGGAGCCTCTAACCAGCCCAGTTTGGACCAATTAATGGTGGAGGGAGCCTCTAACCAGCCCAGTTTGGACCAATTAATGGTGGAGGGAGCCTCTAAACAGCCAAGTTTGGACCAATTCATGGTGGAGGGAGCCTCTAAAAACCCCAGTTTGGACCAATTCATGGTGGAGGGAGCCTCTAAACAGCCCAGTTTGGGCAAATTCATGGTGGAGGGAGCCTCTAACCAGCCCAGTTTGGACCAATTAATGGTGGAGGGAGCCGCTAAACAGCCCAGTTTGGACCAATTCATGGTGGAGGGAGCCTCTAAAAACCCCAGTTTGGACCAATTCATGGTGGAGGGAGCCTCTAAAAAACCCAGTTTGGACCAATTCATGGTGGAGGGAGCCTCTAACCAGCCCAGTTTGGACCAATTAATGGTGGAGGGAGCCTCTAAACAGCCAAGTTTGGACCAATTCATGGTGGAGGGAGCCTCTAAAAACCCCAGTTTGGACCAATTCATGGTGGAGGGAGCCTCTAACCAGCCCAGTTTGGACCAATTAATGGTGGAGGGAGCCTCTAACCAGCCCAGTTTGGACCAATTAATGGTGGAGGGAGCCTCTAACCACCCCAGTTTGGACCAATTCATGGTGGAGGGAGCCTCTAAACAGCCAAGTTTGGACCAATTCATGGTGGAGGGAGCCTCTAAAAACCCCAGTTTGGACCAATTCATGGTGGAGGGAGCCTCTAACCAGCCCAGTTTGGGCAAATTCATGGTGGAGGGAGCCTCTAAACAGCCCAGTTTGGGCAAATTCATGGTGGAGGGAGCCTCTAACCAGCCCAGTTTGGACCAATTAATGGTGGAGGGAGCCGCTAAACAGCCCAGTTTGGGCAAATTCATGGTGGAGGGAGCCTCTAAACAGCCCAGTTTGGACCAATTCATGGTGGAGGGAGCCTCTAAAAAACCCAGTTTGGACCAATTCATGGTGGAGGGAGCCTCTAAACAGCCCAGTTTGGGCAAATTCATGGTGGAGGGAGCCTCTAACCAGCCCAGTTTGGACCAATTAATGGTGGAGGGAGCCTCTAAACAGCCAAGTTTTGGGAAATTCATGGTGGAGGGAGCCTCTAACCAGCCCAGTTTGGACCAATTAATGGTGGAGGGAGCCTCTAAACAGCCCAGTTTGGACCAATTCATGGTGGAGGGAGCCTCTAAACAGCCCAGTTTGGGCAAATTCATGGTGGAGGGAGCCTCTAAAAAACCCAGTTTGGACCAATTCATGGTGGAGGGAGCCTCTAACCAGCCCAGTTTGGGCAAATTCATGGTGGAGGGAGCCTCTAAACAGCCCAGTTTGGGCAAATTCATGGTGGAGGGAGCCTCTAACCAGCCCAGTTTGGACCAATTAATGGTGGAGGGAGCCGCTAAACAGCCCAGTTTGGGCAAATTCATGGTGGAGGGAGCCTCTAAACAGCCCAGTTTGGACCAATTCATGGTGGAGGGAGCCTCTAAAAAACCCAGTTTGGACCAATTCATGGTGGAGGGAGCCTCTAAACAGCCCAGTTTGGGCAAATTCATGGTGGAGGGAGCCTCTAACCAGCAGAGTTGTGGGAAAGCAGGGTGGAGGGAGCCTCTAACCAGCAGAGTTGGTGGAAATCAGGGTGGAGGGAGCCTCTAACCAGCAGAGTTGGGGGAAATCATGTTGGAGGGAGCCTAGTATTAGCAGAATTGTGCAACGCTTATGGTGGATGAGTATGAGGATGCGGAGGAATTGGAGAGGTTGAGTACAGACATGGAGTTTCATGTTGGGGTGCTTTACACAGGTGGGCACAAAAATGAAGGCTCTATCCAGTGGTGGTTCATTTTTATCAAAGTGAGCCGGTCGGCACTCTCAGCTGACAGACGGGTGCGCTTGTCAGTGATGATGCCACCGGCTGCACTGAACACCCTCTCAGATAGGACGCTGGCGGCAGGACAGGACAGCACCTCCAAGGCATATAGGGCAAGTTCAAGCCACAGGTCCAACTTCGACACCCAATACGTGTAGGGCGCAGAGGGGTCGGAGAGGACAGGGCTGTGGTCGGAAAGGTATTCCCGCAACATGCGCCTATACTTCTCACGCCTGGTGACACTAGGACCCTCCGTGGCGGCACTTTGGCGAGGGGGTGCCATCAAGGTGTCCCAGACCTTAGACAGTGTGCCAGCACATGCGCCGCACTTTCACCAGTAGCTCTGGAACATTGGGGTAGCTCTTTAGGAAACGTTGCACCACTAGGTTGAAGACGTGGGCCAGGCATGGAACATGTTGGAGTCCGGCAAGCTCCAGAGCTGCTACCAGGTTCTGGCCGTTATCACAAACGACCATGCCTGGGCCCAGGTGCAGCGGCTCAAACCATATTGCCGTCTCATCGAGGAGGGCATCCCTCACCTCGGAGGCAGTGTGCTGTCTGTCCCCCAAGCTGATCAGCTTCAGCACAGCCTGCTGACGTCTACCAACGCCAGTGCTGCAACGTTTCCAACTCGTAGCTGGGGTCAATCTAACAGCGGAGGAGGAGGCGGTGGCGGAGGAGGAGGCGGTGGCGGAGGAGGAGGCGGTAGAGGAGGAGGAGGAGGGGGGTGTTCTTCTCGTGTCCCTGCCAGGAATGTTAGGCGGGGAGACGAGGTACACCGGGCCAGTTTGGGAAGCAGTCCCAGCCTCAACTACATTCACCCAGTGTGCCGTCAGTGAAATGTAGCGTCCCTGTCCGCATGCACTTGTCCACGCGTCGGTGGTCAAGTGGACCTTTGTGCAAAGCGCGGAACTAAGGGCCCGCCTGATGTTGAGTGACACGTGCTGGTGCAAGGCGGGGACGGCACAGCGGGAGAAGTAGTGACAGCTAGGGACGGCATAGCGAGGTGCCACAGTTGCCATCAGGTCCAGGAAGGCGGGAGTTTCAACAAGCCGGAACGCCAACATCTCCTGGGCCAGCAGTTTAGCGATGTTGGCGTTCAAGGCTTGCGCGTGTGGGTGGTTAGCAGTGTATTTCTGCCGCCGCTCCAATGTCTGAGAGATGGTGGGTTGTTGTAAAGAAACGCCTGATGGTGCCTTTGATGGTGCAGGAGAAGGAGATAAGACAGGACCAGGGGAGGATGAGGTAGAAGTCAACAAAGTGGCGGAGGCAGATGAAGTGGTGTCCTGGCTCGTCCTCTGGAGTGCATCGCCAGCACAGTCAGCAGTGGCAGTGGCAGAGGCAGAGGCAGTGGCAGTGGCAGTGGCGTGAACGGCAGGCGGCCTTTGTCCTGCCGTTGCTGCCTGCCACTGATTCCAGTGCTTGGATTCCAAATGACGGCGCATTGAAGTGGTGGACAGGTTGCTCTTCTCAGAGCCCCTAATCAATTTCGAGAGGCAAATTGTGCAGACAACACTATATCTGTCCTCGGCGCATTCCTTGAAAAAACTCCACACCTTCGAGAAACGTGCCCTCGAGGTGGGAGTTTTTCGGGGCTGGGTACGAACTGGAACATCTTGGGAGATTCCGGGTGTGGCCTGGCTTCGCCTAAGCTGCTGACCTCTGCCTCTGCCTCTAGCTACCCTTTTTGGTGCTGCACCTGCCTCAACATCCACACTACTTTCCCCGCTTGACATCCCCCCTGTCCAGGTCGGGTCAGTGTCCTCATCATCCACCACTTCCTCTTCCAACTCCTGTCTCATCTCCTCCTCCCGCACAATGCGCCGGTCAACTGGATGCCCTGACGGCAACTGCGTCACATCATCGTCGATGAGGGTGGGTTGCTGGTCATCCACCACCAAATCGAACGGAGATGGAGGAGACTCTAGTGTTTGAGCATCTGGACACAGATGCTCCTCTGTTAGGTTCGTGGAATCGTGACGTGGAGAGGCAGGTTGAGGGACAATGAAAGGAGCGGAGAACAGCTTTGGGGAGTAGGGACAGTTTGGGTTATTGTTCTGTAAAGCTTCGGAATTTTGGGAGGAAGGAAGACAAGACTGTTGGGTAATAGGAGGAGAGGAGGCAGAGTCTGACTGGCTGCTGGACAATGTGCTGTAAGCGTTCTCTGACAGCCATTGCAAGACCTGTTCCTGGTTCTCGGGCCTACTAAGGTTTGTACCCTGCAGTTTAGTTAATGTGGCAAGCAACCCTGGCACTGTGGAGTGGCGCAATGCTTGCTGCCCCACAGGAGTAGGCACGGGACGCCCTGTGGCTTCACTGCTACCTTGCTCCCCAGAACCATTCCCCCGACCTCGCCCACGGCCTCGTCCACGTCCCTTTCCGGGAGCCTTGCGCATTTTGAATTCCTAGTTAGAAATTGGCACTGTATACCAGTAGTAAAAATTGTGGGTGCACGTAACCCCAATATATTCTTTGAATTCCCAGTCAGACACTGGCACTATATGGCAGTAGCAAGAAATGAGGGTATTTGTATTCCCAATATACTCTTTGAATTCCCAGTCAGACAATGGCACTGTATACCAGTAGTAAAAATTGTGGGTGCACGTAACCCCAATATATTCTTTGAATTACCAGTCAGAAACTGGCACTATATGGCAGTAGCAAGAAATGAGGGTATTTATAACCCCAATATATTCTTTGAATTCCCAGTCAGACAATGGCACTGTATACCAGTAGTAAAAATTGTGGGTGCACGTAACCCCAATATATTCTTTGAATTACCAGTCAGAAACTGGCACTATATGGCAGTAGCAAGAAATGAGGGTATTTGTATTCCCAATATATTCTTTGAATTCCCAGTCAGACAATGGCACTGTATACCAGTAGTAAAAATTGTGAGTGCACGTAACCCCAATATATTCTTTGAATTACCAGTCAGAAACTGGCACTATATGGCAGTAGCAAGAAATGAGGGTATTTGTATTCCCAATATATTCTTTGAATTCCCAGTCAGACAATGGCACTGTATACCAGTAGTAAAAATTGTGGGTGCACGTAACCCCAATATATTCTTTGAATTACCAGTCAGAAACTGGCACTATATGGCAGTAGCAAGAAATGAGGGTATTTATAACCCCAATATATTCTTTGAATTCCCAGTCAGACAATGGCACTGTATACCAGTAGTAAAAATTGTGGGTGCACGTAACCCCAATATATTCTTTGAATTACCAGTCAGAAACTGGCACTATATGGCAGTAGCAAGAAATGAGGGTATTTGTATTCCCAATATATTCTTTGAATTCCCAGTCAGACACTGGCACTATATGGCAGTAGCAAGAAATGAGGGTATTTGTATTCCCAATATATTCTTTGAATTCCCAGTCAGACAATGGCACTGTATACCAGTAGTAAAAATTGTGGGTGCACGTAACCCCAATATATTCTTTGAATTACCAGTCAGAAACTGGCACTATATGGCAGTAGCAAGAAATGAGGGTATTTATAACCCCAATATATTCTTTGAATTCCCAGTCAGACAATGGCACTGTATACCAGTAGTAAAAATTGTGGGTGCACGTAACCCCAATATATTCTTTGAATTCCCAGTCAGACACTGGCACTATATGGCAGTAGCAAGAAATGAGGGTATTTGTATTCCCAATATATTCTTTGAATTCCCAGTCAGACAATGGCACTGTATACCAGTAGTAAAAATTGTGGGTGCACGTAACCCCAATATATTCTTTGAATTCCCAGTCAAACACTGGCACTATATGGCAGTAGCAAGAAATGAGGGTATTTGTATTCCCAATATATTCTTTGAATTCCCAGTCAGACAATGGCACTGTATACCAGTAGTAAAAATTGTGGGTGCACGTAACCCCAATATATTCTTTGAATTACCAGTCAGAAACTGGCACTATATGGCAGTAGCAAGAAATGAGGGTATTTATAACCCCAATATATTCTTTGAATTCCCAGTCAGACAATGGCACTGTATACCAGTAGTAAAAATTGTGGGTGCACGTAACCCCAATATATTCTTTGAATTACCAGTCAGAAACTGGCACTATATGGCAGTAGCAAGAAATGAGGGTATTTGTATTCCCAATATATTCTTTGAATTCCCAGTCAGACAATGGCACTGTATACCAGTAGTAAAAATTGTGGGTGCACGTAACCCCAATATATTCTTTGAATTCCCAGTCAGACACTGGCACTATATGGCAGTAGCAAGAAATGAGGGTATTTGTATTCCCAATATATTCTTTGAATTCCCAGTCAGACAATGGCACTGTATACCAGTAGTAAAAATTGTGGGTGCACGTAACCCCAATATATTCTTTGAATTCCCAGTCAGACACTGGCACTATATGGCAGTAGCAAGAAATGAGGGTATTTGTATTCCCAATATATTCTTTGAATTCCCAGTCAGACAATGGCACTGTATACCAGTAGTAAAAATTGTGGGTGCACGTAACCCCAATATATTCTTTGAATTCCCAGTCAGACACTGGCACTATATGGCAGTAGCAAGAAATGAGGGTATTTGTATTCCCAATATATTCTTTGAATTCCCAGTCAGACAATGGCACTGTATACCAGTAGTAAAAATTGTGGGTGCACGTAACCCCAATATATTCTTTGAATTACCAGTCAGACACTGGCACTATATGGCAGTAGCAAGAAATGAGGGTATTTGTATTCCCAATATATTTTTTGAATTCCCAGTCAGACAATGGCACTGTATACCAGTAGTAAAAATTGTGGGTGTATATAGCCCCAATTCTATTGCTAGGGGACTTGCAGGGTATTTCTGGGGTGAAGGTGGGGGGGCACACCGTTGGAACGGGTATCGGGGTATATATCGGGTATACGGGAATACACTGACAGTGTATTCCATTCAGGATCCTGGGAAAGCTGGGTTGCGGCGATTGAGCCCGTCAGTGCCACGTTACACTGACAAGCTTCTCCCTGGAATTTAGCTCTTACAAGAGCTGTTGGTTGTCTTCTCCTTCCTATCCTAGCCTGTCCCTGCCTACCCAGAATCTAAGCCCTAGCTAGCTGGACGGAAACCTCCGTCCTCGGTGAATTGCAAGCTCAGAATGACGCGAACCTGAGCGGCGCTGTTCTTTTAAATTAG
The DNA here is from genome assembly GCF_031893055.1 of Leptodactylus fuscus. Taxonomy (NCBI): domain Eukaryota; kingdom Metazoa; phylum Chordata; class Amphibia; order Anura; family Leptodactylidae; genus Leptodactylus; species Leptodactylus fuscus. The sequence goes on from NC_134266.1 coordinate 222,809,735, forward strand.
AGGTCACATGTTTTCGGCAGCCAATGGGTTTTGCCTACTTTTCTCAACGTCACCGGTGTCGTAGTTCCTGTCCCACCTACCCTGCGCTGTTATTGGAGCAAAAAAGGCGCCAGGGAAGGTGGGAGGGGAATCGAGTAATGGCGCACTTTACCACGCGGTGTTCGATTCGATTCGAACATGCCGAACAGCCTAATATCCGATCGAACATGAGTTCGATAGAACACTGTTCGCTCATCTCTAGTACCAATGCCTTCTGATGGTTTGTATTAATACTGTTTGCCACCATAGGCTTGGAGTGTAATGTCTAATCTCACTTGCAGACAGAATAGATCACTGCACACCATTATTCCCGTCAAATGATCCATCCATGCCGAGGTTCACCTCTGTGCACTTATTCCTGCCATTCCAGTTCTTTCTCCCAACCACTAGGACAGGAAACGTAGATCTGTGATGACATCTTGGCCAATGTGCGTAGTAATCTGCCGGGTAATAAACTAAGGTCTCACAGTTGAAGGATTCTGTCCGTCTCAATTTGCAACAAGTGGTGATAATTGGCACATCGATGATCATATCACACACCTTGATCCAATTTTTGAGGTTTCACGTGGATAAACATCTTTGCTTTCAGTCTGATTTCTATGGCCTTCTCACGTGCCACAGATTGGAGATAAATGCTTGAAAATTTGATCACTTGCAGATCTTAGGGACATCTGCCACTTTCTCAATCTGCATAACCTTATGGCTTGTCCTTTTTGGTGTTGCAATTTCAATATTGAAAAGTGACAATAAACATATTAGGTATAAGTACATTAGAAAATTCCCTCAATATTAAAGCACAAAAGCAATTTTTCTGTATGGTGTATGCTATAATGGGAAAACAATCAAATGCCCAAATCACAGTTTTTTCACTTCTTTCACTCCCGAAGGACAATGGAATTAAAATTTGATCAAAAACTCGCATGTAAAACTACACAAAGATAAGAGCCATTTCGCAACGTACATAAAATATATATATATGAATATCTTACCAGTGTCAGAATATGGTAATGTAAAGGATTTTTTTTTTTCAAACTTCTCAATTTTTTTAAAAAGATATTAAAACAAAAACTTGATACAATTGGTATTATTGTACTTTTCGCAGATTAATGATAAAGTGTCAAAACCCATTCCTAATTTTTTTAAGCCTCTCAGAACATGGTAAATATTAGATGGTGCTACTAGGAAACCCAACTTGTCCTTCAAAATACAAGCTAGTGTATGGGTATTTTGAGGAAACAAAAAAAAATGTTATGGGTCTTGGAAGACTGGAAGGAAAAAAAAAGATAAAATGGAAAATCCTTATCCTCAAGAGGTTAAGTAGTTTTGATCTACAAATTTTACATGTTTTGTGATATATCATGATTTTCTTTAATATACATTGTGTAAGCTGATGGCTGGTCAGGTAATGGAGGGGTGTACATCTCACCCAGACTACTCAGGTGGGTGAGATGAGAAAACTCCAGGAATGTTTGTTCTCAGCAGACAACTTTCGTCTGCTGAGCATTTTGGTAAATGCTCAGTATTGGGCTGGATTTTTAGGAATGGCAGGTAGGTTGGCAGTGGGACCTGTCATTCCACCCCCCTCCAGTCCACACTTTGGGGATGTTACATTACAGCAGTGACTCAGCTGCAGAGAGTCTACTCTTCAAGGAAGCTTAAGAAGCCAGCTCCAACAGCAACACTTTGGGCAGAGCTTGGCTGGAGTGCCAAACAGAGAGGTCATGTTTTTGGAGCTGTGTCCTGAATGATTCTACTGGCTTTTGATTTCTGTTATCCTAGATGAGGTAACCTATTCTATGTTTAGTTAGAGACTAGCCGGGCAGGTATTTATTTTTGTATTGTTTCCGTTTGTTGCTGCACTATATTTTTGAGTGAAAATAAACTCTACCTTTGTTTTGGACTAAAGAATCTGGACCTGTGTGTCTATGCCACCCCACCTAGCAACCCCAGACCCTGACAATTGACACACGTGGACAAAATTGTTGGTACCTTTCATGCAAGAAATAACCCACAATGGTCACTGCAATAACTTGAAATTGACAAAAGTATTGATAAATTTACATTTACTTAAAATCAGACATTGCTTTTGAATTGTGGTTCCACAGAATAATTTTAATAATACAAACTAATGTAACTGGTTTGGACAAAAATGATGTTACCCCTAGAAAAGATTGAAAATAATTTGACCATAGGGACATGTTAAATTAAGATGTGTTCTGTAATAATCATCACAGGCTTCTTCATATTTGTAAGACCTGGGTCACATCTGCGTTCAGTATTCAATTCGAGTTATGCAGAGAGAAGTCATGAAGTACTGTCCTCTCTGCATGTTCCATGCAGACACCGCACAGAAAACACACGGACCCCATTATAGTCTATGGGGTCTGTGTGCTTTCATAAGCTCACCGCTTGTCAATGCTTCCAGGATTCCGTTTCAGGGTCCCCATGTGGACTCACCAAATAGAATAGTGAACACAGATGTGAACCAGGCTTAACCGTCAGTCTGCATATTTAGAGGGTGAAACGTAGCCCCTGCGCTGTTTGGTATCATGGTGTGCACCACACTCAACATGGACCAAAGGTAGCTGAGGAGGAGTTGTCTCAGGAGATTGGAAAGAAAACTATAGACAATCATGTTAAACATAAAAGCTAGCGGACCATCTCCAAGCAGCTTGATGTTTCTGTTACTACAGTTGCACATAGTATTCAGAAGGTTAAAAGTCTACATGTTTGAAGAGACAAATGGTAACTAAAGAGCCCAGAGCAGCTTCCAAAGGTCAAAGATCAGAGATAAACTCTAAGGTCAAAGTACATCAGTGTCAGATTGCACCATCCATTGCTTTCTTTGCCAAGGTGGACTTAAATGGGGTGGTCACTTTAAAACCAATAATGAGAGACCAATAGTATTGTTTGTAGAATAAAAAGTTGTACAATTTTACAATATACTTTCTGTATCAATTCCTGATGGTTTCCTAGATCTCTGCTTGCTGTCATTCACCCTGCTTACAACCAATAGATGAAAATTAGTCCATGGTCACGTGATGAGCAGAAAGGTGCACAGCTCGTTACCAGGCAGAGATTACTGATTACTGTCCTGTGATTGTAACGATGTGCACCTATGTGTTCATCACATGATCATGGACTGTAAATCACATGACCATGGACCGTAAATCACATGAGCATGGACTGATTTTTATCAGAATGAATGACAGCAAGCAGAGAGCTAGAAAACCATGAGGAATTTATATAGAAAGTATATTGGAAAATTGTATAACTTTTTATTATACATTCAATACAATTTGTTTCTCAATATCGGTCTGAAAGAGGTCAACCCCTTTAATGAAAGACGACCGATGAAAGAGAATCATAAAAAAGTGAGACTGGAATTTGCCAAAATGCATATTGATAAGCCACAAAACTTCTTGAAGAATGTCATTTGAACAAATGACACAAAACTGGAACTGAGTCACATCAGCTCTGTTCACAGATGCAAAAATGTAGCCTACAAAGAAAGCAACATTGTAAGTATTGTGATATATGGGGAGCCTTGATTTTGGGGCTGCTTTGGCACTGGCACAGGGTGTCTTGAATTTGTGAAGGGTACAATGAAATCTCAAGACTATTAAGGCATTTTAGAGCGAAATGTGCTGCCCAGTGTCAGAAAATTGGTCTCAGCCACAGGTTATGGATCCTTCAACAGGGTAATGGGCCAAAACAGTCAGCAAAAAATAACCAAGAATGGCTAAAGGTTGGTTCACATCCGAGTTGGTATTCCGTCCGGGGGAGTCCACATGGCGACCCTCCTGAACAGAATACCAAACACAATTGCAAGCGCTGTGCAGTAAAAGCACATGAATCGACATAGACTATAATGGGGTCTGTGTGCTTGCTGCCAGATCTCCACACAGAACATGTGGACAGGAAAGTGCTTCGCAATCTACTTTCCTGTCCGTATGTTCTGTGTGGAGATCTGGCAGCAAGCACACGGACCCCATTATAGTCTATGGGGTCCGTGTGCTTTTACTGCACAGCGCTTGCAATTGCGTTTGGTATTCCGTTCGGGGGGGGGGGGGTCCCCATACAAACTCCCTGAATGGATTACCAAACATAGATGTGAACGAAGGGTAAGAGCAAAGTATTGGACAAATCCAAAGTGGCCTTGTATGATCCCTGATCTAATCCTATTGAACATCTGTGGTTGAGCTGAAACATGCCGTCTAGAGAAGTCACCCTTCAAACCTGAGACAGCTGGAGCAGTTTGCACACGAGGAGTGGGCCACAAGACCTGTGAACAGGGATAGAAGTCTCATGGAGCGCTACCAAAATCACTTTGTTGCAGTGATTGCCTCAAAAGGTTATGCAACAAAACATTAAGTTAAGGCAACCATCATTTCTGTCCAGGCCTGTTTTATTAGTTTATTTTAATTATTTGATTGAACCACAAATTAATTTTAACGCAATGTATGACCTTTATTCGTTGATTTTCAGCAAATTTTAATTTATTAATAGAGATGAGCGAACAGTAAAATGTTCAAGATTCGATATTCGTTTCGAGTAGCCCCTCAATATTCGACTACTCAAATCGAATATCGAACCCCATTATAGTCTATGGGGGGAAAATGCTCGTTTCAGGGGTAGGCAACGTTCAATCAAATTATACTTACCAAGTCTACGAGTGAGGGTCGGGCTGGATCCTCCGAGAAGTCTTCTCCGTGCAGCGTCCCCGCGGCATCTTCCGGCTCTGAATTCACTCTGCCAGGCATCGGCAGAGTCGATGCCTGGCAGAGTGAATTCAGAACCGGAAGACGCCGCGGGGAAGCTGCACGGAGAAGACTTCTAAAGGTAGAAGAAGAACCAGCGTTGATTGGCCGACTGTATAGCATTCGGCCAATCAATGCTGGTTCTGCATTGAACTTTTCCATTCGAATAGCGAGTGGTACTTGATCGAGTACGAGTATTTAGAAAACCGTAGTATTCGATCGAATACCTACTCGATCGAGTACTACTCGCTCATCTCTATTTATTAATAATTTTATCATATTTAAGTTATTTCAATGACCATTGTAGATGTTTCTTTCTTTAATGGAAGGGTAGCAACAATTTTGTCCATGTGTGTCTATACATGCACAATATCACGATGTACCGCCTATCATCTAATGCCTTTTATTAGACATGTCCCTGGTATCCAGTCTTAGACCAGTCAGGTCTTCCACATCAGACTAGAAAGGCTCTGAATAGGGAAGGTGAGGGGGCAATAAGACATGGACGGACTTGTCGTACTGTTCTCTGCAGTATCTTTTACTGTTAATTGATTCTTTTTAAATAAACTAGAAGTAATGACGTTATATATACCTGACTCGTGAGTATGGGGAATCTTCTCCAGTAGAGACATCTCCTCAATTCTTTTCCAAGAGCGAATGGCTATAGGCGACTTAATTTTGACACTGTTAGTGATGTTGTTCAGCAGGAGAAATATGGTGAAAAAGCCAATAAGTATGCCAAGGTTGAATGCCATCCATGAAATTTTGCCAGAAATGATCGCCATTGCTGTAAGGAAACACATGCATATAAAGACCGATGATATCAACTGGCCCGGGTCATTGCCAGGAACTTGTATAAAATGCTCTAGAGCAGACTAGGATTAGATAAATATGGCCACTTCCCTTCAGAAACAGTGCCTTACCCTTTAAATGGATGTGGCTGAGCTGTAATACTATACACAGCCAGGTGGGGCACTGTTTATGGAAAAAGGCAGCCACGTTTTTGCAATGTCATAGAACACCTTTGAGGCTAAACTAAATTTATCTACAAAAAGAGGCGCAAATGTCAAAAGTAACGTCAATATATCACTATCCTGCACTACTTATTTACTTAAAGGAGTGATCCTACTATCACAAAGTATGACCAATTCACAAGATAGGAGACAAGAGTGTGATTGTTGGAGGTGGTGTCCCCCACTGGAAAGAAATAATGGTTGCCCTTGTCTGTCTGTGGGACGGACGCTGCACTTGGGTATCTCAGTCAGTTCCATATAGATTGAATAAAATTCCAACGCACATGAACTGACATTCTGGTCCTCCATCTTGGTTTCTGTTTACTTTCCTGCAGCCTTTCACTGTTTAGTGGTGTTAAATACGACTATCACTAGGTTCACACTAGTATTTGAGTCTCAGTATGAGACTCCATCCCCCATCCCACTTAAAACTGTAGCAAAGAAAAGTCCAAGTGAAAACCCAGCAAACCCCATTATAGTTTATCAGGTCTTAGGGTTTCTGTGGGTAACCACTTTTTAAGTAGAGAAGCCAGGTTTGCATTTTTTAGGTCCCCAAGCCGACCCGAAGGAATGGTATTCCAAATGCTAGTGCCAACCTAGTGTAAGGCCAATGTGGGGAAATGGATCAGTGGTGGATATAGACAGTAAAGTGTCCCTGTGCAGGGAGCATAATGGGTCGGATGTACTAACACTAGCTAAAAGTAAGACTGATCAAACTGAAGTTACATTCACAGAACTTGATTAATGAACATCACACGGCAGCATTGAATATCAGTGAGGGCTATTCACATTGTAACGGACTGTCAAATGTAGGTCATGTCCTATTTTTATTCAGTTTTGCATCCTTCTATACACTGAAATGTATGGGGGATCCATGAAAATGGATAGTAATCCGTTTGTGTCCTGTTTGTGGCTGGGCAATGTCATTTCTTTTAACAGACTTCGCTTGGAAGCAGTAATGTCACTGTCAGTAAATGGGGGCTATTCACATGCCCGTTATTTTGCCAGTCCATTGTCACAGCCCTTAATCTATATTCACATATCAATTAATAATGGCAGTGTGACATCTATATTTTTAATGTCTGTAGGTCAATTATACCTACGGAAACGCTGGCGGTTTCCCCATAGGAATAATTGTAACAGAAAGTCCACGGAGGGAAACTCCAGGAACTTTCTGTTTAAAGCACTGCAGGAAGAATGGAGATGCGTTGCTGCTGCTTTTTAGCTGCGGGATTATCCCGTGGGGTCTTAACCTTAGGCTCCATGCGCACAACCTTTGTAGTTTTTCACTTCTAGCACTCTGACCAATTATTTTCGGACCTATGCATGCATCAGTGAGGGTAAAACTCAGGACCTGTCCATTTTCTAGCCTGGGCTCACTTAGAACAGTGAATGGGGCCATGGAGGTTCAGATGGCACATGGATTTCATTTATCTGCCACCCTGTTCAAACACGGCCTAGCCACATGCACACAGGTATGTACATATTGCCTAAAAGTGTACCTAGGGGGGCCCTTGAGGAGCTATTCAGGCATTCGCCCCTGATATGGGCACACTCTCCTATATGCCACTCACCAAACCATTTTTGTAAAATGTCATGCACATATATGCTAACATTACTATGAACTGTATGTATACATTAATAAATAAAAAAAACCTCAAAGAAAGAATGGAAAAATTCAGAAAAAAAATTAGAAAGAGAACGTGGCACCAGGATGACCTTCATATGTTTATTTACATCTATAATAGTAGGTAAGTGAACAGGTAAGAGTCAGTGTGAAACATGGTTCATATCAAAGAGGCCTAATAATTGATATTATATACTGTATTAGAATAGGCGTGTACATATGATATTTCCTACTTTGGCCATTCTGGCTAATCCCATCGCAGAAAAAAATCTGCAGCGGAAACCGTTGCGTTTTTGTAAATCACAGCATGTCATGTATACCTATGGAAATGCCAGAAGATTCCCTATAAGTGTAATAGAAGCAGAAAGTATGTGAAAAACGCTGTTGAAAAAACTGCGATATGTTTATGCCGTAGTCTTTTCCACAGTTTTTCGGCTGCGGCTTGCTACTTCGGGCTTAGCCTTGAACTCAGTTTAAAAATTTCTAAACAAAGAGCATTGTTTTTCTCAATCTGACATATGATTTTTTGGAAGAAAAAAATGGTCATATTCCAATTTCTATTCATAAATATCTACTTCTTTACATGAAATCTGATATACATCTCCATTTTAGAAAACAGAAATACTTTAAAGAGGACCTTTCATCAGATTGGGCACAGGCAGTTCCATATACTGCTGGAAAGCCGACAGTGCGCTGAATTCAGCGCCCCTGATCTGTGCCCCGGGTAAAGCGCTATTGGTCCCGGTACTGTAGCTCTTTACAGTCCTTCTACACAGCAGCGCCTATCGCACTGTACAGTGTGAGCGGGGAGGAACACCCCCTCCCTCTGCTTACAGTGCTCGTCCATAGACGAGTATTATCAGGGGGGGGAGGGGGCGTTCCTCCCCGCTCACACTCTACAGAGCGATTGGCGCTGCTGTGGAGAAGGAGGTTCCTGACAAACTGTCAGAAATGCCCTTCTGACTGTAAAGTGCTACGGTACTGGGACCGATAGCGCTTTACCCGGGGCACAGATCGGGAAAGCCGATAGTGCGCTGAATTCAGCGCACTGTCGGCTTTCCAGCAGTATATGGAACTGCCTGTGCCCAATCTGATGAAAGGTCCTCTTTAAGCAGCACACAGTGTAAATACTTACTTTTACCAGTAGGTGTCACTCAAGCACAAAGGTGACAACTCAGCACACTAGCCTGAAGAAGGTAACAGCCCGGAAGTAAGAGCAATCACTATTGCAGATGAAATGAGCAGGTTCCTTCTCACCGGTCTGAATTGGGATTTAGTTCTTTCTCATGCAGCATCTGCCAGAAGAACATTTTTGTCACTTTTTAACCTATAATTATAATAAAATACAAACAGGTTAACTGAAGTATAGAAGATGTTTCTACATAGCCATCTAGTGAGATAATGCTGGTGTTAATTCACAGGCAGAAGAATTTTTGCAGAAAATCAGTTTAATTAATCTGAATGGGATATTTTTGGCGGTAAGCATGTGGATTTTTGCAAGGCCCATTCAGATGAAGTGTTATATTTCTGCAGTAAATCTACCACAAATGAATATACCCATAACCAGGCAAAGAGCAAAAGCATGGCAAGCAATGTACAGTAGTCAGAAGGTAAGAAAGTATATAATGACAGTATATACGGACAGATAACCCCACTACATAACACTATAATGTGGGCTATACTGGATACTATACTATTAGGTCACTATATGGTGTGACTATTTGTAATGACGTTATGGAAATACCCTATACATGTAGTTTGGGGTGTGTGGCCATGATATATGTACTGCATGACAATCCTTCATTCTAATATTAATGATTGTGAATTACGCAGAGTCCATCCCATCCTTTACCCCAAGGCTGTGATTGTGATGTAATACTTTAACGAAGCCCCATTGTTCTCTCCAAGATGAGAAGGTAACACATAACAAGAGAAGAGCATTAGAAGATGACTTTATCCTAAATCACTGCATTCACATCCCAGATATAAAAGTTTTAACATAGAGATCACACTTTGGGCTCTGTTCACATTTGCATTTTTTTTTATTTCCAATATTCTTCTCTATAGTAGGAACAGAACAACACAAATGATGGCAGAGCTGGATTTGTGATAGAACAGCCTGATAGACTCCATTGATTATAATGGGACCTGTCAGGTTTCCGCCATGGTGTCTGTCCTTTAGTAATGCAGCATTCTGCTGACTGACACAGATCAATACATTTAGCATAAGCATTCTGAGTTATTTAAAGGGATCCTATCATTAAAAAGCAATTTTTTTGTGACTAACATAAAGGAATAGCCTTAAGAAAGGCTATTCTTCTCCTACCTTTAGATGTCTTCTTCTCCCCGCCGTTTGGTATAAATACTGTTTTTTGTCGGTATGCAAATGAGTTCTCTTACAGCACTGGGGGCGTCCTCAATGCTGTGAGAGAACTCTCCAGCGCCGCCTCCATCTTCTTCAGGAATTGTTTCTTCACGCATCTTCTTCCGGAATGGGGGTCAAACTTCTAGGCCTCGGGCAGAGCCGACTGCGCTTGCCCGCGTCCACAAGAAAAATAGTTACTTACACAGTAAGTCAGCTCTGCCCGAGGCCTAGAAGTTTGACCCCTAGCGCTGGAAGAAGACGCGTGAAGAGGCCGTTCCTGAAGAAGATGGAGGCGGCGCTGGAGAGTTCTCTCACAGCACTGTGGACGTCCCCAGTGCTGTTTGAGCACTGGGGCCCGCCTCCAGTGCTGCGAGAAAATTCATTTGCTTACTGACGAAAACCAGGATTTCTACCGAGCGGCTGCGCAGAGAAGACATCTAAAGGTAGGAGAAGAATAGCCTTTCTTAAGGCTATTCCTACCTGTTAGTCACAAAAAAAATGCATTTTAATGATAGGATCCCTTTAAATACAAATCTAAAACTTCAATGTATTAAACCATTAAACCATGTGCTTCCAAAAATAGACCTTTTTTTATAGTTTGATACATCAGTCACACAAGCCTTATGTTTTATCATATTTGAGTCACACAGGCCATGGTAGAATCATATCTGCTGATCTTGGCCATAGGGATAGATAAGAATATGTTCATACACCAGGGATGGAAGAGGAATTTGAGGGGGACTTCAACCTCAAAATCCTCTTCCATTCTGCTCCCTCCGAGTTTTCGGCCACGGCTTTCACCTGCTGATTCAGTTCAGATGAATGAGCCTTATCAGTGTCTTTCCCCATGGATTCCCCATGGAACCAGCTTACAATATCTATATGGAAAACGCCAGGGTTTCCGTACGTATAACTGACAGTCTGCCATTTTTGAAATCGCAACATTTCTGCTCCAGATTTTGTCTGCAATGTGTGGCTGGGATTCGTCACGAGTGGTTACAAATTGGAAAACATAAAGGAATCATCTGTCTCCCTAATGCTCAACCACTCCTGGCTTTGGCTCAAAAAAAAAAAATGCAGCAAAATCTGCAACAGAAAAAAAGCAGCTTTTCCACAACATGGGGCTTCAGCCTGAAGCCCCACATAGCAGTGGTGGAAAAAAAACACAGCATTTTACAGTACCAGCAAAGTGAATGAGACTTCATTAATCTCATCCACACACTGCGGAAAAAAATCTGCATCGAAAAAATCTGCATTTTTGAAAACCAGAGTATTTTAGCTGTGGAATCGCAAGTTATTTTATCTAAATATTTAACATGGGAAGAAAAATGCAGCAGAAATTCGATGGAAAACACTGCAGAATACGCTATGCATTTTGCTGTGGTTTATAGCTGTGTTTTGCTACATGGGGTCGTAACCTAAAACACTTGCATAGTATTTTTTACAGAATTTTTCACAATGAGAAAAATGTTTATACAGGAATCCTAACACGATGAATATTCATCTCAAGAGACCACTATATGAGATAAATGACTTAGACTCAAACTAAAAACTGCGGCATTACAGTAATATATACGCCTGTAAGAAAATATCAAGTATTTCTGGAGAATAATCTCAGTAGGAGACATGTATGTCAGTGATATACAAAGCAGACGTGAGTTTGTCACTTGGCACTATGCATTGCGACGTCCTTGCTGCAGTTTTACATATAACTTCATGTAAATTTACTGCCTTATTTAAAGTTAACTCAGTACCACAATGATGCAGCCCCCTCCATGTTTAATGACTGATTCAGCTCTGCTACATCTGTACACACAGACGCCTTGCCTTCATACATTCATTGTACTTACCTGAGGTTTGTAGTGACAGGTGGTGAAGAAAGATACAGCCAGATATTAATTGTCTTTGCGGTGCCCAAGGCTGCTTACAGTCACTAGGGATTCCCTTGGAATAGATGTGTTATACAGATGATGCACATCACGACTCCTGAAAGGACAAATGAAAATGAGAGAATATTAGTAGTATTAAGATTATTGCTCTTCTGCATTAGGATCTGAAGCAATGAGCGCTGTGCATCCACCCGATGACTGCAGAGCTGCTCTGCCTGTACTCACACAAGACATGTCACACACTGTGCACTCACTGTCAGTGTCACAGCCTATGAGCTCCGCACAGCGACAATGCTGCTTCCTACACCACGTCAAGAAACAGGCAAGGAGAGAGCCAATCCAACCCTACAACCTCACATTTCCAGCTCTCATTGAACACACCCAGCCAAGGCTTAGAGTCAAAGTGCAAATACCTGAACTGCTTCTTCTTAGGGATGATTCACAAGATTGACAGGAAAAGCAGATACTTGGCGAGATACGGTATATACCAGTATAGTCACTTACAGTAAATGTTTAGATCACAAACATTCAGTAAATCATTTCCTGGGACACAATGAGAGTTCACGCATCTGCCTAGATTACATGTAAAGATGTGCATGTGGGTGCTAATACTCTGCCTGCGCAATATCTATTAGTGCTTATTCACACAGGCTTAAACAGCCAAGTGCTACACGTGTTTTTAATGGACAGCATGAGGCCCCATAGAATGGATCTTTTTACATTTTTTTTTTTTTTTAACGGTCCATGTGACTGATCCATTAAAGGGATTTTATCATTAGAACCCATCCTTTGACTTACCACCACGTTGGAATAGCATTAAGAAAGGCTATTGTTCCCCTACCTTTATAATTCTGCTCCGCACCACCGTTTCGTTGATATTCCCGGTTTTCGCCATATGAAAATGAGTCTCCAGACAGCACAGGGGGCTTCCCCTGTGCTGCCTGAAGACTCTCCAGTGACTCCCTCCATCTTCTTCTCTGCGTCTTCCTTCAAAAGCGCCGACTGTGCATGTCTGTCGTCCATTTTCTTGTGGCCTCTTACATGAGCATCCGTTCGCCCACAAGAAAATGGCCGACGGACATGTGCAGTCAGCGCTTTCGGATGAAGATGCAGCAAATATGCGGCTAGTAAGGCTATTTTGATGTGGCGACAAGTCAAAAAGGGGTTTTAATGATAGAATCCCTTTAAGTAATAGAACATGACACTTATTGGGCCATTTTCCCAAATCCCTCAATAGACTCAAATCTATGAGGGGTCAGTGAAAACAGATTACTCTCGGTTGTGTACTTTGTCCCTCACCATGTGCACTTTGCCCCTTTTTGGTTATAAAGGCGCCTTTTTTTTTTAAATGGCACAAGTCATAAATACAACCTGAAAAGGATCTTCATTTAGGCTATACACCTTTCCCTCGCCAAGAAGCAAAAGTGGTCAAAGCGGCATTACAGCGTGAAAAAAAGCACAAATGCTTCATAAAATATGTGTAGCGCAGAAAAAGACCTAAAAAAGCTGCAATTTACACCAAAAAGGTTTAGCACCAGACTTTGGGCACAGTTAGGTTTTTGCATGGCAATTTTTACAATAACGTCAGCAGCAGTATCTCTCTTCAATGATACTACAATTCTGTCCTTGCGCTGTTGGCTCTGCCATTTTGGCTTCGGGCTTATAGGCTATTCCAACGTGGGTTAATGAAAAATTAATTTTGTGAAGGATTGAGTCCCTTTAAAGTCCTGTCCAAAAGGTAGGACATCACATTCAGATTGGCTGAAGACAACTGTTTGTTTGTTTTTTTATCGAAGGCCTCTAACAGTGCCAACGTAAACACCACAGTGCATGAAAAAAGTGGGAGTGCCACTAAAAAAAACATGCCCAGGATGCTTGCCAAAAACGTACCCTTTCCCAAAAGGGAAGGGGAAGGGGGTTCCCGACATTATTCTTCCCCACAAGGTCCAAAAGGCACCAAGTGGGGTTGAGTACCAGCGGACAAGCTACTGAAGCAGCAAGTCCTCAAACGTCCTTTTCCCCTTGGGCTGCCACCACCTAGGGTATTAGGGACTGACCTTCATCTAGTTTCTCCTTGGGCTGCCACCACCTAGGATACTCCTGGACTCAGACCAAATACCAGTGTCCGCCCCAGTTGACCCAGGGCGGATCACCAAAGATACAGGAGGGAAGCTCATTACAGACTTCATCTCCCAAACGACCGTCGGGGGCGTCCCAAAAGGGTACAGCATCCCTTCGTCAACACACAAAACAGTGACGAGTGACAAAAAAAAGTGAAAAACAGTTAAATAAGTGGTAAAGTGCCCATCAAAAGCCCGGTTTACCGCCGGATCTATAAAAATTCTCCTGCACTGGTAAACCAGGCATAAGGAGTGGGGTGCTCAAAAAGGTGTGAACTAGTGCCACGCAATGTGCCGAAAACCCGTGGGTTTCCCACACCCAGTGGTCTAAGGCACCCCGGGGGCCACTCTACCCCCAGGGCACGACACTAGAGGCCTTCAAGCGCTTCCCCGGCCCCCAGCCAAGATCCACCGAAGCACCTGGTGGCCGTCTTGCCAGCGTCTGCAGCCTTTACCAGTCTCCTACAGTGGCTGGAGGTGACCACTGGCAGAACCGGTTACTAACTGCGTCCCCCTGCAACATGTTACTGTACTTTTTTCTAGCAGCCAATGTGAGTACTGCAGCAGTTGTCCCACAGACTTGAATGCCCTAAGGATAGGATAGCAATCTCACAAAGCTAAGGATAATCCTTTTAAAGCCTGTATGTGTCATAATGTGATAAAACAAACTTCAAAGTAAATGCAACATGTAAACTCTGCTTTCACATATAATAGAAGAATGTAACAGGGCTAAACATTGAGGACCTAGAACACTAGACTGGAACATTGGCCTTAACACGTGCCCAACCACCTCTGTTACATCTACAACTCTCAGCATGCAGTGGCAGCCTGTGGATATCCTGGAATGGGACAAAACATCATCTGTAGAGTCCGTCACTGGTACAAACCCCACAGATAAGACGCAAAAAAAGAAAAAGATTCAATATTAAAGGGATGGTCCAGTTTCAGCAATTAGATGTTATTGTTTGTATAATAAAAAGATATAACATTTTCCAGTATATTTTCTGTATCAGCTCCTGACGGTTTTCTAGATCTCTGCTTGCTGTCATTCTGTGTTTACTTCCAGTGGATAAAAACCAGTCCATGGTCATGTGATGGACACACGGGTGCACAAGTCGTTACAGTCATCAGACATCTGCCTGGTAACGATCTGTGCACCTGTGTGTTTATCACATGACCATGGACTGTCTATCACATGACCATGGACTGGTATTTATTAGAGATGAGCGAGTAGTTAAATACTCGATATTCGATATTTGTTTCGAGTAGCCCCTCAATATTCGACTACTCGAATCGAATATTGAATCCTATTATATTCTATGGGGGAAAAATGCTCGTTTCAGGGGTAGACAATATTCGATCAAATTATACTTACCAAGTCTACGAGTGAGGGTTGGGCTGGATTCTCCGAGAAGTCCTCTCCACGCAGCGTCCCCGCGGTGTCTTCCAGCTCTGAATTCACTCTGCCAGGCATCGGGCCTGGGCAGAGTCGACTGTGCATGCCCGCAATACTAGAAAATGGCCGCTTACAGTCAAAGCAGCCATTTTATTGTAGCGCGGGCATGCACAGTCGGCTCTGCCCAGGCCCGATGCCTGGCAGAGTGAATTCAGAGCTGGAAGACACCGCGGGGACGCTGCGTGGAGAGGACTTCTAAAGGTAGGAGAAGAACAGGCGTTGATTCACCGACTGTATAGCATTCGGCCAATCAACGCTGGTTCTGCATCGAATTTTTCCATTCGAATAGCGAGTAGTATTCAATCGAGTACAAGTATTTCGAATACCGAAGTATTTGATTGAATACCTACTCGCTCATCTCTAGTATTTATCAAAGAACAACAGCAAGGAGAGATCTTAAAAATCATTAGGAATTGATACAGAAAGTACATTGGAAAATTGTAGAACTTTTCTTTAAACAAGCAATAATATTTTTTTGCTCACATTGGACAACCCTTTTAACATACACGAACAATAGAAATTCTAACTGGATCTTTCATATGAGTTTCATGAATCATTGCTCCTTGTGAATAGAAACTCCCAAACAGGTAGAATTGATGTAGTGATGAGTGAAATTACATTGTGAGCAGAACCAGATTAACAGGTTGGAAAAATGACATTAGCCAGAACCCTAGGTGTGGTGACGGCTCCACCACTGGTTTGTGTCTATTCATAGATAGATATTGGGTATTAATAACTTGCTCTACATCGTGAATCAACTATGTACTAACAGAAATATACTACATGGCTGGCACAGTCCTGCTTCTTGTTTCTTTATAACACTGAGACTATTGATCCTTTTACATTTTTGTAGTTCAGGAAATAAACTCAAAATGGATTTCTTTTGCCCTGAATTTCTGCTTGCCAAATACTTAGACAAAGGCTAGAGTTTTTGTAGCGCTGCTGATTTTAGTGGAATAATAAACCTAGAAATATATGATAAAAGTAAACCGCAAATACAATAATCCTGACTGCTTGTCAGTCTGTACTTTTTTGTTGCAGACTTACGCTGGGTTCACACCTGTGCCTCGGTCTCCGTTCTCAGGTTTCTGTCTTCTGCAGATAGAAGACGGAAACATGTCATGCCGACTCCGGCCGTGAGCGCCGGTGAGCGTTTTGTGCTCTCCGTGGCGAAACCGTTTTTTTTTTTTTTTAACTGGACACAAATTCCTGCATGTCCGATTGTGTCTGGTTAAAAAAAAAAAAAAAAAAAGTTTCACCGCGGAGAGCACAAAACGCTCACGGCCGGACACTTTTCAAACCCATTCAAATGAATGGGTTTGAGAAATGCCTGCAGGTTTCCGTCTCCTGCCAAGTTCCAGGCAGGAAACAGAAACCTGGAAAGCGGAAACACGGGACGCAAATGTGAACAAGCCATAAGTTGTAGTTTGTTGGGCCAAACCCAGGAGTAGATTGAGCAGAAGGTAGAAGTATAAGAACTTCATATATATTTCCCAGTCCTTTTGTAGCCATTCTTGGCTTTGGCTATAAAAAACACAAGTATGCAACAAAAAAAGCTCTACTTACGCAACGTGGGGTGTTAACCAGAATCTGCTTGTTTTCAGCATATCGTGGCATGTTTGTGGGGAACATGGGCTCAAAATGTGATTGTTCATCTTATTAGCCACATGAGACTAGCCTGCTCCCAGTTTATGGCATAGAGAGTCCATATGTCCTGACCTGACCACAACATCAGGGCTATAGTCAGAATTTTTCAAAATTTCCTTGTCTCTACTTTCCAATACATGTGATCAGGTTTTGTCATACAAAAGCAGTACACCATTGAAGGGGAACTGCGCCCTGCTGTGATTTGCAGACTACATATGAGCTCTGATATATACAGCAGGGTCAGTTGCAGTATAGCACTCATGAGCAATGTCACATGAAATAAAGATTAAATCTCTGTGTTGACTGAACTAGTTTGATTTCTTGAATAGGATTAGCAGATATGGATGGACTACAAGGTCATGAAAAAATTTCACTTCCCCTGTGCCTTTAAACAACATAAAATTATAGCCTTAGAGGGGAGCATAACCATATTTAGATATGTAGACAATTAGTAATTAAACAGTTATGCAAATATAAGTATGCATACAGGACCTTGGGGGTTCCGGGCTGGTTCCGACACCAGGTCACATGATCAGAAGCAGCAGTAGCCCCCTGGGTAACTCCGCCTCCTCTCCTGCTTTCTCAGGTAGTTAACTGCGCCATGGAGGATGGTCGAAGACCCCTGGTCCTGCATGAAAAAGCCTTGACGCATGTAAATATAATAAAACTCCCTGGACAATCCCTTTAACAAGCATTACCTATACATTTAATAAGTCATTGGTGTCCTAAGGTCATACACTATGCTGAAGTCATTTTCCACATGTATTTAGAACATATCAGTCAATAATTTGGTTTAGATTCTCCCTTTTAGATGCAAAAACACTACATATTGGTTACCTGTCATTACTGACCTCTTCCCTGGGCTCTTTACATTGCGAATAGCCATGTGCTTTATACTGTATATCTGTACGATACAATGCTGCTCTTCCTTCTCATATGACAAGAATTCTTTCTTCAGGAAGTGAGACAGATAGACGCATAGCAGTCTTTTACAACATCTTAAAACTCACATAGTATGCAGAAAGATGTGGCAGCGCTTCCTGTTTTCATGAACTGAACTTATTACCAGAGCAGAGGTCGACACATAAAGTGAAAGGCTGATTTTCTGGACTAAAACTACAGCAGCTTCCTAACATAAATTCTTATGTAACTTTCTGGTCTGTACAAAGTATCAGTTTACTACATATAAAATATGAAAGCAATATACTGTATATTCTATACAGAGCGCAGTACTTGCAATTCCCACCACTCCCCCCTCCCAATAATATAAGCACTGTGAAGTGTAAGGCTGAGTTCACACAGGGAATTTTGGTCAGGATTTTGAGGCCGTATCCGCCTCAAAATCCTGACCAAAAAGATGGCTCTCATTGAAATCATTGGGAGCCGGTCAGTTCTATTTTCCGGGAGCTGTTTGTTCATTCTTCAGGCGGATTCACTTCACAAATCCGCCTGAAGACACTACCTCCTCCCAACTAAGCCCATTCATTTGGGCCTAATCCGGAGCGGAGTGCGCGACTGGGCGCAGGTGCACTGTATCGGCATCCAGTTGCAGATACCTGTATTTTGACTGGAACCTGAGGCAGCCTCCGTGGCAAATTCCAGTCTAAAATACCCAGTGTAAACTCAGCCTAAGGGGGAGTTCACACGGAGTAACGTGCCACGTGATGTGGCACGTATACAGCGTATGAGACTTTGAGCGCCGTAAACGCTCCCATTGATTTCAATGGGAGAGAGGATCGTATACACCGCGCTATTTTGCGGCCGTGATTTTGCGTGATGTGGCATGTATTGGTGTCCTAAGGTCATACACTATGCTGAAGTCATTTTCCACATGTATTTAGAACATATCAGACAATAAATTGGTTTAGATTCTCCCTTTTAGATGCAAAAACACTACATATTGGTTACCTGCCATTACTGACCTCTTCCCTGGGCTCTTTACATTGCGAATAGCCATGTGCTTTATACTGTATATCTGTACGATACAATGCTGCTCTTCCTTCTCATATGACAAGAATTCTTTCTTCAGGAAGACTGGGCGTTCTCAGTTGGAAAATGCCTGAAGAAGGAGCAGGATTCTTACTTTTTCCGCTAGCAGAAGAAATGTAACTATTGTCTCCCATTGATAAGAAGGGGAGCCAGAATTCAGGTGGAATTTGAGGTGGATTCAGCCTCTAATTAAGCATCAAATTTAGTATGTGTGGCCACTCCCTGAGGGGGAGTTCACACGGAGTAACGTGCCGCGTGATGTGGCACGTATACGGCGTGTGAGACTTTGAGCGCCGTAAATGCTCCCATTGATTTCAATGGGAGAGAGGATCGTATACGCCGCGTTATTTTGCGGCCGTGATTTTGCGGCCGCAAAATAACGCGTCGTATACAATCCTCTCTCCCTTTGAAATCAATGGAGCGTTTACGGCGCTCAAAGTCTCAGACGCCGTATACGTGCCACATCACGCGGCACGTTACTCCGTGTGAACTCCCCCTCAGGGAGTGGCCACACATACTAAATTTGATGCTTAATTAGAGGCTGAATCCACCTCAAATTCCACCTGAATTCTGGCTCCCCTTCTTATCAATGGGAGACAATAGTTACATTTCTTCTGCTAGCGGAAAAAGTAAGAATCCTGCTCCTTCTTCAGGCATTTTCCAACTGAGAACGCCCATTGAAATGAATGGGAATGAGAGCTTTTCTATCGGCGTGGATGAGGAATTTGAGGTGAAATCTGTCAAAATCTGCTTGTGGAAATTTGGAATTTGTCCCTGCCCAATAAAAGCAAAATACAGTGGCTCTATTCTTTAAGTTCAGTGACAAAATCCTTGTAAGTTTTTCATTTTTCAAATTCATGTAGCAGAAATTTTCTGCTGGACAAATTCAACTTCAAATTTCTACATGTGAACATACCCTAATTCCTAAGTATCAGTGCAATATGTAGTACAAATAAAAATCCTGTACAGAACCATCACCACTATTTTGTACCAGCCTAAGTAGTAGGGCTACACAATGATACCATACATATAAATGCCACCATGCAGTACAGTAAATTAATATCAAACTTTAGTGACCAAATAATAATTGTATACATAAAGAAATCTCATAACTGTGCTATATCAAAGGGAAACCAGCATGCTTAGGCTAGGTTCTCATTTGAGTCTCCGTCACAGATTCCAAACCGTTGGAGAGAAAAGTCCTGCACGGATACCAAGTGGTCCCCATTATAGTCTATGGGGTTCACAGGTAACTACTGTTTTAGTGGACAGGCTCTTTGTCATTAGGGTCCCGAACGACGGAGAGCTCAGTGCTTGTGTGAACCTAGCCTTAAAAAGGAGACCTATAGGATTACTGGCATTCTGTGGGTTTCCCTCTTGAGGTAACTTTTTGGCAAGTTAGATTTGTCGTTTACATAGTGACAGCTGCCGTTCAGGTTGCCGGGAAGGATTCACCCCTATACCTGGTAACAATAGCGGATTAGAAGAACCCGAAGAACGGAAACCTAATTGTCTTAAAAAGTGGTTACACATGGAAACCCATGGACCTCATAGACTATAATGGGATCTGCCAGGTTTCCATCAGCTTTCTGCCCGAAAAATGTAGAGAAAAGTCCTGCTGTGGTTCCATAGAGTAGAGCAGAGTTGGTCATGTGGCTGAGAGTTGGCGCAGAAGACTGATAAATGACTAGGGTTGAGCTGACCTTGAGATTTCAGGATCATTTTTAAAATCCGATTTCCGATCATTTTCCATTCGAACCCGATCCCAATGCAAGTCAATGGAATTTTTTAATAATCAAAGATCAGATTTTAAAAATGATCCTATTCACTACACAGCATGTAGTCCAAAAATTGAAACAATTTTTGGACTCCATGCTGTGTAGTGATTAAAAAAAAATCCCCCTGGTGTCTGCTTACCTGCACAGATCCTCTGCCGCTGCCAGTTCTTCTTGGTCCGGTCCGGTCTTGGTCTCTCCTTCACAGGCCTTCAGAGCGCTGCCACCTCCCTAGGCTAGTGTTAGAGATGATGGGAGTAGGAGGGGCTTGTGGCTTAGGAGAGTGTGGGCGGGGAGATGCGAGTGCATCACTCACGTCTCCTCTCCCAGTACCCGCCCACACTTTCCTAAGCCACAAGCCCCGCCTTCTCCCAGCATCTCTATATACTAGTCTAGGGAGGCGGGGGGGCGCAGGGTACTCTGAAGGCATGTAAAGGAGAGAGTTCCGGACCAGAAGAGGGCAGCAGCAGCACTTCTGTGCAGGTAAGTTGAGCGAAGTTCGCAAGTAGATAGGTACTAATGTACATTGACTTGTCTAGTAGATAGACAAGTCAATGTACAGTAGCATCTATCTACTCACGAACTTGCCTCGTCGTCCTCACAGCAGCGCAGCACACAGTGATTTACCGCAGCCTGCCACTCTTCTGCTTTGTCCCTGTTTTACCGTATATTCAACTGAGTATACGGTAAAACAGGGACGAAGCAGAAGAGTGGCAGGCTGCGGTAAATCCTTTGGAATGAATGGATGCAGGAGGCACACAGGGGGTTAAGCAGACAGCCGCTTCCATTCATTCCTATGGGTGCTAAGCTTTTCCCACAATGATTGGCCAGTAGCCAAACATTGTGGGAAATAACCCCCAACCTCCTGAAAAGATCGGGATCGGAATTCCGATCGCGATTGTGAAATTTACTCGATTGCCGATCGGAATCCGAACATTTCCGATCCCGATCGCTCAACCCTATAAATGACACTACCAACACCCCTGCTGATGACTACACATATAATCATTAGAGCATCAGGGACCATCTGTAATATACTAAGCAATTGTGTACAGTGGAGTGAGGTCATTGTAAAACAAATTCAATCCGCAACATCCCTTTAATAATAGTGTATTACAATATTATATTTGATCAAGCATTTTTTATTATTAGAAAATTTGGCAAAGGATCCTTGATAGCCAATATGGCTATTACATCTGCTTTGAGGCTGTTGCCTATTAATCCCATTGCCTTGAACTGTCTGAGGTTTTTTATAGATAAATGTCTTTCTATGCGGTAAGCTTTTGTAAACTTTAGAGGTAGTTTGCTCTGACTTTGGTATTTTGCTTTCTAATGAAATGAATGGTTCTAGCACTGTCACTAAATACCTAGTGCACCGGTGTCTTGGCATCAATATTTAGCAAGGTACTACATTCTAACAGTAAGGGAATATTTAATCTGTGAATTTATTTTTTTGAGAAGAGAAGAAAAAAAGGTTAACAGAAATCTGTTCAAATTTTTGCCTTATTTGAAATCATGGGAGGGGGGTAACCATGGCGTAACTACTGGGGTAGCAGCTGCGACAGCCGCTACCGCTGCGTTTATTTTTTTATCACAGTAGGCCGTTACCGGCTGAAATTACTCCAGCCGGTAACGGGCCCTATTTACTTACCGATCCTGGCAAGGGCTGGGATCTTTAATTGATGCCACGGGCCCCACAAACACTGTTATTATAATTGGGTGTCTTTTCAGACCCCTGAGTATAATGATCAGAGTCCTGGGAGAGGTAAGGGAACATAAAAAACTGTTACTTACCTTTCCACACTCCTGGCAGGCTTCGGGCCTACTACTGTAAGGTCCCTGACGTCACATGACCGGGGCCTGCATCCCGGGTCATGTGACGTCCAAACATCAAGAAAGATGGCCGACACCACCGAGGACTGCAGTGAAGCCGGGGATAGGTAAGTGACAGTGTTTTTTATGTTTGTATCCCCCTCCCCCCCTTGGGTCTTCGATTATTATACTCTGGGGTCTGAAAAGACCCCAGAGTATAATAATTGTTCATGGGTGTCCACAGAGGGCATAATACTGTGTGCAGGGGCCACTAACGCACTAACGGGCATAATACTGTGCACTGGGGCCACTATGGGGCATAATACTGTGTGCAGGGGCCACTATGGGACATAATACTGTGTGCAGGAGCCACTATGAGTATAATACTGTATGCAGGGGCCACCATTGGTATAATACTGTGTACTGGGGCCACTATGGGGCATAATACTATGTGCAGGGGCCACTATGGGGCATAATACTGTGTGCAAGGGCCACTATGGGGGATAATACTGTGTGCAGGGGCCATTATGGGGCATAATATTGTGTGCAGGGGCCACTATGGGGGATAATACTGTGTGCAGGGGCCACTATGGGGGATAATACTGTGTGCAGTGGACACTATGGGGCATAATATAGCGCACAGGAATGTGGGGGAGGATTGGTCGTCGGGCTCTTCGGCGTTGGTCTTCCCTTTCTCCTACTTTGCAAATACAAAAAATGGTAAAGAGGGGGCCACACGGTGGCTCAGTGGTTAGCACTGCAGCCCTGCAGCGCTGGAGTCCTGGTGTTCAAATCCCGCCAAGGGCAGAAAACCATCTGCAAGGAGCTTGTATGTTCTCCCCGTGTTTGCATGGATTTCCATCCCATATTCCAAAGACATACTGATAGGGAAAAAATGTACATTGTGAGCTCTATGTGGGGCTCACAATCTACATTTAAGAAAAAAAAAAAAAAATGGTAAAGAGGATATATAAAAAGGGTCTTCAGAAAATGAACTGCACTTGCTGAGCCTAGGTAGGAATTCTTCTAATAACGCAGTGCTGGAGGGAATTTGATGCCTGCTGCAAATTTTTATATGCACGCCCAAACCCAATCCAGCACTATGCGGAGAAGCAGCTATGGCCATTGCAAAAATCTGCCAACTGGATTAACACAGTGCTACGGATTCCACAAAATGGAGTTGTTGAGAATATTGAGAATGACTCTGCAGGAAATTCACTAAGGACTCCATATTCCTCTAAGGAGTGCTGCTCAGTGATATACCTCTCGCCTGCTTCTTCCTGACACGCACAAGAAGTCAGGTGCGAGAACCTTCTATAACTTCTAGCCTATCTAGGATTTACTCCTGATCAGGTAAATGGATCCCAAAACTTGTCCCTAGTAGGTACCAATTACCATGGCACAGATGATAAATGAGATTAATAACTGACTTAAAGAAGTATTAATAACTATGTCTTACCTCCCAAGGCTATTACATCTTTTTGGATTTTACAGGACAGCTTGCTGTTACTGTCAGGTTTTCATGTCAGATATGGTTTAGGTGAATCCACTCTGTGGTATCTCTGCATACTTACTCACTAATGTTTATCAAGGAAGATACAATACGGTAGACTACATATCTTCCTTTTACTGGTCTCAGACGTTGTCTCATGGTATAAACTGGAAGTAGCCATTTTGTACTATTGCAATAGGTAGCGACCGATAATTTTTACTCACCTGTCCGCGCTCCTATCCAGGCCGCCCTCTGCTGCATGCGCTAAGCAGTTCTGCACTTATGTCACAACGCTGAAGAACGAAAGGACGCTACGCTATATATAGAGGATCCTAAAATGTGTTTGGGGGACATATACTGCATAAGATCTATAATAAGGAGTCACATACTGGGGGGGGGGGTAAAAAAAAGGGCAAGGGCGCAACTTTAGGGGGTTCAGAGTGTGAAGATGCACCAAGGCCCAGGAGCCTTAGGTGGCCCATAATCACTGGCATCAGTATTGAGATTGCAGCTTCCTCAGGCCCATAAATGAAGGAGACCCACAGATTACCCTAACCACACTAAGGTGGATTAAACTCCTTAGCACCCAAAACCCACCCTCAGAATTGGCTGTAGGGATGAACAGGGCCGCCATCAGGAATTTTGGGGCCCCATACAGCCTAAGTGTCTGCCCCCCCCCCCCCCCCCCCGGCCGCCATTTTAAAACTACTTTAATTTGCGACATACCAATTCTGTATTACATTTCCCTTTATTTAGCAGCATTACAAGGCTTAATCAGATTCTATTTGCAGGTATAATCTGCTACGTGTGACAGCGCCTATAGAGAGCCAACACCATCTACAAGAGCCCTCCTAATAAATCCTCAGGGCTTATTCACATTGCGTTTTTGGCCTCCCTTGCCGGGATACGTTGGTAACCATTCAGAATCAGCTGTCAACTTATCCCTGCACGAAGAACTGGCCATTAAAAAAAAGGCGGGCCTGCAGTGGTGAGCTGATTGTGACTGGTTACCAACGTATCCCGGCAAGGGAGGCCAAAAACGCAATGTGAACACTCCTTTATATTGAAAGTCCCACCCCAAACAGGCTGCTATGCTAGTAGCATAGCAGCCTACATCATTATTAATACAAAGCACACAGACCTTTGGAGCTATTGTGTGCTTTGTAGTTCTCCAGCTAAAAACTTATATATTATATATTATTGCCCCAGACGTTCCCTCTCCACAGTGCCGCACACCTGATGTCCCAACAATCCCCCCCCCCTCCACCTTCTAACATCTTTCCACTGCCCCCTGTACCCATACCTCCCAACTTTTGAAGAACCAAAAGAGGGACAAAATGTGCGGCGCGGCAAATTTAGCCCCACCCACTGTTATATTGACTCCACCCATTCTCATTAATTTTTCATGTGCCCGCACACAGTATAATCCTCCTACAGTCACCCGAATATTATATGTCCCCCCTCTATCTCTCCCCCAGCTTCATATACACCCTTCATCTGCCCCCAGTTTCATGTCTCCCACCCAATCTCTGCCCCCAGATTCATGTCCGTCCATCCATTTCTGCCACCAGTTTCATGTCCCCCCCTCCATCTCTGCCCCCAGTTTCATGTCCCCTCCATCTCTACCCCAAGATTCATGCCCTCCATCTCTGCCCCCATATTCATGTCCCCTCCATCTCTGTCCCCATATTCATGTCCCCTCCATCTCTGCCCCCATATTCATGTCCCCTCCATCTCTGCCCCCATATTCATGTCCCCTCCATCTCTGCCCCCATATTCATGTCCCCTCCATCTCTGCCCCCATATTCATGTCCCTCCATCTCTGCCCCCATTGTCATGTCGTCCTCTCCATCTCTGCCCCCATATTCATGTCCCCTCCATCTCTGCCCCCATTGTCATGCCGTCCTCTCCATCTCTGCCCCCATATTCATGTCCCTTCCATCTCTGCCCCCATATTCATGTCCCTCCATCTCTGCCCCCATTGTCATGCCGTCCTCTCCATCTCTGCCCCCATATTCATGTCCCTCCATCTCTGCCCCCATTGTCATGCCGTCCTCTCTCTGCCCCCAGTTTCACGTTCCACATTACACTGACTGACTTACCTTCTCCTTCGTTCCCTCGCAGCTCTCTGCGCGCCTGTCTCTCACTGGCGCACAGTTATAGATGCGATGTGACGTCATCACATCGCGTCTACAAGCCAGTAGCGGAGGCGGCGAAGCGAGGAGCTGACACAGGTCAGCTCCTCGCTTCAGCCGCATATGTGACAGCGAGAGAGGCGCACAGCGGCGAAGCAAGGAGCTTTTCCTTTCTTTTTTTTTTTTTCTTTTTGGTAGAGTTGGAAGGGACCTCAAGGACCATCTGGTCCAACCCCCTGCGAGTGCAGGTTTTCCTAAATCATCCCAGCTTGTGACCCGGACGGCTGCCTAAGCTGTCCGGGTCTTGACCGGGCGTGTGGCTCCCCCTCCCTCCTCTCTTTTCCCCTCCCGGCGGCTGTTGCTGTCCGGGGCGGGGTTTTCGGAGGAGGCGGGGTTTCGAGCCCTATGTAACTTCCGGCGCTGGGCGGGGACTTCCTTTCGGATCCCCGCCAGCGTCGGAGCAGGACGTGTTTTCCTGCAGCGCCGATGGACCCGACGGCTCGTCAACAGCAGCTCATGGAGCTGCTGCAACAGAGGGTAAGGGACGAGGGGACGGCGTGGTTGGAGACGCTGCTCACTGCGAGCGGCGGCTCCAGCCTGCCTCCCGCTCCACCGATGCCGCAGCGTGAGGCCTCTACCCGGCCTAGCAGGACGGCGAGGCCTCCCGTGCGGCTGTCCCCTGATGCGGCCCCCTCTAGCCGGAGCAGGGCTCCGGCGCGGGGGGTCGCCCGCTCAGTATCGCGTGCCGCCCGGGCTCCTGCGCCCCCCGGTCTCCGTTATGGCAGCCAGTGCGGGGGGGGGGCGCCCCCCCTCCTCCCCTATCCCCCCCACCGGTCTCCAGTGGCAGTGCCCCTTCGGTTAGGCCGGCGATGGGCCCCCCGCCCTCCTCCCAGCATGTTTTAAGGAGTGCTCCCCCTAGGGAAGCCTCCCAAGAGGCCTTAGTTGTAGCGCCCCCTGTGGGGCCTAGTGCAGCTGCGGCTGCGGTTCCTCCTGAGGCACCCCCACCGCCGCCGGGTAGATTGGCGCGGTGGTTTGGGAGGGCATCTACCACCCCTGCGGGGGTTGACAGTGCTGCACCAGCCCAGGATACGGCGGCTGGCGCTTTAGATCTTGTGTCTGCGTTGGCTCCGTTGCCGGCCGCAGCCTCCCCAGTGTTATTTCAGGAGAGCGAAGAGGAGTTCTTTGATATAGAGTATGTGCCTGGAACTCCTCATGTTTTGCCGCCTGGTCACTCCCGTTCCCTGTCTAGTCATGCGCCGGGGTCTGGGGCCCGCTCCTACAGGAGTTTTGGGCCGGAGGATGATGTGTCGATGCGTTCTGGGCGGTCTCGGCGGTATCGTAGTCGTTCTAGGGCGCGAAGTCGCCGGAGGCATCGTGGGTCTCGCTATAGCCGGCGTCGGTCGGAGTCTCGTTCGTCCTCCTCCTCACGTGATTCCCGTAGGTCCCGGCGTTCGCATTATAGCAGGAGTTCCAGGAGGCGGAGTGGGAGGAGAGAATACGGTTCCGCCCAGGGCGTTCCAGTCGTGCCTGCTGTTGTGGTTCCTGAACCTCCTCCTGTTGTGGCTCCGTTGCCTCCACCCCTGGTCGCTTCGTCGCAGATCCCAGTGATTCCGGCTGGTGAGTTGTCCTGTTCGCAGGCTTGGTCTTCGCAAACACCACCGGCTGGTGGTGATGTATTGGATGTGTTAAAAGCAATGGTTAATCAGTTGGAAGGTAGGGGGCAGTCACTTGCTTCTCCAGGGGCAACTAGTGCACAGCCTGAGCCGGTTCCCCCTCCTTCCGGTTTGAGGTTCCGTGATTCTTATTTTTGCGCGGTGGCTCCGTTGGGTACCCATGTCCCTGCTGAGCTTCGCCACAAGATCACGGCTAATGAGTATATTGATATCTGGCTCTTGTTGTCCCCCGATCAGATGACGGTAGATAAGGAGAGAGGGTTTGGTCGGGGTGAAGATAAGAAGCCCAAAGTTGCTAAGACATTTTCTAATTGGTTACAAGCTTTTGCTATTTATGCTTGTATATTGTGTCAGTCAGCACCATCTTTGGCGGCTGATCTTTTCGTGTATTTGGAAACTATCTTTACTGCTCACAAGCTCTATGGTGGAACGGCATGGTGGAGATACGACGAGGAGTTCCGGCGTAGGTTGGCGCTTCAGCCGGAAGTTGGTTGGGCCTCTAAGGCTACCGACATTTGGATTCAGTTGATGCTCTCGCCGAAGCCGGTTTCTTCTCCCTTTCCATCCGCGGCCGCTGGGGGAGCTGGTTCTCCCTCCGCGGCCGTTCGCAGGCCAGGTGCCTGCTGGATGTTTAATGAAGGACACTGTCGTTTCTTCACCTCATGCCGTTTCAAGCATGAATGTTCGATTTGCGGAGGAGCACATTCCGCTCTGCGTTGCGCCAAGCGCGGCAGAGCCGCCAAATCTGGTGCGGGTAAACCCGAGGACGCCGGTGAGCGCAGTAAGGATGCGCCCCTGGCTCGACAGGTACCCCAAGAGACAGGAAGCAGACCTACTGTTTAATGGTTTTATGTTCGGTTTCTATATACCTCACGTTCCTAGTTGTTCTGTTATGTTTACTGATAATCTACGGTCTGTTCAGAAAGATTTAGTTGTGGCTCAGGCCAAAATTGATAAAGAAGTGGAGTTGGGCCGTTTAGCCGGCCCATTTGCGCAACCTCCTTTTCCAAATTTCAGGGTGTCCCCGCTGGGTTTGGTCCCGAAGAAGGAGGCCGGCAAATACAGATTGATACATCACTTGTCCTTTCCTCCGGGTGAATCCGTGAATGATGGTATCCCGAAGGAGGAGACGGTGGTGTCCTATGTTTCTTTTGATAAAGCGGTCTCTTTGGTGGTCAATGCTGGCAGGGGTGCCCTCATGGCGAAATCGGATATCGAATCTGCGTTTCGCCTGTTGCCGGTACATCCCGATTGTTATCATCTTTTGGGTTGTCAGTTCGGGGGTTCTTTTTACTATGATATGTGTTTACCGATGGGGTGCTCCATCTCTTGCCGGTATTTTGAGTTGTTTAGCACATTTTTAGAGTGGGTGGTTCGGCAGGAGACGGGGTCTCAATCGGTAATTCACTATTTGGACGACTTTCTTTTTGTTGGTCCTGCTTCTTCTCGTCTGTGTGAATACTTGCTTAATACGTTTCGTTTTTTCACAGGTTATTTTGGTGTTCCCCTCGCGCTTGACAAGACTGAGGGTCCGGTGTCGTCACTCTCCTTCTTGGGGATACTCATTGACTCAGACCGTATGATCCTTCAGCTCCCGCAGGACAAGTTGTCTCGCCTCCGTGCGGATGTGGATTTTTGCCTGTCGGCTCGTAAGGTCCAGCTGTCCCGTTTGCAGTCGTTGCTGGGGCAGCTGGCCTTTGCGTGTAGGATTTTTCCTATGGGGCGTGTTTTTTCTCGCCGCCTGTCTTTGGCCACGGCTGGAGTCCGCATGCCGCATCATTATGTGCGGATAACGAGCGTCCTGCGGGAGGACTTGAAGGTTTGGAAGTCCTTTCTCTTAGATTATACTGGCGTTTCTTGTTTCCCCGAGAAGGAGTTGTGCAATTCCGACTTTCAGCTTTTCACTGATGCTGCGGGTTCGTCTGGTTATGGAGCCGTTTTTGGTTCTCGCTGGTCCGCTGCTCCATGGCCTCAGAGCTGGTTGTCCGAGGGTTTTACCCGTAATCTCACTTTGTTGGAGCTGTTTCCTATTGTTGTGGCTTTGGAGTTATGGGGCGCGGACATGGCGAACCAGCGGGTTTTGTTTTGGTGTGACAATGAGAGTGTGGTATCTGTGATTAATAGCCTCTCTTCCAGCTCTTTACCTGTTTTAGCTTTGCTTCGTCGTTTAGTCTTGAAATGTTTACAGTTTAATTTGGTTTTCAGGGCTCGCCATGTCCCGGGTGTTGATAATACTGTTGCTGATTCTCTTTCTCGTTTTCAGTGGGAGCGCTTCAGAGACCTGCACCCGAGAGCGGATTTGGTGGGCTGCCCGTGCCCTCCTTTGCTGTGGGACCTGGTTCTGCGGTCTTGAGCCCGTTATTACACGATTCTGTTACGCCGGCGACGTGGTCAGCGCATGGTAAGGCGTGGAATGAGTGGCTGTCCTTTGGTTCCCCGGAGAGATTGTTAGATCCTGACTGCTGTAGGGACTTAACGTTTGCTTACTTGGCTCGTTTGAGGTCAGATGCTGTGTCGGCCGCTACCGCGGCCAGACGGTTGTCGGGTGTAGCCTTTGGGCTTAAGTTGTTGGGTTTTCCGGATGTGACGAAAGAGTTTGCTTTTCAGTTGATTTTGCGTGGTTGGAAGAAGGTGGCCCGCCCGGTTGATAAACGTCGACCGATTTCGTTTTTCCTGTTGCGTCGCCTGGTCGGGATATCTGAGTCGGTTTGTTCGTCTCCGTTTGAGGCGTTGTTGTTGAGTTGCGCTTTTGTTTTAGCCTTTTTCGGTGCCTTGCGTGTGGGTGAATTAGTCGCTCCGTCTCGGCGCGCAGCGGGTGGGTTGGCTGCAGACGATGTGGTGGTGTTGCAGGATTCCATTCGTGTTCGGGTTAAACGGTCTAAGACGGATCCCTACGGGCAAGGTACTTGGTTGACTATTTCGCGTTTAGACGGCCCCTTATGCCCCGTTGATAGAGTGCGTTGTTTTGTTGCGGTTCGCCCCTTGTCTAGCCAGTTCTTAGTTCATGCTGATGGCTCATTTTTTACGAGGTTCCAGTTCGAATCGTTGTTTAAGCGCTGTCTTTCCGCGTTAGGGGTTCCGTCTGAGGATTTTGGCACCCACTCTTTTCGCATCGGGGCAGCTACCGCGGCCGATGCGGCGGGCCTCACTGAGGAGGAAATTAAGCGTATTGGCCGCTGGCGGTCTAATTGTTATCGGCGTTACGTACGCCCGGGTCTCCTCACGGCTTAGCTTTGTTTTTTACCTTTTTGCGGTTTGTGGTGTTTCTTTTCTTTTATAACTTATAAAAAAAAAAAAAAAAAAAAAAAAAAGGGGGTCATTAACTTTGTTCTCTATTTTAGGTCCATATCCGGTGGTTTGGATTCTAGGCCACTCGTACATCTATTGGGCGGCGCGGCGCGCTGCCATCCGGCCTGGAGGTTTGCAGCTTGGTTTTCAAGAGGCGGAGCTGCGCTGGCATGGAGTCAGAGGGATGAGTTGGTCGGAAATGTTGCCTCAAGTTGTCGAAATTGGAAGGACCTCCCAGGCCCCAGTGGTGCTGGTGTTTCATGCCGGGGGCAACGATTTGGGCGTGATACGCTTGTCCGAATTGATTTCGTTGATTAGATCTGATATTGACCGCTTTCCTGCCTTTTTTCAGGATGTTGTTATTGTATGGTCCGAAATTGTTCCCCGGGCCAGATGGCGTGATGCTCGAGACCCAGCAGCTTTGGAGCGTGCAAGGCGCCTGCTCAATTTGCGTGTTTCGCGCCACGTGCGCTCCCGATCGGGAGTCGTGGTTCGGCACAGGCAGCTTGAGGGTGATAACAGGGCGCTGCTCCGGAGGGATGGTGTCCATCTGTCTGACATCGGCCTAGACATTTTCTTGTCTGGGCTTCAGGATGGCATTGAGCGTGCGCTCTTCATGCTCTTGGAGGGGGGTCGGACCCCTTTGTAGGTTTACGTCGGGGTCCGGTGGCGGGACCTTGCGCCTTTCCCCTCCCTTCCCCTTCTGGTCATCGGTGGTAGAAGATGGAGCGCGTCACCCGTTGAACATCATACACATGCACACCGCAGGCGGTGGCGGGGCATTCTGGTGACGCGCTTGGTCCAAGAGTAAAGGGGAGGGGGATAGCAGGGCCTGCCGATATGTTTATAGTTTAATAAAGCTGTGGCCGACCCCCACTATTTAACCATCCAAGTGCGTGTCAGAGTTTTTTATTGTATGTTGGGGTTAACAGCCGTGGGAGGAGGTTTCCCTTTTGTTGTTGTACCACATTCCGCCTGGTCTGTGACCCGGACGGCTGCCTAAGCTGTCCGGGTCTTGACCGGGCGTGTGGCTCCCCCTCCCTCCTCTCTTTTCCCCTCCCGGCGGCTGTTGCTGTCCGGGGCGGGGTTTTCGGAGGAGGCGGGGTTTCGAGCCCTATGTAACTTCCGGCGCTGGGCGGGGACTTCCTTTCGGATCCCCGCCAGCGTCGGAGCAGGACGTGTTTCCCTCCCGCCCTCCCCACTGTTGTTGGTTCTCTGTGTATTATTACGGTTGTTTATTATTTATTGGTTTCGTTTTTCTTTGCCTTGTTATTTATTCGGGTTTATTTTTTCAGGTGTCACAGCTTGCATGTTGGCGGGACCTTGCGCCTTTCCCCTCCCTTCCCCTTCTGGTCATCGGTGGTAGAAGATGGAGCGCGTCACCCGTTGAACATCATACACATGCACACCGCAGGCGGTGGCGGGGCATTCTGGTGACGCGCTTGGTCCAAGAGTAAAGGGGAGGGGGATAGCAGGGCCTGCCGATATGTTTATAGTTTAATAAAGCTGTGGCCGACCCCCACTATTTAACCATCCAAGTGCGTGTCAGAGTTTTTTATTGTATGTTGGGGTTAACAGCCGTGGGAGGAGGTTTCCCTTTTGTTGTTGTACCACATTCCGCCTGGTCATATGTTTATCCAGATTCCGCTTGAAGATTTCCATTGATTGAGCGCCCACCACCTCCCGTGGCAGCCTATTCCACTCTCTCACTACCCTCACTGTCAGAAAGTTTTTCCTAATGTCTAATCTGTATCTCTTTCTGTCACGGGATGGTTAGAGTCTATACTATAGGCAATGTGTAATATATATTTCATGTGGAATGTATTCTCTAACCTGTTATATACATCAATGTGTAGTTGGCTGATTAGGGTCTAGTGTGTTAGCACATTGTATGCAGATACATCTAACTAGTGAGGACCAGTGAGGACAATGGATGGAGATAATCTGATCAGTGTCTCCAAGAAGATGTTGGATGGTGCATTGTCCATAGTAGACAGGGAGTCTACTCTCCTTGGTATAGGTGAGGGGGGAAGGATCTGTGACTCAGCTCTTCCCACCCACTGATATAGGTGTAACAGTCTTAGTATATAGTTGTAGCTGGAGTTAGTATGTGTTAGCCGGCCTGTGCACAGCTCTGCAGAGAGCCAGGATTTAGTTACAGGACCAAGGAACCAAAGCTATCATTGGATTGTGACTTCTGTGGACTTATTGTTATTACGGTTGATGTGACCGCCGCCGGCTACTAACTTTGTGGATTACAATAAATTGCTGTTGTCTCCCGACCTCTTGCGTCCGTGTTGATTCAAAAGACCATCCGGAGGAAGACGTATACCTTTGCTCCATGACAACTGGTTGGCAGCGGTGGGATCAACAGCGGACAGCGAGATGGACTACAGCAGCTCAGCGATTAATGGAGCCACAACCTCAGAATACAGGAACTGGACTATGGCAAGTCTACAAGTAAGGGCCCGGGAACTAAACCTGAGTTATCAGGGAAGGACGAAAGAGCAACTGATCGAGGCACTGGAGGAGATGACCCTGCAAAGCGACCATGAGGAGGGCTGCCCCCAGGAGACAGTAGAGATACGGGAGTGGCAGGTACAGACCCAAAAGAGCAGATGGCTTGTTTTGTATGAGGAGGAATTGGCAGTGCTGGGGCTAGAAGCAACTGCAGAGCAAAGGAGTAGAGCATTACAGAGGGCTCAGGAAACGGAGAAGGAGGAACAGAGAATGGCGCATGAAAAGGAAAGAATGGCGCATGAAATGCGAATGGCTGAGATAACTACACGGAATTATAATCAAACGTCGACCCCCAGCCCAACAGTGAGAGAACCACCATATGTCTCCCATAAACACTTCAAGACCTTTGATGAAGCGGCTGGGGATGTTGATGGATATTTTCAGGACTTCGAACACCAGTGCCGCCTGATGGAAGTCCCAGAGAAGGATTGGGTCCGGTATCTGGTGGGGCACCTACGAGATGGGGCTGCGGAAGCTCTCAGAGCCATGGACCCTAGTGATCAGCGGGACTATGAGGCCATTAAAAGAGCGGTGCAGAAGTATTATGCAGTCACTCCAGAGACCTACCGAGTTCAGTTCCGCTCTTTGTCTTACAATGGGGGAAGCTCCTTCCACATGTTCGCCCACAAGTTGAAGCAAGCATGCAAGCGCTGGCTAGAAGGAGAGGGGGCTGTCACAGTCGATAAGATCCTCCAAGTCATACTTAAGGAACAGTTCTTTTCCCAGTGCCCCGCTGAGATCCGTGAGTGGGTGCTGGAACGGAACCCAGCCACAGTGGAGCAAGCTGCTTCCCTTGCAGATGAGGGCCTGACCATCAAGCCGCAGTGGAAGAGGTTGTTTGCAGAGGAGCGGAAAACTACCACAGTCCGCCAGACACCCTTCATCCAGCCACCCACCTTTCGTGCCCGGCCTCAGGATTACAATTCCCCCTCTACCCCTGCCCCAGCCCATCGGCCTCCAGCTATGAACAATCCTGTCCCTAGACAACGACCTACTGGAAGAATGCTAGAGCGCAGATGTTTTGGGTGCGGGCGGCCTGGACATTTGCAAGCTAGTTGCCCTGTTAACATGGGGGCACGGGCCACCGTGGCATCCCGGCCTATTCACTACCTGGGAACCACCCCTAGGACAGGAAGTTTGGCCCCATTTCCAGATGACTCCATGAATGACCCATCTGTTCCACCTCCAGGGGTCTATGGGATTCAGCCTTCCGCCACACATCCCGCAAACCTTCAGCGGAAGCACTTGCAGGAGGTCCTACTGGATGGCCGAACAGTTGTTGGATTCCGGGACTCGGGAGCTTTCCTAACGGTAGCGGACCCCCGAGTTGTGCGACCCGAGGCCCTAGAGGAGGGCCCTGGCATTTCTATCAAGTTGGCAGGAGGTACTCGGAGACGTATTCCTAAAGCTACCGTGGAACTCGACTATGGTTATGGACCAAAACGATGCACAATTGGTGTGATGAGCGGGCTGCCGGCTGATGTTCTGTTAGGCAACGATGTTGGAAATCTACAGTGCCACTTTGTGGGAGCAGTGACCCGAAGCCAAGCTCAGAGAGACGCCAACATGGATCGACCGGATTTTCTGCCAGATGCCAGCCCTTCAACTCTACAACTTTACCATTCAGTACCGCCGAGGGAACCAACACCAGAACGCAGATGGGTTATCCCGGCAGGAGGACATATGAGCTATAGAGACTGATGTGCATTCCCCAATTTACCTGTGTAGGCCAATTGTGTCATGCACATGTTTTGAGAGGGGGAGGGGTTGTCACGGGATGGTTAGAGTCTATACTATAGGCAATGTGTAATATATATTTCATGTGGAATGTATTCTCTAACCTGTTATATACATCAATGTGTAGTTGGCTGATTAGGGTCTAGTGTGTTAGCACATTGTATGCAGATACATCTAACTAGTGAGGACCAGTGAGGACAATGGATGGAGATAATCTGATCAGTGTCTCCAAGAAGATGTTGGATGGTGCATTGTCCATAGTAGACAGGGAGTCTGCTCTCCTTGGTATAGGTGAGGGGGGAAGGATCTGTGACTCAGCTCTTCCCACCCACTGATATAGGTGTAACAGTCTTAGTATATAGTTGTAGCTGGAGTTAGTATGTGTTAGCCGGCCTGTGCACAGCTCTGCAGAGAGCCAGGATTTAGTTACAGGACCAAGGAGCCAAAGCTATCATTGGATTGTGACTTCTGTGGACTTATTGTTATTACGGTTGATGTGACCGCCGCCGGCTACTAACTTTGTGGATTACAATAAATTGCTGTTGTCTCCCGACTTCTTGCGTCCGTGTTGATTCAAAAGACCATCCGGAGGAAGACGTATACCTTTGCTCCGTGACACTTTCCCTTTAGTTTCATCCCATTGCTTCTTGTACTTCCTTGTGCTAATGAGAATAGGGTAGATCCCTCTGCACTGTGACTACCTTTCAGATATTTGTAGACTGCTATTAAATCTCCCCTCAGCCTTCTCTTCAGCAAACTAAACAATCCCAATTCTTTTAGCCGCTCCTCATAGAACATGGTTTGCAGACCTTCCACCATTTTGGTTGCTCTTCTCTGGACTTGCTCCAATATATTGATGTCTTTCTTGAATTGAGGCGCCCAGAACTGTACACAGTATTCCAGGTGTGGTCTGACCAGGGAAGAGTACAGCAGAATAATGACCTCTCTTGATCTAGATTCAATGCTTGTCTTAATACATCCCAGAATTTTATTAGCCTTTTTTGCAGCAGCACCGCACTGTTGGCTCATGTTGAATTTGTGATCTACTATTATGCCCAAGTCCTTTTCCCCTATGCTATCACTTAGTTCTATTCCTCCCATACTATATATGTTTTTTACATTTCTGTTACCCAGATGTAGAACTTTGCATTTGTCCCTGTTAAATACCATTTTGCTCGCCTCAGCCCATTGTTCCAGTGTGTCTAAGTCCTTTTGAATACACTCTCTCTCCTCTCTAGTGTTGGCTATTCCTCCTATCTTCGTATCATCTGCAAATTTTATGAGTTCCCCAATAATTCCATCGTCCAGATCATTTATAAAGATATTAAAAAGTACTGGGCCCAGAACAGAGCCCTGCGGCACCCCGCTTTTGACTTTCTTCCAGTTCGATGTGTAGCCATTTAGTATTACTCGTTGTGCCCGATCATTAAGCCAGTTGTGAATCCACCTAACTGATTTTTTGTCAAAGCCATACTTAATCATTTTTTCAATAAGAAGGTTATGTGATACTTTATCAAATGCCTTACTGAAGTCAAGATATACTATGTCCACGGCATTCCCTTGGTCCAACCATTCAGTGATTTTGTTGTAGAAGGAAATCAGGTTAGTCTGACAAGATTTATTGGTCATAAAGCCGTGCTGGCTCTGGTTAATTAATGCCTTCCCATCCAGGTACCGAAGTAAATGTTCCTTGACAATTTGCTCAAAGATTTTTCCTGCTATCGAGGTCAGACTTACCGGCCTGTAATTTCCTGGATCGTCCCTTTTCCCCTTTTTGTAGATGGGGACAACATTTGCCCTTTTCCAATCTAAAGGGACCACTCCTGTTTCCCATGACTTACCTGTGTCAGCTCCTCGCTTCGCTGCTACCGCCGGCTACTGGCTTTTAGACGTGATGTGATCACATCGCGTCTACAAGCCAGTAGCAGCGGCGGCAGCGAAGCGAGGAGCTGACACAGGTCAGCTCCTCGCTTCAGCCATCGCGTCTACAAGCCAGTAGCAGCGGCGGCAGCGAAGCGAGGAGCTGACACAGGTCAGCTCCTCGCTTCAGCCGCATATGTGTCAGCGAGAGAGGCACGCAGCGGTGAAGCGAGGAGCTGACACAGCTCCTTGCTTCAGCCGCGTATGTCTTCAACTCAGATCTGCGTCCTCTGGATGCAGATCTGAGTTGAAATAGGACATACACAATGACTGCTACGGGCGCCAGGGGGCCGGCACACGGTGGCGGGCCAAAACCAGGCCCCCCCCCATTTTTCAATTTGGCCGGGCCCCTGACGCCAGTACCAGTAGTACTGCCCTATCGGCGGCCCTGGGGATGAAGTAGGGGGCCCCGGACAAAAGATTACATCGGGGCCCACAAGACTTTAGTTACGCCACTGAAAAAGGGGGTCAAAAACTGTGTGGGGCCATAAAAGGGAAATCCTAAACTGTGGGGGGGCCATATACTGTGGGGAGCCAAAATAGGGAGTCATATACTGTGTGGTAGGCTATAAAAAAGGGGTCTTATACCATATGGTGGGCCAGAAAAGGGGGTTGTGTAACATGTGCAGGGTCAGTAAAAGGGGGTCAAGTATCACATTAAAAGCAATAGGGAAAAAAGCAGCCCATTCATTTCTATGGGGAGCGCACGTATGCCGGCTCCCATAGAAAGCAATGGGATCTGTTTTAACGCCACTGATTCGGAATGTGTTACACGTTCAGAATCAGTGAGCGTATACTCCGTGTGAAGGCACTCTTACTCTACCTGGTAATGGCCTACTAAAAAAAAAAAAGAGGGCAACCAGTATTGGGGACATGAAATTGAGGGCGCAACTGGAGGGGTACATTATTATATAATGTCTGAGGGGCCAATGGGGGGACAATTTAATATCTAGGGGGACAAGTTAATGTGTGGTTCCACTTCAGGGGCTTTATACATTGTGAGGGCCACTAAGGGGCAGTATAGTATGTGGAGGCCACTGAGGGGGCATTATAATTTGTGCAGGTCAGGTATGTATAAGCATTGGTGAGGAGGGGCCCACTTATGAAACCATTGCACTGGGCCCACCAATGTGTTAAAACGGCACTGCCACTGAGACTAATCAGTGACCTCAGCGGTACCTCTCCAATGACCACTAAGGCCACTGAATGATCTTAATGGTCACACGAGTCACAGCCCCAGCATGCAATGGAAAGGGGTCTGGCAATGGAGAATGGAATGCAAAGGAGAAATGAGTATGCTTTTTATGTTATTACAACCCCCAGACCATGTCACCGATTGCTCCAAATGCTGGACAACCCCTTTAACAACTATCCTTCTATAAAAGTCAACCGTGTTTAGGTAGACCACCATAATTGTAAGGCCCTGCACCGCTTTTTACAATTGTGTTGGAAAAGTGGTCATGAATTCAGAGATTTAATTTATCTATCAGAGATAAAGCATGTTCTACATTTATTAATGGTAACGTGTTACAAGACAGTTGATAAAATATTACGTTACAATTAAAAATAACAGATAAATGGGTTAGATTGTGGGCACATTTTTAGTTACAGAGATATTTTTATCTAGAATATCACAAAGATTTCTGCCTTGAACAAATAATACATGAGTTTCCTAAAGTTGCTCATAGTAGAAATGTACGACAGTATTCATCCAAGTACACGAAGTTTATATTTGTCCGCTGACGGAGATGAATGTGTGAGGTCAGCACTTAGGCGTGTTTGTTTAAAAGATCCAGGATCTGGCTTTCTCACAAAAATTTATCACAGTTGCATAAGCTATGCCAGCCCACTAAATAAAGAAATAGAGTCACTGAGGCCACTGCAAAATAATCACGGCGTCTATTGTATTTTCCAATGAGTTTTTGAACACGTAATTCCTTTGCTGTCATGTAATGTGTTGCAATCTCACTAAGAAGATGGTTATCTACAACATTCATACTGTATACTTGGTATATAAAATTGGTTGCAAGGATTACAGGGGGGGTTTTATATCAGAATAAAAGTTAAGTTTTTATAGCAAACAGCGCCACTCTTATCTATAGGTTGTGTCTAGTATTGCAGCTCAGCCCCTTTCAAGAGAAGGAGGCTCAGCAACAAGTTATTTTTGTATTTTTTTTTTCTTTTCTACTCTATTCTCCACTTAAATTAAGGGTTATATTTTTATGTTTTTCACTATTTGGAGGCATTTGCCTGTGAGACTAAAGATGGTGCCCACAATAGATATGGATATTGTCATTTGCAATTTCCTTGTGTTAGTCAGGGGTGGATTATAATATGTGTGAAATGTGGAGTCTATTGGAGGTAAGTATGTGTTGGGTGAACCTTGTGAGATTAATCTTGCAAATATTCTCGAGGTTCGTCTGGCAGTTTCGTTTGGACTCAATACAGCCAAACTGGAACTGCCATTATTATACTTTAAGGTGTCTTCAGAACCCAGAATATAACAAGCCAAGGCCCAGGGGAGGTGAGCAAACATAACCAACAGTGTTACTCACCTCTCCTGGGCTCCAGCATGTCCTCTTCAGGCCCCCCTGAATGACATCAGGGACCATGAGCGGACACTTGCACCTGTGTGTTCAGCTTCTAGTCATTCCAAAAGAACACTGGTCTAGAATCTTGATGGAAATTCATTACAGATTGTCTCTTGTTGTATGCTGTCTGGATGGTGGATTGGCTTTCCAAGACATTTGGTTTTGTCCTGTCACTTGACCTTTCTGGTCTCCAACTGGCTGAAATCTTCTTCAAAGAGATCTTCCAACTCCATGGTCTTCCAACCCCTTCAAGATTTTTTTTTTTATTTTTATTAAGGCATATAATTTTTTTCAAAGTTCTGAAGAACATTATGCAACATTTTGTAGGGTCTTTTTCACAAGTAACAGCCAGACTAAAAAATGATTCAAGCTCTGGAACAGTATTTTGAAATCTACAATACTGCTTAATAGGACAACTGGCATAATCTGTTATGCTAAATTCAGATTAGCATTGGGGTGTCCATTGTTCTGGTCCGTCGGAGGGCCAGAACAACAATCAAACAGACCGCTAAAATAGAGTACACATAAGAAGCCTAACAGACCCTACTGACCATTTGTCAAGACATCCAAAACATCTTGAGATAAGTTCACATATATCTGGAGTTCTCTGCCGCAAAGGGCAAAAAGGTAGTTGAAAACTCCCAACAGCCAGGTTCCAAGATTGTTCCAGGAGATGTCTGAAACAGTATCTATACAGTATCTTATTTAAAGGGGGTTTTCAGCCCCAAATCAAATTTTCATACTGATAACCTATCCACAGGATAGGTCATCTGTAAGTGATCTGTCAGGGTCAACACCCAGAACCCATAGACGCACTACAAATGGAAAATGAAGCCAGGAACAACAGCAAAAAACTCATAAAGCAGGTCAAACCAAGAAAGTGAATATAAAGGAATAAATGTGTGCAAGCCAAGGTTAATAACAGTCAAAGCCAAAATCAGTAAGCAAGTGAATATCCAGTAAGCAAGCCATGGTCAGAAATACAACAAACCAACTGATATATTCAGGGCACAAGAACCTAACTAGTGTTAATTAACCAGATTATGGGGATAACGTCCATCCTTAGGGAGAGACCACCTTTTTAGGTGTGTGGAGACTTATACAGCCATAGTTGCTCCACTGCAAGGGAACATGGGAAGAATATGCAAATCTGTCTCCCAAGATGTAAACAGGGAGACAGTGCCTCTGTTATGCTGCCCTCTATAGCAAGCACCGTGAACACCATGCCTGACTTCCCAGAAGTCTTCACTGCATGATGCGAGGTTATAACCAAATCAATTTCTCAGCTACG
This sequence comes from Leptodactylus fuscus, assembly GCF_031893055.1. Classification (NCBI taxonomy): domain Eukaryota; kingdom Metazoa; phylum Chordata; class Amphibia; order Anura; family Leptodactylidae; genus Leptodactylus; species Leptodactylus fuscus. The sequence continues at coordinate 222,850,874 of NC_134266.1, forward strand.
GACGGCGCCGTTTCTGTCTCTTTGGACTTCATCAGCGCAGCCTAGAGAGAATTGATTTGGTTTAAGTGAGAGGTTGAGAGACCAGATTGTGGGGATAACGTCTATCCTTAGGGAGACACCACCTTCTCAGGTGTGTGGAGACTTATACAGCCATAGTTGCTCCACTGCAAGGGAACACGGGAAGAATATGCAAATCTGTCTCCCAAGATGTAAACAGGGAGACAGTGCCTCTGTTATGCTGCCCTCTATAGTGTTAATTAACTAATATAGGCACATTTGGGGGGGTTCAGAACAGGCTTTAAATATCCCTCCTCAGCTGCTGATTGGTTCAGTATCTCAAAGCACTAAAAGCTGCAGGAAGCTTTAGTCTAACAAGATTAAGGCAACAGCTTTGAGGAGAATACACACTGAGAATCCTAACAATTCTCAAGCTTTCAGAAGAAAGGTCCATAAGAACGGAGGTATTGTAACTTACCACTACCGAGTCCACCACCTGGCTTTTGCTAGTGTACGCAGTCCATGTCTCCTGACGCATCAGATTGCTGTGCAAAATTTTAAAAAAACATAAATAGAATAAATACATGATTTATATTATATGTCATTTTCTGATGATACATTCAGTGACATGAACATAGAATTATTAATAATCATAAATATTAGTGGAATAAATATCAAAATAATGACGAAAAGTGAAGGAACAGCTAGAAATGAAACATTACCTTAGACTAACACATTCAGGTGGTTGATCATCGGCTAGAACAGACAGACATGGACCACCCACCTGACAATAGGGAGCATAATTGTGCGGACACAGAAATGATTGTAGGGCCCGTAAAACAGGAGGATATTCTTATGCATGCATAACAAAGCAAGGCGTGCTGCCCTCGGCTATAATGGCACTAAATAGAGTGAATGCCAAGGCTAGCAGGTGTGGGCCCCTAAACCCCAACAGTATACAGATAATATAGTGGTATAGTGATCCCAAATCTTGTGACAGGTTCCCATTAAGACCAGTTTAACAAAAGTTTTATTACTGTTTATAGGGTGTGTGTACATATAAACTTCAGTGCTTTATTCAGTTAGTATTTGTTCTTCTTTGTTCATATAAAAATGAGCGATGAGGTATTGATCAACACCATGACTTCCAGTCTTTAAACACATTTGGCACAGGGCCCTCGCCAACAGCTGTGCGATGTGAATGCAATGCTCTACCTTCACACACAGTTTATAGAAACATTCAGCAATAAACAGAATAAATTAACTCATAACATTATATTTACAAAAAAAAACCAACCTATAAAAATTCATTTGTTAGGATATAAGAATGACACTGGATATAGAACTTACAATTTATAGAGCTTTGCTCATTCTTAGAACTCTTATATTGTGCCAGACACAACTGTTCAATTGCAATAATAAAAAAAAAAAAAAAACGGTTCCTGTGTCAAAATATTGTTGTTACAGACTTTCTGTAGCATTTCTTTTCAGAATGTCCACCTAAGGAGTCCAGTGATGGTGAGAAGGAGTCACTTCTCCACTTTATGTATATTCATAGGTTTGCATGATCCTCAAATCATACAAAACGATACTGAGCATGTGCGACCACCAGCACTGGCCATATTAGGAGGACTTTCGGAGTGAATATAAACAACACTAGAGGGTGCTGTAACAAGTATTAACTACAAACATAGGCACAAACAATTCGAATAAATATTTTAGTTTAATAATTGAAAGGTTATGACTAGAGATGAGCGAGTAGTATTCGATCGAGTAGGTATTCAATCGAATACTACGGTATTCAAAATATTCGTACTTGATCGAATACTACTAGCTATTCAGAGTAAATATTAAATTCAGAACCAGCGTTGATTGGCAGAATGCTATACAGTGTATATTTTAAATATGATTTTTATTGAATAGAAGAAAACTTTTACAATATAATAGAAAAACAGTTACAAACATAAGAAGAATCGGCATGGGTCCAATCAGTAAAACAGGAGTTACAAGTTGGAACTTCGGGCTGCAACCCAAATACATGGGTGACACAAACATGACCAAATAAACAAAGACCAAAGAACCAGATATACAAACACTACAAAGACACCAATTCCACGAGACGGAAATGAAAGGATGGAGAGGGGAACACAACCAGAGAGGTACAAGAAGGGAAAAGGGAAGAGAAAAAGTAGAGGAGATAGAATAGAAACAGAAGAGAACGAGAAGACCAAACAATAACATGAACAACATAACCACATACCTGAATACAATACTGAAATGGACAAAAAACAGAAACACACATGGTACATCCAAAAAAGAAAAGAAAATAAAGCCACCTGGGATAACAACACAGAATGCTATACAGTGTATAGCATTCGGCCAATCAACGCTGGTTCTGCAGCAGGCTCTTCCTTGATAGTTGGGAGAACTGGCAGCTTGCTGTTACGAGGGAGCTGACTTTTTCTCATAGGAATGAATTGACCAGCGTTGATTGACCAGTGTACAACATTCGGCCAATCAACGCTGGTTCTGCCGGAGGCTCGTCTGTAAGGAGGCGGAGTCTAAGGTCGGATCACAGCAGTCACAGATGCGGAATAACAGCATCGCTTCTGCCGCTGCTGGCTTCATGCAGGGCAGAAGCATAGCGATGTTGCAGGCATCTGTGCATCTGTGCCGGCGTCTACACTCCCCGGCATCCGCCTCTCTATTACAGCGGATGCTGGGTTTGTATTCACATATGTAAAGCCAAGCGGCGAGATGCCGCTGGCCCTGCGTGCACACTCATAGACCAGTCTAGCCTTCACAATGCGAATACAGACCCGACATCCGCTGTAATAGAGAGAGGCGGATGCCGGGTCTGTATTCGCATTGTGAAGGCTAGACTGGTCTATGAACGTGCACGCAGGGCCAGCGGCATCTCGCCGCTTGGCTTTGCATATGTAACCCCGCCCACCAATGACGCAACAAAGCCGGAAGACAGAAGATTTTATAGCAACGAAGAGTGGTCAGTATGCGACGTGGGAATACCCCTTTAACTGCACAGCGCTCCTCCTAAACACTCTCCTCCTGCTATTCGTGGACTTGGTGACTCTCCTTTAGTCGAATAGTGGTTTCCCCTGAAACAAGCATTTTTCCCCATAGACTATAATGGGATTCGATATTCGATCGAGTAGTCGAATATTGAGGCTCTACTCGAAACGAATATCTAATCTCGAATATTTCACTGTTCACTCATCTCTAGTTATGACTGATGGAGAAATATAATATTCAACTGTGGGACATACCTTTTAATATTTCTGAATTTGCCATATTATAGTTTATTCATCCAAGTCTTTATTTTTTTGCTTATAGCTTTACTATACTGTATATTTATAATGATTAGAGATGAGCGAACAGTGTTCTATCGAACACATGTTCGATCGGATATCAGGGTGTTCGCCATGTTCGAATCGAATCGAACACCGCGTGGTAAAGTGCGCCAAAATTCGATTCCCCTCCCACCTTCCCTGGCGCCTTTTTTGCACCAATAACAGCGCAGGGGAGGTGGGACAGGAACTACGACACCGGGGGCATTGAAAAAAATTGGAAAAAGTCATTGGCTGCCGAAATCAGGTGACCTCCATTTTAGACGAATAGTGGATTTCAAATCCGGGTCATATGAGAATGTGAACTTTGTGACTATGAGACAGGGATAGCTGTACAGGCAGGGATAGCTAGGGATAACCTTTATTTAGGGGGGAATGTTATTAAAAATAACTTTTTGGGGCTCTATCGGGTGTGTAATTGTGATTTTTGTGAGATAAACTTTTTCCCATAGGGATGCAGCGCTGATTGGCCGAATTCCGTACTCTGGCCAATCAGTGCTGGCCAATGCATTCTATTAGCTTGATGAAGCAGAGTGTGCACAAGGGTTCAAGCGCACCCTCGGCTCTGATGTAGCAGAGCCGAGGCTGCACAAGGGTTCAAGCGCACCCTCGGCTCTGCTACATCAGAGCCGAGGGTGCGCTTGAACCCTTGTGCACACTCTGCTTCATCAAGCTAATAGAATGCATTGGCCAGCGCTGATTGCCCAATGCATTCTATTAGCCCGATGAAGTAGAGCTGAATGTGTGTGCTAAGCACACACATTCAGCACTGCTTCATCACGCCAATACAATGCATTAGCCAGTGCTGATTGGCCAGAGTACGGAATTCGGCCAATCAGCGCTGGCTCTGCTGGAGGAGGCGGAGTCTAAGGTCGGACCTGAATGGAGACTGGTGTGGAGCGATCTTAGACTCCGCCTCCTCCAGCAGAGCCAGCGCTGATTGGTCGAATTCCGTACTCTGGCCAATCAGCACTGGCTAATGCATTGTATTGGCGTGATGAAGCAGTGCTGAATGTGTGTGCTTAGCACACACATTCAGCTCTACTTCATCGGGCTAATAGAATGCATTGGCCAGCGCTGATTGGCCGAATTCCGTACTCTGGCCAATCAGCACTGGCTAATGCATTGTATTGGCGTGATGAAGCAGTGCTGAATGTGTGTGCTTAGCACACACATTCAGCTCTACTTCATCGGGCTAATAGAATGCATTGGCCAATCAGCGCTGGCCAATGCATTCTATTAGCGTGAACTGAGTTTGCACAGGGGTTCTAGTGCACCCTCGGCTCTGCTACATCAGATTGCTACATCTGATGTAGCAGTGCCGAGTGTGCATCAGATGTGTAGTTGAGCAAAACTGACTCAGCACTGCTAAGTCTCTGCATTCGCATAGGAATGCATTGGCCAGCCTTCGGCCAATCAGCGCTGGCTCTGCCGGAGGAGGCGGAGTCTAAGGTCGGACCTGAATGGAGACTGGTGTGGAGCGATCTTAGACTCCGCCTCCTCCAGCAGAGCCAGCGCTGATTGGTCGAGTTCCGTACTCTGGCCAATTAGCACTGGCCAATGCATTTCTATGGGGAAAAGTTAGCTTGCGAAAATCGCAAACTGACAGGGATTTCCATGAAATAAAGTGACTTTTATGCCCCCAGACATGCTTCCCCTGCTGTCCCAGTGTCATTCCAGGGTGTTGGTATCATTTCCTGGGGTGTCATAGTGGACTTGGTGACCCTCCAGACACGAATTTGGGTTTCCCCCTTAACGAGTTTATGTTCCCCATAGACTATAATGGGGTTCGAAACCCATTCGAACACACGAACAGTGAGCGGCTGTTCGAATCGAATTTCGAACCTCGAACATTTTAGTGTTCGCTCATCTCTAATAATGATATTTTATAGAGCTGCCACTCAGGGGTTAAATATCCTTAGGGGATTTCTCATATCAACGCTATTAAGTATTGTCTGTCTTCTTTATTTAGCCAGTAAGGTAGATATACTTCCACATATACATTTACTGCAAGAAATGAAAATACCTTGAAATAACATAAAGGTGACCATTTATCATAGACAGCTCTGTGTACACTCCTTCGGATGAAAGCTACTCCTTCTAACCGCTCCATACACATGAAGACTTTGGTTGTCCATGCATGCTTGTGTTCTCAGTAAGGAAAGAGGAATAAGTTGCTGTTAGGTACCTCTAGTAGTGGCTTATCTCCCCTACAAATATATGAAATGGATAGTTAAAATCTAACGTGCTTGACTCTAATTTCGCCAGACGCAGGGTTGAGATGCAGCAGGTTCTCCCCAGTTCTGCAGTCTGGCTGTATTTTTAGCAGTACTGGGGAGAACCAGCTGTATCTCATCCCTGCCTCAGGGAAAAGTAGAGTGAGGGTTTGTAGCCCCAACCTGGTTCTTATACTGATAGAGCAAGAAGCCATATGCTACTTGTCCTATCATTTTGTGACTTGTAGGTCTTAGGCGCGGTAAACCTGCAGCAGACAAGTGGAGCTAGAGGCAAGTGTGAATTTAGTTCTTACCTCTCTATTACCGGACCCTCCCATTTCCCCTCTGCCCATTACGTCACAGCTCTGTGTTGAACCACTGTATGGTGGACACTGATGAAGGCCATTGTAATAATGGGGGCATTAAATTGTATGGAGGACACTGATGAAGGCCATTGTAATAATGGGGGCATTAAATTGTATGGAGGACACTGATGGAGGTCATTGTAATAATGGGGGCATTAAATTGTATGGTGGACACTGATGAAGGCCATTGTAATAATGGGGGCATTAAATTGTTTGGAGGGCAATGATGAGGGCCATTATATTGTATGGGGACACCAATGAGGGGGTTAATATCCTGTGGGGGGGTGGGGAGCAATACACTGTGTGTAAAATTAGGGGAGAATATTACTTTCTACAATGGATGACATAGCGGAGTAAGGGTACCACAGGTCTCAGGATGTTCAAAAAGCAGGGGACCCCCCCACCCACCCATAAACATCAAAGATCTGCACAGTATATTGTGCCATAGCGGCACATACTTAGAAATGAGACAAGCGATTCTCTATGAATTTTCCAAAAATTTTGGGTTCTGCCAAGCACAAAATTTGGGGGGTTTACCACCTACAAACTACTATTGCAGTCTTAGGTTACTCACCTCCTGTGGGGTCTGCACTCTGACCTTTTGCTATTTTTTTCATTTCTCATGGTGATATATTCATTGCTTGCATATCAGTGTCACTTTTGTGTTATTGTGGGATACTTATTATTATTTCAGAATTATTGTCTCAATATTTCCCTTGGGTCCATGACGCCGGTGTAAACCACATCTGTGACATCATTAAAGAGGACCTTTCACCACTTTTGGGCCCATGCAGTGTTATATACTGCCAGAAAGCCGACAGTGCGCTGATTTCAGCGCACTGTCGGCTTTCCCGATCTGTGTAAAGAGCTTACGGTGCCGGTACCGTAGTGCTCTATGGTCAGAAGGGCGTTTCTGACCATTACCCAGAGACGTCCTTCTGCCTCACGCCGCCTATCGCGCTGTACTGTGGAGCCGGGAGGAACGCCCCCTCCCTCTCCTGATAATACTCGTCTATGGACGAACAGTGTGAGCAGAGGGAGGGGGCGTTCCTCCCGCTCCACAGCACAGCGCGATTGGCGCCGCGAAGCAGAAGGATGTCTCTGGCTAATGGTCAGAAACGCCCTTCTGACCATAGAGCACTACGGTACCGGCACCGTATGCTCTTTACACCGGGCACAGATCGGGAAAGCCGACAGTGCGCTGAAATCAGCGCACTGTCGGCTTTCTGGCAGTATATAACACTGCATGTGCCCAAAAGTGGTGAAAGGTCCTCTTTAAAGATGGCTGAAAACAGCATGGAGTTACACTGGAGCCCAGGACAGGTGAGTACCAATGGTTTTTATGATTGTTACTGCCCCTGGGCCTATAGTAATATTTTGTTGGTGGGGACATTATACTGTGAGGAGGGGCCACTATGGGATATTATACTGCCTGGAGGCTACTTTGGGACATTATAGTGTGTGAAAATGTGGGGACCAGGAAAGGGAGTGCTATGCCTGGGGGGGGGGGGGGGGCACAAGTGAAAAGTTTACTATGGGGCTTAGTCTTTGCTAAAGGATTAGAGGTTACCACTCAATTAGAGAATTAGAGCTTTTTACATATAACCATCTGAAGGCCAAATCTTTTGAATGGATGGTCAGATTTTTCAAAAAGAAACATTGATCGGGGCCACAGCGGCACGTGTATGGGATTTTACCATTTTGTACATTTCCACTTGAAGTTGAAGCTTCTAATTACTGCATTTAGAAAATATGATCTTCTTAATTGAAATGTAAACACAGCCTTAGGCAATGAAGGACTCATGCACATTGGCACAGAGCCTTTAATAAGTTTGCACAATCTTAGAGACTGTTGGATACATAACGTACAGAGATCTTTGCTCCAAAAGTGCTTTAAAGGACCACTAAACCCACATTCCAAATAAAAAGAATAAATATTTTTCTTGCCATCTTTTCTTTTATATAATAATTACAAAGCATGAAACTTAATTAGTAAAGCAATATATTCTTCTCTATGGCAGCAGTCATGCTTTTCCCCCTTCCCTCTAATGCTATTATATGTGAGCCAGGAAGTTTAGAAGAAGAGGGCATAGTTAAAGAGGTTGTTCAGGCAATTTTTTTTTTTATTTTAAAAATGCCTTGGGAGGTGAAAAAAAAAAAATCATACTCACTTGTCCCCAGTGCTCCGGTGTCCTCCCAACAAAGTCTCGTAATTTTGCTCCGGCGTCTTCTCATGGGTCTGTTCTGGAGTTCTGCTGAAGCAGATTATTGGCCTCAGTTGTTATGTGACCACTGTGGCCAATCAGCAGCCTCAGGAAGAGACCTGTGATGTCACAGGAAATAACATCGCATGCACTTCACTGAAGCCGCTGATTGGCCACAGCGGTCACGTGTGGCTGGGACTTCCACCACATGTCAACGCTGGACCAAGAAGACCAGACTGTGTTGGGAGGCAGCAGAGCAACATGGAAGGGTGAGTATGATTTTTTTTTTTATTTCTTTCACTTCTCCCCGCCTATTTAAATAATAAATTTAATGTCCATTTTTGCCCAGACAACCCTTTAAGGCTTCACACTTTTTGGAGAATTCTTCAAGTAACTGACAGTATGTCAGATGTGATTTTCAGGTTCCCAGAAAGCTGGGTAGCATGCCAGTAATGGTGTATTAAGGACTGTTGATTACTATACAGACTTAAGTAAATCCTCCTCCTTGCTTGGTAATTATTTCTTAACATGACAGATGTATTTTTCAAGGTCCCAAGAAGGCTGAGTAACATACCAGTCAGCGTTGTAAAACAGAACAGAAGCAAAATCTACCTATATATAAGCCTCATTCTAAGTTATAACACAAATAGCTAGTTTTTCTAGTTTTTAGGAATTTGAGAAAACTGGGTGATATGCATAAAGCAGATGAAAACCGCACACTTGTAATTCTCCCCTGTCCCTTGTACTATTCATGCTCTGGAGCTGCACCGTCTCCATTACATCATTAGACTGAACTGGGTCTAAGCTCCCCTCTGTGATAAGCCCTTCAACTTACTGTGATGTCATGCTAGTACTTGGCCAGTAATATCTACCCAATCCATGTCTGCAAGATTTCTGCTAAACTGCTCAGAGCTGCAGTTTTACAGTTAGTCCTGCAGACATAGCTAGAGTTGTTCTTTATCATGCATATTTTTGGTCTTATCCTTGGTTTTCAAGGTTTAGTGTCTGTTTAATCTCATGAATCAATCCCTTTGATCATGATTTGAGCTGCTATGCAAAGTTTAGCAAAAAAATTAAAAAATAACATAACTACTGGTAAAGGAAAAACTGCACCGAGCTTTGAAGTGGCTGCAGTATTTCTATTTTTTTTTTTCACACCTGTGCAAACTTATTTTAACACTAACCTGTCAGGGACCTACAAGGTCCAATAATAACACAGCAGGATAGGGTCACAATGACACTTATAGAACACTAGTGACTTTAGTGATTAATAGTCGAATGAAACAATAGTCATTTATTCTGGAATCAATGGACAAAAATAAAGGTGTTATATCAGTGTAAATCTATACTAGACTGTAAGCTCATACTGATGTTTTATATACAGTAGTTTATTTCTAAAGATTCCAGAACTGCGCTGATGTTCAGTGGCTTGCAAAAGTTTTCACACCCCTTGAACTTTTTCACATTTTGTTACCTTACAACCACAAACTTAAATGTATTTTATAGAGCTTTAAGTGATAGACCAAAACAAAGTAGCAGATGATTGTAGCGTGGAAGGAAAATGATACAGGGTTATCAAAATTTTAATCAAATAAAAATCTGAAAAGTGTGACGTGCAAAAGTATTCAGCCCCCTGTATTCTGATGCCCCTATATAAAATCCACTGCACACGATTGCCTTCAGAAGTCACTTAATGAGTTAGAGTCCAACTGTAATTTAGTCTCAGTATAAATACACCTGTTCTGTGAAGGCCTCAGTGGTTTGTTAGAGAACACTAGTGAACAAACAGCATTATGAAGATCAAGGAACTCACCAAACAGGTCAGAGGTAAAGTTGTGGAGAAGTTTAAAGCAGGGTTAGGTTATAAAACCATATCCCAAGCTTTGAGCATCCCAAGGAGCACTGTTCAATCCATCACCCAAAAATGGAAAAAGTATTCTGCAAACCTACCAAGACATGGTCGTCTACCTAGATGCCTAAAAAAAACAAAAAAAACACAGCACTCCTAATAACTTGGTTGGTGCACTTGATAGGGTTTCACCCTAGACTTATGTAAAAAAGCAGCTTCTCTGACGTGCGTCTATATACTCATTTGGAGATTATTCTCCTAAACTACTGCTACACTGACACTTTCTTTTCTTCTTTGACTCTTCTTGCATGGCAATCCAGGTCTGATGAAGGTCTAATATAGACTGAAAAACGTTTTACTCTATTTTATTGGATTGCATATTTCCGTAATAAAGCTCCAATTTTTTGCACAACCAAAGAATTCTGGTTGATTTTGAGTGCCTGATATATTTTTCTACATATGCCGTCTACCTAAACTAAGAGATCAAGCAAGGAGAGCACTGGTCAGAGAAGCAGCCAAGAGACCCATGGTCACTCTGGAGGAGATGCAGAACTCCACAGCTCAGATGGGAGAATCTATCCACAGGACAATTATAAGTCTTGCACTCCACAAAATCTTATGGATTATAACAAATTTACTGCTGACAGACTCCCTTTAAATTGTCTCTAGCTTGACACACTTCTGGTGTCTCTGAGCATTAATGTTTTATCATTATCAATATAGAAATTAGCATTGATTCAGGATCACAGGAGAAGCTGATAAAATATATGTAAATAGCATTAGCTGTAGTGTAGATAAATGGCTTTTGTGTTGCACAATCTAACTACAAAGTAAAATTATGCAATGAGAGGTCACTTCATGCCATGGATACTGTGCAATGAAACAAAGGCTGGGCAAACATGAGTCATTCCGGATAGAAAGGTTCTACAAACTTTCCACGTGTAGCAAGGCCGAGTTCACCAGCCACGAGTATTATATGGTTTAAAACACTTCTGATAAACATCTTACTCTAAATGTAAAATATATGTACAAAAAAATAAAACATTTCAGGAGGATGCCGGGTGTTTAACTATGGCGGCCGCCCAGTAGACACTCAGCGTTAATGCCCCTGGTTGGTGCCCGCACCGATCGGGGGCATTGACCCCTCCAGCACCTGGGTTAAAGCTGACTGAGGCGCCATTTTCCCGGCGATTGCCAGCACCTGGAGCAAGCTCCGGGATCACATTACCATGACAGCAGGGAGCCTTGTGAAGGCTCCCCGGCCTGTCATTCACTGTCTGCTATTGCAGACTACTCTATGTAGCCTGCAATCGAAGCCTCGGTATTTTGCAATGCATTGCAATGTATTCTATACAAAGCTATAAAAATATTTTTCCTGTACGATAAATGCCATAGCGGGAAAAAAAGTCAAAAGTGCCAAACTGCTGTTTTTTCACCATTTTGCCTCTGATAAAAATTTGAATAAAAGGTGATCAAAGCAATAAAGATTCCCCAAAATGGTATAACTAAAAAGTACACCCAGCCCCGCAAAAAAAGATGCCCTATGCATCCCCATACATGGAAGTATAAAAAAGTTACAGGTGTCAGAATATGGCGACTTATAGATCATATAAAATTGGTATCCCCGGAATCGTATCGAAACATAGAATACAGGTGACATGTCATTTTGGCTGCACAGTGAACGCCGTAAAAACGAAGCCCATAAGAAAATTGCACAAATGCAATTTTTCTTCAAATCCCCATTCTGAATTTTTTCCAGCTTCTCAGTTAAAAAAAGTTAAGCGGTTTAGAAGGGGAAGTGGGGGGAATCAAAAACAAAAAACGAAAATCAAAAAATGCCGTCGGCGGAAAGGGGTTAAAAATTCACCTTAACAGAATGAATAAAGACATATGCTAACTGGTGCACTTTGCCATCAGAACTCAATAGGGCATGTAAAAACTAAACCTAATGCAGATCTGTAGTTTATAGTTGTATGATACTTGTAGGAGATGTGTTAAGGAAACTATATTTGCATCCACTGGTGTAACTAAGGTCTTGTGGGCCCGATGCAAACTTTTCTCCAGGGCCCTATAGCCCCACCCTAGCCCCACCCTAGATTCTTGATAGTGACGGTTATTGGTGCTGCAGCAATATCTCAGATACTTGAAAGGGGAACAGCTTTAGCACCCACAACTGCAGTTATCAAGATTATGGTGAGTGAGCAACACAGCACCCAGCAACTAAACAATACTGGAAAAGTATAATATGCTCCACAGTGGCCCCCACACAGTATTATATGTTCCAAAGTGACCTACACAGCATGACTTGCTCTGCAATGGCCCACGCACAGCATTATATGCTCCGCAGTAGCCCACACACAGTATTACATACCTCCCAACTTTCAAAGAATAGAAAGAGGGACAAAATGTGCGATGCGCTATTCGTGACATGGCAAATTTAGCTCCGCCCACTTCTATATTGACTCCACCCATTCTCATCCATTTTTTTTCCATGTGACCCCACACAGTATAGTGCTTCTACAGTCACCCTAACGGTATGCCCCCACATTATGATGTGTCCCTCCAATTGCCCCACAGTAAGAAGTCCCTCTCCTCGTGCCCCAGTTTAAACTGGGGGAAAATAGGAATGGGGTAGTTGGAGGGGACAAATTAATGGCAGCTGGAGTGAAACATTAAACTGGGGCAACTACAGGGGGAGATTAAACTGGGGTATCTGGAAGGGAGACATTAAACTGGGCGTAACTAGAGGCGCACATGCTGTCCCCAGTTTAATGTCCCTTTCCAAGTTCATACTTCCCAACCGTCCCGATTTCCGTGGGACACTCACGATTTCAGTGTCCTGTCCCGTGGTCCCGGTCGGCGGGAGTTATGTCCCGATTTCAACTCATCGGCATCCTACGGACGCCGATGAGCTGACTACATAGGCGTTTAAAGCAGGAGCTGTCACAGCTCACCTCCTGCTTTAATGCTGCGCTCCGGCATTTGTGGCCGCAATGTGATAACGTCACATCGCACCTACAACTATGTGTATGAGTGAGAGAGCGGTCGGGGAGCGGTGGAAGTTGAGTGTGGTTTTTTTTTGTGTTAAACATTAAGGTGGAACATAATGTAGGGGGCCCATGAAACTGGGGGCAGATGAAGGGAGGGGGAGAACGGCATGACACTGGGGCAGATGAAGGGGGAGAATGGCATGACACTGGGGCAAATGAAGGGGGGAACAGCATGACACTGGGGCAGATGAAGGGAGAGAATGGCATGACACTGGGGCAAATGAAGGGGGGGAACGGCATGACACTGGAGGGGATATCACTCTCTCTGTTACACGCACAGACACTCCCACCCAGTCATGTGATGTCTGTCGTCAGCAGGTCCTTATCCCGGGAATAACAGCCAATGGTGATCTGGAAAACTTTATTAATGAAGACATGCTTCAGGGGCAGAGCGGGACATGCAGTAAGGGACGGTTGGGAGCTATGGTATTATATGACCCACAGTGGCCACTTCACAGCATTATATTCTTTACAGTGGACTCAACACAGTATTATATGATCCACAGTGGCCCCAACACAGTATTATGTGCTCCACAGTGGCCCCAACACAGTATTATATGATCCACAGTGGCCCCAACACAGTATTATGTGCTCCATAGTGGCCCCAACACAGTATTATATGCCCACAGTGGCCACCACACAGTAATATATACTTACAATGGTCCCCAAACAGTACTATATGATCCACAAAGGCCCCTCAAGCCCTTTTCAGCTAATTTGCACAATAATATAGAGCTGTTTATATACATATGTGCTCCAGATGGCGACTGTCAGTAGAAGCTCTGTATTTGAGCTCAGTAAAAACTGCCAATTGAAAAGTGGGTCAATCCTGTCATCTACACCCCTGCATGCAAAAGTTGTACTACTTTCCAATATTATAATTTATTTTAATTAATATGTTGGGAAAATGCTAGTGTGAACAAGGACTAACATGGTGATAACCAGCTTCTGGGCTTTCATTTATTGAGCAATCACACAGAATATGAAGACTGTAAAAACAATGATGAATGCACAACTTAAGACAAATAACATTATACATATGTATCATAGATGATTTGGACACTTTAACACCACTGTGGCACAGAGCGTTAACATCACTCTTTCAATGGCTTTTATTGTTGCCTGGTTGTGAGACGATACCAGACGGCGGCGAGTTATCACGCTGCAGAAAGATAACCTTTCATAGATCTCTATATAGAAATTAATATTTATTAAGATAGTGTTTCATATGTCAATCGGAGAAAAATTTGTTACATTTAACTCCTTCCGTCAACATTTTCCAATCCTACGTTTTATTTTTAACACCTTCCTTTCCTCCTAAAAGCCATAACAAATTGTAGTGTAATACAAATTGCATTTCCTAATATTCTGCAAAATGTTCTGGAAAGCTGGGAAAAAAAAATTTAAATTAGCTCCAAGTCTTGTATCACATATGTAAACGGGTTTCCCCAAGCGGACCCCCCTGAACGGAAACCTAATCCACATAAAAAAGCGGTTTTCTTAGGAAACAAGCAGACCCCATACACTATAATGGGGTCCGTGTGGTTTCTGTTCAGTTTTCGCCCGAAAAGAGCAAAAATGCAGAGAGAAAAGCGCTGCTTGCGCCCCATTTTTCATGCGGAGAGGCGAACGGAATGCCCATACGGAGACCAGGCGCAGATGTGAACCAAGCTTAAGAAGTGATTTAGTACCTTATGTCTATATAGATCTTCTACACTGTAAAGGTAAAGACCTGACGGAACAAGTACAAGACAAAAGTACAAACGGAAGATCAGAGAAACCTGTTCTTGCCACATTTTTTCCTGTGCAATGTAGGTAATAAAATGATTCATTGCTGGGGGCACCTTCACTAGTACTTTCCCCTCGATTACTTAGTTACTCTATTAAAGTAAATGCTTCTAATTAAGAATCTGCAGCAATGGGCAGGAATATTACAGTAGAAGGCAGACAAAAGATTCACTAAACCAAGAATTCCGGTTACAGAGTATTACAAGTGATGACGTTCTTACCCGAATCCAGAAACGAAAGAAGACTTCTTATCCTTCCATGAGGTGACGTATACCAATAGCAAATGAGTGCAAGGGATTAAAAGGTGACTGAGTGCACATGTTCTTCATGCTCAGTCACAGAGCTGTCAGCAACGTCTAGCACGAGAATGCCTTGTTCCATTCACAGGTAGACTACACTGAATGGCTATGTAACAGGGTTGAATAAACTTTGGTGGGTCATGGGTCACAATGTCCCTCTTAAGGGAGTAGGAATTTATCTTGTATTATTGTATTGGTATCTACAGATTACAAAATCTATAGACTGTCGTAGACAAAATAAAGGGTGCTCTATTAATAATACTGCAAAACTGGGGTTAAGATATTGCTAAATATGCTCCATGTCAGATCCTCCTGCAAACAAATGGCACAAAGGGACTATACTCTGTACTATGTACTATGGCAGAGAGATAGCTAGGCTTTCCTTAACTTGGGGCAAATATTTATTTTGCTGGCATGGTCCTATGCATGCATTATTTTTCCAGGTGATCAGTATCATTTTCACTGACCCGACTGATCCATTGAGGTGAATGGGTCTGTGGAAAAAAATGGGGCCCGCACGGATATGGCAATCACACAGCCAGACTTGGTCATGTGAAAATAGTCTAAAGCAAAAGTGCTGAAGAACTATTCTTAGGAAAGATTATCAATATCCGATTGCTGGATTTCGGATGTAAATCGAGGCAGATGCAATAAGTGAGTACTCTGCTACACCATTGATCTAATATTTATTGACCTATCCTAAGGATAAGTCATCAGTACAAAAGTATTATTAACCACCTTTAAAGAGGACCATTCATGTCCCCAGGCACCAGCAGTATTACAGTGTTGGCCAAAAGTATTGGCACCCCTGCAATTCTGTCAGATAATACTCATTTTCTTCCAGATAATGATTGCAATCACAAATTCTTTGGTATTATTTTCTTCATTTAATTTTTCTTCAATGAACCACAAAAAGAATTGTCAAAAAGCCAAATTGGATATAATTCCACACCAAACATAAAAAAGGGGGTGGACAAAAGTATTGGCACTGTTTAAAAAAATCATGTGATGCTTCTCTATTTTGTGTAATTAACAGCACCTGTTACTTACCTGAGGCACATAACAGGTGGTGACAATAACTAAATCACACTTGCAGCCAGTTGAAATGGATTAAAGTTGACTCAACCTCTGTCCGGTGTCCTTGTGTGTACCACATTGAGCATGAAGAAAAGAAAGAAGACCAAAGAACTGTCTGAGGACTTGAGAAGCAAAATTGTGAGGAAGCATGAGCAATCTCAAGGCTACAAGTCCATCTTCAAAGACCTGAATGTTCCTGTGTCTACCGTGCACAGTGTCATCAAGAACTTTAAAGTCCATGGCACTGTGGCTAACCTCCCTAGATGTGGACGGAAAAGAAAAATGGATGAGAGATTTCAACGCGAGATTGTGCGGATGGTGGATAATGAACCTCAACTAACATCCAAACAAGTTCAAGCTGCCCTGCAGTCCGAGGGTACAGCAGTGTCAACCCGTACTATCCGTCAGCGTCTGAATGAAAATGGACTGTATGGTAGGATACCCAGGAAGACCCCACTTTTTACCCAGAGACATAAAAAAGCCAGGCTGGAGTTTGCCAAAACTTACCTGAGAAAGCCAAAAATGTTTTTGGAAGAATGTTCTCTGGTCAGATGAGACAAAAGTAGAGCTTTTTGGGAAAAGGCATCAACATAGAGTTTACAGGAAAAAGAGGCCTTCAAAGAAAAAAACACGGTCCCTACAGTCAAACATGGCAGAGGTTCCCTGATGTTTTGGGGTTGCTTTGCTGCCTCTGGCACTGGACTGCTTGACCGTGTGCATGGCATTATGAAGTCTGAAGACTACCAACACATTGTGCAGCATAATGTAGGGCCCAGTGTGAGAAAGCTGGGTCTCCCTCAGAGGTCATGGGTCTTCCAGCAGGACAATGACCCAAAACACACTTCAAAAAGCACTAAAAAATGGTTTGAGAGAAAGCCCTGGAGACTTCTAAAGTGGCCAGCAATGAGTCCAGACCTGAATCCCATAGAACACCTGTGGAGAGATCTCTTGATGGCAGTTTGGAGAAGGCCCCCTTCGCATCTCAGGGACCTGGAGCAGTTTGCCAAAGAAGAATGGTCTAATATTCCAGCAGAGCATTGTAAGAAACTCATTGATGGTTACCGGAAGCGGTTGTTCTCAGTTATTTTGTCTAAAGGTTGTGCTACCAAGTATTAGGCTGAGGGGGCCAATACTTTTATCTGGTCCATTTTTGGAGTTTTGTGTAAAATGATCAATGATTTGACTTTTTTTTCATTCTCTTTTGTGTTTTTTTTATTGCAAGCAAAATAAATGAAGATATTAATACCAAAGAGTTTGTGCTTGCAATCATTTTCTGGAAGAAACCGAGTATAATCTGACAGAATTGCAGGGGGGCCAATACTTTTGGCCAACACTGTATATACCTGAATTCAGCACACTGTTAGTTTTGTTGGTATGTGTCCCAGTGCTGTTAGTTTTGGCACCGATTTCCCTCCACTTTCAGAAAAGCAGACTTTCAGCCTAGCGCCATCTCTGGGCTGTGAGGAAAGCCCCCAATGACAATACAAGGCTATAGAAGAGTACTTTTTTTAATGCTCAGCAAATATAAATATTGGAAGAGAAAGCTATATGTGCAGTTATTACATGTCGTGTGCAGTCTTAATAGATTTTGCTTTTCCAGTTTCATCAAGGAATACACACAGAGGTGATAAAACTTCCATTCAACCCTTCAGACCCATCCATTCATGTTCCCTATACGTTATAAATACACTGTATTATGTTGAACTATTCATAGTCCCTACACATAACCACAACTTTAAGAGGGACATAACGTGAGGCGCACTAGGTGTGCAATGGCAAATTTAGCTCCACCCACATCTATGTTAACTCTGCCCATTCTCATCCTCCTACAGTCACCCTAACATTATGTGCCCCCACAGTATGCAGTCCCTCTCCTGGTGCCCC
The DNA here is from genome assembly GCF_031893055.1 of Leptodactylus fuscus. Taxonomy (NCBI): domain Eukaryota; kingdom Metazoa; phylum Chordata; class Amphibia; order Anura; family Leptodactylidae; genus Leptodactylus; species Leptodactylus fuscus. Next base: position 222,868,968 of record NC_134266.1, read on the forward strand.
ACTTTAAGGCCCCTTGCATACGACCGTGGTGTATGTCAGTGTGCTATCCGCGTAGTTCACAGATAGCATTCTGACCCGTTCTTTTCTATGGACCAATTCACACAACTGTGAATGTCACAGTCCTGTGTGCGGGCCACATCAGTAGGACAGGTTTTATTCCCATCTTATTTTGCAGCCCATGCTTCTGTGGCTCCTATTCATTTAACGAAAGGAGCCGCGGAAGCATGGCCGATGCACGGGTGGCATACGGGGACATCCCCATGTCCCCTGTGTGCGGCCCATCCTTTTAATTCACGGCAGGCCAGTTGCAGCATGGTCACCTGCAACCAGCCTAACCTGGGGGCAACCAGAGGGGAACATTAAACTGGAGGTAATTTTGCTGAATCTGGGACAGTTGGGAGGTATGCCCTACATGTTATATATACACTGTATCACATTAATCTGTTCATATTCCTACATCTATAAATACACTGTATGATGTTGATCTATTCATGTTCCTTATATGTTATATATGCACTGTATGATGTTCATCCAGTCATATCCCTATATGTTATAAATACACTGTATGATGGTGATCTATTCATGTTCATTATTCAATCCTTTAATGTCCTCCCCGTCCTTCCATATACTGTTTCCCACAGTGAGAGGACTGTAGGTACACAACATTTGCATTCTCACATGTGATGAAAGAATTAATGGTGTTTGTTTTACTATTGTTGAACTTGAATTTCATTCCTTCCTTTTGTTGGTTTTATTTTACATGGTTTGCATTTCCTTCAAGGAAAAAACCTTTAACTCTATATCTTTCCCTTCTGTTCTCAAACATCTGATCACTATCTTCTATTTAGTCATGGCGCCTTCCTATATACCACCTGTGGTTATCTGGAGTTATATGACGAGGGTTGAATCATGTTAAGCGCCTGCCAATTTCTGTATCATTTTCTGGACACAGATATGGTCTCTATTGTAACCAGTAATACATAGGATAACTTCATTATTGTGTTATTTTATGTCATTTGGTTGTAACCACAAATTATTTTCATTCCTATATCATTGCTTCCTTCATAATCTTTTTCAGATAACATATTTCTTCTAGTCTCTTCCTTAAAGGGAGTCTGTCCTCAGAATACGGAATAACAACCCAACCCTATAGATTGATTAAGGTGACCCTAACCCAACAGAGTTTCCCCATTGTGAATCAGAGCATCCGTTGCCTCCAATTGCTTATTAACAAATATGGTGATATTTCAGTAACTGAGGCCCCAAATCACAAGGTTATAAAACCATTTCATTCAGGTGACCCAAACCTATCTATGTGCAGTGCAGACTGATATGCTAGGTTCTGGTCAAAGATTCCCTCTAAAAGTTGGCCCTGGAGCTCCTTGAAGTGCAAATCCATTGGATTCTGATCAACCGGTATTTTAGCTCGACATCGGCAACCAGGGCTAGTGATGGTGACAACGTTCCCATGTTGTGTAATTATTTGTATCCATACTTTGAAGAAAGTTTCCATACACATTTTTCCATTCTCCATAGATAATGTCAAATAGAAGAAAATTAATCCAGAAATTTCGTGAAAAGTGACATTCATTATTAGACAAGCCTTAATAGAAACTTCAACCAGCTGCCCATTGTCCTCCCAAGGAATAGACAACTGTCGATGTATCTTCAGCATTCCTTCAAGTTTTGGCAGATGATCAGTGTAGCTCCTTCAACCTCCTCACAAGGATATTTTCATAGGCAGGGGCGAAACGTGAGCCCATTGTTGTGCCTTTCTCTGCAGATAGAAGATGCCAAGAATAATTGTGCTCCAATATATAGTTAATACACCAACAAAAAGTGCTCTGTTCTTCCATTTCCCCATCTTGTCCTATTGCCTCTACACCTTTCTCACGGCATAATAGTATATAATGAGAATAATACAGTACCTGTGCAGTACAGAAATACATATCGTCAGTATATCAGTCTGTTATTGATAAAATCTGAAGGGTCGCTCATGAAGTAGAGCATCTATTACACATCTTTTTTAGCAAATCCTATCAAGGTATGCTTACAGATTGGCTGTTATTGACCCTATTCACACTTTTGCACCTTTCTATATAAGATAAGATAATCCTTTAATAGTCCCACAGTGGGAAATATGTCAACATGTTACAGCAGCATAGTAATACAGATACAGGATAATACACAGTAATATATTACTTACCCCTTGAGAGCAACAAGTTTTCTTTTGCTTTTTTGGAGTAAGACCTGCCACCTCTATTATAAATTCACATTTTTATCTTCACTCTTTCCCTTCCTCTCTACATTAAACTGTATTCCCGGGTGATATCCTTAGAATCCACCATAAAACATATGGATAATGGAATAATGGATGAAACCAATATAATAAATCAGTATGGAAATGACACCTACAATACTCACCACAAAATATTGTATTTTAGCTCAGCTCTAATCAAATGAATGGGACTGAGCTGCACCACTCACAAATCATGGACTGGTATAATATTGCATTTGGAACAAATAGCTGTATTTCTCTAATCCTGGTGACCCCCAGGACACAGGGCAATTGTGCAGCAGATAAGTCCCCCCCCCCTCCCCCCCAGCTCTGACAGGTAACCTGCTGCGATGTGCAGTAACATAGTGAGTGAACTGTATCTAAGCTAAAACCTGATAAATACAGCCGTAACAATAAAACCAGTAACACCAAGTACATCTGCAGGTTCAGAGGATCAGTGTAAGATCTATTAAAAAAACAAAAACAAAAAAACCCCACCATCTTCCAGTCAAACTATAATACTATTATTTCATCATTCTCATTGGTCCAAGCTAATGTCAGAAATATAAAAAATACTAGCATATGCCCGCGACTTCATCTGCAAGTTGGTGTTGGCGCTGAGCCATTAATATTTAGCCAATTGCTGTTGTGGATGATCCGCCTGCTCCCGTGTCTCGGCACTGGTACATTGCAGCATATGCACAGCATACTCGGTTGTATGTACATCTCTGCATATGGAGAGCATACTCAGCTGTGCTACAGCACTGCCTAAGCTCTGCTACATCTGGCCATTTGGATTAGAGGGGTGTTCCTATGTCAGTGTCTGAGCAGCTTCTGTGTTACAAAGGGCTGAACAGATGTTGCTGAAATGTGCCAAAGTCCCCCCCCCCCTCAGAGGCACAACAACACATTCCCCATCGTACTCACTGAAACTCTACACCCGATATAATCCTCTTGCCCACACACATCCTGCATGTTCTGTAATCTCCTGATCTTCCATGAGACTCCATTTTTATCAGCTTTCACTGTCCAGCTTCTTCCTATATAGCTCCGCCCACAAAATAGTGTGTAGCTCCACCCACTGCCTAGCATCACTGTTATTTACATGCAGTGAATCTGAAGAAACTACAGTTCCCATGATTCATCTGCCTGCTCTCACTCTGTGTTTGTGTCTCACAGAAGGGGAGGGAGGAGCGAGCTTGTACGAAACATCACAGTGTCATGTGACCTCAGATATGGGAGTAATTTATTATTTGTGATATCATTGAAGGGGAGAGAAGAGAAAGGAGGGGTACACAGAGGGTGAGAGCAGGAAGATGAATCATGGGAAATGTAGTTCACAGATTCACTTCAGAACAGTGATACAAGTGAAATAAAGCCACAAAAAAAGCAACACAAAGGAAACTGAGTATTTAGCACTGCTGTGGCTGTATTTGCACATAATTTTTGGAAGCTGAATAAACCCTTTAAATTCTGCAAAATATGTTTGCCAGGTTTACATCATATGTAAATTATCGTAAGTAGTCATGGTGGGCGGGGCAGCTTTATTCTGGTCTCGCTGTCTGCTTGCTCATCCGACCGCCTGGTATGATCGACATCTCTGTTACAGTCCCTTCCTTGACCATTTAGGGTAAGTTACATAGGACTTTTTAGACTTCCAAACATTTATAACTTTACTTTGCTCCAGCAAAAATATTACAGAGGATACTAATAAAAATCTAAGTATTCCCTCCTACACATGGCGAGACTTTATGGTGGAAAAACCACCTGACAGGTTCCCTTTAAAGTCAATTAATATAATTTATCATAGTAATATTCTATTGTCATCATTTCCCTTTGCATATGAGGACAGTTCATTCAGAATGAAGAGCAGCTAACATTTACTGTCTGTCTGTATCATCTAAGAGTCAAGATATACCACGTGCATCTAACAAAGTGGAGGGGGAGGGGAGAAAAGGACAAAGGAATGTACGGTATATGTAAAAGCACTTTATTGTAATAAATATTTCTATAGGGGACACAATTATCATAAATTATTCACAACCTCAGAATAGCGAAACAAAAAAAGAAATCAGAAACAAAAAACTCTTACACATGGGGGGGAAAAAATTCTAAAAACACAACTTGCAAAATTGCACAATTTTTTTTTCAGCAGTAGTGCAAAGCTTTTTCTTTTTCTCTCCTCGGTTCTCTTTAGAATAAATGTATAATACACAAAAAGCAGTTGTGTCTCCTATAAGCATTCCAAGCCCAAGACAATTGATGGTCTCAGTTTATTACATAAGAGAAGACGGTATTTAGTGTGGACTGTGCCAAGTCTTTTCACACCATAGAAAATGTTGAAATAATTCCTGAGCTATACGGTAGCAAAGCTTACATTCTTTAATGATGAAATTGCTACCCTTGCCTTACAGGAAAGCAGTTTTAATGGAAAAACAGTTCTTGTATAACCACATTCTTCTCTCAAGCTAATGTTATTCACAACAATGGAGGGTTATCTGTACCTTAGCAAGTCATAGCCAAGGAAAGAATAACTGGCTGCAAGAGCACTGACTAAAGGAGCGTTCACACTACTTTTCACACGGACTTTTCAAGTGGACAGCAAAAACCTACATGTCGGGTTTTGCTGTCCGCTTGAAAAGTCGGACATCTTTGGGAGTGGACAGTTAAGGACAGGCATGGACAGTAAAAGAACGCACCCGATGTCCATTTAAATCAATGCAAAATGTCACGGACACAGCTAGTGTCCGCTGCTAATGTCCGCACAAGACTTTAAACGGACACTAGGAGTGGACACTAGCTGTCGGACACAGATGGTAGTGTGAACGCCCCTTACAGATACAGCCAAGGGGGCGCTGCTTTACCGTGTTTCAATAAACCTCATAGAGATCAATGGGAGCTACGGAAACAGCATAGCACAGCTGAGCTACTAAGTCCTTAGCTCCAGTGTTACAGAAACAGCTCAGCTACATACACTACGCTTCTGTAGCTCCCATTTACTTCTACTGCTGTAGGGGCAGTGCTGTTCACCTTTTTCGGTAAATGCCACCACGTTGGTCAGGTTTTGCGACAAGTTATCCTCACCTCAGCCATGATGAGAATAACAAATAGTGCAAAGGCAAACGGGAGAGTATGCCCATGGCCAACCACAAATAGGCTCTCATTTTCCAAACTGCCTCAGGAACACAGTAGCTATAAAATCGGACAGTCCTGTTCACTACAGTTACAGTTTTCCTTTGCACATTTACATACATTGCGCTGGAAAAAGAAATAAAAAAAAAAAAATCTTAATTCTGGAGAAAACAGACAATGGAAACAGTTATTGCTATCTGACATAATACCCCAGTTAGGGGATGTTCACACTACTGTTATTAATGCCCGTTGCTCTCATCTGTCATAGGATGACAGCAATGGATTTAGCAGCGATAGACTGACGGACACAGACAAAGCCTCCTCCATCTAATGTAAACCTCATGAAGGACGACACTTTCTCCTGTCATGTTTGTTCACTTTTGGAACCCAAGACACTTGTTCACATCAAAAAGGTAAAAGTGAGAGAGAAACCTGGTGGAGGGGGCTCGGTCTGTATTGTACGGTTAGGGTCCATTGCTTTCATTCGTCATAAGATAACGGTAGTGTGAAACTACCCTTAAACTGAAAAGGTCGGTCCAGTTTTATGTGAAGCTTATTCAATGTATAATCAAAAGTTCTGCAGTTTTTCAACCTACATTTTGAGTTTCAAATTCTTACCATTTTTATAGTTATCTGCTCACTATCAGTGACTAGAAGTGCGTTTCCATTCAGTGGCTGAAAACCTGCTAACAGCTAGTAGCTGTCGCAGATGAATTTAGGCAATCCTCTGTGAGCTGTGTCATACACATCCAAAGAGCACACTCCCTATTGTTCTGAGGGTTTGCTGCCATAAATATCAAAGCAAACGCTTCTCAATAGGTACTATGCATGTGCTCACTTGTGGAGATCCAGCTAGTAAGGATAAATATGCAACCTGGACACCAGGGAGACTATCGGGAGAGATTTACTAAGATGGCCTACACTCTTTGTAGTTCATTGAGTATATATTGTAAACGGAATCTCTCTAGAAAAGGGGTGCAGCTTTCCGGAAAGGAGTTCTGGCTTAGGGTTGCTTCACCCTAGCACTGGGGGCCATTCCACTTAAAAAAGGCAAAGCGAAAAGTCTTGCAAGCAGGAAACTGGCGGACTCCATTATAGTCTATGTGGTCCACGACTAAGTACTTTTTAAGTGGATAGTGTTTCCGTTTTTCGGGTCCCCAAGCGGACCCAAAGAACAGAAACCTGAACACTAGCGTGATCCTAGCGTTCGCCAGAAAAGGGTTTGGCTTAAAATGGAACTCAAAATGCGTATTGCAGTCTTACTGCAAAGTGCGTGAATCAACAGGCGGTGTAAACATGCTTGTAAACAGGAGGTGCAACATGCACCAAAATGTATCAAACAGCGTGAGCCACCATGATATAGCTAACAGACCTTCGGATGGCCTGGTCAAAGTTTACCATGTTGAAATATCTGTATCTTTAGTAAATCTGACCCAATTTCTACCTTTTGGGGCAGAGCCATTTAGCATTACATTGTAGCCAAGCTTGGAGTCCAGGTTGTTTAGATCACAGAGGATTGCCCAAACTGCACCCAAACCCTTTGTTGTGGGAAAATCAGGTTTTCGGCATCTGGAGTCAAATAAATGCTTTCAGTCACTCACATACAGATTGGGGAAACTGGGGTGGAATTAAAACGAAGAACATTACAGCGTTGCACACGTTTACAGCATATAATAACTATGACCTAGTTATATAATCCTCCCCTTAAATGGGATATCCTACCAAGGACACGTATCACTTATCCACTGCAGTGGTCAGACATGTGCAATGAAGAGGGGTCAAGAATAACAGCCAATCATAGTTAACAAAAAAAGTGCCTGCTTGACCACAACTCCATCCATTCTCCTCAGTCACAGAAAGTGGGAACTCCAGACTCTTGTTCCAATGATTACTGAGGGCTTCACTTCTAGGACCCTCACCAATCACACAAGATAGGTGATATAATGGACTTTGTAGGAATATCCCTTTAAAGGACATGTTGCCCTCAGTGAGAGAGGAGCACACACAGTATTTATCTGTTTTATAGACTTGATCCTCAGCAAAGGAAAGAAATCAAAATATATAAAACACACATTTTTATTCTTCTAGTTGGACTTTGCACACATCCAGCAAGTCATCTAACACTGCTTTAAACTATTGCAAGTGAAGCTGAGGCCTCTGCACATCCCTCTAGGCTTGCAAACCACCATGAAGCAGCACTCATCCTAAAACATTTGTTACAAAGCTCGATTCCACGGGACAAGATCAGAAGTCTGCATTGTATGTCTGTTCTCATTAGAAATCCACTTCATCAGAGTCTGTGGAGGTGCCGCTACTCTTAGAATCATCCTTATTCGGGTTCCAGACAAAGCGGTAATTGTCTTCAAGCTGCTGCTGTCGCTTCTGTTCCTTGTGAGCATCTTCTGACCCCTGTATCTAGAACATAAACACCCAACAATGAGATAGATGCACTACAGAGATGACGCTTTCCAGCACATTCCCACTTTACACCATCTACAAGCTATACTTACATAGGATGAATAATTCTGGATCTTGTACGTTTAAGAAACAAAAAAAACTCAAGGAGTCTCCTTTATGGGAACCTGTCAGTTCCATCTGGGTTACTAAACTGATGATCCAGAGGAACATGTGAGTGGTATAAGGTCCCATACAGCTCTATTCTAATGCTGTGTATCACTGGTATTCTGTAGGTCAGATAGGAGTTCTAGAAAACGCTTTTCTAGAGCTGATGTCCTGAAAGTGTCTGATGAAGGTTGTATGGCGTCAACTGAGACATTACAAATGCTTTGGCTTGCATACTACGATCATCATCATAAATGCATTCGGCTTGCATGATTATACTCTGGAGTGCCTACTTTATCTACTCCTTACAAGAAAGTTAGTAAGTAAGGGGGCATTCACACTACATAACGCCAGCGTGTATCACAGCCGTACACGCCAGCGTTACAGCAGGGCTGCCGAACACTTCCCATTCATTTCTATGGGAGCCGGCATGCGAGCGCTCCCCATAGAAATGAATGGCCTGCTTCTTTCACTGCGAGCAGTCCCATTGAAGTGAATGGGAAGTGCCAGCGTATACGGCAAGCTCTGCTCATGCCGAGCCGTACACGTCGGCACTTCCAATTCACTTCAATGGGACTGCTCGCAGTGAAAGAAGCAGGCCATTCATTTCTATGGGGAGCGCTCGCATGCCGGCTCCCACAGAAATGAATGGGAAGTGTTCGGCAGCCCTGCTGTAACGCCGGCGTGTACGGCTGTGATACACGCTGGCGTTACGTAGTGTGAATGCACCCTTAGATAGTAAAGAATGGGAGCTATACCTTCAAGGGCTTGTCTCATCAGATGGTCAGCCAGCTATGGGGTTTTTTGCAAAGGGAAGCCACAAACAGCAGGATGAAGTCCTGAGGAGACAACTCCCCTTTATTAGGATTATATATCCTAACAGCACATATAAAACAGGGGTCTGGCTCCATGAGCCAACCTGAGGCCAGCAGAGAATTTACAGCCATATCAATCATCTATAAGGGTCCTATACGTGAAAACCTTTAACCCCTGCTAATCATGAGAGCATATCTTCTGTTGAGCAATAGACATTACTCTGACACACGTACCAATATGTTGAAAAAAATATCTTTCAGGTTCCTTGTGTCCTCTTCTGAAAGCCAGTGCCCATCATCGTCACCTCCAAAGCCTCCTGTAAGGATCTTAATCTCTATTTTACCTGTTTGGGAACAGAAAAAAAATTGGCAAATGAAGCTTTGCTATAGATAATGGAGAGTGGGACACAAAGCTGCAATGTACATTGTGCCTGCTTGTATTCTTAGTATGTGTCTCCTGGGACAGTCTAGTGTAATGGAATATTGTACAGCGAGCACTATGGCAGGTGTGCTGGAGTGTCCTGGGGGACACAAACATCGAGAGATACAGCACAGATCTACCATATATAACAGCACATTACCAGTTATTTTCTGTACTTGTACAGCACCTGTAGTATTTATATTATACTTGTCTATTAAGTCTATACGATTACAAAAGGAGATTATACATTGTACAATTTTTATCATTTTCAACATTTATAACATGCTGGTGGTGGTGGTGTGTGGGTTTAAAAAAAACAAAAACAAAGAATAAATAAAACACATTTACAACTCATCTGTAAGCATATGCTCATCACTGTATACCAAGATGCCTGATAAACCTCACCTACATAAAAATACTTAGTCCATTATAGCAACCAACAACACGACATATACACAAAATGTACCGTATCCAGTCCATATCAAAATAATCCTGAATGATGACTATATTAATATAGGAAGAATATGCAAATCTGCCTTCCATGATGTAATTAGGAAGACAGTTGCTGCCTCAGTATTGCAAACCAATAGAGGGCACTCACTGGAATGTGCAAGCCTGTCTTAAGACAGGATTCCAGTGAAATAACCCAATAATGGCTGCTCCCTTTAGCCTCATGCCCGACCTTCCAAGAGGCCTTTGTTTAGCAATGACGCTGGGATTATTACCAGGTATAGTCTCTCATTCGAGGACAGCTGTTTCGATCTGGTTGGATCTCTTCAGCCCGATGTAGAGAGGACTATAACCTGGTAGAGGTGAGAGGCTTAGACAGGGTTCGGGGGATATTGTCACTCCTTAGGGAGAGACCACCATATAGGTGTGTGGAGACTTGTTAAGCCTTTAGCACTCCACTTTGCAAGGAACTATGGGAAGAATATGCAACTGTCTTCCTAATTACATCATGGAAGGCAGATTTGCATATTCTTCCCATAGTTCCTTGCAAAGTGGAGTGCTAAAGGCTTAACAAGTCTCCACACACCTATATGGTGGTCTCTCCCTAAGGAGTGACAATATCCCCCGAACCCTATATTAATATATAATAACATTGGATAAAATGAACGGACAGCTGGGTGTGACCATTCCCCACCGTCAGAAGTGTCATCACCGATCAGACACCTCCATCTAGCAACACCCAGTTAGCAATTTATAAAAAAAAATTTCAGGAGGAGTAACAGAGGAACAACCCAATGCACATCCAGAATTGTTATTTCTTGGTGAAGTATGTATTAAAAAACCCCAAACCAAAAAACTAATATGTCACAAGAGGTGACAAAGCATTTTTCTGCAGAAAAGGACATATTCCACAGAAACTATCCATGCTCATAATGGAAGCGCCCTAGGGATTAGAAAAATGACTAGCAACTTACTAATACCTTATCTACTGACACAGCTGTAAATTACATTTAACATTGCATTGTAGAGGTCTGAACAGACACCAATGAATTTACAGAGATAAGTGGGACTACTACTGACATTTGGGGTGCAGGGGGTGGAACTGTTCTCCCTATTGTAAATGGTTTTTATTTTTTGTTTTCCCCTCTCTTTTCCAGCTATTATATGCTGGGGTCTGAATAGACCCCAGAGTATAATAATTTCCCTTCCAGTTCTATCCAAACAAAATTGGATGTAACTGAACCGAGGGTTCACTTCGTCCAAACACAGGACAAAACTAATCTTCTGGGATTTGCCCATCTTTACTTCATATATACTGTATAACTGCCTGAAAAGTGGAGAAGAACTCATATTTCTTCAATAAGATATAATATAACATTTATTATATTAATCTTCCTTAGTCATTTATAACAAGTGGTTAGAATAGAAGATACACTTTAAGAATTTAAGATTGGGCAGCTTGGACTGAATTCCCTTGATCTTGCCAGTGAAATCTCTGGGTAAAATGCTTTGTATGGATTTCTATTCTTAATATATATATATATATATTAGGGTAGGAAGTTTGCACGTCTCTCAAATAGTTCATCGTATGCCATAAAACCTTGGTATCTTCAGACAAGTTGTCTGCGTACTTTGTGAAAAGTGATGTGGGATAAACCACGATGCATTGCCGTCACAGTTTTTTTCTGCAGCTCCCCGCTACCTGGGGCCTTAGACTCAAGGGTAAGGCCCCATTTTGTGGGAAAGCTGCTTTTTCTGTTGCAGATTTTGCTGCCGTTTTCTGAGGCCAAGTCAAGAATAGTTTCAATAGGACACAGATACAAAATGCTGTCTACAAGCATAACAAAAGCCCAATGGACCTGGAAATTCCACTAAATGTAGAACAGTCAGGGAGCCAGATCACCCGTCGTGAGCACAAGGAGCCTACCTTCTGCCTTCAGGCCTTCCTTTTCAAGCAGGTCCTTAACAACATTCTCAATGTGTCTCAGCTGAGGGTTATCGCTGCTCATTTCCTTTCTCTTGGGATGCTCAGAGCTGCCCCGTCGTATCTTTGTGACCCTGACTTTTATACGGCCATCCGAATGGTCATCTAATGTGAAGAAGGTGATAGGAAAATTTAACCCATCAAACTATTATTAACAACAAGCTAAAACGAAGTGTAGCGGGTCATGGCCGTTCAAGTGAGTCAAGTTGGCGCTAAGCTGCGCAATTTAAGACAAAATCAGCCAGACAGAAGAGACACTGCCAGCAAGTAGAAGCAGCAGAAAGAAGCAGGTTAAGGAAAGGAAGACCTGAAAGCACAAGGGACCAATGGTCCAGGTCACTTCACTAATTCTACACACAGCAACACAAAGTGTCCAAACAATCCGGCATATACTTATCTTATAGAAATGCCCACCAACCTGAAACAGTGTCACAATAAACACAAAAACAACCAAAAACACAATAACCCCTTTAAACCAGACCAAGAACACAGGAAGATGACAAACCTGAAAAAGCGCAAATTATGTGAAACAGAATTTGTATAAACCTGTTACCTAGTGTACAAACTTCTACACGACTCCATTACTCCAAACAGAGATAAAAAATCATTACAAAGTTTATCAAATCCTATAAATGTTGCAAAAAAACTAAACAAAAGAAACACACAAAAGTTCTTGAAACGTTGATGCATACTAAGTGGTTGTCCAGGAAATGGTGCGGTGGTCGGGGAATTTGTAAAATCAAAAGTCAAAAACAAAGTCAAAATATACTCACTTGTATCTGGGCTACTTTATGCACCATGTTGGCCTGTGTCTCATGTTGAGGCCACGTTGCTGAGGCTCTTACAACTGTTGAGATCGATCAGGACCTTTAGCAGTCGCTAGAGTGGGACTGGTGACGTCACCTGCATATGTCATCAGTTCCTTACCAGCTATCACTGAGGCCAATGATTGGAGTCAGAAGTCATACGAGATTCCTGGCATCCAACAACGTGGGCGCAGCATGAGGCACGAGGCACACACAGCACCAGCAGTGGACAATGGCGAGTACCTTTTATTTTGTGTTGGTCCTGAGTTACAGCTTAAAGGGGTTGTCCCATCACAAAGATCCTATCTATACTGCTTGTTAATGTGGATGTAAGACTTTTCCTAAATACACTGCTTCAGCAAAACTGCTTTGTTTGTCCACTATCTTACTTTATTCAATTCTTTGTGGCCACAGCCCTGACTTAGCTGCTCATGAGTCCAGTGATGTATCTGCTGCTCTCAGGGGGGAGGGAGGAGGGGCTAAGTGCAGGGAGCGAGCCTGTGTTTCTAGCTATTCCTGTGTCTATACCATGTGACCTAGGTCCTGCTCTCAGATAGGGGAGAGGAGCTGCTTTCATTTCTGAACTCTTCTTCTGTTCTCCCAGTTATCAGGTTAGCTAATTCAATTGTGTTCCTTATGGCAGAGACAGGCAGTCTCTGTATGTAACACAGAATGGAGTTGCTCCTGCCTGTACTTCATAGTCCAATATTGTGCATTTAGTGTTGTTTGAGGACCTTTGATGACATCACAGGAAGAAAGAAGATTTTACAGCCGTGAAGACTGGTGAGTATGCAACGTGGGAATACCCCTTTAATGCAAACTCACTTGTCTCCACAGCTGCATTCATAATTCTGCAGTCATGCGGGGATCAATTTTCTCACAGCATTTGCAAACAGCTTTCTCTTGTGATCTACATTCTTGGCAGTCTACTTTATACAAAAGGTGGTGTATATTTGTCAAAATTGTGAAACCCCCCCCCCCCATCTTAAGTGACAAAACAAATGATCTTGATGAAACTACTATATGTGAATGTACCCCAAGTCATTACAACTCACAGTTTTCATCAGGCCATTTTACAAATTTCTAAGTTATCATCTGTTTTTACCATCATGGCCCATGAGGATGATGGGCTGCCAAGGCCAAAAGAGCAGGGGTACTCAACTACTTTAAAGTAGTCCAGGATCCGCCATCAAGTAAAGGTCTGAGTTGAACAACAGCTGAAAACGTCTAGTATTCACAGGACACATCCACTAACATGGCATTATACTATAAAAATTACCTTTCATATCTACCGAAATGTCTGTTTTACTATATGAATGATCTGAATCATCTTTCTTGTTCCTCTGTTATTCCCCCTAGAAAATACTGAATAATCTGACAACTGGATGGTAGCAGTTGTGGATGTATTCCCTACACATGGTGGCACTGCCCAATTGTCAATGGGCATGGACATACCCCAAACACTTAGCCTTCCTTCTGTCATTCCTTTATTATTTCTCCCAAGATAAAATGCCCCAGAATTGTTAACGCTTGGAAAATTCAAGTATCGACTACAACATACAGAACTAAAAAGTCCTCTTAAAATACCTGTGCCCATAAATATTAAATTACATATTTCCATCTTTTCTACGAACTCTCAGTTGTGTCTTCCCTCTGTTATTCCTCATGGAAAAGCATGAATACATTGACAGTTGTGCGTTACTATTCTGTTCAATGTGTCACATTCTCAGACATGAGAATATTTCTCAGTGCTGGTTTTTTTAGCCATGACTGAATATTAGTATGTTACAGTGGAAGACATTAATCTGGCAGCTATTACAACGTGACATAATAGTCTTATGCATCAGATCACCTACCAGTTGGCGGTTTGGCGGCAGGATCGCTGGTTTCCTGTGTCGTGATCTCATCAGTCTCAGCGGCCTGGGTCTCTTCTCCCGTCTCCACAGCAGTACTGTCTAGTTTATCGATTAACTTATTCAGTGTTGTGGCAAGGGATTTTGAGGCTTGTTTTCTATCAAATTCACCCTTCAGACCTTCAGTCTCCAGCTCTTCCTGAGCCTACAACAAAAGCTTTCCCAATAAGCATGACACGATGACAGGATAGTTATATTCCAGCTCCACACACTATACAGGTCTACCAGACAGAACACTAAAAAAAAAGTCACACACACACACACACACACACCTCCAGACATTTATAAAATGAGCGTATGTAAAATTACATATAAATGACTCCTCAGAGTCAAACATGCCCTACCTTAAAGGGGTTGTCTGCGACACATGGTCAGGACTGATACTTTACTGTCTACAGTCACATGAAAACAAGATCTACAAGTCTCATCCATTATGTTGTTACAGTTTGTCAGCAGGTTAGTCACTGGCAAGACTGTAGTGGTTGACCTGTTGTGAGCACGGCCTGTATGTTCCCAGCCTAGGGATGTATTTACACATAACAGATTTGGTGTTGTGACTTCAGAATAGCAGTAGAACGAATGTGAATATAAATTCAATAATATGTCCGTTCAAAAACTCAGACAGAAATATATAGATATACAGTATATTTTTCCTTCTAGCTTAACTGAGAAAGTGACTTTGCTCAAAATGATGTCTAAGGTTAAGTTCAAACTAGCATTGGTCTCTCCGTTGTTCGGGTCTGCTTGGGGACCCCAAATAAACGAGAGCCTGTCCGCTTAAAAAAAATAAAATAAAATCTAAAACACGGCTACAGACACCATAGGTTTTCAGCATAAAACTGTCGGAGAGAAAAGCGTTCCATGCAGGAATCTGCGCTGAAGTCTCTTACAAAGACTCCAATAGAGATGTGAACTTAGCCTAACAGGGCCACCTAGAGGATACAAGATAGTATTAGAATTAAAAAGTAGGCCTTCTTTTAATAGACAGACACCATAAACATGACCCTGATTTAGGGATAGCCAGGACAAAAGGGGAGTTTATATTATTTAAAAAAAAAAAATAAAAAAAAAGGGAAAAAATGGCAGCTTTGTCAAAAGGGATGTGTCTCTGCACAGTATGACTCTATGCACCTACACAATAATGTACGGCTCATACAGAGTGTATCAAAATATGGATCAATCAAGTTGATCATAGTTTGGGTCAAATACTACACAAACAATACTATAGACATTGCGCTTCCAATGATCATGTGATGGCGTTGACGTGTTTCGATAAAGCCTTTGCCTGGGGGGGTTGCATCATCCTCATGGGTCTATCCTTTTACGTGACAACCCACAAAATGACAAGTAAGAAATTCGGAATCTGCCCTCAAGAACAGAGAGCTCTCCCCACCCTTCTCAAAATGACTGACAGGCTGATGTGTCCCTGCACACACGAGAAGTAAGCCATCAGTCTCTGGTGCGAGGGCGGTGGAGACGGGAGAGGCGCTTCCACAGGCACAAATTTATTTCTTGATCTCTCAATAAAATGGCTGTACTGTGCTGTCCTCAGGCTCCATGCACACAACATAGTGTACTGCTCCAAGTGTGCAGTAGAACGCACTCAGAGGACTCTCGGAGTGATACCAGAGTGCTTTCTGTAATACAATCACCTCTATAGAGACTTCCAATCTGTTTCGTTCTGATGAGTAAGATAGAACCTGCTCTATATTCATCAGAAAGGAGCATCAGACACCCCCTCAGGAGATTATTGGTCTGCACACTCTCTTGTGTGAATTAGGCCTTAGAGCAGACCTGGGCAATGTGTGGCCCGCAGGCCACATCCAGCCCTCTGACTGCTTCTATGCGGCCCACATAGCTACTGTAAGATTCTTCAAGGACCTGTGATGATGTCACCAGGCTGCTGGCAATGGGGGCTGCTGAATGATAGAGAGAGGACCTGTGATGATGTCATCACAGCCTATCACCAGGATAGGCTATGATGACTCGTTAGTGGGCGGAGCCACACGGGACTGTGTGCGGTCTGTAAGCTGCCGGCAATGGAGGCTGCTGTACAGAGAAGAGACAGCATGTGTGAGCATGAAGAGAGAAGAGACAGCATGTGTGAGCAAGAGGGGGGAACTAGGGGCAGATGTAGGGGGGCAGTTAAACTGAATACATATGGGGGGGGGGGGGGACATTAAACTAGGGGGAAGATGGAGGGTGACATTAAACTGGGGCAGCTGGAGGAGGATATTAAACCATGGGGGGGGGGGGGTAGCTGGAGGGGGGACATGTCTGCCTCTAGTTGCCCCCAGTTTAATGTCCCCCTCCAGCTTCCCCAGTTTAATCTCCCCTCTAGTTTCTGCTGGTTTATACTGGGGCACCAGGAGAGGGACTTAATACTGTGGGACATTAGGAGGGAAACGTTATAATGTGGGGGTATATAATGTTAGGGTGATTGTAGGAGGATTTTACTTTGTGGGGCAGATGGAAAAATGATTGAGAATGGGCAGAGTCAGCAGAGAAGTGGGTGGAGCTAAATTTGCCACCGCGCACATGGCCCTCTAGAACCGTTAAAATTTCTCATGTGGCCCCATGGGAAAATTAATTGCCCACCCCTGCCTTAGAGGATAGTGAAAACTCTACTTTAAACTCTATGGGACAAGGAGACCCGCAAATGAACACCTTCAGCTTTTTATGTGTCTCTTCCCTCATCTGAGAGATCAAACCTATGGAGCTCACCTCATCAATAAGATTATCAATTTCCTTCCCCATTTCTGTTTTCACTTCTTCCTTTATCTGGGAAACATCAGACTTGGGAAGTAGAATGTTTTCCAATTCCTTTTCAAACTCCTTCATGAGGGCCTGCTCATCTTCATCTTCGGGATCTGGTACTTCAGACATAGAGTTGGAATCTTCTTCACTGTGTAAATCTTTACTCTCGGCATCACTTTTGTCATCCTGTAAGAACATCAAACCTTTTAGTTCAAGCTGTAAAGCTTTATGAAATGTCCATTGTTACCATAATTATATAATCTGAAACCAACAAATGTCCCTCAAGACTACAATATAGGGCTTATGGGCGATTCTTGATCTCAATCTCAGTTGTCATAAGATAAGATAAGATAATCCTTTAATAGTCCCACATTGGGGAAATTTCAGCGTGTTACAGCAGCATAGTAATACAGATACAGGATAATACAGAGTAATATATTACAGACGTAGACACAGATAAGCTGAGAAGAGAAGATATACTAGGAGTCCATGGCAGCTAAGGAAAAAAAAAAACAGAAGAGAAAGAGGAAGACCTCATGGTCATCGTCATAATCATTTAGTTCTCTGTGCGGAGTGATCTTCGCTTGGTCTGATGTAGATTATACAGCCTGGTCGCGGTTGGAAGGAAGGACCTGCGATAGCGCTCCTTCTCACACTTGAGGTGAAGCAGACGGTCGCTTACAGTGCGGCCAAGTCCCATCAGGGTCCCATACATGGGGTGGGATTTGTTCTCCCGCATGGAGGTCACCACAGACAGTATCCTTCTATCACCCACCACCTGTACTGGGTCCAGGGGGCTCCCCAGGACAGAGCTGGCCCTCCTGATCAGCCTGTCAAGTCTATTTCTGTCCCTGGTTGATATACTGCTTCCCCAGCAGGCCACACCGAAAAAGATGGCTGAGGCAACCACAGAGTTGAAGAAGGCCCTAAGAAGTGTCCCTCGGACTCCGAAGGCCCTCAGCCTCCTGAGCAGGTAGAGTCTGCTGTGGCCCTTTTTGTGCAGCGCCTCCAGGTGATCAGCCCAGTCTAGTTTATTGTTGAGGAGCACGCCCAGGTACTTATAGGTCCTGACTATCTCAATACATGTTCCTTGGATCTCCACCGGGGTCGGAGCACCTCTCCGTTTACTAAAGTCCACCACCATCTCCTTGGTCTTCCCAGCATTAATCCTGAGCTGGTTCTGCTGGCACCATTCAACAAAATCCCGGTTTAAGTCTCTGTATTCCCTATCGTCGCCATCAGTGATAAGGCCGACTAT
Organism: Leptodactylus fuscus; assembly: GCF_031893055.1. Classification (NCBI taxonomy): domain Eukaryota; kingdom Metazoa; phylum Chordata; class Amphibia; order Anura; family Leptodactylidae; genus Leptodactylus; species Leptodactylus fuscus. The sequence continues at coordinate 222,887,344 of NC_134266.1, forward strand.
AGCAGAGTCATCGGAGTACTTCTGTAAGTAACAGCTGGATGAGTTGTGCCTGAAGTCAGCAGTGTACAGTGTGAAGAGGAATGGGGCAAGTACTGTACCTTGTGGTGCCCCTGTACTACAGATCACAGTGTCAGACACACAGTCCTGGGCTCTCACATACTGAGGGCGGTTTGTCAGGTAGTCTAGGATCCAGTTGGACAGGTGATGGTCCACACCACCAAGGTTCAGCTTCTCCCTCAGTAGCCCTGGCTGAATGGTGTTGAAAGCACTAGAGAAATCAAAGAACATTATTCTCACAGTGTTCCCGGGTTTCTCCAGGTGAGAGAGAGCTCTATGAAGAAGGTGGATGATGGCATCATCTACCCCAATGCCTGGCCGGTAGGCAAACTGGAGGGGGTCCAGAGCGGAGCTCACTAGGGGGCGTAGGTGTGTCAGGACCAGTCTCTCTAGGACCTTCATCAGGTGTGATGTCAGTGCTACTGGTCGGTAGTCATTGTAGCCCATCGGGTTGGGTTTCTTTGGGACTGGTACCACGCAAGATGTTTTCCACAGTTGAGGTACTACTCCCAGCTTCAGGCTCATATTGTACATGTGCGTTATAATACCACACAGCTGGTCACTGCACATTTTAAGAACTCTTGCGCTTATACCATCAGGTCCCCCCGCTTTGTTCGCTCTAATATTCTTCATTTCCTTACACACCTGAGACTCCTGCAGAATCAGATAGTCAGATTGCAGTTGACCGCAGTTCGGTGGGGGTTGGGTCTTGGTGTGTGAGGGGAGGGCGGTTGGCTGACATGCTGGTGGAGGGAGCATTTGCTTGGAGTGGAATCTATTGAAGAATAGATTAAGCTCGTTAAGCCACTTCCTGTCCCCTACTGTTCGGTGCCCTGTCTTTTCCTTGTGTCCTGAAATTGCCTTAAGGCTGTCCCACACCTCAGAGATTCTACCCTCCCCCATCTGTAGCTCCATCTTCCGCCTGTAGTTGGCTTTCCCTTCTCTGATCATGTCATGTTTTAGTTTAAAGCCACAGAGTTAGCTGATCTGTGGGTGTCCCACAACTGGAGATGCCTAACCAAGCACTCTTCTATCTCGGTCAGTCCCCATTAAAATGGATGGGGCGACCAGGCACTCCATTCTAAACGTGGGGTACAAAGCAGCATTTAAGATGTGTGGGTCCCAGCAGTGGGACACCACCAGCAAGTTAACCCCTATCCACAGGATACTTACAGTGGCTGGACCACCCAACTACTAACTACAGTAAAGAAATTGTCGTTTACCGTATATTGAAATACGTCAGATTCCTGAGCAGGGCTAACAACGATGTTAGGATTCTGATGAAATTCAGATTCACGATTCTTTGAAATTACAAATTAATTGAATTCTATAAATTGCGCAGCCCTACTTGAAAGTGTAAAATGAGGTAATGTTTAAGAGTAGAGCGGCCCAAGGCTGCACAGGGGTGGCCCACAAGCTCCTGGGAGACTTGAAGGAGTTATATCAAGTTTTAAACTTCTCATATAGCGCCAGAATATGTATCTGATCAGGGGAAGTCTGAATAATCATGAGAACGGGGGTCCTGTGTTCCCCATATGAATAGAGTGACAGCTGAGGCCTGGTTACTCCTTCATTCATTCTTTACGGAGCTTACAAAGAGAAGCCAAGTATAGTGTCAAGATATTGGTTTCAGTCCTACAGAGGTGAATGAAGTAGGCACCGCCAGTCAACTTTGTGGCAAGTCATGTGGTCTTTTTTGTTGGTTCCTGTGAAATCCAGGTCCTCCTCCAAGGACTACTGCAAGTATTCTACCTGGCAAAGTATCTCAAAGCCTGCACACGTGCCTGCAGAACCTATGATAGTGTGATCTTTACTAAAAGGAGGCCGCTGCACCCCAGCTTATTTTTTCACTTATAGAGTAGAAGTTCTCACTTGATACCAATCGCCGCAAAATAGCACCGCGTATACGGTACCGGCTCCCATTGAAAACAATGGGAGCGTATACGGCCCGCAAAAGCTCCCGCAGCGTCTACGTGGCACATTACGTGCCAAAAGACATCGTGTGAACCCGGCCTAATAAGATTTCAGGGAAACTGTGATTTCTAACATGTCTGTAGGCAGTAATACAGTCCTGGTTTTAAACGTCAACCCAATTCTTGGAGAGAGGAGAAGTGCAAAGCTAGGAAGGCTGTGTAGTCTGAGTCAGGACCAAGTTTGGGTGGAGAAGGAAAAAAAGGTACCAACTCCAGCTTCAAAATAATAATTATATTATATAATTAATCATTTTAAAGAGGACCTTTCACCATATCTGGGCACAGGCAGTGTTATATACTGCCAGAAAGTTGACAGTGCGCTGAATTCAGCGCACTGTCGGCTTTCCCGATCCGTGCCCGGTGTAAAGCGCTATCGGTCCCGGTACCGTAGCGCTTTACAGTCAGAAGGGCGTTTCTGACCATTAGCCAGAGACGTCCTTCTGCCTCGCGGCGCCAATCGCGCTGTGCTGTGAGAGCCGGGAGGAGTTTAAAACAAACTCATTTATTAATTGTCGGACAAAGGGGGTTGTATACCTCATGACTTGCCACTGCGGAGTCCAATATGTGGGGAAAACCATAAGGGAACTCCGCAGGAGGATCCTTGACCATGTCAATGATGTACTTAGAGGGGAGGATACACCAATCTCTAGGCACGTCTGGCAGGCGCATAATGGCGATCCGGACGTGCTGCGTTTCCAAGGCATTGAAAAGGTTTTGCCGTCAAAGAGAGGCGGGGATTTTGACCGAAAAGTGCTCCAAAGGGAGGCACGCTGGACCTTTTTATTAAAGACAGTTAAGCCAGATGGTCTTAATGACTACATAGGTTATGCATGTTTCCTTTAATGGGATGGATATGTTTATCACTGTAAATGGCATGGAGGCTAACCCAATATTTACCATCATAGACAGTCTCTTAAGCGGTAATACACAATTTATCTATTGGTCACCATTTATCTGTCTGAAAAGCTTAGATGGGTCCTGTAATATTGCCTTAGTGCGGATGGGGGGGTATCATGTAATATAGAATATATTATATACCATCTAGCCCCCTAGATAGTGGTACTTGGAATATGGAAGAGATTATATACTATCTAGCCCCTTATGTAGTCAGACTTGGAACATGGAAGTAACATCTCCATATATACTTATGAGCGAGTTAAATTCTCTTTTGCTGTACCCCTGCGGTCAGTGTTTATTTATGAAAACCTCTAAATGATAGGGGGTGCTTGGTTATCAAGGCGTAAGTGAATAGTTTTGCCCTCACTAGTGTATTCTGTCTGCATTGGAACATCAGTATAGCTACCGTTCAGTGGCTGCTTACTAGCCCTGTATATATGTCCTGGATATATATAGTTTACATGGTGGAGGTTTGGCTTATAAAATGAGCCGATCTCCTTGGCGGCATGCAAGGGTTAAACTTAGTGTGCATGCACGGCCTGATCTGAAGGAGAAATAGGTTCTGGAGGCAGGATGTTGATTGGCCAGAGCCCCAGTGAGAGGGCGGAGCCTCTCCTTTAAAAGATCTGATGTCTCCACTCTCACTCATGGCTGCAAAAAAATGCCAAGGGGGGAGCGGGGCAGTGACTAGGCTCTCCTTGTTTTGAAACAATCACTTATTTTAGGAAGTGGCAAGCTATCTTAGAGAAGCCTCTGATGAATTACTTGCAGTGAGCAGTAAGGAAACATGTCAGGCTGTTACCAGTGAAGCTAACATTGCTGAAAAGTTAAGCAGTTAGCATTGCCAAGAGCTGAGGGCCAGGAACTCAAGGCTGATAGTGCTGTGAATTTAGGCAGTTATCAGTGCCTGGAGCTATTAGTGTTAGTGTGAGAGTCCAGGCAGCTAAAGGCAAACTGAGTGTAGCAAGTGGAATATGAGGAAGCACTCTGCTATATTTACATTGCTGTTTTAAATAGTTAGAAACATTGTAAACAGCTAGTTTAGTTGCTATTTATACTGACACAGGAGTGAGATAACAATAGTATATAAGAGCATCCTGTGTATCTCCCAAAAGCAACTTACACATTGGATCTGATATGGGGTGTTGAAGGGATCTGAGGAAAGGAGGGGGAGGATCCTTGTTTATTTATATTTTTCCCCTTGACATCCTAGTAGCTGGAATACCTGTGTTGGCTACTATACCCCCAATCAGACCTATGCGACTATCTGTAGTCTAGCTATCCTACATTGTGATAGGTGATGGTGGTTCACTTGTGGGGGAGCAATTTTATAGTAAATGTTTTAGCGGGTATTAATAAAAGCTTTTGAGTTTTAATTTGCTACCCTATATTTTTTGGATACTCACTTTATCCCCCTTTTTTTTCTTTCACCATATCTGGGCACAGGCAGTGTTATATACTGCCAGAAAGCTGACAGTGCGCTGAATTCAGCGCACTGTCGGCTTTCCCGATCCGTGCCCGGTGTAAAGCGCTATCGGTCCCGGTACCGTAGCGCTTTACAGTCAGAAGGGCGTTTCTGACCATTAGCCAGAGACTTCCTTCTGCCTCGCGGCGCCAATCGCGCTGTGCTGTGAGAGCCGGGAGGAACGCCCCCTCCCTCTCCTGATAATACTCGTCTATGGACAAGCTGTGTGAGCAGAGGGAGGGGGCGTTCCTCCCGGCTCCACAGCACAGCGCGATTGGCGCCGCAAGGCAGAAGGACGTCTCTGGCTAATGGTCAGAAACGCCCTTCTGACCATAGAAGAGCTACGGTACCGGGCCGTAAGCTCTTCACACTGGGCACAGATCGGGAAAGCCGACAGTGCGCTGAACTCAGCGCACTGTCAGCTTTCTGGCAGTATATAGAACTGCCTGTGCCCGGATATGGTGAAAGGTCCTCTTTAATATTGTTTAATTATTAGGAACGCAATGACATTTCTTTTTAATAAAATTAGGAGCATTGCTGCTTCTGTCTGACCACGGCTCTCAACCACTTTATAAGTCAGGCTGTGGAAAAATAGTGGGGTTGGAAGTTTAGCCTACCAACTCCATAGTCCAGAACTGAAGCAAAGGTAAATCTTATAAATTGTATACGGACTCCGTCCATATAGAAGGGAAATTCAGTTGGTTGACACTTGCAAAATAGCAATAGAGACAATAAAGAGGTTTTTCCAACACATGTTTATTGAAGACCTAACATCAGAATAGGTCATCAATAAGGGCCTAAGATATAGCACAGGGTTTGACACCTAGGACCTTGCTTGATCAGCTGTCTGAAGAGGCTGAAGAATTCATACAAGCACTGTGACCTCCTCTCTGTTAACAGTGCACTCTGTCTGTTGCATAGCGGCTGTGCAAGGTATCTGCAGCTTCGTACCATTGACTTGTATGCAATGAAGTTGTAATTATATTGTTTCGTAGCGAGTGACGAGGTGGTCTGGGATGTAAACACTGAAGAACTTTCAAGAAGCTGATCAGTGGGGTCCTGGGAATAAGACACCCCCAATCTTTTACTGAGGACAGGTCATCTATAAAAAAAAATTAATTGCAAAATCCATTTCATGTACTGTAAATAAACCTATACACTACATGTGAAATGGGAGGTTCAGCTGGTCTATGGAATACGTCTTAAGGCTAAGGCCCCACAGGCCTAAAGCGCTGCGGGAAGAACCGTGAACGCATTGCGGATATTTCCTCAGCTCTTTGAAGAGAAAGTTCTCAGAGTTTTCCTCTTCGGACTTTCTCTTTAACATTATATCTACGGGAAAGCCGCCAGTGTTTCCATAGATATAATTGACATGCTGCAATTTGCAAAGCTGCAACGGCTTTGCAAATTGCAGCGTGTCCGCGCTGCGATTTCTTCCGCAAAGTGGGCATGGGATTCGCATGAATCCCATCCCCTTTGCTTGCACTGTAAAACGTCGCGATTTTTCCCACAGCGTCTCCGCTGTGGGCAAATCGTGGCGTTTACGTCCCGTGGGGCCCCGGCCTAAGAAGGGTTGTCCAACACCAAAAACAAATGCTAGGGATAGGGACACTTGTAAGGACAGTATGGCTTCTTTTATTTTAACCCATTCTCAGCGGTTTTTAAAACATTTGCCACATATACACGCATGCTTGGTCAACCATCTCACGTGTACGGCTTTATTCGAAGATATTGGCTTAGCACAACAAAAAGGCATATTCTACTACATGCAAAAGGAAAGTCCTACAAAGCCACCTAAAGCAGCACATGTATGGCATTCGGTACCTTTTTATGAGTTTTCTTTAAGTCTGCAATAAACTTTACCAGGTCTTCAGGATTCCTGATTATTTTATAGCGAAGAGTTCTGGATGAAGCTAAGACACAAAAAATAAAAAAAATCTGAAGTGAAATTCTGCAGCATTTCCATAACAAAATAAGTATGCGGCAGATTGCAGTACGCTCATTTTACCACCTTTATAAAATTGCAAATATTTGTGGATGGCTTATTTAAAAAGGACTTGTCCAGGCAAAAATGGAGAAATTTTTTTAAATTTTTTTTAACGGGTGTAATAAAAAAATAAAACAAAAATCACCGAAGTGATCTGGTGCCTCCCAGCGGGGTTTGGTTAACTCGACCTTCCAGCAGAAGTCCCCGAGACCAATCAGTGGCCTCAGCAAAGGACATGTGATGTCACTACCTGTGACGTCCCGGGGTCTCTTCCTGAGACTGCTGATTGGCCTCAGTGGTCACATAACCGTTGAGGCCAATCAGTGGCTTCCGAGAAAGCAATCTGATGAGTTTCACTTTGAGAAGACACCAGAGAAGCAGGACAGGACTATGCTGGGAACACCACGGCCCCTTGGCCTATTTAAAATACAAAAAAATTTGCTCATATAACCTCTAAGTTCCATCCACAAGAAGTGTACTGTAATATGATGCAGAATTGCATTGCAAAATCCACACTGCACATCTCCATGTCTGAGCTGAGTGTCATCATATACAATAGGGTGCTGCTTAGAAATAGGATGGGGCCAAATAATGTTTTGATATGGAGTTTATAAATATAAGTCATTAGGGCCACATGGTTACATACATAGCAGTATTACAGAGTAGTAAGAATCTGTGATTAAAAAATAAAAAAATAAAAATGTGGCATGTGTCATCGTGCTAGGGATGTACACCAATTATACATCAGCATCTTGTTAAGCACCTACTGGTCCATAACACTCATCTTAAGAGCTTGCACAAAAGAAAAACAAGCCTAAACAAGCACAAACCTTCTGTTCTTCCATCTGGAGCACTGAGACTGGGGATCGTTCCATCCTAGGAAGAAGTTAAAAAAAAAAATTATATATACATATATAACTAAATATTAAATAAGAAGCTAGAGTCCAAAACAAATTGTCCTTTCTATATAGCAAATTAATATCAAACTTGATAAACACACTACACTCACAAGTTGGGTACAAATTTACTTTTTGCTCCTTCTAGATGTGATCTGTATTTGTTGAGATTACCCAAAGCTGCAGCCTACTATAGACAGTCAACTGTGAGCGTCAATTTAGGAGTTCTGTGAGTAACCATTGTAAAACACACAAGTACATTTACATCCATTAAGCAGATTCATTTACACTAGGTTCACACGAGCGCTCGGGTTTCTGTCCTTTGGGTCCGACTGGAGACCTGAAAGACAGAAATCCTATCCGCATAAAAAGCGGTTACACGTGGATACAATGAGCTCAAGTGCCCTCTAATGGTCTTCATGCAGTCCTACAAGAATAAGCTTTGTGCCATCACTAGAATGCAAGAAAAGAAACAGCATGACAACACTAGTTTTTTGGGCTTATTCACCTGTGCAGAAACGTGGCAAATACCACCCCCCCTCCCACACACACACACACACACAAAAAAAAAAAAAAAAGTATACATATGATAGATAGATAGATAGATAGATAGATAGATAGATAGATAGATAGATAGATAGATAGATAGATAGATCTTATTGTCAGGGAAATCTAAAACGGAGTGACCTATCCCTGTGAGAAAATTTTAAGCCATCCATACTGATGCAAGAAAGTGGGGTACCTCTAGTTTTTGCTATGTGCCACAAACTGGCTATACAAGGTCTGCTGGAAACATAACTAAATTGACAACACCCCTTAACACTATTCAGCTGAGTAACAGAGAAATGGCGCAGAGCAGAATTCTTTTATAAAAAGAAAAAAAAAATTATTTAATGGAAAATAGTAATAATAAATTTTATTTTTATAGCGCCAACATATTCCGCAGCACTGTACAATTTGTAGGGTTCAAATACAGACAGATACATAACAAAGAAAGTCATTTCACACAATGGGACAGAGGGCCCTGCTCGCAAGAGCTTACAATCTATGAGGTAGAGGGGGTGACACAAGAGGTAGCAGGGGCGGCATTGCTTATACAGTGGTCAGACAATTTTGTAATAGAGATTACTGTCATTACACAAACAACACTTTATGAGCCATCACTAGTCGTGTCCTGTAACATGTGGATGGAGCTCGGACAAATAAAGTTAGCCTGAAAAGACATCATATCATGTGGGGAAATGTGGGAGCGGGGACAGAGGAAGGTTAAATTTTGGGGATTCTAATTATAGTACGGAAGGGTTTACGTTAGAAACTGTGATAGGCCTGTCTGAAAAGATGCGTCTTTAGTTTGCTTTTGAAGCTGTAGAAATTGGGAGTTAATCTGATTGTCCGGGGTAGAGCATTCCAGAGAAGTGGTGCAACTCGGGAGAAGTCTTGTATACGAGCGTGGGAGGTTCTGATAATAGAGGATGTAAGTGTTAGGTCATTGAGTGAGCGGAGAACACGGGTTGGGCAGTAGACAGAGATGAGGGAGGAAATGTATGGAGGTGCGGCATTATGGAGAGCCTTGTGGATGAGGGTGATAACTTTATATTTTATTCTATAATTCTATAATGAATAGGCAGCCAATGAAGCGACTGGCACAGACCTGAGGCATCGCTGTAGCGTCTAGCCTGATGGATGAGCCTGGCTGCTGCATTCAGAATAGATTATAGAGGGGAGAGTTTAGTGAGGGGAAGACCGATTAGTAAGGAGTTACAGTAGTCAAGGCGAGAATGAATCAGAGAGACAATAAGTGTCTTTAGTGTATCTCTGGTGAGGAAAGGGCGTATTCTGGAGATGTTTTTGAGGTGGAGGTGACATGAACATGCGAGTGATTCAATATGAGGGGTGAAGGAAAGGTCTGCGTCAAACATAACCCCGAGGCAGCGGGCATACTGCCTAGGAGTTATAGTAAGGCCTGAGACTGCAATGGATATATCAGGGACAGATCTATTACAAAATAGAAGTATTTACAAGAATAAGCAATTCAGAAAAGCTCCCACTGGTTAGAAATGATGCCATGGCCTCTCTATTGTCACCTGTACAATGTAGTCGCCAAAAGGTATGAAGTCAGGGGTGTAGAGAGAAACATACCTACAAGCTACAGTCTGCGGCCCTGGCTAGGGTATTTGGCTAAAGGCAGCAATCTGCATCTTTGCTCCAGATGGATCACAGTCTTGCAACGCCGCTGTTGGAGCCACATGTGGCTGCAGTGATTGGGCAACAATGATATATGTGATAGATTATAAATACATGATAGTTAATATGTTTTACCAGCAGTGACTTTCTTCTTGTACGAGCAGTATTCTAGACAAGCAGTAAAACATCCCATCTAATAAAGGGTCTTACCTTTTAAAATAACATCAGGCTCAATTGCTGAAAGTATAAAAAACAAGAGCACACCCTCCATGTTATTAGAGCCTTACCGTGGGGTCAGTATCTGGAGCCTGTGCCTCTGTGCCTTCTGGATGGACTATTTTATTCCAGAGATCAATCTCCTCCTGCTCTAGATTCAGAGCAGATTCATCTTCAGTGCTCTCAGATTCTAGCGCAGATTCAGATCCTGAAAATCCAGAGCAATTTTTACTTCTCGGAGCAGATAATACAGCACAGAATGCAGAATTACATCAAGAGGGTTCACCCACATGGGCACTATTTAGGTAGTGGGTGGCTCAGCAGATGCTAGCAAGATGGCAAAACTCAATATTGATAGTCTAGCCTAGGACTTCAAGATGCCACTATGCATTGTTAGGTTTGTGCACAGCACAGCTCACAGCATGCAAATATGAGCAGTTGATATGCGTGGGGGTCTCTATTATTGGACCCCTGAAGATATAACAGGCCATCGATATATCACTTTGAATGACATTCCAATTTTCTCTATAAATCACTTCAAACAACATGGGCTGAATTCACACTGTGGCACCTAGCTTTTTGAGACACCATTCACATCAGACAGAGAAACTCTTATACAAGATGCCATTCAGCATGTGCCATAGCATCTAGAGCGATCACTTTATAAAGACAAAGTTATAGATATCCTGGATAAATCAAGGACTAAGGCCTTATGCACACAGCCTTGTGTGTCCATGCAAGTGCACAGACGGACATTAATCACATGGCAGTGAATAATGGCCATGCGACGGCAGTTTCTGAAATGGCTGTCACTTGGGCTTTATAGAAACCATCATTCTCAATGGGTCTATTCCCATACCACAAAGACAAATATAGGGCATGACAGTTCTCATGACAGCCGTGAAAAACAGTCATGTGAAAAGTCATATTGATTCTACCATTGTTTACAATGTTTCACCTTTCAATGCACAGTGTACCTTATGGCGACAGCAGTTTCTGTTTTACTATCTCTGAGCAGATTTGTTTTAATGTCAGTCTATACTGAAGACCAATGATTTATTTTTTTTTTAAAGTATTATTACAGTATTTCAAGCCCAGTTATTACAGACAAAATATACCTAGAAATATTTTATATACTAGTCACAGTGCTGATTCCTACAGAAATACTAACCAGCCAGCTCAGAGAGATGACAATATACATAGGATATACCCAATAATTTCTCTTATAAGGTGATACATAGTGTAGCAGAAAACTGATAGACCATGAAATAAGCCCTCGTCATAGATTGTAAGCCCTCACGGGCAGGACCCTCTACCCCACTGTAACCCCCAAATGTAAAGCACCATGGTGCTATATAAACAATAATAATAATAATAATAATAATACTATAGCAATGATAAGTAGCCGCCTCTAATAAGTCCAACAAATAAACCAATAAAATGAACCGCCTCCAAGCATGGTAGTGGCAGGGCCCAAACTATCACAACGCGCTTATGATATTCAATAACAATTATGATTTTGCTATTGAATTTTTCCTCATTTTCTCTGTTTTATAGTTTAATTTTTTTCATTTTTTTATTTTTTTTTAGACTGAGAGGTGTAGTCATGGATAATACAACACCATATTTTGAAAAACATTTTTCTTAATTCATCATTGTAAGGATTACATGTAGACATTTTATAGACATGTTCATCAAAACTTGAGTGGTCTTGAGAGCCGATGATTGGTTTTGTTATTGGGCCCCTTTATTGCCTTTGTGGGTACAGGAGGAGTCACAGTGCTCAACTCCTCAATTTATATTGAGAACTTCCATAACCATTTTTTATTTATCCGTTTTTTCTTTTAGTTGTGTGTTTTTATTGCTGGGTTTTTTTTAAATAAAGAAGAAGGCATTCATGTATTTATTGCCACTATTTTGTGGTACACATGACTTTCTCATGATTCAGTTTACTAAATTTTTGGGAATGGAGAAAGAAAACCAGGAATTCAGGAGTTTATTTCCTTTAGAGGCATCAGGTAGACATTTTTTTTTTTTTTTTTGACTCTTTAAAGTCTCTCCCCTGCCTCCATGGGACAGGCATTCTTCCTTAATTGGGGTGAGAGTTTTATGGGCGCCAACAGGCCGGCAGCAAGGTAGAAGCATAAGGAGAGTGAAGGAGAAAAGCAACATGTGTTTCACTCCCCTGCAAAAGATGTGAATGCCACACACAAAAAAAAAAAAAAAAACACGGAAAATGCATGCTTTTTTGAAGACTATATGCAGGTTTCAAAAACTACAGGCATTTTTTCCCCCCAATAAACACGCATAAGTTTTGTGAACAAAAATGTACCATGTAAACACAGCCTTACAGCTCATTCACATCTGCGCCCGGTCTCTGTTCTGCAGGTTTCCGTTTCCTGCACAAAACAGGGGCAGGACACGGAAACCTGCCGGCATGTTTCAATCCCATTCATTTGAATGGGTTTGAAAAGTCTCCGGCTGTATGTGCCGGTGAGCGTTTTATGCGCTCCGCAGCAAAACCGTTTTTTTTAAACCGGACACAGTCAGTTTACATGCAGGACTCTGTGTCTGGTTTAAAAAAAATGGTTTCGCTGCGGAGCGCATAAAATGCTCACCGGCGCTCATGGCCGGACTCGGCATGACAGGTTTCCGTCTTCTGCATGCAGAAGATGGAAACCTGAGAACAGAGACCCGAACGCTGGTGTGAACCCAGCGATAATGTGTTAAGTCCACTAATGAGCAACCTGCACCTGTTCAGTATAATTAACGGGAAAGGTTTTCCTGGGGCAGAATCAATAGGGAAATGGAAGAGCAACAATCTGGAGCTCAACCTAATATACTGACCAGCGCCTGAAAACGGAGTTCAGGCGCTGGTGTGAACCCAGCGTCACTGGAAAGTGCCATGGGATCAGATTGTGTGATTGTACTTTACAGAGACACTCTTAGTCAAGAATATGCACACACACACACATACCGTATATACTCTAGTATAAGCCGACATTGTTTATGCTGAAAAAGCTCTCCTCGGCTTATACACGAGTCAGGGTCCACGGAGCACAGAAAACTGGAAGGACCTGGAAGGGGGAGGTCCTTTAGTGCTACTGCTCTGTGATTGGTTTGTCATTAGGTCACATGACTGTGATGTCATCAAAGCTCCTGTAGCCACTGGTATGTAACATCTGCAGATAAGGTTGAGTCTAAATCCTAGTAGCTCCGCCCACACCTGAGTCTGATCACATGGTCATGACGTCATCAGAGATCCTTTAGCACACTAGGATTTAGCATCTACCCTGCAGATGAGTGGCCAGGATTCATTGTGTCTTATGGAAGATGTCTGCTGTATAGAGGAGAGGAAGCTACAGTAAAGTGACACACACAGGGACCTTCCTTTAGTTACTCTGCCTATTAATGTCAGGCATTTGGGGTTATTCATTTAGTTTCAGTAACTCCATGTGTCTCACATTAATAGCAGTTATCCCCATCATATTAACCCTTGTGTGCCCCATATAAGGGTTACTAATATGTGAGAGACATGAAGATACTAATGAAGGACCTTAATTATGAATATACCTAATTATTACCTCCATATGTCCCACATATCAGTAACTCTTATGTGAGGCACACAGGGGGTTGTGAAGGACATGATGGGGTTAACTGCTATTACTATGAGGCACATGGAGTTACTAAGCTGCAATGCACATGACCAGGCTTTTTATCTGCAATGGAGGATTCCCCCCCCCCCCTCTGCTTATACTCGAGTCAATAAGTTTTCCCAGTTTTTTGTGGTAAAATTAGGGGTCTCGGCTTATATTCAGGAAGGCTTATACAGTAGCTAAGTACGTATGTACATCTCTACATATAAAGGCAAATATGCAGAGGCACATACACACATAAATATAATATATCGAGAGAGAGAGAGAGCGATAGAGAGTTGCATGCACATCAGAGGGTGTACTTAGCATGAATGGAAAAAAAGGCTGGGAGGTGAGGTGAACAGATGCTAAGAGGGGCTGCCTTTTGGTGGAGCTAAGTTGGGGGCTTGATTTTTGCAGGCTGAGATTTTATTTTCACTTAACATTTTGGGAAAAATAACTTTTTATCCTTTCATTTTGGGAGGCAGAATGAACAAAAATTCCCTTTAAAAACAAAACAGTGAACAAAAATTGTATTCACTGCCATGAAGCATTAAAAAAAAAAAAGTGTGTGAGTTTTGAATGCAGCAATACCAATTTTGGGTTTTTTTTATTTTTAAAAAATATTTATTAGTCCCCAAAGGGGTACTTTGTAAATGCCTGTTTGCCAGAATATAAGCTGCTGTCAGAAAGTCATGTGAAATATACATGATACAAGATGTCTAAGCCATTACATTACTAGAATGGTATTCTGTGCAGGGAGTGCAAATATTAATGTTTCTCCATTCAAAGAGCCACCTACCAGTCTCCACTTGTTGATTCTCATTTTTGGTTTCTGTTGTCTTCTGAGATTTTTCTTGATCAAGAGATCCTGTACTTTTGGGTGCCAAAGTTTTAAGATCGAGGGTCTTCAATTCTTCAGAAAGTTCCTCCACTATACGTTTTGTGTCATCTGTAAAGATGTAATTTTCTAACTGTAATATCAATGCTGACACTGGGTTAGTAAAGCATAGCTAATGGTTATGCTTTAACAATACACATTTCTGAATCAATACCGAAAAATAATATAGGGTCAAAAACTGAAGTTATACGTAGGAGATTTAAAAGGTAAACCATTCTCAGTTTACATTTGTGTAAGTATAACAGTTTAAACAAGTCAACATCCACCATCACAGCCAATTATTTTCTTTCAATAGATCTAAAATGAAAAAAATAACACAATTTTGCAGCATAATTGATTGAAATGTTTAAATTTTGTTTCTACACCCCTTACGTAGATCTATGCGTTTCCACACTGTGTTGTCCGATGCAGCACTCCTGTCTTACTGTCTTCCATTTGTCCCTTACTTCTTGCTCCCATAACGTATGCAGGAGACTATTTTATTTTACGCTAGGTTCACACCAGCGTTTGGGTTTCTGTTCCTGTAGGTTACAAATGGAAACCTAATCAGGACAACACAGTGGCTTAGTGGTTAGCACTGCAGCTTTGCAGCGCTGGAGTTCTAGGATCGAATCCTGCCAGGAACAACATCTGTAAGGAGTTTGTATGTTCTCCCCATGTTTGCGTGGATTTCCTTCCATACTACAAAGACATACTGATAGGAAAAATAATGGCCATTGTGAGCCCTATATTTAAAAAAAAAACAAAACAAAAAAAACACACACACACCTCCGTTAGGTCAGGACCAAATGGGCAGTGGTCGAAGCAGGTTACCCACTGAACACCTGCCAATACTTAACCTACTGTGATCCCAGAAGCAGCATTAAAACAAATCTCATCATTATACTGCAAGTCAAACCCACACAAAGATGTAGGTTTTAAGCTGCAGCATGTCATTTATTTCAACCATTGCAGTGCAAAAATGGAAAGCTGCCAGGGGTCCGCAGAAAAACCTGCAGGTGCACAAGAGAAAAAAAACAAAAACACCAAAACAATGAAACAGGATGCAGCTTGTTCACGGCCTTATACCCACACTTAGGTAGTCTGAGAAGTTCCTTGCTCTTGACTGGTCCATCCAAAAGTTGGTGGCCAATTTACAGAAGTGAGGAGTGAACTAGAAACTGGAACACTGGACCAATACCAGAAAGATACAGGGGGCACATTAATTAGGGCTCGTTCACACGGGGCAAAAGGGGGTGGATTGTGACACCAAATCCCCCTCACAATACAGGTCTATCTAGACCGCTATCGTCCTTTTTTCCCTGAGCGGTTTGTGCCCACTCATGGAAAAAAGAAGTGAGCTGCCCTTTCTTCAGGCGGATTCCACCTCGCGACTGCACCCTCTGGACTAGGCCCATTCATTTGGGACTACTACGGAGCTGGAAACTGTCAGCAGGAGCATTTTGGTCATATTCTGATGCGGCTTTCTGCGTCAAAATCAGGACCAAAATACACGTTCCATAGCCCCGTGTGAACTAGCCCTTAAGAATTTCTTTTTTTAAAAAAAAAAACATTATCATACTTACACACTTGTGCTTTAACATATTCTACATACTGCTCTGGGCTTAGAGCAGGATGGCACCTTATTGGCTGCGGAGTGCCAGTGGATGGAGGACGCAGGAAAGGATGATTGCAAATACGAGTGGTGTGAATGGTTAGCACATAAGTGCAAGACTGAGGTTCATCCACACGGGCGATATAGTCTCCCGACCCTTCCTCACACACAAACTGCAATGACAACAAAATAATGACACATCACCTAACTATTGTACCAAAGCCGGTAACATCAGATAGATAACTAGTAGAGATGAGTGAGAAACTATTTGAAACGGCCATTTCAAATAGCACACACCCATAGGAATGAGCGGAAGCGGCCGGCACGCAGACTTTGCAGGCGCTCGGCCGCTTAACCCCCTGCGTCCTGCTGCGTCCATTCATTCCTATGGGTGCACGCGAGTATTGAGTAGTACTCGCTCATTCCTAATAACTAGTCAATACGACACCATTCTACTTAACATCTGCATGGTTATATGTACTCCCTGTCAGCTTCCTCCAGCATGCCAATATATGTACTCATATACTTTTTCACCATCACCTTAACACCCTCCCCCCCATCCCAACAATCATGTTAAAATTGCAATATACTCCCAAAAAAGTATTTTTTTGTTTTTGTAGATTGAGTTTATGACTAAATGTTTCTGGCTCATAACTAGCGCCATCTGTTCATCCCAGGGCTATCTTTTTTACAATTAATTCAATGTGGCTTTACGAGGACTTATTTAATTTAGCAGGTACATACAATGTACTGAATACATTTTTTGAGGGAGGCAGTATAGCAAAAACACCGCAAATTTTGTCATGTATTTCTTTAACATCTAACTTTATAGTATTCACAGCGCTCTCTAAATAATACACAGCTCAAGTACCACCAACATGACCAGTGTGCTCAGTTATACAAAACTAATGAAATGTGTTTCCTTATCCATATATTAGAAGAGGGGAGGGAAAGGAGGCTGCTGGAAAAGAGACTGAAATAATTACTACTGCTGCACTCTGCTACAACTTTTAATACCGCTAGTTTTGTAGATTAGAGGCTATCAGTGCACAGAATGAGGCAATAAATTAATTTACCAACTTGCAGCAGCCTCCTCCTTCTCCTCCATAGAGCTCTATGTGTGATCGCAATATGTGAATAGAGCTCTATGTAAACAACAGTGAGTGAAGAAGAGGAAGACAGCAGCTTAATATGTGGTGTAGAAAGCAGATCTCCTTAAGATATTATAGCTTCTTATATTAACCTGTACTATTCTCTTATGAAGATGGTTTATACACTTTAAATTAGTATCTAATAATTGCTTTTATGAGGGGACTAAACTATTGGTGGAAAGGAAATACTTGTGAATAAACACTCCTTAATATTACATATCTATAGCATTGACACATATACAAATGCTAAGACTTTTCGGAATGTATTATGTCATACAGGAGCGTTAGTTGAACAGGGAGAAGATTACACAAACAACACAATATAAATGACGTTCTTACTCTGACTTCTGTCTCACGGAACTTGCCATTCAGGTCACATTTGGAGCCATTCACAAACATCTGGCTATGGTAACGTTTTAGTTTGTGGTGTTTTGATGCCTTAATAGAACAAAACATATAAAATCTCCGGTTAGAAATCGTCAGTATCTTCAACATGTGTTATACCCTTCAATTATATTTCTTATTGTTATGGCTGTAAATACCATAAATTTATCACCACACCCAAAACAGAGCAGCGCTCCTTATCTGATAATGCATGAGGAAACTGGATGAAAGAAGCACAAGCTTGTCAGTGGTGAAGAGTAATATGAAGGTCATAGGACCAAAATGTGCCTGCCGCGATCTCCAACAATCGCGACTTCCCGCTCCGGAGTAGGCCCAAATGAATGGGCCTAGCCCCGAGGGTGCTGCCGTGAGGCGGACACTGCGGCTGAATCAGCCGCGAAATCCACCTGAAGAAAGGGCAGCTTGCTTCTTTTTTTCGTGAGCGGGAACATACTGCTCACGGAAAAAAAAGGAAGCTAACGGTCTACATAGACCTCCATTGTGTGGGGGCGGATTCTGAGGTGGATTCAGCATCAAAAGCCACCCCCTTTTGCCCCATGTGAACGAGCCCTTAGAAATACTAATGTCCAAAAACTGCCCACTAGGGTCAACTAAAGTCTAGTGTGTATAGCCAGCTTTACCGATGCTGGCCTGCACATCCTTACAGGAAAGCCTCATTATCTGTGTGAAAAGCTTCAGGTAACAGCTAAAGCAACCTTTATATGATCTCAGATAGTATTTTGCAAGTCTTTTCTTCTTCTTTTTGTGTCTTAGTAAAAATGGGCTCTGTGTAAAAATAAATGAAAAATTACATGACGGCACTCCGTTGGTGGGTGGTGAGGAGTGCACGCACCAATTGTTCTTCCCATACAACCATATGACATCACCTGATTAGCCTACCTGTCCTTGGACCAATGCCTCGTGAAGGGACGGGTTCCCGAAATGTTAACGTTGCACCTTACAAGGAATTGTGAATAAACACTTTCAGCAGAAAAAAAAAAAATCGGTGTGCTGTCACGTAATTTTTTACATGGTTTCTATTTGGGAGTTGGTCAGTTCGTCAGTGACCATGCACCAGAACTAATTTTAAGTCAAGTGCCACCCTGTACCCCATTTTCACAAGGTAAAAAAGGGCTGTCCTCCCTTTAGTGAGATGACGCACAGTGCACCAGCTGATTCCAGCAGATGGCTATCCTCTACAGAGGAAAGTTTGGTGGGAATTGCACATGCATGCACTGAAGGAAAAAAACAACTTGAAGAGGTAGTGGCAGAAATGATAATGGAGATGTTGAGAAGGTACAAAATGGAGAAAAATACCATGTGAAGATGCCTTAATAGGAGTACATAAAGGGTAAGGCATACAAAACGCAACCCACCTTTGCAGTTTCATTATTCCAGTCAAATTCGGACTGATAGTAGCCCAAATACAGTATATCTCCCTTTACTTCAGATTCTGAAGGGACAAAATAATCAATGTCAAAATTCTCAATGAACGTTTTAATGTACTCAAAGAATTTCTCTGGGAACTCACTGACAATAAGTGCCCATGTCACCAGTGATAATCATACAAATGAGAACATTTTTAATGTTAAAAAAAATAAAGTAAATATTACATATTATTATATATACACATATTCAGACACACACATTTTATAATTTTAGACATCACAGCAACCACGTGGATTTCTCCCACTGCCCACAAACTGTATAAAGAATGCCATACAATGGATAACATATGGCATATGAGAGGACCATTTCCAGGCTAAGGCATACCCACAGTTTTAGAATGCAGCCATGGCCATCGGATGTGATAACAAATGATTTGTGTGAGATAGATAGATAGATAGATAGATAGATAGATAGATAGATAGATAGATAGACTTGTGCATGCACTTGAGAAAGGTTACTGTGCAGACCGTTACATTGTGTATTGCTTTTCAAAAACACCCCCCCAAAAACAAAAAAAAAACAAAAAAAAAACAAAAAAAAACAAACACCATTTTCCATTTACACAAGTTGCTGCCCAAATGCACCAAATATCTAATTTGTATATGGACTAAAATTAGATTTTCTTAGTAACAATTTTGCATCTTGTCAAAGGAAAATAATGTTTTTTATGTCACCAACTGCCTCTACAACAGCATATAAGTGGTTTAGAAGAGATTTTGGTCATGGTAGACACACTTTTAAGGTCTACTGTGACATAAGGCTTTTTTTTTTTTTTTTAAGAGGTTACTACATAATATCTGATACATGCCAAGAAAGTATTACAAATCATCCAGGGGACCACTGCCACTTAGGTTACACATTATATGCTGTGTAACACTAGACAATATACCTTCAATGTGGTACTGCTGTATGTGCTTTCCATAGCAGAACTCATAAGTCCACCAGTCTTTGGTCTGAAAAACAAAGGATTAGACTTGATAGTAGATCATTAAGCATTATAGTTCGTATAGACATACAATAAAGAGGATTACCGTATATACCCGAATATAAGCCGAGGCCCCTAGTTTTACCACAAAAAACTAGGAAAACTTATTGACTCGAGTATAAGCCGAGGGGGGAAATGCAGCAGCTACTGGAAAATTTCAAAAATTAAAATGGTTTTTGGGTGCAGTAGTTGCTGGGTGCTGGGAAAGGGGAGGAGGTGTTTTGGTTGTCTGTCTGCCCCTTCCCTGAGCTTGAGGACTGGGGTTTTTTTCCCCCCCACGTGGAATTCAGTCTGGCTGCATACAGGGTATCTGCAGTGCTCCTATTAACCCCTTCCTGACGGAACAGGAGCACTGCAGATCCTATATTCAGTAGACTGGGCACTGTCAGACACAGGGATACCTAATGTGTATGTGTTTCACAGTCATTTTCTACTTTTATATGTATTCTAGGGAAAGAAGGGATTTAGAACTTTTATTTATTTTATTTTTTTATTATATTTTTTAAAGCTTCTTTTTTTTTTTTTCACCATTTCATGGGAGATTCTATACATTACTATTGCGGCTGGTCATAGATCCCCAAAGAAAAAAAAATTATTTTTTTTTGCTTGACTCGAGTATAAGCCGAGGGGGGCTTTTTCAGCACAAAAACTGTGCTTGAAAATTCGGCTTGTACTCAAGTATATACGGTAAAAAAAAGGAGTCATACGTGGCCCTATAGTGCTATGACTATCCTTTACCTTTGTTAGACAAGGCGCTGCCTCCATAGGTTTCAGCAGTTCTGATATTCCAAGCCCTGAGTAGGTCTGAGGATCATCTTCCTTCTCCTGATGAAATTTCACAGCTATAGCGGGAAGCTTACACTCATAATTCTGCTTGTATTTTGAGGCGATTGTGACAATATTGTCAGCTTTGCTCTGAAAGATATAAAATAAAATTAAAATGTAAAAAGCTCCATAAGGCTCTGTTCACATGAGTCTTGTGGCTTCTGTCATTAAATGGAACCTGTCAAGACATTGCAGGATGTCAGAAAGCCAAATTCAAAAGGAGCTGGGAAAGAGAAGTGTCCACTAGGCGGCTCCCTGATAGATTCTCCCTCTGTATACAATTGAGTCAATCTAAGCGAGTCAGGAAGGGAGAGGCTGGCGAAAATGCACGGGAGTGATGACAGATCATGAAATGAATCCTAATAAATATAATTGACATAAAGCGGGTCAGTCAGGTTTCCATTTTGGTTTAGAGTTCAACAGCCCAAGCAAGGCGCTCTTCACATGTCACAGCGGTTTTTAGAACACACCGATTACAATGGGGCTATTCCCAAGTCAGTTTTTTGATGAACCATTTTTAAAGGTCTATCAGGTCCTATTTTTACCAAATTTAATGAATCACTGAATAAACTCAAGTCTGAGTGATATGTGAAGACAGGTGCCCCATAAAAGCGAAACAGCCATGAAAAGTATGGGCCATTGCATCCGCAATTTACTACTACTTTTTTTTTTTGCAATGTTCAAGTGACTATAGCTTAAAAAGGACCCTTCATGTCCTGAAGCACATGCAGACCTTGCACTGAATTCACTGCACTGTTGGCTTTCCAGCGGTATATAATACCGCATATCAATGAAACGTCCTCTAGAAACTGAAACCTGCAGAGGAAAAGTCCTCCACGCCGGACTCCTTCTTTTGCCAATTTTCAGCAGAGACTCCAGCGCAGATGTGAATATTTTATTATACGCATTGCCAGCTTTATTTCTGGAGAAGTCTAGCCCGTGAAGAAAAATGAGACCGTTTGTAAAAGATAAAAGCAAACAAGAAAAACCCCAACAATGCAAACTCCAGTCACGTATGACAGATATGGCACCTGTCCAACGAACTTGGCACTCCACTGGTGTATACACATGAACTCAAGTGCCCATGACATATCCTAAGTGCACCCATCCTCTATAAACACTGCACTGACTACAACATAACTGGATGAATTCCAAGATCTAGAAAGTCACATGACCAAGAGATCGGAGCCCAGATTTTGGCTGTCTGATGCGCCACAGATCTGCCCTATGAGGCAAATCTTTGTTGGCGAGTCATCACTGTTTCCCTACAGGATCTGTCACTACTGATACAGATTGCAGGTCTTCTCAATACATTTCACTTAGATTTCTGTATACAATACTGAATGTGTGAACTATGGCCTACAAATAGATATATCCATCTATCTATCTCAATACACACGTAGACAAAATTGTTGGTTCCCCTCGTTTAATGAAAGAAAAACCCACAATGGTCACAGAAATAACTTGAATCGGACAAAGATAATAAATTTAAAAAAATCTATGAAAATGTACAAATGAAAGTCAGACATTGTTTTTCGCTGCAACAGAATTAAAAAAAATAAAAAATAAAAAACTCATGAAACAGGCCTGGACAGAAATGATGGATCCTATAACTTTATATTTTGTTGCACAACCTTTTGAGGCAATCACTACAATCACACGATTCCTATAACTGTCAATGAGACTTCTGCACCTTTCAGCAGGTATTTTGGTCCCTCCTCATGAGCAAACTGCTCCAGTTATCTCGGGTATGAAGGGGCCTTTTCCAGATGACATGTTTCAGCTCCTTCCAAAGATGCTCAATAGGATTTAGGTCAGGGCTCATAGAAGGCCCCTTCAGAATAGTCCAATATTTCCTCTTAGCCATTCTTAGCTGTTTTTAGCTGTGTGTTTTGGGTCATTATGAACTGCAACTGAGACCAAGCTTTCTGACACTGAGCAGCACATTTCTCTCTAGAATCGCTTGATAGTCTTGAGATTTCATTGTACCCTGCACAGATTCAAGACACCCTGTGCCAGATGCAGCAAAGCAGCCCCAGAACATAACAGAGTCTCCTCCATGTTTCAATGTAGGGACAGTGTTCTTTTCAAAATATGCTTCATTTTTCTGTCTGTGAACATATTGCTGATGTGCCTTGCCAAAAAGTTCTATTTTTGTTTCATCTGTCCATAGGACATTCTCCCAGAAGCTTTGTGGCTTGTCAACATGTAGTTTGGTTATTATTACTTTTGCATAAAAGGTATCAACTACTCTCGATTTTTATATTACTCGTCATATTCTAGTTATTTCTGTGACCATTGTGGGTTTTTTTTTCATTAAATGAGGGGAACCAACAATTTTGTCCACGTGTGTATATACATATACAGTATATGACTGGCTTTAGAGTGGTGAAACAGGAAAGAGAATCACAATTAAAACTAAGCAAAGCTTCATTGTCTATATATTAATACAGTCAGGTCCTGTTTATTAAATACTGTACATCCATTTTAGCACACACGACTAGTATAAAGAAGGGAAGTGAAACCATATGCTACAATCTGTTTTCTCCCTGAAGCATAGCACTGTGCACTTCCTTTTGTCATTTTAGATACTTAAACATGTAAAACACAGAAGAGACATATTTTATACCACTGTGTCCTACTGGGACGTATATAAAATATATATAATCATCAATTGTGGAAAACATAAAAATAAGTGCAATGACTTCAGGATACAATATCATCTGGTAGTGCAGACAACATGAAAGGTACAAAATATCATCATGGTCATATCAATGGTAAAACCCTTGTAATTATGAAGTGCAGGCACTGACTGGGTGACTAGCTGTGCCCCTCTACACTATAGGGCCGTACCATATGTTCTGTACGTCTCTTTACCTGTGCCAGTGTCAACTGCTCCTTTAGATATCTTGTCAGAATGGCTCCATACTATGTTTTGTGCACATATTTAAATACCAATTTACACTGGGCTTCTGACTTTAGCTTCCATCAGCCCTTTATACACTAATACAGCAGTATCCACTGACAAGATCCATCAGTGTCATGGCTTCCAAAACGGACCCAGATCCCTACCATATGTCAATGGCACTAATGTATCTGAAAACATGTAGTCCCCCACTCAGCATATGATACATTGGAGGGAAATTCATCAAACCCTCTAAGACAGAAAACTGGTGTACAGGGATGGTACTGTGGGACACATTTGCCAGGACCCCCTGTTTCACGCCAAATGTGCACCACAAACCCCAGACCATACATCATTGTGCAGATGTGGGCAGGACATAAGCTGGAGATAGATTCCTTATAACTCACACAAGTTATAATGGAAATCTACTCCAGCTCCTAAGAAATGTAGTTTTCTCAAATGGCACAAGGACGTCCGACTGATTTATGAAGACGTTGCAGCCACTTCTTAAACTTCTCTGTCTCAGCACCAGACGGTCTTGTATTAAGACTGGTGTACAAAACACCGTTCTTAAGAAATTTTTCCCATTGCTTATAAAATAACATAGCTGCCTTATGCTATTACAGTCTGTCAATATCACAAGACGTGTGTAGAAACCCCAATCAGTGGCCACCAGAGCCCGGCTCCGGAAATCAGTGGCCACCAGAGCCCGGCTCCGGCAATCAGTGGCCACCAGAGCCCGGCTCCGGCAATCAGTGGCCACCAGAGCCCGGCTCCGGCAATCAGTGGCCACCAGAGCCCGGCTCCGGCAATCAGTGGCCACCAGAGCCCGGCTCCGACAGCCTTTCACAGGATATCTGGGGTCAGGAAAATACCTTGACAAGAGACCCAAACAGCTCATTAGATGGGGCACAACTATAAACATCCCTTACTAACAGGGGGCACACACACGCAGATCCCTTACTAACAGGGGCACACACACACAGATCCCTTACTAACAGGGGGCACACACACGCAGATCCCTTACTAACAGGGGCACACACACACACAGTTCCCTTAATAACAGGGGGACACACACACACAGTTCCCTTAATAACAGGGGCACACACACACACAGTTCCCTTAATAACAGGGGCACACACACACACAGATCTCTTACTAACAGGGGGCACACACAGACAGATCCCTTACTAACAGGGGGCGCACACACAGACAGATCCCTTACTAACAGGGGGCGCACACACACACAGATCCCTTACTAACAGGGGGCGCGCGCACACACACAGATCCCTTACTAACAGGGGGCACACACACACACAGATCCCTTACTAACAGGGGGCACACACAGACACAGATCCCTTACTAACAGGGGCACACACACACACACAGATCCCTTACTAACAGGGGCACACACACACACACAGATCCCTTACTAACAGGGGCACACACACACACACAGATCCCTTACTAACAGGGGCACACACACAGACAGATCCCTTACTAACAGGGGGCACACACAGACAGATCCCTTACTAACAGGGGGCACACACAGACAGATCCCTTACTAACAGGGGGCACACACAGACAGATCCCTTACTAACAGGGGGCACACACAGACAGATCCCTTACTAACAGGGGGCACACACAGACAGATCCCTTACTAACAGGGGGCACACACAGACAGATCCCTTACTAACAGGGGGCACACACAGACAGATCCCTTACTAACAGGGGGCACACACACACACAGATCCCTTACTAACAGGGGCACACACACACACACACACACACACACAGATCCCTTACTAACAGGGGCACACACACAGATCCCTTACTAACAGGGGGCACACACAGACAGATCCCTTACTAACAGGGGGCACACACAGACAGATCCCTTACTAACAGGGGGCACACACAGACAGATCCCTTACTAACAGGGGGCACACACAGACAGATCCCTTACTAACAGGGGGCACACACACACAGATCCCTTACTAACAGGGGGCACACACACACAGATCCCTTACTAACAGGGGGCACACACACACAGATCCCTTACTAACAGGGGGCACACACACACACACACACACACACACACACACACACACACACAGAGATCCCTTACTAACAGGGGCGCACACACACACACACAGATCCCTTACTAACAGGGGGCACACACGTGTAGTAGACAGTGCATCATCTCCAGAGACACCACAGGATAGTGACAGCTGCTCCGGCGCTCCCCTGCCCCGCATTACCTGGCCTTTAATCACCGGCTCCGACAGGATTTCTATCCCGTACTTCATCTCCGTCAGTTCCTCCAAGTTGAGGAAGCCTATAGACGCCCACGTCACTCCGGACAGCAGCCATAAGACTCCAATAATAGGACCAAAAACCCCAGACACCGCCATCTTCTCTCCCCTAGCTCAGCAGCATGCGCCTTCCTCTAAACTCCCAGACACGCCCACTTGCCAATTGCCTCATCCTGACTGGCCCGAATCTTGACAGGCGCAGCTCCCATTGGCCCAGACCGCTGTCTGTCACTGTTAACCTCTCGCTGAATATTTCCTTATCTATGCTCCGCCCACAGAGTGTGCACGCGCAAAAATCTGTGTGTGCATTGGTAGAGCGTGCTGTCAATCACTCCACTCTGTCACTCCTGATAGGCGGACGGAGAGCCGGCGTGGGCTTGTTTTGACTCTCCAAGACTGAGGCGCTGATAGGCTAAAGTGAATGATTACGTGAGCCAATAAGAAGCAACTTGAATGTTTCGCTTTAACCATTGCCCTTGTTTGGGCGGAGCTAGTCTGGGTTGTACACAGTGTGCAGCAATAGAGCAAGAGGAGGCTGCAGCGAGCGGAGACTGGTGGAAGGTAATGAGAACTGATGCACGAGTAATGGGGGAACAAGCGGGTGAAGGCTGTATGTGAGCAAGAGGGGAGAAATGGGGATGAAGGTTGTATGTGAGCAAGATGGGGATATGGGGGTGCAGGCTTCTGTGTGGGGGATATGGGGGTGCAGGCTGCTGTGTGGGGGATATGGGGGTGCAGGCTGCTGTGTGAGCAAGAGAGGGATATGGGGGTGCAGGCTGCTGTGTGAGCAAGAGGGGAGAAATGGGGGTGAAGGCTGCTGTGTGAGCAAGATGGGGACATGGGGGTGAAGGCTGCTGTGTGAGCAAGATGGGGACATGGGGGTGAAGGCTGTGTGTGAGCAAGATGGGGATATGAGGGTGCAGGCTGCAGTGTGGGGGATATGGGGGTGCAGGCTGCTGTGTGAGTGAGATGGGCATATGGGTGTTCAGACTGCTGTGTGAGCAAGAGGGGAGAGATGGGGGTCAAGGCTGTATGTGAGCAAGATGGGGGTGCAGGCTGCTGTGTGAGCAAGAGGGAGACATGGGGGTGAAGGTTGTATGTGAACAAGAGGGGGAAAATGGAGGTGAAGGTTGTATGTGAGCAAGAGGGGGAAAATGGGGGTGAAGGTTGCATGTGAGCAAGAGGGGAGAAATGGGGGTGTGCCTCTGTTGTTACATGGAATTCTGAAAAAAAGTGTTTAATTTAATTTTTTTTTTTTTTGTGGTTGTTTCTAGGTTCAATGGATAGAAGAAATGGTGCCAGTTCTGTAGTCTGGTGATACTTCATGTATCTTGTACATGGGGCTGCGCAGTTATGACCTAAATCAAAATCACAATGAATTGGGCATTCTACCTCGATTACAATTAATGATGATTATTTAGGCCATGCCCCCTTTTAAAAAGCTACGTCCCCATTGGTGGATTATAATAAGGGTGAAATGGGTTGTAGCCCAGGGCTCAACGGCAAGTAATTGCCCATTTGCCCCATTATAATCTGACCTTGTAGTCCACTATATCAGCATCCACTGATACAGTTGTTGGGCAGGGGAGTATGTGCTGGGTGCGCCTAACAATATTCGTCTCATGAGGTTTACTTGACCGTTTGTTCTCCCTGAACATGTCCAAACCGCAACTGCTATTTTATTTTGGCCTTTCTACAGTCACCAAACTATCAGAGATCCAAGGAAGTTAAGTAAACCTAGAAAACAGTGTTACCTCTCCAGTGTACCCATGCTAGTCTTTGTCCTCTTCAGTCCACCTGAATGACGCCAGGGACTGCTGAGGCCTTTGATTGCACCCCAGCGGTCCCTGATGTTATTCAGAAGGTCTCCCCTCTATTTTACTCCCCTTATGTAATGTGTATGTGTAATAAATATGCTTTACTTTTACTTAGTTGTGGGACTTTGTTTATAGATTCTCATCTACAAACTTGTAGATATCTGCTCAAACATGATGGGAGGACATGTAAACTCACAAAACACCCGTATATGGGCCTTGCAAAATCCCCATGGCTTGTACAAGGCTCCCTTACATGATCGGAGTGTGGTGCGTGATTTCTTTTTCTCGGATCATTGGTCCAATTTTCTTTGAAGAGACTGTGAACACAGACCAATAATTGTCCATATTTGACAAATTTGTAAATCAACTGGACGACTACAAACTTCAAGAAGATTACTTCCAACAGGACGGGGCAATGTGCCATACCTCTCATTCCAATATGGAAGAGATCCATATTGGTGACAGGGTGGAGTTTTTTGGAGACAGGGTGATTTTGAAAGGGTTGTGGCCACCTCGATTGCCTGATTTAACTTCCCCAGATTTTTTTCTATGGGGATATTTAACCGGTTAAGGACCAGGCCCAAAAGTATGTTAAAGACCAGGCCTTTTTTTTCAAAACTGACATGTGTAACTTTAAATGGCAATAACTTTGAGACGGTTTAACTTACACAAATGATTTTGAGATTGTTTTTTTCGTAACACATTATACTTCATGTTAGTGGTAAATATTAATCAATATTTTTGTATTTATTTATAAAAAAACTAGGAAATTTGATGGAAATTTTGAAAAAATTGCAATTTTCAAAATGTGAAATTCTCTGCTTTTCAGGCAGATAGTCATACCACCCAAATACATGAATAAATATTATCTCCCATATCTCTGCTTTATATCGGCATCATCTTTTGATTGTCTTTTAATTTATTTTGGACGTTACAAGGCTTACAAGTGTAACAGCGATTTTCTAGATTTGCAAGAAAATTCTCCAAACCAATTTTTTAGGGACCGCTTCAGTTCTGTAAGGAATTATAAAGGCCTATATAATAGAAACCCCCATAAATCACCCCATTTTCAAAACTACACCCCTCAAATTATTCAAAACAGCATTTGGGATGTTTGTTAACCCTTTAAGTTTTTCATAAGAATAAACATAATATGGAAGTGAAATTTAGACATTTTATTTTTTTTCATTAATACATTCATTTAGACCTAAAATTAACACATTCACAAAGGGTTAAAGGAGAAAATGCATCTCACATTTTGTTATGCAATTTCTCCCGTACACAGAAATACCCCACATGTGGGCGTAAACTGATTTTTGGGTACACAGCAGTGCATGGAAGGGAAGGAGCGACACTGGGTGTGTGAACAGCAGATTTTTCTGGAATAATTTTCAGGCACCATGCCTCATTTGCAGAGACCCTAGAGTACCAAAACAATGGAAACCCTCCAAAAGTGACCCCATTTTAGAATCTACACCCCTCACAGAATTCATCAAGGGGTATAGTCAGCATTTTGACCCTACAGTTATTCCACAGATTTTACTAACATTGGGATGTGTAAATGAAAAATTACTAAAATGTCACTTTATCCCCAAAGTTTTAATTTTCACAAGGGGATAAAGGAGTAAAAGCCCCCCACAGTTTGTTAAAAAATTTCTCCTGAACACGGCAATACCCCATGTGTGGCCATATTCTGCTGTATGGGTACATGGCGGGGCTTGGAATGGAAGGAGCGCTATTTGGCTTTTGGATGGCAGATTTTGCTGGAATAATTTTAGGTGCCATGTCGCATTAGCAGAGCCCCTAGAGTACCAATACAGTGGAAACCCCCTAAAAGTGACCCCATTTTGGAAACTACACCCCCCAAAGAACATATGAAAGGGTATAGTGAGCATTTTGACCCTACAGCTGTTTCACAGATTTTATTAACATTGGGGCATGAAAATGAAAAATTACTTTTTTTCCAATAAACTGTCAATTTAGCCCCAAATTTTTCATTTTCACAAGAGGATAAAGGGGAAAAAGCTCCATAAAGTTCGTTAAACAATTTCTCCTGAACACAGAAATGCCCCATATGTGGCCATAATCTGCTGTATGGGAACATGGTGGGGCTCAGAATGGAAAGCGCTATTTTAATTTTGAAGGACAGATTTTGCTGGAATATTTTTCAAGTCCCATGTCGCATTTGCAGAGCCCCTAAAGTATCAATATAGTGGAAACCCCCTAAAAGTGACCCCATTTTGGAAACTACACCACTCATAGAATTTATCTAGGGGTAGAGTGAGCATTTTGGCCTCACAGCTGTTTCACAGATTTTATTAACATTGGGGCGTAAAAATGAAAAATTACTTTTTTTTCACAATGTATCGTCCATTTAGCGCCATATTTTTAATTTTGCAAGTAGTTAAAAAATTAAAAGCCCCCCACAGTTTGTTACAAAATTTCTCCTGAACACGGCAATACCCCATATGTGGCCATAATCTGCTGTATGGGTACATGGTGAGGCTCAGAATGGAAAGAGAGGTATTTGGATTTTGGAGGGCAGATGTGGCTGGAATAGTTTTGAGGTGCCATGTTGCATTTGCTGAGCCCCTAAAGTACCAATACAATGGAAACCCCTCAAAAGTGACCCCATTTTATAAACTACACCTGTCATGGAATGAATCAAGGGGTATTATCATTTTGTGCCTAAAATGCTTCCAAAAAATGAATGTCCAAAATGAAAATTGAAATTTTGAAAGAAATATGCCATTTCGGTGCCCAATACGTTGCACCCACTTTGTGTTGTCAGAGACCTGCACTCCTAAAACTATTAAGGGGCCATCCCGAGGGGCAAAAAAATATATATGTGTCTGCTTGGGCACACAGCAGGGCTCAGAAGGGAAGGAGCACTGCGCTTTTTAGCTTTTGGGGTACAGATTTAGAGGGACTTTCTGGGGGCCATGTTCCTTTTGGAGAGACCTGGAGGTAACTGTAAACCCCATTTTGTAGGGGCAAGTTTAGGGTCTCTGCAAAAGTGTCATGGCATCCAAAAACCAAACCATCTGTGCTCCATAAACCCAATAACCCTTCTGTGTCCGTCTGTGCCCTAATATCAGTTTATAACCACTTATGACATTACGTACGTTATCCCGGGTACACCAGTGTCATACATGTGCCCTAATATCAGTTTATACCCACATATGACATTACGTCCGTTATCCCGGGTACACCAGTGTCATACATGTGTCATAAACTGTAGTTTGGGCGCACAGCAGGGCGCAGAAGGGAAGGAGCGCTATTTTGGTTTCTGGAGCACAGTTTGGTTTTTGGACGTCACTTTTGCAAAGCCCCTGAATTGTCAATAAAGTGGAATCCGCAGACATGTCACCCTATTTTGGACACTAGCCCACTGATGGGATTTATCAAGTGGTGTAGCGAGAATTTTTAACCCTTGAGTGTTGCATTTATTTAGTTTCCAGAAATGAAATCGCAACTGATAATGAGAAGTTAAAAATGAAAAATTTCCAGAGATTCGCCATTTCAGTGCCCGATATGTTGTGCCCAACTTATGTCATCAGAGACACTCCAAAAACTGGTAAGCGGGTATCCCGGGCACAACAGCTTTCAGAGCGTTCATCTCTGATACAAGTCAGGCACAATATATTACGCACAGAAATGATGTATTCCTGGAAAAATGGTCATTTTCACCTCTCACAATCAGCTTCGTATTCATTTATGGATAATAAGTTATAGCAAAACTTGGGGGCTAAAAATGCTCTCTGTACCCCTGGAGAAATCCTTCAGGGGTGTAGTTTCCAAAATAACGTCTCATATCAGGGGATTCCACTTTACTGGTGTTTCAGCTCTGCAAAAGTGTCATGGCATCCAAAAACCAAACCGTCTGCGCTCCAAAAACCCAATAACCCTTCTTCCCTTCTGTGTCTGGCTGTGCCCTAATATCAGTTTATTCCCACATATGACATTACGTCCGTTATCCCGGGTACACCAGTGTCATACATGTGTCATAAACTGCAGTTTGGGCGCACAGCAGGGCGCAGAAGGGAAGGAGCGCGATGAGGCTTTTGGAGTACAGATTCAGATGTTTGGTATCTGGACGCCATGTCATGTTTGTAGAGCCTGTAAGGTACCAGAAAAGTGGATTCCCCAAAGGAGTGACCCCATTTTGAAAACTGCACCCCTCAAAGAATTTCTCAGGGGGTGTAGTGAGTATTAGTATCCGGACGTGACTGCACAGTGGATGGCGAAGAGGGAGTATATAAGCTGTGCGGAGGACATTGCAGACACCAAATTCCCTACTATGTCCCAGTAGCTCCTATGATTGGGGGGGTCACTTTGGGGGTCACTTCTGGTGTCTGTTCCCTCATAAGCTGTAAATCTGGGGTGTCCCCTGATATCCGCTCACACAGCTTATACATTCCCTTCCTGACGCCGCCAGTTGTATTCTAATAATTTGGCGATTTTGGGTTTTTTTGTCTTCACATTGGTAGATGCTATATTTTCTTTATTCTTTTGGTGACGCGGCCATATAAGGGCTTGTTGTTTGCGGGATGTGATGTATTTTGTAATGACACCATTTTTGGGTGCCTACAACATACTGAATACATTTTATTAACTCTTTCTTGCTGGATTTAAAAAAAAAATAAAAAATCAATCCTGGCATTGAGTTGTACCCTTTAAATTTTGCGCCATGCAGCGTACAGTATAAGTAACATGTAGCCTTTATTCTGCGGGTCGGTACGGTTACGGCGATACCTCATTTATAGTATTTTTTTATGCGATACTAATTCTGCAGAACAAAAACACATTTGGGGACATAAATCAGTGATTTTTGCATCGCCATCTTCTGAGAGGCGTAACATTTTTATTTTTCGGTTGACAGTGTTGGTTGAGGGCTTATTTTTTGCGGGACAACCTGCGCTTTTTATTGGTACTGTTGTGGGGTGCATATGATTTTTTGATCACTTTTTATAGCATATTTTGTAAGGTGATATGGTGAAAAATCATTACTTCTGGCGGGTTTTTTCCGTTTTTTTTTTCAGCTGTACACCATATACATTAAATATTATTTCAGTTTTATTGTACAGGTTGTTACGGACGCGGCGATACCAAATTTGCATTGTTTTTATTAATTTTTAGTACTTTTTTTATATAATTCATTTTGTATAGAGAAAAAGGGATTTTTGGGCTTTATAACTTTATTACTTTTTTCATACACTTTATTTTTTTTTAACTTTTATTTTTTAACTTTTTCATGTGTCCATTTAGGACACTTGAATCAGTTGATGCTTTGATGAAAGCACCAACTGATTCTGTATACTAGCTTGCAAGACACGAGCAGGACATGAGCCTGCTCGTGTCCTGTAAGCTGCAGAGGAAGTGAGCTGCATCGCTCACTTCCTCCATCGGTCGGCAGGATCAACCAGGTATGTGGGGCTCCGGTAGTCTGGGGTCACTGGCCAGACCCCAGACTACCTTCTACTGACATCGGCACCCCCCGATCTCGCCGCGGGGGGTGCCGATCAGCTTCAATCTTCGGCGGATCCCTTTCGATCGCGCCGTGATGTTTCACGGCAGGATCGAAAGGGTTAAAACGTTCAGTCGGAACTGAGTCCGACTGAACGTTGTTGAGGGGGTGGTTAGGTGTTAGTAACACCTAACCCCTGCCCTCCCCCCGCCCCACCCCCTGCCTAGTGAGTCTCTGAAGACCGGCCGTAAATTTACTATCGGCTGGTCTTAGAGACCAGGACTGCTGGCCGTAAATTTACGGCCAGCGGTCCTTAACCGGTTAAAGGGCAAGGTTTATGCAAGCAAACACAGGACCATCAAACATTGAGGGTGAAATTGCTGCCATCGACATTGATATGTTGCAGAGGATATTCTCAAATATGGAGCGTCGCGTTTCTTTTTGCGTGGACACTGGGGGAGGACATTTTCAGGACTTTTTGTAATGTGGACTTAGGAGCTCGCCTTTGCGTTCGCGAGTAATTTGCATTTTTAAAATTGTACTCCCAAGTGGGGCACACTATTTTTTTTTCTACCCCATTTCCCAGTAATTTCTTTACCCATGGATCACAAGCTGTCAATACTGCAAGAAGCCTAGAAGCTTACAGTTCAGACATTTTTTTTTTTTTTTAATGTAGATTGTGAGCCCCACATAGGGAAAAAAAAAAAGTACATTGTGAGCCCTATCAGTATGTCTTTGCAATATGGGATGGAAATCCATGCAAACACGGGGAGAACATACAAACTCCTTGCAGATGTTTTTTTGCCCTTGGCGGGTTTGAACAGCAGGACTCCAGCGCTGCAAGGCTAACCACTGAGCCACCATGGGGGGGGGGGGGGGTTTCAGACATTTTTTGGGCAGTGTTTGCTAAGTTATAACATATTGACAGATATACAATTTACCATGGAGTGTACATACTATCATCATCCGTATTTGTCTCTGTTCCCATAATGGCTCACAATTAAAATTTATGAATACAGTTTGCCCATGGGGGGCTAACATGCAGAGTCCACACTGGGTCTAGGGTCAGGAAATCACCATTCCTCTAGGCCTTCAAGTCGTGGCAGAGTCCAAACTGCATTAGCACCTTAGAGTAGCCCATTCTAATGCAAACAATGTCCTCCAACCCTTTCCCAAACAATGAGGGGCCGCTTAAAGAAAGGGGCAGTCGAGCTGAAGCTGCAGACGGTTGTCTTCATGTATTTTTATGTCATTTTCGCATAATTTAGTTTAATTACCCAGTTTTTTTCTCTAACATACTTACTGACATAAATACAGATAGCCCATGTGGTTACTAGTCCAGAGAGTCCACACCGGGTCTAAGGTCAGAGAAATCATTGTCCCTGTAGGCCTTCAAGTCATCGCAGAGTCCAAACTGCATGAGTACCTCAGGGGAACCCATTCTAATAAAGACAATGTCCTCCACCCATTTCCAAAATATTGAGGGACCGCTCAAAGAAAGGGGCAGTCGAGCTGAAGCTGCAAACAGTTGTCTTCATCCTGTATTTTTAATTGATTCTTATCACAACTCCATTTGCATGTTATTAAAAGCATATGACCTGCCTATGACTATCCTAGGACAGTATAAACATCATCTAGTAACAATGTGAATAGGTCGCTAAAATGTAGATGGACGCCTACATGACTGCCCACTTCTACTAATGGCTTAGGTAAATTTATAACCACCATGTCTCTTAAAGGGAAAATCTCACTTGTATTTTACGTTGTAAGCCCCGAGTGCTCGTTAATAGGTTCCTAGTCATACTATTATCAAACCAATTGAGAAATGATTAGCGAAAAAATAAATTTGATTAAATATGCTAAATGCCTCAGCTAATCCTCAGGGTGTTATAATAAACTGAGGGTAAGAAAGGCTGTTAAAAGTTCCTCTCCGGTTTTAGCCCCACTGCAACAAGTGCCAGTCTTCTGATTCTCTTCTAGGCCCCATCCACCATCTTGTCAATCAGCTTCTATGTCACCACTAACCTGAGGTTGTCCACACTGGTTATGTGGGTGCTGGTGCTCATCACTGATAGCTGCCATTTTTCAGATTCCAAAATTTTTGGGAAATTCATAGTAAATTTGATGTCTTACGAATAGCTGCTCTCATCTCTAGTCAGAGCTTTAATCCCACTCCTTGTTACGCAATTGGCATGGTAGAGTTCTCATTTCAGAGGCACAACGTCCGAAATCTTGCACACTCATACTCTCTCCTGCTTCCTGGCCAATACACGGTAAAACCAGGTGTCTTGGCATGAAATTTCGTATGCCTCTGAAGTGAGACCTTCTGTGCCAGGTCAATCACACAACAGGACTGTTTGGTGCTGTTGACCCCCCCCCCCCCCCCAATAACTTGGTTATTTAGTTTAATAAGCAAAAATGGATAAAATTGTGTTTAAATTAATTATCAATTGATTTTACCAATGAATAGGAAGCTGTTAAAGAGAATGTATTACCAAATGTGTTTTATTATTTTGAAAAATAAATACTTGGTTTATTAATTTTATGAATTTTGGGCATTTTTTTAATTTCAGGAAATATTTAAAATTATAATAGAATTTTTTAATATTCTATATTGTTTGCCAGTAAAGGAACTATTGTGTCAATGCCCCACACAGTACCCAGATTATTTCTCGTTGGTAGAGGACATTAGATGATGTCATAATCGGGGAGGAGCAAGAGTTCCTGCCAAGCAGTTTGCGTTGTGTGTTATAATATCAGAGTTGCACACACAGCTCAGCTACATGCACATCACAAACACACCAACCAGCTGAATCGGCGACCTCCCAATTCAGAGCTGGGAGATGAGCTGCAGTTCCCCAGACCCATCACTACAGAGCCATACACTATAAGGGAGAGTTCACACGGAGTACCGTGCCGCGTGATGTGGCACGTATACGCAGTGTGAAATTTTGCGGGCTGTATACGCCCCCATTGATTTCAGTGGAAGCGTGGATCATAAACGCCGCATTATTTTGCGGCCGCAAAATAGCGCCGTATATACGATCCCGGCTCCCATTGAAATCGTATACGGCCCACAAAATCTTACACGGCGTATACGTGCTTCATCACGCAGCACGTTACTCCGTGTGAACTTACCCTAATAGTGGTGTCGGGGAACTGCAGCTCTTCCACCATTTATTTGATTAGGAGCTAGATCGTTTCCAGCACTTGGAGGTATTCAGATCAGCTGCTCGGTGCGGGTTCCAGGTTTTGGATGCCAACTGATAAGATACTGATGCACTATCCTGTGAATAGCTCATCAGTATTCGATACAATGGGGTCTGAGGCAACCGCTATAACACAATACACAGATGATACTCCCTTTAGTGAGAAATTTTAATAGTTCCTGAAACCTGTTGAAAAATAAAAATAAGATGTCAAAAAATATAAATCAGTAAATTACATTAATGAAAAATGTCTTTTTTGCTGACACATTCCCATTTAAGAGCAGTCTAACTACGTGGGGTGGCTTTACAGTGTAAAGTAGAGGTGACAGGTTCCCTTTAAGTCATTGACAAGTCTTTAAAGCAGTAACACCAACCAATAATATAGAGATAAAAACATTGAAATGTTTTTGTCTTGTCCCTTGTTTGAGGGTTATGTAAAGTGCAATGTGGATCAGGACTCCGACTTTTGTGAAGTAGAGGTCTACTGTGTGAAACAGGATCAGGTTCAGCTTTGCAGTCTCTCTGGGATGGGAGATGAACAGGTCTCAATCGTTTACTCAGCTTTCTTCCAGTCCAGGTATGGTTTCTCTCATGCTTCAATTATATAAATTGATCAAAAAGAAAAAAATATCACCACATAAAAGTCTCAGGCCTTAGAGACACTGTATTATGGATATCACATTGAGTCTTTCTATTTCTTTTGCAGGTGCGATTTTGGCAGGGCCATAGCTATAGGGGGTGCAGAGTTAGCAATTGCTATCGGGCTTCAGGGGCCCCAAAAGCCTCTCTACAACATAAGAAAACACCAGTATTAATGGTAACTGAGGGCCAAACTACACATTTTGCAATGGGGCCCAGGAATATCAATCTGTCAATAGGCAGGCAGTTATCAGACTATGTTCACATTTGCAACAGAGACTCTGTCTCAATGTACACCAAAAATCAGCGGATGAAAAATACAGTATTTTCGGTCGTATAAGACGACTTTTTAACCCCTAAAACTTTTCTGAAAAGTTGGGGGTCGTCTTATATGCCGGGTATACAGTGGGGCAAGAGGTGGAGGAGCGGGATCGCAACCTTCCTGCCGCTGCTGGCTTCCTGCAGCGGCAGGAATGGAGTGATGCTGCGGCTCCGGCCTCCACGGCATCCGCCGGGAACTTTGCCTCCTTCCTGTAATTCTCCATGTCTAATTTTCACACCTAAAATTCTTTCCTTTAAAGATACCTTTCTCGTGAGTATTTCTCGTCCTATGGTTTGCAGTCTCATCATCCCTTTTTTGGTTCTCGTTTCATTAGTTTTTAATTTGTTTTTGTTTTGTCTTTTTTTAATTTTTCCCAGCAGTTTGTCTGAGCCCCTCCTTTATGTTTCAAGTCTTTTGAATATCTTTAGGACTGGTTTCATTAGTCGACGCATATCGTATTTGGACCTTGGCATACTTTACCTGCTTATCATCAATTCATTCTATTTTCTTTTTTCACTTTTCACTGCGCACTGGCACTTGTGTTTCACTTTATTTTCTTTTGCATAATGAATATTATGTATTATATGCGTATGTTTACACTGTTATTCATTCAATTGTGTATGTCATTTTTTGAAATTTTTTTTTAAAGGTGTCTGTGTCTGTGATGACGCCACCTGTGCTCAGACGTGGAGGTCCAAGCTAGCGCAAGATAGGGCTGCTCAGTTTGTTTTCAAAGAGACCCTGTCCTGGACTAGTTTAGGTAAAAAAATAAATAAATAAAAGTCCAGTGGTTGTCACCCTCTCCTAAAGTGCCGCCTGAGGCGGCCACCTCACCTCGCCTCATTAGAGGTGCAGCCCTGGTGGGACAGCAAAAAGATTGGTTTCCAACAGGTATATATGAATTCTTAAGGTAATTTCTCAGTAATTGTGAGGTCTATAGGAGTAAGCACCTGCCATGTGGTCAGAGATCTTCACAAAAAACGACTCAAGGAGTGGGAAAAAGTAATCTACTAGGAACTTCCTGTTTTTGACAGCATTCTAGTCTCCTGATCCAACACGTCACCCTTGTTCTGAACAGCTGATACACAGAGAATGGAGCAGGAAGCAGACAGCACTGTTCTCTGCGTAGTGGAGAGACCAGGTACTGCAGATGTTCTCATTCACTTGAATTGGAGCTAAGTTGCAGTGACTCACTTCAGCCACTGCACAGAGAACAATGCTGTCTGCTTGCAGCTCCATTCTCTGTGTATCGGCTGTTCGGAACAGTTCTATGGGAATGTCTAATGTCCCTCAGTCTTTTACATGGATGATGCAATAAAGGACAAGATTTTTATCAAATATGGTGAGTGCCGTTGTTTTCATTTTTTATATGTACAATTTTATTTCTGTGGGCACAGGGATATAATAAACTGGTCAGTGATTCTACGGTTATCTACACCAGGTCCATAGCTTATAATTTAACTATATTCGGAGTGTCTGTATGAAGGGCTTTTGCCGTAGATGACAAACAACCATAAGGCCTCTTGAGCCTAGATTATACCACGAGTGTCCCTTGGGCATACACCCTAGCTGGTATGCATTAGCGTGTCTTTTCTTATTTTAGTCATGTATATAAGTGTAGTTCTTCTACACTTTCCTGTATAGATAGAGCAGTTTAGGTGCATAATTTATACGTTTTATATTCCCTTTCTGCAATGGTGGAATTTACGGAAAGATAAATGAGGTATGAAAAGAGTTGTTCCTCCTCAAAAAGCGAAGTTGGAGGACAGTTGGATTGGCCCTGTACACATTAGACTGTTATGAATGCATCATGTCTATTTCAGCAAGTTGCTCATAAATTCACACAATTATTTTTGCCATACAGAACTGATGGTCATAATACTAATAATATATAATGGGCTCCTGTACTGATATTAATAACTTATTATAGTATGCGTTGTTATACAGAGAATCCTATTTACATCTTACATCATATCTATAGACATTGATTTGTAATTCTCTCCAGTTCTCACTTTGTGCATGTCATAACCACAGCTCTCCATGAGAGGGAGCCAGAGAACCCATGTGCCATTCAGTAATGCAGTGATTTTCAACCTTTTTTGAGCCGCGGCACACTTTTTACACTTAAAAAATCCCGGGGCACACCACCAACCAAAATGGCACAAAATGACACTAAAACAGTACATATTATACATATAGTTAATAATATAGATTCTAAATGTATTTATACTCACTCAGTGTGAAACCTGGGCCTGTTTCGATGAACACAAAATGTCATTATCATTCATTACACAGGTCAACAGCATTTTTGGGGCCAAAGATATTTCAACGAATTTAGGGTAACTTTGGGGTGCTGATTCTGAATATGTCATCAGTTTTGCCAGATTGGCTCAAGTTTTTGAGATTCCATGTTAGGATACTCCCATTTTCGTTTCTTATGCTTATTGAATCCTTGCACTGCACAGAAATAACAGTCATCATGATGATTTTTTTGCTCTCTCCACACCATTGGAACACCAAATTTGAAGCTTTTTCTTTGTCCTTTGCTCCATTTTCGTAATAATTCGATACATGCTTTGCACACTATGTGTGGTGCCCAAGACTTGTCTTGGTCCCCAAGCATAACCTCAAAATAGGCCAAATACACTTTTTTTATGAAGTCATTCATGTTTCTTCTATGTTTTTGCAGTGTATATTCACCACAAATGTAACAGATTGAGTCTGGATCGTTAAGACAACTTCTTCTTGATGAGTTCATGCTTTTCATTGGAAAACAGACAACAACATAAAGTTAGTGCAAAAATCAAGCTATGAACAAACTTTTAGAACACTAATTAACAAAAAACTATATTGAGAACTGCTCAGTTCAAGTACTAATCCAAAGAAATTAATGAGATGATGCGTCGCATTTACCAACAAGTGCTATAAATAAGATACCAAAAATCTCAAAAACTTGAGCCAATCTGGCAAAACTGATAGCATATTCAGAATCAGCACCCCAAAAATACCCCAAATTCATTAAAATATTTTGGACACCAGTAAATTTTTTTTTTTTGTTGACCTGTGTTATCTGTCCCCAGATTCATGTCCCCTCCATCTCTGCCCCCAGATTCATGTCCCCTCCATCTCTGTCCCCAGATTCATGTCCCCTCCATCTCTGTCCCCAGATTCATGTCCCCTCCATCTCTGTCCCCAGATTCATGTCCCCTCCATCTCTGCCCCCAGATTCATGTCCCCTCCATCTCTGTCCCCAGATTCATGTCCCCTCCATCTCTGCCCCCAGATTCATGTCCCCTCCATCTCTGTCCCCAGATTCATGTCCCCTCCATCTCTGTCCCCAGATTCATGTCCCCTCCATCTCTGCCCCCAGATTCATGTCCTCTCCATGTCTGCCCCCAGATTCATGTCCCCTCCGTCTCTGTCCCCAGATTCATGTCCCCTCCGTCTCTGCCCCCAGATTCATGTCCTCTCCATGTCTGTCC
This sequence comes from Leptodactylus fuscus, assembly GCF_031893055.1. NCBI lineage: Eukaryota > Metazoa > Chordata > Amphibia > Anura > Leptodactylidae > Leptodactylus > Leptodactylus fuscus. Next base: position 222,928,096 of record NC_134266.1, read on the forward strand.
CCAGATTCATGTCTTCTCCATGTCTGTCCCCAGATTCATGTCCTCTCCATGTCTGTCCCCAGATTCATGTCCTCTCCATGTCTGCCCCCAGATTCATGTCCCCTCCATCTCTGTCCCCAGATTCATGTCCTCTCCATGTCTGCGCCCAGATTCATGTCCCCTCTGTCTCTGTCCCCAGATTCATGTCCCTTCCGTCTCTGCCCCCAGATTCATGTCCTCTCCATGTCTGTCCCCAGATTCATGTCTTCTCCATGTCTGTCCCCAGATTCATGTCTTCTCCATGTCTGTCCCCAGATTCATGTCCTCTCCATGTCTGCCCCCAGATTCATGTCCCCTCCATCTCTGTCCGAAGATTAATGTCCCCTCCATCTCTGCCCCCAGATTCATGTCCCCTCCATCTCTGCCCCCAGATTCATGTCCCCTCCATCTCTGTCCCCAGATTCATGTCCCCTCCATCTCTGCCCCCAGATTCATGTCCCCTCCATCTCTGCCCCCAGATTCATGTCCCCTCCATCTCTGCCCCCAGATTCATGTCCTCTCCATGTCTGCCCCCAGATTCATGTCCCCTCTGTCTCTGTCCCCAGATTCATGTCCCCTCCGTCTCTGCCCCCAGATTCATGTCCTCTCCATGTCTGCCCCCAGATTCATGTCCTCTCCATGTCTGTCCCCAGAATCATGTCCCCTCCATGTCTGCCCCCAGATTCATGTCCCCTCCATGTATGCCCCCAGATTCATGTCCCCTCCATCTCTGCCCCCAGATTCATGTCCTCTCCATGTCTGCCCCCAGATTCATGTCCCCTCCATCTCTGTCCCCAGATTCATGTCCCCTCCATGTCTGCCCCCAGATTCATGTCCCCTCCATGTCTGCCCCCAGATTCATGTCCCCTCCATGTCTGTCCCCAGATTCATGTCCCCTCCATGTCTGTCCCCAGATTCATGTCCTCTCCATGTCTGTCCCCAGATTCATGTCCTCTCCATGTCTGTCCCCAGATTCATGTCCTCTCCATGTCTGTCCCCAGATTCATGTCCTCTCCATGTCTGTCCCCAGATTCATGTCCTCTCCATGTCTGTCCCCAGATTCATGTCCCCTCCATCTGTGCAGACAGTGTACACATTAGACTTACCTTTCTCCTCGTTCCCTCGCTGCTCTCTCTCTCTCTCCGCGGTCTTGCTAACAGTTAGAGACGCGATGTGATGATGTAGCCAGACCACGGAGAGAGAGAGAGAGAGAGCGGCGAGAAGAACGAAGGGAACGAGGAGAAAGGTAAGTGTAATTGGGGAACTTTCCCCGCGGCACACCCGACCATGTGTCGTGGCACACTAGTGTGCCGCGGCACACTGGTTGAAAATCACTGCAGTAATGTATATCCAGTATTCTGCTAAGTAGGTGACTCCCTATAATGTGACTCCTCTTTGTATTAATGTTTTTTCCTATTGTTTTTTTTTAATTAGTTTGATTCATTTCACATGGTTCTTCAGTATCAAAACTGTATCAGAAAAAAAAACTTAATTGGTAACCAGTAACAGTTAAAGGGTCAGACCATCCAAAAACTTTTGTCATCTGTTCAGTAAATGGATAATAAATATTAGTTTGTTGCTGAGATCCTCACATTAGATAGAATAGAGTCCCCAGTTACTTGCCCCCCACACACACAGCTGCACAACCTTGGCAAGGAGAATTTGCAGCCGCATGTTATCACTCACTAGTGGCGTAACTACCGTGGTAGCAGCTGCCACAGGGCCCGGGACATTAGGGGGCCCGGTGACAGCCACTACTGCTGCGTTTTTTTGTTTTTTTTTAATAGGCCGTTACCGGCTGGAATTACTCCAGCCGGTAACGGGCCCCATATACTTACCGATCCTGGCAGGGGCCGGGATCGGTAAGTGACATTGCGGGCCCCACAAGCACTGTTATACTCGGGGGGTCTTTTCGGACCCCCGATTATAACGATCGGAGGCCCAGAGAGGTAAGAAACATAAAAAACACTATTACTTACCTCTCCAGGCTCCGCGCAGGCTTCGGCCTACTTGCGTGACGTCATATGAGGGGGGGAGGGAAAAGGGTAAGTAAGAGAGTTTTTTATGTTTGTATCCCCCCCCCTTGGGTCTCCGATTATTATACTCTGGGGTCTGAAAAGACCCCAGAATATAATAATTGTTCATGGGTGTCCACTATAGGGACATAATACTGTGTGCAGGGGCCACTATAGGGACATAATTCTGTGTGCAGGGGCCACTATAGGGACATAATACTGTGTGCAGGGGCCACTATGGGACATAATACTGTGTGCAGGGGCCACTATGGGGCATAATACTGTGTGCAGGGGCCACTATGGGACATAATACTGTGTGCAGGGGCCACTATGGGGACATAATACTGTATGCAGGGGCCACTATGGGGACATAATACTGTGTGCAGGGGCCACTATGGGGACACAATACTGTGTGCAGGGGCCAATATATTGTGTGCAGAAATGCGCGGGGGGTGGCGGCGGTGGTAGGGGTCAGTTGGTCGAGGTCTTCAGCGTCGGTCGGGGGGGGGTCCATGTCAAAAGTTCGCCACTGGGCCCCGCCATTCCTAGTTACGCCACTGTCACTCACAGGGTCGGACTGGGGTGTCTAGGGCCCACCAGTGGAATTATTTCTAGGGGCCCACCATCAGGATCCCTGCAAACCAGCGATACCAAGACAGGGCGGCTGAAGGTAATAACATATCAGGAGCCATGCTGCTCACCCGCCATACGATGTGCAACAGACACAGGCGGGGACAAACGGGGTGCTGGGGACAAAAGCTCAATGTGGAAAAAATATATTGGGATTTACTGCAATTTTTTTCCCACAATGTTTTTTTAGCTGCATCTCGCTGTTGCGCCTAATCCTTAAAGAGGACCTATCACCATCTGGGGCACATGAGGTTTAATACACTGCTAGAAAGCCAACAGTGCGCTGAATTCAGCGCACTATTGGCTTTCACGTTCTGTGCTGGTACCGTAGATCTTCATCGTCAGAAGGGCGTTATGACAGTCAGTCAGGAACGTCCTTCCTCACGGTAGTGTCTATAGCGCTGTACTATGAGAGGGGTCGCTGCTTACCAGGCAGCGATGACGCTGAGCGCACAGTACAGTGCTATAGGCGCTGCTGTGAGGAAGGGCGTTCCGGACTGACTGTCAGAAACGCCCTTCTGACACTGAATAGCTACGATACCGGCACCGATAGCTCTTCACTGGGGGGCACAGAACGGGAAAGCCGAAAGTGCGCTGAATTCATCGCACTGTCAGCTCTCTAGCAGTGTATTAAACTGCATGTGTCCCAGGAGGTGAAAGGTCCTCTTTAACATCTCAATATACTGTACATCACACTATAAGGATAAGGCCTAATGCAGCGTCCCGCAGCAAAAAAGCGCTGCAGGAAAACCCCCGGCGCCGACACATCAGTTTTTGCAGCGCTTTTTGCAGAAACTCCACAGAGGTTTCCTCTGAGGACTTTCTGCTTCCTTTATATCTATAGGGACACTGTAAGTGTTTCTGTAGGTATAAATGACATGCTGCGATTTCCAAAAACTGCACACAACAGTTACCTACACACTCACACATATACATATTAAAGGGGATGTCCAGGCTTAATTATTTTTATGGCGTATCCTCATGGTAGGCCATAAATACCTGATCATTAGGGGGCTGATACGCGGCCCCATCAGCTGTACGGAACCACTTCTGGCGCCCGTTTTGTACACAATACAGGACTGGAAGCAGAAAGCTTCATCCACTGTATAGTTGCCTGGCAGATTCACGGCAGCTCAGCTCCCACTGACTTCAATAAGTGCCGAGATGCAGAGAAGGTGCCGGCTGATATACAGTGGACAGAGCTTTCTGCTTCTGGCCCTGTATTGTGTACAGGACTGGTGCCAGAAGTGGCTCCATACAGCTGATCGGTATGAGGGCTGGGTGTCGGCTCCTACAGATCAGGCATTTATAGCCTATGCTGACAATAAACCATAGAAAATTATGCCTGGACAACCCCTTTAATTTTCCCCCCGAATGCCCCACACTTTAAAGAGGTTGTCCAGAATAATTTTTTTTTTGATTATAATTATTCCGGGGAGGTGAAAAACAAAGCACACAAAAAAAACCCACACTCATGTGTTCCCAGTGCTCCGGTCCTGTAGTTCTGCTGGTAGTTACATGCCAGACTGGACCGCACTGGGAGACACTGGGAACAGGAGAGTATGCTTGTGTGCTTAAAAAAAATAGAAAGTGTTTTTAAGGGCTCCTTCACATCTGCGCCCCGGCTCTCCACTTTCAGGTTTCCGTTTCCTGCCCGAAACTGGGGAGGAGACAGAAACCTGCAGGCATTTTTCAAACCCGTTCAAATGAAGTGTGCGTCCGTGAGCGCCTGTGAGCGTTTTGTGCTCCCTGCGGCAAAACGTTTTTGCTTTTTTTAACCAAACACAGAGTCGGACATGCAAGACTTTGTGTCCGGTTTAAAACAGTTTTGCCGCAGAGAGCATAAAACGCTCACTGGCGCTCACAGCCAGACTTGGTCCGACAGGTTTCCGTCTTCTGCATGCAGAAGACGGAAACCTCAGAACGGAGACCAGACGCTGGTGTGAATCCAGTGTTAGCTGTGTTTTGCTCAGTAGGGCCTAATCCTTGAAGGGCTTGCCCAGGAATTACAGGTTTCTACAAGGAGGCCTGTGAAGGAAAAAAAACAAAACCCACACTCACCTGTGCCTGATTCTCCTACCCCTGTCCGCTCCAGCGGTGCCCCAGAGTTTTTTCAGTCCTCGCCACACGTAATCGATGAAGTCAATCATCTGCCTCAGCAGCCTAAGGAAAGAAACCGCGATATCACTCACATATGTCACCTGTGACGTCACGTGTCCTTTCCTTAGGCCGCTGATTGGCCTCAGCAGTCACGTGTGGCGATGACATCTGCCAGAACAAAGCTCCGGGAGCCACTGGACCAGACGGACGTGGGAGACACCGGGGACAGGCGAGTATGGGTTTTGCTTTTTTTTCTTATTTGTGACCTTTCCCTTGCAGAGAACTGTAATTCCTGGATAACCCCTGTAACATCTCAGTATACTGAACATCACACTATAAAATACAATTCTAGTATGCATAATGGTAGACATGTAGAGAAGAAAACAGAAAGACACTCATATGCTGCAGGATATACTTAGGCCTGGTTCACATCTGCATTCGGTATTCCTTTTTGGGAAGTCCGCTTGGGGTTCCCCCAAACAGAAACCTATACGCATTAAAAAGCGGTGAGCAATGAAACCACACGGACCCCATAGACTATAATGGGGTCCATGTGTTTTCCGTGCAGTGTCCGCATGAATCGTGTGGTGAGAAAAGTGCTGCAAGTACTCCTTTTCTCTCCACGTGATTCATGTCGACACCGCACAGAAAACACAAAGACCCCATTATAGTCTATGGGGTCCGTGTGGTTTCATTGCTCACCGCTTTTTAATGCGTATAGGTTTCTGTTCGGGGGAACCCCAAGTGGACTTCCCAAAAAGGAATACTGAACGCAGGTGTGAACCAGGCCTAATACATATAACATATATTTACACACATACATTCATATACAATATACATACATACAGACACACACACACCTATCTACAAGCATACAGGGCTCACACAGTATATCAGACACTTTACACAAATATACACACATTAAATATACATACATATATACACACACACACCTATCTACAAACATACAGGACTCACACAGTATATCAGACACTTTACACAAATATACAAACATTAAATATACATATTTTTACAACAAAAAATGTACTTACATTTGGCCTGGTGCACTGGATATGGAGGAGGCTCCTGTGCAGCTTTGTCCTGTCTGGCCTGTGGTGAAAGGTCTGCTTCATTGCAGTAGCTCAGACTTCCCCCTGCACTCTCCGATCTGTGTGGGGGAGGGGCAGCACACATACTGCTACTTGCCGGCAGTGCACAGCGCAGGGAGGAGAAGCCCTGCGCCTGCTAATTCTCACACACTCGCAGGGAATGGTACAGACAGTACGACGCTTAAACCTCCTCTTGGGCAGGGGCCCGAATTGCAATGTCAGGGCCCCGATCGGTCCCCTAACCATCCCGATCGGCCCTTGATCATGCAGATCGGGCCCCTGCCTATACTTTTTCTTATATAAATATAAAAAAAATTTAGTCGGGGCCTGGGGCCCACCGGGGGATCCCCCGGTGCTCCGGCAGGCCAGTCCGACCCTGGTCACTCACTTATATGTCATACAGTAGTTCGGTTCTGAAGATCACATTGTGTTCTTTATGTATCAATTTAGAATATTTTGGAATTAATTGATTTTAGGTTTTCTGGGGCAAAATGAATGGGGATAAACTGCAATACCACACATAGCCAATAGACAAGTGTGGCGCTGTTGTTCACATTTTCAAATTTTATAAACCCCCTATAACTATACAGAAGACTGACACTTTTTCTTTGACGCTGTTTTGATACTTAAGGCTCCTAAAATTTCTGTTTTATTATTTTAGCATCACTGCAAAAAATGTAGAAAAGCAGTTTGTGGAAAATGCAGCTCCAAGAGGTCCATGAGTCTCCTCGTGGGCTTTCAGTTTGAAGTACATGTGTGTGATAGCTGCTACGAGTCCATCACGGATGAACAGTGAGTAAGAGAAATCTGGATGCATGAGCACAAATTTCTAAAAATAAATAAATCTGTCAGTCAAGTCTAAAGGGGGTAGCCATTCCCAAAGAAGTCCATGGGGTGAAGCTTTTGGAAGACAAAAATGTCCATTCATTATTGCACATGTACATGTCCGATATTGGCAAGAAGAGGAAGCACCTAAATGATGTAGTCTAGGAGCAATGGGCGGGGGGGTGGGGGGTGGACATGTTTAATAAAGATACAAGAGTGGCCATTTTGTCATCTTCGATTTAGTCAATTCTGACTGCATTTGACAAAATCACAGATTATAGTGGTAGTAATTGTTGCCCCCTATAGGACATGTAAGAAAACCATCAGCAGAGACTGCTTAGGTCTAGTATTAAACACCGCTCTATCATACTTACCTCTTTTCTTCCTTCCAGACTTCTTCCTGCAGGACGGCTTCTCCTCCTTCTGTGATGTCTTTCCGCACGTGCTATAGACCCAGTGCTGCTCTGTGCAGTTGATAATCCACCTCTACTGTGCAGGTGAGGGAGCAGCATTAGAGACCTGCACAGTAAAGGATCATTGGCTGGGTCTATAGCACGCACCTGCTGTCAGAAAAGAAGGGTGGGCCGTCCTGCAGGAGGAAGACTGGAAGGAAGAGAGGTAAGTATATAATAATGGGAACGGGGGTTGAACTGAGTAGGTAGAGAAGGGCTAGTAGTAGTGGGTGGGATGGCAAGAGAGACAGGGAGGGGGTGTATGGGAGCAGGGTCGGACTGGCCCATCGGGGAATCGGTGAAATCCCCGGTGGGCCCCAAGTATTAGCCCACATGTTACCAATGCAAATGCATTGGTCAGGGGCCCAATCTGGATGTTCAGGAGCACAATCGTGCCCCTAACCATGACGATCCGGCCTCTGAGCAATGCATTTGCATTGGCAACATGAGCACTAGTAAATGTAGCGCCCCACAGAGTGTGTCACTACAAATGTCATCTTATGTGATCTATACTGTGTACTGTGAAGGTATAGTGAGATCCAGTCAACCTGTTAGCATACACAAAGTTCCACAGACACTGTCCCTTTAGGAAAAGGGGTGGAGCTACAGACTGAAAGAGGGTCTCTCTTTTTTTCAGTTCCAGTTCAGAGTGTGTAGGAGAGAGGAGCAGGTGTGTTGAGGTGCAGTGTGTGCTGCAGCCTCATGATGTGATAGCACAGGAGGCCGGAGACCTGCAGAGGTGAGATGAGACCTCACAGGCACGGGGCTGCAGTTATAGGACCATCAATTCCTAACTAGTGTGAGAAACACTAAGAACATTGAGAGACTCACTGGACTGAGGCCTAGTGATTGCAAGATTCCTGGAGGCTCAGTAACATACAGAGTTGGGGTGAGTGTCTGCATCCAGCATCCCAAAGAACTTGCGTTACCTGCTGTCCAGAAGGGGGATCTACCCAGTTGTAATTAACCTCTGAGCTCCTGGAACCCAGGACCAGAGGAAATCTATTAGAGAGTTTGAGCAGCAGTGGAAGGCTGAATCATACTGGTGGTAAAAGGGAAGACTGGCATCTCACTATACTGGAGCAAGGTGACTCCTCCTGTAACATCTGTTATCTCCTGCTGACTACAGAAGTAAACTGTAAGTGTTTGGTTAACCCCTGTTTGGACTGTATTCTTTCATCGATCCTCTGTTACTCCTCCTGGAAATCATCCCTTCCTCACCTATATCATCTGGCCCTGGGACCTGCCCTGGTTGGGGAGGGTATAACATCTGGCACTGCATCACCACCTATTCCCAGAGGCCCTATCTACAGTGCCCGGCTTCACCTCAAGCCGAAACCCCAACTGGCGTCACGACAAACTTTTATTTTTCTTTATTTTTCTTTAATCCATTTTTGCTTAAAACTCCCCTTTTTCAAGGCGCTGCCGCCCCCGGTGTCGGGCCTGCTCGCACCGTGAATCTACATAGGCCGAGCTGGGGCGACTCACCTTTTTGGAGTCACGAACAGGATAGCGAAAGTGCGCAAAACTTTTATTTTTGTTCAAAAAGACTGTTGCATTTTTCAAAATTTTCCCTGCTTTCCAAAATAGCAATGAACAGCAGTTGTATGATTCAAGTTACACTGAGCTGCAGGGTTGGTGTCTCTTTCTTGCAAGCCACACTGAGTGCAGAACATGTGACATGCCTGTGCAAGAAGCAGTGAAAGATACAGATTGCATCATCCCCAATTGCAGTCTACCCCTGCCAACTGTAGAAGTCTCTGTAGCAGCCAGACCAGCATCAATCCATCCATCCATCCGGATCAACGCTTCACAGTATCAAGTCCGGTGAGTGTGGCCTTGCTGGGGTTAACAAGGGGGGGGTGATGTATCAAGTAAGTGGATCCTCATCTTCATCCCCAGGCCCCTCTGATTCCCCCATAGACTCTAACCGTAGTCATAACCAAGTAACTATGGCACCTATATTACCGCTAACAATGCCGTACATTCCGGGTGCGTCCTGGCTGCCCCAGTATACAGGCGAGTCCCATAGCCTCAGAGACTTTAAAGAAAAGCTGAGTAGCCTGTTTGACCTATACCCTATGACAGAGGAGCAAAAGGTTGGAATATTAATAAGTCAACTTGGTGGTGCAGCACAAAGGGAAGTTAAATCCTGGCCATTGAATGATAAAAGATCTGTAAAGGACATTTTTACCAAACTCAGGATCACCTTTGACACCCGCACCACATCAGAGATAAAGATGCGGTTTTTCAGCTGTAAGCAAAAACCGCAGGACACTGTGAGAGATTTTGCCCTTAATCTGCAAGAAGCCTTGTGGGTTATTAAACAAGTAGATCCAGATAGTATTCAGGATGAGGACAGGATGCTAAAAGAACAGTTTGTAGAAGGCCTATTGTCAGAATCCGGTAAGGCCCAACTGCGCATGATGGCCCTGCAGAATCCTGATATGAGCTTTATTGAATTCAAGGACAGATCCATCCGTATCCTGAGGGAACCTGTCTATCCATGCGGACAGACGGAGGAGCAACAAGTTGCTCTCCACAGGCAAACACCTGTGAGCCCTGCAAATGCTGCACCTTTTCCATCTACTGTACAGTGTGCACAGATCCAATCTGATGATGCTGCAGAGCTGCGGTTACAAATGACTGAGCTAACTAAACATGTAGCTGCATTAACCAAAACTGTTCAAGATCTCCAAGTTTCTTCTCCAGCAAAGATCCAGCTTGCTTCCAGCCCAGAGGATCTACCTTGGAGACGTTCAAGAAGAACATTGTTTCCTCAACAGCGACTGACGCGCAACGGCAGGAGGACCACTGACAAGTTTGACCCCTCTGGCCGACCCATCTGCAGACGGTGTGATAAGGTTGGTCATGTTGAGAGAGAGTGTCCTTTAAATGGGCAACTCCTGGAGTAGAGGACCAACCTTCAGGAGTAAGACGATCTGGTCCAACTAGCTGGAAAAGCAGGTATGTAGGTGGACGTCCTATAATTCCAGTTACAATTGATGGTGTCCCTTTCACAGCGCTACTGGACACTGGTTCACAGGTAACCACCATTCCTCAGACTTTGTTTCACAGGTACTGGACTGATGCTGATATTACCCAGCATCCAAATGGGGACTTAATATTAATTGCTAGTAATGGTCAGCCCCTGGCCCAGGTGGGATATAAAGAGGTCACCATAAGAGTAGGTGGCATGGATCTTAAATCCCAAGGTCTAATAATTGTTGATGTGGATGAAGGGGAATTTGCTAATGTGTTAACATTGGGGACTAATGTGTTGGAGAATTGTCTAGATGAGGTAATTGCCATCTTACAGGACGCATTGAGATCTACCCCCTACCAAGAAAGATATGCTCTGAATAAGGAGATTAAAGCCCTTGTCCAGCGTCAACAAGTGGAGTTAGCAGGTGGAGAGATTGGCAGTGTGAGGGTAAGTGACCCCAATTCCATCATGCTTCCCCCCAGGAGTGAAATCATTGTCTGGTGCAGAGCAGCAATAGGCATCAAAGGGCAAGACTACCAGGCCCTGATGGAACCTGTCTATTCTGACTGTAGACCCACTGTTATGATAGCTAGAGGGATAGTTAATGTGAAGAAGGGCAGAGTACCAGTGCGCATATTGAACTGTGGGGAGGAGGAGGCTTGCTTACCCAGGTATGCCACAGTAGCTAAACTGTTCACTGTCAGTAACAATGACATCCAGCCAACAGAGCCCTTGACTTCCTCTGATCAGACAGATGTTAATGATTCCCCAAAACAGTTAGAGGACTGGTGTCAAGCAATACACATTGGCACTGACAGCACTCCTCAATACCAAAGGAATGGGGTTGTGCGGTTAGCACAAGAGTATGCAAGGGTATTCAGTAAGACTCCCTTGGACTTTGGGCAGGTGAAGGTAATACAACATACCATCCCCACAGGAGACCATCCACCAATTAAAGAAAGGTATAGGCCCATTCCACCCGCACATTATCAGTGTACTAAGGACATGATTAAGGACATGAAGAGTGCTGGGGTAATCAGGGAAAGCCATAGCCCCTGGGCAGCACCCTTAGTGTTAGTTCGCAAGAAAGATGGGACAATGCGCATGTGTGTGGATTATAGAAAAATTAATAATATCACGCACAAGGATGCTTACCCTTTGCCGCGCATAGAGGAGTCACTAGCAGCACTCAGGACGGCTAAGTACTTTTCTACCCTGGACCTAACCAGCGGGTATTGGTAGGTTCCTGTAGCAGAGGCTGATAAGGAGAAGACTGCCTTTACGACTCCCATGGGTCTTTACGAATTTAATGTCATGCCCTTCGGCCTATGCAATGCGCCAGGAACCTTTCAAAGGCTGATGGAGTGCTGCCTAGGACACAAGAATTTTGAGACAGTCTTATTGTACCTAGACGATGTGATTGTTTATTCCGGAACATATGAGGATCACTTGCAACACCTGGCTGAAGTCTTTGAGGCCTTGTCCAACTTTGGCCTGAAGGTCAAGCCTTCCAAATGCCACCTCCTGAAACCAAAGGTACAGTACCTAGGACATGTGGTCAGTGCAGAGGGAGTTGCCCCAGACCCAGACAAGGTGACTGTGATCAAGGACTGGAAAGCCCCAACTACCATCAGAGAGATCCGCCAATTTCTAGGGTTAGTTGGCTACTACAGACGATTTATCAAGGACTTCACTACCCTAGCAGCCCCCTTGCAGGATCTCCTTGTCGGCCAATCCAACAAGTCTAAAGGCAAGAGCCCCCTAGTGGAGTGGAACCCCCAATTGGAAGACTCTTTCCAGAAGCTAAAGCAAGCCCTCACTGGAGAAGAGATCCTAGCCTATCCTGACTACAGTCAGCCCTTCATACTGTACACAGATGCAAGCAACAATGGACTTGGAGCTGTCCTCTCTCAAGAACAGCAAGGCAAAGAGAAAGTCATTGCTTATGCAAGTAGGAAGCTTCGTCCTTCTGAGAGGAATCCAGTCAACTATAGCTCCTTCAAGTTGGAACTTCTAGCAATAGTATGGGCAGTGACAGAGAGGTTCAAGCATTACCTGGCTTCTTCAAGATTCACAATCTACACCGATAACAATCCCTTGACACACCTGGACACTGCTAAGCTTGGAGCTCTGGAGCAGAGATGGCTTGCCCGCCTATCCAATTTTGAATTTGTCATCAAGTACCGAGCTGGCAAGAAGAACCTGAATGCAGATGCCTTGTCCCGCATGCCCAACCCTCCTGATCCAGAGGAATCTGATGACTTAGAGGAGGTAGAAATGCCAGCCTTCTACAACAATCGAATGGTCCATAACTCTGGCTGTATGACTGGAAGAAGTCTAGCAACTCAAGAGATCTCCCTGAATCCATTACCTCATCATGGCTGGGCCGAAACACAAGAGAGTGATCCAGCTGTGCACCTTGTCAAAGAACTTCTTGGAGTAGAAAACACCTCTTTACCTGTGGATGCACCACCAGAAGCTCAACAGCTCTGGAAAGAGAGGAAGAAGCTCTTTGTTTTTGAAGGGAAGTTGGTTCGAAGAGCTATCAATCCAAGAACCCATGAACTACTTTGGCAGATCGTAGTACCCCAAAAGGACATACCTATGGTGCTAGGAGCTTATCACAACCAAGCAGGACACTTCGGGTGGAAAAAACTAGAAGTGGTGATCCGAGACCGTTTCTTCTGGACGGGTATGAGAAAATCCATTGAGCAGTGGTGCAGAGAATGTGGTACGTGCAATCTCAGGAGAAAAGACACTACTACTCAAAAGGCCCCCCTGCAACCTATCCAGACAAAGCAACCCTTGGAGATAGTGGCCTTAGACCACGTGCAGCTGACTCCCAGTAGATCGGGATACACCTATGCCCTTACCATTGTGGATCATTACTCCCGCTTCCTGGTCGTTGTTCCAGTTAAAGACCAGACTGCAAAAACAGCTGCAAAAGCATTCCAAGAGCATTTCTGTCGGCCCCATGGTTATCCTGACCAAGTCTTGACTGACAGAGGTCCAGCATTTGAAGCGGAGGTATTCAAAGAGTTCTGCTTCCTCTATGGATGTAAGAAGATCAGAACAACCCCATACCACCCTCAAGGGAACGGACTTTGTGAGAAAATGAATCACCTGGTCATCAGTTTGTTGCAGACCTTGCCTTTGGAAGAGAGAAACCAATGGCCTGAAAAATTGCCTGACTTAATTGAAATGTACAACCATGTCCCGACTAGCTCCACAGGGTAATCTCCAGCATACCTATTGCGTGCCAGACCAGGTAAACTTCCTATTGACTTGGAGATGGGAGTCCTAAATCCTGAGGAAGTGCCCAACTCACCTCATCTTGATTGGATTGCTGAAAGACAGTTGCAGTATACAAAGGTTCAGCAGTGTGTAGAGCAAAGCCTTGACCAAGCTAGGCAAAGACAGGAGAAAAGCTAGAACCGACATGCCCCAGCTTCCCCTTTACCAGTTGGTGAGCAAGTATTGAAAAGAAAGAGAAGGCACCACAAACTAGATGATCAATGGGAATCTGAACCCTATACTGTCCAACCATCTAATAGCGATAACAGCAAAGTATGTAAGATTTCCAAAGATGGCGGAAAGACTTGTATAACTGTATCCAGAGACAATCTGAAACTATGTCCGTCTCAATTACGTGAGAAAGAAGGAAGCAAAGTGGAAGAAAATCCTCAACAATCAGGAAAATCTGAGACAGAAGTTCAGACCATACTTGGGCCGTTTCCTAGTTCTTGGCCGCAAATTGAAGGTGCTTTAGTAGTACCAGTAATGCTGTTCCCACAAACATCCTCTCAGGAGATAACGGATTCTCAAGAACAGCCAATCCCAGTTCCTGATGATGTACCAGCGCAAATTCCAGTAAGCCCGATTCCTAGTGAAAGTATGTCTACCGTTTCCCTGGTGACTCCAGTAAGTAGGAGAAGACTGCCAGGAATCCCATTTTTGCGTAGATCTCAGCGCAATACACAGGGACAACTCCCCATACGTTACAGGGACAATAAGTAGAGGCATACTAACCCAATATGTTTACAGATAGTTGTGTTGTATTTGTATATGTTCAATTCAGTTTATGCAACGTTAAAGGTTTAAATTTAAGTGCTGGCTCCCTAACAGATTGCACTAGTAGGTGAGTCAGAAATATGAACTGTGCATTAATACTTACTCTCCTGAGCATGGCATTACCAAGAGAGAATGGACTAAAGGAACTGTGCCAGTGTTTAACATGTTTAGTTTTTCAGGGTTCCTGCCACAATAACTTTCTTGTGGTACTGAAACTTTTAAAACTTCCATTTGCCTACCAACCTCTTCAAGTGCATGGAATGCAATTTATGCAGGTGCACCAACGCTCCCGGGGGTTGGGGGATGTTTCAAATATGGCGGCCTGTCGGATAGGAGCCATCAAAACAGCCTGTGCAGTGAAGAATTTTGAATGTTCCAAAATACTCCGCAGCTGCACTCGGAGTTAAGGAGGTGGACTAAGCGGTTTGGGGCTGTAATCCGCAAGGAAAGCAACCGTGAATGTTGCTGGGTTGTAAGGAATACACAATCAGAGACTAACAGGTTACAGAAATTGTGTTTCCTTGAACGTTTTTGTGAAAGTTTAAATTGATCTTGAGTAAGTTGCACTTTTCTCCTTAGGGAATTTACTTACATATGAAGTTTACACTTGTATGTAATGTCCTTCAAACAGTATGATGTTCATGTTACTGTCTACTAACCCTCTTCTTAGTCCACCGGAAGGGTAGCCCGGGACGTGCTACTTTTAACAAGGGGGGAATGTAGCGCCCCACAGAGTGTGTCACTACAAATGTCATCTTATGTGATCTATACTGTGTACTGTGAAGGTATAGTGAGATCCAGTCAACTTGTTAGCACACACAAAGTTCCACAGACACTGTCCCTTTAGGAAAAGGGGTGGAGCTACAGACTGAAAGAGGGTCTCTTTTTTTCAGTTCCAGTTCAGAGTGTGTAGGAGAGAGGAGCAGGTGTGTTGAGGTGCAGTGTGTGCTGCAGCCTCATGGTGTGATAGCACAGGAGGCCGGAGACCTGCAGAGGTGAGATGAGACCTCACAGGCACCGAGCTGCAGTTATAGGACCATCAATTCCTAACTAGTGTGAGAAACACTAAGAACATTGAGAGACTCACTGGACTGAGGCCTAGTGATTGCAAGATTCCTGGAGGCTCAGTAACATACAGAGTTGGGGTGAGTGTCTGCATCCAGCATCCCAAAGAACTCGCGTTACCTGCTGTCCAGAAGGGGGATCTACCCAGTTGTAATTAACCTCTGAGCTCCTGGAACCCAGGACCAGAGGAAATCTATTAGAGAGTTTGAGCAGCAGTGGAAGGCTGAATCATACTGGTGGTAAAAGGGAAGACTGGCATCTCACTATACTGGAGCAAGGTGACTCCTCCTGTAACATCTGTTATCTCCTGCTGACTACAGAAGTAAACTGTAAGTGTTTGGTTAACCCCTGTCTGGACTGTATTCTTTCATCGATCCTCCGTTACTCCTCCTGGAAATCATCCCTTCCTCACCTATATCATCTGGCCCTGGGACCTGCCCTGGTTGGGGAGGGTATAACATCTGGCACTGCATCACCACCTATTCCCAGAGGCCCTATCTACAGTGCCCGGCTTCACCTCAAGCCGAAACCCCAACTGGCGTCACGACAAACTTTTATTTTTCTTTAATCCATTTTTGCTTAAAACTCCCCTTTTTCAAGGCGCTGCCGCCCCCGGTGTCGGGCCTGCTCGCACCGTGAATCTACATAGGCCGAGCTGGGGCGACTCATAGAGGTCAGGGGCCGGATCATGGACATGAAGCTGCATGAAAATAGGCGGCTGCCATCTTAGCGCAGCGGCGGAGAACATCCCTGCCTTTTTGGGCCCACCCCCTGTAGCCTAGCCAAACTAGTGATGGACAGTTGTGATAGAGTTGCAGCTTGTTGCTGCCTGCGTCCCTGACTTTCTGCGGCTGTGGTGGGTGGCAGGATTGAACAGAGACAAGCAGTGGGAAGGTAAGTACAACACACACACATATGTACAACACACACACGTTTTTCCCCTATTTTACCCCACCCACAGCTAATTTCCCACTGTATTGTTATGCTGGTGCCTGCTCTAGGGCTCCAGCTTAACAATACCTAAGTCGCAGAAACCGCTGAGAACTTTTCTATCTGCCACTTTCAGTTTGAAAATGGTGGACACCCAGCGGACCTCATTATAGCCAGGCAGCCGCCATAGCTGCAGACACCATACGCTAATGCCCATGTTTGGTGCCTGCACTGAACACAGGCATTAACCCCTCTGGCTCCTCAGTCAAAGCTGACAAAGGCACCATTTTACAGGCGGCACCTGGGCGCCGCCATTTTACCGGCGATCACAGGCACCCGGAGCAAGCTACTCTATGTAGCCTGCAATAGAAATGACGTTTGTTTGCAATGCATTGCATTAGTGATCAGACTCCCTGGGGTTCAAGACTCCTAAGGGTGTCTAATAAATGCAAAATAAAAAAGTTAAAAAATATATATATATATATATAAAAAATTCAAGTCACCCCTCTTTCCCTAGAACACATATAAAAGTACTTAAATACTGTGAAACACCTACACATTAGGCATCCTTGTGTCCGAATACGCCCGCTCTACAAATCTATAAAAATATTTTTCCCATATGGTAAATGCCATAATGGGAAAAAAAAGTCAAAAGTGACAAACTGCTGGTTTTTCACTGTTTTGCCTCTTATAAAAATTGGAATAAAAAGTGATTAAAGCAACAGTAATTCCCCAAAATGGTATAACTGAAAAGTACGCCTGGCTCGTAAAAAAAAGACGCCCTATACCTCCTCGTACACGGAAGGGTAAAAAAGTTACAGGTGTCAGAATGTGGCGACCTTTAGAAAAAAATTTTTTGGCACCGTTTTGGATTTTTATGAAGGGGTTAAAATGTAAATCCTATTAATATTATAAATGTGAAAGTTTGTGAGTTTGGATGTTTGTGGGTTTGTGTGTTTGGATGTTTGGATGTTTGTTCCTCAATCACGCAAAACCCGCTCGACCGATTTGGCTGAAAGTTTCCACAAACATAGTTAATATACCCGATTGCGCAATAGGCTACTTTTTGTCACAATAGCGCACATACGTTTGTGCCAGGACCCCCACAAAACCCAAACTCACACCACCATCTCTGCAATCTCACACACTTTGGACCATAGCAAGCCACAAAATTCCTATTACCCTCTGCAGCCTCACCCCTAACCCCACACAATCACATATACATATACTTTACCACTTTGCCCCTCCCCTTAACGATACTCCAGGAGGCGCTCTATAACGCTCCGGAGCAGCCATGTTTGCCGACCCCCACCGCTCTGACAATCCGCGACACCGCCCACCCATGTCAATACATCTAGGAAGTCTAATAAATGCAAAAAAAAAGTTTAAAAAAAAGTAAAAAACATATACAAACAAATAAAAAGGATTAAAAATTCAAATCACCCTCCTTTCCCTAGAACACATATAAAAGTAGTTAAAAACTGTAAAACACATACATGTTAGGTAACCCCGCATCCGAAATCGCCCGCTCTACAAAGCTATACAAATATTTTCCCCGTTCGGTAAACGCCGTAGCGGGAAAAATGGTCAAAAGTGCCAAACCGCCGTTTTTGCACTCTTTTGATTCTGATAAAAATTTGAATAAAAAGTGATCAAAGCAATAACATTTCCCGAAAATGGTAGAACTACAAAGTACACCCGACCCCGAAAAAAAAGACGCCCTATACATCCCCGTACACGCATGTATAAAAAAGTTACGGCTGTCGGAATATGGCGACTTTTCAAAAAAAAAAAATGTTTTAACACAGTTTTGGACTTTTTTAAGGGGTCAAAATGTAACTAAAACCATATAAATTTGGTATCCCCGGAATCGTAACGAAACACAGAATACAGAGGACATGTCAGTTTGGTTGCACAGTGAACGCCGTAAAACCAAAGCCCCTAAGAAAGTCGCAGAAATGCATTTTTTCTTCAAATCCACCCCATTCAGAATTTTTTCCCTGCTTCCCAGTACATTATATAGAACAAATAATAGCGGCATCATGAAGAAAAATTTGTCCCAAGAAAAATTAAGACCTCATATGACTCTGGGAGCGGAGAAATAAAAAAGTTATGGGGTTTAGAAGGAGGGGAGTCAAAAATGAAAAACCAAAATCAAAAAATGCCATCGACGGGAAAGGGTTAACTTCAAATCTTTTTCCAGCTCCCCAGTATATTGTACAAAGTAATTAATAGCACTATCATGAAGAAGAATTTGTCCCGCAAACATTAAGACTTTATATGGCTCTAAGAGCAGAAAACTAAAAGGTATGGGCTTTGGAAGTGGGAGTGGGGGAGGGACTCAAAAACAGAAAATGAAAATTGAAAAGTGCTTACGGCGGGAAGGGGTTATCCACAATCTAATATTGATATACCACCAATATTACATTTCCAGGGGTCTAACATGCAGGACCCCCCGAAGATCAGCTGCCAGAGGACTGGCATGGCTCCCTTTAATTTAAAGAGCCATCATCAGGGCACTTCTTTGCCCCATGTGGTGTAAACGCTGTGCTGGCATTTTACAGTCACAGCAAAGTGGATGGGATTCTGGCAATTCCCATCCCCACTTTGTGTTAAAATTGTTTTGTACACTGTATTGTGCACGAAAATGCCCTTTAAACACACTCGCAAACACACTCACAAACACACTCACTCACAAACACACACACACTCTCCACCCTTCATCTCACATCCCCCCTCCCCTTCAGTACCTCAAACCACATCTCTCCATCTCTTCCAGCACTGCACGGGCTATAAAGACACGCCTACCTAGTCACGTGACGTCTGACATCACAAGGTCCTTCAGTAGTACAAGTTTTTCCCCACTCTTATCGCAGCTACAACATTTTATCTGTTATAAGAGGGGGGAAAGTTTGTTAATAAATAAAACACCTTAGGGACAAAGCGGAACATGCAGGGAGCTGCGCGGGACAGGAGTATAAAAGCGGGACTTTCCCGCTAAATGGAGGACACTTGGGAGCTATGCTAGAAACAATTCCACTGGTGTGCCCTAGGCACCCCCGTCTAACCCTGTATGGGAGGGAGTGAGAGAGAAGGGAGGGATGGAGAGAGGAATGGGGGAATGAGGTGAGAGGTAGCTAGCATGGAAGTTACATAGCAGGAAGCTGAACCTAGTAAACAAATGCAGAAGATACCAGGCGCTCCCAGAGACACCCAGACATCACTCAAAACACAGCTAAAGGTATATGGGTGCATTTATTAACCTACTAATAGCTCTAGCGGACATTTTAAAAAACAAACAAACCATTTTTTGACCCTTTAAGTTCTAACTTATAATTTTGACGTTTGACTTCACAGAGCCATATGAGGGCTTAATGTTTGCAGGGCAACTGTACTTCATAATGGTAATAGCACTAATAGACCTTTTTTCAGAAAACACATTTTTTGCCCAGAAAACCCATTTAAGCACGGCGCCATACACAGTGTACTGTCCCTGTCTGGTTACTGCAGCTTTCTCCCATTTACTTAATGTCCCACTAAGGGTATGTTCACACAGAGTTTTGTGCAGGCAGGTTTTGACGTGGAATCTGCCTCAAAATCCGCCGCTCACTTTGTTTTCCCGCTAGCGATTTTTTTTTCCCGCTAGCGGGAAAAAGACGAGACATGCCCTATCTTCCTGTGAATGACCTTGAAGTGAATGGGAGCGCCAACCATCACCGATCCTAGCCACATTGAGCCTGGATTATGGATGATGATCTGAGTTTACATCGTGGGACAACCCCTTTAAGCAATCCTACTCTAGAGATTTTATTTTTCCCATAAACTATGATGAAAAGTGCAAAAAAATTAAGACAAGCATTGCAAAATCTGTATTAAATACGTGTTTACAGTCACTGTTTCTAACGCCGAACGCTGTACTTTTTATAGTGGCAGTGCAGAGTTACAGCTTTTTTTTCGCTAGCTAAGATTGGGACGCCACATAGCATAAATGCCACGTTTTTTCCATGGCATTTTACAGGACCTGCAAAATGCAGCCAAACCACTGATGCAAAATTCACACTAGTGTTTGGCTCTCCGTCGTTTGGGTCCGCATGGGGACCCAAAATATGGAGAGCATGTTCACTTAAATGGATCCTATCTTTCAATTCTATTCTTCTCCTACCTTTTGTTGTCTTCTCCACGCCGCCATTCCGTAGGAATCCTGGTTTTTGTCTGTATGCAAATGAGTTCTCTCGCAGCACTGGGGGCGTCCCCAATGCTGCGAGAGAACGCTCTCCAGCGCCGCCTCCATCTTCGTCAGCAGCGTCCTCTTGATCCTCTTCTTCCGGTGCAGGTTTCAGACTTCTAGGCTTCGGGCAGAGCAGACTGCGCATACCCACAGGCCACGAGAAAATGCTGCTTACGATACTGTGTAAGCGGCCATTTTCTCTTGGCCTGTGGGCATGCACAGTCTGCTCTGCCCGAGGCCTAGAAGTCTGAAACCTGGGCCGGAAGAAGAGGATCAAGAGGACGCTGCTGACGAAGATGGAGGCGGCGCTGGAGAGAGTTCTCTCGCAGCATTGTGAGAGAACTCATTTACATACCGACAAAAAATGGGATTCCTACGAAACGCCGGCACGGAGAAGACAACGAAAGGTAGGAGAAGAATAGCCTTTCTTAAGGCTATTCCAACGTGTTACTCAGAAAAATAAAAGTGTTTGAAAGATAGGATCCCTTTAAAAATCAGTTACCTGTGACTGACTGGACTCAGCAAATCTATAACATTTAACCCTTTAACTTCCCATAACCCAAATAAAGACAGAACACTGTTTTAACACTCAATTTTGTGGACGGGGTTGGCCACAGCTTTATTGATAACCCACTGAACGTTAACTCTTTAACCGCAAGGCTCAACTGTACTTCAACTTGCCAACACGGGTAGGCGTGGCGTGGTATGCCGGCCGCGGGACTCCCCGCAGGCATGTCACCTCCACTCCTATTTTCTGTACTCTAAACCGCCAGCTGTGACTTCTAATCCGCAGGGTCTAAAAAGGAGACAGGCATCAGTAACAAACACCATCACATACAGAAACAATACAAAAGGGGAGGGAGGGCGGGAAAGCTTCTCTGCAGGGGGATCAGGATAAGAGGCCGAGCAGTTTGAAACTATGAGGTTTATAAACAGGGATAAACCAAAATACAGTAGCCAATAACCTGTCGGGGGGGGGGGAGAGAGGAACTCTGACCATAAAGTTAAACAAACATAGTGTAGAGAAGGAGAGGGGCTACCCCTGCAGGAATGAGACATTCCCACATCTACTGGCACGGATTTAACCCCAATATGCATTAACCACTTATGGGAAGGAATACACAGTTAAAGCAGAAGAAGGGGACGCCATTCAGTCAGTAACGCCCAACCCTAAGCGGGCGGGCGTTATTCCAGACTGACTGGACTCAGCAAACCTATAACATTTAACCCTTTAACTTCCCATAACCCAAATAAAGACAGAACACTGTTTTAACACTCAATTTTGTGGACGGGGTTGGCCACAGCTTTATTGATAACCCACTGAACGTTAACTCTTTAACCGCAAGGCTCAACTGTACTTCAACTTGCCAACACGGGTAGGCGTGGCGTGGTATGCCGGCCGCGGGACTCCCCGCAGGCATGTCACCTCCACTCCTATTTTCTGTACTCTAAACCGCCACGGAGGAGGCCAGGCTCAGACTGGGCTCCGACCCCCCCCCCCCAATAGAAAGAGGGCCTGCTCAACCCCGTCCTGTAAACCCGAAAGGAATATATCTAGGCCTATTTCATTGAGGTGAACACCGTCAGGGCGCATTAAACGACGGTTATCACCCTCCAGTTGCCTATGGCGAACTACTACACCCCCTTTAGACCTAACAAAACGCGCAAGACGCGCATTAATAGTCCTGCGGGCCTTCTCCACAGCTGCTGCGTCCCTGGCGCCCTGCCAGGAAACCCTCGGGACTATCTCCGACCACACGATTATAACCTCAGAAAAATAACTGGACATGCGATCGATATCAGCCCTCATAAGGGTAATCAATTCAGAAACACCCAGGAAACACAAGTCGTTCCCCCCGGCGTGAAGGACTAAAATGACCGGAGGTGGAGCAAACTGTCCAACAGTGATGACTTCGGGCAGAACCTGGCACCATTTCAGACCTCGGATGCCACGCCAGTCGACCTCGATGTCTCGAAAACCCAAGGACTTACCCCCGGGTCTATCTTGGGCCCTCTGGGCAGCCCAGAAAATATAACTGTGACCAAGGAAACAGACAAACGGCCTCCGAACACCTACAAAGAAACAAATCACAACAATTCAGGGCGAACATACCGTGCATAGCATGACGAACTCCATCTACCTATCCGCTGGACCGATTCAGACGACAAACCCGCCCTAGATGCCTCCGTCGCTGCCCCAATCAGAAATGAGTGGGTGCCATACTCCCCTGGCTCCAACCCCAAAAAGACGAGAGCCTGGCGAAAAATAGACCTAAACTGGAAAACTGTTAAAGGTTCGCCAGAGGAATGGACCAAGAACGGAACCGCCGACGGGCGCACCCGGATAAACGAACCCACCGTACGGACCACACATACCTCCCCGGCAACCGCCCTTAGAAGAAGCCAGGAACCCCTACCCCCTTGATCCGTCTTAGACCGCCGAATACGGATTCTCACCGACCCATTGGCAAGGACAACGTCCTCAGCCAACAGACCACCCTGCTTAGCCCTAGAAGGGGGAACGAGTTCCCCAACTCGGAGGGCGCCGAAAAAAGCCAAAGAAAAACCGGCCGAAAAAAGGGAAACCTCGTAAGGAGACGAGCAAACCGCGGGAAGGGAAGAAACAAGGCGGCATAAAAGGTCATACGACACTGGGCGCCTGGTATCACGGGTGGAACCCTCCCTGCGCCATCCCTTAAGAGCCTGACGAAACAAGAAAGAGCCGAACAGATTACCCCAACCCCGCAGCTGAAAGAAAAAATTTAACCCCGAAAAACGCCGCACCGCCACTGCCGCAGAAACCCCTTGATCCCGCAACCGAAACAGATAACGGAACACCACATCCCACCTGTCACTCTCACAATTCAAAACATCCTTATCCCCAATCAGCTCACACCACTCTCTCCACGCCTTACCATAACCGGCCCATGTGGGAGGGGCCACCGACTGCTGGATCAGAGGCATCACCCGGTCATAGGAAGGTCCCACAGGTACCGCGGGCAGGAAAGGCCCTCCAACGAAGCTCCCGGAAGCAAACTCCAGAACACCTGCCATTGGAATCGGGAGAGAGAATCAGCCACATCATTCTTACAGCCAGGGATATGACGTGCCCTGAACCATATGTTCAACTCCAAACACCTGAGAACCAGGTGCCGGAGGAGGGATAGAACAGGAGGGGAAGAGGAAGATAAGTGGTTGATAGCATGAACTACACTCTCATTATCCGTCCAAAAAATTACCCATCGGTCCTTCAACCGACCACCCCACAAAACCAGGGAAACGACTATGGGGAATAATTCCAGAAGAGTTAAATTAGAGCAGAAACCCGCTCGCCTCCAATCATCGGGCCAAGCCTCCGCGCACCACTCAACACCAAAAATCGCCCCGAATCCCGTGGACCCGGCGGCATCCGTAAAGAGGGATAAATCTGAATTAGTAGCCTCCACTGCCTGAACACAAGTATGACCATTATACTTGTCCAGGAAGCTCAGCCACACCGATATGTCCGCCTTTAGGGAGCGTGTTAAGCGTATCCTATGGGAGGGAGATGACATGCCCCTTGTAGAGAGCGACAATCTACGGGAAAACACCCTACCCATTGGCATGATACGGCAAGCGAAAACTAGCAGGCCCAGTAGGGACTGCATTTGCCGAAGGGTTACCTTGTGAACCGACAGGAAACCTTGGAGAAGTGACGACAGGCGATCCAGTTTGTCCCGGGGAAGACGGAAGAGCATGTGCACCGAATCTAATTCAATGCCCAGAAAGGAAAGAACAGTCGTCGGGCCTTCCGTCTTCTCCTGGGACAAAGGAACGCCAAACCTGCTCATAAGGGACCGAAACGAATCCAACAATCTCTGACAGAGGGAATCACCAGCGGGGGCAACAAAAAGGAAGTCGTCCAGGTAATGTATAATGGACCTGGACCGGGTCTCGTACCGGACTACCCATTCCAAAAAAGAGCTAAATAGTTCAAAAAATTGGCAGGATATGGAACAACCCATGGGCAAACACGAATCGTAGTAATACTGGCCGTCCAGAGAACAACCGAGGAGGTGATAGCAGTCCGGGTGGACTGGAAGAAGGCGGAACGCCGACTCAATATCCGATTTTGCCATGAGAGCTGCATAACCCGCCACACGTAACAACGCCACCGCCCGGTCAAAGGAAACGTAAGAAACCGAAACATCAGACCGGGGGATACCGTCATTGACAGAAGAACCTTTAGGATGGGACAGGTGATGTATTAGCCTGTACTTACCTGCCTCCTTCTTGGGAACTACCCCCAATGGTGACACCCTGAGGTTGTGAAAAGGTGGAGAGCTAAAGGGACCAACTATCCTACCCAATTCCACCTCCTTAGCTATCTTGGCCCTAAGGACATCGGGGAGATCCCTG
Organism: Leptodactylus fuscus; assembly: GCF_031893055.1. Classification (NCBI taxonomy): domain Eukaryota; kingdom Metazoa; phylum Chordata; class Amphibia; order Anura; family Leptodactylidae; genus Leptodactylus; species Leptodactylus fuscus. The sequence goes on from NC_134266.1 coordinate 222,952,923, forward strand.
GCCGATTTTAAGTTATCGGAAAAATATGGCAAGTCCGAGTAAACAAAAGGAATAAAGAAACCAAACGTAAAACCCTCAAATAATGTAACAGCAGCCTCACGGTTGGGATACAGGTCTAGCCACGGCCGCATCGCGGCCGCGCTCACCGGGGTCTTTCCCCTCAGAGGGGCTAGCTTGCTTCGCAGGCTTCGCCGGACGAGTGCACCGCACTGCGGAATGATTACCTCCGCAGTAGGAGCACTCATGCTTATATTTGCACAGGCCGAAGAACCGGCAGTGGCCCTCGTTAAAGAGCCAGCAGGCCCCTGGTCTGCGCGCGGCCACCGGCCCCTGTGGGGGAGCTGGTCCGGCGGCCCCTGAGGGAAAGGGCTGTTTCTGAGACATCATCAGACGGAGCCAAAGCTCAGTCGCCTTAACACCCCAACCTATGGATGGCTGAAGCGCAAGGCGGCGGCGAAATTCTTCATCATACCGCCACCATGCGTTCCCGCCATGCGACTTAAAAGCATTGTACACGGAGTCCATGTAAAGAAATAACTCCGAGCAACGCTCCGGATGACGCTAACCTTGGGCTTACGCTCGACTGGCCTATCCGAAAAAGGTCTCCTCTCCCTATCCACAGTGTGCTGGTCCGTAGAAACCAGGGACCATATATCAACATATTGGTTTTCCCAAATCTTTTGCTTAACCTCATCTTCTAAGTGGGCCCCCAAAGGGGGGACCCCGCAGAAGAAGGATTCTTTGTGGACACTAGCGGAAGGAGGAGGAGAAGACTTTACAGCATTAGCTGAGGAAGAAGCAAGAAAAGCCTTAAGCGCAGGGAGCAAAGCAGATAAATCCTGCCCTGATCCCCATGCTCCGGCAAAATCAAACTCACCTGGCGGCGGAGCAGTGGGCCCCACGGCTGGCGCCGGGGGAGCCACCGACGACACATCTGGAACCGTGCGAGCGACGACCTCTCCACGGGACGGCGTTGCAGCCGACAAAGGAGGCTCCAGCCTGTCACGCCTCGGACGCGCCGATCTCCTGTAGCCACCAGAACTGCAAGATTCCTCACTTGAAGACGGGGAACGCCAGCGAGAAGGCCTGGATCTCCGGGAACTCCTGCTACGTCTGGAACAGTGAGAGCTGTGGCGGGAGCACCGGCTATGAGACCCATCAGACCTGCGGCTCCTACGCCTCTGTGGTCCCTGGGAAGAGGCCCCCGAGGAAGATCTCGAACGACAGCGGCCACGGGACCTCTCAGAAATATCGACCACCCGAGATTCGGCAGCAGTGCCACTGGCAGCTAGGACGGGAAATGAGGGGGCAGTTAGGGGAGGGCCCAGGGGAACTCCAGTGGCTGCAGGGAAAGATTGCAGTGAGGGAGCAGGCACCGTTTGCAGGACATAGGTCACAGCACCCATGGATGCCGAGCCAACAGGGGTTACCACGTCGCTTGAGGGGGGAAGGGGGAGGGGGCCCTGCCCAGCTACAGGCAGCACGGGCCTACCATCCCCCACCTGAACTACCATGCCGGTGGAAGAAGGGGCCGGAACCGGAGGGGGAGGACTGTTCACAGCCGCGTTAACATCCTCCGCTCCGGAGGAGGAACTATGGTGCCCACCCATGCTATGAAAATCGCCACCCGGGGACGGAGAGGTGCCGAAGAGGAGAGGGGAGCCCTGGCTGACCGCGCGGCTGAATGAAGCCCGCGAACTGGAAGTGACGCCGAGGCCACTCCCTCCGGAGGCGTGGCCACTCTCCGAGCGGACGCGGCGCGCTCCGCTGGAAGAAGCAGCTGCCGGGAGAGCTACAGGAGCCCTGGTAAGTCTACTAGGAGGACGGGGGGAGCTGCTAGGACTCAATCTAACTGGGGGACGCGACACTCGAGCGGAGCGACGCTCCGCACGAGAACACTCACCGGGCACAGCTGGGGTAGGAGCCGGGGTAAGCTGGGACACCAGCCCCTGCAACCAACCCGGCCCCTCCGCATCCATCCTGGACTGCAGCAGCTGGACGATACTCTGATCCGCCATCTCCCCTCAGGCCCACAGTTAAACCACGATACTGGCAGCACAAAAGCTTCTCTGCAGGGGGATCAGGATAAGAGGGCGAGCAGTTTGAAACTATGAGGTTTATAAACAGGGATAAACCAAAATACAGTAGCCAATAACCTGTCGGGGGGGGGGGGAGGAGAGAGGAACTCTGACCATAAAGTTAAACAAACATAGTGTAGAGAAGGAGAGGGGCTACCCCTGCAGGAATGAGACATTCCCACATCTACTGGCACGGATTTAACCCCAATATGCATTAACCACTTATGGGAAGGAATACACAGTTAAAGCAGAAGAAGGGGACGCCATTCAGTCAGTAACGCCCAACCCTAAGCGGGCGGGCGTTATTCCAGGACACCCACAAACCCCATAGATTATAATAGGGTCTGTTGTGTTTCTGCCCAGTTTTGACTGGTTTTATACTGAGGAGGAGACTAACACAGATGTGAACCTAGCCTGAGACACAAAGAACTACCGTATTTTTCGGACTATAAGACGCACTGGACTATAAGACACACCTAGGTTTTAGAGGAGGAAAATAGGGGAAAAAAATTTTGAAGCAAAAAAAAATGGTAAAATATTTAATATATGGAAGTTGTAGTTTTGCAACAGCTGCAAGGCCACATTGACAGGTGACCCTGCAGCTGTACGGAGATCCATAGAGCGTTTTTTTTGCGGGGTCAGATGTACTTTTTAGTTATACCATTTTGGGGAATGTCTATTGCTTAGATCACCTTTTATTTAAATCAGAGGCAAAACGGTGGAAAAAAAACACGGTGGTTTAAAAAATATCAGTAGACCGGGCATTTTCGGACACAGGGATTCCTAATGTGTTTGTGTTTCACAGTAATTTTCTACTTTTATATGTATTCTAGGGAAAGGAGGTGATTTAGGGCTAGTTCACACGGGGACATGGAGGAGGATTTTGACAGCGGAATCCACGTCATAATCCTCCTCCATACAATGTTAGTCTATGTAGACTGCTAGCTTTTTTTTTTCTGCTAGCAGATTTTTCTGAAGAAAGCAATACAAGTGAATGGGATGCGAAAACCGCACGTTTTTTTCCGCACGTTTTTTTTCCGCACATTTTTTTTCCGCACGTTTTTTTGCAAAAATAAGCGACTTTTTTGCAAACAACCGCGCGGAAAAAATTGCGACGTGGTATTTTCAGCCCATTCACTTTACAGGAGGGGAAAACAGCCTTGCTTTTTTTAAAGCTGTTTTTACAAAAAAAAGCTCCAAAAAAAGCTTGGCAAGTTCCAAATAAAGCTTCCTAATTAGGAAGCTTTTTTTTCCCGGTGCCAAAATAAGCCACAAGTTACTTACGTGTGAACTAACCTGAAGTTTTATTTTTATTTTTTTAAAGCTTTTTTTTCCCCCACTATTTTATTGCCCCTTCCCCCTAGGTGGCTTGAACCTGCAATCATTTGATCGCAAGTGTATTGCCGTCTATGGGAGATTCTCTACATTACTATTACGGCTCTGTCGCCAGAACAGGTCGGCTCCTGCAACCTCGCCGCACAGGAGCTGGCCTGCAACTTTAAAGGTATGGGGGTGTATTCTACATTTTGGGGGGAAGGGAGGGTTAAGTTTTAATGCCTGCAATTAGAATGCATTCTAATTGCGGGCATTAGCTTTGGGGCTCCGCGTATAGCGGAGACCCGGTTGCTATGGCGACCGCTCTGCAGCAGAGCGGCCGCCATTATTCTTACATACCCGGCATCAATCCCTCCCCGGCAATAGAACGGCGGATGCCGGGAAGGGTTTTAGACGCCGGCACAGGTGTCAGCCGGCACAGGAAGCCAGCAGCGGCAGGAACATGGCAATGCTCCACATTCGGACTATAGGACGCACCCTCATTTTCCCCCCAGATTTGGGGGGAAAAAAGTGCGTCTTATAGTCCGAAAAATACGGTAAATGCCAAAGGGAATAACACTCCATTTACTTCTCTGGAGCTGCCAAACATCACTGTCCCAGCAGTCCCATAACAATGAATGGAGTGCTAGCCACACATGCACTACCTCTGCATTCATATGGTTCATTCAGAGGAACTTTTGAACTATGGTTCTCCTGGTAGCTTGGAGGTCCCATCACCAAAAACAAAGTCAATTAAGCCGGGTTGGTACACAGGAGGTCACGTGGTAGCACGAGGGAGAAGCAAATGCGAAGTCAGGCGAGCCGGGTCATGCACAAGAGGTCACAGAGTAGCCAAGCAGAGGTCAAGCAGGAGTAGTCAGGTAACAAGCCAAGGTCATTCACAGGTGGTCAGAAGGTAGCCAAATCAGGAGGTCAAGGAGAGGTCGTCTGGATGGCAAGCGGAGTTCATACACAGAAACACAGAGGACTAACAGAAAGTTCAGGGATAGGATGGCAATGGAAGGGAGTTGTCATCAGAATGTCTGACTAACCAGCAGAGGGTCAGAGCCAGAATGAGGCCTAAATAGCCTCCAGCCCTCCGCTGCCCCCCCCCCCACCTGACCCCGGACGTGTCGGTCCCAGCTCTAGAAGGAGACCGGAATCCCCGCAGACTAATGCAGAGGTTCCAGCCTTCCCTCACAGGTGATCGGAAGCGCCACTCCAGCAACGGCAAACAGAGTGGGCTGACAGGCTCCGCGCAGTACAGCAGAGGCTCCGGCCCGACCTAACATATACCTTCAGCTGAGTAGCCTAGATGAGCCATCTTGACAGGAAAGAGCAAGATGCACTAAATTTATTAAGAATTTGGCACATCTCTAGGCCTGGATGGCCAGCAGAATATGAAATCGTCCATTACTAATTGTTATATTTCTGTTACCAGAGGGTTTGATAAGGGCCCAGCTTGGAACCAGAAAGTCATATCTATTTGTAGGGACTACCAGTAAAATTCAATAGCAAAGATTGAACATGTGCTGAATTTATCTTCTATGTTGGTTTACAGATTGAAATCCTATCCGAGCATCGATTTCTAATTATGGAGTGCAGTACAAATCCATCATTTATCATCCTAGTCAACAAAAGGCAACATGCCAAAAACTATGGCATAGACCACCCCTCCTTCAAGGCACAATGAATCAAATGAAGCAACACAAACAGTATGCAAAGTACAACAGAAAAATACACACACACGCGCGCTCAGTACAACCATAGAAAGATCTATATACAGGATGCATCCTGTTATATCCTCCCCAGGTTTTACCCTTGGAGAAAATATGATGAAGTGGTCCATTTCCTTATCAGTTTAGACCAGTGAACCTTTTTGAGACCGAGTGCCCAAGCTGCAACTCAAAACCCCATAAATTATCGCAGAGTGCCAACACGGCAATTTAACCTTAAACTCTGTGAATCCACAATTGCGGACCCACAAATTACAATCATGTGAATGGGGCTTTACAGAACTTGTACTGAAAGGTAAAGGTCACTGCATTTGGTATTTTTGAACAATTAATGTTCTCTATTTACATCGCACAGGATCTGTTTTATAGTGACCGTGCAATGTTATTACAGCCTGTACTAATATCACGTTGCTATAAAACAGATACTGTGCGATATAAATAGTGAAGGGACCCCACACAGTACAATCTGCCCCACAGTGGCCCCCCCAACAGTACAATCTGCCTCGCAGTGGCCCCCACACACTATATAATCTTCCCTGCAGTGGACCCCCACACAGTACAATCTGCCAAGCAATGGCCCCCACACACAGTACAATCTTCCCCACAGTGCCCCCACACACAGTACAATCTGGCCCGCAGTGGCCCCCCCACACACACAGTACAATCTGTTCCGTAGTGGCCCCCACACACAGTACAATCTGCCCTGCAGTGGCCCCCGCACACAGTACAATCTGCCCCGCAGTGGCCCCCACACTGTACAATATGCTCCGCAGTGGCCCCCACAAAGGATTATACCTGTATACTACACAGTAGCCCCCTTCCCCACACAGTATTAAATGCTCCACAGTAACCCCCCACAGTATTAAATGCTGCACAGTAGCCCCCCACCCCACACAGTATTAAACCATGCAGAGTAGTTCCCTCTCCCCACACAGCATGAAATGGTCTACAGTAGCCCCCCTCCCCACACAGCATGACATGGTCCACAGTAGCCCCCCTCCCCACACAACATGAAATGGACCACAGTAGCCCCCCTCCCCACATAGCATGAAATGGTCTACAGCAGCCCCCTCCCCACAAAGCATGAAATGTTCCACAGTAACCCCCCTCCCCACACAGCATGAAATAGTCCACAGTAGCCCCCCTCCCAACGCAGCATGAAATGGTCCACAGTAGCTCCCCTCCCCTCACAGCATGAAATGGTCCACAGTAGCTCCCCTCTCCACAAAGCATGAAATGGTCCACATTAGCCCCCATCCCCACACAGCATGAAATGGTCCACAGTAGCCCCCTACCCACACAGTACACACACAAATATACTTACCTGAAGAGCCGCCGGGCGTCCTTCTCCTGTTCACTTACGTCATCACGCCCGTGCCGGTGCAGAGGTGACACTCTGCAGTCAATGTAGGCAGCGCATTTGCACAACCAGCTGAAAGCAGAGATCGCTCACTAACGGGGAATCCTGTACTGGATTCTCCATTAGTGAGCAATCCGGGCGACCGCACGCGTGCCAGCAGGGGGGGATCTGAGTGCCCTCTCTGGCACGCTTGCCATAGGTTCGCCATCACTGGCTTAGACCCTTGCATTCACAGTTCCTTTTGACCCTACCAGCTTTGAACATTGGTCTGCTTGGTCCATCACAAACTCACAGTTTTCTCCATGAATCACATTGAGGCTAAGGCAAATTTGAGGAACTGAGAGATCAGGTATGTACTTTAGAAGAAGAGCATAAAAGAAATAATTCTGCTTCTTTCTCAGCTTAAATAATAGCTTGTGGATGATGATTTTATTAAAACTAAGGCTACATTTTAAGACAGGCGATAGGGCTAATAAATGACTTAGTATCTGCCTTTAAACCAGAAAAAGAAGGTATATGGCATTCTAGAAAAATCCTAGAGCTGAACAAGTAGTTTCCCCTCCAGGGGATAGTTAATTGGTTTGTGGTGTATTATACTAAATTGCACAATTTACAGGATTATGATTGGTCACCATTAATGGAAGATATAAAATCCTTTTTGGTGTCAGTGGAATTGCAATCTCTGAATTCTAGCCAAAGGAATCAGTGAAATAATCCAATTCATCTGCAGGAAGTGCTGCAGGCTATAGCGAAACTGCAGAAAGGGAAGAAACTAGGACCAGACAATCTTACAAATGACTACTTAAAAACATAGAAGGAGATTCTGGATCCACAATTATTAAATATATTTAATGGGATGCGTAACAAAAAATGATTTCCAGAAGAAGTAATTATAACTATACCTAAACCTGGTAAGGAGAAGTCACATCCGGAACGTCCATAACACTACTGAATGACAAAATTAAGATTTTTGCCTCAATATTAGCAAATTGTCTCGGGAAGGTTATGGGATTCCTGGTGTCACAGGATCATTTGGGCTTTATATCAGGCCGCTAGACTAGGGATGCCGCAAGGAAGGTGGTAGAGTTGACTGTGGTTGCTATAACAGTAAGCTGTTCCAGTGTGTTGCTGTCGCTAGATGCCATCGACAGGCTGGGACTACATGTATCTGAAACTTGAAAAATATGGATTTCATGAGTGGATGCTGAATGCCATTTTGGCCTTATATACATTGTCAAATGCCAAAGTGAGTTATGGAGGTTTTCTATCCGATCAATTTAAAATAACAAATGGCTCACCTGACCGCCCCAGGGATATGGGTAAATAGGCATTTTTGATGATTGATGTTATTTAGAAAGTAGGAGGGTGTTTAGAGCAATGTAGGGATGTCAGGTTATCCCGGACAACCCCATTAAGAACAGATTATGGCATTTGTGGTATCCTGTTTAAGGCGAAGGCCACTTGTAGCAAGCAAAGCGATCACGGCAAGTGGTCTGGGGCACAATCACACCTCCCCCATCACTCCCTGGACCCCTTGCAATAGGATTGCAGGTTTTGAGGGGTTGCCATGGCAGCCAAGAGGCCAGGTCACGGCCTCCTGACTGCCTATATAAATTTAGGGTAAAAAATATGCAAATCTATTCTCCAGGATGTAATTAGGAGAACAGTGCCTCTGTATGCTGCCCTCTAGGGACAGCCCCCTTAACATCATGCATGACTCAGTTAATAAGCCTACTAACATGATGCAGAGTTTATTGTCGAATTAGTATTTCTATTCCAAAAGGAACAGATTCCCAGCTATGGACAGCGCTGTTTCGGTCTTTTGGACCTCCTCAGCATAGCGCAGAGATACTGATTTGGCAATTTACCATAGGAACTAATGTGTGATTGCACTGGGGATCTGAGATCCCAGCTTCAAGTCCCCTTGTGGGACATGTGAAAAGTAAAAAAAAACCCACACAAATACATAGTATAAGAATAATAAATAAATAAATAAATAAATAAACAATAAAAGTTAAAAAAAAATCACCTTTATGTTTAAAAAATACATAATGTAAAAAAATAAACAAACATGCTGATATATCTCTGTCAACAGTACAGTAAAAGAGTTACAGGCATCAGAATACAGTGACCCCAGAAATAAATACCATAAATATATTACCGCCATAATTGTAATAACCCGCCGGACAAAGCTGCATAAAAAAATGCAAAAAAATTATGATAGAATCGTTTGTTATTTTTTCCACATGGACCCCATAAAACGTAAATGAAAGCTACACCGAACATTATACGTACCCAAAAATGGTGGCAAATGAAAGTACAACTTGTCATGCAAAGAGTAAGCCCTCACATGCCTATGTCGATTGAAAAATTAAAAAGCTATAAATTTTGTCAGACGTACAAACTACCCTGCATCCTTAAAGGGTTAAGGAATCAATTTCACCAGAATTACAGTATCAAGACAATGGGGAATTTGTGTTAAATGGTTCCAACCTTTTTTGGAAAGATTGTGGAGAAATTGGAAAACATCCATTCTTTTTGGAATTACATTAAGCTTAAAGGGGTTATCCACTTTCTCAAATTGATGTCTAAGGTTTAGGATAGGCCATTCATTTTTAGATCTGTGGGGATTCAACACCCAGGACCCTGCAGATCTCCAGTACCGAGGCAGTGCAGCTCTCGCATCGCTGCTTGCACACCATTCAAACTGTAGTGGCGAGTTGAGGTACCGCAAATCTGTCTAATAGACTTAAATGGGACAGCAACACAATACTTACACTTGCCACTACTGATGCTATTACTGGAGTTCTGCATGGAGGTCAGAGCAAAGTCAGAGCAAAGTGAATGGAATTCTAATGAATCCCATCCCCATTTTGTGATAAAATACGCACAGTGGTTTTGGAAATCGCAGCATGTCAATTATAACTATGGAAGTGCTGGAGGTTTCTCTATAGGTATAATTGAAGTAGAAAGTCTGCAGAGGAAACCTGTGCGGAGTTTCTGTGCAAATTTTTTTTTTTTTTTTGCGGCGGGACGCCATGTCGGGCCTTAGCTGCTCTGTATTTTTTCTTTTGTCATGTTTTCATTGTTATGGCATTTTGTATTATTATTGTTTCTGTTCAGTTCTAAGATCGATGGGTGTCTGGCACCAGGGACCCAACCTCACAGATCAGCTGTTTGAAACTCCCTTAGCGCAGATTCCTTCAGTCCCGTTGACATGATTGGGGCTGAGCTGCAATGCCACAATTCTGCAGCCAATTTTCTTTGAAGTGTCTACAGAACTCACTTGGACAGCTAATTGTGGGGGGTCTTGGATCTTCAGTTAATGAAATATCCTAAAGACAGGACATCAGTTGATAAGCTGGGAAATCCCTTCGCATCCGTTTTGTTCTTATTTACAGTTACAGTTTAGTCATCCATTTCTTATTAATTAGAACATTTTGTCAAGATGACAGAAAGCATTGTAGAAAAATTCCTGACTAATAGATTCCGCATGTTCTCCATTATTTCTAGTGTATAGAGGATCAGTGTATATAATGGGACAAGCCTTTACTGATATTTGCTATGGTTGTAAAGCCCTTATATAATGTAACACTAATAGAGAATGCATATATTTCATATATGTGCACAGGAGAAATGCAAGTTTGCCACAAAAGGCAACCTAACACCATGAAAATACTGTCTATTCTGAAGGCATCATGTTGTAAATTGGAAGGAGCTATGTAAATTGATATATAGTTTTCTGGAAAAAAGATTTAATACAACTTGTCATTTATCCATTTTTCAGTTTTTTTCTTAGGCCTGGTTCACATCTTTCCATGGGTTATATTCAGGGGTCCACTTGGGGACCACCTGAACGGAAGCCTAATCTGCATAAAAAAAGCGGTTACCTTAGGAAACTCGCCACCCCCATAGACTATATGGGTCTGTGTGGTTTCAGCATTAAAAATTAAGAGAGAAAAGTGCTGTTTGCAGGACTTTTCCCTCCACATCTTTCATGCGGAGAGGGGATCGAAATCCTCGAACATATATGTGAACCGGGCCTAAGAAGAAGTAATTGAGTCCAGTGGTGGATGGCAATGAATGGCAGTACATGTAATGAGCACAGTGATACCAAGTTTCCTTCTGCTAAGAGCTTGGAAATGGTCAAAGTGAGATACGGTTGTGCAATGAACATGTCGCCTGTGTCTTGATGGTGAACAAGAAAACTGCTTGAACTGCTTGTGTTCATTGGTGGATCAAACTGTCCTGTCTGCTGGTGGTCAGTCTGGGCCGTCTGGAGCTCTTTTCCTGTGTGCATGCTTAGAAGCTTAGCAACCACCATAGTCACGGGTTCTCTGCACAAATGCTCGAAATCAGTGCCCGCATTAAGGCCTCTGGCGTCTTGGTCAAAGCTGATCGAGATAATATTTTCACAGGGCATTGCCATTATTAGGAGCATCAACCACACCAGAACAAGATCTGGAGCCGTCGATAAAATTGTAATGAATTGCACTAGTGATCAGATCCCCTAGGGTTCAAAACCCCTAGAAGGACTAATAAATACAATAAAAAAATTTTTAAAAAATTATATATATAAATTAAAAATTTGTATCTACCACTTTTCCCTAGAACACATATAAAAGTTAAAAAATACTTTGAAACAAATACACATTAGGTATCCCTGTGTCTGAAAACTTATAAAAATATTTTTCCGATACGGTAAACGCCATGGCAGGGAAAAAATTTTTCAAAAGTGCCAAGCCGCCATTTTTTTCATTGTTTTTTTCATTTGTTTGAATAAAAAGTCATCAAAGCAATAGACCTTCACCAAAATGGTAAAACTAAAAAGTACACCTGGCCCCCTCTAAAATACACCTTATGCATCCCCTTACACGGAAGTATTGAAAAATTTACGGGTGTCAGAATATGGCGACTCTATGAAAAAACTGTGAGAAAGTCGCACAAATGTATTTTTTCTCCAATTACACCCCATTCAGAATTTTTTTCCAGCTTCCCAGTACATTATACAGAATAATGAATGGTACCTTTATGAAGAACAATTTGTGCCACAAACATTAAGCCCTCAAATGGCTTTGAACGGGAAAATGAACAGGTTATTTGGTTTAGAAGGCGGGGATTTAAAAAAACGTAAATCGAAAAATGTCACCAGCTTGGAAGGGGTTAAGTACCACTGCTACCAACATCACTTAACTGAATGCAAATGTTCTGGATGGCAGGTAATTCATCAAAATGTGCATCCTGCTACTCTCAGTCCAGTGATGCGTCACCACTCAAAGTCTGAAATCTAACATTTGACGGATCTACATGCTGAGTTTTGCAGCAATCCAATATTTATATCTGTGTGTTTTACTGTTTTTTTTTGTCCAAGAGTACAGAGCACTATGTTCACGTTTGCATCTCTCTTTCTGTTGTTCTGGTCTGTTGGAGGATCAGAACAATGAACCCACAGACTACTAATATAATGGACACCAACAGTGCCCGACGGATCCCATTATAGTCAAGGTACTTCCAACACGGTGATAGTAAAATCTTACATTAACACCAATGCCCTTTAGGGTAAGGCCCCATGTGGTGTCCCTTTTCTGTGGCGTCAATGCATCGCAGTTCTTCCTGCAGCGTTTTTCACAGAAAGTTTGCAGGGGTTTCCTCTGTGGACTTTCTGCTGGGAAACCACCAGCTTTTCTATAGGTGTAATTGACATGCTGTGATGTCCAAAACCGCAACAGTCTTGGAAATCACAGCGTGTCAGTTGCGCGTATTTTCCCGCAAAGTGGGGATGGGATTCGCTAGAATCCTATCCACTTTGCTATGACTGTAAAACGCAGTGAACCGCAACGTTTATGCCACGTGGGGCCCCGGCCTTAATCAATCTATGAAACTGACTACACATTGTATTTACAGTCCTATGAAAAAGTTTGGGCACCCCTATTAATCTTCATCATTTTTAGTTGTAAATATTTTGGTGTTTGCAACAGCCATTTCAGTTTGATATATCTAATAACTGATGGACACAGTAATATTTCAGGATTGAAATGAGGTTTATTGTACTAACAGAAAATGTGCAATATGCATTAAACCAAAATTTTACCAGTGCAAAAGTATGGGCACCTCAACATAAAAGTGACATTAATGTTTAGTAGATCCTCCTTTTGCAAAGATAACAGCCTCTAGTCGCTTCCTGTAGCTTTTCATCAGTTCCTGAATCCTGGATGAAGGTATTTTGGACCATTCCTCTTTACAAAACAATTCAAGTTCACTTAAGTTTGATGGTCGCCGAGCATGGACAGCCCGTTCTCAAATGATCTGAAAACAAAGATTGTTCAACATAGTTGTTCAGGGGAAGGATACAAAAAGTTGACTGAGATTTAACCTGTCAGTTTCCACTGTGAGGAACATAGTAAGGAAATGGAAGACCACAGGGACAGTTCTTGTTAAGCCCAGAAGTGGCAGGCCAAGAAAAATATCAGAAAGGCAGAGAAGAAGAATGGTGAGAACAGTCAAGGACAATCCACAGACCACCTCCAAAGAGCTGCAGCATCATCTTGCTGCAGATGGTGTCACTGTGCATCGGTCAACAATACAGCGCACTTTGCACAAGGAGAAGCTGTATGGGAGAGTGATGAGAAAGAAGTCGTTTCTGCAAGCACGCCACAAACAGATTCGCCTGAGGTGTGCAAAAGCACATTTGGACAAGCCAAGCTCATTTTGGAAGAAGGTCCTGTGGACTGATGAAACAAAGATTGATTTGTTTGGTCATACAAAACGGCGTTATGCATGGCGTCCAAAAAAAAACAGCATTCCAAGAAAAACACTTGCTACCCACTGTAAAATTTGGTGGAGGTTCCATCATGCTTTGAGGCTGTGTGGCCAATGCCGCCACCGGGAATTTTGTTAAAGTTGAGGGTCGCATGGATTCCACTCAGTATCAGCAGATTCTTGAGAATAATGTTCAAGAATCAGTGATGAAGTTGAAGTTACGCCGGGGATGGATATTTCAGCAAGACAATGATCCAAAACACCGCTCCAAATCGACTCAGGCATTCATGCAGAGGAACAATTACAATGTTCTGGAATGGCCATCCCAGTCCCCAGACCTCAATATCATTGAACATCTGTGGGATGATTTGAAGCGGGCTGTCCATGCTCGGCGACCATCAAACTTAACTGAACTTGAATTGTTTTATAAAGAGGAATGGTCCAAAATGCCTTCATCCAGGATCCAGGAACTGATTAAAAGCTACAGGAAGCGACTATAGGCAAAAGGAGGATCTACTAAATATTAATGTCACTTTTCTGTTGAGGTGCCCATACTTTTGCACCGGTCAAATTTTGGTTTAATGCATATTGCACATTTTCTGTTAGTACAATAAACCTCATTTCAATCCTGAAATATTACTGTGTCCATCAGTTATTAGATATATCAAACTGAAATGGCTGCTGCAAACACCAAAATACTTAGAACTAAAAATGATTAAGATTAATAGGGGTGCCCAAACTTTTTCATAGGACTGTATGTAATGGTAATATCATAGGTCTGCTCAAGTCTCTGTCATTACAGTGGTTAGGGCTCGGTCACATCTGCGCCCGGGAGTCCGTTCTGCAGGTTTCTGTTTCCTGCACAAAACTGGGCAGGAGACAGAAACATGACAGCATCTTTCAAACCCATTCGTTTTATGCTCTCCGCGGTGAAACCGTTTTTTTAAAACCGGTGCGTGCATATATGCACGCTTCCCATTGAAATCAATGGGCTCTGTTTTGGAGTGCCGCGCTCAGACACGTGTATACGTATCTAAATGAGCGGCTCGCTTACACCGTGTGAAGGGGCCCTTACTCATACTTGCTAACTCTTCTTGACTCCTAGAAGACATGTATTCTAGGCATCTTTGTAAAGGCGAGGACTTAACGGTGTTATCCAGCTGCCCAAAATTATCTGCAAATACATCCACAGCAGTGCTAAATACTGACTGTTCCCCTGTGCAGTCTTGTCTTGGCTTTATTTTATGTGAGACTCCTTGTATCACTGTTTACATGCTGTGAAACTGAACAAACTATGTTTCCCATGATCAGGTCTGATCAGAGTAATCTGGTGTGGGATTTCTCAGGTGAAGTCTAAAGTCTATATTAAGAAAAGTTATAGTCTTAGGTCTTTATTTATCTAGGAAAGTGTTTCCCAACCTTTTTAGACTCTTGCACTCCTGTAAAAAAATTTCCTTGGGGCACACCCACTGAATAATTTTTATCAAGAGTTAAGAAACAGACGTTTTGATGTGTTTTTTAGCTCAGTTCTTGAATTTACAGCTTGAATTTAAAACCACTTGATGGGCAACAGTGTCAAATGCCGCTAAGAGATCCAGAAGAATAAGACATTTTTGAGTGGAGGGGGGGATCCGCCTCATCCAGTGCACTTTTAAGGGTTTTATTATAGTGACTGGTGGCCAGATTGGGACAGGAGAGTAAAGAGATGGGGGACATCCTACTAGGATTAACATAGGATCCAGGAGAGGTGAGTAACACTGTTTATGATGTTCCCTCATCTCCCCTGGGGCTCCGATTATTATAATCGGGGGTCTGAAAAGACTCCCCTAGTATAATAATAGTGGTTCGTGGCCCGGGCCTGCTCACAGCCGCCCACTGCGTGCTATAGTAGAAGGGGAAGTGGAGAATGTCCATGAGCAGGCCGAGGGAGGTAGGTAAATCGGCCGCTACCTGCTGAGGATACTTCAGCAGGTACCGGCCTATTATTTAAAAAAAAAAAAAAAAGTATGTTACTTACCTACCTTGCCGCTACTCCTGCTGCCGCCGCCTCCTCCTTTTGCCCAGCAATAAGACGTCTGCGTCTAAACCAGCTCAGGATAGGGCCGATGAGTTTGTTTTCAGAGCGGCCCTGTCCTGCGCTAGTTTAGAAAAAAAAAAATCAAGATGCCGTGGCTGCCGCCACCTCCAAAGTTCCGCCTGAAGAGGTCGACTCACCTCGCCTCATTAGAGGTGCGGCCCTGTACCGAGGCTATAAAAAGAGGTGATGACTCTATAGCAGGTGATACTACTCAAATTGCGACTTTCTTTAGGGAGTTTTTACACTGATCTATACAAACTGAACAAAACAAGTGTTGCTGTAGATCCCTTAGACTGGCCCGCACCAAACAATTCCTTTGAGATTTATACCTCCCCTCCCTTTGTACGCAGCTGAACTAGCAAAGATCATTGGGCATTTTCTGATAGTTTTCCATTAATATACTACAAAAATATTTCAGAAAACCCTCCTACCTCATCTCACTCTAATGTGCACTTCACTTCTCCAAGGTCAGACTATGACTAAACAGACTCAAGAGGCTTACATTACTCTTATAGTGAAAGAGGAGAAAGATCAACTCTTCTGTAGCAGCTACAGACCCATCTCCTGTTTGAACCTTGATTTGAAAATCTGGGCTAAACTTTTGACACAAAGGCTACAACCCCTAGTTCCCAAATTGTTACATGAAGAACAAACTAGTTTTGACAAAGGAAGAGAATGGTCATATAATATGGCACCCCTCCTACACACCATTGTATTAGCTAGACAGAGAAGTCATCCTTTGCTATTTTTAGGAGTAGATGCAGAAAAGGGCTTTGATGCAGAAAAGGACGGTCTTATCCCTCTATTCTCAGCCTCATGCTCATCTAAAAGTGAATGGAACCCTCTCTCAATTGTTCGACATCACGAATGGTACTAGGCAGGGGTGCCCCCTGTCTCCCACCCTCTTTGTTCTTACCTTGGAGACCCTATTACAGGTGGTATGCATACACTCGCAGATTGAAGGCTTCCAAGTCGGGTCACATACCCTACAATCAGTCGCCTTTGCAAACGATGTACTATTCTTAAAGGGATTCTACCATTAAAACCTTTTTTTTTGTGGATAATACGTCGGAATAGCCTTTAGAAAGGCTATTCGTCTCTTACCTTTAGATGTGGTCTCCACTGCGCTGTTCCTTAGAAATACCGTTTTTTACCGGTATGCAAATGAGTTCTCTCGCAGCGATGGGGGCGGACCCCAGTGCTCAAACCGCTGCCAGCGTCATCTTCAATGTCTTCTTCCAGTGCAGGCTCGTAACTTCTAGGCCAAGGGCCTTGGGCAGAGCAGACTGCACAGGCGTACAGGCCACGGGAAAATGGTCGCTTGCACACTATTGTTAGCGGCCATTTTCCCGTGGCCTGTGCGCCTGCGCAGTCTGCTCTGCTCAAGACCCCAGGCCTAGAAGTTACGAGTCTGTGCCGGAAGAAGACATTGAAGATGACGCTGCAGACGAAGAAGGAGACGGCGTTGAAGACGCTTCTCTGGCAGCGGTAGAAATGCCCCCATCGCTGTTTGAGTGCTGGGGCCCGCCCCCATCGCTGCGAGAGAACTCATTTGCATACCGGTAAAAAACGGTATTTCTAAGGAACAGCGCAGCGGAGATCCCATCTAAAGGTAAGAGATGAATAGCCTTTCTAAAGGCTATTCCGACGTCTTATCCACAAAAAAAAAAGGTTTTAATAATAGAATCCCTTTAATTATGAATTCTGTAGCGGGCCTTCCTGTATTAACATCCCTTCTGGCTCAGTATGGTGAACTCTCGAATTACAAAGTAAATGTATCAAAATCAGAGATCCTAAATATTTCATTTACACCCGAGAATGCAAGTACTATACAAAAAGGCTGTCCCTTCATCTGGAAAACAGATTATATGAAGTATTTAGCCAGTGACCTAGACACTGTTTTCTCCTTTAATTACCAGCTTCTCCTTCATGACCTGAGAGAGCTCCTGAAGTCATATGAGTTACCTTACCTGTCCTGGTTTGGAAGGACAAACTTTCTCCAAACTTATATTGTTCCCAAGATCACTTACGGTACATTATGCAAACATTCACCTTCCTGCCATTTTTTTTCAAATCTTTCAGAAGTATGTTTTCTATGTTCACCTGGAAATATAAACCTCCCAGGGAAAGTAGACGGAGGAATAGTGCAATCTGACATTTTGCCTTACTATAAGGCTTCACATCTGGGAAATTGGCTCTTCCTCACTACGCCCATCAGGTACCCCATTATTATGGCCAACTTTTAGACAACTCATGTGGCTCCCATCTTCTCTTATCCAAGCTTCTGATCTTGACCCTCTCCGTAGAGATACTTGTGAAACCTGGAATGAGTATAGGAACATACTGTCCCTGACACCATCACTTATATTGCTAGCTGACCTCATCCTTTTTGTTGTTAACCCAAAAGCTCACACTTACCCTGGCCTTTGGAGTAAACTGAGGGGTCTCACACTGAGAGATGTCCAATAGGGGGCCATCCCCTAAACAGAGATCAGCTGATGGACTTGCTCCCAGATACACCTTTAACTTTTCTTCATCACGTGCACTTTTGCAAATGTGTTCTGAAGATAGGGGCTCTTGGTTCTGTTTAATGATCTTACTTAATGGTCTTCCAGAAAGTGAAAAACTGTAAGGAATTTCTCCACCAGTTGCCTGAGCTTCAAACTCCACGTTTTCTGAAGTCATGGGAGACCGAACTAAATTTAAAACTGTCAGAAGAAAGCAGCAGATTTATTTTGGAAAGTTCCCACGGTTTTTCCTCTTGTCTTCGACTCCAAGAAGCTCAGTGCAAGATTCTAGCTCGGTGGCACAAATCACCAGAGTGTTTGCATACTCATAATTTAGCAAACTCAAATACATGGTGGCAGTGCCAGAAGCAAAAGGATTCTTTTTCACATATCTAGTGATTTTGCGAGAAAATAGTTGGTCACCACATAGTGCCCTCTCCTGAAGTAGTAATCCTCTCATAAACCCACACAGAGGACATGCGGCCATTTTCCCTCTGGAGAATCATGGCACCCCTTGAAGGTCTCCACAGCACCCCGGTGGGGAATCACGTCTCTAGGAGCTCTGACGCTTGTGTTAATGACTGTCAGTCTAAGGTTTGTTGTAAGGGGGAGTCTGTTCTGAGATTTATAATGGAAGGAGATCCTAGGCTCCATTTTAAGAAGGCTCTAATCTGAGATTTATATGAATGCAAAAATATCCAATAATACAAGTTCTCAAGTACACAACAAACAAAAATACTGCCTGAAATACTGCACAAAAAATTACTTTAATAAATAGTCCATTAAAACCTGGGCTGCAAACTTGCCAACCCAATATATCTCAATAAATTAAGGCTTCAAGGGGATCCTAGTGGGGCATATTGGACCGGCTAAAAGGATACAATTCACTCCTCTCCAAAAGTAATTGCTCAATATCTCATTACTACAATTAACGTGTGTAAACCTTGGCTTGACATGTAGAAGACCTGTACAAACATAGAACAAGGACTCATACACTTATTCACTCGTACAAATATGCACTGGAGCTCCAGACAACAGGAAAATCATAAAAATGAAGGGAAAAAAACCACAAAATATCAAATTCAAATGGAAAAACTTGTCAGTACTGAACCCACATTATATTTTGCATTGATATCACATGTCATATGACGTGACCACTAATGGGGGACTTAGAAATTAAAGGAATGCATAGTAACTGATCAGTAACAGATGTTATCCATGGTGACCATATAGCAATAGCTAGAAATATTTACAGACTGAACAGTATCAGTGACTGTAACCCTGTCATGTCCATCTTTTGATATTTTAATGATGTGATATCAAGGAATACATACAGTGGCGTAACTAGGAATGGCGGGGCCCCGTGGCGAACTTTTGACATGCCCCCCCCCCCCCCCGACCGACACCGACAACCTCGACCGACCCCCACCTACGCATTTCTGCGCGTTCTATTATGCCCCATAGTGGCCCCTTAACACAGTATTATCCCCCATAGTGGCCCCTGCACACAGTATTATACCCATAGTGGCCCCTTAACACAGTATTATCCCCCATAGTGGCCCCTGCACACAGTATTATCCCCCATGGTGGCCCCTGCACACAGTATTATATCCCACTGTGGACACCCATAAACAATTATTATACTCTGGGGTCTTTTCAGATATAATCGGAGACCCGGGGGAATAAAAACATAAAAAACCACTGCTACTTACCTGTCCCCCGGCTCCTACATGGTCTTCTCCGCTGCCTTCTCCTCTGCCATCCTTGTTCAATGACGTCAGACGTCACATGACCTGGGACACAGGCCGGGTTCATGTGACGTCAGAGACGTCAGAAAGGAGGCCTGGCAGGATCGTGGAGAGGTAAGTAACATGTTTTTTATGTTTCTTACCTCTCCCGGTCCGCCAATCATTATACTTGGGGGTCCGAAAAGACCCCCGAGTCTAATGATAGCAGCGGTAGCCCCTAATGTCCCGGGCCCTGTGGCAGCTGCCTCCGCTGCTATGGCGGTAGTTACGCCACTGAATACATAAAGACTAGAGATGAGCGAGTACTGTTCGGATCAGCCGATCTGAACAGCATGCTCGCATAGAAATGAATGGACGTAGCCAGCACGCGGGGGGTTAAGCGGCCGGCCGACGTCAAAGCAGAAGTACCAGGTGCATCCATTCATTTATATGGAGCGTGCTGTTCGGATCGGCTGATCCGAACAGTACTCGCTCATCTCTAATAAAGACTGATCAGTAAGCATTAACCCTGTCATATCACATTAATAAGATGGTCTTAATTTGTAGAAAAATATGTTTTATTACAGGTCCAAACCTACATTAACAGCTCTCAATATACAGTATCCACCCATAGAAACAGCTGACATTTCCAAATTAGCTAAACCTCAATGCCAATGCTTCTTCTGCTTGAACGAGATTGTAACAGAGAGTGAGGGAGGGGGGTATGATTTATGTAAAGGAATTGGAAGTCTAGGGGTTAATGTGCTAATGTTCTCTGAGATCTTCCCTTGTTAATTACTAATGTCTTTTCTTCGTTTTTGTGGCGATCTGCCCTTTATGTGCCTTACTGATATATCAGGTATCTGCTCTCAGGGTGATCTAGGATTTGCATCTAGGACACATTCGGCATATGGCGATTTTCCCAGTCTTGCCGAAAGAAACAATATTCACTCAGGACTATTTAAAGATTTTGTCCAAGATAAAAAATATTTTTTCAATTAGGCCAGGGAGGGTGAAAAACACTAAAACTAAAAACATACCTGTCCCTGGAAGCTTCGGTGCCTCGCAGTGTTGTCTGGGCCTGCTGCTTTGCTGTTTTCTTTTGCCAGAAGTCCTCGCTGACTGTATTGTCATGTGTTTCTTTCTGTAGGCCTCAGTATTCATGTGCAGCATGGACTTCAGACAGAAGAAAACAGCGGAGGTGCAGGACCTGACTGCGCTAGAAGTCATTGGGATCAGGTAAGTAGGTTTTCTTTTACAGTCCTTGCAAAGTTGATGGAATTCTAATGAATCCTATCCATACGTTGGTGAAAATACTGCAATTTCCAAAACCATCTCAGTTTTGAAAATCGCAGCATGTCAATTATAGCTAAAGAAACAGCAGCAGTTTCCCTACAGATATAATTGAGGTAGAAAGTCCACAGAGGAAAACTCTGAAGACTTTCTGTGAAAAGCGCTGTGGGAAAAACCACCATCCGTTTCTGCAGTGGTTTTTCCTGCAGCGGTTTTTCACCGCTATGTGGAGCCTTAGCCTAAAAGAGTTATCTGGTTTGTAAGATTGATGGCCTATCCTTAGGATAGTCTATAAATAATAGATCTCAGGGAGTCTGACAGTTGGACTCCATGTAGATTAATAGTACCGAGGCAGAAGCGAGTGCAACATTGTCCTATTGAAGTCTATGATGGAGCACTCACCAAGAGATAAATAGCCATCCTGGAAAAGAAACTGTTTTTTTTTTATCTTTATTGCAAGAGGCCTCAGCAGGAACTTCTCACAAGGAACTTCCACAACTGCATACTTGGGGGGAAAAAGGGGGTCATAGCTATGATGGTAACAGTATTTTGTATGGTGCGGTGTTCACTGTGAACGTAGAGATTTAGAAGCATGCAGTATCCACATCATTATCTCCCGCTTAGACTACTGTAACACCAGTGGCGTAGCTAGGAATGGTGGGGTCCCATGGCGAACTTTTGACATGGCCTCCCCCTGACCGACACTGAAGACCTGGACCAACTGACCCCTACCAAAGCCCCCCCACGCTCATTTCTGCGCACACTATAATACCCCATATTGGCCCCTGCACAAAGTATTATGTCCCCATAGTGGCCCCAGTACACAGTATTATGTCCCCATAGGGGCCCCTGCACACAGTATTATGTTCCATAGTGGCCCCTGCACACAATATTATATCTCATTGTGGACACACATGAACACTTATTATACTCTGGGGTCTTTTCAGACAACAGAGTATAATAATTGGAGACCAAGAGGGGATACAAATATAACAAACTACTGTTACTTATCTATCTCCCGGCTCCCCTGCATTCTCTGTCGCTGTCGGCCATCTTCCGGGATGTCATGTGACCGGGGCCCTGCGTTGCGGGTCATATGACATCACACAAGTAGGCCAAAGCCTGCCCGAAGCCTGGAGTGGTAAGTAACACAGTTTTTTAAGTTATCTTACCTCTCCTGGGCCTCCGATCGTTATACTCGGGGATCCGAAAAGACCCCCGAGTATAATAGTGCTTGTGGGGCCCGTGCCGTCACTTACGGATCCCGACCCCTGCCAGGATCGGTAAGTATATAGGGTCCGTTACTGGTTGGAGTAACTCCATATATCTCCGACCTAATCTCCTGATACCTGACCACATGTAACCTCAGATCCTCCAAAGACCACCTACTCCGCTCTGCTCTCATCCGCTCCTCACACAACCATCTCCAAGATGTCTATGCCACCCCACCTAGCAACCCCAGACCCTGGAAATTGGTGGAGAAGGCAGGCATACAGCAGTTGCTAGGGACAACTACATGTCCAATCCTTGCTGGAGACATTTTTTTTATGTCCTGGGTAAAGGCTTCTGCTGCTATACAACACCAGAGAATGGAAGAGCTGCTGAAGCATCTTGTGCAGTCCAATTTGCAGCAACAAGAAACCAACCGTTTGCTGTTGGAGCAGATTACGCTGCTCAAAGGGATTGTTGTCACTAACCCGCAGAGACCTGTGGAGCACAGAGATGAGAAGCGGGCTGTGCAAAAAGCAAAGTGGCCAAACGCGAAAAACTGCCAGCTGCTGACTGGGCAGACGTCATTGCACCCTATTTGACTGGTGAACCATAGAAGGCCTATTATGACCTCTGCCAGCAAGATGTCCAGGACTATGATAAACTAAAGGCGGAAATTCTTTCTCAGCTGGGGGTAACCAGTGCTGTCCATGCCCGGCGGGTGCATACGTGGAGCTACCATATGGACAAGCCTGCCAGATCCCAGATGTACGACCTGATTCACCTGGTGAAAAAGTGTCTGCAACCAGACACCTGTACCCCTGCAAAGATGGTGGAGAAGGTGGTCCTAGACCAGTTCACCAGAGCTCTTCCTCCTGTGTTGCAGCGCTGGGTTGGACATGGAGACCCCAAAGATGCCAACTAGCTCACCAACCTTCTGGAGAGGTACCTGGCAACTGAGGCGTAACTCTATGATGACCCTACAGCGTGACCATCCCCCAGGAACACCCGGCGGAGGGCACCTCCCAGTAAGACTGTTCAGTTATTTGAGAGTGGAGGGAAAAGAGCTCGACATGTGTTTTCTAGGCAGTCCACCAGCCCAAGAAGGGACTCTCTGCTGGAGAAACCAGTGTTGGAGATGTCATGAGCAGGGACATTGCTGCCCAGTGCCCATTCACCTCTGAGCCAATGGACTGTGACGCTGGTAAACACGTGTCAAAGTGCCCGCTGTAAAACACAATCCCATAGACTTCAATGTGTGCCAGTCTTATGCGCGCTACACATTGAAATCAATGGGAGGCTTTTAAACCCATTGATTTCAATGTGTAGCGCGCGTAAGACCAGCACACATTGAAGTCTATGGGATTGTGTTTTACAGCGGGCACTTTGACACGTGTTTATGTGTCTCAATGAGCGGAGCGTGAACTCCGTGTCAAGGCTCCATAAAGAAGAAGAAGATATATAAATTGTGGGGACTCGCTCAGGTAGATGCTTGCAGCAGTGCAGGAAACAGGGACACAGACACTGGATTGCACACAGGTTCAGGCTTTATTCACATGTAGCGCATACACTGCTTTTGCAAAGCCACAGGATAAACAAAACAAAATCCTTCTCGGCTGAGAAAACTAATTTAAACGTAAGGAAACTTTTCCCTGACTATACAGGAGACTGGCTACCAGT
The DNA here is from genome assembly GCF_031893055.1 of Leptodactylus fuscus. NCBI lineage: Eukaryota > Metazoa > Chordata > Amphibia > Anura > Leptodactylidae > Leptodactylus > Leptodactylus fuscus. The sequence goes on from NC_134266.1 coordinate 222,976,663, forward strand.
CTGTAACAGTACCGGCTTTGGAGTTCCGGTCTGGACAGTTCAACTCTGTCAGTGTGGTGCAACACTGCTAGTCTTCACACTCAGACTGTTATTAGGGCCCGATTAGTCAGCTGACCTCCCTGGTGTGAATCTTTACCAAACACCCTTTAGCTGCCTGGCTGGGACATACCTGTCTTCCCAGACCACACCCGTCGCTCTCTCACAATATGTACCTAAATACCTGGGGTGGTCATGTGACCAGCCCAGGCACATTTTCTGATGAATCAATTACGTTCTATATTCACATTTCCAAAAAATGAAGCATCACCAATATCCCCGCCCTCTGCATTTTGGCCAATCTTTTGTTAATGAAATGGTGGAATGTAATGTGTGTTTGTTCATATGAGTTTATGTTTACCCAATTTTAAGATTTTCTAAGAACATGTTTGTTTGTTTGTTTTTTCATTAAATCCTAATAGATAAAACCATGGAATTCTAAGAGGGCATTTTGTTTTTCTTGTAAGTCTATATCTGCTTGTGAAATTGCACTAACTGTATTTGTCTGTGTGGATAAAATATTACGACTGTTTTTCTTTTGTACACTGTAACACAATGTGAGTTGGTTTACAGCAATAATATCGGCTTTACTCTACAGCTTGCTCTGTTTTTAATTTTCCTACCACGATGCCAGAAGAATGCTTTTACGGAGGACCTTACCTGACCCTGAGTCTTCCATTCTCTAATGCACTTGTTCCTGCTCTATTTTGGTGAAATATGTACTAAGAAAAAAACTGTGGAAAATAACTTTTCATGTATTCACAAATAAGATAAATTGTGACAGTACTGGCAATACAAACACTTGATAACCTTTCCCAGATCTGGTTCAAACAAAACATCTTTTTTTTAAAGGGATCCTATCACTCAAAGACAATTTTTTGTAGGCACCATGTCGGAATAGCCTTAAGAAAGGCTATTCGTCTCCTACCTTTCGTCGTCTTCTCGCCACCAGTCGCCACAATCCCGGTTATTGTTGGTTTGCAAATTAGCTCTCTTGCAGCCCTGGGGATGGGCCCCAGCACTCAGACAGCACTGGGGGCGTCCCCAATGCTTCTTCTTCAACAGCTTCATCTTCAGCCTCTTCTTCCGGCGATGGCTTGTAACTACTAGGCCTAGGGCCTTGGGCAGAACAGACTGTGCATGCCCACAGGCCACATGAAAATGGCCGCTTACAATACTGTGCAAGCAGCCATTTTCTTGTGGCCTGTGGGCATGCGTAGTCTGCCACCGCCGGAAGAAGAGGCTGAAGATGACGCTGCTGAAGAAGATGGAGGCGGCGCTGGAGAGAGTTCTCTTGCAGCATTGGGGATGCCCCCAGTGCTGCCTGAGCATTTGGGCCCGCCCCCAGTGCTGCAAGAGAGCTAATTTACATACCGTCAAGAACCGGGATTGTAGGAGAACAGCGGCGCGGAGAAGACAACGAAAGGTAGGAGACAAATAGCCTTTCTTAAGTCTATTCCGACATGGTACCTACAAAAAATTGTGAACCTACAAAAAATTTTGTCTGAGTGATAGGATCCCTTTAATAACAGGGAATTCTTTGGAAACATTTCTTTCCTGGGTGTTGCTCTGTGCTGTAGATTACCTCCCTAAGGCCAGCGCCCCATGTGACGTTTTACAGTCACAGTGAAGTGGACTGTAGCAAATCCTATCCCCACTTTGCGTTAAAGTACGTGCTGGAGATTTCCAAAACGGTCATGGTTTCCCTATAGTTAGTCCAAAAAGGACCACACATATACATGCGCACAGTTGTTCACAAAAGACTATAAATTCCAAAAGAACAATATGCTAATAAAACATAACCTTTAATAAGCATGCAATTAAAATACATGTACTACAATCGTTTCCCTATAGGTTAGTTTCCCTATAGATATAATTGAAGCAGTATGTCCACTTTCAAAAGCACTGCAAAGAAGAACCGTAATGCCACGCCACTTGGGGCCTTAGCCTACCTGCTGCCCTGCTCTCTAGTTGTCATAGTATGGAGGGTTAAACTGGGCAGCAGTTGTTAGGAGTATTTAGGTTCTTTACTTTCTATTTTTCTTACCTGGGGAGTTTTTGGCTGCGCAGTGTCTGGGGTGGCATCCTGGCACTGCGGGGTTGTCCTGTCGTGGGTATTGGTGCACACCTTCTGACTTGCACGTGCGCACTGATGGTAGGCAGCTTTATTTCCTGGTTGATTAGTCTGTCCTCCCATTTGCACCTGGGAGGAGTGGTCTCTACTCTGTATTTAAACCCATGCCTCCCATGGTTCTGTGCTGAGTGTCGCTTTTACAGAGCTAGGCCTTAGCAGGAGGAGTAGGTGGTGTTCTGGGATAGAGGAAGTTCCGTGGTTGATTTTTGGGAGGTTTGGGTGAACGAGTTGGTTTGTGTGTTTTCCCTTCTGTGTTCACCAATCCTCCCTCTGTGTATAACTGACTGTGTGAGTGAATTTCCTTATCCTTTGATTTCTACTCAGTTTCCCTGTGTTTGTTTCCTAGTGTAAGGTTCCTTCCCATATTGGTTTGGGGATATCCTTTCCCACATGTTTCCTGTGTGCTGCTTGCGTTGTTAGTCAGCGCACACCCTTGTCAGTCCCTGTCAGTAGCAGCTTCACTTGTTCGTTAGGGGTGACCCCCTTTAGTCTCCAGTCCCTAGAGGTCTTATAGGGCATTCCTTCTCCCACTTCCCTCTAGGCCTACGGTATCAGTGAGAGAGGAGCTGTCGGGGTCAGGCTTAGCCTGAGTACAGCCGACCTACACCCGTGAGGCAGGGACCGGGATAGCTAGTGGGAGTAGTGCAGGGCGAGATTCCCTACTGCTATCCCTTAGCCCCGTTGCAGCTACCTGGACTGACATAACAGCAGTTAAGGAAGGTAATCTACAGCACAGTGCAAAGGGTTGTAATGATGAGAAACCCGCTACACTTGTTCTGTTCCCCAAAGACGTGCGACACCTCGTGCTGTTGACTTAAGCCAGCGCCTTGGAGCCTTGGAGTCAGGACTCAGTGAACCAGATTACAGATTTGTTTTGGTATCGTTTTTTCTCTTTTATTCCCATTTTGTTTTTTGGATTGTATTGTGATTTTAACTGTATTTGCTTGATGCTCCTCGGATATGTGCTCTGTATATGCTAGTGGATAGCATCGACCCACTTGGGTTAATAAATATATAAAATTTATACAGCTCGTTTCATTTTATTCTTTGAACTCGGATACTCATGGGGCATGAGTGGAAGCTAAGAAGGGTGATCGCAGGTGTGCCAAGTGGCTTGCCAAGGCAATATTCTTCACAAGGGAATTGAGCAATTTTAAGTTATGTATTAGAGGGAGGAAGCCACTGTTTTGGGGGGGCCACTACCTACCATGTACCATACAAAATAGTGGTATATTTTATGTGGCAGAGGGATATTCTGGGCCAAGTAACAACTACTGCCATTGCACCACCTATAGCTGTGCCCCGTACAAAGAGTGTTTGGCACTCTGGAGGACCCAGTATGCATTAGATAAGCATAAGTGGGAAATAAAAATAGTTATTAGGAACCAAATACAGTATAGAACAAACAATTAGTCCTGGGCAACCAGACTCATCTGCACACTGAAGTAAAACAGCACTGAACATTCGACACACTCTAAACTGGAGCAGAACCAGGCCCCTGAGGTCTTTGCCTGAGCTCCTGATGGTGGAGTTGGACTGGTAAATTCTGGGACCCAGAACCGCAGCCATCCAAAAGGCATCACACGCACAGCACACCCCAAGTCACAGCAGGACCCAGAAACCCGAAAAACCACTCATCTAGGTGGGTGTAGAAATAGATGAAGCTGGTCAGCGGTGTTGAGTGCAGTAACAGGAGTTGCCAGAATATGCGGGAAGCACCGCAGAGTAGTCGTACTAGCCTGGTCGGTAATCAGGAGGTCACACAGTTTCCAGGGGTGAGAGAGGATATAGGCAAACAAGCTGGGTCATACACTGGAGGTCACATGGCACAGAAGGATGAAGCAAATGGGTAATCCGGCAAGCCGGGTCATACACAGGAGATCATGAGGTACAGAGTCGTAGGTCAAGGAGAGGTGGTCTTCAGGCAAGCCGGGTCATACACAGGATATCACGTGGTAGAGAGTCGCAGGTCAAGGAGAGGAGGTCTGGAAGTCAAGCAAGGTCATAAACAGGAGGCAAGCAGCAGATATAGAGTAGGAGGGCAGGAAATAAGGTCGTGGGCAACAGGATCGCAGAGTTGAGCTGATACCAGGGAATCTGAATAACCAGCGGCGAGCCAGAGCCAGTGACAGACTTAAATAGCCTCCGGCTCACCACCTGACGCACACAGAGTAGCGGGCCGGCAGCTTCTATGCACTGTAGTGGAGGCTCCAGTTCGGCTCATAACAAAGGTGCTTCATGACCACTTTGGTGGTGCTGCAGGAAACAAAACTCTTTCTACCAGATTCGTCAAGGATTACTGCTGAATGATTAGGTACCAGTCTGAAACAAGTCAGCCATATATATGCTTTATTTAAAATAAAATAAAAAAGTAATTGTCTTGCATTCCACCAACTAACAACGATAAGACTAATCTGCCTGATCTGAGTTGTGCTGACTTTAACCTACAGGAGATAATGATATAAACTGAATTAAGTTAAGGATATAGGCTGATGTGCGAAAATGCAGCTTGTTTTGTTACATATTTGTTGCAGATTTTGCTGCATTTTTTTTTAGCCAAACCAAAGAAGTATAAATACTTTTCATATATTTCGCATTCCTATTTTCCATTCTTGGATTTGGCTCAAAAAACGCAGCAAAATCTGCAACTAAAAACGCTGCTTAGCCTTATGAAGAAAAAAATCTTCAGTGGCAAGAGTTTGATATCTACGGTATTTAAAGATCTTTTATGGCTTTAACATGTTAGAATAGAATAAGTGCCAACAATATAAATAGATCCAGGCACCACAAAACCAAAAGAGAATGAATATGGACAGTGAAAAAACGGATGTATAATAGTAGGATGTGAACTTGGGGGATATTTATACCAAAAATAACTGAGAACAAAGTCATTTACATAGATACAGTTTGTTCTAGGCTTAAATTATTCTAATGTTTACGCCGTCTTTCTTCACATGAACAAATACATAAAAGAAATAAGTCCAGGGTTGTTTTATTAGCAGGATAAGCTGCACTTTTTCTTGATTCTATTATTGGGTACACATAACATTTAGATCATTTTTATTGATTTTTTTTGAAGGTACGGGGAGTAAAATATCAGGAACCCCATTGATGCCAAAGTTTCTATTGGTAATGAAATCTAAGGGGTTATCTCCAAATTTGGGTATTGCAGCAGAGTGTCAGCAGGCCAACACCATCTCCATCCTGTACAGTTATGCCATGTTGCTTTAAGTATACACTTGCCATGCTATAAGTTTACCACATGGTGCCAGTGTGAAATACAAATTGTCGCTGTAATAGAAGGCACAGTCACCCAAGAGTTCTGGATTCAAGAAAACTTTTATTTAATGTCCAAACTGAGAGAAACATTAGTAGACCGGTATTATTGAGTTTATGAAGTCCCAACTGCACAGTTTTTTCAATCACAGTCCCAGAGGAGGGCTATGTGGAAGGGGCTTATCGACGTACCTGGCTTAGTCTCAAAATATGTAGGCTGCTTCCCAGTGTCCAAGGTCCAAAGCTGCACTCTATTAACATATAGAGAATCCTTAGTTACATCTTACCATTATATACAGCAATGGCACCAATCTCATGCTTTTCTATTAGGTCCCACTGTGATATCACACATCATGAAGTTTGCACATAGGTCTGGCAGACTGGTATCTGTGGACCTATTACACAGGGGAACAAAGAATTTTTTTTTTCTGTTGAGTTAAATTTTTGAGCTGTTTAATACTGAAATTGACATGCTGAACTCAAATCTGCAGTTACTTTTCTTCTATCACGTCAAGTTTTTTCTCTACAGCGTATCTTGATGTGACCACGCTAGGCTATTTGGTAACGCATGCGACAAGGTGGTGGGAGGTTGTGCACCCGTCTCCCGCGCGCGTGGTGACGTCATAACTGTCCCGACTGACTGGGAGAAGACGCTGAGAGGTGAGTACTCAGTGTCGGGCTGTGGGGAGCGCCATGGTTACTATACTGTGCGGGCGGGGGTGCGATAGGTAGTATACTGTGTGTAGTGGGGCTGCAATGTAGCACTGTGTGTGTAGTGGGGGCTGCAATGTAGCACTGTGTGTGTAGTGGGGCTGCAATGTAGCACTGTGTGTGTAGTGGGGCTGCAATGTAGCACTGTGTGTGTAGTGGGGGCTGCAATGTTGCACTGTGTGTGTAGTGGGGGCTGCAATGTAGCACTGTGTGTGTAGTGGGGCTGCAATGTTGCACTGTGTGTGTAGGGGGGCTGCAATGTTGCACTGTGTGTGTAGTGGGGGCTGCAATGTAGCACTGTGTGTGTAGTGGGGCTGCAATGTTGCACTGTGTTTGTAGTGGGGCTGCAATGTTGCACTGTGTGTGTAGGGGGGCTGCAATGTTGCACTGTGTGTGTAGGGGGGCTGCAATGTGATTGTGATGGAGCAATGGGCAGGCTTTGTGCCTTGCGCTCCAGACATCCTGTGTCCTGTTCTAGTCTACTACCACAGAATAGAACAGAGCAGGCCTCGCACACGGATCTGTTTTCACGGTCGTTTGCGGGAAGCCTTAAGTATATTAGCCCTCTGAAACCATTCCAATTTCTAATGTGGCCCCATGGGAAAATTGCCCACCCCTGGTCTAGATAGCTATCGTTTTCCGAATTTTGTTGTGAGTTCTTATTTCTAGACAAGCAGTTAACAGAATTTATTCTTTTATAGACATAAGTACTTTTTTGCTTTCCATTCGATCATGTCTGCGGCTTCATCTTCTCGTCGCAAGTGCCTCAACAGCCCTGATTTGTTTTGTTACATCTGTGGCAGTTTCACCATTCCAAGTCAAAACTTTACTACTTCTAAAACAATGGACCAAACTGAGCAATAAATAGCAATTCTAGGAAGAAAATAACTCTAGTATATTCAGATTAATTTCTGCTTCATTGTCATGTAATTGTATATTTTGTAAGATTTTCACGAAAAATTGAGGGTATCCTGTATCTTAAAAACTTGACGTGCTAGAGAAAAACGGGGGTCATTTTTTGAAGCAAGAGCTAAAAGTAAGTCTGAAACAAGTGTCAGATCTAAGTCAACAAAAATTGTGTTCTCCAGTGTTACAGCTCCATGTCATTCAATGTGCCCTAAGCAGGGACACATCACTGATAGCAACTGTTCTAGAATAGTGTCTGAGTTACTGTAGGTAACCCACTTAGGCATCCACTCGTATTGACATTCAAGAAAACTAGTCCCATGCAAAACCATATAGCGCCAAACAGTGGCGCCCTGACTAAACTAGGTGAGACAACAAGACCCAGTTCTGAATTACTCATATTAACCTCAACTAACACCTGCAGTTGGTTCTATGCCATACAGAGTTCATATCTGTGTAATCCATGGTGATAAGAAACCCATTTAGAGACTGGTTTCAGTGTGCAAATAACATTATTATGCAGAGGCTATATAAACATAACCTAAAGCCATTAAACTTTAAATAATAGTCCACACACATGTTTGGAACTCTATACAACACCATAAGGGTGCAGTCTTATACCTTCCACCATTCTATCCACTGCCTTCCTTGACAAGGACAAGAACAACAAAGCAAACAAACAATCCTATGGGTCCAACTTCATCTTATCCTGCAAATAATAGAACATCAAAACATTCTTGCAACATTGTTTAACCAGAAAGACCAACTAACATCTCAGAATAATAACCTGTCCGAATAAGCTGTGTTGCCCACGTGGGATCCACCAACTTGAGTCCTGTTTTAGCTAGGTTTCAGAACAATGGTTGGTCTCTCTCTCAGCATATACAGTGAACAAGACGTGAAGACCATGGTGGATGTTGACCACCATCCAGGCTCTGGATCCCACTGATATACCTCCTCCACTGCTCCGGTTCTATACTGCCCCCATCAGTTTCGGATCTAACTCATCAACTACCTAAAGGCATTTGCAGCCGCACCAACACTGCAACCGAGGACAAATGGGGAGATGCAAATTTAACCCCTATTTTCTTTTGTTAGTTGTGTGGAAATGGCAGAATAGGATAAACTAGTGGTTCCATAATGCTATCAGTCACACAAATAAAGACTGAAAAGCAACAGTCTCCTGCACAATACCAGGCCATGCCAAACACTGATACCCCACTTAACTGGGCAAGACAAGGCATAGGGCTGAGTCACTTACATTATCCTCTGAATGATCCCTGCAGTTGGGTCTGTTCCCATAAACAATTAACAATGTTTGACGCCATGGTAATAACAAATCAACTCACGAGGACCGGTTGCAATGTGCATATAACATTTTACGCTTGAGGAGTATTAAATATACTGTAATGTCAAACCATTAAACTATAAAAACTAGTTCACACACATATTTCTAACTCTATAAAACACAATATGGGACTGGGTTAAAGAGATCTGTGTGGATACACTATAATGTGTGGATAGCTGCAGAGACATAGCTTTCAACAATGTAATTCTTATCTCTGCACCCCATTTCTGATGGCGACCGGCCTGTGTGTTGGCCTGTAATATATGCCCTAGACTCCAAACCTCTTACCAATAATTCTCCTAGGTGTCTCATTAGCATACAGATCATGGGCAGTTCGTAGACTAAAGTCAGTATTAGATAGATAGATCTTTTTACAATAGATGCTGATCAGCAACAAACTGCACCGATCAGCACTCGTTCTGCACTGCCCTATTACGTAGGTCAATGTAGAGCACGTGGAAGAGGAACAATCGCTAAAACATCTACTTTCATTGTATGCTGGCAGCACAGAGAGAGATGTGGCGGTGAGCTGCTGGCAAACAATGTTTTTTATGTTCCACTAAGGGTGCGTTCACACGATGTAAAATGGAGCACAAGCTGGCACGTATATGGCGTGTCAGCATTTTGCGCGATCAGAATCGCCGCAAAATTACGGGTGCAAAATAATGCAGCGTATACGCTCGTAACTCCCAATGAAATCAATGAGATCTTTTTGAGCGCGCAAAAAGCTGACACGTGTAGAAATGCCAGATCACGCTCCATTTTACATCGTGTGAACGCACCCTTAGAGATGAGCCAATGAATGAATAAACGGTCATTAATTGGGTGATCAACAGCACTATTAAACAGGGCAACTATTTGGGGCACGGGTTCTAAAGAGTGTTTGTGGTCAATAATAGCCCCGAATTTCTGGTTCATCCTTAGTGACCCCAGAGATCATACATTTATCGCCTGTCCTGTGCAGAATTAGGTTTATATAGGAGATATATACTGTATTTATATCTCATGAGCTCAGAGAGAGAACCAGCGTGACACACGCAGTATACAACCTTAGTCTCGGTATACTCTTATTAAGCATTGTAAATTAAGTTTCTTCTGCTTCTATGATTTTTAGGAAATGTAAGAAAAGCAAGATAGAAATTAAAGAGACATTACATTTCTATAACATCTCCCACCTGTGATTTTACGACAATATGTTCTCAATGCCTATACTCCAGTTCATAGAACTGCTGGACTTTAATTCCCAGATTATGTGAGCATACTATTGTGTTAAACACAACATGGTGACTTCCCGCATACATTGCAGCATATTCACTTATGTCTCCTTACAGGTAATACATTTCTCTACAATATATATGATCAGTCTGGGCATTGCATAGAAACATTATAGAATTATGGGTGCAAATCCCTCAGTCCTACAGTCTTTTTAGTTTAGACTTTTTTTTCTGAGGATCCATATTCTCTAACAGGACCTGGTGGTGTTCCATCAGTTTATTGTCCCATTTGTCCCCTTTAAGAACGTCATCAAGTGGGGGCACACCAGCATAACAAGGTTTCCTCGTAGTTCCACAGCTGTATTGGTTGTCAACAGGACCTAATTATCACCATCCAATCTTTGGGTTATAGCTTATGAGTTCCTTTCACTGACTTAGGATCTGGAGGAATTGTAGAATTTTCTTGGACTTTCCCCTCTGTCCTGTGTCATGTCGGTCAGACAGATGGATAATTCACTTTGTTTGTTCTTCGCACACTGCTCCAATTGAGCAACATAGTCTTGTCCTGAAGCTTTATTTGTCAAATAATATTCCATTAACATAGTATCACATTTTGGGGCTAAATCACATTGCATGGTACCAGCCATTTTAGCTTGACCGGCCGTATTTGAGCATTTATCTGGACCAAAAACCCCTTCCCCTCCACCAAACCCCTTGTGTGTGATCTTCACATAAATACGGACCAAGTTACATTTGAATGAGTGGGGTCGGCAGTAACCCTGTTCCCCTCCTCCTCAGCGAACGTTGTGGTGTGTGCCCCCCTGGAGTGCCCCGCCTCCTGGTGGGCACTCGTTGGACTTGTCTCCAATGGGGCACGTCACTGGTACTCTTCATCGCTTACAAAGGGGGACAAGGTCCTGCTACTATGCCACCAGATCTCGGTGTAAGCCTATAACGAGGTCTGACCAGGGGTGAACCTGCTCCTTTCGCCGCCCGAGCGAAGTACAGAAAGCCGCCCCCCCCCTTGCCGGAGGAGGGGGCGGAGCGGGGGTGTGGCTTGGCGGAGGGGGCGTGGCACCTAGAAAGGGGCGGGGCTTAGCGCCGTTCGCCGGCAGAGTGCAGGCCCGGAGACTGCCTGCGCTCTGCCTGAGCGTGAGGGGAGGCTGCTGGAGCAGCGCTGCTCCAGTGGCCTCCCCAAACCACCGCTCCGTGCTAAGCCAGTCCAGGACAGCTTGTCCTGGACTGGCTTAGGTTAGCAAAAATGCCGCCCTCCCTGAGGCCCTGGCATAGTGCTGCCTGAAGCGCTCGCTTCAGGTCGCCTCATGGGAGGTGCGGCACTGGGTCTGACCCACCCCCCTAGCAGGAACAGCACCCTTTCTATGCCACCTTGAATCCCCGAAAGAAAAAAGTCCAACCCAATATCATTGAGGTGCACACCATCCTTTCGCAGTAGCATCTGATTGTCCCCTTCAAGCTGGTAGTGCCTGACCACTACTCCGACCAGTGTCTGTTTGTGGTGTGACATTACTCTGTTGTGGGCTTTCCTTGTTCTCTCAAGCGCGGGCGGACTAATAGCGCCATGCCACTGTGACCTCGGAATCATCTCAGACCATACAGGGACTAGGGCTGGGAAAAGTGTTGGAAACCTGCGGAAATCCGCTCACATCCTAGCAATCAGTTCTGGCTGCTGGATGGAGACCATGTCGTTGCCATCTGCATGGATTACTAACACCACCGGGACCTGGGTGGCTCTACTAGCGTTGAGGACCTCCGGGAAGACTTGTTCCCACTTCATGCCCCGTATGCCGAGCCACCGCACTTGGATGTCTCTGAAACCCAGCTGGAGGCCCATCGGCCGGACTGCTGCTCGCTTTGCGGCCCAAAAGACATACGAGTGTCCGATGATTCAAACCACGGTGAGGGTCCCTGTGAACAACAACATGGGTTAAAAAAAACGACGCATCATGCGATTAATAACTTTAGGTGACCCTCCCCCCCTTTTCTATATATATAAGTTTTGGGTTTTTTTGTAACTGATGATTAAACCAGGTCTGACGTAACGCCTATAGCAGTTGGAACGCCATCATCCTATGCGTTTCACCTCCTCCTCTGCCAGGCCTGCCGCATTGGCAGCCGTCGCGGCCCCAATGCGGAAGGAGTGGGTACCAAATTCTGCTGGCGATACCCCAGTGGCTTCTAGACACTTCTTGAACACTGTTTCAAACTGGAACCTTGTTAAGGGTCAACCATCCTTGTGGACTAAAAACTGGGTAGCGGCTGGTCGGGATACCGCATATGTCTTAACCGTTTTGACTGGGCACAATGGGCTGCTCAGCTTCACTATTGATAACCATGCCCCTTGACCGTAAATGTCAGTTTTGGATCGGCGGACCTTAAGCCTAAGTGATTCCGGGAGGATGATTACGTCCTCTGCTGCTAAACCTGTTGCTGCCCGCTGTGATCTTGCTACTAGCTTCCCAATTCTCAGTGCTCCAAAAAAGGCTAGAACAAAGGCACAGGAAATAAGGACTGCTTCGTATGGTGTTGTGCAGACCGTTATAGTGACATCCACCAGGCGCCGCAATAGGAGGAATGATACTGGCCGCCGGTGATCCTTCTTTCTCCTGGCCTTTTTTTAGCCCTTTTAGTAAAAGCTGAATTGGGAACTCTTTAGTTACATCGGGGAGGCCTAGCAATTTTAACCCAAATGCCACACCAGATAGGCGCCTTGCCGCGGTTGTGGCGGACACCCCTGCTGCTGCCAAACGAGCGACGTACTCATACGTTAAAAACCCTGCAGCCCGCTGCATCCATTGCCCTGCCAGGAGGACCTAAGGATAACCACTTTCTCCACCATTTCTCGTGGCCTGCCCAGGTAGAAACTGTTATCGCGTCCTTCAGTAGCCGTGTCAATATTGGAGCCTCAAGTCCCATAGGAAGGGCGGGCATGGGGAGCCCTCCAACTCCGCCTTCGGATGGTAATCCCTGGAAACGAGAAAGAGAGTCAGCAACAATGTTTTCAACACCAGGGACATTTCTTGGTTTAAACACTATGTTAAATTGCAGGCAACGTAATACCAGGTGCCTCAAAAGAGCTAGGACTGGCAGGGAGCTGGAAGACAAGTGGTTAATTGCCAGGACGACACTTTCATTGTCACACCAAAACAAAATGCGCTTGTTAATCATGGCTGGCGCCCAAAGCTCCAGTGATATCACTATTGGGAACAGCTCCAGCAGGGTCATGATCTTTGTTGCACCAGCAGTTACCCAACACTGTGGCCATGGGGCCGCTGACCAACATTCGCCAAAGACTGCACCATAGCCTGTTGAGCCAGCCGCGTCGGTATACAACTGGAGGTCCAAGTTCGACAACTCCTTCTCTGGGAAGTATGATATGCCTGCATAGTCATACAGAAAGGATTCCCAGACTTCCAATTTCATCCCGCATGATCTTGGTTATACGGACATAGTGGTGAGGCATTCTCTTTCCGGCGGTGGCCATGGCCAAACGCCTGGAAAAAACCCTGCCCATAGGAAATATTCCTCATGCAAAGATCAATTGCCCCAGTAGTGACTGCAACCGGACCAATGGAACTTTCTTTGCTCTGAGGCACACCTCTATGTCCTGTTTTAACCTGTTGAGCTTGTCCTGCGGGAGCTGAAGTACCATCCTGTCAGTGTCAATCAGGATTCCCAGGAAAGAGAGGCACGACACTGGCCCCTCCGTTTTTTCACTGGCCAAAGGGACTCCAAACTTATTTGCAAAGAAACGGAACATGTTGAGTAAATAAAGGCATTGTGGAGAGCTCTTAGGACCGACAAATAGAAAATCATCCAGGTAATGTGTTACTGAAGAGGAGCCTGACTCCTGCCGCAATACCCACTCTAGGAAAGTACTGAAAACCTCAAAATAACGGCAAGAGATGGAGCACCCCATGGGTAAGCACATATCATAGTAGAAACTCCCTTCAAGCTGACAACCCAGCAAGTGAAAACACTCTGGGTGTTCGGGTAGGAGCCGGAAGGCGGATTCTATGTCTGTTTTTGCAAGCAGAGCACCGCGTCCTGCACTCACTACCAGGGACACCGCCTTGTCAAAGGATACATATTACACTGCTGTTTCCTCCTTAGGGATACCATCATTGACAGATTTGCCATGTGGGAAGGATAGGTGATGGATAAGTCTGAATTTTCCTTCCTCTTTTTTGGGGACCAGGCCCAGTGGCGACACTCTCAGGTTTTTAAATGGGGGTTCGGTAAAGGGGCCCGCCATGCGGCCCAAGGCCACCTTTTTCTCAATTTTTGCATGTGCTGTGCTCATGTCCTTTTTAATTGAACGTAGATTGTCCGCTAGGATAACAGATGAACTTTGGAAATGGGGTATGTAGAAACCAACCGTGAAACCATTAATGAGCATATCTGCCTCTCGCCTCCTTGGGTACCTGTCGAGCCAGGGGCGCATCCTTTCTACGATCACCGTGTCCTCCGGCTGACACTGCACCTTTTTGGGGGACTTAAACCTTCTTGCGCATCGCAAGGCTACATGGGCCCCCCACAGGTGGTGCATTCATGTTTGAAATCACAGGAGGCATAGATCTACAGTACCCTTCATTATACATCCAACATGTGCCTGTCTTGTGCGTCGCCGCTGCGGGCACCCATGCTCCTGCAGCGGCTGTGGGCCGAAAGGGATTCCTTGCTAGCTTGGGGTTCATCATTATTTGAAACCATACATCAGTGGCTTTTGAGGCCCATCCTACCTCTTGGCGCAGAGCTAAGCGCTGCCGAAATTCCTCATCATACCTCCACCATGTTGAACCACCATACATATATGCTGAGAGAATGATATTCTGATACACAAACATCTCAGGTGCCTTCTCTTAGCCTGGCAAAGTATACATGACATTGTGCTAAAGGCCTGTATCCAATTGTTAAAAGTCTTTGCCACTCTGGGTTTTTTGTCCTCTCCTCTCCCGTACACCCGCTCTTTATCCACTGTAGGTTGGTCCTGAGATATCAGTGACCATATGTCCAAGAATTTCCCTTTTATAATTTTTTCCCTCACATCCACTGGAACGTGCGTGCCCAGTGGTGCCACTCCACAGAAAAATGTATCATTCCATAACCAACTTTCTGGCAGCCGCGCAGCCACACCCGTTGCAGACTTAGGAGGGGGGGATGCAGTTTCCAGCTTATCTAGCATTGCCTTCATCATCTGTATCATGAAGTCATTTTTCTGGTGCGGTACAGCCTCACTAGTAAGCGGTTCCCTCCCCTGCAGCTTAGCTAGCATAGCCTTAAACATATCCAAGACATCCCCGCCAGTTGAGGTCTGTGTAGACCATGCTTGTGAACAAGTCAACTCACCGGTCGGTATGACGGTCGGTTGTGCACTGTCTGCGGGTGGCTGCAGCAGCATTGATCTTGTTGCCGATGGTTCCTGAGTGGTTGTGGGCTCCATTCTTCGATTCTTGGATCCCACCTGGCCATGTGACCTTCTTGCCGTGTCTGAGTGTGTCTCCCTGCTATAGACACGATGACGCCTTCTGCCTTGCCTTAGGGACCTCATGCTAAGCTGCCTCACTGGACTCCCAGCAGATGATCCACTGAAGGATCTATGCCGACTGCGGCGGAGGCTCCTACTGTTATGTGGTGGGGTGCTGGACCTAATAGCTGCTTCAGCCTGGCGCCAGGAGTCGCAAGACCTAGTGGTCTTTTTGGATCGTCTAGGCACATGTGCCAATCAGCACTGAGTTTTCCAAGGCGGCAATGGCTATTGGGCCCAAGCTAGACGCCTCCCTTGGGTTCCCGACATACTGGACCTGGGAGTGCGGGGTTAAATATAACTGTGTGGAGGGAGGGCTATATTGGGGCTGGCTAAAAGGGGGTGAAGCTATTTGCATCTGGCTTCCTGCTGACTGCCGTGTGCTGACCCCAAGGTCTACCTGGCCCTTGGTCCGCCTGGACCTTTGGGCCTGTGCCTTTTTTGAGCTCCTTTTACGGGCCCGGGTTGCTCTATATGTGGGGGCTTTAACCCTGCTGCGAGTAGGAAGGGGACTTGGGGAGAGCCGAGATGGTGGCCTGGCTGTCCTAGCTGGGCGAGTCATGTGCTCCACTGCCTGCTGAGGAGGGGCCTGGGCTGAATCCCCGCTCTCCTGGAGCGGGGACTCCAGCCAGGCTGTCCCTTTCTGACTTACTTTGCGTAGCAGCTGCTCCACAAGGTGGATTTGCTGTTCCTGTGTATTCTCCATAGCATGTGGTTGGAAGGCAGACAAAGGGTCAGCAGGGGAGAGTTGCTTTGTCAGCGCTGGCAGGTATCCAAAAGGAACTTCCCCACTCAGCGCTGCCCTGGATAAGCCTGTGGGCGGCCCCGCCCCCCTCCCCGGGCCACCAATGAATGGGAAGCCCCCTTGAGGTGAAGGGCAATAGGACACACGGCCTCTCAATATCCAGCTGGCTTATACCGCCAGCCGGCTTGCACAACCAACCGTTTCATGTCATTCCATGTGGCCTCATAAGTCGTTTGTATTTGAGTCAATATCTTTACAAAAGACATTGAGTTAGTTTCTGGGTCTGGCAGGGTCTTGAGTAATTGCATCATGTCAGTTGGGGAGCATGGCTTATACATCTGATATTGTCTCATTGACTCACCATTTTACGCAATAAGACTGCAATCACACGTTTCATGTCCTCACTCTCCCCTCTACTTCTATCAATTATTTCAGAATCATCAGAAAACCTTTCTTTTTGGGGAGTCTTCATTTTAGTCTCTTGTGGAGGGGACACTAGAGGGTATTTTGGAGGAGTCAGAGAAGTCAACCATAGTCAGTCTGTCACTTCTGTCCCTACATTTTTATCAGTCTCAGACTTTGATTTAGTCATTTATTGTCACTGTGGCCACTACTCATTGGGTTGTTTGCTGAAAAATCACAAAGAATTATTGAGTGAACTTCCTGTCTGTGACAGCATGACTGAATTTATAAAATTCTTCCTCCAGTTGGGATTCTGGTTTTGCTGTCCACATGGCAGACACACCCAACCTCCTGGATTACCTATTGATGGTTCATCAGTATCTTTCTCTGATTCATTCAACACTTTAGACCACATCCTGACTTGCCCATTGCCCTTCAACCCCCCCCCCCCCATCTTTCCTGAATACTTTTTTTTTACACACATCCACTCTGGCCAGAGAACTTTTCACAGTAAAGGTTAAGCCAGGGCCGGACAACCTTAAATTACATAAGCAATTCATTTTCGTCCTGAACCCCAAAGGGGCTCCTTCCACTCTATCTAGCCCAACAGCACAAGAATCAGTGATGAACGAAAATAACTCAATCCCAACACTTCTTCTCAGTTCCTAAGATTGCTTTTCCACAAATTAAATCCCCTTTTGTTTTTTTATGGCATGTGGTCTCTTCTTTTTGCCAATTTCTTAAATGACTTCTCCTTCCCATCTTCTGGGTGTGGTACGGCAGGATGAGCATCTAAAACTACAAATATGATAAGTCTAATCATCAAAATGACTCCACCAGCCCAGTTTAGGTACGGTACATATACAATGCAAACATGGCATTTATCCCAAACAAGGAACAAGGATCATGTTTGACAAACATTTGATGCACTTGTGAACTTTTCCGACTCCACCTGACTTTGACCAGACTAGCACTTTGGAAAAAAACAGAATTATTTTCATAAAGCACCAATCAAATATAGCTTCCCTTTTACTTACCACCAACATCTTGAGCTGGCACACAATGGAAGGTGCAGAATTTTATGCAAGAAAAGTTCTTACGGTTTTGCAGCGCTGCTATTCTGTCCATCCTGCTAGAGCTCGGGCTTAGTTTGTTAATAGTTTGTTCCTTGATCTCAGCAGTGCCTCTAACTGTTTTCGAAATTTTTAAGAAATGTAAGAAAAGCAAGATAAAAATTAAAGAGACATTCCACTTCTATAACAAGGTGAAACTTATATAGTAAACTTACTGCTGGTGTTACAATGTTAAAGGGGTTGTCTGGGACAGCTGGAAATGTATTTACCCATGTATTATCCAGTGACGATTCGTTTCCCCATTTCCGAAAACGGTATGTCACTACTACATCCCCCCCTCCCCCATCCACCCCATTACACTTATCCTCCACACTTCTTCCAGCGAGATGGCGAGTCCTTCTTTTCCGCTGGGGGACCCAAACGACAGAGAGAGGACCACTGTTTTAGAGGTTACACACGGATACCAGCAGACCCTTTTGACTATAATGGGGTCTGCCAAATGTCTGCCATTTCAAAACTGAAACAAGCAGAGAAAAAAAAGACTGTGCAGGACTTTTCTCCTCACCATTTTTTGGTAGTTTCTGCAGTGGAGACTCCGGCACAGATGTGAATTTAGCCATACACTGCTTTCTTTTGTTACTTTGTTAAAACATAACTTTTATCATGGTTAGTAAAAGTTTAGTTTGTATAAGGCTAAAAATAATTAAATGATAAATTTCCTGTGTGACCTAGAAATCATACGATGGAGATATATGGATTTGTGAATGCGACTATTTATTAGGGGCTTAAGATGAAAAATATCAAACCCAAAGCAATCTCAATACTAGATAAAAAACAAAGATACCCGCAAAAACTCAAAGCACCAACTAAGTATCAATGTATAAATAACACAAAAAATTCTTTTGATTTTAAATCTAAATTTATTGTTACAAAAATGTTTTTAATTGTAAAAAATATTGGTATCAGGAAAACAAACACATAAAAACATTTAAAAGCACACAACAAGAGTGGAGGTCGCACTGGACTGAGCAGCTCCAGCAGGTGTATAATCTGCTAGTGGTGTAGGGGATGAGAACAGCCACAATAAATGTGTGTATAGAGAGGCCCAGTATTTTGTATATATAAATGTAAATAGGCTCCTATTGCCCACAATATCACAAGATCAGGGCACTTAATTGAAAAAATATATCTGTAGCATTGCAAAGATCATACCCATATCACCACTATATAGTAAGAGCATATAAGGTAACAGAACCAATGTAAAGTTACACACACATGCCAGTATTACATAAGCCAACCTACATAGGACAAAATGTGAAGCATATACATAAATCACTGCTCACCAGCTGCGACCTCCACTCTGAGCCCCGACGGACCGTTTCGCCCCTGCTTCTTCAGGGGGCTCAAAGAAGCAGGGGCGAAACGGTCCGTCGGGGCTCAGAGTGGAGATCGCAGCTGGTGAGCAGTGATTTATGTATATGCTTCACATTTTGTCCTATGTAGGTTGGCTTATGTAATACTGGCAAAAAATTTTTGTGTTATTTATACATTGATACTTAGTTGGTGCTTAAGATGAAAAATATGTTTATTTTCTCATGCTCTCAAGTCTACAACCAGCAGAACTCTACTTCTGTCACTTAAATTGGTTGTCCCACAATGGACATTTATGACAGATGTCTGCTCTCCGCGCTCCTTGCAACTGAGAGGACTGAAGGAAAAGCTTGAATGGAGCAGTCATTGAACACCTAGTGCTACTGCTCAATTCATTGCCGAGGGGGCTGACAGAAATAATTTGCAAATAGTGGGGTCAGGTAATATTTACAAGTAATGCAGTGGGGCTGGATAGAATTTCACTGGTGGACCTTAGGTGCCCCAGTTCAAGTCTGGTCCCAGCTATCAGATATGTATGATGTATCCGGTGGCTACATGATAACTATTCATTGTGGGATAGGCTCTTGGAATGGCAAACCATAGTGGGGGTGCTGTCCTAATAAGGGTACCCTATTTCCAAATGTGTAATTTCTTTACTTAGAGCCTAGCAGAAATGTAAAATTACAAAGGCATCATGGTATGTCCTTTTTATTATACAGAGGATTCTGGATTTACAGAAGACCTATGGATGCCTCACACATAAAGCCTACGTAGTATGTTGTATGTATAATTTTTTGGCACAGGGTTTGTACATGCCAAAACTTGCTAAGGACAAACATGAATGTAAATATATTTCTGTAATAATATCATCAAGGGAAACACCTTCTTTTAAAGAAGTTAACTGTGTACAAGTATGTAATTTATATGCAGTTTAGTGAGTTATAGCGAGACAAAAATTGTACAAAAACTTTGGAACTTTACAGTTTTGGAAATTGCGGTGTGTCCGCACCGTGGTTTTTGCCACAAAGTGGGCATGAGATTTGTGATTTTTCCTGCAGTGTATTTGCTGCGGGCAAATCGCGGCATTTACATCCCGTGGGTCCCCGGCCTGAATTCTGTTCTGACTTTGGCTCAAAACCTGAATGGAGTTCAGTCACAGAAAATGAAGCTTTTTTCTCTCTTTTCTTTTCTCTTTTTTTTTTTTCATGTGTGAAATAACTTTAAGCTGAAACCACGAGTTGCAGAAAAACTGTATTTTTTGTTATAGATTTTGTTACATTTATGAGATTTTTCAGAAGGGAAAAATGTACTGTAAGTTCTTGCTTTATATTTCCCATTTCTTTTGAATCCACTCTGGTATTTGACTCAAAAATCCCAGTAACATCTGGAATAAAAAACACAACTTTTTTGTATTGTGTAGGTTGAGCCTCTAGGGATTTTCTGGGCTTTTGATACTGTTGTAGCAATGTGATGTGCAGACCAAATTCTGCTGAATACCTTCTGTGAAAACCCAGTGAATAAAACAAACAGTCATACCACCTAATAGCACGTACAAGTGTCCTGATTTATTGTAATTCAGTTCACTGTATATACCATGTTACAGATACGACAACACAATACATTGACCACATTTCAAGGTTATTATTATTATTGTTTATTTATATACAGGTAGCACAATTAATTCCATGGTGCTTTACATTTGGGGGTTACATACAGTACAGAAAATATACAGGCAGATATAATACTAACAGTGACCGACTGGCATGGTGGGGTAGAGGGCCCTGCCCGCGAGGGCTAACAATCTATGGGGGAAGGGGGTAGAGACAGAAGGAGAGGGGGAGACTGTACAGATGGGGGTGCGGTGATAGTGTTATTGGAGGTTGTAGGCCTTCCTGAATAGGGGAGTCTTCAGGGCCTTCTTGAAGCCTGTGATTGTGGGGATCAGTCTTATATGTCTTGGTAAGGAGTTCCAGAGTATGGGCAATGCACGGGAGAAATCTTGGAGGCGGTTGTGTGAGGAGCGGATGAGAGCAGAGCGGAGTAGGAGGTCATTGGAGGATCTGAGGTTACGTGTGGGCAGGTAGTGGGAGATTAGGTCTGAGATATATGGAGGGGACAGGTTGTGAATCGCTTTGTATGTTAACGTTAGTAGCTTGAACTCAATTCGCTGGGCTATGGGTAGCCAGTGGAGGGACTGGCAGAGGGGAGCAGCCGATGAAGATTGGGGGGTGAGGTGAATTAAGCGGGCAGCGCAGTTTAAGGTGGACTGGAGGGGGGCCAGGGTGTTTGCTGGGAGTCCATGGAGAAGGGTGTTGCAATAATCTAAGCGGGAGATTATGAGGGCATGGAAGAGCATCTTAGTGGTTTCAGGGGTGAGGAAGGAGTGGATTAGATGGATGTCTTGAGCTGGAGGCGGCAGGAGGTGTTGAGGGTTTGAACGTGTGACTTGAAGGATAAGTCTGAGTCCAGGGTAACCCCAAGACATTGTGCCTGTGGGACTGGGGAAAGTGGGGTTCCGTTAACTTTGATAGATAGGTCAGGTGGAGGGGCCATACAGGGTGGGGTAAAATGATGAACTCCATTTTCTCCATGTCCAGTAGGTTCAAGGCTGAACAAAATTGAAAAGTAGACAAACCAGGGTCTCTTTCCTGACTCATGAAGTTAGCTAGTTTGACATACAGATACAGTATATGCATTTGATCTTGCACATAATATTACAGTTTAACCCTTCATTACAATGCCCTCTTCTTGTAAATGATATATATATATATATATATATATATATATATATATATATATATATATAATTTATAGAAATAAAAAATGCAATAATCACATAAACACAAAAGCACAATCTGGAATAGGATTTGCGATATTCCCATAAATCATGCATTTAGGTCCTGGAACAAATACATAGGGTTAAAAATAGAAAAGATATTTCTACACCAACTATCCTTGTTGATGCCATGTTCTTCTAACCAATTTATCTCACAGTTCCTTAACCTTATCCACACCTGCCTAGATCTATAGATTACCAACAAGTTCTATAAGTGGCAACAAGTTGCATCTATAATGTGACACACACCCCTTAGGGTCCATTCACACGGAGGAAAATGGTGAGGAATTTGGTGTGGAATTTTCCACGCTGAAAAAAAAGCCTCCCATTGATTTCAATGGCTTCTGCAAGCTTTCTTTTCCACTAGCGGAATTTTCCACTAAAGTGTGTTGTGTAGTCATTAATATTCTAAACCATATTAGTTTAGCCCTAGTACTCTATGAATAGTCATCTAACTAGTCTGCTAACTCTGAAAACTTATCGCACATCTGTATTAGCATTAGATATAGTGATGCAATTTGCAATTTTTACTGACGCTGTATTTACAGCTCTACAATAAGTATGCATCACAATACATTGTCACTACAAACCACAGTCCTATGTTTTGAGTAGCCCATGATGCCACTCTTCAGAGGAGATTCAAATAGGAGATCAACTTGCAATTGGCCACCTTAAATACCTTTTCTTATGATTGGATACATCTGGCTATGAAGTTCAAAGCTCACTGAGGTTACAAAACCAATTTTGTGCTTCAGTAAGTCAGTAAAAAGTAGTTAGGGGAATTCAAATCAATAAAATGATAAGGGTGCCCATACTTTTGCACCGGTCAAATTTTGGTTTAATGCATATTGCACATTTTCTGTTAGTACAATAAACCTCATTTCAATCCTGAAATATTACTGTGTCCATCAGTTATTAGATATATCAAACTGAAATGGCTGCTGCAAACACCAAAATATTTAGAACAAAAAATGATTAAGATTAATAGGGGTGCCCAAACTTTTTCATAGGACTGTATATACTGTCAGGCATCATATACTATAACCCATACATTAAAGTGTCTTACAAATACATCAACCAATTGGAATTAGAAAAAATAGCATCTGGATCTTTAGTCCTATTAGCCACAGGGCTATAATATGAGAAAGGGCTGCATCCATCCTGTTCATAATTGAAATGACCCAATTGTATGCTAGCTCCTAGTTTTGTACATTGACTTATGTTACCTGATGGGAAGTGACATGCTATAGGCCATGTCTTGTCATGCCCAGTTCTTATAGAGCAAGATCCAAAAACACATTCCCTTTCCTTTCTTTGTTCAGTTCACTCAGTTATGGGAATAGATACCATTCCATGATTTAAGATGTAGCTTTTGATTAGGAAACTGAACCTTAGTCATAATATATTATATCAAACTTAATCTTCCACGCGGTGTCCGCACGAGTCATGCGGAGAGAAAAGTAGTTCTGCAAGTTCTTTTCTCTCCACATGACTCGTGCAGACACTGCTTGGATAACACACGTACCCCATTATAGTCTATGGGGTCCATGTGCTTTTATTACTTACTTCTTTTTATTGCGTTCAGAATTCCGTTTGGGGGATGCCTAAACGGACTCCCTGAATGGAATACCGAATGCAAATGTGAACCAGGCCTTACATGATCATTCTCTGGAACAATGTATGAAAATCTCAAAATGTATGTAAAAAAAAAAAAAAAAAAAAAAAAAAAGGTCTTCTTTTATATTTTTTAAATCTTGTATTCCACTTTTCATAGTTCTAAATGATCATGTGTCAAATTGTTCCTTTTCTGGGGCCAGGTAAATGTTATGTCTCTCCATTTTGAATCAAGAGTCAACAAGTGGTGGATTCAATACATTACAATGTTTAATCCCACGCTATAAGCAGTAAACATTGAAATATCTTCAAAGACGATGACAATACTTTCTATGTTTAGTAATCTCCACTTCCGCTTCATTAATATATTAATATATATATGTAGATAGATAGATAGATAGATAGATAGATAGATAGATAGATAGATAGATAGGCTGGGCTTTATCTCTCCCTCCTGTGTCATCACACTACATAGTCCATAGGTCAGCAAAGCACCACACTAAACCAATGTCTTTTCAAGTGCCAGCTCATTCAGACAATCCCATACAAATAAATTTCAGCCTTCTAGAGCTCAGAATTACAAACAATTCAATGCGTTCGGTAAATACAGAATATCGACTCCATTGTCCTCAATCAGAGCAGCAGACAGCATAACTAGGAGAACATAAAATATGGACTCAGTTAATTCACATCGTGGCCACTTGACCTCCTAATCCATCCACCATGAAATATCTACTCAATTGGTCAGACATTTACTCAAATCCATAACTGACACAGGATTTCTAGACCTTATACCTGACTTTATCATACGCTTTCTTGACATCTACTCATTTATTCAGTTACACATAGAAATTCCTTTAAACTTTCACCATAGCAGAAAATGCACATTATATACAAAACGACATTACAAAACAAATATGTGAGTGAGATACAATTCACATAGTCAGCACTGAAACAAATGAGTTTCTTTTACAAACTTGTACATAAGACACTGGTGGACTACAAAATCCCCAATTTCTACCAGTTTGGGGAATCGCTTAACAATATCCAAACACACCTTTCTTAGGCCCGGTTCACATCTGCATTCAGGGATTCCGTTCCCATCTCCACATGAAAAATGCAGAGAGAAAAGTTTTGCAAGCAGCACTTTCCTCTCTGCATTTTTCATGCAGAAACCGGGCGGAAAACACACGGACCCCATTACAGTCTATGGGGTCCACGGGTTTCCTTAAGGTAACCGTTTTTTTATGCATATTAGTTTTAAGCGGAAACACAGGCCTTATTACATTCACCAATCTCAACTGCCTCTGAAACCTTCAATCCAGTGGCGTAACTAGGAATGGCGGGGCCCCGTGGCGAACTTTTGACATGGGGCCCCCCCTCCCCAAACCGATGCCGAAGACCTCGACTGACCCCCTCCTCCGCACTCTATTATGTCCCTTAGTAAGCCCTGCACACAGTATTATCCCCAATAGTGTCCCCTGCACACACAGTATTAACCCCTATAGTGTCCCCTGCACACACAGTATTAACCCCTATAGTGTCCCCTGCACACACAGTATTAACCCCTATAGTGTCCCCTGCACACACAGTATTAACCCCTATAGTGTCCAATGCACACAGTATTATCCCCCATAGTGTCCCCTGCACACACAGTATTATTAACCCCTATAGTGTCCCCTGCACACACAGTATTATTAACCCCTATAGTGTCCAATGCACACACAGTATTATTAACCCCTATAGTGCCCCTGCACACACAGTATTATTCCCCATATGTCCCACTGTGGACACCTATAAACATTTATTATACTCTGGGGTCTGAAAAGACCCCAGAGTATAATAATCGGAGACCCGGGGGATTAAAACCATTAAAAGACAGAGACAGTTGCTTACCTGTTCCTGTCGGCTGTCCTGTCCGCTCTTGTCCAGCTTTAATGACGTCAGACGTCACATGACCCGGGAAGCTGGCCTGGGTCATGTGACGTCAGAGACGTCAGACACAAATGACGGAGGCCTGGCAGGATCGCGGAGAGGTAAGTAACACTGTTTTTTATGTTACCTTACCCCTCCCGGTGCGCCGATCATTATACTCAGGGGTCTGCAAAGACCCCCGAGTATAATGATAGCCTCTGTGGGCCCCGCAGTATCACTTGCCGATCCCGGCCCAGCCAGGATCGGCAAGTGAATGGGGCCCGTAACGGACTTTTAAAAAAAAACAAAAAAAAACGCAGCGGTAGCGGCTGTCACCGAGCCCCCTAATGGCCCGGGCCCTGTGGCTGCTGCTACTGCTGCTACCACGGTAGTTACGCCCCTGCTTCAATCATTTACTAACTTGTTTAAACATTTTGCTATCTGAAATCCATTCTCTTTGATCTCTGAAAGTCACTGTACTTTCCAACATACAGACACCCTCTAAAAACTACCTAAAGCAAACGCCTACAGTTTCAGATAAGCTGCTTTTTTTTGCAAATTTTGCTTCGGTCGAGAGTGGCTTAAACTGAAATGGGAAATACATTGGACATACTTACACTTCGCCCATCTGCTCAATCCACTCTCTGCTTTGGCTCAAAAAAACACAGCACAACCTGCAAAAAAACCCCTGCTTTTCTCCAATGGTGGGGTCTTAGCCTAAGGGTACATTCACACTGTGTTTTAGCAGATATGTTTAACGAATGCAAACAGATGGCCTTCCAGAGTCCATCTGTCCACTATGTTTTTTTAATGTCGGACACAGAATGTAAATAAACAGACAGAAATGGATCCATTTTTTTTAACATTGACTCTATGTAAATCTGCAGCACGTCTCTTTGCTCTGGGAGTTTTATTTGTAGTATCTATATGCAGTTTGTATAACCTGCTGTCATGAGGTCGGGGGCCAACATGGAGTAAACCACGTGGTAGTGGAAAAAACACTGCATTTTACAATCACATCACAGTGCACTGAATTCAAAAGAATCCCCTCCTCACTTTTTTGTAAAATACATGCAGCGGACACACTGCGATTTCCAAAAACATTGCGGTTTAGAAAATTGCAGCATGTCAATTAAGAAACGCTGGCGGTTTTCCATAGGTATAATTGTAGCAGGAAGTCCACAGAGGAAACCTCTGCAGATGTGAAGAGTGCTGCGGGAAGAACGAAGATGCGTTGCTGCCGTGGTTTATTCTTATGGTAGAGTTGGAAGGGACCTCAAGGGCCATCGGGTCCAACCCCCTTCGAGTGCAGGTTTTCCTAAATCATCCCAGCATATGTTTATCCAGATTCCGTTTGAAGATTTCCATTGATGGAGCGCCCACCACCTCCCGTGGCAGCCTATTCCACTCTCTCACTACCCTCACTGTCAGAAAGTTTTTCCTAATGTCTAATCTGTATCTCTTTTCCTTTAGTTTCATCCTATTGCTTCTTGTACTTCCTTGTGCTAATGAGAATAGGGTAGATCCCTCTGCACTGTGACTACGTTTCAGATATTTGTAGACTGCTATTAAATCTCCCCTCAGCCTTCTCTTCTGCAAACTAAACAATCCCAGTTCTTTTAGCCGCTCCTCATAGGACATGGTTTGCAGACCTTCCACCATTTTGGTTGCTCTTCTCTGGACTTGCTCCAATATATCGATGTCTTTCTTGAATTGAGGCGCCCAGAACTGTACACAGTATTCCAGGTGTGGTCTGACCAGGGAAGAGTACAGCGGAATAATGACCTCTCTTGATCTAGATTCAATGCTTGTCTTAATACATCCCAGAATTTTATTAGCCTTTTTTGCAGCAGCACCGCACTGTTGGCTCATGTTGAATTTGTGATCTACTATTATGCCCAAGTCCTTTTTCCCTATGCTATCACTTAGTTCTATTCCTCCCATACTATATATGTTTTTTACATTTCTGTTACCCAGATGTAGAACTTTGCATTTGTCCCTGTTAAATACCATTTTGTTCGCCTCAGCCCATTGTTCCAGTGTGTCTAAGTCCTTTTGAATACACTCTCTCTCCTCTCTACTGTTGGCTATTCCTCCTATCTTCGTATCATCTGCAAACTTTATGAGTTCCCCAATAATTCCATCGTCCAGATCATTTATAAAGATATTAAAAAGTACTGGGCCCAGAACAGAGCCCTGCGGCACCCCGCTTTTGACTTTCTTCCAGTTCGATGTGTAGCCATTTAGTATTACTCGTTGTGCCCGATCATTAAGCCAGTTGTGAATCCACCTAACTGATTTTTTGTCAAAGCCATACTTAATCATTTTTTCAATAAGAAGGTTATGTGATACTTTATCAAATGCCTTACTGAAGTCAAGATATACTATGTCCACGGCATTCCCTTGGTCCAACCATTCAGTGATTTTGTTGTAGAAGGAACGCAACGCTTTTTTGCTGCAACTACACGCTCTTTATATGGCGTCCCAGTGAGCTGCTGAGATGCTGGAACAATCACAGGCACAGCACAAGGAATGAGTTTAGCGGCAGGACAGCTTAGGAGCTGCCAAAACGCCGGAGCATGCAAACCACCGACAGCAGCAATTTGCTGAATATAGGCAGATCATTGACGCCAACAACCCGCAGACGAAGTTACGGGCAGAGGCACAATAGTAGCATCTATATACCTGTACACGGCATAAACTATTACATACAGTGGTCCCTTGACGTTCGCTGGTCCGACCTTCGCGGAAGGGCTATACCAAGGGTTTTAATATTAATATTAATGGAAGGATACTCCATTGTTTTTTTGAACACCACGGATTTTCATGCGGCCGCTCAGCAATATCATCAGAAAAGTTTTGTGTATCTTCTTCAATGGTGATTACCCATATCATTTCATATACTGTACTGTATGTAGACTATTTTGTATATGAACAGTATTGCAGGACATCCCCTAACATGGGACCCCATGAGCCCCCTATATTCTGCTGAACTGGACTGTGCCGCCTACAACCAGTTATTATATATCACTAATCTCTATATAACAATCAGGTTCTCACATCAAAGTATGATGTTTATACAGATATTATGTGTACAAAAATCCCATGTACATTACTATTATTAATACAATACCACGGTATTATTATTTATACACTATGTTAAATAAGACTTTGGTACAGCTCTGTACTGCATTACTGCGACTAAATGTGAACAACACCTATTAAAAATATATATATTATATGAGCTGTGTATTAGATGTGATTTCTGTATACAATGTCTCAATTGATGTTTCCAAGCAAGATTTTAAAAAAAGACAAAAATTGAATAATTTACAGGGAAATGCTTTATAATATCGGTATTATTCTGTAACTTTAAGAAACTTTGCATATTGGATGGACAAACGCCGGAGCTCTGACCTGCTCATCTTAATATCATTGCAATGGAAAGGAAAATAATCCTAGCACATTGTGATGAATTTTCCATCTGTATCTCCTACTTGGCCACAGGAAAATGAAGCTTTCTGCATGTCTTATGCTGGCTTTGTTTTTTTGGTTATGTACATTCATGTCGTTTACAATGCAAATTACCTCGCTTACTTTAGAAAGCTAATATGCATATTTATTTTCCCTGGAGGAGCATTGCATGACCTGTAAGACACTTTACACCTACATGACTTTCTTTCCAATGAGAAGGTTGAAGCAAAGGCCAGAACCAACTTTTGTTGTTTTTCTGTGCGGCACACCTCCACATTTTTACACCATCTCAGACTTTCTATTCTTTTATTCCCACGTACAAGTCATACTGCGACAGCAAATCTTATTTTGGTAATTTTGTATATAATGTATTACATGACTCTTGGCAGTATTACCCCTCGTTCACATCTGCGCTTGGTAATCCATTCGGTGAGTCCGCATAAGGACCCACTGAACGGACTACTGAACGCATTTGCAAGTGCTGTACAGTAAAAGCACATGGATCCCCATAGACTATAATGGAGTCCGTGTGCTTGCCGCAAGATCTCCGCATGACTCATGTAGAGAGGAAAGTAGATTGTGAAGTACTTTCCTCTCCGCATGTTCCCTGCAGAGATCTCGTGGCAAACACACGGACCCCATTATAGTCTATGGGGATCCGTGTGCTTTCACTGCATAGTGCTTGCAAATATATTTGGTATTCCGTTTCGGGGGGTCCCGATGCGGACTCCCCCGAACGGAATACAAACGCAGATGTGAACGAGGGTTTACACAGCCAAAGCCTACCTGCCGGAGTCAGGAGATGCTCTGACAAATTAACCCCTAGGATGCCATGATTAATAGCAATAACTGATCTAGAGGGTCCGGAGCAGGATTTTTACCCCCCTCCCCATGTCACCCCTCTGATCCCCTGCGATGAGATTGTGAGGGGCTACCATTATAGCCAGGAGCAACAACTGCCTGACTGCTGCTCTCTATAACACATAAGAAGCCTATGTGGGATGTACTGCAATACAATACATTATGCTCGGGATGAGAACCCCCAGGTAAAAACTTAAAAAAAAAAAAAACAACAAAAAGTTAAAAATAAAGAATAATAGAAAGTTTAAAAAAAACAAAACACCTTTACATCAAAAAGTGAAATTGTATTTGTAAAAACAGTAAAACATGATAAAATCAGTATGCATATGGTATCGTGTAGTAATCATAATGACCCGCTGGACAAAGTTGCCATGTCATTTTTTAAGAAGAATGAACAAAATGCAAATAAATTATGATGGAATTAATAAAAAAATTAACATTAATAAAAGCTAATTAAAATGGTGTAAAAAGAAAGTACAACTCGTCACACAAAGAATAAGTCCTCACATAAACCTTGTTGACAGACAAATAAAAAATGTTATGAATTTGGAAAGTGGGAAAGGAAAATATGAAAAACGTCAGCAAGCATAGAAATCACCCTCTGTCCTTTACCTCTTACCCTTCATTCACATCTGTATTTGGTATTCCATTTGGGGAGTCCGTATGGGGACCCCTCGAACGGAATACCAAACGCAACTGCAAGAGGTGTGCAGTGAAAGCACACGGACCCCATAGACTATAATGGGGTCTGTGTGCATTCACTGGCACACCGCTTGCAGTTGTTTTCGGTATTCCGTTCGGGGGGTCCCCTTATAAAGAATCTGTCTCAATCCTCATTTGTGTGTTTTAGTATATACAGAAGGGCTGGGCTAGTTTGGCAAGAAGTAAATCTCGAATTTTTTTTTTCAACCCCAGGATTTGATTCTTGATTTTCTTATTTTGAAAAATAAAAAAATAAAAAATTAGTTGCCATTCTGTGTACTGAGCTGTGTAAGGTGTTTTTGTTTTGTTTTTCTTTGTAGAAGAAGTTTTAAATTATACCATTGTGGGGATGTTCATTATTTTGATCACAAATGCAGATTTGGCTAATGGAGGGAGGTTGTTGGCAGTTCTATAAGCATTTAATGCTCGTGATCAGAGAGAACTGTGCTCGAGGGAGTACAGCCGGATCTTTGTAGCAGTCGCTCTGCTTCTGAGTAAGGGTAAGTTCACACAGGATTTTTTGGTGAGGATTTTGAGGCCATATCCACCTCAAAAACCTGACCAAAAAGACGTCTCCCATTTAAATCAATGGGAGCCGGTCAGTTCTTTTTTCCACGAGCCGTTTCTTTCGAATCCTGGAAAAAGAAGCGAGATGTGTAAAGTCTGGGTGAAGGGGCCCTTACCCGTGGACCCAATAGCCCATAATGGGTCCGCCGGCTTGCAGGAATTTTACCTCCCTGCGTTTTTCAAGTGGAATAAGGGATGTATTCCCCAAATGGTAAACAAGTGCAGATGTGAATCCAGCCTTAGGCACTCTGTGGACAGTTCTCTGTATTGCAAAATAGACAAAATTAGTTTATTGGCAAAGAAAGGGTTAACTGTCCCGTGTCCATACTGCTGCAGCAATCACAGGCTCACAATACACTACAGATATTCTCTCTCCCTCCCTCTATCCCTTAGTTTCACTATCTCTACAATGTCTCTTCTTCCTGTTTACAGCATCTTTTATTCTGCGCCCGTGACCTCTGCACTGAAAGGTGTCACCTGGCAGCTGAGAGGCTGTCAATGTGATGTCAGGGCGGCCCACACGTCTATCTCCTCTGTATTTGCACTGGAAAATGCATGTTGCTATTTTAGTTTTCCGAGACAAATTTCAAAGTATTTGGTTTCTGTAAAAACCAAACTATTTGGAATATTCAGGTCAAACCCAACTCCAAACAAATCAGTTTACCCATCTCTAGCTTAAACATGAATAACTTCATTTACGTAGATGCAGAACTCTAACTTAGGGAACAATGTCAATTTATAGAGAAATTCACAATAATAATAATTAAAAATTAGGTAACAGCCTTGAGTTGGAGATTTAGGGTGTGTTCACACATCTGCACTGACTCTCTCTTTGTTTTCAATTGCGACTGGAGATCGAAGCAGATGATGAAAAAATAAGTGCTCTCCTCCATCTTGCCGAGGATTCTGTCTGAGACCTTGATCAGCTAATGAAAACCACAGCATAAAGCCAAATCTCTGCTTTGTCTTTCTGCAGGGGGCGCCAGAGGGGAAGATAATATAGAGGAAGCTGAGGAGTCTGCTAGTGGTAAACCTGGCTTCTCTGCTGCCTGAGGCGAACTACAGAAAGGCACTCCCTCCAAAAAATATCTGAGTTTAGACATTACTAGTTTCACAAAATATGGGACAATAAGCTATAAAAACCCATGACTGCTCAACATTTTGTGACTGGAAGTTGCGAACGCAGCACACTATGTGTCACAATGTGGCTCACCAATATTAGTGAAGGAGTCGCAGGGTTACCTGGCTATCTTTGATGGTATGACGGCCCCCACCCAAAAAAAAAGTTTACGACACTGCTCTGATCACCTCATGGCAGGTGCGACCCTGAATCTCCCACAATACCTTTTAATTTTCAGCTATGTGAACAGCCTCTTATATAGAAAGTTAGGGGAATAAAGAAAATCTTTGCTCCACTTGCCTATGGTATCTACAATTCTGACAACACAGATGTCATTATGTTTTGTCATCACCGAAAATAAATCCAGCCAATGGCAGACCACGAGTCACAGATGGCAGGAAAGAAGGTGAAGGGACTTCAACAGATGGTCTACACTTACTCAAGTGATAGATCTGTCCATCAGCGAGGCCAAAAAGACCCATAAAATGAATTGTGTTTCTGGTCTCAGCCTTAAATGGATGATGTCTGGAGGGAAACACACTTATAAAGGGGTGGGGGGTGGGTGGGTGCTATGGGCAATTACAGTAGCCAGACTCTAGAGGACTGGAGATCATGTACTACATCTAATGAGTTTTGCATATATGATGCAATAAAGGAGAAAAGGATTTGTCCATTGTGTAATAAAATTATAAAAACCCAACCCAAAAGTGTAACACAAGCCAAAGCGGGAATTGCTTTAAGTAAATTATGATTCTTTCTTATAATGAATCTGCCAGCTCACACTTCCGCCTGCTGAAACAGTGTTTACCCATGGACATCCACGGAACCAGTGGCATAACTAACGTCTTGTGGGCCCCGATGCAGTCTTTTGTCCGGGGCCCCCTACCTCATCCCTACAGTGAATTCTTGATAGTGATGGTTACTGGTGATAAGGAGTTTTATCACCCTTAGTGTGGTTAGGGTAATCTGTAGGTCTCCTTGGTTTATGGGCCAGATGGAAGCTGCAATCTCAATACTGATTCCAGTGCTTAAGGGCCCCCAAAGGCTTCTGGGCCCCAGTGAGACTGCACCATCTGCCCCCCTCAAAATATGCCCCTACATCGATCCCATAGACTATAATGAGGTCTGCTGGGTGTCCAGCAAGTTTCTGCCGGCTTTATACGGAAACTGGTGGAGAGGACGACACCATGCAGGACTTTTCTCTCTTGCACAGAGAATCTAATGTGGATGTGAACGAAGCCTCAAAGTGCTATATGATATATAGGTGATATATAGGTTAACTAAGCACAGCGATACCTGTTCTGTGTAATTTAATAATTGCAATACTGAGACAAAATGACTTTTATTATTTATATAAATGAGATTCTTAGAAAATCAGGGTGTGTTTTCCTGGGGCTGAGCACCATTAACCACCCAGTTTCCCTGGCTCCGATCACTAATGATTATGTAAACTCGCGTTCAGATATCCAAGTCTCGGGGCGTTCACACTTATGCCCGGGTTCACACTAGGTTATGTGTTCTATCCGCACATTATAGTCTATGGGGTCCATGCGCTTTAACTGCACAGCGCTTGCAGTTGCGCTTGTATTCCGTCCGGGGGGGTCCTCATGCGGACTCCTTCTGGACGGAACACATAAGCTTGTGTGAACCGACCCTTACGCTGATCTCCGTCCGCCGTAATTCTGCCAAAATTGCAGGAAAAACTGCTTGGAGACGGCTTGCATACAGTCAGTTTAAAAACCCATTCATTTCAATAGGTTTTTAAAGTAAACCGCCAGTGTCCATATGTGGCCTCTCCGCTGTGAAACTGCTTTTTGTTTTGCATGGACACAAAGTCAGACAAGCAGATAGCGGCTAATATGTCCACAACATGAATGGCAGATCTATCATGTACTTTGTGGATTGGGCCCTGCTGCAGCAGCCTCATAGTAGTGGGGGGCTGCAGCACAGTGCACTGCCACAAAGGGGTCTCCTCCTCAGCACCAGCAGGTTGTGTCAGGTAAGGTCCATTACAAGGGGATATATTCCAGACAAGCAGTTCTTCTCTTTGTCTATGCTCACGCACGTGTTAGGTCTGTATACTAGCTCCAGCATGTTGTATACCTGTCACTGGGCTGAGGAGGGGGCGCTCATACTGTCTCTGTCATAGCAATGAGCTGTCTCTGGGGCCTGCAGTTCACCCGCTGGCCTGAAGAGGCGCTCACTGCATCTGCAATGTAACTAAGCGGCTTAGCAGGGAGGAAGCTGAGACAGATGAGAGATACAGAGAGGACGCTGACAATTGTATAAGGACGGAGGTAAGGACATGGCAAGATGTCGTGTATGTAATGTATAGGATGTATATTGCCGGACACTTGACTGCAGATGTATGGCCTGAGGTAATAGATGCGACATTGTCTGTGCTGGGATTGAGATGGGCTCCATTGTCTGTGCTGGGATTGACATGGGCTCCATTGTCTGTGGCGGGGGTAGCGGCTCCCCTCGTCCTCTGTCTGTCAGGCTCGTCGTGTCCTCTGCCCAGCAGGCTGCATTGCGTTCACTCTATGTGTTATATGGCCATATTTCTTCTATCTGCAGCCGCTGACGTCTGTGTAATGTGGTAAATCTGAGGCCACAGCAGTCCTTATAGATGGAATATACTGGATTATCTTCTCCATGTCCCTCCTGCAGATCACTATGTATCCTACAGACAGCACATACATTGGGAGGTCCATTGTTACAGGATGCAATGAGATCTTACAGTGCATAGTGTCTGAGGGTTTATTAGCTCTTATACATAGCACCGCACTGTGCTGACCATAGGACATAGTGATATTCATATACTATACATATATACTCATCCATCTTCCTAGTATTAACTCCTATATATGACCATTATGTGCTGACCATAGGAAATATTCATATATACTCATACATCTTCCCAGTATTAGCTCCTATATGGGACTGTACTGTGCTGACCATAGGACATAGTGATATTCATATACTGTATACTCATTCATCTTCCCAGGACCATACTTTACTGACCATAGGAAACAGTCATATATACTCATCCATCTCCCCAGTATTAGCTCCTATATAGGACTGTACTGTGCTGGAGATAGGAAATATTCATATATATACTCATCCATCTTCCCAGGACCATAGTGTACTGACAATAGGAAACAGCCATATATACTCATCCATCTTCCCAGTATTAGCTCCTATATAGGACTGTGCTGAACATAGGAAATATACATATATACTCATCCATCTTCCTAGTATTAACTCCTATATAGAACCGTTATGTGCTGACCATAGGAAATATTCATATATACCTATCCATCTTCCCAGTATTAACTCCTATATAGGTCCGTACTGTGCTGGTCATAGGAAATATTCATATATACTCAATCATCTTCCTAATATTATCTCTTAT
The DNA here is from genome assembly GCF_031893055.1 of Leptodactylus fuscus. Classification (NCBI taxonomy): domain Eukaryota; kingdom Metazoa; phylum Chordata; class Amphibia; order Anura; family Leptodactylidae; genus Leptodactylus; species Leptodactylus fuscus. The sequence continues at coordinate 223,011,927 of NC_134266.1, forward strand.
ATAGCATTTTACCCGCGGTGTTTCTGGCCACTGGGATCCCAGCCTGAGGCTGGGGCGTTTTACAGTCCGTGCAAAGTGGAGGGGATTTTTACTAATTCCTTCCCCACATTGCAGGAAAACATGCGCAGCAGAAACGCTGTGATTTCCAAAACCGTTGTGGTTTTGGAAATTACAGCATGTCAAGTATACTTAGCTTAGCATAGCAGGCCACAGATTGTGTTTTTTCCCACAGCAATTTTCACATAAAGTTTGCAGAGGAAACCTGGTTACACTATACCTGTAGGGAAACCACCAATATTTGCATAGGTATAATTGACATGTTGCAATTTCCAAAACCGTGACCGTTTTAGAAATCGTAGCATGTCCACTGTGCATATTATTTCACAATACTGTGAAACATAGCATTTGTTAGCAGGAAAAATGCTGCGTTTATGCAACGTGGGGACTTAGCCTTTTTTTCACCCAAAAAAAAGAAATGCTGCAGAGCATATCAATTTTATGTGTGGAAATGCTTGCGTTTTCACTAAAGATTTAATAAGGGGGAAGAAAAGAAAATAAGGGGGAAGAGAAAAATACAATGAAAAAGGTTGCAGAAAAAAAAAACGCTGAGGTTCCACAAGTCGCAGCTAAAAAAACAAACAAAACACATTAAGGGTGCATGCACACTGAGTAACGCCGGGCGTGTATGAGAGCCGTACACGCCGGCATTACAGCAGACTGCCGAACACTTCCCATTCACTTCAATGGGAGCGCTCGTAACAGCGGCGTTTACGAGCGCTCCCATTGAAGTGAATGGGAAGTGCTCGGCAGCCCTGCTGTAACGCCGGCGTGTACGGCTCTCATACACGCCCGGCGTTACGTAGTGTGCATGCACCCTAAGGGAACCTTCACACGGAGTAAACGCACGTGTATTTTTGCAAAATACACATGTAAAAATAAGACTCCCATTGACTTCAATGATATTTTACAGGTGTATTTTTAGTACGTATTTTTACACGTGTAAAAAATATAATTGAAGTCAATAGCAGTCTTATTTTTACACGTGTATTTTTCCATGTGTATTTTGCAAAAATACACGCGCGTTTACTCCGTGTGAAGGCTCCCTAAGGTTTTTTCTGCATTTTTTCTGCTATTTTTATTCCCCTATTCACTATATGGGAAAAACAATTGTGATTCCACAGCTAAATTGAACATGTTATGATTTTCAAAAAACGCAGATGTGTGAATGAGCTTAGCCTTTTTTTCTTGCTGCGTTTTTGCATGAGCCAAAAATACTGTGTTTCCACAATGTGGTGCCATAGCCTTAATTCCCACGGAGTAACGTGCCGCTCATTTAGACACGTAAACACGTGTCAGAGCGAGGCGCTTTAAAACAGGTCCCATTGACTTCAATGGGTACCGATTTACGCGCGCTACACATTGAAATCAATGGGAGGCTTTATAACTAGAGATGAGCGAACACTAAAATGTTCGAGGTTCGAAATTCGATTCGAACAGCCGCTCACTGTTCGAGTGTTCGAATGGGTTTCGAACCCCATTATAGTCTATGGGGAACATAAACTCGTTAAGGGGGAAACCCAAATTCGTGTCTGGAGGGTCACCAAGTCCACTATGACACCCCAGGAAATGATACCAACACCCTGGAATGACACTGGGACAGCAGGGGAAGCATGTCTGGGGGCATAAAAGTCACTTTATTTCATGGAAATCCCTGTCAGTTTGCGATTTTCGCAAGCTAACTTTTCCCCATAGAAATGCATTGGCCAGTGCTGATTGGCCAGAGTACGGAACTCGACCAATCAGCGCTGGCTCTGCTGGAGGAGGCGGAGTCTAAGATAGCTCCACACCAGTCTCCATTCAGGTCCGACCTTAGACTCCGCCTCCTCCGGCAGAGCCAGCGCTGATTGGCCGAAGGCTGGCCAATGCATTCCTATGCGAATGCAGACTTAGCAGTGCTGAGTCAGTTTTGCTCAACTACACATCTGATGCACACTCGGCACTGCTACATCAGATGTAGCAATCTGATGTAGCAGAGCCGAGGGTGCACTAGAACCCCTGTGCAAACTCAGTTCACGCTAATAGAATGCATTGGCCAGCGCTGATTGGCCAATGCATTCTATTAGCCCGATGAAGTAGAGCTGAATGTGTGTGCTAAGCACACACATTCAGCACTGCTTCATCAAGCCAATACAATGCATTAGCCAGTGCTGATTGGCCAGAGTACGGAATTCGGCCAATCAGCGCTGGCCAATGCATTCTATTAGCCCGATGAAGTAGAGCTGAATGTGTGTGCTAAGCACACACATTCAGCACTGCTTCATCAAGCCAATACAATGCATTAGCCAGTGCTGATTGGCCAGAGTACGGAATTCGGCCAATCAGCGCTGGCTCTGCTGGAGGAGGCGGAGTCTAAGGTCGGACCTGAATGGAGACTGGTGTGGAGCGATCTTAGACTCCGCCTCCTCCAGCAGAGCCAGCGCTGATTGGCCGAATTCCGTACTCTGGCCAATCAGCACTGGCTAATGCATTGTATTGGCGTGATGAAGCAGTGCTGAATGTGTGTGCTTAGCACACACATTCAGCTCTACTTCATCGGGCTAATAGAATGCATTGGCCAGCGCTGATTGGCCGAATTCCGTACTCTGGCCAATCAGTGCTGGCCAATGCATTCTATTAGCTTGATGAAGCAGAGTGTGCACAAGGGTTCAAGCGCACCCTCGGCTCTGATGTAGCAGAGCCGAGGCTGCACAAGGGTTCAAGCGCACCCTCGGCTCTGATGTAGGAGAGCCGAGGGTGCACTTGAACCCTTGTGCAGCCTCGGCTCTGCTACATCAGAGCCGAGGGTGCGCTTGAACCCTTGTGCACACTCTGCTTCATCAAGCTAATAGAATGCATTGGCCAGCACTGATTGGCCAGAGTACGGAATTCGGCCAATCAGCGCTGGCCAATGCATCCCTATGGGAAAAAGTTTATCTCACAAAAATCACAATTACACACCCGATAGAGCCCCAAAAAGTTATTTTTAATAACATTCCCCCCTAAATAAAGGTTATCCCTAGCTATCCCTGCCTGTACAGCTATCCCTGTCTCATAGTCACAAAGTTCACATTCTCATATGACCCGGATTTGAAATCCACTATTCGTCTAAAATGGAGGTCACCTGATTTCGGCAGCCAATGACTTTTTCCAATTTTTTTCAATGCCCCCAGTGTCGTAGTTCCTGTCCCACCTCCCCTGCGCTGTTATTGGTGCAAAAAAGGCGCCAGGGAAGGTGGGAGGGGAATCGAATTTTGGCGCACTTTACCACGTGGTGTTCGATTCGATTCGAACATGGCGAACACCCTGATATCCGATCGAACATGTGTTCGATAGAACACTGTTCGCTCATCTCTATTTATAACCCATGGGAGTGATGTATTCGAAACTCTAGTTTCGAATACTATTCGCTCATCTCTAGAAACCATTTATTGTCAAACTTCTGTGTTTTTTCTTTTTAAATCATAATGACAACCAAAAACATCAAAATGACCCTGTTCACAAGTTCACATACCTGGTGATTTTGGCCTGATCACAAAGGGGTTTGAATGGCTACTGAAGGTAACATTGTCACCTGTGTGTTTGTGAGAGTGTGTGTGTATATATAAAAGCTGAGTGAGTTTCTAGGATCCAGACAGACTGTTGCATCTTTCCTCCAGGCACTGATGGTTCTGGATTGTGGCAAAAGAATTGTCCATGGATCTTCAAGAAAAGGTAGTTGAACTGTATAAGGGTGAATTCACACTACGTAAACGCCAGCTTATTCTGAACGTAAAACACGTTCAGAATTTGTGGCGTATAAAGCAGTTCCCATTCATTTCTATGGGAGCGCTCCCCATAGAAATGAATGGGCTGCTTTTTTCACTACGAGCACGCCCATTGAAGTGAATGGGATGTGCTTGCGTGTACGGCTAGCTCTGCTCCTTCAGTGCTGTACACGCAAGCACTCCCCATTCACTTCAATGGGAGTGCTCGTAGTGAAAAAAGCAGCCCATTCATTTCTATGGGGAGCGCTCGTAGTGAAAAAAGCAGCCCATTCATTTCTATGGGGAGCGCTTGTATGCCGGCTCCCATAGAAATGAATGGGAACTGCTTTATACGCCGCTGATTCTGAACGTGTCTTACGTTCAGAATAAGCTGGCGTTTACGTAGTGTGAATTCACCCTAAAACAGGAAAGGGATACAAAAAGATCTCCAAGGAATTGCTAATACCAATCAGCAGTGTTCAGACTGTGATTAACAAATGGAAACTCAGGGGCTCTGTATAAACCAAACCGCGGTCAGGTAGACCGACCAGAATCTCATCCACAACTGCCTGGAAAATTGTTCAGGATGCAAAGAAAATCCCAGACATAATATCAGCTGAAATACAGGACTCTCTGAATACTATTGGTGTGGCTGTTTCAAGATGCACAATAAGGAGGCACTTGATTATATTAAAGGGGTTGGCCACTTTCAGACCAATATTGACAAACACATGTACAATAAAAAGATATATAATCTTCCAATATACTTTCTGTATCTATTCCTCACGGTTTTCTAGATCTCTGCTTGCTGTTATTCATTCTGTTAATTCTAGAGGATAAAAGTCTAACCATGGTCATGTGATTTACGGTCCATGGTCATGTGACTAGACATCAGTATTGTCATCTATATGCCACCTTCTGAATAATTATCAGGATTCAGCAGTCATTGTGATATTAAAAACTTAGTCGTACTCTGTTATAGTCCTGGGCAACTAGTTCAGTGTCAGCACGTGCTATTTTGGTGGGTGTGGTGCATGGGTGTGGTAGAAATACTACTATATGTGCACAATACTCTATCCAATTTTTGTAATACGCCTTTGCCTTTACACTATCTGTTGGCAGTGGGTGTAGTCTTCTACATATATTAAGTTGGGAGTTTTTATTGGTTAGATGCCTTCAAGTAGTAATTTTCATTCTTATTTATTTTTGGTGAAGGGTCTTGTATATAGGTCTAGCTACCTACTATTATTTGTTGCGATCTAATTCCCGATAATTGAGGAGTACACACACACACACACACATGCAACAAAAAAAAATATTTTTTTTTTTATTTGTGATGTATACATCATATACCTTTAGCTGGGACATTCTATGTTAGTGCATACCAATAAATATTAGTTTTATCTATTTTGTCATCAATTTTTTTTTTTTTTTGGATTAGTCAGTCTTTGTTCCCTTGGGATTCCTTATGTTATAATTAACCCTTCGTCTTTTTGGAAGGGTTATGTCACCAGCTGGACAACAAACACAATAACACACAGGAGCGGTCAATGGAGTTTTCGCTCAGCCAACCAATCATTTATTGAAATCTGATCAACCAATCGCATTCATATATAATAAATAAATACAAATATATAATCTTCTATAGGATCTAGCCAGCGGGATGAGTAGTAAGCCTATGTAGATATATATAGCTTGGTATGTACCTTTTTGTATTTCAGATCACAAGCTCAGATTTGTGGAACTTGGATAAGGTTATTCACATAGTCTAGCCAGTATGTCTTATCTTTTTATAATAAGTGGAATTACCACTGAATCTAAGACAGAAGCAAATCATGTTAAATTTTATATAAATCAATAGAATACCAATCAATGTAGGCTCATTTCTATAACCTAGTTAACCAGCTGCAAAGTCCTATAACAAGCAAAATAGGATGGGATTTGAGCAAAAGAAATCCTGCTGTGCAGGATATGGCATAAATGTCCTATAGATACGGTCGCACCTCTGTAGTCCACATTTATCTTGCGCACTGGGGTCTCCGTCCTCCGTCTTGTGGTTACACTGAGTAGAGAGTATGTTGAGCAGGTGTAACTGTCTCCATTCACTTCTATAGGACTTCAGAGGATAGCTCAGATTAGCCCTTCCCCTTGGTCCCACATCTATAGGTTATATATGGTTTATCGTATGTATATAGTGTTGAAGTCTCAGATTTGAATATGCCTTATTAGTGTAGTGAATGGCACTGCCTGCAGCTAATACTACTGTATACTGTATTTGCAGTTGTATTTCCAGCAATGCAGCAGGTGTTCCTCTGTGTGGTCTATTTACTATGAAATCCATCCCATTGTCTGGTATGCTTTTATCATCAGTCAGAGTATATATGGAAACCCTTAGTCAGGCTATAAACGGGGCATTATGTAAATATATACATCCAAACAGGAATATCAAGACAATCAGCTGCATCAGCCGATACACAAGATAAAGTAGGTTTAGACTTGCTGGTGGTTTTCTTCAGAGGCATGTGGCTCATTTTGATAAAAAAAAAAACTTCTCATGTGTATGTGGCTGTACCGTGGTAATACAAGGCCCCCAAAAGAATTTTTATTGAAAAAGGCCCAAAGAATAGCTTTCTGATTTCCCAATAAAGGTTTCTTTGTGCAGATACAGATTAATACTTCATGCACACAATATGCATTGTCAGGGATCGAAGCATGTCATAATGTGCCTTACAACAAATTTCCTATTCCTGTCTGTTTTATGGCCAGGGCTCACTGGAGTAAATGAATGAGTCCGTGGCAGCATAGGCGCAACACGGATATCCTCCATCTGCAGTCTGTGTCGTTGAACCACAGACCAAGCACAGGCACTGTCCTAATACAGATAATCTGTCTTTTGGTGTTTCACTTCCTACTATTAACTATAGCACTGCGTAAGTCCTATCTATGTATCTGCAGTATGTGGTTGTATTGTATATCGGCAGTATTGATGCATGTGGAATTTCTCGGCGGCATCTATCAATCTTCAGCATCTGGCAACTGTATCTCAGTTTTTGGAATCAATCTACAGTGTCTGTCCTCTTTCTATCTGTTATATTTTCACTTTCTATATCCGTCTGCAGTATTGGTTTATGTATCTACAGTATCTATCTGTATATGAGGTTTGTCTATGGTATCCTTTTGCAATGTCTATGAAATCTATCTACGGTATCTATCCATCTATTGTATCTATGTACAGTATATATTGGTGGTATTTATCAGTCTATGGTTTCTGTTTATCTATACTATCTGTCTATTGTACCTAGTATCTATCTGTCCATCTACTAAAACACTTTGTTGTGGCCTTTTGCTCATTATTTCTTCTTGGTGTCCTATTAATATTATAAATGTGAAAGTTTGTGAGTTTGGATGTTTGTGGGTTTGTGTGTTTGGATGTTTGTTAGTCAATCACGCAAAACCTGCTCGACCGATTTGGCTGAAAGTTTCCACAAACATAGTTAATACACTCAATTGCGCAATAGGCTACTTTTTGTCACAATAGCGCACATACATTTGTGCCAGGACTCCCACAAAACCCAAACTCACATCACTATCTCTGCAATCTCACACACTTTGGACCATAGCAAGCCACAAAATTCATATTGCCCTCTACAGCCTCGCCCCTAACCCCACACAATCACATATACATATACTTTACCACTTTGCCCCTCACCTTAACGATACTCCAGGAGGCTTTCTTTAACGCTCCGGAGCAGCCATGTTTGCCAACCCCCACTGCTCTGACAATCCGCGACACCACCCACCCATGTCAATACCCCTAGGCGGTCTAATAAATGAAAAAAAAAAAAAAAAGTTTAAAAAAAGTAAAAAAAAATATTTTTTTTTTTAAAAAAAGGATTGAAAATTCAAATCACCCCCCTTTCCCTAGAACACATATAAAAGTAGTTAAAAACTGTGAAACACATACATGTTAGGCATCCCTGCGTCCAAAATCGCCCGCTCTACAAAGCTATACAAATATTTTTCCTGTTCGGTAAACGCCGTAGCAGGAAAAATGGTCAAAAGTGCCAAACCGCCGTTTTTTCACTGTTTTGATTCTGATAAAAATTTGAATAAAAAGTGATCAAAGCAATAACATTTCCCGAAAATGGTCGAACTACAAAGTACACCCGACCCCGCAAAAAAAGACGCCCTATACATCCCCGTACACGCACGTATAAAAAAGTTACGGCTGTCGGAATATGGCGACTTTTCAAAAAAAAATTTTTTAACACAGTTTTGGATTTGTTTTTAAGGGGTCAAAATGTAAATAAAACCATATAAATTTGGTATCCCCGGAATCGTAACGAAACACAGAATACAGGGGACATGTCATTTTGGTTACACAGTGAACGCCGTAAAACCAAAGCCCCTAAGAAAGTCGCAGAAATGCATTTTTTCTTGAAATCCACCCCATTTTGAATTTTTTCCCTGCTTCCCAGTACATTATATAGAATAAATAATGGTGGCATCATGAAGAAAAATTTGTCCCAGGAAAAATTAAGACCTCATATGACTCTGGGAGCGGAGAAATAAAAAAGTTATGGGGTTTAGAAGGAGGGGAGTCAGAAACCAAAATCAAAAAATGCCATCGGCGGGAAAGGGTTAACTTCAAATACTTCTGTCCCAAAGTCACTATGTAAAGTTTCTCACAACACCGTATATATAGCAGCTCAAATACAAAATAACTTCAACACAAAAGTCTCATGTATTCTCTGAATTACAGCAAAAACAAGATACAAAGTTACATTTCATATCCCATCCCTTATACACAGTACGAAAATCTTACCCACGTCTGTATATACCCACTTCTACAATCACCGCAGACGAAGTCGCGGGTACCAGCTAGTATTTCATATGTTAGAGTATTATAAATAAGTAGTATAGATATATGTAACATATAAATATATAATATATGTATCTTATAAGAAGTGATTCTCACTTTCATACATATTAGGGCAAGATCAGACGCCGTGGATAACTTCTTTTGTGTATTATCCATCTGTGTATCTGCTGTGTTCTTTTTATTATAAGGTAACTTCTCTGAAGGGTGACACAAATTCCCAATTTTTTTCCTACGTGATTTCTAAGGGTCAGATCACAGGGAGGAATTTGCCGCAGATTTGGGGACAGATTCCGTCTCCAAATCCACTGCAGATCCCTCCCGAATCCGCCTCCTATTGTTTTCAGTGGGAGGCAGAGATTGCAGCAGCATGTGGAAAAAAGAAGCGTCCTGCTCGATCTGCCCACGGATTCCGTCCATATCTCAAGACTCCCTCCTGACTAGGCCTATTCGTCCAGGCCTAATCAGGAGTGGGATGCATTGCATCAACATCCCGTCACAGATAGCCGTGTGAGAAAGCCGCCTGCGAAAAATGAAGAGGAATTACCTCTTCATTTTCTGCCGTGTGAACTGACCCCAACATTGGGTTCACATTTGCGTCTGTCCACTTACAAACTGTTTTAAGAGAAAACCGGTTTGGTACAAAAAGAATTCCATATAGTTACACAGCGGATACCTGAATCATTTTTTATTTTTTATTTTTTTTTAGACTAAAAGGCACGGTTCACATCTGCATGTGGGGAGTTTGCTTGGGGACCCAACGAATGGAATACCGAACGCATTAAAAAGCGTACAGAAAGAAAATTTACTCCAACATGCCAAAAATAGATAACAATTAACTTTTATTTAGGTTGATTAAAAACCTCTACATAGACATGGATCCAGACATAAAAAGACAAAAAAAAGCACAGCTTACGTGTTTGGGGCGTTAAAGAACGATCCCTTAGTCACACTATGACTAACAGATTTTTCTTTAACGCCCGAAACGCATAAGCTATGCTTGTATTTGTCTTTTTGTGTCTGGATCCATGTCTATGTAGATGTTTTTAATCATCCTAATTACTTTACCCCGTACAACAGTCCAGGGGTTCTTCGTGCAGCCTATTTCTGCTCAAGATTTCTTATTCATTGAAGGACTTTTTATTATGGTAGCAGCAACACAATATTGTATTTTTATTCTATTTTGCATTAAAAAGCAGTTAGCAAAGAAAGCACATGGACCCCATAGACTATAATGGAGTCCGTATATGTTTTCCATGCAGTGTCCGCACGGAAGATGCGGAGAGGAAACTACTTCAAGCAGCACTTTTTTCTCTGCAGAAAACACACAGACCTACCGGTAATTATAGTTTATGAGGTCTGTGTGCTTTCTTTGCTAACCGCTTTTTAATGTTAAAAATACAGAACGGTTGCTGTCTGTCTGGAATCCTTATTTTTAGTACGGCGACAAAGTCTTTCAAGTTCTATTTTTCTCTCCGCACAAAAAAGTGGAAACCAGACGGAAATGACTCAAACTGATACATGCGGATTATTTTTAAAACCCGTTGAAATCAATGGGTCTTATTCCGGATCGTTCGAAATCAGTTTTTGAAGATTTTAAAGACTGATTTTGAACGGATTTGCTGAATGCAGATGTGAATGGGGCCTAAGCAGTCACAATAATAAACTCACAATGCGTTCCGGTAGTTATTCGGTGAATTGAAGCAGATTGCTTCCGCTCCCCGTCCACTGCAGTAGTTTTTAGAACCTGGATCTGCCAATACAGTTGATTTGTATGTGCTCCATCCACCCAAAAATAAGAGACCCTCAGAAGGTTATATCTTCTACAAGTGAATGGTAATCTTTTGCATTGCTCAAACAAAAGGTCTCTGTCCACTCAGAGAATAATATTTATTACATATAATATTCCAGGGGTCGTATCTTTTGAACATTTAGGAATCTGACTTCAATGGGTTCCTTTTTCTGCTAGCAGAATGGCCACTATGAGACATTATGCTGCGTGAAGGGCTGCTATTGGATATTTTACAGCATGGATGGCTTCTATGGGATATTATTCTGTCTCAGGGATCCTTGGTGTAAATGGGGGAGGCGGTGCATGGGTTTTTTTTGGGTTTTTTTTTTAATGTAGATTGTGAGCCCCATGTAGGGATCACAATGTACTTTTTTTTTCTCCCCTTATCAGTATGTCTTTGTAGAATGGGAGGAAATCCACGCAAACATGTGGAGAACATACAAACTCCTTGCAGATGTTGTTCCTGGGGGGATTTGAACCCAGGATTCCCACACTGCAAGGCTACAGTGTTAACCACTGAGCCACCATGCTGCCCCCCACAGTGCATGCTTTGTGAACAGCCTAGGACACGTAGTAGATCTGTGAAAAATGGATAGCATTGGATGTCATCCATGACCTGTTCATGATTTTTATGAATTTATACACTTCAATTCCATAGAATGGACCAAAATAGTGCAGGTCTCCAAGAACAGATGTTACACAAGGTAAAAACAATTGTAGGCGGCGAACACAAAGAGCACATTGGTGATTCACAGATGTGTGTACTGTATGAAGCCTAAGGGTTTGATGACTAAGTGAGGTTGGGTGTGGCTTAAGACTACATCATAAACTGCATACAATACCGTTTTGGGCCTTTTTTTTTTATATAGGTGAAATAAATTTGTCTGTCCGCATAATTTTTTTTTTTTCAAGGCAGTTATTGGTGCAGTTTTAAGCACACCCAACTACGTCATCTGAATAATCCCTAAGTCTATAAGAAACACTGCAGAAAAAAAAAAATGTTTTGCTGTTTTCCTTCCTTAATAAATCTATAGGGAAGACTCATGTTGCGTTTTTTTTTTGTTTTTTTTAAAGGGAGTGTATCATTGGAAAGAGTGCTTTTCAGCTAAACACATGTCTGAATAGCCTTTAAAGAGGACCTTTCAGCTGGGGCACATGTGGTGTTATATACCGCTAGAAAGTCGACAGTGCGCTGAATTCAGCGCACTGTCAGCTTTCACGATCTGTGCCCCAGGTGAAGGGCTATCTGTGCCGATACCGTTGCACTTCACCGCCAGAAGGGTATTCCTGACAGTCAGTCAGGGACACTCTTCGCACTGTGCTGTGAGAGCTGGGAGGAACCCCCCCCCTCCCCTTCCTGATAGTGCTAGTCTATGGACGAAAAGAGAGGAGAATAGATGAGCTATAAAATTCTCTCTTGTTACTGGTGGATTCTGTGTCTTATCTACATATACATGTTGGGCTCAGTTCACATCTGCGTTCGGTATTCCGTTCAGGGAGTCTGCTTGGGGACCCCCCTGAACAGAAACCTATGCGTATTAAAAAGCGGTGAGCAATGAAGGCACACGGACCCCATAGACTACAATGGGATCTGTGTGATTTCCGCTTGGTGTCCGCACGAATCATGCGGAGAGAAAAGTCCTGCAAGCTCCACTTTTCTCTCTGCATATTTGGTGCGGGAACCACACAGACCCTATTATAGTCTATGGGGTCCGTGTGGTTTCTTAGCTAACCGCTTTTTAATATGTATAGGTTTCCATTCGGAGTACCCGAATTGAATACTGAACGCAGATGTGATCATCAGTGTGCTGAAAGTGATGTGCTAGATTTACTGTTGCATCCCCAGTTATGTATGATCAGCATTTGGGGGGCTCTTCATCCTTGGGGCCTGCCTGACAATTTGGAAAGGACCACTGTAGATAACACAACAGAACTGTGGCCTTATGCAGAATGTACAGTATATAGTGGTTTAGTTATGTGTGCGTGTGTGTGTGTGTGTGTGTGTATGTGTGTGTACGTCTGGCACCATGTATGAGTGTAGTCTAACTTCTTTTAAAAACTTGAATGTCTTGTGAAGAAACCGGACACAGTTCAGTTATAACAGAATTAGAATTTTCTGAGGAGTAAAACAGAGAGTTCAAGGGCCGGAGGGTGCGGGTTTACTGGATTCTTAGCAAATAATGTACATAATAAACTGGAAGGAAGTATTTTGAGGTCATGAATGAAAATTATAACTATACGAGGTCCAGGCCTTTTATGGAAAAATCTGGCAAGTGCCTTCAGATGGGCTGGAGAGATAGAGAATGAGTGGAGCTTGTGTGGGATAGGATTGCTTTCCCATAGCACTTAAAAAATATATTGCGGTTTAACTGTGATATTATGAGAAATCCCATAGATCTGCTATTCTCTTCAACCTTGAAGGTCTGTGTAAACATCACCATGTAGATAACAGCAAATATGTCAGTGATGACAAAACCGAGGAACTAGAGTTGTTGTCTTAAACACAGATTCTTTTAGGCTTTATTCGCACAGAGTTTCTCTTCACATTCCTCTTGTCCCTATAAGCTAGCTGTGTCTATTTGATCAAGTCCACGTAAGGGACTTATTCACATGACAGTGAATAACAGCCATGTAAGGGTGGGTTCACATCTGTTCCTGACCTTCCCTCGAGGATTCCATTCCGCATAATAAAAATGTGGAGAGAAGAGTCGTGATAGCAGGACTTTTCTCTCTGCGTTTTTCAGGCAGAAATTGGTCAGAAACCCGGTGGACCCTATTGGGGTAAGTTCACACAGAGTTTTTTGGTCAGGGTTTTGAGGCCATATCCGCCTCAAAACCCTGACCAAAAAAAACTGCTCCCATTGAAATCAATGGGAGCCACTCAGGTCTTTTTTCCGGGAGCCGTTTCTTCCGGCTCCAGGAAAAAAGAAGCGAGATGTTCATTCTTCAGGCTGAGTCACCTCGCGATTCGGCCTGAAGATGCACCCTCCTCCAGACTAGGGGCATTGGCCCTAATCCGGAGCAGAGTGGCTGGCACGACTGGCTACCCGGTTTTTGGATCAGAACCTCCAAAAAAACCCGTGTGAACTTACCCTTATAGTCTATGGGATCCGGGGGTTTCCATGAGTAACTGTTTTTTTTCTTTTTTTAAAGCGGATAGGTTTCCCTTCGTGGGGTGCCCAAGCAGACCCCAGAAACAGAAACCTGAACGCAGGTGTGAACCTGTCAGAAGAACGTGTCAGTGTTTTGTTTTTTTTTTTTTTAACACCGCATTTCTGCAATTGCCAGAACACTGAGTTTCCATATTATAAGGCCTCAAGCCTTAAGAGGGGTTTTCTGGACTATATATATATATATATATATTTCTCAGCAGCTGATACATAAGAAATGGAGCAGGAAGCAGATGGTTCTGTTCTCTGTGTAGGGACTTAATGGAGTCACCGGAGCTTAGTCCTCATTCTAGCATCTACTCAGGATAGCACTGCCTGCTTCTTCCTTTTTTTTTTTTTTTTTTTTTAATTTTTTTTTAATGTAATAGCTGAATGGTGGGGGTGTCTGCTGTCAGACCTCAACCAATATTTTTAGCTTAGAAAATCCCCTTAACGTTTAGAAAACATAAGTGTGCAAATCTTTCTTCCTTCAGAGAAGGATGCACGTGTAGAAGGTTGTATGATATTCCACAGAGCCTTCACATGTACCCTGTTTCTCCAAAAATAAGCCCTAGCTTGGTTTTGCAGGGTTTTTGGAATAGACTTGAAAAGCTCTACTCCAAAAAAAGCGCTAGTTACAGTCACTGGCTCCAGCGATATGTTATGTGATGTCACTGAGCTCACGGAGGCAGAGAATAGACGCCATAGCTCCCAACCGTCCTGGACAACTACTCCACTACCTCTCGCCATGGCAGGGCGAAATATGCTCACCTACTCCAGAGTCCTGGATGCCACCTCCTCGCCCCGCTACTATGCTGTGGGCTTGGCTACCTATGTAACCAGAGATCAGATGCCACCCCTGCTCGTTCCAACAGATGTATAAACATGTAATCAGCAGCGTTTAAAACAGATCCCATTGCTTTCTATGGGAGCCGGCATACGTGCGCTCCTCATAGAAATAAATGGGCTGCTTTTTTCCGCACAAAAAAAATACTATTCATTTTTACAATCCTTAGAAAAGGTATACCCAGAATGTATCTCCTCGCCTGTGGGTGAAGCCAAGGACAGCACACCTTGCTTGTGTCAGATGGCTAGTCTATAAGATATACCGTCCTTGACTTCATTGGCACAATGCCCATGTACCTGAAGTTAAAGAGAATCCTGGACTGTGGAGACTGACAGGTTTGGGACCCTATGTCACAGATATTTAATGGACCACTTGAGGCAACACTGATGCCTGGGACAAAGCCGGTAAGAGTGGTGTGTGACTCCATGACATCTTTCTGAATCATGTGAAAACCCTTTGACATGAATTGTCATTTACGGACATTGTCATCACTCCCTGACCCAAGTAGTGCCCACATTCTAAATTCTCTATTGGTATGTCTTTAGAGTGTGGAAGGAAACTAGAGAAACCCACATAAGCATAGCGAGAACACACAAATCTGATGTCCTTCACTGTATTCGAACCCAAGACTCGAGCACTGCAATGATGCTAACCACTCAGCCACCATGCTGCCCACAGTTTCAACACCTTTTGTTTTGAGTGTAAACTTAGTTTGCTGTAACAGCTTATGTAATGTGTTGTGTCAAATAGAACCTTGCTACAGCTGAACTCCCCTTGACTGTCCACATATAACTTGCTGGATTCTGTTGTTCCTTCTAGGCGGATCTATAGCCGAGGACTGTGATGGTTCGGATCGTTTAGCTGTAAATATTTACTGTCTTACAATCACCTTGACATAACCAGTAACAGCCTCATAAAGACGATGAATTGTGCAGTGAGGTAACCACATTTTGTGTGCTTTTATGATTGTTTTTTTTGCCATGAGTATATTTTTTTACCTTAAGTGGTGTTTTACAGTCTCTGTAAAGTAGATGGGATTCTAGTGAATCCCACCCACACATAGTAGGTAGTGGTCTCCCTACAGGTATAATTGAAGAAGACAGTTTGCCCCTGCCAAACAATAAGAGCAGATAGTCTTGTTGCCTGATAGGATGTATACAGTATGCCTCCAGCATATGACTAGGGCTGATTGCAGACAACCTTGGTGTGGATCAGTGTGCTATCCATGTATTTCACGCAGAACACATTGACCCATTCTTTTCTATGGGCCTCAGATCACACACAGATGACACCCATTCGTGTGTCTTCTGTCACATTCATTTCTATCCAGTTTGATTTCACTGAGCAAGATAGGACTTGCTGTATAATTATCAGAACTGCATCGAAACTGTCATGTGCATGGGGCCTTAGGCTTTGTGCTGTTGGGAGGGAGCAGGCAAGGGGTTTGTGATTCAAATCTCCAATCAGAAGTGAACAGCGTCAGAGCTAAGAATCGCACCCCTTCCCTTCTCCTGAAGCTGACATTAAATGTATGATAAATCCCCCCCCCCTCCGTTTGTCATATTTGCTTCCGTACAAATACATAGTAGATAACACTTCAGACTCTTATCTCTGACACTATTAGGTTCCATTCACACGGAGCATAATGGTGAGGAATCTGGAGTGGAATTTCACTGCTGAAAAAAAAAGCCTCACATTGACTCCTTGGATTCCTTTTTCTGCTAGTAGACTTTCAGTTCTGCGCTTTTTTTTCAGCGCAGAAATTCCACACCAAATTCCTCACCATTTTCCTCTGTGTGATGCACCCTCAGTCTCAAGATTTCATGATCACTGTGCAATCCAGACACATGTGTTTCTACTAATGTTTCACCACATCCTCTAAATTATCTTCTATAACATCTGTACATGGTAGCATGCTTATGCTTAGTCATTTTTACTAGAAAATAAGTGCGTTCCCAGCCTGAAATAGATATGTAATAAAAAAAAAATGCTAGTGGGGAAAAAAAAGCTAGCGACACCGATTGAAGTCAATGGGAGGCTTTTTTATTTTCAGCGCCAAAGTGTCATTTTCCTCCGCGTGAATAGACCTTAAAGTTTCTCTTGTCTATTACTAGAGGTGGGTGGTTCCCTCCATAGTTGGACTAGCACGCCCATTCTATTGCACAGGTTTATTTAATTGTAATTGAGTATATATAGTTTTCATTCCCCTATCTGACAGAAGGCTATTTTAAATGGAGTTAGCTCTGGGTCCTACTTGCCCTGAAATTTGTAGGCCTGGTTTGGGTCAGAGAGGTATTTTATTTAGTGTAGGGTCTCATCTGAATGAGGTCACTCTGTCGTGGCAGGTGGGCTTCTTACTGTTTGATTAAATGTGCATAACACCGAACCTCCAGTTCTATGTATTAGTTTAGAGTAAGGCCTTGTTCACATCTGCGTTTGGTAGTCTATTCGGGGAGTCCGCATGGGGACCCCCCGAACGGACTCCTGAACGCATTTGCAAGTGGTGTACAGTGAAAGCACCTGGGCCCCACAGACTATAATGGGGTCCGTGTGCTTGCTGTGAGATCTCTGCACGGAACATGCGGAAAGGAAAGTGCTTCACAATCCACCGTATATACTTAAGTGTAAGCCGAGTTTGGGGGGGGGGTGTCTTTGAAGTAGAAAATGACTGTGAAACACATACACATTAGGTATCCCTGTGTCTGAAAGTGCCCAGTCTACTGAATATAGGGTATCTGCAGTGCTCCTGTTTCGTCAGGAAGGGGTTAATAGGAGCACTGCAGATACCCTATATTCAGCCAGGTTGAATTCCAAGTGGGGGAAAAAAAACCTAGTCCTCAAGCTTAGGGAAGGGGCAGTGAGACAACTAAAACACCCCCTCCCCTTACCCAGCAACTACTGCACCCAAAAACTCCGACCATTTTCATTTTTAAAATTTCCCAGTAGCTGCTGCATTTCCCCCCTCGGCTTATACTCGAGTCAATAAGTTTTCCCATTTTTTTTGTGGTAAAATTAAAGGCCCCGTCTTATATTCTGGTCGGCTTATACTCAAGTATATACGGTACTTTTCTGTCCACAGGACTCGTGCGGAAATCTCGCGGCAAGCATTATAGTCTATGGGGTCCGTGAGCTTTCACTGCACACCGCTTGCAAATGCGTTTGGTAGTCCGTTAGGGGGTCCCCATGTGGACTCCCCGAACAGATTACCAAACGCAGATGTGAACCAAGGGTAACAATAGTAGTTAGAATATTCTATTTCTTACACCTTTGGGCTATGTGCAGGGTGCTCCTACATTTTTAGATAGATAGATAGATAGATAGATAGATAGATAGATAGATAGATAGATAGATAGATAGATATAGGTGTGTGTGTGTGTGTGTGCAGGGTGCTCCTACATTTTTCACCCCCCCAGACTTTTCATGCCCCAGACTTATCCTTTACTGCAAAGTTGTTAGGAATTCTGTTTGACCATTTGTTATTTGTATGTGTTTTTGGTGAAGTGGTGTGACAAGGTCACTTCCATTGTAGATCACTGCATAATGCTTCATGAACATGACCGTGTACAGATCAGTAAAAACGGAACAGATGACGCACAGATTGGTATCCCTGTGTCATCCGTGATTTTTACTGAGCTATACAGTTAATTGACTTGACCCAGCGGCAAATAGTGACAGGTATAGGACCTGCTCCATATGTTGCAGATCCTTTATACGGCTCAGGCACATATCTGAAAAAACTACAGCTGTGTGTATGGAGCATAAGCATGTTATCAAGCTTGAAAAGTTGATATACCATATTGGAGCCAACAGCAATGTATATCTGCTGGGTGAGCTGACACATGGTGTTGGCAGCAATAAAGGATGTATTATATACAGTATGTATAGTTATATGTGCACTTTAAAAGGACAGCAGTAAAATGTTGATGTCTGACCTTTAGAGAGATATATTTGCAGTACTACCATGTGATGGCAAAACATACAGTACACACCTATATTGCCACAAAACATTGTATCTGATGTGTAGCTATAAACTGTTAAGCTTTCCCACCTGCTGACGTATAATGCATTGACAATACACTAGTACACTATACATGGCCATAACCACTGAGATTATGTATTGAAAGGCATTTATTTTATCTAGAAACAACAACGATAGAAGTGGCACCAGTAATCCTCAGGATTCCTCCTCAATTACCACTGATTGCTATCTTTTAGTTTAAAAATCTATACACAGTTTAGCAGTCAGTTGCCCGGGTTGCCTGCATTTCTGCACAGAGATAGTAGCTAATACTTAGAATCTGTTGTATTCATTTTGCACATGAACCCCTACTTACTGAACTGATAAGACTGGGGCAGATGTGTCAAAAGTTTCCTGTAATAAGACACTGTAAGGAGGCATTCACACGGAGGAAGTTGGTGCTAATTCTGGCACGATAACTCGCAGCAGAATCAGCGCTGTAAAAGACTCCTATTGACTCGAATGGGTTCCGTGTTCCACGTTGAACCCTTTGAAATCAATGGGACTAAACGCGGAAAATAGAACCCATTGAAGTCAATGGGAGGCTTTTTTTCAGTGCTGATTATGCCGCGAGTGACGCTAGGTTCACACCTGTGTTTAGGGTCTCCGTTCTTTGGTTTCTGTCTTCTGCTTGCCAGAAGACGGAAACCACAGATCGGGTCCGGCCGTGAGCGGCGGTGAGCGTTTTATGCTCTCCGCCGCGAAACCATTTTTTAAAATCTGGACACAGAGTACTGCATGTCCGACTCTGTGTCTGGATTATAAAACCCGGTTTCGCGGCGGAGAGCATAAAACGCTCACCGCCGCTCACGACCGGACAGCTTTCTCACCCATTCAAATGAGTGGGTGAGAAAGAGTCCTGCAGGTTTCCGTCTCCTGCTCTGTTTTATGCAGGAAACGGAAACCTGCAGGACGGAGAGGAGAACGCAGATGTGAACGAGCCCTTATCGTGCTAGAATCGGCACCAACTTCCTCCGTGTGAATGCCCCCTAATTTATGTAGTTCCCTAAATATTGCAAGACTACATTTATACTACACGTATACACAGTTGGCACATACTTGGCATGGTGTTGCCTACCGTTAGAATCAGTTTGACAGATCAGGGAGGTTTTCTTCTGAGAGGAAGCAAGAATTCTTTAGATAAAGTGAAACAAAAATCATATGTCCTTTAGGGTAGAGACACATGGCCCCTGTACAAGCTCCGTGGAGTGCCATATGTACATAGATATTCTCCTCATCTAGAGCCGGTCCATACATGCAGTATCCCATACACCATGCCACATCTTTTGTTCCTGTCAGATTTGTACGGAATCCAGTAGAAGAGAAAAAATTGTGTGACCCCCCCATAAGGAATCAGAGGCATAGCCATTAAAATAAGGAAACCTAATAGAATTGAGTCTTATCTGTGGAAGACTGGTGGTATTTGTCATACAACAATGGGGATATTAATGCAAACATTTCTATTTTCTTTAGAAGTGACAAAACGGAAGTAAATACAGATATTCACAAGGGCAATGTTCCTGTCGGAAATCATGAGCTTGGAAAGTACAACAAAGTACTACATCCAGGCCAAATCACCAACTCAAACTGCGCTATTTTGCAGCGATTTTTTTTTTTCCCAAAATGCGATATGCTACGAGTATGGCTTTTTGAGGCCGAGGCCCCACATTGCTCAGACCACACTGGAAACAATGTGGAGAAAAAACGCAGCCTTTTTACAGTCACTGTAAAGTGGATGGGACTGAAGCGAATCCCATCCACACATTGCAGAGGAAACGCTGTGATTTCTAAAACTGTTGCGGGTTTTGGAAATTGCAGCATGTCAATTATAACTACGGAAACGCCAGCGATTTCCCTATAGGTATAATTGAAGCAGAAAACCCATATTCTTCTGTGGACTTTCTGTGAAAAACTGCAATGCGTTTGCCTCGGTATTTTTCACAGCACTCTTTTGCTGTAGCGAGGCTTCAGCCTTAGGGCTAGTTCACACGGGGACATGGAGGAGGATTTTGACAGCGGAATCCACATCATAATCCTCCTCCATACAATGTTAGTCTATGTGAACTGCTAGGTTTTTTTTTTCTGCTAGCAGAGAAAAAGAAGCGACATGACCTTTCTTCAGGCGTTTTCCGCCTGAAGAAAGCAATAGAATTGAATGGGAGGCGAAAACCTTTGCAAAAAAAGCGCAGAAAAAAACATGACGCGGTTATAATTAGGAACCTTTTTTTTCTGGTGCCAAAATAAGCCACACGTTATTTAGGTGTGAGCTAACCCTTAGGGTGCATTCACACTGAGTAAACGCTAGCTTATTCTGAACGTAAAACACGTTCACAATAAGCGGCGTCTAAAGCAGCTCCATTCATTTCTATGGGAGCGGGGATACGAGCCCTCCCCATAGAAATGAATGGGCTGCTTCTTTCACTGCGAGCAGTCCCATTGAAGTGAATGGGGAGTGCCGGCGTATACGGCAAGCTCTGCTCATGCCGGAGCGTACACGCCGGCACTCCCCATTCACTTCAATGGGACTGCACGGAGTGAAAGAAGCAGCCCATTCATTTCTATGGGGAGCGCTCGTATCCCCGCTCCCATAGAAATGAATGGAGCTGCTTTAGACGCCGCTTATTCTGAACGTGTTTTACGTTCAGAATAAGCTAGTGTTTACTCAGTGTGAATGCACCCTTAGGGTGCATGCACACTACGTAACGCCGGGCGTGTATGAGAGCCGTACACGCCGGCGTTACAGCAGGGCTGCCGAACACTTCCCATTCACTTCAATGGGAGCGCTCGTAACAGCGGCGTTTATGAGCGCTCCCATTGAAGTGAATGGGAAGTGTTCGGCAGCCCTGCTGTAACGCCGGCGTGTACGGCTCTCATACACGCCCGGCGTTACGTAGTCTGAATGCACCCTTATGCTGTTTTTTTTTCCCCCTTCATAGGCGTCTCTATCGGAATCTTAAACAAACACACATAAAAACAGAAAATAAAGATCGCAAAACTAACAACGCCTCCAAAGCTTGTAAAAACAATATGAAAAACTTTTCAGTACCCTACTGTAGTGTCGTATTCCAAGTGGGGGGAGATGGCTGAGAAAGTAGAATGTGTGAAGGAGTATGGACACTTAATGCTGCTTGACAGTTTTATTGTCTCCTTGAGTAGTGTCACCTGGAGCAGGAATCCTTCACCGAAGTCCTTATTGACTAAAGGCTTGCCCCTCACTCTAGATATAGAAATTCTTTCATGTATGTATAATATATGGCCTTCTGAGTTGTACAAAATCACTGGTCAGAGATTAAAGAGTTCCTAGTAGTCATTTGTATAATAAAATATTAACCATTGAATACCTGGAATGTACCTGTCACAAGGTGAGTAAAACAAAATCAGATGACTTACTGTATACTTCTGCTGATATCAGCTCCTCAGCTTTTTACAGAGGACAAATACATTGTCTTTAGAGTCAATGGTGGGGGGGTTATTTGGTAATCCGCCCCATTTTTTGGCCATAATTTTTGCAGATGTGTCTTTTTTATTCTAGTTTTTTGTGGTGCTTAGTTATGATTGATTTTATCCTTTTTGTGCAAAATGGCGCAAGTGTTGAAAAATGGCTAAAACTTGCTCGGGGGCGGGGGGCTCACTTAGGGTAAGTTCACCTCAAAACCCTGACCAAAAAGTTGGCTCCTATTGAAATGAATGGGAGCCGCTCAGGTCTTTTTTTACGGGAGCCATTTCTTCCGGTTCCCGGAAAAATGAAGCGAGATGCTCATTCTTCAGGCCGAGTCACCTCGTGATTGGGCCTGAAGAAACTCCCTCCTCCGGACTAGGATTCATTGGCATAAATTGATACTTTTTTGAGCTCTTTTTCTGTCCTATGCTTTTTTTTTTTTTCCAGATGTTATGCTGCCTTTCCCACTTTTGCTTTTTTGGTGAGAAAAGGGGCCGTGGCCTCCAGTCTATGGGCAGCGTAAAAGAGCCTGTCTGATTAGGAAGCATTAAAAAGGGGCAAGTGCACATGGCCGAAAAAGGTGCATTTATCATAAATAAGCACCGCAGTAAAACTAGTCTAAGGCCTCGTGGGTATAATTGTAACAAAGTCTGTAGAGGAAAACTCTGCAAACTTTCTGTTTAAAGCACTGCTGGAAGAACTGTGATACGTTCCCGCTGCGGTTTTTCCTACAGCACTTTATTGCCCATGGGGCCTTAACCTCAAAAAATGGTGCATCTGTGAAAAGTATGGCCAAAAAAGGGGCAGATGATAAATAACCCCAAATAAATAACAAAGGGGAAAGAAATGCGACATATTTTTGCTGAACGTTTTTTAGCTGCATATTGCCGCATTTTGCTACCATGTAGTCTTGAGGACTGCACCTATTACTCAATAGTTAAAATCAATAAGAAGCGCTTTAGAAAGTGTAGCCAAGGCCTTAATACAGCAAATTCTCTCTGAAGTTTCTTGGCACTGAAAAAAATATTCCTACATTAATATTTCTTAACCGTAATATATCCTGTCTGTGTATCAAAATGACAGTAATGCTGCCAACTACTCGCAGAAAAGCAGAAGCGGTTTGTTGGCTGCCAGCTCTTTGCTGACTGTATATTCATATGGACGCCTCACAGCGCAACCTCAAGTCAAGATGTGATAAGTAACGGCTAAGATGTTCATTGAGTGACCTTGTGCTTAATGTGGTCTCTACAAAGCACACGGGAAACTCCTATTTAAGCTGGTATTACTGCAAATGTGCAAAGTTTAACAAGTGTCAAACATGTGCAGAATTGTTTAATTTGACTGTTAGGAAGGCACCACATTGTGAAGGAGGGCTTTCTTGTCCTCGGGCATACACTGTTTTATCTACCTCTAGAAAGCCAACAGTGTGCTGCAGTTACCGATATCTCTTCACTGACAGTCTAGCTGGGCTGTGAGGAACTCTCTTCCTGACAGTACTGGCCATATCCATTTACTGTCAGAGAAGGCGTTCTTTTCTGCCCAGCAATGATGCTAAGCTTTGTGGAACGCCCCCCCAGTACTAGTCTGTGGATGAGTATGGTCAGAGGGGCGTTCCACACATCTTGGCTAGACTGTCAAGAATACTCTTCAGACAGTGAAGAAATATCGGTAACTGCACTGATATCTCCAGCTCTGGGGCACATGATGGAAAAGGCACCACATTTTTAATTTTTTTTTTTTTTTTTTTGCATCTTCACTATAGCTTTAACAGAGTAAAATAAAAATAAAAATTATACAATTCCCCCCCCCCCACAAAATAAAATACTATAAGGCCAGGGACCCACTTGGCGTAAGCGCCGCAATTTGCCTGTGGCAGAAACTTTGCGGACAAACATCGTGGCGTTTTACAGTCCGAGCAAAGTGGATGTGGTTCTAGCAAATCCCATGTCAAGTAAACCTATGGAAACGCCAGTGGTTTCTTCATAGGTATAATTAGAACAGAAAGTCTTCATGAACTGCGATGCGCTACTGCAGCGGTTTCTTCCCCATTGCTCTTTTGCCTGTGGGATGCCATGAAGGTCTTAGCCTAAGGCTGAGGCTACACATTACAGAATCACAGCTTTTTGTCACAGATTTTTTTTTTTTTTTTGAGCCAAAGCCAAGGATGGCTACAAAAGCAATGGGAAATATATAGGAAGCTCTTATATTTCTACCTTTTCCTCAATCCACTCCTGGGTTTGGATAAAAAAAAAACCCAACAAGATCTGCAACAAAAAGAACGGTTTCTGCAACGTGGGGCCTTAGCTTAAGTTGGTATTAATACAGGTGTTGAAACACAAGCTGCAAATACACTGAGATTTTGCCTGCAAAGTGAATGGGATTACCCGCAGCGAATACCCCCAGTGGAAATGCTGCGATGTCAAAAACCTTTGTGTGATGTGGCAGTATCCTAATGTCTCCTACACACAACTGTACTTTTTATCTGCAATTGTGAATAAAACTACGGACCTATACTTTTCAACAATAAGTTGAACCAACCATAGTTTTTGTGGCGGTGTGTCTGGGCCGAATTGAAGATCCGCTAAATATGGAGCATATCTGTCTGTCAATTTCTCTTCAATGTATGGGTCAGTGAGAACCACAGATGACTTAGGATCAGTTCACACGGAGTATTTTGGTCAGAATTTTGAGGCCGAATTCGCCTCAAAATCTTGACCAAAAAAACGGCTCCCATTGAAATCAATGGGAGCTGGTCCGTTCTTTTTTCCGGGAGACGGTTTGTACTGGCTCCCGGAAAAAGAAGCGATATGCTCATTCTTTCTCGCCGATTTGCCTTGTGAATCCACCTGAAGACTCTCCCTCCCGACTAGGCCCATTCATTTGAGCCTAATCCGGTGCGTGACCAAAAACACCCTGTGTGAACCCGGCCTTATGGATACCAATTCTCTGCTTCAATTATGCCTATAAAGAAACCGCCACCGTTTCCAAAGACATACTAATAGGGAATGGAGATTGTGAGCCCTATATAGGACAGTGATTGTCAATGTTTGTAAAGCGCTGCAGAATATGATGGTGCCATATACAGTCCTATGAAAAAGTTTGGGCACCCCTATTAATCTTAATCATTTTTAGTTCTAAATATTTTGGTATTTGCAACAGCCATTTCAGTTTGATATATCTAATAACTGATGGACACAGTAATATTTCAGGATTGAAATGAGGTTTATTGTACTAACAGAAAATGTGCAATATGCATTAAACCAAAATTTGACCGGTGCAAAAGTATGGGCACCTCAACAGAAAAGTGACATTAATATTTAGTAGATCCTCCTTTTGCAAAGATAACAGCCTCTAGTCGCTTCCTGTAGCTTTTAATCAGTTCCTGGATCCTGGATAAAGGTATTTTGGACAAACAATTCAAGTTCAGTTAAGTTAGATGGTCGCCGAGCATGGACAGCCCGCTTCAAATCATCCCACAGATGTTCAATGATATTCAGGTCTGGGGACTGGGATGGCCATTCCAGAACATTGTAATTGTTCCTCTGCATGAATGCCTGAGGATTTGGAGCGGTGTTTTGGATCATTGTCTTGCTGAAATATCCATCCCCGGCGTAACTTCAACTTCGTCACTGATTCTTGAACATTATTCTCAAGAATCTGCTGATACTGAGTGGAATCCATGCGACTCTCAACTTTAACAAGATTCCCGATGCCGGCATTGGCCACACAGCCCCAAAGCATGATGGAACCTCCACCAAATTTTACAGTGGGTAGCATGTGTTTTTCTTGGAATGCTGTTTCTTTTTGGACGCCATGCATAACGCCTTTTTTTATAACCAAACAACTCAATTTTTGTTTCCAAAATGAAGCTGCCTTGTCCAAATGTGCTTTTTCATACCTCAGGCAACTCTATTTGTGGCGTACGTGCAGAAACGGCTTCTTTCTCATCACTCTCCCATACAGCTTCTATTTGTGCAAAGTGCGCTGTATAGTTGACCGATGCACAGTGACACCATCTGCAGCAAGATGATGCTGCAGCTCTTTGGAGGTGGTCTGTGGATTGTCCTTGACTGTTCTCACCATTCTTCTTCTCTGCCTTTCTGATATTTTTCTTGGCCTGCCACTTCTGGGCTTAACAAGAACTGTCCCTGTGGTCTTCCATTTCCTTACTATGTTCCTCACAGTGGAAACTGACAGGTTAAATCTCTGAGACAACTTTTTGTATGCTTCCCCTGAACAACTATGTTGAACAATCTTTGTTTTCAGATCATTTGAGAGTTGTTTTGAGTAGCCCATGATGCCACTCTTCAGAGGAGATTCAAATAGGAGAACAACTTGCAATTGGCCACCTTAAATACCTTTTCTTATGATTGGATACATCTGGTTATGAAGGTCAAAGCTCACTGAGGTTACAAAACCAATTTTGTGCTTCAGTAAGTCAGTAAAAAGTAGTTAGGGGAATTCAAATCAATAAAATGATAAGGGTGCCCATACTTTTGCACCGGTCAAATTTTGGTTTAATGCATATTGCACATTTTCTGTTAGTACAATAAACCTCATTTCAATCCTGAAATATTACTGTGTCCATCAGTTATTAGATATATCAAACTGAAATGGCTGTTGCAAACACCAAAATATTTAGAACAAAAAATGATTAAGATTAATAGGGGTGCCCAAACTTTTTCATAGGACTGTAAGTAAGCATAATAGATAAAATTAAAATTGTCTTTCTGCTTCTTCCAAAAATGCAACGTCTTTAGAAATCGCAGCATTTTTGCTGTGGATATTTTTCTGCAATGGATAGATAGGATTAGGATTAGACTAATCCCATCTATTTTGCAGGTACTGTAAAATGCAGTGGTTTATGTTTCCGCTACATGGGGCCCCAGATTTAGTGTTTTTATAAAGTGGGACGACTGGACAGCGCATTGACGGCCCATTCGCTGGATAAGCCCTTAGTGCTGTGGTGAATAGTGCCCAACTAAAATAAAGAATCAAATCTAGATTTTCAAGCCCAGTTTTCACTAATATGATTTAGGTTTCAATCGAAACAGTGTTGTAAGTGTTAAAATGCTGTACATGACAATCGGAATTTGTTTTGGTAGAATTCTTTAAGTGCCCTGTTGTCTAAACTTGTCTGTGAATACCTGACATCAAGTGCGTGCTGTAAGAAAACTTAGCACATTCCTTAGGTCTGTCTTATGCTTGGTTCACATCTGCACTGGTATTCTTTCCGGGGGAATCTGCATGGGACTCCCATCAAACGGAATAACAAATGCACTTGCAAGTGCTGTGCAGTAAAAGCACACAGACCCCATAGACTATAATCATGAATGAATCATGTATATTCATTATATTGCAAACTACTTTCCTGTCTGCATGATCCCTGCGGAGATCTGGTGGCCAGCACACGGACCCCATTATAGTCTATGGGGTCCGAGTGCTTTCACTGGCACACCTCTTTCAGTTGTGTTCGGTATTCCGTTCCGGGGGGAGGGGGGGGGGGGTTCTCATGCGGATTCCCCCATACGGAATACAAATGCAGATGTGAACGAGGCCTTAGATCTTGATCCATACTCCTCACACTCTTACTAGAAGCTTCGTGAACATCTGTTTTGCTGCCTTAGGATCTATATGCAAAGAATAGGTTGTGACCTACCCAAAAGCAGGATGTCTTGCTGGGTGCCTAAGGCTAAGTCCACACATGGTGTCCCGCAACAAAAAAGCGCTTCAGGAAAAATTGCAGTGGCAACACATTGCGAACTTACTTTGTCAAAAGCTCTGCGGGAAGAACCACAGAGTTTTCCTCTACGGACTTTCTGCTTCAATTATACCTATAGGGAAACTGCTGGCGTTTACGGGTTTACGCCACATAAGGCCTCAGCCTAAAGCAGCTGTTTGCCAAGCCACCCTCCTTTACCCCTTGGCCTCTGGTATTCAGCATGTAACCTGTTATTCATCTCACTGCCCTGTGTGCTCCTTAGCTTCACCTCTCATCTATTATACACATTAAAAACCATTGTGATAATGGATGATATGTTAGGTAAGATTAGCAGCGTTTGCTGTCCCAGTGCAAACTCTGCAGTTTTCCTGCAGTTTCCTGTTTTCGCCTGTATGATGGAGATGTGTAAATGACAGCTATTAGTCTCCTTGTTTGGGTTTTGTCTATAAATGTGTATCAAGATATAAAAAGTGAGCTGAAACGTTAACAGGAAATCCATCTACAACAATCCCTTCTATGTTCTTAGTACAATGAGACCATTCAGATGTCACCTTCAGAGTGACCAGGAAGTTTAGATTGCCTGCGGTTTTAGGGCATTTTAGTTCTATTGGTTTTAATACGTCTATAGTGTTAGAATAGCATTGAGTAACAGAATTGGCCGAGCTAAAAGTTTTAGGGAGTCTGTCATCCGACCCCAGGATATCAACCCAGCCCCACTGATAGGCTAGAGTCACTTGAATTAAACAGTGTTTTCCCTTTGTGAATCTGTGCCTCCGTTTTTGAGGTAGCGATGTTTTTGTCAATATGCAAATGAGCTCTTTGGAGCAACAAGGGTGTTGCCTTGGCTCTGGGTAGGTACAGAGCTGAAGGCCTAACATTCGCCTGTAGGTCATGAAGGTATAAATCCTGATAGGCTAAGTTCACACAGGAGTTTCTTGGTCAGGATTTTGATGCAGAATCCGCGTCAAAATCCTGCTCAAAAAACCGCCTCCCATTCAGTTCAATGGGAGCCGGTCATTTCCTTTTTCCACAAGCTGTTTTGTTCCCACTCGCGGAAAAAAGAAGCGACATGCCGCTTCAGGTGAATTCCGCAGCTGATTCAGCCCTGGACTTCCACCTCGCGACACTCCCTCTCGACTAGGCCCTTTCATTTGGACCTAATCCGTAGTGCAATGCCGCACTGCATCGGCATCCAGTCGCGGCTAGCTGTTTTTTTGACCGGATTCTGAGGCGGCCACCGGTCCAAAAAACTCCTTTGTGTTCCCGACCTTAAATCCTGTCTAAGGGTTGGTTCACACTAGCGTTTGTTTTCCGTCCACATGGAGACCTCCCCCCGGACGGAATACCAACACTAATGCAAGCGCTGTGCAGTTAAGCAAACGGAGCCCATAGACTATAATGGGCTCCGTGTGCCTGCCGCGCACTGCCCGCACAATTTATTCGTGCGGGCAGTGCGCGGCAAGCACACGGAGCCCATTATACTCTATGGGTTCCATGTGCTTTGCAAGCACATCACTTGCAATTGCGATTGCATTCCGTCCAGGGGGGTCTCCATGCGGACTCCTTGCGGGCGGAATACAAGAGCTAGTGTGAACCGGGCATAAGGCAGCACCTGATGGGATGCCTGTCTGTGTACAAGGAACAGGCATAATATACTGTGCTGTGTTTTCGTACAAGGTACTGTTGTGTAAGCAATCAAATGATTGCATATCCAAGTCATATTATGGGCTAATAAATGTTTGGTAAACAAAAATTCTGTAAAATATTATGAAAAAAATACTTAAAAAAAAAATCATATTTTACCATACAAAATAATTTATAGAAGTAAAAGAAAAATGTAAATTAATATTGAAAAAAAATTCATTATTTAGTAATTATTTTTCCAGCATGCTGGGAGCCCCCCCCCCCCCCCCAGGCTTGCTGTTATTGATTCTTCTTCCCAAAAAATGAAATACAAATGGATTGATCAGAAAGTTAAATGTATCTCCTATGTGTACTTATTCTGAGACAGAATTGATCATGTTATTTACAGTATATTACATAGTACTTAGTAAAAAACAAACCCCAAAAAACAATGGCTGGATTTTATTTTTTCTTTACACCCCTAAATAAAAATGTTTAAAGTTACACATTACATTATATGAACTACAAGATGGTGCCGTTGAAAATTTCAGATTACCTTGCAAAAAAAAAAAAAAAATGGTGATCGAAAGAAATTTAAAACAAAACAAAACACTTTGATTCTTGAAATGTAATAATAAGGAAAGGGAAAAAAAACTGGTAATTGGAGCCCAAAGTAGACTGGTCACTAAGAGGTTAAAATGAATGGAAAACTAGAAAAACTTTTTTTTTTTTCTGTTTTGTTGAGACCTGTCTGACTTGTACTACTTTGATGTAGTTGATCGCATTACACTGTGTTGAAGAAGAGCGTCACTGATAAAAAAATAAATTTGCATAGATTGTCAGATATATTAATAGAAGAGGGTAAAGAAAATATATAGGCAACGTTATATTTTTACATCTCTGGTTCTGGAAAAGAAAATACAGCAGAAAAAAATGCAGTGAAAACATTTGCTCAGGTTTGAAGTAGTGAGACCTTGTGGTGAGCGCTTCAATCCTGCCTTCACGGCGGGGCGAAACACTGCCACAACTGGTGGCGTGGTAATCTGGAGAACCATTGCATAAGACAGTCACCCCTTATTGTGATATGAGGACACTGACAACTTAGGGCGGGTTCACACAAGTGCCCGGTATCCATTTTAGGCAATCCGGCGGGTTTCCGTCTTCTGCCCGAGAAACTGGACAGGGGACGGAAACCCAGCAGTCAGTTTTCAAACCCATTCACTTGAATGGGTTTGCAAAGTGATCGCCCGTGTGCGTCTTGTGCCTCTTTGCGGTGAAGCAGGTTTTTTTAAACAGACACAAAGTCCTGCATGTCTGACTTTGTGTCCAGTTAACAAAAACTGTTTCCCTGCGGAGAAGCACAAGACGCACACGGGCGGTACTTTGCAAACCCATTCAAGTGAATGGGTTTGAAAACTGACTGTCGGGTTTCCATCCCCTGTCCAGTTTCTCAGGCAGAAGACGGAACTCCCCAGATTGCCTAAAGCGGAGACCGGGCACTGGTGTGACCCCGCCCTCAGCAATGTGTGCCGGACACCCTGCAGCCACATGTGCTGCCTCTCATGACCAGGCTTCCAACTGTCATTCTTCAGCAGGATAATGCTCACCCACCCACAGTGAGGGTTTCACAGGAATGTCTCTATCTATTCCTAGCCAACCTGGACACCATATTTATCACCAGTCAGCATTTATGGGACCAGCTGAGATGCTAGCGTAGCCGGCCTGCAAGTGTGCAGGATCTAAAGGCCCAGCTAGAGTCTCCTTTCAGTTGTACAGTGTTCCCCAACTTCTCCTTCCACTCTAGTATTATCACATACGTCATGTAAAGTTTAATTCGGCCCTAACTACTACTACTTGGTGTTTTATATATTTATTTTTTTTGTCAATGAGTGTATTTGCTGAGCTCTTTCCTGTACAAAGAATGTAATGTGAACAGAATCTTTAGGTGCTGTCACTAAATCTGTTCCTAAATAGGTTTATTTATTTTACTTGTATAGCTCCAACATATTCCGCAGCGCTTTACAGATATTGGCATCACTCACTGTCCCATATAGGGCTCGCAATCTAAATTCTCTATCAATATGTCTTTGGAGTGTGGGAGGAAAAGGCTCATCCGGAGGAAACCCACACAACCAACATGCATGCGTGAGTTTTCTTGATGTGAATGTCAGCTTATCAGCCCAAGTATGTCCTGATCTGTATGAAAGTTCAGGCTATTAGAGTGCAGATTTCTGTACACAATAGACCCAGAGGTGAACGGCATACTGATACTTTATGACCCAGAGTCTGAGTCAGCACCCTAAGCAACTGTTCACATTTAATTTTTTGTGCATACTTTAAGCATGCACAAGGAAAGGTCCCAGCAAATATGTTAAATGAACCTATAGACTTTTATTTGATTGTGACATCCATTGAAATCTACTTTCTTTTTCTTTCTTTCTTTCTTTCTTTCTTTCTTTCTTTCTTTCTTTCTTTCTTTCTTTCTTTCTTTCTTTCTTTCGTAATATTTCAACTACTACAGCAAATGGGTCTTTCTCAAGCATAGTGACTAAACTGATATTGAAAGGGAACCTATCACATAGAAAGTGTTGTTCAATCTACAGGCAGTATCAATATATATATATATATATATATATATATATATATATTTATATTTCTTTTTGCGTGTGTGTGTATATATATATATATATATATATATATATATATATATATATATATATGTGTTTGTAAGCCGATGGCTGGTCAGGTAATGGAGGGGGCGAACATCTCACCCAGACTACTAAGGTGAACTCCAGGAGTGTTTGTTCTCAGCAGACAACTTTTGTCTGCTGAGCATTTTGGTAAATGCTCAGTATTGGGCTGGATTTTTAGGAATGGCAGGTAGGTTGGTAGTGGGACCTGTCATTCCACCCCCCTCCAGTCCACACTTTGAGGATGTTCCGGCAGCGACTCAGCTGTTGAGAGTCTCCTCGTCAAGGGAGCTTAAGAAGTTGCTCCAGCAGCAACACTTTGGCAGAGCTTGGCTGGAGAGCCAAAGAAAGAGGTCATATTTTTGGAGCTGTGTCCTGAATGATTCTACTGGCTTTTTTTGATTTGTTATTATAGGTGAGGTAACCTATTCTATGTTTAGTTAGAGCCTAGCCGGGCAGGTATTTATTTTTGTATTGTTTCCTTTGTTGCTGCACTACCTTTTTTGAGTGTTTTGGACTAAAGAAACTGGACTTGTGTGTCTATGCCACCCCACCTAGCAACCCCAGACCCTGACAATATATATAATGTATAAATATAAAATGGGGGGGAAAAATTGTTAGAACCTGTCATCTAAATATTGAAATCTCCTCTCTATGTTGAGAAGTCAAGGCAGCGGGCCGATGGGTGACTGACGGCTATCTCTGTATGCACATAGAGGGGCTGTCAATCACTTATAGGACCGCCTGCTTAACTTCTCAACATAGAGCGAAGATTTCAGTGGATAAATGACAATTTACACTGAATCTTTTCCCGTATAATTGTATATCATTCTGCTCAGCTCCTCCTGCTCTATAACTTGCTGTCCAGTTTCCATTAAATGAACAATCACCTTCTTGAGCTTGTTAACTAAATAACCAATTTAATTATAAAAATGCAAAATTTTTATTAATACAAAATTGAATATACAATTAAATCACATGTAATAAACCTACAAAAAGCTGCATTACACATGATGTAAAGATATGAAGATGTAATAAATGGGCATAAAAAATGGATAGTGGGGGCGTGGCCTAGGCTATGGCGGCGTAAAGACGTGGACATCCAGGGCTCCCGGACTCCTGCGGCAATTTCCCCGGTTTACTCGGGTCACAGAGCCTACCTGCTCCCCGCTCCAGCATGGTGCGACGTGCGAGTCGTAAATCCTCCGTCTCGGCCCGGATTGATTCCCCCCTGGCGCGATTCCTCCTGTCTGCGGCCTCCTCAGCTCCCATGCCTGGCGGCTCCAAAATGGCGCCGGCGCGCGCCCCCGCCGGAACTTCAGAGGCAGCGATGATGCAGAAGCTGTCTCCTCCGCTTCAGACCCTGGACCCGGCCGACTCTCTCCATCCTCCGGCTCCAGCTCTTCTCCCTCCCGATGTGGGGACTCCCCGGCACACTACTGTTCAAGTACCTGGCCTTCAGTATGGTGGTGGAGCGGACCTCATGGCGGCCCCCCTCCCCCCCTCTTCTTCCGGCAGCACCCCTCCTGGCCCTTCCCAGGCTGCATGTGCCCATTCTATTCCACCTCATGGAGGGCTTTCACAGGACTCAGCCCCCCCTCGCCCCCAGGACTCTGGAGGGGTGCCCTCTCTGTTGGCATCTCAGGCCCCATCCTCCCAAGGACTTGTCCATGATGCCCCCCTGGCCCCCACTGCTGTGTCTTCTTCACTGGCTCCCATCACATCCCCTGGGACACAGGCGGCCCTATCCCACGTGGCTCCTTCCTCATCTGTCTCCCCAGTGCTGCAGTGGTCTCTGCCTGCCAGAGGCGACCCCTCTCAGCCCCCGCCACAAGTTGATCCTGACATGGATTTCTCTGCTACTCCTACTACCCTGCGGACCCCCACGGTTCCTGATTTCTCTGATTCTTCCTCCTGTACCTCACCGTCCCGGAGACGGTCCAAGCGCCCTAAGTTGTCAGATATTTTGGAGTTGCTCCGTACTATGCCTACTAAAATGGACATGGAGGCGATGGTCCGCAGGGTTGAGGAAAGACAGGATCAAATTCTCTCCGGCTTCAAGGCGGACCTGCATTCTTTGTCGTCTCAAGTCTCTTCCCATCAGCTCCGCACGGATTCCCTTGATCAGCGTCTACTTGTGGTGGAGCAAACCCTAACTACTCAACGGACGCTTAACCGCCACTTACTGCTGCAGGTCGATGATCAGGAAAATAGGGGACGCCGGAACAACATTAAGCTGAGGGGTATCCCTGATGCTGTCCCTACTAAAGAACTCCGCTCCATCGCTATCTCCGTCTTCAACACTGTTCTGTCCAGGCCGATGGACACTGACATCCATATTGACAGGATCCACCGTGTATTGGGGCCAGGGAGGGCCTCCTCTTCCGATTCCAGAGATGTTCTTTGCCGTATCCACTACTACAGAGAAAAGGAGGACATTCTCCAAGCTGCGTGGCGTCATGGTCCGGTCCCGTTTCTGGATGGTTCAATTACTCTTCTTCCGGACGTTTCTCGCCGCACGCTGGCTCTGCGGCGCCTCCTAAACCCCGTTCTTCGTCTCATCCTGGATTCTGATGCCACTTATCGCTGGGGTCACCCCTTCCACTTGCAAATACGTCGCAATGGCGCCATCTTTACCCTCCACTCCCCGGATCAGGTGGAGGCCCTGGCCCATTTCCTGGATGTCCCGGACTTATCCCTACCGGACTGGCTGGAATTTCCTCTCCCTGCCCCCCCCCGCCCGCCACCGGGCCCTCCTCCCCGCCGTTGCCACGCCAGGGGTTCCGAGCTGTAGACTCCCCCTTGGTTCCTTCCGAAGGATCTGTGCCTCCGACGGTCACATGAACTTTCCTGGGCCGGTCGGTCCTGATGGACGCTAGTCTGCTTTCCCTCTGAAATGTTTTGTTTCACTGTTTGCATCTGTTCCATGCTATATTTTCTCTCTTTTGCTTTGAGCTAAGTTTTGTACCCCGCGCGTGGGCGGTTCTGGACTTCGGTCTGCGCCGCCTGCCCGTGGTGAGTCTCGCCCCCCCTCCGTCTCCTGGGTGGGTTGGGGTGCCTCGCATCCCCCCTCTCTCTGCTCCTGGTGGTGGGGCTCCCCTATCTGGGGGCGCCGCCCCTGGGACTGCAGACAGTTGCATTGTTTTCGCTTTTTTTTTTTTGGCTGCGGGGCGCTCCGGCTCCCTGGGATCTGGTGGTATCCGAGTTTGAGAGAGATCACGGCCCTGAGGATGATGGCTCATGGCTGTGACCCCTTCACTCTCTCTTTTACTGTTTGTTAGAAATTGCCGCTGTGGGAATGGGTAGCTCGGGTTTTATGATCTACCTCTCCCCCAGTTAGTTGTACTTGGCAGCTCTCTGAGCGCATACCGCGGTGTGCCTCTGAGACTTGCATTAGTGGGTTTGTCCCACTGTTTTGTGTTTTCCGTACCTGGACTAGCCGGGTTCGGCTTCTGTTGTTTCCCATATTATTTCGTCCTAGTCTGTCTTACTTGATTTTGACTTTGCTCCTTCCCCTCCTATTTGTCTCTGCCTTCCCACTCCTGTTCCTCCCCTACCCCCCCCCCCCTCCTTTTCCCCTCCTTCCCCCCCCCCTCCTTCCCTTTCCCTTCCCTTTCCCTTAATACCCCTGAAAAACGGTCCTCCCTCTTGCGGTTGCTCTGGAGCAAGAGATCCTCCGTGGCGTTTGTCCAGGAGACGCATTTTCGTGAAGGCTCCGTGCCTTCTCTTTCCTCTCCACGTTACCCTGACGTTTACCATAGCTGTTTCTCCGAGTCCAAATCTAGGGGTGTTAGTATTCTGATTGGCCGTGCGGTAGCCTGGAAATTCAGGGCTGCCCTATCTGACGCCTCGGGTAGATTCTTGTTCGTCAAGGGTGAACTGGCTGGCACCTTGTTTACCTTTGCTAACCTTTATCTCCCTAACGCTGACCAGGTTGGTACCTTGGAGCGAATCTTGGATAAGTTGTCGGACTTTTCTGAGGGTACTCTCTTGGTGGGTGGGGACTTTAATTTTGCTCTAGACCCCTCTGTTGATGTCTCTAGGGGGGTATCGTATCTTCCAGTCCGGGCGCTCCGTAGGGTCTGCAGGCTTCTTCATTCTCACCAACTGATTGACGCTTGGCGGACGGTTCACCCGGATGTTCGGGATTACTCTTTCTACTCTCACCCCCGTGACGTTTACTCTAGGTTGGACTACTTTTTCGTCCGCCATTCTGATGTCCCCTTGCTTCGTGGTTCTACGATAGACCCTATCACCTTTTCCGATCATGCGATGGTTCATGTTGTGCTCGCTTCCCCCACCACGAGACCTAGGTCCTGGCAGTGGCGTCTCAATGAGTCGCTCCTACAGGATACTCCTACCTCGTTAGCGGTCTCGTCGGCCATTGATCTCTACTTTGCAGAAAATGACACCGCTGATGTGTCCCCCGTCACACTCTGGGCGGCTCACAAATGTGTTATTAGGGGGGTGCTGGTACAGCATGGTTCTCGTGTGAAGAAGGAGAGGTCCCGCGAACTTGCGGCTCTGATAGCTGACGTGGTCTCCCTGGAGCAAACTCACAAGCGCTCTCATGCGTCGGACGCGCGCGCTGCTCTCCTCTTAGCCCGTAAGAAACTGCGTGAGCGTCTTGATATTAGGACCAGATGTCTTCTGGCTAGGGGCCGCCGCCACTTTTACGAGTTCGGTAATAAATGCAGTAGGACTCTGGCTAGATCCCTTCGGGAACAGCGCTCGCGTAATTTTGTCCCTCTTATTTCTGATCCCATCGGCAGGCATCTCTCAGACCCGATCCGTATTGCGGAAGAATTCGCTAATTTTTACCGTCAGTTGTACAACCTCTCCCCTGCCCCCATTTCCCCCCCAAACTCTTCGTTTCTCCCCGTGATCACACAGTACCTCTCTGACTCGGGCTTTCCCCGTTTTTCCGACAGTGCCCTGTCCTCGCTGGAGGATCCGATCTCCGGTGAGGAAATTGCCCAGGCCCTTGCTTCTATGCAGCCTAGTAAGGCCCCTGGCCCAGACGGCCTCCCGGCCTCGTATTATAAGAAGTTTTCGTCCTTGCTAATCGGGCCCGTGACGCGCGCTTTTAACTCGGTCTCTGAGGGCTCCCTTCTCCCTAAGGATATGACCAGTGCTCACATTACCGTGATACATAAGGAGGGCAAGGACCCAACCCTGTGTTCCAGTTACAGACCCATCTCCCTCCTTAATGTAGACTTGAAAATTTTCTCTAAGGTTCTGGCCACACGCTTGGCTCCTCTCCTTCTTGACCTAGTGGACTCCAACCAGACTGGTTTCATCCCAACCTGAGAGGCTAGAGATAATACTGTCAAGGTTATCAATGCCATATATTTTGCTCGCTCTCGGGACCTCCCGCTCTGCCTTCTCTCCACTGACGCGGAGAAGGCTTTTGACCGGGTGGGCTGGCCCTTCCTTTTCGCGGTCTTGGACCATATTGGCCTTGGCCCTGTCATGAAGTTTTGGATCTCCTCCCTGTACTCTGGTCCCTCGGCGTCTACTAGGGTCAATGGGATTTTGTCCTCCCCTTTCCCGATAGGTAATGGCACGCGCCAGGGCTGTCCCCTTTCCCCTTTAATTTTTGTCCTCACTCTTGAACCTCTCCTCCGAAAAATCAGGGCGAACCCCACCATACTAGGTCTTGAAATGGGTAAGCACCACCTTAAGATTGCGGCCTATGCAGACGACCTATTATTTTTCCTACGTGACCCGGTCACTTCCCTTCCTGTCCTCTTATCGGAACTGGACGAGTTTCAGCGCTTGGCTAACTTTAAAATCAATTACCAGAAATCTGAGGCGCTTGACGTTTCTCTGCCGCAGGGACTAGGGTCTTCTTTAGCTCTCACCTTCCCCTTCCGATGGTCTAGCTCGGCGATTAAGTATTTAGGGGTCTGGATCCCTAGTGACCTTAGTGGCCTCTTCCCTAAGAACTACCTTCCTCTTCTCAGAACTGTCCGTCTGGATCTGAAGAGATGGTCCCGAGGTACCTACACCTGGTTTGGCCGTTGTGCTATTTATAAAATGAACGTGATGCCTAGACTTCTCTACTTGTTGCAGACCTTGCCGATTCACATCCCCCCTAGTTTCTTCAGGTTACTTTATACAGATCTTGTCCGCTTTGTCTGGCAGGGTGGGCGTGCCAGATTGGCCCGTTCTATCCTGACTCTGCCAAAACAGTGGGGGGCCTGGGTCTCCCTGATCCTCGCCGTTACTATGAGGCCGCCCTTCTATAAAGAGTTATAGACTGGTGTCGTCACTCCTCCTTCAAGCAATGGGTCTCCTTGGAATGCTTCTTCTCGCGTCTCCCGCTGCACTTACTCCCATGGTTGGACTCGGTTGCCCCTTCCTCTGTCTCTACGCATCCGACTATTGGCCCCACCCTTAGAATGTGCAGGTCGCTATTTAGAAAGGACTGTCTTTCTCCCTCTTCTTCTTCCCTTTTCCCTATCCTAGGTAACCCGGCGTTTCCGGCAGGCCTCTCCCCTGGCCTGTTCAGGTATTGGTCTGATGCGGGTATGCAAAGAGCTCTCCATTTCCGATCTGATGGCTCCTGGTGTGCTCTCGGGGACGTGCCTATTGTCCATGACCTCCCACCTCTTGACCCCTGGAGGAAGCTGCAGCTTTCCCACTGCCTTTCCTCTCTGACCAATCCGGAGGCCTTTGACAGGCCTCTCACAGGATTTGAGAGGGCCTGTACGGGCTCCGGTCTCCTCCGCCACTCTCTTTCGGAGCTCTATCTGCTCTTGGTCTCCCCTCCTCCTGGTCACAGACCCCTCTTTCTAGCTAAATGGGAGTCTGACCTCGGCCTCTCTTTTTCAGATGCGGACTGTGTCAGGATCCTGGAGCTCGCCCATAAAAGCTCGGTGGCCTGTAAGTTTCAGGAGGCGGGCTACAAGATTCTCACCAGATGGTATCATGTTCCGTCTCTATTGCACAAGGTTTTTCCCGCCACTTCTTCACTTTGCTGGCGTTGTGGCCTGGAGGAGGGGACCCTCCTACATGTCTTCTGGAACTGCCCGACCCTGAGAGACTTCTGGGACGGTGTTCACCGTTTGACTTTGCAAATTTTTCAGACCTCTCTTCCCAATACCCCGGCCTGCTTTCTTCTACACCTCTCTAATATTCCCCACCGGGCATACCGCCGCTCAGCAATCCGCCACCTGATCAACGCCGCCAGGGCTTGCATCCCGGCCCTTTGGAAATCTACCAGCCCTCCTTCTCTGCGTCATTGGCTCCGCAAGGTGGAGGACATCCAATCAATGGAAGACCTCACAGCGTCTCTTCGAGACAAGTATGAGACCTATTTGAGGGCTTGGTCCCCGTGGATCCTATTCCAGGGTTCACAGCAGTACAGGGACCTGATGGGTCAACCTTGAGATCCGGTTTTGGTCCCGGTTCCCCCCCCCCCTCCCCCCCTTCTTTTTCTTTCCCTCTCACCCCCCCGTCCCCCGTCCCCTCCCCTCCCTTCTCCCCCTTTATTTTTAATCCCCCCTCCTCCTTTACTGTGTTGTTTTCCCCTCGGGTTTAGTTGTGTGTTGATGTTGCCTTTTCGGCCTCCTCGTCCTCGGGAGGTCTAATCCTGGTAATTTTTGCTTTGTTTTTCATTTGGGGCCTTGTTGTTATTTGTGGCCCTCCTTGCCTCCTTATGTTTGATTTTGCAGATGATTTCCTCTTTTACCTATGTTTGTTTATAAATAAAGAATTTATAAAAAAAAAAAAAAAAAAAGGATAGTGATTTGTACGAAGACACAACATACATATCACCTTTAAAGAGAATATATAGACCAAAAAATGGTCATATGTGTGAAAGGATAGGATATCTGTGTCTAATAAGTCTCCTCATATATACCCATCAATAAACATGCCAGTTAATATACATAATGATACGCCAAGCACCTTACCATACGCAAACACGCTCCTAACGCGCATTTCGCCATACTGGCTTAGTCACCGCCCTCATATTGGCTTCATCACTGTCATCACTGTCTCCTATAGGGATCACCACCTAAATTCCCTATCAGTATGTATTTGGAGTGTGGGAGGAAATCCACACAAACATAAGGAGGACATACAAACTCCATGTAGATGTTGTCCTTGGCAGTGACTTCTGCACTGCAAAGATACAGTGCTAACCACTGAGCCACCATACTGTCCTGTGGAAGCCATCGCAATATATATGGTTCAGTCATTTTAAAATGTATCTTTCAGTACCTACACCAACTCCAAGTTGTGCATCCTTTAATAGGAGTCGTTCCACTGATTCTGGTGTAGTTAGAATTTTTTCAGCATCCAGTATTCTAATTAGGCTCTCTGTCAGGAGGGTGTGCGGCCCCTGTCTATCTGCTTTAGCCAAGTCCCACTTCCCCTTAAATAGTCGGCCTAATTAGCATAATGTGTGATGAAATTAACTGCACTGATTGATCAGGGATGGCGATGGCAAAAAAAATTTCCATCTGCCCCCAAATCAGTGAATTGGCGCCTTTTCAAGGATGTGAACAGTTGAAGTTGGTTGAGGTTGTGAAGAGTCCCACTTTTATGTAGTTCAGGTAGCGCTACACTATGTACTTGAATATTGCTATAGCCATATCCAGTTTCTGGGCCGATAAGTGAGCTCAGTAAGTGACACACTTGCTAGCAGAAAAAGGAACCCATTGAAGTCAATGGGAGGCTTTTTATTCAGCGCAGAAATTCCTCAACATTTTCCTCCGTATGGGGACATTCATACGGGGCAAAGTGGTGCTGTTTATGGCGCTGAATTTACCGCGCATGATAAAAAAAAAAAAGCGCCTCCCATTGATTTCAATGGGTTCTAATAGCTTTACTAGTGGAAATTGTTGGCCATATTTGTATATGTTGGCCATATCCTGGTAGGTATATGTAGGCCATCTCCTGGTAGGTATATGTAGGCCATCTCCTGGTAGGTATATGTAGGCCATCTCCTGGTATATATGTGTAGGCCATCTCCTGGTATATATGTGTAGGCCATCTCCTGGTAGGTATATGTAGGCCATCTCCTGGTATATATGTGTAGGCCATCTCCTGGTAGGTATATCTAGGCCATCTCCTGGTATATATGTGTAGGCCATCTCCTGGTAGGTATATCTAGGCCATCTCCTGGTAGGTATATGTAGGCCATCTCCTGGTAGGTATATGTAGGCCATATCCTGCTGACTGTTTCCTAGAATTTGCATCTATTGCCACAGATTGATGCTACCATATTGGTATACAGTCCTATGAAAAAGTTTGGGCACCCCTATTAATCTTAATCATTTTTAGTTCTAAATATTTTGGTGTTTGCAGCAGCCATTTCAGTTTGATATATCTAATAACTGATGGACACAGTAATATTCCAGGATTGAAATGAGGTTTATTGTACTAACAGAAAATGTGCAATATGCATTAAACCAAAATTTGACCGGTGCAAAAGTATGGGCACCTCAACAGAAAAGTGACATTAATATTTAGTAGATCCTCCTTTTGCAAAGATAACAGCCTCTAGTCGCTTCCTGTAGCTTTTAATCAGTTCCTGGATCCTGGATAAAGGTATTTTGGACAAACAATTCAAGTTCAGTTAAGTTAGATGGTCGCCGAGCATGGACAGCCCGCTTCAAATCATCCCACAGATGTTCAATGATGTTCAGGTCTGGGGACTGGGATGGCCATTCCAGAACATTGTAATTGTTCCTCTGCATGAATGCCTGAGTTGATTTGGAGCAGTGTTTTGGATCATTGTCTTGCTGAAATATCCATCCCCGGCGTAACTTCAA
The DNA here is from genome assembly GCF_031893055.1 of Leptodactylus fuscus. NCBI lineage: Eukaryota > Metazoa > Chordata > Amphibia > Anura > Leptodactylidae > Leptodactylus > Leptodactylus fuscus. The sequence goes on from NC_134266.1 coordinate 223,053,653, forward strand.
CTTCGTCACTGATTCTTGAACATTATTCTCAAGAATCAGCTGATACTGAGTGGAATCCATGCGACCCTCAACTTTAACAAGATTCCCGATGCCGGCATTGGCCAAACAGCCCCAAAGCATGATGGAACCTCCACCAAATTTTACAGTGGGTAGCATGTGTTTTTCTTGGAATGCTGTTTCTTTTTGGACGCCATGCATAACGCCTTTTTTTTATAACCAAACAACTCAATCTTTGTTTCCAAAATGAAGTTGGCTTCTCCAAATGTGCTTTTTCATACCTCAGGCAACTCTATTTGTGGCGTACGTGCAGAAACGGCTTCTTTCTCATCACTCTCCCATACAGCTTCTCCTTGTGCAAAGTGTGCTGTATTGCTGACTGATGCACAGTGACACCATCTGCAGCAAGATGATGCTGCAGCTCTTTGGAGGTGGTCTGTGGATTGTCCTTGACTGTTCTCACCATTCTTCTTCTCTGCCTTTCTGATATTTTTCTTGGCCTGCCACTTCTGGGCTTAACAAGAACTGTCCCTGTGGTCTTCCATTTCCTTACTATGTTCCTCACAGTGGAAACTGACAGGTTAAATCTCTGAGACAACGTTTTGTATCCTTCCCCTGAACAACTATGTTGCACAATCTTTGTTTTCAGATCATTTGAGAGCGGGCTGTCCATGTTCGGCGACCATCAAACTGAACTGAACTTGAATTGTTTTGTAGAAAGAAATGGTCCAAAATACCTTCATCCAGGATCCAGGAACTGATTAAAAGCTACAGGAAGCGACTAGAGGCTGTTATCTTTGCAAAAGGAGGATGTACTAAATATTAATGTCACTTTTCTGTTGAGGTGCCCATATTTTTGCACCGGTCAAATTTTGGTTTAATGCATATTGCGCATTTTCTGTTAGTACAATAAACCTCATTTCAATCCTGAAATATTACTGTGTCCATCAGTTATTAGATATATCAAACTGAAATGGCTGTTGCAAACACCAAAATATTTAGAACTAAAAATGATTAAGATTAATAGGGGTGCCCAAACTTTTTCATAGGACTGTAGGCCATATTAATTTGGTCAGTAGTTATTAAAGCTCTCACTAGGTTGTCAGAAATGAGGCTAAGCGGTTCACGTTACTTTGATGTTTCAGTATTTCTCGAATCTTTTAGGAAACGCTGAGGCGAGCTTGTGTGGGGTTTTATGTCTGTTCTTTCTAATGGTATATTTACATATTGTAACAACAAGATTCTGTTATTTTTATGAATCACTACATTGTGAAGCATGCATGTTCCCAACAAGTATTTCCAACAAAAGAGCATTCATGCTGTCAGCAAACTGCAAGGATTCTAGAAATAGAGAACTTGTGGTTGTGACAAGAGAAGGAGCAGAGTTTATGGCCTATTAATACTCAGATTGTCATCTAAACTCTTTGGAATTGCATATTTTTACTTTTTACAGCTCTTTGTAAAAACACGGTTGACATATACTGTAAATCATTGTGCAGACAGAGGCCAAGATTTACTTATAGTTCTATAGTGTAGACTGGTGCTACATTCATATCTGTCCTTATGGTCTGTCGGGGGACCGGAAGTATGGAGCAGTCCGACTGATGACAGAAATGACGGGCACACCCCGAGGGACCCCATTGACTATAATGGGGTTCTGTGAGTGTCCGTTTTTTTATAACTGAACTCATTGGATGAGTCGGGTTTGCAGCACTTTTTCGTCCGGCAATTTCTGGTAGGTCTGTGCTGGACACCTGGCTCATATGTGAATGTGGCCTTATCACATTGAGTGATGAGGAATGATAAATGTGGCATATCTTTAGACTGTCTAGCCTAAGTTTATAACTTCTTTTTGTTGGTTTACTTTGAGACACAATTTTACAACACAATAGCATGCCTCATTTATGCCATGCTCCACACCTACACATCTAGCACCTAACCAGATATACCAAATAGGCGCGTCATTGTACCACAGATGTGCCACAGTTTACACCGGTGTCCAGCTGTAACAAAAGTAATAAATCTAGGCCACATTTACATGGCCAAATGTACACAAATATTGCAGATTATTCTGCATCTTCTCACAGTCCACTTCATTTACCCAGAATTATATATCGAAATCGGCTGGTGGTCTAGTGCTCGTCGCCCATTGCAACCCATTAGTATACATGTCCTAGTTATAGTGCTGAAATTTGAGGTCTATTGTTTTGGACCTTATGTATGTATGGGTACATACTAGATGACATCATTTTTTTTTAATTTTTTCGGGGTAGAGTACAGTAGTTTTAAAAAATAAATACATTAATTAAAATTTTTATGGAATTTTTTATTTTGTCTTTAGTCTTTGTATATCACGGAAAGGTATGCTGTGTCTGATCAGTGACTTCTACCATTTAGTAAAATAGCGTTTGTCCGTATTGTACATGTTTTCTTGCGGTCCTGACAGCAGCAGACGTCACTGTTCACACCTTCAAGATATCATCCCAAAACACAAACCTGTTAAAAATATATTATGTCTTTACTTCCTAGAAATGTATGTGTGCATTGGCGTTCATGTTGGTTCAAATTTTTGGTGAACGTGTGTACGTCAAATATGTGATCCGACCAACGTCTAACTTTTTTATGCTTTCTACAATTTATTTATTTAATGTATCTGCTAATAATTTATCATATATATCTTTCTTTGCAGAATGAGGGCCAATAGAAAACTGTGCTTTTATGTGGTAGTCTTGGTGCCAATGACTTTATTCTGCTTTCACATGTGGAACAAGTCTGAAAAAGTGGTAAATATCTCGAACAGAGAGGCCCCTGCGGATCTAGCGGATAACAGTCTACTGCAGCCCCTGGAAAAATATGCTGGGATCTCCTTAAAATGGAAAGCTGAAGTGCTACAGTATGTATTCTGCATTTGTATAGATTGTGAACATTGGAAAACATTCTGCTGTCTGGGTGGTTTGCATGGTTTGTGGTATTATAATGTCTTTGCTGTGAGACCTCATTTACATGGTAGTCATGTGCACAGCCGCATATCAAGACGTGATGAACCTGCATAGCCTGTGTGTGCTGCCGTATATTCTCCATGTTATAATTTATAGGCTCTTGTAATGCCATACAGGCTCCATGTTATAGGCTCCTCTGACGTACAGGCTCCATGTTATATGTTATAGGCTCCTCTGACGTACAGGCTCCATGTTATATGTTATAGGCTCCTCTGACGTACTGGCTCCATGTTATATGTTATAGGCTCCTCTGACGTACTGGCTCCATGTTATATGTTATAGGCTCCTCTGACGTACTGGCTCCATGTTATATGTTATAGGCTCCTCTGACGTACTGGCTCCATGTTATATGTTATAGGCTCCTCTGACGTACTGGCTTCATGTTATATGTTATAGGCTCCTCTGACGTACTGGCTCCAAGTTATATGTTATAGGCTCCTGTGCTGTCATACAGGTTCCATGTTATAGGCTCCTGTGATGCCATACAGGCTCCATGTTATGTTATAGGTTCCTCTGACGTACAGGCTCCATATTATGTTATAGGCTCCTGTGCAGCCATACAGGCTCCATGTTATATGTTATAGGCTTCTCTGCTGCCATACAGGCTCCATATTATGTTATAGGCTCCTGTGCAGCCATACAGGCTCCATGTTATATGTTATAGGCTTCTCTGCTGCCATACAGGCTCCATATTATGTTATAGGCTCCTGTGCTGTCATACAGGCTCCATGTTAAAAGCAGAGGCTGTTCTCCTATAGGAGTATGCAACATTTGTCTATACTGCTAGAATTATTGTCAGTCAACCAGATAAAATATACAAATTTTTATTTTTTTTGGATATACTGCATGTACAGTTAGGGTTCATTCACACTGGGTTTTGTGGAACTGTTTTTGCCACAAAACTCGTGTAAAGAAGCAGCGCTGTAAAACAGAATCCCATTGAGTGCAAAGTGTAGCGCGCGTAAGACGGAACCCATTGAACACAGTGGGATTCTGTTTTACAGCACTGCTTCTTTACACGAGTTTTGTGGCAAAAACAGTTCCACAAAACTCTGTGTGAATGCACCCTAACACCTGTAGGATATTTTTGTCTTCTGAATAACAGAGGAGATGCTGCTCCAAAATCACTCTGCAAGAGACATATTCCCTAGAAGTAAATGAATGGGCATGTTAAAATTCTAACTGTCCAGTACGTTTTTCTTTTTGACCATCATCTATGTTCAGGTGAAAGTTGGGAGAGCCCCCATCCATAGTAGGGTGTATCGCTCTGTTTTCATTGGTTATTCTGTTTCGTCATAGATCCCTATGATGCAGTCAGTTTAGTAAATGTAGAGTCTGGTCAAGACACTTGACACTAATAAAGGCGGAAAAATGTTCCGTAACAATGGAGTGAAACTAGATTAGCCCAATAACTGTGTGTACATTTGAACTAACATACTGAAAAACATGAGTTTACTCTGAATTAATGCTTAGTAAAAAAAAATAAAATGTGATAAATATTAATCAAAATGATAGTTTTTTCCTTTCCGTCCTGAAGTTCCTGACATTGTAACATCATTTTATTCATTTCCTGGGAGGAAGGTAAAATCCCTGTGGTGGTTATTCAGAGCCAGAGGAGAGAGTAGGGATCGAAAAGTAACCCAGGCGCTGTATGATGAGTCAGAGAAATGTTCTTCGAGTCTTCTTCTTGGTGGTCATATTTCTCCTTAAGACAATGTTCTTGTGTATGTTATGTAACCATTCAGTTTATTGTTGTATCATTCCACAGACTCTTGCCAAAGAACAACTGCAAATGTGAAGCTGAAGCAACGCTAAATATTCCCTTCAGACAGGAGTTAATAGGAAAACCTTACGCCGTGAACTTTACAGCAGCTGTACAGCCTTTAGGGATAGACGAAATGCACAAAAGACGGGAGCTGGAATATAAAAACTTCAAGATCAGGTAACTAGTCATACATTAATGGTTATTCACATGACTGTGCTCCGTCTGTGAAACGCGATATGTGTGTGGGACACACAGTGATCCAGTGAGTCAGTCACACCGCATCTTAGGGAGTTATGATGCAAAGTTCTTGAAGTTGGCCGTTCAGTATCACTACAGCTGCAGTACAGCTGACACATGGTCATGTGAATAGTTCCTAATGTTATTCTAAGGGCAGGGCAACACGTTGTGGTCCTCTCTGGGATATCTTCAGTGTTGCAAAGCTTTGAAACCGTCGCAGAATCTACAGGAATAATTGACTTGCTGCATCTTCCAAACCCCTGAAGCAAAGTACTTTGCACTGCATGTTTTTCCCACAGTGAGGTGGACTGGATTTCAACAAACCCATCTACACGACTACTGTAACCTACTAACTCACCTCAGGTTGCATTTATATAAAGCATTTTTGTGCAGTATTTTTATCTCCCTATTTGTAGCTTAAAACTAATTCACTATGCAGTAGGACACAGCCAAAAAGCACTGCAGGAAAAACCGCAGCGGAAACGCAGTCTGCATTTTCCAGCAGCGCTTTTCACAGAAAGTGTGCAGTGTTTTCCTCTGAACTTTCTGCTTCAATTATACAGTATCTATGGAAGCGCTGGTATAACTGAGATGCTGCGATTTGCAAAAACTGTTTTTCAAATCGCTGCTTTTTCTGTTGTAGATTATATTCCGCAATGTGTGGATAGGATTAACCAGAATCCCATCCACTTTGCAGTTAATGTTTGGATGCATGCACACGATGTAACGCGGCGCTGATTCTGGCACGATAACTCGCGTATGAATCAGCACTGCAACACAGAATCCCATTGACTTCAATGGGTTCCGTTTATCGCACGTAACACATTGAAATTAATGGGTTAAAAAGCCTCCCATTGATTTCAATGTGTTATGTGCGCTAAATGGAACCCATTGAAGTCAATGGGATTCTGTATTGCAGTGCTGATTCTTACACGAGTTTTCGTGCAAGAATCAGTGCCGCGTTACATCGTGTGCGTGCACCCTAAAACACCACATCAAAATTTGTGTTTCCACCCCGGCGTAAAGCTCTCTACATACAAAGGCCCACATTTTCTAAGGTGGATGGCACTTTTTAAGAGCAGAGCAGGAATCTACATGGGTCGAGGACATCTTGGTCCGCTAGACTTACTATAACTCACACTAGAAAGCTGGCCTGAGTTACATCACAAATCTTCTCTAGAATCACTAGTACGCCTGAGCCTCTTAGTAATTATAGTGAGTCTTGTGCTTGTCAGGAAATGAATGAAGACTGGCATAAGAATCACCAGTTTGTTTGTTTTTAAAGCATTTACCCATATACGTTTCGATAGGAATAAAAGAACAAAAAAAAAAAAATAAAGTGCATGCTTTATATATTACACAATAAAAAATTCCACCAAAATTGTACAAAAGGCTGATGGTGCACAAGGTGGTGTTATAGCAGTGGCAACTGTAAACAGCCAAACTCCCAGTTGCTAATGGCTGCACAAGTCAGAATTGAAATCCCCACTGTAAGAATGGCTTGCTTTGATGGACCAACGCAGGGGAAATGTATTTACCAACACAAAACGGAGCTAAAACCAATTAAATTGATTTGCACATGATTAGACAAACATGGCTGTACCACTCCTGTCCAAAGGTTATGTGTGGTATTGCAGCCCATCCCTATTCACTTTAGTGGAATGGAGCTGTTGTCCAACACCAACATACTTGTCCAACCAGTCGCCTTTTCTTGTTTTTTGTAACTTTGTACAGTTCCTTTACACTTGGACTTCAATAGAAATTTCCAGTCGTGGTCGCTTCAGGTTATTAAGATGACCATCTGGTAGACAAGGACATGTCAAGCAGACTAGATGATACAATATAGCCTGATGTCCATGTCATATGAATTATCAGGAGATGGAAAAATGTGACGGTCAATGGTGAAATTATTTTTTTTTTTCATTCAGTTTTTAGAAGTGCTAGAAGAACAGGGCTGTGGAGTTGGCAGGCCAAACCACTATATTTTTCCAGACCAAATCCAACCTTTTGCATCATAAATGGTCAGTCGGAAGCAAAGCTCTTCTCTGTCCACCAAAAAGTTAGTGATGGTGATATTACAAGAGAGGAACAAAAGACAAAAAAATAGGCTGTAATGCCTCTGGTGACAGCCAGTCAGATGACATCCGGTAATATCAATAATTGTAATACAATATTTAAGTAAGAACCATATTATATTGAAAAGTGGAATTGGTAATTTTTTTTCAGGCTCAAAACTGGCCCTGATCAACAGCTCCAACTTGACATCCTTGTAGAAGAGGACGGGCTGTCTGATCTGTTGTCCTGACTTTTCCATTATAAACTCAGCCATAGTTATCCAGGAACAAATTACCTCCCTCCATACAAAATTCATCTGACTGGGGCCTCACATGGCCGAGCTTCATCTGTGACACTTGGCCCGGGTATGAGCAGTATTGCCTGAACGCTATCATGGGGGACAGACTCCTAGCAGTATAGATATCTTTCAGCCACCAGTCCCTGCCACTCATTGATATCAGTAATCACTATGGAACAGGATCTCGCTCGGAGGCAACGACTCCTAACGTCTTAGATATAAGTATAACGTTAGGAATCTGTATCCTGGCCGGTCACAGATGAGACTTGGTTTGTGTGAATGACCACATAGGCCGGAGACATACAGGGTTTACTAAAGCATCATAGGCTAACCTGTAGAAGAGCACCAACCTAGGGAAGTAGACTGAAAACTCACAGTGCGCGGGCTTGGATCCTGCAGTGTACTAATAAAGCAGAGCACGGTGTGTCTTTCATCCATGTTTCCACGTTCAGGTTTTGTTTGTGCAATTTTTGAAGCAAAAAACAGGATTCTAAAGGGAGAGAAGGTATATAGAGCAGATGGTACGTCTCTTTTTTCAGCCTGACAATATCATGCATTAGAAAACTTCCATAAAGTAGAAATAAACATCGCGAGCCAGCAGATTAGACCAGAAGTTGTCTTTCTATTTAGTCTGATTGTTCGCACATGACTTTTCAATGTTAAGCGGAAGCTCCACTTCAAGCTGCTTCATTCTTGACTTGATTTATTATGGAAATTAAGAAGATCTTATAAACTGTTATTTTACGGTATCATAACATAGATCTTTGGCTACAAAATCGTGAGACTATAGAACATTTCTTATCCCTTAAGTAACACTTAACTCTTTATAAATAAACACAACACAACACTTGATTGGTGAAAATTAACTTTGGTCGCAGCATTTTTTTTAAAGGTATAGTTGTACCTAATAAATTATAATTTTAATGGGATTGTCCTGGAATTACAGTTCTGGGACAGTAGCCTGAGGAAGGTGAAACATATAAACTCATATTCACCTGTCCCCAGCTCACCGGTGTCTCCCCCGCTGTCCGGTCCAGTGGTGCCTGGGGGCTAGTTCTGGCAGAACTCCTTGCTGCTGGTGACAGCCAATCACATCAGCGGTCCCAAGAAAAGGACGTGGTGCCTTTAAAAACCACAACTTGGCTTGCAAATAAAAAACACTGACATAGTTCCATCAACAAAACAGTAAAAAAAGAAAGTTCTATGCATTAGAATATGGTGACTGCAGGGAAAGCATTTGTTTGATGTTTTATTTAATAAGTGGTTAAAAATAAAACCAATATAAATATGGTATCGCCGTAATCATAACGTTGTAATGTCAAAGTTGCCTAGTCATTTTTAATGTAGACGAAACCCCATAAAAACATAATGCAAAAATGATAGAATTATACGTTGTCAGGATGAGATATGATGGATAAGACAGGAACCAGTTTTGGGTGGAAGAGTTTACCAAAATAAACTGATTCATTATTTATGATTCATTTATGATTCATTTATGCTTTTTTTTTTTTTTTTTTTTTTTTACGGCCTGCCCTCAGCATTGGCCATAAATACTTAAATTGTGGGGACCAAGAGCTGTCCCTCGGACTGTACGAAGCTGCTTCTGGCCCCTGTCCTATACACTAAATAGGGCCAGAATGAGAAAGTTAGCTCTGCACTCAGTGAAGTCAGTGGGAGCATAGTGTATAGAGCGGACGCTCCATAAAGCTGATCAGTCTGGGAGAAGGCTGCTGGCTCCCCCACCAATCATACCTGAGGATAGGCCATAAAGAAGTTTGAATATCGGTCTTGAAGTGGACAATTCCTTTAGAGACAAATGATATTGTTTAACAAAATGCAAAGGACTATATACAGCCCACTCATGTTTGGACATTGTCTTCAATAGTTATAGGTCTCTCTTGTGAAGACAATGCAATGGATGCAACGGGCCAACCCCTCCGGTCGGGGCAAACAATCCTCAGGCAAAAAGAAGTAAAAGATCCAACATCCCAGGTCTTGTAAATAAACCTTGTGTTCTTGTGTCCGAACAACAAGAATGCCATTAAAATAATAAAATGAAGGGTATCATCCCTTAAAGTACGGGAGGAAGTAGATCAGCTGACATGTTTTGAGGAACTTGTCCTCTTAGTCTTAGCCAAGTTTTATTTACAAGACCTGGGATGCTGGATCTTTTACTACTTTTGCCTGTGAAATGATATTGTTTGTATAATAAGTTGTCCATCATCAATATACTGTATTGTATGACTATGAACTGTATATCACATGACCATGAACTGATCTTTATCCCCTTTGAGTAAACAGAATGAATGACAGTAAGCAGAGATCTAGAAAACTGAGAAATTGATAAAGTCTATTGGGAAATTGTAGAACTTTTTATTATACAAACAATAAGATTTGTCTCTCATTATTGATCTGGAAGTGGCAAAACCCTCTAACACCGAACCCCTTTAAATATTGTATAATGCAATTATTGATATTACCAAATGTCATCTGAGGGTCTGTCATTAGAGGTATTGCAGCCTCTTCTTTGTTCCTGTCTTACAATATCACAATCACTATTTATTTTTTTTCTAGAAGAGCTTTGCTCCTTGGCTCCTGACCTTGGCTGTCAGCCATTTATGATGGAGCCAAAGATGGAATCAGTCTGTGGTAAAATAGTGGTTTGGCCTACGGACTCCACAGCCCTGATCTTCTATCACTTCTAAGAACTCCTTGCAGCTCCTGATAATTCATATGACATGCACTCCAGGCTCATTTTGCTATTACCTTCTAGACAACTGACCATGTCCTTGTCTACCACTTGGTCATCTTAATAACCTGAAGCAACCATGCCTGAAACTTTTATTGGTGTACTTGGTACCTGGTAATTGCTATTGAAGTCCTCGTGTTAAGGAACTGTACACAATTACAAAAATAATCGAAAGACGGCTGCTTGTCCAACAGCAACATACTTATCAATGCATTGCAGCTTCATTCCATTAAAGTGAATGGGTTTGAAATGCAATAACACGCATAACCTTTGGACAGGAGCGGCACTGTTTGTGGGAGACCACAGCTATGTTTGTTTAACCCTTTAATTGGTTTCGGCTCAATTGTGTGTTGAGTTATTAGATACATTTCACTTGTGTTATTGACTTTAAAAGAATGGAAAAAACCATCAAAGCAAGAGCCATTATTACAGTGGGGCTCTTTATTCAGGCTTATATAGAAGGGCCCTAAGTAAGAGACCACCATTCCCAATGCTTTAATGGGGACACATATCCCTTTGGCATACACAAGGATATAATATGTCCATACAGCCCCAGCTGTATTAAGCAGGTTGTCCAGGTTCAGAAAATGTAACAAATTAATGGTGGCCTGACTCCCTGACTCGGCTATTTGCAGAGTCTACAGGGTTCATGCAGGGAATAACAGCTTTGCCCTATTCCCATGAAGCTAGGTTCACACTAGCATTGGCGTTTCCATTCTTCGGGTCCACTTGGGACCCAAAAAACAGAAACCCAATTCGCTTAAAAAGCGGTTACCAGCGTACCCCATAAATTATAATGGTTTCCACCTGGAAAATGCAGAGAGAAAAGTACTGCTTACGTTTTTCAAGCGAATGGGGAACGGAATCCCCGAACAGAGACCAAGTGCTGGTGTGAACAGGTTATCAATTTCCTGAATCCTGTCAACCCCTTTAAGAATATGGTCAATAGTACTTTTCAGTACAATGAGATTTAAGTTTACTAATAAGTCAGTGGAATAGTTACAGGTGCATTAGTGAGTTGCCGATTGATTGATTATTTATATTTTTTTTTTTGTCATTTCAAACCCATATATCAATATTTTTATACATAATGGTATATTTTAAAGTATTAAAGTGCTATCACCACATTACAGAACACATTACAGTGATAAACATCATACCTTTGTTTTGTTTGTCCCTTTTGTAGATTTGGAGAAAAACAACTTTGAAGCATTATGCAAATTAGTCTGTTGGTGCACTGGGGGCGGGCCTTCAGCTCCCTGGAGCACGATTTTTGCTGCTCAGGAAGAGTAGATGAGGTCACTACATTGGATGGTGCAGGCAAAAGATGGTTGGGTTCTATGGAGCTTAAGGCCCATGTCCAGTCCAAAAACTGCATAAGACTTCAAAGTTGTTTTTCTCCAAATCTGCAAAAGTGACCAACATAACAAAGGACTGAATTTTATCATTGCAATGTGCTCTGTAACATGGTGGTGATGGTAGAATAGGCTTGGGGAGGTGGTAGATATTCTCTAAGCCCTACTCCATTCTTGTTTTTTGCCTGTTTTCATAAGTCCTTGCTCTTTTTACTGTCTAGTCTGGCAAATACGTGGTTAAAGGAATATATATTAAACAGCAAACCTACAGAAAAAAATAGGGCTGCTGATGGTGCTTTAGTGGCACGGTTGGGTCATTTGGCCAGAGATCCATTTGGTATGTGGTTTCATATGGTGCATAAAGCCTAAAAATTTTAAAACTGCACCAGAGAGCCATGTACGTAACCTTATTGTAGGCGCCTCATATGTAATAGATATTGTCTTTCTAATTTTTAATCAATTACTCTGACGTGAGATGCACCAGAATTATCAGAGGCTTCGGCATGTTCATTTCTGCTTAAGCGTATTATTTATTATGTAAAAATTCATTAAATTGTAAGTTTTGTAAAACAAATATTGCATGTAAGACATGTTTAATGTGTTAAAATTTCCTCCATCAGATCGTATAGTCCAGCAAACAGGATTATTATCGCAGAGGCAAATTCACCATTGCAGTACCCTGTTCAAGGAGTGGAAGTGCGTCCTCTGAAGACAATACTTATACCAGGTGTGTGACTCAAGCACTTCTTTTGTTCTTCAGGCTATGATCTAGTAAATTGCAGCTGAAAAAAAGCTGTGTAAAAATGCAGCAAAAAATAAAGCAAAGTTTTCGGAAAAGCTGCCTTTTTTTGTTTGTTTCAGATTTTGCTGCAGTTTTTTGAGCCAAAGCCAGCAATGTGTTTCTGCCATGGTTTTTCCTGCAGAGCTTTTTCGCTGCAGCCCACTATGTGAGCGTTAGCCTAAGGGTAAGTTCACACGATGTAACGTTGAGTGTGATCTGGCACATATACACGTGTCGGCAGATGACGCGCTCAAAATGCTCCCATTAATTTCAGTGGGAGTTAGGAGCGTATACGCCGCGTTATTTTGCGCCCGTGATTTTGCAACACGCTCAAAATGCTCCCATTCATTTCAATGGGAGTTAGAAGCATATATGCCGCGTTATTTTGCGCCCGTGATTTTGCGGGCGCAAAATAATGCGGCGTATACGCTCCTAACTCCCATTGAAATGAATGGGAGCATTTTGAGCGCGTCATCTGCAGGCACGTGTATATGTGCCAGATCATGCTCATCGTTACATCGTGTGAACTTACCCTAAGACTGAAGTCCGTTGTGGCATAAACACAGCAAATCCCTTCCATGCAATGCAGAAAAATACACACAGTGGAAATGTTGCAATATACTAAACCGTTGCCTTTTTGATAATTGCAGCATGTCATTTTTACCTACGGAAACGCTGGCGGTTTCCATATAGGTATAACTGAAGCGTTTTTGTCCAGCATCCCTTTTTAGCTCTGGCTCGCTACGCGGGGCCTTAGACTATTGGAGTATTCCCCTCTGTCAACTTTATGGCGTATCAAAAAGATATACCGTAAATGTGCCATAGATGTGGAACACTCACTATCCCAAAAACAGGGGGCTCCGACATCCTCAGCTATTTTCTGAATTTGACTTAATGTGGTGTACTCTCCATTGTCAGCGCCCTCTAATGAGGGTCAGGGGATCCCTGCTTTTAAGATAGTTACTGTTTCACACCTTTTTTCTTTGTTGTCTTTGGAAAGTGGTTAAAACAGAACAATGATGATTTATTTTAACACAGCCATATACAGACAATTAAAAAAAAAAAAATGATAATATGAGAATATATTTTTGTGACATTGTCAGGTTGGGTTCCTGTGGGATAGACCTGGATGAGACTTAACCAAATCTTATCCATAGGCTATGGAAAAATGCAAGCGTTTCAATTTATTTCCCTGGTTTTCACTGCGGCCCTTGTAAGGGTGCATTCACACTGAGTAAACGCTAGCTTATTTTGTAGAGTAAAATTACACTTGTAAATTTTGCTATCCCATTGACTTCAATGACATTTTACAGGCGTATTTTTACAGGCGTATTTTTTACAGGCGTATTTTTTACAGGCGTATTTTTACACTTGTAAAAAAATATCATTGAAGTCAATGGGATAGCAAAATTTACAAGTGTAATTTTACTCTACAAAATAAGCTAGCGTTTACTCAGTGTGAATGCACCCTAAGGCTGTATTCACACAGAGTAACGCCAGGCGTTTTTTGTGTGTTTTTTGCACATAGCGCCGCGTTTACGCCGCGTAGCGCCGCGTTAACGCCGCGTATACGCCGCGTTAACGCCGGGCAACGCCACCGCTAAATAGCGCGGCGTATACGCGGCGTATACGCGGCGTTAACGCGGCGCTACGCGGCGTAAACGCGGCGCTATGTGCAAAAAACACACAAAAAACGCCTGGCGTTACTCTGTGTGAATACAGCCTAAAGGGTGAACGCTGCAGGTAAACTCAGTGGAGTTTCACCTCTAAATCAATTTTTGCATCTGCAGAATTCAGAAAAAACAAACTCCTTATAGAAAACTTGTAGTGGATAAATTCTCTGACAATCCATAGAAATAGTTCACCAGACGTGTTTAACATTCATATTTATACTTGCAGGACTTAGTTTACTGGATCTCAAAAAGAAAACCAGTTATGAGGTAAGCATGTTATTGAAGTATTAATATATTATATACTGTGTGTTACTTTGGGGATTTCTACACGCCCCTGTGATCTGTATTGTTGGTAGCTTAAACCACAGACTCGGGCTTTTCTTTTTTTCCACTACCGAACTCCGACTCTTTCATATGTGACAGCCATGGTCAGCCAGAAGCAGCAAGGGTATGCAGAATGTGGTGCTGATTGTGAAGCAGATTCTGCCCCAAAATCAGAGGCAGGTTCCTCTCTGATTCGGCCTCCCATTGTTATCAAAGCAAAAACAAGTGTCCTGCTCAGTTTAGTCACAGATTCTGTGACTGATTCATCTCCAGAGTCCACAGAGAAACACCCCGTGGATTAACTACTTTGGACTATCAATATAGAACTAGTGTGGACAATTCTAATTTCAGGGATCAAATGCGAGAATTTCCAGCAGCCTAATAAAACTAGCCAGTTAGAGAATTAGATTACTGGACTCTGGCTATCAGGGTTAGACTGATACAAGGTTAGGCTGGGGCCCCACAAGATGGAAACGCTGCGATTTGTCCGTGGCAGAAAAATCTCAGCGTTTTACAGTAATAGCATAGTGGATGGGATTCTAGTGAATCCCATGCCCACTTTGCAGAAAAAACCGCAGGGCGGACAGGCCGCGATTTCCAAAACTGGTGTGGTTTTGGAAATTGCAGCATGTCGATTATACCTACAGAAATGCCGGCAGTTTCTCCATCAGTATAATTATAACAAAGTCTGCAGAAGAAAACTCAGCGACCTTTCTGTCTAAAGCGCTGCAGGAAGATGCGTTGCCGCTGTGGTTTTTCCCACAGCGCTTTATTGCTGTGAGATGTCCCGTGGGGCCTTAGCCTTATACTGATATAGTCTAGACAGGGACATTTATGCAATCAGGTTCTGGTTGTTGGACTCCACTTTTTTGCACGTATGTTTGTACAAATGGCTCTGTCTCAAGACATACAATCTTGTGAGCTGTTGTCCCCGCGTCTCTTATTCATAGTTTCTTCTCTGTATCGATTTCTTTGTTTTTAATGGCATTACTTATTAAGTTACATTTTAGCATACATTCCACACCCATTCAGTAAGTGACATGTTTGTACATTTGTAGAAGCCTCCCGCAGCGATTTTGTAATCATATGTAGTAAATAGACAGCGATCCGTGTATTAATTGGTTGCGAAACGGCTGTTGCAAGTTGGAACTGTTGTCATTGTTTCCATGTACAGATATACAGTTTATAGACCGTTGTAGCAACCACAAACTGTTAAACTGCTGCAGCATGAAATCTTACCACAGAAGGCAACACAAAACAAAGAAAACGCATGGTAAAATGGTTTCCCAAAGTTTTTGTTTTTGCTGTCATCTGCGTTAAGATATTACACTGCAGCAGTTTCATTGCAGAAGTTCAGATTAACTCTGCTACATATTATTTACTGTGAGTTTTTTTTTCCCTTCCATTATTTCGTCATCTACATACGCTGTTTAGCCAAACCAGAGGCACCTACCTGTTGCCAGTGCTATTTTGGGGTGCGTGCCCCTCATCAGTACACAGCAGAGTTACTGAGTGAAATGTCTTAGACGAAGCTCAGGAGGGGTATATATATGTCTGAGAGCGTCAAAATGGGAATAATAATCTACTCCTTACACATGGGTAAAGAGTGGTGTTCCTGTGAAAGTCCTAGACTCCTTGGTGGATGGCGATGCGCGGTACTTGTTCATCATCTGTGAGATATTGGGTGTTGTTTATACTATTGCTAATGTTTACGCTCCCAATGTAGGCCAGGTTCCTTTTCTGCTGTCTGCCCTGTCTGTACTCCAGTCCTTTGCTAAAGGTCACCTGATTGTATGTGGTGATTTCAATCTTCCGCTTAATCCTCTACTTGATACCTCTACGGGTAGGTCCCAGATCTCCTATGGTGCCTTAAATAAGGTCAGGAAGGCGCTTAACGCCTCTCTACTTTGTGATGTTTGGCGGGTCCTCCACCCGACCGACAGAGACTATTCTTTTTTCTCTCACCCCCATAGCTCTTACAGTAGGATTGATTACATTTTCTTTTCTCATAACCTTCTCCCTTCCGTTTCAGCAGCCTCGATTGGAGTGGCCTTCCTCTCTGACCATTCCCCGGTCTCTTGTGCTTTTCGCTCGCCTGTTGCCAGCATGCGGTCTAACACTTGGAGGTTGAATGAATCGCTCCTTCTTGATCCCCAATGTTTGGCAGAACTGAAACTTTCTACCTCGCACTTTCTTCAGGATCACTCTTGTGACACCTCCACTCCACCGATACAGTGGGAGGCCCTTAAGTGTGTCCTCCGCGGAGTGCTGATGAAACATGGTGCTCGTCTGAAGAGGGAAGCGGGACGGAAACTTCATTCCCTCCTGAGCGATCTGGCGTCCCTGGAAGCTCAGCATAAGCGTACACTCCAGCAGGCGACCTTGGCGTCTCTGACGGCCACTCGTCAGGAGATTAGGTCCCTTCTTGAGAGGAAGCATCAGCGGCTTCGCCTATTGGGTCAGCGCTCGTTCTATGAGTGGGGTAACAAAGCGGGCCGCCTGCTGGCACGGGCGGTGCGAGAGTGCCATACAGCCCAACATGTCATGGCCCTCAAAACGCCCTCTGGATCGATCACTCACTCCACATCTGTGATTGCCTCCACTTTTCAGGACTATTACAGCTCCCTCTACCATTTACCCCCGCCGGGACAGGTCCATCCGGCTCCTGCTGAGGGAACTTCCCTTCCCCACTATATCGCCAAAACTGCTCTCCCATCTCTGCGTCCGGAGGACGTGGCTATGCTTGAGGCTCCCTTCTCTGAGGCTGAGCTGGAACTGGGCATCGCCTCCCTTCCAGGGGGCAAGAGCCCAGGCCCTGATGGCTATACGGCGCGGTTTTTTAAGGTGCTTAAGGCGGAACTGGCGCAGCCGCTATTGCGCGCGTTTAACTCTTCCACTTCCGGTGCCCCCTTCCCCCCTGCCTTTCTTCAAGCTCATGTAACTGTTATACCCAAAGAAGGGAGGGACCCTCTGCTCTGTGCTAACTACAGACCAATCTCGCTTCTGAATACGGACGCTAAGTTGTATGCCAAGTTAATAGCCATTCGTCTGGGCCCTTTCTTGGGAGAGCTTGTACATCCTGACCAAGTGGGGTTTATCCCTTGTAGGGAGGCCCGGGATAACACTCTGAGAGCCTTCTCTGCGATCCATCATGCGCAGCGTTTGCGAACTCCCATGATGTTGCTATCTCTTGACGCGGAGAAGGCTTTTGACAGGGTGGATTGGAGGTTCCTAGAAGCCACCTTGGCTCAGATAGGTCTTGGTCCCGCCATGATTATGCGTATTCAGGCTCTTTACAGCTCGCCTATGGCTCGGGTCCGGGTCAATGGCTCGCTTTCCTCCCCCTTCACTATTTATAATGGTACTAGGCAGGGCTGCCCACTTTCCCCCCTCTTATATGCGCTAGTGATGGAACATTTCTTAATCGCTATTAGGAATAACCCTGATATCCGAGGCCTGCAGATTCGTGATCGTCAGCTGAAGGTGTCTGCTTTTGCGGATGACGTTCTCCTGTTTATCACTAGCCCACTTACTTTGCTTCCTTCTATCCTTAAGGAGATTAGTGTTTACAGCTTCTTTAGCAATTATAAGATTAACCTGTCGAAAAGCACGGCCCTAGATGTTTCGATGCTGCCTTCGGCCCTTGGTTCCTTGCGCTCTTCCTTTCCATTTTCATGGTCCCCTAGTTCGATTAAGTACCTAGGGGTGCAACTACCCCGTGACTTGGGTGACGCGTATACACTGAATTTTCTTCCAATACTGCGTACCCTGCGGTCCGATCTTGAGCGCTGGGACACCAAGGGCCTCTCGTGGCTAGGACGCATCAATTTATTGAAAATGAATGTGCTTCCTAGGTTGCTATATCTCTTTCAAACTATCCCAGTGATCCTGCCCCCAGGTTTTTTCTCGGTGGTTAACAAGGCCTTTAAGAAATTCATCTGGGCCTCGAAACCCCCTCGTGTTGCCCGTAACACGCTGATACGTTCCAAAAGGAGAGGAGGCCTGGCAGCCCCGGATTGCGCCAAATATTATTTGGCGGCGGTCGCTACGCGCATCCTTAACTGGCACCACTCAGCTCCGACCAAGCTCTGGGTTTCTCTGGAAGACTCGTTGAGCCCCGTTCCCCTTACTGCACTCCCCTGGCTCCATGAGAAATACTGGTCCGATGACAAACGGTATCCGCTTCCTTACGTGGCGCGCCAGACCATGGGAGTGTGTCGTAAGTATAGTGCCATGCGCCTTCTCTTTACTAACGATGGCCCTATGACCCCCGTTTCGGGTAATCCGGACTTTCCTGCAGCTCTGGGCTCTTCCTTTCTATCATACCGTGTGGGCTCTCCCATCCTCCGCTTTAAGCAGGTTACTTCATCTTCCTCGCTTCTCTCTCGCTCTGAGACTGTGACCCAAGCCTCATGCCCAGATACACTGCTCTTTTCTTGGCAATACTCCCAGCTTTCCCATTTTTATTCCTCTTTGCGGTCCTCCCGAGACCTTCATAGGCCTCTGTCACCATTCGAACGTCTCTGTATCTCCTCCTCTCCTCCCTCTCACACTGTCTCTCTTCTCTATGGTCTTTTGTTGGTTGGGGCTGAGGATTCGCCTCCGTCATTTATTAGCGGGTGGGAGAGGGAATTGGGGGTCTCGTTCCCCCCAGGTATGTGGTCATCGGCCTTTCGTGCGTGTCATACTTTCTCCATATCGTGTAGGGCGCAGGAGACCAACTTTAAGATACTTTCCAGATGGTATAGGGTTCCGGCCCTCCTACATGATATTTATCCCTCCACCTCTGATAGATGTTGGAGATGTCTCTCTGACCGTGGCACGATGGCCCATATTTGGTGGGGATGTCCTCTCCTTCGTCCCTTTTGGACTGGGGTCAGACAGGTTATTCGGCAGGTGACGGGGATTGATCTGGAAGATGACCCGGCTCCGCTACTCCTTTCACTATTCTCCCGGGTGTTTCGTAAACCCACCCGTAGACTTCTCGGCTTTTTATTGGTGGCGGCTCGATCTGTCATCCCCAGGCTATGGAAGTCTACGACCCCCCCCTCGCTCATTTGTTGGTTGAATGAGGTCCTTGCCTTGCGAACTATGGAAACCCTGGTGGCTGAGCTCCGTCAGGATGATACCAAGCATCAACAAACCTGGCTCCTTTGGAACCACTTTTATTAGAGATGAGCGAACAGTGTTCTATCGAACTCATGTTCGATCGGATATTAGGCTGTTCGGCATGTTCGAATCGAATCGAACACCGCGTGGTAAAGTGCGCCATTACTCGATTCCCCTCCCACCTTCCCTGGCGCCTTTTTTGCTCCAATAACAGCGCAGGGTAGGTGGGACAGGAACTACGACACCGGTGACGTTGAAAAAAGTAGGCAAAACCCATTGGCTGCCGAAAACATGTGACCTCTAATTTAAAAGAACAGCGACGCCCAGCTTCGCGTCATTCTGAGCTTGCAATTCACCGAGGACGGAGGTTTCCGTCCAGCTAGCTAGGGCTTAGATTCTGGGTAGGCAGGGACAGGCTAGGATAGGAAGGAGAAGACAACCAACAGCTCTTATAAGAGCTAAATTCCAGGGAGAAGCTTGTCAGTGTAACGTGGCACTGACGGGCTCAATCGCCGCAACCCAGCTTTCCCAGGATCCTGAATGGAATACACTGTCAGTGTATTCCCGTATACCCGATATATACCCCGATACCCGTTCCAACGGTGTGCCCCCCCACCTTCACCCCAGAAATACCCTGCAAGTCCCCTAGCAATAGAATTGGGGCTATATACACCCACAATTTTTACTACTGGTATACAGTGCCATTGTCTGACTGGGAATTCAAAGAATATATTGGGAATACAAATACCCTCATTTCTTGCTACTGCCATATAGTGCCAGTGTCTGACTGGGAATTCAAAGAATATATTGGGGTTACGTGCACCCACAATTTTTACTACTGGTATACAGTGCCATTGTCTGACTGGGAATTCAAAGAATATATTGGGAATACAAATACCCTCATTTCTTGCTACTGCCATATAGTGCCAGTGTCTGACTGGGAATTCAAAGAATATATTGGGGTTACGTGCACCCACAATTTTTACTACTGGTATACAGTGCCATTGTCTGACTGGGAATTCAAAGAATATATTGGGAATACAAATACCCTCATTTCTTGCTACTGCCATATAGTGCCAGTTTCTGACTGGTAATTCAAAGAATATATTGGGGTTACGTGCACCCACAATTTTTACTACTGGTATACAGTGCCATTGTCTGACTGGGAATTCAAAGAATATATTGGGGTTATAAATACCCTCATTTCTTGCTACTGCCATATAGTGCCATTGTCTGACTGGGAATTCAAAGAATATATTGGGGTTACGTGCACCCACAATTTTTACTACTGGTATACAGTGCCATTGTCTGACTGGGAATTCAAAGAGTATATTGGGAATACAAATACCCTCATTTCTTGCTACTGCCATATAGTGCCAGTTTCTGACTGGGAATTCAAAGAATATATTGGGGTTACGTGCACCCACAATTTTTACTACTGGTATACAGTGCCATTGTCTGACTGGGAATTCAAAGAATATATTGGGGTTATAAATACCCTCATTTCTTGCTACTGCCATATAGTGCCAGTTTCTGACTGGTAATTCAAAGAATATATTGGGGTTACGTGCACCCACAATTTTTACTACTGGTATACAGTGCCATTGTCTGACTGGGAATTCAAAGAGTATATTGGGAATACAAATACCCTCATTTCTTGCTACTGCCATATAGTGCCAGTTTCTGACTGGGAATTCAAAGAATATATTGGGGTTACGTGCACCCACAATTTTTACTACTGGTATACAGTGCCATTGTCTGACTGGGAATTCAAAGAATATATTGGGGTTACGTGCACCCACAATTTTTACTACTGGTATACAGTGCCATTGTCTGACTGGGAATTCAAAGAGTATATTGGGAATACAAATACCCTCATTTCTTGCTACTGCCATATAGTGCCAGTTTCTGACTGGGAATTCAAAGAATATATTGGGGTTACGTGCACCCACAATTTTTACTACTGGTATACAGTGCCATTGTCTGACTGGGAATTCAAAGAGTATATTGGGAATACAAATACCCTCATTTCTTGCTACTGCCATATAGTGCCAGTTTCTGACTGGGAATTCAAAGAATATATTGGGGTTACGTGCACCCACAATTTTTACTACTGGTATACAGTGCCATTGTCTGACTGGGAATTCAAAGAGTATATTGGGAATACAAATACCCTCATTTCTTGCTACTGCCATATAGTGCCAGTGTCTGACTGGGAATTCAAAGAATATATTGGGGTTACGTGCACCCACAATTTTTACTACTGGTATACAGTGCCAATTTCTAACTAGGAATTCAAAATGCGCAAGGCTCCCGGAAAGGGACGTGGACGAGGCCGTGGGCGAGGTCGGGGGAATGGTTCTGGGGAGCAAGGTAGCAGTGAAGCCACAGGGCGTCCCGTGCCTACTCCTGTGGGGCAGCAAGCATTGCGCCACTCCACAGTGCCAGGGTTGCTTGCCACATTAACTAAACTGCAGGGTACAAACCTTAGTAGGCCCGAGAACCAGGAACAGGTCTTGCAATGGCTGTCAGAGAACGCTTACAGCACATTGTCCAGCAGCCAGTCAGACTCTGCCTCCTCTCCTCCTATTACCCAACAGTCTTGTCTTCCTTCCTCCCAAAATTCCGAAGCTTTACAGAACAATAACCCAAACTGTCCCTGCTCCCCAGAGCTGTTCTCCGCTCCTTTCATTGTCCCTCAACCTGCCTCTCCACGTCACGATTCCACGAACCTAACAGAGGAGCATCTGTGTCCAGATGCTCAAACACTAGAGTCTCCTCCATCTCCGTTCGATTTGGTGGTGGATGACCAGCAACCCACCCTCATCGACGATGATGTGACGCAGTTGCCGTCAGGGCATCCAGTTGACCGGCGCATTGTGCGGGAGGAGGAGATGAGACAGGAGTTGGAAGAGGAAGTGGTGGATGATGAGGACACTGACCCGACCTGGACAGGGGGGATGTCAAGCGGGGAAAGTAGTGTGGATGTTGAGGCAGGTGCAGCACCAAAAAGGGTAGCTAGAGGCAGAGGCAGAGGTCAGCAGCTTAGGCGAAGCCAGGCCACACCCGGAATCTCCCAAGATGTTCCAGTTCGTACCCAGCCCCGAAAAACTCCCACCTCGAGGGCACGTTTCTCGAAGGTGTGGAGTTTTTTCAAGGAATGCGCCGAGGACAGATATAGTGTTGTCTGCACAATTTGCCTCTCGAAATTGATTAGGGGCTCTGAGAAGAGCAACCTGTCCACCACTTCAATGCGCCGTCATTTGGAATCCAAGCACTGGAATCAGTGGCAGGCAGCAACGGCAGGACAAAGGCCGCCTGCCGTTCACGCCACTGCCACTGCCTCTGCCACTGCCACTGCTGACTGTGCTGGCGATGCACTCCAGAGGACGAGCCAGGACACCACTTCATCTGCCTCCGCCACTTTGTTGACTTCTACCTCATCCTCCCCTGGTCCTGTCTTATCTCCTTCTCCTGCACCATCAAAGGCACCATCAGGCGTTTCTTTACAACAACCCACCATCTCTCAGACATTGGAGCGGCGGCAGAAATACACTGCTAACCACCCACACGCGCAAGCCTTGAACGCCAACATCGCTAAACTGCTGGCCCAGGAGATGTTGGCGTTCCGGCTTGTTGAAACTCCCGCCTTCCTGGACCTGATGGCAACTGCGGCACCTCGCTATGCCGTCCCTAGCCGTCACTACTTCTCCCGGTGTGCCGTCCCCGCCTTGCACCAGCACGTGTCACTCAACATCAGGCGGGCCCTTAGTTCCGCGCTTTGCACAAAGGTCCACTTGACCACCGACGCGTGGACAAGTGCATGCGGACAGGGACGCTACATTTCACTGACGGCACACTGGGTGAATGTAGTTGAGGCTGGGACTGCTTCCCAAACTGGCCCGGTGTACCTCGTCTCCCCGCCTAACATTCCTGGCAGGGACACGAGAAGAACACCCCCCTCCTCCTCCTCCTCTACCGCCTCCTCCTCCGCCACCGCCTCCTCCTCCGCCACCGCCTCCTCCTCCGCTGTTAGATTGACCCCAGCTACGAGTTGGAAACGTTGCAGCACTGGCGTTGGTAGACGTCAGCAGGCTGTGCTGAAGCTGATCAGCTTGGGGGACAGACAGCACACTGCCTCCGAGGTGAGGGATGCCCTCCTCGATGAGACGGCAATATGGTTTGAGCCGCTGCACCTGGGCCCAGGCATGGTCGTTTGTGATAACGGCCGGAACCTGGTAGCAGCTCTGGAGCTTGCCGGACTCCAACATGTTCCATGCCTGGCCCACGTCTTCAACCTAGTGGTGCAACGTTTCCTAAAGAGCTACCCCAATGTTCCAGAGCTACTGGTGAAAGTGCGGCGCATGTGCGCCCACTTTCGCAAGTCGACAGTAGCCGCTGCTAGCTTAAAATCTCTCCAGCAACGCCTGCATGTGCCACAACACCGGCTTTTGTGCGACGTCCCCACACGCTGGAACTCAACGTTTCAGATGTTGAATAGAGTGGTTGAGCAGCAGAGACCTTTGATGGAATACCAGCTACAAAACCCTAGGGTGCCACAAAGTCAGCTGCCTCAGTTTCACATCCATGAGTGGCCATGGATGAGAGACCTTTGTGACATCCTACGGGTCTTTGAGGAGTCCACAAGGAGGGTGAGCTCTGAGGATGCGATGGTGAGCCTTACAATCCCGCTCTTGTGTGTTCTGAGAGAATCCCTGATTGACATCAGGGATAACTCAGATCACACAGAGGAGTTAGGGATAGCATCCGATCCGTCACAGCTGGAGAGTAGGTCCACACATCTGTCCGCTTCACTGCGTTTAATGGAGGAGGAGGAGGAGGAGGAGGAAGAAGAGTTGTCCGATGATGTGATGGTGATACAGGAGGCTTCCGGGCAACTTCGAATCGTCCCATTGTTGCAGCGCGGATGGGTAGACATGGAGGATGAGGAGGAAATGGAGATTGAACTTTCCGGTGGGGCCAGAGGAGTCATGCCAACTAACACTGTGGCAGACATGGCTGAGTTCATGTTGGGGTGCTTTACAACCGACAAGCGTATTGTCAAAATCATGGAGGACAACCAGTACT
Organism: Leptodactylus fuscus; assembly: GCF_031893055.1. NCBI lineage: Eukaryota > Metazoa > Chordata > Amphibia > Anura > Leptodactylidae > Leptodactylus > Leptodactylus fuscus. The sequence continues at coordinate 223,078,083 of NC_134266.1, forward strand.
GGATCTTTGCTATCCTTGACCCCCGGTATAAAAACAACATCTCGTCTTTTATTCCGGTAGAGGGGAGGGCCAATCGCATCAATGCTTGCCACAGGCAATTGGTGCAGAATATGATGGAGATGTTTCCAGCATGTGACGTTGGCGGCAGGGAGGGCAGTTCCTCCAGTAGGCAACCAAGTTCTCACCGGTCCACACAAACGAGGGGCACACTGTCTAAGGTCTGGGACACCTTGATGGCACCCCCTCGCCAAAGTGCCGCCACGGAGGGTCCTAGTGTCACCAGGCGTGAGAAGTATAGGCGCATGTTGCGGGAATACCTTTCCGACCACAGCCCTGTCCTCTCCGACCCCTCTGCGCCCTACACGTATTGGGTGTCGAAGTTGGACCTGTGGCTTGAACTTGCCCTATATGCCTTGGAGGTGCTGTCCTGTCCTGCCGCCAGCGTCCTATCTGAGAGGGTGTTCAGTGCAGCCGGTGGCATCATCACTGACAAGCGCACCCGTCTGTCAGCTGAGAGTGCGGACCGGCTCACTTTGATAAAAATGAACCACCACTGGGTAGAGCCGTCATTTTTGTGCCCACCTGTGTAAAGCACCCCAACATGAAACTCCATGTCTGTACTCAACCTCTCCAATTCCTCCGCATCCTCATACTCATCCACCATAAGCGTTGCACAATTCTGCTAATACTAGGCTCCCTCCACCCTGATTTCCCCCAACTCTGCTGGTTAGAGGCTCCCTCCACCCTGATTTCCACCAACTCTGCTGGTTAGAGGCTCCCTCCACCATGAATTTGCCCAAACTGGGCTGTTTAGAGGCTCCCTCCACCATGAATTTGCCCAAACTGGGCTGTTTAGCGGCTCCCTCCACCATGAATTGGTCCAAACTGGGTTTTTTAGAGGCTCCCTCCACCATGAATTGGTCCAAACTGGGCTGATTAGAGGCTCCCTCCACCATGAATTTGCCCAAACTGGGCTGTTTAGAGGCTCCCTCCACCATGAATTGGTCCAAACTGGGCTGGTTAGAGGCTCCCTCCACCATTAATTGGTCCAAACTGGGCTGGTTAGAGGCTCCCTCCACCATTAATTGGTCCAAACTGGGCTGGTTAGAGGCTCCCTCCACCATGAATTGGTCCAAACTGGGTTTTTTAGAGGCTCCCTCCACCATGAATTGGTCCAAACTTGGCTGTTTAGAGGCTCCCTCCACCATGAATTGGTCCAAACTGGGCTGGTTAGAGGCTCCCTCCACCATGAATTTGCCCAAACTGGGCTGGTTAGAGGCTCCCTCCACCATGAATTGGTCCAAACTGGGGTTTTTAGAGGCTCCCTCCACCATGAATTTGCCCAAACTGGGGTGTTTAGAGGCTCCCTCCACCATGAATTGGTCCAAACTGGGTTTTTTAGAGGCTCCCTCCACCATGAATTGGTCCAAACTGGGCTGGTTAGAGGCTCCCTCCACCATTAATTGGTCCAAACTGGGGTGGTTAGAGGCTCCCTCCACCATTAATTGGTCCAAACTGGGCTGGTTAGAGGCTCCCTCCACCATTAATTGGTCCAAACTGGGCTGGTTAGAGGCTCCCTCCACCATTAATTGGTCCAAACTGGGCTGTTTAGAGGCTCCCTCCACCATTAATTGGTCCAAACTGGGCTGGTTAGAGGCTCCCTCCACCATGAATTTGCCCAAACTGGGCTGTTTAGAGGCTCCCTCCACCATGAATTGGTCCAAACTGGGTTTTTTAGAGGCTCCCTCCACCATGAATTTGCCCAAACTGGGCTGGTTAGAGGCTCCCTCCACCATGAATTGGTCCAAGCTGGGTTTTTTAGAGGCTCCCTCCACCATGAATTTGCCCAAACTGGGCTGGTTAGAGGCTCCCTCCACCATGAATTGGTCCAAGCTGGGTTTTTTAGAGGCTCCCTCCACCATGAATTTGCCCAAACTGGGCTGGTTAGAGGCTCCCTCCACCATGAATTGGTCCAAACTGGGCTGGTTAGAGGCTCCCTCCACCATGAATTTGCCCAAACTGGGCTGTTTAGAGGCTCCCTCCACCATTAATTGGTCCAAACTGGGCTGGTTAGAGGCTTCCTCCACCATGAATTTGCCCAAACTGGGCTGTTTAGAGGCTCCCTCCACCATGAATTGGTCCAAACTGGGTTTTTTAGAGGCTCCCTCCACCATGAATTTGCCCAAACTGGGCTGTTTAGAGGCTCCCTCCACCATGAATTGGTCCAAACTGGGCTGGTTAGAGGCTCCCTCCACCATGAATTGGTCCAAACTGGGCTGGTTAGAGGCTCCCTCCACCATTAATTGGTCCAAACTGGGCTGGTTAGAGGCTCCCTCCACCATGAATTGGTCCAAACTGGGTTTTTTAGAGGCTCCCTCCACCATGAATTTGCCCAAACTGGGCTGTTTAGAGGCTCCCTCCACCATGAATTGGTCCAAACTGGGCTGGTTAGAGGCTCCCTCCACCATTAATTGGTCCAAACTGGGCTGGTTAGAGGCTCCCTCCACCATGAATTGGTCCAAACCGGGCTGGTTAGAGGCTCCCTCCACCATGAATTTGCCCAAACTGGGCTGTTTAGAGGCTCCCTCCACCATTAATTGGTCCAAACTGGGCTGGTTAGAGGCTCCCTCCACCATGAATTTGCCCAAACTGGGCTGTTTAGAGGCTCCCTCCACCATGAATTGGTCCAAACTGGGTTTTTTAGAGGCTCCCTCCACCATTAATTGGTCCAAACTGGGCTGGTTAGAGGCTCCCTCCACCATGAATTGGTCCAAATTGGGCTGGTTAGAGGCTCCCTCCACCATGAATTTGCCCAAACTGGGCTGTTTAGAGGCTCCCTCCACCATTAATTGGTCCAAACTGGGCTGGTTAGAGGCTCCCTCCACCATGAATTTGCCCAAACTGGGCTGTTTAGAGGCTCCCTCCACCATGAATTGGTCCAAACTGGGTTTTTTAGAGGCTCCCTCCACCATGAATTGGTCCAAACTGGGCTGGTTAGAGGCTCCCTCCACCATTAATTGGTCCAAACTGGGCTGGTTAGAGGCTCCCTCCACCATTAATTGGTCCAAACTGGGCTGGTTAGAGGCTCCCTCCACCATGAATTTGCCCAAACTGGGCTGGTTAGAGGCTCCCTCCACCATGAATTGGTCCAAACTGGGTTTTTTAGAGGCTCCCTCCACCATGAATTTGCCCAAACTGGGCTGGTTAGAGGCTCCCTCCACCATGAATTGGTCCAAACTGGGGTTTTTAGAGGCTCCCTCCACCATGAATTTGCCCAAACTGGGGTGTTTAGAGGCTCCCTCCACCATGAATTTGCCCAAACTCTGCTGGTTAGAGGCTCAATCCACCCTGATTTTCAAAACAAATGTTGGTGCCAACCTCAACTTACTACAAGGGCCAAATTCACTGCTGGTGACAAGCTCTCCTCACTGCAAGTGCCAAATACACATGTTTCAAGGTGTTTTCCTACTGTCAGAGAGGTGGTATTGAGTGTGTAAAGTGTGTAGTTGTTAGGCTGTGATGTTGGGGTAATAGAGGGTTTTTGGTGTGTTAGATGCCCCCAGACATGCTTCCCCTGCTGTCCCAGTGTCATTCCAGAGGTGTTGGCATCATTTCCTGGGGTGTCATAGTGGACTTGGTGACCCTCCAGACACGGATTTGGGTTTCCCCCTTAACGAGTATCTGTTCCCCATAGACTATAATGGGGTTCGAAACCCGTTCGAACACACGAACATTGAGCGGCTGTTCGAATCGAATTTCGAACCTCGAACATTTTAGTGTTCGCTCATCTCTAACTTTTATTATTCTGCCGACTTCCGTTCCCTCTTTCCCTCTGTGTCCCCTGTGTAATGTCCCCCTGCGTGGTTTGTTTGTTGAATTCTTCCTTATTTCCTCTGTCTATTGTTATTCATATTTTTGCTGAGGTTTTCGCATATGGTTTGTTCCCCAGCTCTGCTGCGCCAGAGCGTTTATCTGTTTTGTGCCCCTCCCCCTTCCCTTCCCTCCCCCTCCTTCATCCCCGCCTTTTCCCCCAAGTTTTGCCATTATTTGATACTTCTGTACATTATTTCCCCCTCCCGGTCCTCCCCCCCTTCGAACCCCCCCCCCCCCCCCCCCTTTTTCTTTTTCCTCCCCCTCTCCAGTTTGTGTTAAAAAATTTTTGGAAAAACTTTCAAATAAAACTTTTAATGTTGAAAAAAAAAAAGAGTGGTGGGTATTAATATTAATTTATAAGATCATTTTGATCCTTACAAGGAATGAGGCTTACATATTGAGATATTAATCTTTCTCAGTTTCCTGTACAGGATTTCCTCACCATTGCATATGTCATGGAAGTGTGGTAATTATTTTATCCCGTGCTATGTCGAAATAAATCCTCAAAATTGTAGCACTTGTAGTCATGTCCTTTCTTAGTGAATGTGTAGTGATTCATTGCAACTATAGTCTGTACGCTCTGCCAGGATAATATCTTCATAATATGGCTGCTAGGAAATAGGATCTCCAGATGTCTATGGATGAGTTTTGGCGCTACATCTATGGCTTCTTGCAGTATATAATGTCAGTATGTAATGACGTGGAACATTTGAAATAGAATGTACAAATAAAAAGATATTATTATTAAAAGCAAACCAAACATTAGGGCATTATCTGATAATTCACTTCCTTTAATCTCATGTAAAAGCCACAACCACAGGCATTTCTGCTCTGGCAGTGATAAAGCTATGTCAAGAACCACATGTATTGACATACCGATGTGCAGACATAAAATATCATCTATTAAGTCACCGTATTAAAACATACACACAAGCTTAACAAGAGTCAAAGCAATAATAGACTCATAATCTAAAGTAGTATCACAGATATAATAAACATATAGCTTAAGAAGATCCCTGTGTCCACAGAATCTGTGGTGGCTGTCATCAAAATGCATTAGCATTTCGAGGGATTTTCCCACGAATGGCTGAGGCTCTACATTGGGGAAACGCAGCATTTTTTTGGCAGATGATTTTTTTGAGCCAAAGTCAAGAATGTCTACAAAAGGAATGGGAAATATATTGGACACTCTTAGGCTGCGTTCACACGGAGTAATCCGTGTGCTCATTCTGGCACGTAAATGTGTCAGAGTGAGCGCAGTAAAACAGAATCCCATTGACTTCAATGGGTTCAGTCTTACACGCACTACCCATTGAACTCAATGGGAGGCTTTTTTATCTATCACTTTCAATGTGATACATTTTGTGTATTTGTGCCTTTCATTCACGGTCGTGTGCAACCAGCCCAAGTCAGATGAGACAATAAGTACACTTTATATATTTGGGGGAAATCTGATCCAATAGTGGGCGCAGTCAGATTGATAAAAAATCACAGACGCTATACACAAACACAGCTGCCACTAGATAAGAGGCTGATCATGAAAACTGGGGGGTGTCTGTAAGGGTCCATTCACACGGAGGAAAATGGTGAAGAATTTGGTGTGGAATTTTCCTCACTGGAAAAAAAAAACCTCCCATTGATTGCAATGGGTTCTGCTAGTGGAAAAAAAGCTAGCAGAACCCATTGAAATCAATGGGAGGCTTTTTTTTCAGCGTGGAAAATTCCACACCAAATTCCTCACCATTTTCCTCCGTGGGAATGGATCCTAACTTTCTCTCTCCTCCTTTATCTCCTGTTGCTGACAAGCACATGTAACAGCGTCCTTATGTGATAACGTTCTGTTATCCAGTAATCTCTGCTGAATAATTATTTATATTGTGAATATACAGACTAAGTTTACATGGTGACATCTGGGTTAGGCTCTATGGATAATCACATCTGTGGTGTCTTTGAATCAACAGTCCCCTATGTATATATATTTTATGTTAACTAGTCTTTGACCGCCTGTTGACTTTATACATCAAGGCGTGGAGCCGGGTGTTACTAGAGTCAGAACTTCTATAGGGAATTATATAGCCCTCAAAACTGCATGTGCGAAAAAATGTCTGGGTCTGAACCAGAAAAATTGGCCTGGTCCTGAAGTGGTTAAAGGGGTTGTCCCATCACAAGGATCCTATCTATAATGCTTGTAAATGTGAATGTAAGACTTTTCCTAAATACATTGCTTCAGCAAAACTGCTTTGTTTGGCCACTATCTTACTTTATTCATTTTTTTGTGGCCACAGCCCTGACCTAGCTGCTCCTGAGTCAAGTGATGTGTCTGCCTGCTCTCAGGGGGGAGGGAGGAGGGGCTAAGTACACGGGAGCGAGCCTGGAGGCATCGCTTCTGCCGCTGCTGGCTTCATGCAGGGCAGAAGCATAGCAATGTTGCTGGCTTCACCTGTGCCGGCATCCGCTGTAATAGGCGGATGCTGGGGACTGTTAGATGCCGGCACAGGCACATCGCTATGCTTCTGCCCTGCATGAAGCAAGCAACGGCAGAAGCGATGCTGTTCCGCTCCGGGGTCACATATGCAAAGCCAAGCGGCGAGATGCCGCCGGCCCTGCGTGCAAGCTCATACACCAGTCTAGCCTTCACAGTGCAAATACAGACCCGCAGGGTGTCGGGTCTGTATTCGCATTGTGAAGGCTAGACTGGTGTATGAGCGGGCATGCAGGGCCGGCGGCATCTCGCCGCTTGGCTTTGCATATGTGACCCCGCCCACCAATGACGAGACAAAGCCGGAAGACAGAAGATTTTAGAGGAACGAAGATGGGTAAGTATGCGACGTGGGAGTACCCCTTTAAACACTGCGATATTAATGTACTTGGATGATCAGCCTCACATGTAGCTGCACCAGTTTTGCAGAGGTATTATGTGATGTTGGTGTTGCCTTCTGTGGTGCTGTTTATTACAACCAGATGAATGGTTTCTAGTAGTCTCTGAGGATCCCAAGTCAGACTTAGACCTCTTAGGGTATGTTCACACAGCGTTTTTTGCAGGCGGATTCTGATGCGGAATCTGCCTCAAAATCCGCCTGCAAAACTACTTCACATTCATTGCAATTGGAGTCTCTAGCAGTTTGCAACATGCCCTTTCTTCACCCAGATTCTGCGGCTAAGTCAGCCGCGGCTCGAGACAGCCTCCTGCTTAGGCCCATTCATGTAGGCCTAATCAGGAGCGGGATGCCACGCAAAAAAGCCACACGGTGGAAAAGGTTTCCGCCGTGTGAACTCACCCTTATATATATTCTTCCCTTTTTCTCCAGTTAGAGACAGGAGATGATTAATGCTTAGTATATCTGGTGAGGTTCTGCATATTGGTCTGAAAGTGACCAACCCCTTCAGCTATGATTATAACATTGTGAGGATTTTTTTGTTTATCATGTAACAAATGAAATTGTGCTCAAGTGGAAATGAATCATTCAGTCTTTTGCTTATATTTTGCATGGGAAGCCATTACCAGAAAGGTCACATGTTCTTTCAAGGAAACAAGCTATCGTGCCATTGACTTCTAGAGAACAGGACATACAGGAAGAAGACAGGTTTTACCAGAATAAGCAATCCTTTGTTGGATTAGATTGAGGGGCTTTTCAAGGGAACTCTCCTAATATGAGATAACTGTATACAAAGCAAAAAACCACAAAAAAAAACAACTTACAATTCTTGCCTGACTCCTATTCACACTTGATATTCACCGACTACAAGGCACTAGGAACTTGACTCCATACTGAAAAAGTTTGCTCTTTTCTTATATGATCCAGTAGTATGCAAATATTTTAGGCAGATGTAGAAGAAATACCACAAAGTAAGGATGCTTTCAAACCTATAAGTGTCAATAGTTTACATTATCAATGAACAGAAGAGAAATCTAAATCACATCAATATTTGGTGTGGCCACCCTTTGTCTTCCAGCAGTTCTACTATGTACACCTGTATGTAAATTATTGAAGAAACTCAGCAGTGAGGTTGTTCCAGATGTCTTGGAGAACTATGCTCAGATCTTCTGTTGATGTAGGCTCGCTCAAATCTTTCTTTCTCTTCATGTATCCTAAACATACTGGATGATGTTGTGATTAGGACTCTATGAGCAGTGGCATAACCAAAGTCTTGTGGGCCCTGGTGCAAACTTTGGCCAGAACCTGCTCCCTCATTTCTAAGACGTATGTCCTCAGCTGTGAGATCAGGAATCCCAATCGCTTTTTTTGAGATTTCTCCCTACCGAACAAAGCAGAGGACCAGAACGGAGATTGCCCACTTCCTCATCTCTTCTTTCCAGAGACTTCCGCATAGTGACATCCATAGGCAGCAAAGATGAGTGCTGCTCTCTACTCCTGGGGGTATGTTAGGGCTAGTTCACACGGGGGAAGAGGGGGTGGATTTTGGCACGGAATCCACCTCAAAATCCGCCCCCCTCACAATGGAGGTCTATGTAGACCGCTGGCGATGTTTTTTCTGCTGGCGGTTTGTTCCCACTCGCGATAAAAAGAAGCGAGCTGCCCTTTCTTGAGACGGACGCTGTGGTGGAAATCATCACGGTGCGTCCGTGTCGAGACTATCCCTCTGGACTAGGCTCGTTCATTTGGGTACTCCGGAGTGGGAAGCTGTGACAGTCGGAAGCCGCGGCAGGCGCATTTTAGTCCTGATTTTGTCGCGCTTCCCGCATCAATCAGGACCAAAATTTGCGTTCACTAGCCCTGTGTGCACTAGCCCTTACAAGGGTGACAGTGGTTGTGGAATTAGACTTTTCCCAAATGCTGGCATGATTCTGCACTGCCCAGCCATCTCCAGCTGGCCACTAGCCTTACTCCTCCAGCCCGGTTGTGTACGCACACACTGTGACCACAATCCTTACACCCCTGTCTATGAGACTTATATCATGACTATCAGGACTCCTTCTCCAAACGACAGTCACACCAAATATTGATGGGATTCAGATTTTCTTATTTTAAGAGAATGAACTAAACTATTAACATTTTTATTTTTGGAATGATTCTTATTTTGCTGCATTTCTACCTCTTGCCTCACACCTTGTAAATAAATGTCTTTTTATAATGGAAGACCAATCCATATATATGGGGGGACTTTGAGAACATTTTTGAGTACCTGGAAAAGAGCAATATGCTGAAGAGTGACTAGGTGACTCTCAGTACATAAAACTAGTGGCGTAACTAGGAATGGCGGGGCCCTGTGGCAAACTTTTGACATGGAATTACTCCAGCAGGTAACGCCCTATTAAAAAAAAACAAATAAAGAATCCGCAGCGGCTGCAACCGAGCCTCCTAATGTCCCGGGCCCTGTGGCAGCCGCTGCTACCCCAGTAGTTACGCCCCTGCATAAAACCTACTACAGACACAGTAGAGTATTTGGCCATGGCACAGTATTCACTCCAAATGACATAACATTCATGTCACTTGACACCTAGATTGCTAGGAGGAGCATGCACACGTCTGTTGTACAGCTTCATAGATAGTTTCAGGTATTTTTTTCCAGGCATTTTTCTATAGTCTTCATTATAATAAAAAAACACCTGGAAAAAGGCTGTCTGCAGAATGTAGTGTACAGGTAGCCTTAGGTGGTGGGGGCCATATATAATCCATAAGCCACATATGGCTCATTCTTTGAGTAGTAGTTCTTCTATTTTGGCACAGTATACTGACAGCTGACATGTACTTGACAATATTCCTCTTACACGCTCACTATCTTTTCTCAGGTGAGCTTGTCATGCTCCATGGGGACCTTTGACGTAGCTGCAGAAGTTGACGGTGTCACAATAAAAGGAGCAGGAGAAAAACAAATCACCTTCTCTAGCTCCTTGTCGGATCATCTAAACCGCCAGCTTCAGTTAGTTTCTTATAGCAACACAGTGTTCCACCCAAACACTGCAGACACTGGTGAGTACAGTATTATATATAGAAATAATCTGCTATATTACAATTATTTACATCACTGACCATTCTTAAAGTGGTTTTGTAGGACTAAAATATTTCTGCTGTTAAACAGACTGGATTAGGATCTGTCCTGAGTTTTGCCCCACATGGACCTGTGATAGTACAAGGGCGTGTGTATAGCGGTATTGAAAATAATGGGCCGGTGTGCTAGGTGTGAAAACATGGCTGACACTGACAAAGCACACATGTGCATGGACCATTAAAGGCCATTTGATGTCACATTCATTGGCCACATGGCTTGTTTGCAACTCAGTTTCATTAAAGGGACTGTAGCTGAGCTGCAATGCTGAATCACTATACAAGATATGTCACTATGCTTGGTAAGTATTAGTTAGTAGCTGATCTGTGGGGTCCCAGGTGTCAGACTTCTGCTGATCTAATATTGATGACACATCCTAGGGATAGATAATCAGTATTTTTGCTTTTTTTTTTTTTTTTATATATATATAGCTGTGCTGTGTCATGGCATAACTGTACACCGTGACTTCAGTTTACATGCATGGTTTTAGGCTGCTCCTGCTTCTCCCCCATACTTTACACATCTACTTTACCTGTTTAGGCTGAGACCCCATGTTGTGGAAACACAGTTTTTGTGTTGCAGATTTTGCTGCAGTTTTTTGAGCCAAAGCCAAGAATGGTTACAAAAGGAATGGGAAATATACACAAAATTCTTATACTTCTGTCCTTAATTCACTCCTGCAACAAAATCTGCAACAAAAAAGCTGCATTTCCGCAATGTGGGGCTTCAGCCTTAAGCTTATGCCCCACGTTGCGGAAACGCAGCTTTTTTTTTTAAGTTGCAGATTTTGCTGCGGTTTTTTGAGCCAAGGCCAGGAGTGGATTTAGTAGGAAGGAGAACTATAAATGTTCCCTTTATATGTTCCATTTCATTGTAGCCACTCTTGGCTTTGGTTCAAAAAACTGCAGCAAAACCTGCAACAAAAAAAGCAGCTTTTCCGCAACGTGGGACCTCAGCCTTAGATTGGTTTCACAAATCCACCTCTATCTTATCACAGTAAATTACTAGTTTCCATTATTACATTCTTATAAACTGAGAGTTCACTAGACTCACACATATACCAAGGCGAATATGGCCTTAAAATTACCATACAATTGCAGTGCTGAATACCATTTTGCATGATGTAATATGAGCACTGCTATTACGTGAGCTTGTACCATAACAGAGCTATCAATGCTAAATATAAATATATTAATAATTATATCCTGAATCTGTACCAAACCTAGGGTACCAGTCAGGATGCCTTCCCCTGGCAGATTTGATACAGAAATTTCTGCAACTGTAAATCTGTTCCATTCATCTAAGTAGGGTTGTTTCAGTGGCAAGCACATGTATTACTGCAAGTCCCATTCAGGTGTACAGTGCATGATACTGGCAGAGATTTCTGCAAAAATGCTGGCATGTAAGCTCAAAGGTGTAACTTGAAACACCTAGGGCCAATGCAAAATCTGTACCCTGGCTCCTGCTTCTGCCATGTGCTGTTTTGAATAGTGGTTATGCGGCAGAGGGTCTTTTGGGGTCCCCCAGGATCCAGAGTCTGGTAGTGATTGCTACTGCTGCACCCCTATAGTTACACTTGTGCCTAAGCTGTCATCTGACATGTGTATGTGTAAAATCAGTGATCTTTCACTTAATCTCAAAGCTAATGTTGTTACAGATATAGCACTATACATGTAAATCCCAGTGGAGCGCTGGTCTAAAAGAGGTGTAACACTATCTGTCTGTAATAGGGGAGCAGCAGCACTGTGCAGTGGAAAATGATTTAGTTTACTTGTATAGCGCCATCATATTCCACAGCGCTTTACAAATCAGTTTAAGGGTGAATTCACACTGAGTAAACGCTAGCTTATTCTGAACGTAAAACACGTTCAGAATAAGCGGCGTCTAAAGCAGCTCCATTCATTTCTATGGGAGCGGGGATACGAGCGCTCCCCATAGAAATGAATGGGCTGCTTCTTTCACTCCGTGCAGTCCTATTGAAGTGAATGGGGAGTGCCGGCGTGTACGCTCCGGCATGAGCAGAGCTTGCCGTATACGCCGGCACTCCCCATTCACTTCAATGGGACTGCATGGAGTGAAAGAAGCAGCCCATTCATTTCTATGGGGAGCGCTCGTATCCCCGCTCCCATAGAAATGAATGGAGCTGCTTTAGACGCCGCTTATTCTGAACGTGTTTTACGTTCAGAATAAGCTAGCGTTTACTCAGTGTGAATTCACCCTAATAGTATTGCTATTCAGAGCTTGTAATGAAAAATTTCAGCTTCTCCTATCGTTGTAAACTTGTCATGGAGCCATGAAAGTAACATAACACTTTGTCTTTTGCTTGCTTTTCAGTCCAGTTTCAGAGTGAAGGACATACAGCTACATTTACCATTAAGGTCCGTCATCCCACTGTTCCTAAGCTGTATGACATGGGGCCTAGTAAGTATAACTATACAATATACATTAAAGCAAACCTGTCATGTTGAACATGATGCTCCACAGCATGTTATAGAGTAGGGGGAGCTGAACAGATTGATGTATAGCTTTATGGGGTAATATTCAGTAATTTTTACATTCCATGGAGTCTAATGTGTGGGCCTACTCGGTGATAGACAGCTATTTCATCCTATAGAGAGTAGGACCGCCCACTGGACTCATAAGAGTCAGACTCCATTCAGATCACATTTCTTAAATCCCTTTAGCAGAGCTGGTTCTGTTTATTTTTTTTAGGCGTATACAAAAAATTACTATACCATAATTTTATGTCCATCCAGAAAAACAGAATTTATTTTTTTTTTTTTTTTTCCAACATTGATATCTATGTGAATGGACGCACATCCATTTGCCTCCCTTTTTTTCTATTCATTAAAGGGATCTGTTTATGGATGTGAAAACATGATGTGAATGGAGCCTAAGCAATACTTTAACGTGTGCCTCCATTTATCAAACCACCTTTTCATAAATGACTAGTACAGGGGTGTAGCGCCAGTACTCTGCACTCGCCCACACAGACATAGATGCTAGCTTACCCCTGGTTCACACTGTACTGTCCCTGTCTCTATTTTGCTGTGTACTTCTGCTGCTGAGACAGCTGTGCACGTCCTTCCTCGCGTCGGATTGTCGGATTCCTTGTAGGATTAATAAGTACACTTGTGAGTCCTGCCCGGCCATTGACAAGCAATAGCTGCCTGTTCAGCCCTCTGCACTGCCCCTGAGCAAAACAGGTTCTTCGAATTTCAGTTCCTGCGTAGGTTTGCTATATATCTGATTGATCCATTCCAGATAGATAGATAGAATACAATAGATAGCTGTGTGTATATTTTATTATTTTATCATTGATGTATACACATATATAAATATTGCCTGAATGTTTTCACTAGTGATCTGTACCATTCTCACTAGTGTAGTAGTGAATTGCCTAGAACTTAAGGAGAGAATTATTAACAGTCAGACAATGAAAGGAGCGGATAAGAATGCAGCTAGTGAATGGTGAGTAATGAGGAGATTATGGGGAATTACCTCAGTAGTGAATTGTCATGTGCTGATTGGTACACGGATTACATACATGAGGTGAGGCTGCTCAATTTGTCTCAGACTTTCTATGAAGTCAGACATGATTGTTCCTTACAAGATGGAAAATGTAGTGTATAACACTTCCCACATTCCTGTGCTGTGACGCTGATGGCCTCTTGTGGCGGTGGTATGTGAAGTGTCAGCTCTGGAGATACAACGTTATAGTATTGTGAACTTTGAGGAATTCTTTAATAGTGAATATTTAATGCTTATATTACAGAATTTTGTGAATATTTAATGCTAATATTACAGAATTTTGTGAATATTTAATGCTGATATTACAGAATTTTCCCATTGAGTTAAGTGGTTTTTTGAGAGTCCTACCACCTTTGAAGTTTTGCACCTTAAAACTGAATCCACTTGTGTTTATGCATTTATTGCAGTGTTTTATTCAGTGTATTGTGACAAACTCCTATCCTTTTACATACCTAGCAAACTAGTGTATAAAACAGGGGTAGGCAACCTTTTTTGTAAGCCGTGCCAATTTAAATAAAAAAAGACAGAAGAGGTAGTCGGTGTATGCTATGTTGTGGGCCCTACATAAGTCATTATAACAGGACTTCCATCTGTAATACAGAGAGGAGTTTACCTCAGTATTACAGCTGTATGAGTGTTCTGTCCTCCCTATGTGTGTGGGGTATAGGTTGACAGGCAGCTAAACTCCTTCCCAGTAACTCATGCACTCTGGAGAGGTGTCCGAACTTTGCTTTTATTACAAGGGATAGGGTGACACTGGGGAATAGAAAACAGTACATTGCAGTTACAATGGGCATGTGGTAATCTTCCATGACAAACTGTGCATGTATTACTATGGCAGACATACATGTGACAATCTTCTATGACATGGCTATGCAGGCATTACTATTACATAACAGCACACTATGACACAAACTATACATGTATCTTGCTGGAAGGTACATCAGATACGTAACATTGTGGTAGTGGGGAGGTAATAGACATCTATGAGGCGTATGGTTACATGTGGTCTGGAATGGGAGCTGGGTCTGGCTCAATGAGCATGCTCTACTAGCTAGAACAACTACATATAGAAATTATGCTAGGGAGTGTGGAAACATAACAATATATGTAATACATGAAGGTATAGTGCTGGGTATAGCTATTATATACCAGCGATGCTACTTAAGGCCCAAGTCTTGGAGAAGGTATAAGATGGTGGCAGGGTCTATGCCTGAAGTGAAAAGGACTAATTACAGTGTAGCCTGGTGACAACACCAAGTTGTGGGCGGGAACTACGGTGACTCTAGTGGGACACATAAAAAAGGTATAGTAGTTTGTAATTTGCACAATGGCCACTAGATGGAGCTATGACAGGTAATATGAGATACCTGCTGGAGGCATAACACTCCCCGCCTGGTACCCGAGGGTACCACACTAAGATGTCTCTGGGGAGAACCGTGAGATTGAATCAGTCACTGATCTGAAGAGAGGTCTAGGTGCACTTTGCCTGTAATCCTTGGGTTCCATTTTCTGGGCTTTCCCGCCTTCACTTGGGAACATTCTGGTCGCCAGTCCCAGAGGCTCTTCATTTCTCTTGGACTGAGAGTCTTTTGGAAGATCCATGTTGTCAACTCTCGTGTTGGGTTGGCTGGCTTGCGACTTGTTCCTTGTCTGTAAAGTACGGGTATATTGTAGCCCCCGCTTTTTCCAGAAGGTAACTGCCAAGTTCTGCACTCGCCGCCATAGGTTTTTGCATAACAACTTCCAGACAGGGAGCTTGGTAGGGCGTTTGGGCCCAAGCGGCACGTTGGGAACTATTGTGGTGACTGTGGAAACTTGAGGCCGAATCTTTGAGTCGGATTCTGGCTCTAGTTGTCCGCGTGGGTCTTCATAAGGGGGGCTATTCGTTGGGTCGTGAAAGACTGTTGACTCTCTACCTCTTTGAGGTCTATCGTTCGCGTAGATGTAAGGTCTCATAGTCTCGTTGTGGCTGTAGCCTGATGTCATTTCTGTTGGGGGTGAAGTCACCTCTGTGCGGCCGTGCTCTAGTCGCTGGTTCATGGATGAGGGGAGACGTCCCTTCCTTTCTGGTTTCTTTTGAGAGTTGGATCCGGGTGAAGGAGAACACTTTGGTGCCTGATCTCTATTGTTGGGGAGATGGCCTCCCCATGGCCTGAGAGGTGGCGGTGCGGCTCTACTATTTGTTTCACGTTTGAAGGAAACTTCCTCCATTATCTTTAAGAAGGTTTTGTCTCTATTGGAGGGCATTACCTTATCATCTTCTTTAGTCTCTTGGGGGATCATACACCCCAAGTGGCCCATACCTTTGTTGCAGGAACGGTTCGTGACTTCTGTTGGTTCAGGGTGAGTTATGCTAGCGGGCTCCTCTTTTATGAGGCACCTATTGGGGCATGGTTGGGAAGGAGGTGGGGGTCCGACCTCCAATAAGTTTGTGTAGAGAGCGTTCACTGTAGTTGATGCGTGCGCAGCTTCTAGGCAAACGTTGCCCGTAATGACCCACCATAGGTCAAGCTTCTGAGCATATGGGGAATTGTGAGGGCCGTTTATTTGTTCTCTCGCCTTGTGGATCCTTATGATGTCTCTTCCGAGCAGGAGCACTATCTGAGCCTCTGGGTCCAAGGCAGGGATGAGGGGTGCTATGGGTTTGAGATGCTCATGGCGTAGCGCTGCCTCCGGTGTAGGGATTTCTTCCCTGTTGTTGGGAAGATGGTTGCACTCGATCAGAGTAGGTAGAGGTAAGGATGTCTCGCCATCAATAGATTCGATTTGGTAGCCGGTGACTCTTCTTCCTGTTTCTTTACTCACACCTGAACATGTCTTGAGTGAATATGAGAAGCTGTGTCCTTCAATTTTGAACATGTTGAAGAAGGATGAGCTCGCAAGCGACCTGTTGCTTTGTTCGTCGAGGACTGCATATAGCTTTGCCGCCTTCTCCTTGTAACCAATGGGATAAACTGTAACGAGACAGATCTTGGAGCAAGATCTATCGTTAAGCCCTCTCCCACAGACTTGGGTGCACTGGGTTGTCACTTCAGGAGGTGTCGTCTCTACCTCCTCCCCGCCATGCTCTGTACCCAGGTCTGAGGGTGTGAGAGTCCATGGCGCTGGCCCTGGGTGTAAGGCTGTATTGTGCTCTCTGCTGTCGCATTCTGCACATTTGATGTTGGCTGTACAGTCTTTTGCAAGATGGGAAGCTGATGCACAGCATTTGTAGCAAATGTGATTCTCCTTGAGGAAGGTATTGCGATCTTCAATAGACTTCTCTCTAAACCCTCTGCATTTTAACAGTGCATGAGGCTTCTTGTGCAGAGGGCATTCTCTGCACGGGTCTTCCGTTGAGGTCTCTACAGTGCGGTAAGTTTCACGTGAGGAGTTTACGGGGAACACGTTGGTTTTGTATGCAGCAACCGGTATGGCTTTCGAGTCGCCGATCGCTGCAGGTTTACCAGTTCTGAAATAGGTGGTGTCGAGGGCTGCGAGGTCGAAGCTGGGGTCATTTCTAGCTTTCATTTGTTGACGCACAAAGTCTACGAAGAAGGAGAAAGGAGGGAATGGAACTTTATGTTGTTGTTTGTACTTAGAACCTTGGTTGATCCACCTCTCTTGTAGATTATAAGGCAGCTTCTGGACAAGGGGGTTGATGCCACGTGCCGTGTCTAAGAGCGCAAGGCCTGGCAGGTCTCCACTAACTTTGGCAGATTGGAGCTCTAACAGTAGGTCCGTCAATTCCCTCAGCTTATGGAGGCCTTTGTTGGTAATTTTGGGGAAGGCGTCAATCCTCCTGAAGAGTGCATTCTCTATCGCTTCTGGTGCGCCGTAACACTCTTCGAGTCTCTCCCATATCATGCTCAACCCGGTGCTTGGGTACCTGACGTTGATGTTTCTGAGGCGTTTAGCGTGCTCTGCTGATTCGTCCCCTAGCCATTTGACCAGGAGGCCCACCTCTCCTCTTGCCGACAGACCTAGACCTTTAATGGTGTCTTCAAATGAGGCTCGCCAGGCTCTGAAGTTCTCGGGACGGTCATCGAACTTTGTGAGTCCTTTGGTTACCAGTTCACGTCGCGTGAAGAACTGGTAAAAGCTAGGCGCCGTAGGATCTGGAGGTGCCACTTCTGGAGTGGAGCCATTGAGTAGGGGATGTGGTGGGCCATAGCCGATTGAGAATGTGTTATTTCTGTAGTAGCCGGCATCTTCCCGTTCTCTCTTAAGAGATACGACCTCGCTGTGGGTATTTTTCACTCTGGGTACAGGCTGCGTTGGGAGCCGGTGGTAAGCTGAAGGTGTTTGTTGTGTGACGGGATCTGGCAGGGACACATCAACCGGGGTGGTCTCAGTCTCTGGACCAGTGTGCAGAATGCTTTCTGGTTTGACATGTCCTAGCACGTAGTTTGAGGTACGCTGCATGCTGTCATGGCGGCTAGATTCGGGTCCAAGTATGCTGCCGGGTCTGTTACTTGTGAGGTTTACTGCTTCCTCTAGGACTTCTGCCTCTGCCATAGCGGCTGCTGCTTCCCTATCTAGTGCTAGCTTCTTCAGTGAAGCTTCTAGGCGTGCTTTCTCTAGTTGCAGTTGTTGCTCTGCAGTGGCTGCTTCCAGGTGTGCTCTCTCTATGTGTAGTTGTTGCTCTGCAGTGGCTGCTTCCAGGTGTGCTCTCTCTATGTGTAGTTGTTGCTCTGCAGTGGCTGCTTCCAGGCGTGCTCTCTCTATCTCCATTTGCATCTCCTTCTCTGCAAATGCTGCGTGTATTTTGGCTGCTTCAGCCTTTGCGCGGGTCCTGGCGGCCATGGAGCTACTCACTGACGTATCTGAGTTCCTGGAGCTTGCTGAGATGTGAGATCTCGTCTCAAAGGGTCTGCTGTTGCTTGCTGACATGGCGCTGTGTAGGGTTCAGAATCTCGCTATTTGGCCTGTAAGAAGCCGTTGTTTCACTGTTCTGTCCTCCCTATGTGTGTGGGGTATAGGTTGACAGGCAGCTAAACTCCTTCCCAGTAACTCATGCACTCTGGAGAGGTGTCCGAACTTTGCTTTTATTACAAGAGATAGGGTGAAACTGGGGAATAGAAAACAGTACATTGCAGTTACAATGGGCATGTGGTAATCTTCCATGACAAACTGTGTATGTATTACTATGGCAGACATACATGTGACAATCTTCTATGACATGGCTATGCAGGCATTACTATTACATAACAGCACACTATGACACAAACTATACATGTATCTTGCTGGAAGGTACATCAGATACGTAACATTGTGGTAGTGGGGAGGTAATAGACATCTATGAGGCGTATGGTTACATGTGGTCTGGAATGGGAGCGGGGTATGGCTCAATGAGCATGCTCTACTAGCTAGAACAACTACATATAGAAATTATGCTAGGGAGTGTGGAAATATAACAATATATGTAATACATGAAGGTATACATGAGTCCCCTTTTGACAACAATAATAAAGCATTATGTCCCGCCCTTCCTACTTCCGGGCGCACAGCGCTTTCCGGTTTAGACAGTGTTAGTGATGAAGTGATGATTTCTCGTAATGACAAGTGCTTATTTTAAAAGTTTGGATATCGGTGATCAAGCCCGATACAAGGAAAAATTGACAATAGAAGGAAAAGAAGGTCCGGATCCTTACGATAATCGAAACAAGGACAAGTTTGTCAATGATTGTACATTATGGCCGACTGTGCAATGGCCCCATCTATATGATTATTTGGTGAAGTCTCCAGGACCTTATACCGGAGAGAGTTTGAAGGCTTTCAAGTCTTTGGAAGCTTTTAATTATTTCCAAAGTGGCAAAATATATAAGGTTCTAATACATAAACCTGAAAGCTCTATACTATATCGTATTGTTTTAGCTACAGTAGCACCAGGACAACGAAATGGAAACCCATACGAATGTTGGATTGTTTGCCACGAAAATGGTGAAGTTTTTTCAGCCCACTGCCAATGTATAGCTGGGTAAGTAATGGTCCATTTAATAAAATGTTTTATGATAGATAACTGTAGAATGTGCACTCAACAATTATATTTTCTTATTTTACTAACAGAATTGGAGAAGTTTGTAGCCATATAGCTGCAGTTCTCTTCGCTATAGAAGCAGCTGTGACTGATGGAGCCACAAGTACATCTGTGACTTGTAACCCTTGTACGTGGAAGACTACAGGCAAGAAAGTGGTGCAAAGTATGAGAGTAATTGACATTAATTTCTGCAAGCCAACTAGAGGACGTACATATAAAAAGTTCTCTCCTTTACCTGTTCCTGTGGCTCGTGGTTCTCCTAAAAAACTTCTGAGCATGCTAATGGAGGCTAATCCAAATGCTAAAATTCTAAGGCATTTTCCCACCAAGACTTTCGACCCACAAGAAACTGACTCTGCATCTGAAGACGAAATAGATGAAAGCGTACTCCCCATGTCACTGATTAATCTTTATAACCTACAGTTTAAAGATCTTGATGATGAAGGCTTAGAAAATGTGTTAATATCCGTATTTGACAGTTTATGTATTTCACAAAAAGAGGCTGATTACCTAGAGCTTGCATCCCGAAAACAGAATATGAGTGAAGTATGGAGACTAAACAGAAAAGGACGAATATGTGCATCACAATTTCACAGGGCGATGACATTTAAAGAAAGTACAAGTTCCACTAATTTAGTAAGAGATATCATGGGCTATACAGGTGGTTTTCAGAAATCTGATGCAATGGTATGGGGAATTGAAAATGAGGGAAAAGCCAGAGAAAAATTTATTCAGGAAGAACAAGGGAAACACCAAGAGTTTTCATGCCGCAAAGCAGGATTGGTAGTTAACACAAAATGGCCACATCTGGGAGCCAGTCCTGATGGGTTCACAGAATGTATTTGCTGTGGGAAAGGAATTGTTGAGATTAAATGTCCCTTCACTTATAAGATGTCCACAATTGAAGAGGCATTAGAAGATCCAAAATTCTATCTAGAAAAAAATAAAAAGCTAAAACCTAATCACCAGTATTACACTCAAGTACAGGGTCAGCTGTTTTTAACAAGAGCAAAATTTTGTTTTTTTGTAGTGTTCATACATGATGAAGTGACATACAGTAAGATTTACCCAGACACAAAATTTTGGGAAGAGGCATTAAAACCGAAATTGGATAGTTTTTATATAAAATATGTACTCCCAGAAATCCTAACGCGAAGGCTAGACACAGATTACATTCCAGATGGAGGAGAACGGTTGTACTGTTTGTGCAAATCACCTGCAGCAGGAAAGATGATTGCATGTGATGGCGATAGGTGTGATGTCATTTGGTTCCATTTCAAATGTATGAATTTAAATCGAAAACCTAAAGGAAAGTGGTATTGTCAAAAGTGTAAAACCTCTTCATAGTGATTTCAGGTGTATTCATCATTGCATAGAGCACACAAAAATGACTTGTCACGTGACCAGTTGTCTGCTGAATAGAGGTTGAGAGGTTAGACCACAATGGATGCCAAACAAAAAAACAATACTCGTGTCTGTTTTGTCAACTAAGGTAATTCTTTACCTCTTTATATTTATTAATGTTTAACAGTTTTCATGTTCAACAAGTTTTCATGTTCAAATAAAGGTAACAAAAACAGTAAGGGTATGTTCACACATCAGTATGCCATCCGTCTGTTTGAATTCAGTTTGACACTTCAAAACGGACTGATACACATGCTGATTGTATACTGACACCTTTTTCTGCTGATAGCAAACGTTCTCTGTTCCCTAGAGGACAGATAAGGGGATTAAAAGTAGCAATTGGAAACAGAGTAGAGATAAGGACATTTATTATATCTCCTTATCTCTACTCTGTTTCCAATTGCTACTTTTAATCCCCTTATCTGTCCTCTAGGGAACAGAGAACGTTTGCTATCAGCAGAAAAAGGTGTCAGTATACAATCAGCATGTGTATCAGTCCGTTTTGAAGTGTCAAACTGAATTCAAACAGACGGATGGCATACTGATGTGTGAACACAACAGAATCATACAACAAACTTGGGTGTATATCCAACAGCAGAAGATTTAACGTAAGAGAAACTGTAGATAAAGTTACTGAAGTTGAAATGTCTATTGTATTTTGAATAAATTGTGAAATCAAAACATTTATAACAATAAACAATGATATTTCTGAGTAAACATTTGTTTTTTATTGCTTTCTTTTACATTGACTAACCCTTATGTGATTTTGCAACACCATGTATACTTATTTAAAAAATCTGTCCTTGCATGTTTACTAGAGCTGAACATACGATTATCATTTTATCAATAGTAGACAGCTCTGTGTCAGAAGGGCGTTTTAACAGAGTAATAGGTATGATTCCCTGTAGTATGCTATACTTCTTCAGTTGACCGATTATTCGTTCCACATGTATTCGTACACGAGAAATCTGCCTTGACAGTTCTACATCCTTTCTTGATAGTTGAAATTTACCTCTTGTGAAGGAGGGAATAGCAAGAGAAACACCTCTTGCAGACAGTATGTTCTGAATTTCAAAACCTCTGTCTGCCATGACTAAGTCCCCAAATTCTAGGAGACTCAATATTCCAGATCTTTTGGTGAGCTCCAAATCGCTAACCCTACCACCCCAACAAGATGACACAAACGAAATTCCACCTGTAGGACTAATGGCAATTAGAAATTTAATAGTGTTGTGATTCTTGTAATTTGAGAATGTTTGTGATCTGGCCTTAAAATTAACAGGTCGTTCAATGAAAATTTCAGAACAATCAATTATGCAGCGAAGGTTTTGAAACCTACCCTTTACTAATTGTTTCGACGTCCGCTTCTGAATTACATCACGGGCTGGCCAGACAATTAGACTTTTAAGTTCTACAGCCAAAATATTTAGCCAGCAATGAAAAATAGTGGAAACTTTTTTACATCTAATTCTAAATCTGAAACCTAAATCTTTGTTGGTCAGATTCAGGCGCATTTTCATCAACACTAATAACAGTTGATCAGCATAGCTAAGGGTGGTTGTAATATCTGGTCTCCAATAGAGTAATACATACTGAAGGAGCATGTGAAAAACTTTACAGTTTGGCAATCCTGTGTACAATTTTATTTTTTCATCATCTTTCTCATAGTCAACTATCTGCTCCAAACTTGCAATCTGTTTGCGCATGGCTTCATTCTCAGCTACCAATTTATTAATATCATGTAATGTTAGTTCAGTCTGTGTTCCTACTGTACAATGTACAAGTTTCTCTGTTTGTGTAGAAATGTCTGCACAACTTTCTTCACCTGCCACTTCATTTTCCATTTCATTTGCCATTGTGCTCATATCTGTAGAAGCTGTCGTAGCTTGCAGCGAAGTTGCACGTTGATTGCTCCTGTTGTATCGTCTCAATGCATTTTTGCCTTTGTCTCCACTTGCTTCACAATGAGGAAACACACTGGGTATCCAGTCAGGATGCAGAGGATCTTTGGAAGGGCCCCCTGAAACCAGGAAATAACATTTCTATTCTTAGTTTGCAAATTGTCGATTTGTTTGTTTATAGTTATGCTTACAGTGACCAAAACAGAACACCATATGTGAAAACTTAAACTTACCTGATATGAAATGAAGACTGCATAGTCGAGAGCTGTTGTTAGGTGTCCAACCTTCTCTTTTTACAGCGATTTCCCAGGCTTTTCGTCGATCTGGATTCCATGGAAACTTGTAAAATTTGATGGAGGACATTAAATTCGTTCCACTTCTCATGGAACAACCAAAAGCACAACAAGCAGACGGCATAATGCTTGCAAGTCAAGCTTACACGTCCGTCTAACATCAGGACCGGAAGTTCTCTTGCCGCCCTTCCATTGCGCATGCGTCAACCGGAAGTTCGCGGGGGGACTCATGTATAGTGCTGGGTATAGCTATTACATACCAACGATGCTACTTAAGGCCCAAGTCTTGGAGAAGGTATAAGATGGTGGCAGGGTCTATGCCTGAAGTGAAAAGGACTAATTACAGTGTAGCCTGGTGACAACACCAAGTTGTGGGCGGGAACTACGGTGACTCTAGTGGGACACATAAAAAAGGTATGGTAGTTTGTAATTTGCACAATGGCCACTAGATGGAGCTATGACAGGTAATATGAGATACCTGCTGGAGGCATAACAATGAGCCTGGCTAAATTTTTGTAAGATATGATATCATGATATACATATTGAGGAGGGTGAGTGCCATGTCCAGTCACATGGTCCTCGGTCACCGACAATCTATGGACAGAACCGATGTCTGCAAGTATTAGATGCTGATAGAATGGAGGAGGTACAATCATTGGTTATCACCCAAACTAATGGGGAAGTATGAGAAATGGCTGACCCCGATCTAGAACGAACTACTAGTAACATATAGAATGAAAAACAGGCATTAAGTACTAATATAATAATATAAATACCCGTATTTTTCGGACTATAAGACGCACTTTTTTTCCTCCCAATATGGGAGGAAAATGTGTGTGCGTCTTATAGTCCGAATGCAGTGTGCGCAGCGTCTGTCTCCCGTCTGTGCAAACAAAAAGGAGAGCAGCACGGTGCCTGCCTGCTCTGCCCCTCCTTCCCTGTCTGTGTCGCGTGTTTGCAGGAGCGAGATATGAGAGGCAGGGAAGTAGGGGCGGGCCAGACAGGTGAAGGAAGCGTGGTTTCAAGCTTGCCGAGAAAACCATGCCTCTTTCTCCCGTCTGGCCCGCCCCTCTTTCACTCCCTCTCAGATCTGGCTCCTGCAAACATGCGACACAGACAGGGAAGGAGGGGCGGGCCAAACGGGAGAGGAGGCGTGGTTTTCTTGGCAAGCTTGAAACCACGCCTCCTTCACCCGTCTGGCCCGCCCCTACTTCCCTGCCTGTGTGGCTTCATTGCAGGAGCAAGATCTGAGAGGCAGTGACGGAGGGACGAGCCAGACAGGTGAAAGAGGCGTGCTTTCAAGTTTGCTTAGAAAACCACACCTCCTTCACCCGTCTGGCCCGCCCCTTTTTCTCTTCTTACATAGCTTCACTGCAGGGTGTCTCTTTCCATCCATGGATGAGATTAGATAGATAGATAGATAGATAGATAGACAGACAGACAGACAGACAGACAGACAGATAGATTAGATAGATAGATATGTTCAAATCACCCCCATATTCCTAGAATACATATAAAACAAAAACATTACTATGAAACACATACACATTTGGTATCCCTGTGTCCGAAAGCCCCTGGTTCTATTTACATTGGTGAAATATTATATTATTAGGTTATTAAATATTTCACCAATTTTTTTTCCTTAAAAAATTTTTTTTTCCCTATTTTCCTCCTCTAAAACCTTAGTGCGTCTTATGGTCCGAAAAATACGGTATATACATGCGTAAATGTATAACAATAATGTATATTCTAAAAATAATCTCTCTCTCTCTCTCTCTCTCTCTCTCTCTCTCTCTCTCTCTCTCTATATATATATAAATAAAATATACACACACGTAGACGTGTATACATATGCAAACATTTATATATCGGGCTATGTTCACTTGCCATTTTCTTATGCATGTTCAGTGTGTAGGTTAGGATTATACACATACACTGGAATTGTTCATAGGGTATAATGACTACAATAGTAGGGATCACTCAAATAAACATATTGCACAGGATACATATTTATACAGTGTATGACAGCATTACAATACAATCTATACAAAGAACGCAATATAAACTAGTGGCATTGTGTAAGCCCAGTCTGGTATACAGATTCACACATTTGGGCTCATACATTCAGCAACGTTGGGGAAAGAGTGAGATATGAACAGTGATCATTGAAATTGGGGCTTTGTACGGGGAGAATATAGCAGTCATGTCCAATGATTAGAACTGCTTAGTGTCACACAATGCCAGTCCCTTCATAGTCAGGTGGTCTAATGTATATATTATCAGTGTTATTGGTACAAAACCAGCTTCTATGTTAGAACCAAACCAAAGAGATAGGAAACCTACAAAGCCTCTCTAGTTTTTTGAACTGTAGCCCATCTTGCTGGATGTGGTTAGAGCTTCCTGTTCATCTTATGAAGAATTCTCTTATCTTGTTGTTGTCTAGATCTGTCAACTCTCCTTATATGTCCAAGTACCTACAGCTTCATCATATAGCTCTTGGTTGTGATGTTTCTCAATAGTTCCTCCTAGGTATTTATGAATACTGGTGTTAGCAGTCGGAGGGGTGTTCCTGTGCACTCTGATACTGGTCAGTCATTGCTGACAGGGCCAGACTGTATAGGGACAGCAGGAGCTAGTGCAATAAGTAATATGTTAACATGATTAACAATTTATTCATATATTTTTAGGAGGTACTGCACAATGCAAAGTTCTAAGATGCTCCAAAATTGTTATAAGTTCATAGGGGAGTATATGTATTTACTGAAACAGACATGTAAGGAGGGTATACAGCTCCTCTATCTTTGCTGAACTGCTGAGGACCATACTACAGTACACATAAGGTACATAGTTAAAAAAAAACAAAAAAAAAACTTGTTTTGAGGAAAAAAAAATTTCAATAAAAAATAGATACAAACTAGGATTAAAGAAAGGAATCAGCAACCAGGTAGTATAGGGTTGGGGAAGATGGCAAAATACAGCAAAAACATATTTAAATAGTGACAATTCAGTACTACTATCACGGGATGAGCAGCTAGCCAACAGAATCAATCGGTGGCACAGTAGTAGTCCCAAGCAGTCCACACTTTATCCGTAGTTCCATGTATAGCAGCGGTAAGGTGTTCCATAGAGTGCATATACTTAATCCGGGAGTACAGATCCAAGCGAGGCACCCTTCTCCTAAGCAATGCACTTTGTAGTTGTTAAAATGTGGAGAAGTATTCTGGCAGGCACCTTCCTCAGGGTCTTGGGAGGATGTTGAAGAGAAGTGCCTCTACCCCTTCTCAGTTTGCAAAAGCCATTAATGTCTAAACCCCTGGCAACAAAAGTGAGCACACCCCTAAGTGAAAATGGACAAATTGTGCCCCAATTTTCAACAGGTTTCCATTTTGAACAAGCTTCGCCACGGTTGACCAAAGAAACTGAGTGCCTGTGATCAGTCATATCCAGAGGTCATGGGTGTAACTACTGGGGTAGCAGCAGTAGTTGCTGCCACAGGGCCTGGGACATTAGGGGCCCGGCGACAGCCGCTACCACTGCATTATTGTTTTTTTTTTTTAATAGGCCGTTAAGGGCTGGAGTTACTCGATAAGTGACACCGCGAGTCCCACAAACATTATTATTATACTCGTGTGGGGTGGGAGGTTGTCTTTTCAGACCAATTCAAGACCATGTCAAAAGTTCGCCACAGGGCCCCGCCATTCCTAGTTACGCCACTGCCAGAGGTTGTCTTTGCAAAATAGACTTCTGAGTGCTGCTAAGGTTAAAGGTGTCAGCTTGTCAGTTCTCAGATCATACCCCACACTTCATCAAATTGGTCTGTATAGCTGTCATCCCTAAAGATCTTGTGCATCATCTTCTAAAGATGATGCACAAGAAAGCCCGCAAATAGTTTGCTGAAGACAAGCAGACTAAGGACATGAATTACTGAACCATGTCTTGTGGCCTGATGAGACTAAGATAAACTTATTTAGTTTAGATGGTGTCAATCGTGTCTGGCGGCAACAAGGTGAGGAGTACAAAGACAAGTGTGTTTTACCCACAGCCAAGCATTGTGGTTGGAGTTTCAGGGTTGGGGTCTACTTGAATGCTGCCAGCTGTGGGAAGCTACAGTTCATTGAGGGAACCATGAATGCCAACGTGTACTGTGACATATTGA
Organism: Leptodactylus fuscus; assembly: GCF_031893055.1. Taxonomy (NCBI): domain Eukaryota; kingdom Metazoa; phylum Chordata; class Amphibia; order Anura; family Leptodactylidae; genus Leptodactylus; species Leptodactylus fuscus. The sequence continues at coordinate 223,105,272 of NC_134266.1, forward strand.
AGCAGAGCATGATCCTCTTCCATTCGGAAACTGGGCTGTAAAGGAGTATTATAATCAACCCAACACGACTTCAAGACCACCACAGCCTTGCTAAAAAAAACAACTGAGCAGCCAAGCCTGTCTCTAGATCTAAACCCTATGTACCATCTATGGGGCATCCTCAAACGGAACATGGAGGAGCAAAAGATCTCTGACACCCACCAGCTCCATAAGTGGAAGAGGATTTCAGTGGCAACTTGTGACGTTCTAGTGATCTCCATGCCTAAGAGGGTTAAGACAGTGCTGGAAAATAATGGTGGCCACACAAAATATTGACACTTGGGGCACAATTTGTCCATTTTCACTTAGGGGTGTACTCTCTTTTGTTGCCAGGGGTTTAGACGATAATTGCTGTATTGAGGGATTTTGATGGTAGAACAAATTTACACTGTTATACAAGCTGTACACTGACTACTTTACATTGCCTCAAAGTGTCAGATCTTCAGTGATGTCCCATGAAGATGTATAATGAAATCATTCCAAAAATGTAAAGGGTGTATTCACTTCAGTGAGCTACTGTATGTGTTGATAAGCCTTTGCATTGTTAGTATAGCTCTTTATATGGCCCTGTATTTGCTAATCCACTTGTGATAATGAAACAGATAGTAAGTCATAAAATCCTATAAAAGTCTGAGTGGATAACACATGCTTAATGTCGACAGTGCTGGTGATGCTACAAATATATAATCTACCTGCCAAAGTGAAGCCATAAATGGCTTACAGCTGCCGAAATGATTCCCTATCGATGGCTACTGCTACTTTCCAGGTTAGCCATTAACAGTGACGAGTGTTATCTACTTATTCCACTAGGATATTAACACACACCAGTCTATTGAGAAATTGTGTGAACGTGGGGCTTGGTCACATCTGGAGAATGATACCAGGCATATAATAAGTACTATGCACACAATTGACTGAATACATTTGATTTGTTTTCACAGCAAGGTATAATATCAGCGCCCTGGTCACCATCGCAACCAAAACGTTCCTCCGCTATGACAAGCTGCAGGATTTAATTAACAGTATCAGGAAATTCTATCCGACGATAACCATAATCATTGCAGATGATAGCGAGAAGCCGCAGAAGGTGGAGGGGCCCTTCATTGAACAGTACATCATGCCCTTTGGGAAGGTACAGTGTTAATGTATTACAGATGGCGACAATACAAATATATGTATATATGTGTGATATATAGTGCAGACCCAGAGTCAAGACAGTGACACAAAATGTGCAGCAAACTGGTTTATTTAGATTAAAAACTTAACTTCAGGCACAAAATAAAAAACACAGCCTTAGGGCTCGTTCACACAGGCACAGAGGGGCTGATTATGGAGCGGAATCCACATCATAATCCGCCCCCTCCCAATGGAGGTCTATGTAGACCGCTAGCGTTCTTCTTTCCGCTAGCGGCATGTTGCTGCTAGTGGAAAAAAGAAACAAGCTGCCCTTTCTTCAGGCGGATTCCAATGCTGAATCAGCCGTGGTGTCCGCTTCGCGACCTCACCCTCCGGACTAGGCCGATTCTTCTGAGCCTAATCCGGAGTGGAAAGTCGCAACGGGAAGCCGTGCACTGCATCGCGACAGCATATGCACACACGGATTTGCATGTGAACTATGTCTTAGGGTTAGTTCACACGTAGTTTTTTGGTCCGGATTTTGACACAGGAAGCCACACCAGAATCCGGACTGTCGCGGCTTCCAACAGTCACGGCTTTCCGTTCTGAATTAGGCACAAATGAATGGGCCTATTCCGGAGAGATTGTCTTGACACGGATGCCGTAGAATCCGCATAAAGATAGGGCAGGTTGCTTCTTTTTTCCGCAAGCGGTATTTTACCACTCACGGAAAAAGGAAATAACCGTCTCCCATTGAATTCAATGGGAGGCGTTTTTTTGACTCGGATTCCGCGTCAAAATCCGGACCAAAAAAACTACTTGTGAACTAGCCCTTAACTTCAAGCAAAGACAAAAAAAAACCTCCTCGTATGAGCAACTAACTAAACAGAACGGATAACCTAACTTGTTTGTGCGGCTGGAAGTAAACCACACATATAAACAGGAGCGATATTGTCTCACTGGACTTGGGGTTACAGGACAGAACCGTCCACCTCATGGAACTGCACTGCAAAGCGGGAGCTGCAGCCTTTCCTGGCTAATGACATGGTATGATGACATAGCCAAATTAGTCCAAAATAGATGCATCTAATGTACTATGAAAAATTCAATTAGGATTTGCTACAATGGACACCTCTTCCCTCTCTGCTACCAGGAATTCATTCAGACATTAGAGGAAGACTTTTTTTTTTGTTTTTTCCCTCTAAGAAGCATGTAATATGATTGGAATTCAGACAATTTGTCCACAATGCCCCATCTTCTTTTCATGTAAAATGTAAGCTCTGTTAACACTGAAGTTAAAGTGGCAGTTTTGATGGCTAGAGTAGCACAGCATGCAGCACTATTATTGGCATGGCGGTAGGATCCATCAGGCAAAACTGGAATCTGTTGTGTGGCAGGTCCAGCATGGTGTTGTGGCTTTTATTAACCATGGATGACACAGGCAGATGTGAATATAGTGATAGATAGCTGTATCTTACTGCTCCAAAATAAAAAGTCAGGCTCTTTTCACAGTTGTATTCTTTTTCTATCAGATTTCCATCACATTTTAGGGCTAGATCACACAGGGCGCGGTATGGCGTATTTTGGTCCTGCTTCTGACGCGGGAAGCCATGTCACAATAGGGCCAAAATGCGCCTGCCACGACTGTCGTGACTTCCGACAGTCGCGGCTTCCCGCTCCGGAGTAGGCCCAAATGAATGGGCCTAAGCCGGAGGGTGCTGCCGCGAGGCGGATGCCGGGGCTGAATCAACTGCGGAATCTGCCTGAAGAAAGGGCAGCTCGCTTCTTTTTTCCATGAGCGGGAACATACCTCTCACGGAAAAAAGTAAGCTAGTGGTCTACATAGACCTCTATTGTGAAGGGGCGGATTCTTACGTGGATTCAGTACCAAAATCATCACCCCCCTCTTGCCCTGTGTGAACAATCTTTAAGGCTAAGTTCACGTGGAGGGGGGGGGGGGGGGTCAGATTTTGGCACAGAGATTGCCAAATGAATGGGCCGACTCCAGAGGCAGCTGCCGCCCCTCTCTGTGCCTATGTGAACGGGCCCTTAGTCTTCATACACATTACCATGTGCAGCGTACTGGATAGTAAAAACAGAAAACATTGCACATAGATTGGTACCGAGCTGCAAGCAGGCTAAGTATAGGACCATATTTTGCAGAACACAGGCAGATATTGGACATAACCTATATTTGATGGTATGTTAAAACAGACTGTAAAAAAAATGGTCATGTGAATAGCCTTATGTATTGAATTTAATGCAGCCATGTGACGCCCTTTAACATCAGCTGTATCAATAGGGCATTACTGGTTTATCTCTAAAAATGGATTAGAGATTCTCTACCGCCATCTAGAGTATCATTTTATAATTGCAGGACTTGTCTGACATGTTACAATTCCTTTTTCTCTGTCCCTGTAAAGTAGTAAGTATTCATTTATCGTTTGGCTATTTCATTATGGATGTTAATGTGTAGGAATATGAATTGGTAAATATACTTTTCATGTCAACATGAGAGCTACATTTGCGGAATATTCTTATTGATCACCAATGGTAAAACACGAACTGCTATTTTTGCTAAGGAGTTTTTTTTTTACTTTAAAGAAATATTCCCATCAAAGACATTTAAGCAAATCTGAAGGATATGCCATATATCTGATAAGCAGCATCATAGTGGTTCAGTGGTTAGTAGTATTGCCTTGCAGCACTGAGGTTCTGGATTTAAATCCAAACAAGAGCAACTTCTGCATGGAGTTGTATGAGGTTTCCTTGGGTTTTCGCTGACACTCCCGAAAATATATTTCTATGCTCATTTTCAACTGAGTCCCAATGGATGGAGTTAACACTGCAGCACAGAGTGACTCTCTCACATTCAGCTCCTCTACTGTACTGTAAGGGTAAGTTCACACGGAGGAAAGTGGAGCGCAATCTGGCACGTATACGTGTCGGCAGATGACGCGCTCAAAAAGCTCCCATTCATTTCAATGGGAGTTCGGATCGTATACGCTGCGTTATTTTGCAAAATTAGGGTGCATTCAGACTACGTAACGCCGGGCGTGTATGAGAGCCGTACACGCCGGCATTACGGCAGACTGCCGAACACTTCCCATTCACTTCAATGGGAGCGCTCGTAAACGCCGCTGTTACGAGCGCTCCCATTGAAGTGAATGGGAAGTGTTCGGCAGTCTGCCGTAATGCCGGCGTGTACGGCTCTCATACACGCCCGGCGTTACGTAGTCTGAATGCACCCTTACGGCCGCAAAATAACGCGGCGTATACGATCCAAACTCCTATTGAAATGAATGGGAGCATTTTGAGCGCATCATCTGCCAGCACGTGTATACGTGCCAGATTGCGCTCCACTTTCCTCCGTGTGAACTTACCCTTAGACTTCATCTCCTGGCTTGTGTCCTGTGCTTTGCTGCTGGTCCCGAACACCATTGCTGCCCCAGCAGACCACATCCCATGCTCAAGACACAACTGCTCACACCAAGTAGTCTAGGGTTCCTCTTACTGAATTACTGGGGTAGGATAGGAGAGAACTTAAGCTGTTAGAATGACCAGAATAACAGTGGCCAAAAAGATTCCTTTGCCCATATAACCAGGGTCGGCTAACAGTACCTACAGAAGTTCTATCAGAACTTGCTAAGCTCAAATCAGCCTCCTTCAAAGGTCACATGATCTTCCAGAAAATACTGCCATCATCTGGTCCATGTCTCTTGAGACCAAATCTGTTTGGCCTTGCACAGCTTTTGATATAAAAATAATGATTCAAATAAAAGAAAACTATATATCCTGCTTCACAGATCTGCCTTCTAGCAATGAAAACAAAACACTAATCTCAATATTGAAGACCTGACGCCCATGGCCAAAAACCCACCCACCGATCATTACCGGCACTATGTAGTCTTAACTCATGAATCCGCTTTCTTTTTCTATCATTTTATATAAAGTTATATCATTATTAATATTTACCTTTTCCAGGGCTGGTTTGCTGGTAGAAATCTGGCCATCTCCCAAGTGTCCACAAAATATGTTTTATGGGTCGATGATGATTTCATCTTTTGTCCTCAAACCAAGATTGAAAAACTAGTGGATGTCTTAGAAAAGACAAGCCTGGATCTGGTGAGTACACTTATTAGATACTCCTCTGTGAGATAGAATGAACTCTCCATGTATAAAGCTTACGGGGTGCAGTATATATGTAGGTTGACTACTCAGAGAAGGCCAATAATGGAGTGGGTGAAACAAGAGGCACAGCAGCAAACTGTTCTTAAAGGGATTGTCCATGAATTACAGCAAATTCAAGAATGGCCACTGTGGGTATAAAAGAATCATACTCGCCCATCCTAGAGCTCTGTTGTACACTTCTCCATCTGAGGCTCCCATGACCTCACAGGGCTCAGCACTCGCTGGAGAGGAATTAGTGACATCATTCACTTACATCACCGGTGTCCACTGGTCTCAGCGGTCATGTGAGCTTTGCAACTTCTGGCCTGGGCACTCCTGACATAAGGCTGCTCAATAGAGCATCGGGGATAGGCGAGTCTGGCTTTCTTTTCTTAAATTACATAATAGAAACATGGCATAAATTATAATTGGTATCTGGTCCCTAGCTGATGTACATTACAGATATGACAGATGCCACATTCATTGAGCAGCATAGGTCTTGTAATATATTGTATGCCTGTCTTAGTAAATCTGTGCTTTTAATGTAACGTAGCTTTAGTGACATCTAGTGGTAGCTTGGGGTACAACATGTCAGAGATGAATGCTCAGTAACTCACTTTACACTTCACAAAAAAAACTTTTACATTTCATAAATAACTTTTAGGATAAAGAGTGACTAGAAATGTGCAGTGGGTCAGTTTTCAACAATGTGTTGTCTTGTAGTTGACATTATTACCTCGTTACAATTTCCATTGTAGTTAAAATGAAAATTCTTTTGTTCATTGATATGAAATCTGTATCATATGATAAGTGTTGTGACAAACTACTACTGAATCTCCTAATATTAATCATGTATGTACCTGTATTTTAGGTTGGAGGTGCTGTAAGAGAAGTTACAGGATATTACACAACATACCGGCAAACAATTAATGTTGTCCCTGGAGATAAGGAAGGGGACTGTCTTAAGACACTCCAGGGTTATCATCATGTCATCGAGGGCTTCCCTCACTGTGTGGTGGCAGATGGTGTAGTCAACTTCTTCCTGGCACGGACTGACAAGATTTCAAAAGTTGGTTTTGACCCTCGGTTGTCTAGAATTGGTCATTTAGGTAAGTTTTAGGCTCTACATATTAAAATAGCAATAAAATTATGAATTTCCAAGCCAAGTACGGTCTGTTATGCTGGACCTTACAGCCTGGTCTCAGCACACTCAGTCTGTGAGTGGTTTGGCAATTTTTATATGATCCTGTATATAGACCAGTTTTGCTCAGATTAAAAACCCATGCAAATGCCGAAAAGCCGTCCCCTGTCCAGTTTCCCCCGGGGTTTAGGATGGAAACCCCTGGGTAAACAGCGGCAGTAGTGTGTATGCCTCCTTACTTTGTCCTCTACTGTGCTCGTACTGTGAGTTGTACACATGGTTGACACAGATTTTCTGGGCGGAATAAATATTTGTAAAAATTTCTCCATATAATATATTATAATAGCCTAATATAATGATCTGTGGTCAAATGTTAAAGAGACATTCTATCTTAGTCCTGTGCTATGTATCAGTATAATATAGTCCTTCAAAAACAAAACAGGCAAACATGATACTGTCCGGTAAAATATCTTTACAAATAAAACCCCCTCAAAAATGTAAAATTCATTTTGGGCCGAGGCCACATGTTGTAGAGACGCAGCTTTTTATGTTACAGATTTTGCTGTGGTTTTTTTGGGACAAAGCCAGAAGTGGCCTGAAAAGGAAAACATAAAGGAAGCTCTTAGATGTTTACCTTCTGTTAAATCCACTCAACTTTGACTCAAAAGCATACTGAAAAATCTGCAACAAAAAAACTGAACGTGGGACCTTTCAGAACTTTATCTTTTAGACAAAGATCAGTTGATATGGTAAACTTGCCAAATATTCCTTCCTCTACAAGATAGGTTCTCTAAAATGAGTATTGCACCACACAAGTGGCAACAATATATATAATGCATATACAAAGGCAACAAATAATAAGTGCATATACACAGTCAGTAAATTAGAAGAGTAGAAATCTAAGGCCCGATTCACATCTGCGTTCAGTATTCCATTCTGGGAGTCGGAGTCCGCTTGGGGATAAATAAGGGATAAATACAGATAGGGGATAAATACTAGATTTATCATGATGTGGGGGTTGGAGTGCTGGGGAAGGGTTGGGGTGCTGGGGGAGGGGGGCTCTTTGATGTCTGTCTGGCCCTTCCTTGGGCTTGAGGACTGTTTTTTTTTTCCCACCCACCTTGTAATTCTTTCACTTGGGAGTTAATTGGAGCATTACAGTCTGTAGTGCTCCTATTAATCCCCAAGTGCAAGAATTGCAAGTGGGTGGGAAAAAACAGTCCTCAGGCCCAAGGAAGGGCCAGACATCCAAAAGCCCCCCTCCCCCAGCACCCCCCCATCCCCAGCACTCCAACCCTTCCCCAGCACTCCAACACAATAGTGGTGTCTGCCAGCTTTAACTGAGGTGCCATTTTACCGTCAATCGCAGGCACCCGGAGCAAGATTCGGGGCCTGCATGCATTTTTATGGCAGCCGGGAGCCTTGTGAGGCTCCAGCCTGTCATTCTATACTTTCTATTGTAGGCTACTCTATGTAGCCTGCAATAGAAATGCCAGATTTTTGCGATGCATAGTATTAGTGATCAGTCCCCTAAGCCCTCGCAACAACCTCTTGTTACTCATGTGGCCCTCGGGGTACCCTGAGTTTGACATGCCTGGTCTAAGGGGTCCGGGTGCTTTCATTGCTTACTGCTTTTTAATGCGTTCGGTATTCCGTTCGATGGATCCCCAAGCAGACTCCCTGAATGAAACAGCGAAAGAAAATGTGAACCAGGACCAACACCAATAATACATTGACATATGACAAAATATGCTTAGTGCAGTGTAAAATTCTGATCATACTCATTTAACGATGACTCTTTTTCCCAAACCCAGAGTAACACTTGTAGTCGATTACATTAGTACCTCAACTGCACCAGAAATTACAAACTTCAGCAGGGCAACGGCTATCAAGACTGGTATGGAAAACACCAGTGTTGATAAATCAGCCCATTAATTTTTTATTTTTAATACCTTTTGTATCAACATATTTATTGCTTAGCAGTTTTTTTTGTACAATTTTTCACCCATGGTGTTTTTTATTTTTACGATATTTATCAAGTGTTTTCTTTCTCTTTTTTTTTTTTATAATTATTGACTCATTTAAACCACTAAGTTCTGGAGTTGAATGTGTTGTCTCCATTGTTATTTTACTATTGCTTTTGGCTTCTTCTTAGAATTCTTCATCGATGGACTTGGCACCCTTCATGTGGGCTCCTGTGATGACGTTGTCGTTGACCATGCCTCTAAAATACACTTGCCATGGTCCAAGACAAAAACTGATCAAGAATATTCCAAATTCCGTTATCCTAAGTCCTCTAGCAAAATCAACACTCAACAGATTCTTTTTTACTTTAAGAACCGCTTCAAATGCATGACTGGGAACTGAACAGTCTGAAGACAGTTTAGGAAGGGACGTGGGGCCGGTTATTTTATTTTATCATGACGGAACTTGCTGGTCCTATGAGGCGGCTAATGCTGCATTCAGAATCAGCGATATTTCTGTAGAATATTTCTACCATCGCATCCACAAACGGTAATGGAAAAGAATACCTGTAGAGACATACAGTCAAGATTTAATACAGAAGAAGGAATTGTTACACAGCGTGTTTATTGCTCGTAACATATGGCTTACAGATTCTGCAACCAAGCGTTCTGTGAGGTTGATCGTGGGTGGTCATGTGACTTCCAGTTAGTGAAAATGCTGCTAAACTTTTTATTCAAGGGTAAAATGATTGAACGTTATTGTGCAGGGACCATTTTGACACCGCACTAATGTATATACAGTACAGCAGTACTCCATTGATACAACTTTCTCATATGGAGGTACATGGCAAGATCTTAATTTCATCTAGAGAATGATGTTCCATGCTATTGTGTGCATTGTGGTGATATGTAATTGCAATGACAAATGACCAATGGGATGTTTTGCTTTGAGATTTTAAGATTTTGCATTCTTTATAGTTGTTTTATATGTGTTAAAAGGGAACGGCAAGAAATATTATGTAAGAAGCGTTTGGTGTACATAAGACGTTTTGCTAGCTTAAAGGGGTTGTCCAGGATTTTGACAATTCACAGAGAAGGACGGGGGGGGGGGGGGGGGAGGGGGTTTGAATCATACTCTCCTGTCCCCAGTGCTCTGGTGACTTCCAGCATTTGCCATGAAATTGACTCTGCAAGTCCTATGCCGCACGTGACTGCTGGAGAAAGTGAGTGGCCTCAGCAGCCACAGGAATGGTACCAGTGCCATATGTGAGTCGCCGCCTCTGTGAGTTGTCAAGTTCCTGGACATCCTCTTTATTTGTGACTTTATTCACTTTTGACATTTTATAGTTCAAACAACAATCCGCATCAATGTCAATATAACCTAATATAGCATGTAGGTTACATAGTTATCAGGTCTGAATAGTAGGGAAGGCACCGGGGGGATTGTCTAAAGGACTCCTGTACTTGGGGGCGTCCATACAGCTGCCTCTAGTGCTTCTTAGACACTGACAACTTAAGGTGTGTGTGAGAAGATTTCAAGGACATCTCAACAAGCGCAAAAGGTAAACTTTGAGGTGAAGGTACCATGTAGCGAGTGCAGCTAAAAATGCTGCAGAAAGCATTGCCTTCTATTCTGCAGCGGTTTTTCAATATTTCCTACATTTTCCTTTGAGGTTTTTAGTCCCCTTGCAATTCCGGAGACAGATTGACATGCAGCGGTTTTCAGAAACTCATGCCTTTTTGAAAAAGTAGCTTTTGTACATCTTTTTTCCTGCAATTTGTGGATGAGATTAAATTAAATCTCATTCACTTTGCTGGGACCATAAAGTGCTGCGTTTTCCAACATGTGACCTTAGACGCAGCAAGAAAAAAAAGATACGAAAAAATTGTATTTTTGCAGAGTTTTCTTCTGCAGACTTTCTGCCCCTATTATACCTGTACGGAAAACACCATTGTTTCTGCGCATATAATTTCAAAAACAAGAGCGTGGGGCTTCAGCATCACAGGGATTTATTATGTAGGAAATGGACTCCTATCTTCGTGCACAAACCTTCAGTTCCCCACCCACCTGCGCTGCTGACAGCGATCGAGTCCTCCCTGTACTAGTCAGAGCGTGCGGGTGATAAGCAGCGGCCAGGTACCTGCCATACTACAGGTTCATGGATTACAGTATAGTGGGGCAGATTTCTTAAACATGTCTAAAAGCAAAAGCATCTTAATTGCCAATAGCAACCAATCACAGCACAGCTTTCATTTTGTATCCTACTCTTGAAAATTGAAAACTCCTTTGTGATTGGTTACTATGGGCAACTGAGACAGTTCTGCTTTTAATAATGTCCCATTATGTGTATACATATATATATATATATATATTGTATATATATACAGTATATCTGACGGGATCTGCAGGCTTTCGGCCTGTAACTTATTGTGCGTGAAAGAAGTAAACACCTCAAAACTTGTTCCCATTTTTTGTTAGTAAATGGCCTATATGACATCTTTGGTAGTTCTCCTTTGAAGGTCTAGACTATTAGCTTGTGTAATTCTATGGAATGAGGAGTGCAGCGGGCTGCTTCCTGTATTATTGGCCTCTTGTTCTTTATAATAATTATTTATTCTGTACACACTAGGCCGCATCTGTCCTTGATGCCAGTAACAACCAATCACAGACCCCGTTTCATGTTTCCAGTGATGGTTTTTACAATCAAAGCTGGGCTCTGATTGGTTAAAATCAGCACAAGGTTATTTTTTGTCCCACTCCTTATCCAACTAATTATCAATAGTGGTTTCTAAAATTGAGGCCTACATAGTAAATACACTGGAAAAATATAAATCAAATCAAACAAGCTTTATTGGCACGTCCGAATAGATATTTGGCATTGCCAAAGCTAGTAAAGTGTGTGGGGGGGGGGAGTTATATAGCAGGCACTCTAGGTGTGTTCATAATGGCGGGCCTTGAGCTGCTATCATTTGCACTGCCAATGCCATTGCACTCGTTCTTTTGTTACATACTGTGATGTATCTCTACAAGAGCACTCGATGTTTAGGGCATTTCTGATATTAATGGATTTAATGGTTAGGCCTGTCTCTACTAGCTGTTCATATAACGCTTTTAACATGCTTTTAGTAGATTCGTTCAATGGGAACCTGTCAGAGTGTTTAGGACACAAAACCACCCACAGGTCCTTATGGAATGAGGGTTTAGTCTTCCAAATTGCCCTGTTATAATGCAATGCGTGGTCGCATTCAAAATAAAGATTTATATTCACCTACAGATGAGTCCCATGAGACTTGCTGGACTCTTCTCTGGTGCTCCCGGTACCTCCGCTGTTCTTCAGTGAAGCTAAGGATGTACGCTCCAGCTTCACTGCACATGTACCCGCGGTCTGGTACAGGTGTCATCCTATGGCTGCAATGAAGAACTGCATCAATGTGTGTTATAACAGGGCGATTTGGGGCACAAACCCTTTGGAATTGGGGTGCTTTAGCATCCAGATCCCTTTAAACAGATGCAAAAAAGGATGCCCATACATATACATAGTATTAGTATACAACGCTTATATGGCCAACAGAATTGAGGGCAAAAGTGGCCAGAAATGTCCCTCAACCTGGCACATTTTTGTTGCATTTGTTCTAGTTATGAAGAAGCTGGAGCCTCCTAGTAATTCTGGTGAGTGATGGAATCTATTAAGTTTGGCGTAAGAAGCCATTTATTCTATGTAAATGGATGACCATCCATTTTCATCCGTTTTTGTATCCATTAGGCAGATCCATTAAACAGATTTTAGAAATGTGATCTCGATAGCCTGTAATGGACATACCACAATGTATACTACAGATTTCTAAAAGCTGAGAGCGGAAATGGCCTTGCTGCCCATAGTAACCAATCAGAGCACAGCATTTAGAGCAACATACAGCGCACCTCCAGTTATAAATTAATAGTACAGGTAAATAAAAGAAACTTTGTAATATATCTTATATAAGAAATATTTGCTTCTCCATTTATCAGATTGCCTCCTTTTACATATTTGTCGGGGTCGGGGGAGGACGCTTCTGGTACACACATATAAATTACTGCTGCTGCTACACTGTGAGTCGGGGGGGGGCTTCACTGACTCTAGTGAATCTTCAAGATAAGAGTCTACCACTGCACAGAATAGGCAATAAATCAATTACCTAGCTGTCAGCAACCTCCTCCTTCCCCTCCTCTCTCCATAGACTTCTAAGTGAAGATAAGGAGCAACAGAACAGCTTAATAAGTGGAGAAGGAAATAGATCTGTTTAATAAGATCTATTACAAAGTTTCTTATATTCACCTGTAGTATTCATTCATGAGAAGTGCTTTACAACTGGGAGTGCGCTTTAAGAAATGAAGGTTGAGCTCATTGGTTGTTATAGGTAACAAGAGCGGGTAACAAGGACTTTTCATTTATTACTCATAATATGATAAAATATTTAAGGCAATAATTTTATTAAAAACAGGCCAATAAACAATGTGTAAAAATGTAGATAATATGGGGCTTATGTGTTGGTAGCGGGAAATACTATAAGTTGAGCTTTAAAATGGTGCAATATGTATTAAAGGGATATTACATGGTCATAAACGTCTAAAGTCTACTTGAAAATGTTTGACTATCTCCCCCTTTTCTTCCTACAAATTCCCTGACTACATTACCATTTCCGGTGTATTGTACGTTATCATTACTTTCACTTGGGTCTTAGAAATACATATTAATGGGTTTATATTAATTTCCACATTCCAGGACTCCCATCTAACCTGGGAAACTTCATTCTATCATTTACAGAGTTTACATTGACTTTAATCAAATAATTTTACAAAATTGGATGTTTGCTGCAAAAATTTGCACAGGTTTGTAATCGCAAGATTTTTATAGATTTCAGAATCCCTTTCTGATACTATAAATATATTGCAGGATATGATTTCTGCTAGAAATTTATTGGATTTGTCGCCATGTTCTTTCTTTTCACTCTGTCTTTCTAAGGACTATAGTAGAGGAGTGTGCAGGTTTGGTAAGAAATCTAAATGTTCCCTTTTTCTGTGTAATGGACATGCAGAGCTATTGAAACTGAGCTCCCATTCACACTTCTCTGAGTAAGGGTTGGTTCACACTAGCGCTTGTATTCCGTCCGGAAGGAGTCCGCATGGGGGTGTCCATACAAGACGGAATACAAGCGCTAGTGTGAACCAACCCTAACTGGTGGGGTTCAACACCCAGCAGCGCCACCAAATTTTGGAACCCCAACTATTTAGGAGAGGTCATCAATATTTTAGTCCCAGAAAGTCCCTTTAACTAACCTAGACTATTGGAAAGAGATATAGGCACAAATGTCTTACTTAGACTTGCTTATGTTATTTCGAAAACCTACCCACTCCATGTCCCAACTCTAATCTATATCTTCAATTTAGTCCCTGGTCTTGGCACCTCAGCTAAGGGTGTGGATTAAAAATTTGTACATACCGATCATCCATCAATGAGACTTATATGTTCCTCTTCCTCCTGGATCTAGGGTTCTTAAGGACTTATTGACCAAATTGAAACAGACTCTATATCGCAAGGCTGGAAGATGTCTCATGAGCCTTATCTCCATTCTTCTAGAAGGCCATATGGTAAACTGTGAAGGTAGATCAGAGCGCTGGAGTTTGCTATGTCTACACATGGAGGAGTGTTTATTACCACTGGTGGAGAGTAGAGCAGTGCTGTGACCCATAGTCGCCACCATTTTGTAGGCTACTATAGCATATTAAAGTGAAAGATTGCTATGGTTATAGCTCAGATTTGGCTTCCTTTACTATCAGTTTAACCACAATGATTCTGTATTAGTTGCAGTTTAGTGTGAATTTATTTCAGCAGTTGGCGCTGTCAATTCAGGGAGACAGAAATTTTGGTTATATTTTTTTTTAATTATGTGACTGTGTGGTTTTATTATATTTTTATTTGCTCAGTGAAATGTTCATTGTATGTATTGCTGTTCAGATTTGAATATTTTTATTTTTATTGTAAATTATTTTAAGATTTTTTAAATTAAAATATTAAACTACCGATGCCCTGAAGTGTGATTTATTGCAGTCGTTCAACTTTTGAGCTACTAATAAATATTGCGTGGTGAATAAGATATTCTGAAGAGTTAATGAGCAGTCCCTAAGCTGGGTAACTGAAAGGACAAGTAATATAATATTGTATAGGTGATTAAATACCAATGTCATAATGCATATGTAAGGGAATTGCTAGTTGTGCAATTCCCCAATGCTGCTGCTGAAACCAAGAAGAAGGGAAAGATCGACAGTGAGTTCTAAACTCGACCCAACCCCTGTCTCTGCCTACTTGCCTGAACTGTCCTAGGCAACAGACAACTGGATGGCAAATCCCTTCCTAGATAAGTGACACACAAAACAAGACAGAAGCAAAGTCAGCAAGCCAAGGGTCAAAGCCAGAGAGACAAAGCAGTACAAAATCATAATCCAAAAGAATAGTCACAAGGGAAGCCAAAGGTCATAGAACAGTAATACAATAGGAAGAGCAAGTAGGAAGCTAGCGAGGACAAAGTTACAAGACAATCAAAATAGCCAACCTGTGTGGGTAGATAGGCTGTCAATACACAGGCAAAGATAAGATTAATTATTTGATGAACCAAGAAGGAGATGGGTCTGGTGGAAATGCAATCACAGAGGATAGGTAGTAGAGCAGTGTTCAGACAGAGAAAAAACTCTAAGCAAAGTATCAAACTGAGCATGCCTCCTGCGCCGCTGCATGTGAGCGGAGGGGAACGCAGAGACCCGAACAGGCAGAGACGTTACAGCATCCAGGTCATAAAATACAGCTTTATGTGATAAAGATAAGAATATTAAAAGGATTGTCCAGTTTAGTAAACCATTCCTTAGGCTGGAGCATGTTGCAAGTTATTCAGTGGGAAATTGTAGAGGAGTTTTATTGACTTTGTTATATTTCCATTTTTATTTTGTGGGGGTTTTTTTTGTTTTGTTTTTTTGCTTCTATGGCATTTTTTTCCAGCATCCTCTGGAGGCTTAAGGCATTTATGGATTTCTTTATATTATAGAAAAATACCTGAAACAAACATGGTGTAAACTAGCATACGTTTACACGTTCAGAATCAGCCAGCGTATACTCCGTGTGAAGGGGCCCTTACTCATTAATATTTGTTCTTCAGTAAGTGTGAAAGTAAAATGCTAGAAAACATGGTGATGTATTACAGTACATCAATCCAACGGTAGACAAACTGTTCACAAAGAATTCAGGACTGTTTCTACTCTTCCTAGGACTGGGCATCACTCCAGCAGGAGAACAATAAGCTATACAGAGAAGTGAAAAAAAAAAAACAGGGTAACAGCAAAGACCTACAAAAAAAAAAAAACTGCATAAACTGCAAAAACGAGTGATTATGAAGATAATCTTGTTTCCCTAAGTCCTAACAGCGGCACAATGTGGGGTATTTCTGCCCCTGTGTGCTGGTAGGACAGGCGGATATTTAATTAGCCAATAAGATGCGTGGCAGGCCCTATAAGAGGGCACAAGAACCTCCCCTCTGCGTGTAAATACAAAAGTACCTCCATAATATTTATATACAGCTTTTAGACATAAGATATGATTCCCAGGGTGGGAAATCTTGTGCCGCTGTTAGGACTTAGGGAAACAAGATTATCTTCATAATCACTCGTTCCCTGTCGTCCTCAACAGCGGCACAATGTGGGGATATAGCAAGCAGGTCCCCAGGATGGGTGGGATTAACCCATAACCGAACTTAAAACGGTATGGGCAAAAGCAGTGGAACCTGCCACTTGGTCCTTCAGGCGATAATGCCGGATGAAGGTAGATTCCGACGCCCAGGAGGCCGCTGCACAGATTTGATCCACCGGCAAGGCACTCTTCTCAGCCTGAGAGGTGGACACTGCCCTGGTTGAGTGGGCATGAAGAAATGCTGGAGCCGACAAACCTTGGGTGGTATAGGCGATCTTAATAGTCTCGGTCACCCACCGGGATATTGTGGCTTTAGCGGCTTTGGCGCCCTTGTTTCTCCCCGAGTAGCTGACCAACAAGTTTTCAGTTCGCCTAAAAGGGCGAGTGCGCTGTAAGTAAATCTGTAGGCATCTGACCACGTCCAGTTTGTGCCATCTCTCTTCTTCAGCAGAAGAAGGGAAAGGAAAAAATACCGGAAGGGAGATTATCTGGTTTCTGTTTACAGCGGATGGAACCTTGGGACGAAAACCCGGGAGGAACCTAAGCTGCACATGGTCAGAGAAAAAGGTGGTATATGGCTCCTCAGCGGACAAGGCTTGCAGTTCACCAACCCGTTTGGCAGTTGTTACTGCCAATAGTAGCGCCATCTTGCCGGTTAATGACTTGAGGGAGCTTTCCTCCAAAGGTTCAAATGGATGAACACATAGAGCGTTTAGGACCGGAATAAGGTCCCATTGGTGGACAGGGGTGTTTACCACCGGTCTCAGCCTAGTTGCCCCTTTAATAAAGGTGCTCACTAAGGAATCTTGAGACAAACGCCTCCCCAGATAGGCGGACAGGGCCGCAACGTGTACTTTGAGTGTGGCCACAGCGAGACCTCTGTCTAGTCCGTCTTGAAGGAAGTCCAGGATCGCCTCCGTAGGGGGATCGGTGGAGTCCACTTGATGCTGCAGACACCAGGCATTAAAGATGTTACTTATTCAACGGTAGTTCTTGTTAGTCGAATCTGCTCTGGCGCTGGATAGGGTCTTCAAGACGGCTTGTGACAGTCCTCTATTTCTCAATAGGGACTGGTCAACCTCCAGGCTGTCAGGTTGAGTCTCCTCAGATCCTGGCATCTCAGCTCTCCTTGGGTTACCAAGTCTGGGAGTGGGGGAAGCCTCCAATATATGCCCTGACTCATTTGTATGAGCTGAGCAAACCAAGCCCTTTTTGGCCAGAACGGGATTATGGCTATTCCCGAGGCTTGGTCCTGTCTTATTTTTATCAATACCTTCGGTATGATTGGAATTGGAGGGAAAATGTAAAACAGCCTGAACCTCCAAGGGATGGACAGGGCATCCACTGCCAAAGGATTGTCCTCCTGGTACAGGGAGCAGAAGGTCCCTACCTTGGCGTTGAGTCGGGTAGCCATAAGATCGACCTCCGGGAGACCCCATCTCTGGACGATCTGTTGAAATACGTCTGGATTGAGAGACCATTCTCCTGATACGGTAATACCCCGACTCAGCTGATCCGCTACTATGTTCAGGGAGCCCTTTATGTGAACAGCGGACAACTGGACCAGATTCTTCTCTGCCCAGGTGAAAATGAGATTCGTCTCTCTCAGCAAGGTTGGTGACCTGGTGCCCCCTTGTTTGTTTATATAAACAACCACCGTCGTATTGTCTGACCGGATCTTGACTGACTTGCCTTTCAATTCCGGGGCAAAGTGTACTAGGGCCAGGTACACTGCTCTGAGTTCCTTGAGATTGGATGACCCCAGCTCCGGACATCTCCATCGTCCTTGTACAGTTTTGTCTTGACAATGGGCTCCCCATCCCCACTGGGATGCATCTGTTGTCAACAGGGTCCACACTGTCGGGACCGTGGACCTTCCGTCTTTCAGGCGTATCCACCATCTGAGGGAAAGACGGGTAGCGGGAGAAAGGCAGATCTTCTTGTGCAGTCCCCGTGGAGACCTGTTCCAGGTTCTCAACACTTCCATCTGTAGGGGACGCAAATGCCATAAAGCCCAAGGGACCGCCCTGGCCGAGGATGACATTAGGCCCAGAACTCTCATGGCGGTGCGGATAGTTACCTGCCGAGTGCGCAATAGGAATCGTGCACTGGCTTGGATCCTTTCTTTTCTCGGACCGGAGAGGAAGATCTGCATCGCTTCTGAATCCACTAAAAAACCGAGGAATTTCCTTCGGGTGGATGGAACGACTTCGGACTTCTCCCAATTGATAATCCATCCTAATTCTTGTAGGAAGTTGATGGCAAGATTGAGCTGCTGGAGGAGGGCAGCAGGGGACTGAGCTTTCAATAGCCAGTCGTCTA
This sequence comes from Leptodactylus fuscus, assembly GCF_031893055.1. Classification (NCBI taxonomy): domain Eukaryota; kingdom Metazoa; phylum Chordata; class Amphibia; order Anura; family Leptodactylidae; genus Leptodactylus; species Leptodactylus fuscus. The sequence continues at coordinate 223,123,739 of NC_134266.1, forward strand.
GATAAGGGACGATGAAAAGACCCTGAAGTCTGAGGGTCGCAGCGACCGGAGCGATCACCTTGGTGAATACCAGTGGGGCGGATGTGATGCCGAAAGGCAGAGCTGTGAACTGATAGTGCTCCCTGTGGCCTGCCATGGAAACGGCAATCCTGAGGAACTTCCTGTGGGAAGGAGCAATAGGGACATGTAGATAAGCGTCCTTCAAGTCGAGGGTAACCATCACCTCTCCTGGTTGAAGAAAAACAGCTACGGAATCCACGGTCTCCATTCGAAATGACCTCTTTCTGATAAACTGGTTGAGGTACCTCAGGTCTATTATCATTCTCCAGCCCCCGGTGACTTTGGGGACCAGAAAGACGGGGGAGTAAACTCCCAGACCGTGATCTGAGGTTGGTACCTTCTCCAGGGCGCCCTTGGTAACATAATCGGCGACCGAGGCTTCCAGACTGGACTGCTGAGAAGGTGAAAGGATTCGGGTGATGACGAACCGATCTGGAGGAGGAAGGTGAAAATCGATATGATACCCGTGCTGTATAATCTTCAACACCCAAGGGTCTTGAATGTGGGTGGACCATGCTTTGAAAAAGGAGGCGAGACGTCCTCCCACAGGAAGAGGGGCCACAGGGAGCTGCCCCACGTCAAAACTCAGGCTTCCTCTTGGCATCCTCCTTGGGAGCGCCACGTCCGGCACCCCTAGGGCGGTATCTAGAACGCCGCTGCTGAGCCGGGCGTCTATAATTAGAGGAAGAACCTCTGCCTCTAGAGGGAGCACGTCTGCCCCTGGATGCTTGAGGTAGGGACCTTCCCCTACCTTCAGCTAAACCCTCCATAATGGCATCCAAACTTTGGCCAAACACTCTTCCCGGTTCAAAGGGGAGAGCGCAGAGAGCTGCCTTAGATGCAAAATCTGCACGCCAAGGCTTTAGCCACAGGGGTCTACGGGCAGCGGTGGATAACGCCATAGATTTGGCGGAGATCTTCAATTGATGGCGGGAAGCTTCCGCCAGATAATCTGCGGCCCTATGAACTCTCTTCATAGAGGACAGAATTTCGTCTCTATCCACGCCCGCATCTATATCCCGCTCCAAGGCGGCTAAACGGTTGCGCAGAAAGTCGCCAACCGTGGAGGAGGCTATGGCCACAGAGGCTTGTGCAGAGGAAGCGGAGTAGATCTTCTTTAGAGCAGAGTCCGCCCTGCGATCCAGAGGGTCTTGAAGATTGGAACCATCTTCTAGGGGCACCAGGGTTCTGCGGGACAGCTTGGCAACGGCCAAATCCACCTTCGGGGGAGGCCCCCAGGAATCCCACTGGGCAGTGTCAACAGGAAACAAAGTCTTGAAAATCCTGGAGAGAGTGTGTCCCTTCTCTGGCTGTTTCCACTGCTGCGCCATAAGGTCGGACAGCGTGGCGTCCGCATGGAAGGCAATATGTCCCCCAGAGGCAGACGTGGAGGCTTCCCCGTCAACATCTCGGCCCACTGTAGACCGGATGGACTTCAGCAGCCTGCCTGTTTGTTCATAGTGGAACACAGGTCTGCCGGAAATTACTGAGTCGTCCTCAGAAGAATCATCCTCTGCCACCCGCAGCAATTCCAAAGGTGGCAGGGAGGAGGAACGGTGCTCAGGGCATGGTCTTTTGGTAAGCTGAGACAAGGTGGCATGAATTCCTTTGAGGGAATCATCCTGCAAAACAAAAGGAGAAAACAAGCAAGGGAAAACCTATTTACCCAAGCGATGCCCAAACTCACCATCTCCTTGACCCAGGCCATCATATCTCTGGGAGAGGGCTCCTCAGGTGGAGGACCTCTACACCCGCGACAACGGGCCCATTCATAGCCTAAAAATAATAGGCAAGTTATAGGACCACAACACATGAAAGGGACCAACCCCTTAAGCCGCTACCTACCATCAGGGAGCGGTGTGTCGCAATTAAAACAGGAAAGGTGTTTCCTCTTGGCAGAGGATTTCCTCCTACCATCCCCAGGAGGGGTAGTAGAGGATGACATATCCTGCAATAAAGAGATAATAGACCATGCAAACTGTCACCATGCATCATACCATTGCACTTTTTTTTTTTTTTTTTTTTTTTTTAAAAAGGGTAGATCTTACCAGGTTCAGAAGACCGGATGAGTAAAGGTGACAGATAATAACCAGACTCAGGTTAACAAACGCAAACGCAATGCCAGTGAGACCAATAACAGACTCACAATAATAGCACAGCCTTCCAGATGCAGCAGGAAGGTACAAGTGACACGGCCGGCCTGACCTTTAACCTGGCCGGCCGGAAATGGGAGGAGCTAACCACTCCTATCCATTACCCCAAAACAGGGGTTAATAAAGGCTACTATCTCCCCTCCCCAGCAATCCCCAAGCCAGGGGAACACTCACCCTCTCCTCCGCTAGGGCTCCGAACACTGGGAGTGGAGCCTGAAGTGAAGTGAAGGATAGTTTAGCTGGCCGTGCCGCCGGCCGGCCTGACCTCTAACCCGCGCCGCGAACTTCCGGTTAAAACCGGAAGTGAGCGCAAGCAAAGTGCGGCCGCCGCGAATGCAGCCATACAGAGGAGTTCCGGCTGCCGCACGGACCCGCCGTAACCACGGACGCAGTGGCGTGGTGCGGCTCTGAGGATCAGCGCTCAACAGACGCTGAAAGGGTAAGGAGGAGAGGGGAGGGAGCGGGGGAGGAGAAGGAGGATTCAGGGGGAAAAGCCAACGCAGGCTAACCAGCACCCTCTCCATAGGAAGAGGGTGATTTTGACAAAAACATCAAGCTCAACAGCTGAGCCCTGTAAGAGGACACAAGTCCTCACACCTGTCCTCTGTCCACACAGGACAGAAAAAAAACACGCAGAGGGGAGGTTCTTGTGCCCTCCTATAGGGCCTGCCACGCATCTTATTGGCTAATTAAATATCCGCCTGTCCTACCAGCACACAGGGGCAGAAATACCCCACATTGTGCCGCTGTTGAGGACGACAGGGAACTTCTGTTTGTGTCCCCTATTAAAGGCTGCACTCACACTGAGTTTTTGGTCAGGAATTTAGTCAGGAATCAGCCTCCAAAAAAGCCTCCCAATAGAGTTCTATTGGGAGGCTTATTTTGGAGGCTGATTTTGTGGTGGATTCCTGACCAAAAAATTCCGTGTGAACTCAGCCTAAGGGTCCATTCACATGGAGGAAAATGGTGTGGAATTTCAGCGCTGAAAAAAAAGCCTCCCATTGACTTCAGCATTGCTAGCAGAAAAAAGAAGCCATTGAAGTCAATGGGAGGCTTTTTTTTTTTCAGCACTAAAATTCCACACCATTTTCCTCCATGTGAATGGACCCTTAGGGTGCATTCACACGGAGTAAAATGGAGTGTAATTTGTACACGTGTAAAAAAAATTACACGCGTATTTTGGAGCGTTTTTTTACACGTGGTGTTTCAGTAGCGTTTACGGAGCATTTTTTGGAGCGTTTACGGAAGCGTTTTTTTAACACGCGTAAATGCTCCAAAAAACGCTACTGAAACGCTACTGAAACGCCAAGGGGGAAAAAAAAACGCTCCAAAATACGCGTGTAATTTTTTTACACGTGTAAAAATTACATTCCAAATTACACTCCATTTTACTCCGTGTGTATGCACCCTTAGAAAACACTGAACAAGGAGTTAATTGTAGAGCACCACATAGGAAGTCGCTGCTATCCAAACATAGCACTGCCGCCTATCTCAGGTTTGCGTGAGACTGTTTCACAATGCTTCTGGGAAAATGCTCAATGGACAGATGAAGCTAAATATAAAACATTTTAGCACAAATGCTCAACACTGTGTTTGGAGGATTAAGAACATTGCACACCATGACATAAACCTCAGCCCAACTGTGAAGTGTGGTGGAGGGAGAATCCTAGCTATAGCGGCTTTACTGCCTCATGGACTGGACTCTTTATGGTCATTAATGGAACAATTCATTCCAAAGGGTATCCAAATCTGTACAGTAGACTGTAAGGACAGCAGTTCATGACCTTAACCTAAAAAAGAGATGGGTGATGCAACAAGGATTTCGCCGCAAAGGGATAAGGCCAATTCTGTTAATCATAATTCACTGAAAAATCAATAGTAAGCCTAAAATATAACTTTTAATGAAAATTGGCAATAAAAGCTGAACCAAAACTTAGTGTGGTGCTCAAAACAGTGCTAACCTAAAAGACCTCTTGGGATAGATCCAAAATTTTTTCCCATGGATCTATCCCACCAATGATTATTGCTTTGACCCATTGCCTCATCCAGAAGGGGATTCAGCAAGCTCCAGGCTCCCATAGGAGCGGGATGGCTCCTGAGATCTTGAGTTGCAGGAGCAAGAGTAAAAGTATGGGAGTGGCAGGGATTTTGGGGGTGTCGCAGATACTAATGCTTGTAATCAGAGGCCACTCTGCTCTGAGTCGCCATCTTTTTAGATAACGGATGTCAGGAAGAGGCTAAAGAGGATTTTGCAGGCAAGGATTTATTTCACTATTCTGATTTATAATCGGGCATCAATGCAGAAATCCTGGTAATTCCAAACGGCTCATGTTTTCCAACAATCATCAAATTTTTGAGACTATTTTAATATCATACTGGAATGAAGTGATACCATGTCCTTTTTGACGTGGGCCCAGTGAAGCTTGAAAATCTTTGATGCAGAGGATAAGAGCTTTTTAAGTGTTCTGTCCATACATTGTACTCTGCAAATAGACCGGAGGCGCACACACTTGGTCTGCAGGAGGCGTAATGCATTTATCAAAGGATAGTAGTACAGTAAATATAGCAGAGGGAGAACAGTATTGTTCATGTAGCCATGATGGGTGGGGGTTTGAGGTGCTGGAACGCTGAAACAAAGGGGCAGAAATGCTGTGCGGTTAGCAATTTCGGTAGATGGCTCAGCTCAACGCTTCTTCACCTTTCAGCATCTGCGCCCCACAAATCAGGACATCTGACATATCATTTTTTGGAAATTTAGTAAAATAAGGGTGCAATTAAGTGAAGGTCGAGGCAAAACTAAGAATCAAACTTTAGACCAATGCCATGGAGTTTTACCCCGTAAAATGTTGCATACTAAAATGTCAAGCTGCTAATTGTAACTGTATGGTCTGCACTCGGTCAGATACTAGTGCCTATAGTAAATAGTACTATGTTAGACCTTGTGTCATCTCCTAACATGAAGGAATACAGTCTAAAGAACACAACAAGGACATCTGATACAAATGCTTGTTCTTCAGTATAAGAAGAAAGTTGAATAAATTGAAATATCTTAAAGGGGTTGTCCACTTTCAGACCAATATTGAGAGACAAATGTTATAGTTTGTATAATAAAAAGTTGTACAATTTTCCAATATACTTTCTGTATCAATTCCTCACGGTTTTCTAGGTCTCGGCTTGCTGTCATTCATTCTGTTACTTCTAGAGGATAAAACTCTGACCATGGTCATGTGATGTACGGTCCATGGTCATGTGATTTACAGTCCATGGTCATGTGATGTACGGTCCATGGTCATGTGATTTACAGTCCATGGTCATGTGATATACGGTCCATGGTCATGTGATGAGTACACAGGTGCACAGCTGATTACCAGGCATATGTCTGATTACTGTGCTGTGACTATAACAAGCACCTGTGTACTCATCACATGACCATGGACCACTGCTTTGGCACTCCGTTGCAGCTAGCTGCGAGGAGAAGTCACATGGCGGAAAATTTTTCCGCTGTGTGAACTTACCATTACAGTTATTAAATAGAGATGAGCGAACACTAAAATGTTCGAGGTTCGAAATTCGATTCGAACAGCCGCTCAATGTTCGTGTGTTCGAACGGGTTTCGAACCCCATTATAGTCTATGGGGAACAGATACTCGTTAAGGGGGAAACCCAAATCCGTGTCTGGAGGGTCACCAAGTCCACTATGACACCCCAGGAAATGATGCCAACACCTCTGGAATGACACTGGGACAGCAGGGGAAGCATGTCTGGGGGCATCTAACACACCAAAGACCCTCTATTACCCCAACATCACTGCCTAACAACTACACACTTTCCACATTCAAAAAAACCTCTATCAAAGTGGGAAAATACCTGGAAACCTTCTTTACTCCCCAAATGGATGGACACAAACCCCAATTTAAGCTCAACAAACAGTAACAACCACCCCTTTAAATCACGTTCCCCATGACAACCACAAATGGAATAGGCAATGGGAATTCCAAAAGCCCTCACCCTTAACTGTCATTTTGAGTGTGTGTGTGTGTGTGTGTGTGTGTGTGTGTGTGTGTGTGTGTGTGTGTGATGTGGTAAGACCTTCCAAAATTCACTTTTCTAGCCCTTAACATGAGCCCTTCCAAACAAAGTTACATGACCTTAAGCTGAGCTACCAGCAGAGATTGAGGCCCTTGGCATGAGTAGAGCCTTGCACCAGCAGTGTTTTTGGCACTTAGGGTGAGTTGAGCCTTGTACCAGCGTGTGTCCCTTAACATCAGGCGGGCCCTAAGTTCTGCGCTTTGCACAAAAGTTCCACATTAACTAGGCTGAATGGTACAAAGATTAGTAGGCCCGAGAACCAGGAACAGGTCTTGCAATGGCTGTCGGATAACGCTTAAAGCACATTGTCCACCAGCCAGTCAGCCTCTACCTCCTCTTACCCAACAGTCTTGTCCTCCTTCCACCCAAAATTCCCAATCTTCTCAGAACAATAACCCCAACTGTCCCTGCTCCCCAGAGCTGTTCTCCCTTCCTTTGACTGTACCGCAACCTGCCCCTCCATTTCGCGATTCCACGGACCTAACAGACGAGTATCTGTGTCCAGATGCTCAAACACTAGAGTCTCCTCCATTCCATCTCCGGTCGATTTGGTGGCGGATGACCAGCAACCCACCCTCATCGACGACGATGAGACGCAGTTGCTGTCAGGGCAGCCAGTTGACATGCGCATTGTGCAGGAGGAGGAGGCGAGACAGGAGTTGGAAGAGGAGGTGGTGGACGACGAGGACACCGACCCCACCTGGACAAGGCAGATGTCAAGCTGGGAAAGTAGTGTGGATGTTGAGGCAGGTGCAGCACCAAAAAGGGTAGCTAGAGGCAGAGACATGTCCAGAGGCAGAGGTCAGCTGCTTTGCCGAAGCCAGGCCAGACCCGGAATGTCCGAAGATGTTCCCTTTTGTACCCAGCCCAGAAAAACTCCCCCATCGAGGGCACGTTTCTTGAAGGTGTAGAGTTTTTTCAAGGAATGCGCCGAGGACAGATATAGTGTCGTCTACACAATTTGCCTCTCGAAATCGAGTAGGGGCCCTGAGAAGAGCAACCTGTCCACCACTTCAATGCACCGTCATTTGGAATCCAAGCAATGGAATCAGTGGCAGGCAGCAACGGCAGGACAAACGTCGCCCGCCGTTCATGCCACTGCCTCTGCTCACAGTGCTGGCGATGCACTCCAGAGGACGAGCCAGGACATCACTTCATCTGCCTCCGCCACTTTGTTGACTTCTCCCTCATCCTCCCCTGTTTCTGTCTTATCTCCTTCTCCTGCACCATCAAAGGCACCATCAGGCGCTTCTTTACAACAACCCACCATCTCTCAGACATTGGAGCGCCGGCAGAAATACACCGCTAACCACCCACCCACGCAAGCCTAGAACGCCAACATCGCTAAACTGCTGGCCCAGGAGAGGTTGGCGTTCCGGCTTGTTGAAACTCCCGCCTTCCCGGACCTGATGGCAACTGTGGCACCTCACTATGCCGTCCCTAGCCGTCTCAACTTCTCCCGGTGTGGCGTCCCCGCCTTGCACCAGCACGTGTCACTCAACATCAGGTGGGCCCTTAGTTCCGCGCTTTGCTGCAAGGTCCACTTGACCACCGACACTTGGACAAGCGCCTGTGGTCAGGGATGCTGCAGTGCTTATCTTTAATGACAGGCAGGGTGAATGTGGTGGAGTCTGTTCCCCGGGTGCAAACTGGGGTGGCCTATCTCCTCTCCCAGGCCAAAATTCATGGCAGGAGTAGACTGAAACCCTACGACGCTGCAACCTCCACCACAGCTACTAGCGGCAAACGCTAAAACACTGGTGTGGGGAGACGTCAGCAGGCGGTGCTGAAGCTCATCAGCTTGGGGGACAGACAGCACAGTGCCTCCGAGGTCAGGGATGCCATCCTGGCTGAGATGGCATTTTTTTTTCCCTGCTACACCTGGGGCCTGGCATTTTTACGCCTGTGATAATGGCTGGAACCTGGTAGCGGCTCTGGAGCTTGCCAGCCTCCAACACGTTCCATGTTTGGCCCACGTCTAACCTAGTGGTGCAAAGTTTTTTAAAAACATACCCAAATGTACCGAAGCTACTGTTGAAAATGCGGCGCTTGTGCGCCCACTTTTGCAAGTGCACAGGAGTCGCTGCTAGCCTAAAAACACTCTAGCAAGGCCTACATCTGTCCAAACACAGGCTGTTGTCCGTCATTCACACACGCTGAAACCCTACAATACCATATCTTGAGCAGGGTGTGTGAGCTGCACAGACCTTTGATGGAGTTCCATCTACAAAACCCAAGGGTTCCTCAAAGTCAGCAACCAAAGTTTCTGCACCATGAGTTTCCAGGGGTGGCAGAGTTATGGCTAGGGGAAGAGGCATGGATAGGGATGATGTCTAGGGGCAAAAGCAGTGTGGATGTGGAGGCAAGCTAAGCAGGAAAAACTGGGGGTACAAGCTAAGGCATGGACTGGGGTGATGTCTAGGGGCAAAAGCAGTGTGGATGTGGAGGCAAGCTAAGCAGGAAAAACTGGGGATACAAGCTAAGGCATGGACTGGGGTGATGTCTAGGGGCAAAAGCAGTGTGGATGTGGAGGCAAGCTAAGCAGGAAAAACTGGGGGTACAAGCTAAGGCATGGACTGGGGTGATGTCTAGGGGCAAAAGCAGTGTGGATGTGGAGGCAAGCTAAGCAGGAAAAACTGGGGGTACAAGCTAAGGCATGGACTGGGGTGATGTCTAGGGGCAAAAGCAGTGTGGATGTGGAGGCAAGCTAAGCAGGAAAAACTGGGGGTACAAGCTAAGGCATGGACTGGGGTGATGTCTAGGGGCAAAAGCAGTGTGGATGTGGAGGCAAGCTAAGCAGGAAAAACTGGGGGTACAAGCTAAGGCATGGACTGGGGTGATGTCTAGGGGCAAAAGCAGTGTGGATGTGGAGGCAAGCAAAGCAGGAAAAACTGGGGGTACAAGCTAAGGCATGGACTGGGGTGATGTCTAGGGGCAAAAGCAGTGTGGATGTGGAGGCAAGCTAAGCAGGAAAAACTGGGGGTACAAGCTAAGGCATGGACTGGGGTGATGTCTAGGGGCAAAAGCAGTGTGGATGTGGAGGCAAGCAAAGCAGGGAAAATGGTGGCTAGAGGCAAAGGGATGTCCATAGGCAGCAAGGGCAAAGATGCAAAACTCTCCCGTTTCAAGAATTTTCCTGACTTGTTTCCCCACAAAACATTCCTGGGAGGAGGGCTGAAACACCACCCTCCTCCTCCTCCGCTGTTAGATTTACCCCAGCTACGAGCTGAAAACGCTGCAACACTGGTGTGGGGAGACGTCAGCAGGCTGGGCTGAAGCTCATCAGCTTGGGAGACGGACAGCACACTGCCTCTGAGGTCAGGGATGCCATCCTGGATGAGATGGCAATTTGTTTATCCCCGCTGCCCCTGGGGCCAGGTTTTTTAGCTTGTTGGAGGGCTCTGGAGCTTGCCAGCCTCCAACACGTTCCATGCCTGGCCCACATGTTCAATGTAGTGGTGCAATGATTTTTAAAAACATACCCCAAATTAGCTGAGCTAAGGGTGAAAGTGCGGCACTTGGACACCCACTTTCCCAAGTCTACAGTACCTGGAGCTAGCCGCAATACACTCCAGCAAGGCCTACATCTGCCTGAAGCACCTACTGTTGTGCGAGGTCACCACACGCTCTAACCCTAGATACCGTATGTTCAGCAGGGTGTGTGAGCAGCAGAGACCTTTGATGGAGTACCAGCTACAAAACCCAAGGGTTCCTCAGAGTCAGCTCCCTCACTTTCTGCACCATGAGTTTCCATGGGTGGCAGACTTATGGCTAGAGGCACAGGCATGGATAGGGGTGATGTGTAGGGGCAAAAGCAGTGTGGATGTGGAGGCAAGCTAAGCAGCAAAAACTGGGGGTACAAGCAGCCGGTGACATCATCACTGACAAGCACAGCTGTCTGTCAGCTGACAGGCTGACTTTCACCAAAATGAACAGACAATGGATAGACTCATCATATACATGTCAGTTACATGACAAATTTAGTGCAATTTGCAAGTCCAAGATGGTTTGGAGATCTGCGGAGAGGAATCTCACCACCTCTTGCGGGTGCCATCATTTGGAAGGCAAGCCCTGGGCTCAGTGGGTGAGAGCAAGCGCAGGATAATCGTCGTTTGGCCTGGCGGCCACTGCCTCTTCCACTGTTGACAGGGCTGGCGCTGCAGTCCAGACCAGGAGCCAGGACACCTCCACATCTGCCTCTGACACTTTGGGGAGTTCACCCTTATCCTCACCTTTTCCTGCCATTTCTCCTTTTGCCCGCGCCATCATGCGCCTCTTCCCAGCAACTCCCCATCTCCCAAGCCTTTCATTTCATGCTAAAGTACAGCGCAACCCACCCACATGCCCAAGGCTTCAACGGCCTCATCTCAAGAAATCTGGCCCAGGAGATGTTGGAATCCCGGCTGGGGGACACTCTGCCCTTTTTGGGCAGAGTGTCTACTGCGCCACCGCACTGTGCCGTCCACACCAGCACTTTCCCCCAAACATGAGGCGGTCCCTAAATTCAGCGCTTAGCCCTAAAGTTCCATGTGACCAGTTACGAATGGACAAGTGCATGCGGACAGGGACGCTACCTTTCAATTTGGGCACAGTGGTTGAATGTAGTTGAGGCGTGGACCGGGTCGCAAAATGTGGTGGCCTGACTTGTCTCCCCACACAACATTCCTGGGAGGAGGGCTGAAACACCACCCTCCTCCGCTGTTAAATTGACCCCAGCTACGAGCTGGAAACGCTGCAACACTGGTGTGGGGAGACGTCAGCGGGCCGTGCTGAAGCTCATCAGCTTGGGGGCCAGACAGCACACTGCCTACAAAGTGAGTCATGCCATCCTCGATGAGACGGCAATGTGGTTTTTGCCACTGCACCTGGGCCCAGGCATGTTGTCATGTGTGATAATGGCCGTAACCTGGGATTGGCTCTGTAGCTTGGCAGCCTGCAACATATTCCATGCCTGGGCCACGTTTTTAACTCATTGCTGCTAATCTTTTGAAAAAGGTACCCCAATGTTCCTGAGCTACTGGTGAAAGTGTGGCACTTGTGCGGATAGTTTTTAAAGTGTATAGTTGCCGCTGCTAGCCTCTATGCACTCCTACAACGCCTGTACCTGCTGGAACAACGGCTGTTGTGCGACGTCTCCACACTGCTGGCACTAAACATATCATGTGTTGAGCAGAGTGTGTGAGCAGCACAGACCTTTGATGTAGTTCCAACTCCAAAACCCTCGGGTTCGTCAAAGTCAACTCCCTCAGTTGCTCAACCATGAGTGGCCATGGGTGGCAGACTTATGTGAAATCCCATCCCATCCATTGCACTGGACACGAAACATTAGCATGCGCTCAGCACAACTTCGGATATGGCAGATGCGTTAAGCAGGGTGCAGGGTACAACACAGACCAGGCCCGAGCACCAGGAACAGGTGTTAGAAATACTGCAGCATCTGCCATGTCCTTCCAATTTTGGGGTTTTGGACCCGCCACCGACTTGTCTGGACCTAAGTGGGGATCATGAGACACAGTTGCCATCAAGGCAAGCTGTGGTCATGTGCGGTTTGCAGTAAGGGGGCAGTGCGCAATTGGAAGAGGAGTTGGTGGATGACGAGGCCACCGACCCCACATGGACAGGGGTGATGTCTAGGGGCTAAAGCAGTGTAGATGTAGAGGGAAGCTAAATCAACAAAAAACCTGGGTAGAAGCAAAGGCATAAACTGGGGTGATGTTTAGGGGTGAAAGCAGAGTAGATGTGGAGGGAAGCTAAGCAGCAAAAACAGTGGGTAGAAGCAAAGGCATGCAAAACTCTACCCTGTTGGAAGACTTATTCCTAGGTCTGGAACACGTTAATGGCCCCCCTGGACAAATTACTGCCACTCAGGGGCCTAGTGTCACCAGGAGGGACAAGTATAGGCGCATGTTGTGGGAATACCTGGCCGACACCAGCTCTGTCCTCTCCGATCCCTCTGTGCTCTACAGCCTAAACTTATTTTCTCATCTTTTTTTCTGAACTGCACATCTCTTGCCTGCTTCCTTTGGGATCTTAGAAATGGTGGTCCACTTCCACAGATGGTAACTTCAATAGACAGTGTAACGGGAGTAGCTGAGGGATCGCTGTCTTAACCACTTTTTGGCACAAAATTAACTTCCAAAGCCAAATATGGTGCAAGTATATGATGCAAGGACACCTACACACCTATCTCTGACACATTGGGGAGTTCACCCTCATGCGCCCTTTTGGCCTGCACCATCATGCGCCTCTTCCCAGCCACTCCACATTTCCCAAGCTTTTCATTGCAGGCAGAAGTACAATACAACCCACCCCCATGCCCAAGCCTGTAACAGCCTCATCGATAAACTGCTGGCCCTGGAGATGTTGGTGTTTGTTTATGCTTCTGGAGACCCAGGCCTTCCGTCAGCAGATGGCAGCTGGGGCACCTCCCTATGCTGGGCCTAGCCGTTACTACTTCTCTTGGTGTGCTGTCTCTGCCTTGCGCCTGCATGTGTCCCATAACATCAGTCGGGCCCAGAGCTCTGCGCTTTGCTGCAAGGTCCACTTGACCACCGACACATGGACAAGCGCCTGTGGTCAGGGATGCTGCAGTGCTTATCTTTAATGACAGGCAGGGTGAATGTGGTGGAGTCTGTTCCCCGGGTGCAAACTGGGGTGGCCTATCTCCTCTCCCAGGCCAAAATTCATGGCAGGAGTAGACTGAAACCCTACGAAGCTGCAACCTCCACCCCAGCTACTAACGGAAAACACTGTAACACTGGCATGGGGAGATGTCAGTAGGCCGTGCTGAAACTGATCAGCTTGGGGGACAGACAGCACAGTGCCTCCGAGGTCAGGGATGCCATCCTGGCTGAGATGGCATTTTTTTTTCCCTGCTACACCTGGGGCCTGGCATTTTTGCGCCTGTGATAATGGCTGGAACCTGGTAGCAGATCTGGAGCTTGCCAGACTCAAACACGGTCCACGCATGGCCCACGTTTTCCAACTTGTTGGTGCCATGTTTCTTTGAAACCTACACCATTGTGCCTGATATACAGGTCAAAGTGGGGCCATTTTCGTAAGTGAGAACTAGCCTCTGCTAGGCAGAAAACATTCAGAGCACACTCCTCTCATCTTCGCACCGTTGGCTGGCGGAGGAAGACGAGGGGGTTGGAGTGGCATCTGATGTCCCTATCCCACACGAGGCTAGAGGGTGCACTTCAGTGCATCCCATTGCTTCACCACAAATGGTGTGAAGGGGAGTGGAAAATGGAGGAAATGGAGAGTGACCCTTACAGTTGGGGCCAGCAAAGGCATGCCAAGTAACACACTGGCACACATGGCTGACTTCATCTTGGGTTGCTTTTCAACACATATTTCACATCATGAAGAACAAATAATACTGGATTTTTTCAAGCCTCGAACCCCGGTCTAGGTCTAATGTCTGTTCCTTTCTTATATTAGGGGAGAGGGAAAAAAAATTACTTCAGTGATACGTTTAGCGTACATAGACTGACTATTAATGTGTATCCCACTTAGTGTTGTTAGGGTTACACACCGTCACAACCTGGCTAAAGCTTCTATAGCTGTTAATAAAGTCAACATAACTTTACGGTATCCAAAAAGACAGCTGGTACCGACAGAGAGCAAGACAAATGTCACCCAAAGCTGTGAGCTCTGAACACCCACAGTGACTTTGGCGTCATCATCATTATAAGGGAGCGGGTGGTAATAAATAACTTGGCAGTGCCTAAAACCCAAAAAGCTTATACAACTATATTTACATTAAGATACACAAATGAAACTTTTCAGTAGCATGTCATGAGACAAGCTGATAAGCTCTTCCTTTGTGCAGTGCTATTTGAAAGTTAAACGCTGCCTTTATTTTAATTCTGGAGAAGGTGCAGACATTAGATTTAGAACATGTTGTCTTCATTGTCCAAATCCTCTATATAGGTAACGTGTTTTTCGGGCCGAGCTGTCTGGGAACGAGCTGGTGCAGCACTGACAACCTGGGTGAATATGGCAAGAGCCTGAGATGTAGGGTGAATGAATCCCCAAATTATTTGTGGAATTCCCAGTGAGACAATGGCACTGTATACCAGTATTAAAAATTGTGGGTGCACATAACCCCCATATATTCTTTGAATTCCCAGTGAGACAATGGCACTGTATACCAGTAGTAAAAATTGTGGGTGCACATAACCCCCATATATTCTTTGAATTCCCAGTGAGACAATGGCACTGTATAGCAGTAGCAAAAATTGTGGGTGCACGTCACCCCAATATATTCTTTGAATTCCCAGTCAGACAATGGCACTGTATACCAGTAGTAAAAATTGTGGGTGCACATAACCCCCATATATTCTTTGAATTCCCAGTCAGACAATGGCACTGTATACCAGTATTAAAAATTGTGGGTGCACATAACCCCCATATATTCTTTGAATTCCCAGTGAGACAATGGAACTGTATAGCAGTATTAAAAATTGTGGGTGCACGTAACCCCCATATATTCTTTGAATTCCCAGTCAGACAATGGCACTGTATACCAGTATTAAAAATTGTGGGTGCACATAACCCCCATATATTCTTTGAATTCCCAGTGAGACAATGGAACTGTATAGCAGTAGCAAAAATTGTGGGTGCACATAACCCCCATATATTCTTTGAATTCCCAGTGAGACAATGGAACTGTATAGCAGTAGCAAAAATTGTGGGTGCACATAACCCCCATATATTCTTTGAATTCCCAGTCAGACAATGGCACTATATACCAGTAGTAAAAATTGTGGGTGCACATAACCCCAATATATTCTTTGAATTCCCAGTGAGACAATGGCACTGTATACCAGTATTAAAAATTGTGGGTGCACATAACCCCCATATATTCTTTGAATTCCCAGTGAGACAATGGCACTGTATAGCAGTAGCAAAAATTGTGGGTGCACGTCACCCCAATATATTCTTTGAATTCCCAGTCAGACAATGGCACTGTATACCAGTAGTAAAAATTGTGGGTGCACATAACCCCCATATATTCTTTGAATTCCCAGTCAGACAATGGCACTGTATACCAGTATTAAAAATTGTGGGTGCACATAACCCCCATATATTCTTTGAATTCCCAGTGAGACAATGGAACTGTATAGCAGTATTAAAAATTGTGGGTGCACGTAACCCCCATATATTCTTTGAATTCCCAGTCAGACAATGGCACTGTATACCAGTATTAAAAATTGTGGGTGCACATAACCCCCATATATTCTTTGAATTCCCAGTGAGACAATGGCACTGTATAGCAGTAGCAAAAATTGTGGGTGCACGTCACCCCAATATATTCTTTGAATTCCCAGTCAGACAATGGCACTGTATACCAGTAGTAAAAATTGTGGGTGCACATAACCCCCATATATTCTTTGAATTCCCAGTCAGACAATGGCACTGTATACCAGTATTAAAAATTGTGGGTGCACATAACCCCCATATATTCTTTGAATTCCCAGTGAGACAATGGAACTGTATAGCAGTAGCAAAAATTGTGGGTGCACGTAACCCCCATATATTCTTTGAATTCCCAGTCAGACAATGGCACTATATACCAGTATTAAAAATTGTGGGTGCACATAACCCCCATATATTCTTTGAATTCCCAGTCAGACAATGGCACTGTATACCAGTAGTAAAAATTGTGGGTGCACATAACCCCAATATATTCTTTGAATTCCCAGTCAGACAATGGCACTATATACCAGTATTAAAAATTGTGGGTGCACATAACCCCCATATATTCTTTGAATTCCCAGTCAGACAATGGCACTGTATACCAGTATTAAAAATTGTGGGTGCACATAACCCCCATATATTCTTTGAATTCCCAGTCAGACAATGGCACTATATACCAGTAGTAAAAATTGTGGGTGCACATAACCCCAATATATTCTTTGAATTCCCAGTCAGACAATGGCACTGTATACCAGTATTAAAAATTGTGGGTGCACATAACCCCCATATATTCTTTGAATTCCCAGTCAGACAATGGCACTGTATACCAGTATTAAAAATTGTGGGTGCACATAACCCCCATATATTCTTTGAATTCCCAGTGAGACAATGGAACTGTATAGCAGTATTAAAAATTGTGGGTGCACGTAACCCCCATATATTCTTTGAATTCCCAGTCAGACAATGGCACTGTATACCAGTATTAAAAATTGTGGGTGCACGTAACCCCCATATATTCTTTGAATTCCCAGTCAGACAATGGCACTGTATACCAGTATTAAAAATTGTGGGTGCACGTAACCCCCATATATTCTTTGAATTCCCAGTGAGACAATGGCACTGTATAGCAGTAGCAAAAATTGTGGGTGCACGTCACCCCAATATATTCTTTGAATTCCCAGTCAGACAATGGCACTATATACCAGTAGCAAAAATTGTGGGTGTATATAGCCCCAATTCTATTGCTAGGGGACTTGCAGGGTATTTCTGAGGTGAAGGTGGGGGGGCACACCGTTGGAACGGGGATTTGGGGTGTATATATGGGGTATACGGGAATACACTGTCAGTGTGTTCCATTCAGGATCCTGGGAAAGCTGGGTTGCGGCGATTGAGCCCGTCAGTGCCACGTTACACTGACAAGCTTCTCCCTGGAATTGAAGTTATATGTAAGCCCAATATATTCTTTGAATTCCCAGTGAGACAATGGCACTATATGGCAGTAGCAAAAATAGTGGGTGTATATAGCCCCAATCCTATTGCTAGGGGACTTGCAGGGTATTTCTGGGGTGAAGGTGGGGGGGCACACCGTTGGAACGGGTATCGGGGGTATATATCGGGTATACGGGAATACACTGACAGTGTATTCCATTCAGGATCCTGGGAAAGCTGGGTTGCGGCGATTGAGCCCGTCAGTGCCACGTTACACTGACAAGCTTCTCCCTGGAATTTAGCTCTTATAAGAGCTGTTGGTTGTCTTCTCCTTCCTATCCTAGCCTGTCCCTGCCTACCCAGAATCTAACCCCTAGCTAACTGGACGGAAACCTCCGTCCTCGGTGAATTGCAAGCTCAGAATGACGCGAAGCTGGGCGGCGCTGTTCTTTTCAATTAGAGGTCACATGTTTTCGGCAGCCAATGGGTTTTGCCTACTTTTTTCAACGTCACCGGTGTCGTAGTTCCTGTCCCACCTACCCTGTGCTGTTATTGGAGCAAAAAAGGCGCCAGGGAAGGTGGGAGGGGAATCGAGTAATGGCGCACTTTACCACGCGGTGTTCGATTCGATTCGAACATGCCGAACAGTCTAATATCCGATCGAACATGAGTTCGATAGAACACTGTTCGCTCATCTCTATTATTAAACTGTGTTGTTTCCTCTATTGTACCTCTGTACCTGTATTATTGCCGCATAATTTACGAATGCAAGAAGAGAGAACAGATGTCAACACTACTACATGACTACAGATTGTTTGTAATCTGAAGACTTTGAGATGTGGACTGGTTTAGACAGGCCCACAGGGGAGCAAGTGACTCGCTTGTGGGCCCCTGTGCCAGAGGGGCCTCTCAGTACAGATAGGCCAGCTGGCTTACCAAGTCCATGAGCAGTGCATGACTCACGGCGCACTCACACATAGGCAGTATACAGAATGTCAGCCACCCTATGCCTCTACATAATAAACTACCAAGTTTATTATTATACAGACATTGAGATGCCATCTTGGTACAGATGTAGGAAGACCAAGATCTTATTTTCCCGATTCCACTTTGTCAACATGCAGGGGGCTAAAACAAATATCATCTTGGTGCTGCCTGAGATCTGATGCTGCATGAGCTTGTTTTCCTGGCTCACAGAGCTAAGAGGACCCTAGTTACAGGCAAGGGCCAGTCATCAGGTTCATGAGATGGTTTAAAGAGAAGGAACAGTCTAAGGCAAGGGATAGGCAGCAAGTTACTACTGAAAGGAAATCATTGGTGACAGAGTTTTACTGTATTTGTATGTACAGCAGTTGTATAGGGGGACCCCGAGATGAATTTTACTAGTGGAAATTGCGAGTCCCTTCATTAACCCACAGCCCGCCAGCACAGACGATGCACAACACAGTACATATAGTACATATACAGTGGGGCAAAAAAGTATTTAGTCAGTCACCAATAGTGCAAGTTCCACCACTTAAAAAGATGAGAGGCGTCTGTAATTTACATCATAGGTAGACCTCAACTATGAGAGACAAAATGAGAAAACAAATCCAGAAAATCACATTGTCTGATTTTGTAAGAATTTATTTGCAAATTATGGTGGAAAATAAGTATTTGGTCACCTACAAGCAATCAAGATTTCTGGCTCTCACAGACCTGTAACTTCTTCTTCAAGAGTCTCCTCTTTCCTCCACTCATTACCTGTAGTAATGGCACCTGTTTAAACTTGTTATCAGTATAAAAAGACAACTGTGCACACCCTCAAACAGTCAGATTCCAAACTCCACCATGGTGAAGACCAAAGAGCTGTCAAAGGACACCAGAAACAAAATTGTAGCCCTGCACCAGGCTGGGAAGACTGAATCTGCAATAGGCAACCAGCTTGGATTGAAGAAATCAACTGTGGGAGCAATAATTAGAAAATGGAAGACATACAAGACCACTGATAATCTCCCTCCCTCTGGGGCTCCACGCAAAATCTCACCCCGTGGGGTCAAAATGATCACAAGAACGGTGAGCAAAAATCCCAGAACCACGCGGGGGGACCTAGTGAATGAACTGCACAGAGCTGGGACCAATGTAACAAAGCCTACCATCAGTAACACACTACGCCGCCAGGGACTCAGATCCTGCAGTGCCAGACGTGTCCCACTGCTTAAGCCAGTACATGTCCGGGCCCGTCTGAAGTTTGCTAGAGAGCATTTGGATGATCCAGAAGAGTATTGGGAGAATGTCCTATGGTCTGATGAAACCAAACTGGAACTGTTTGGTAGAAACACAACTTTACGTGTTTGGAGGAAAAAGAATACTGAGTTGCATCCATCAAACACCATACCTACTGTAAAGCATGGGGGTGGAAACATCATGCTTTGGGGCTGTTTCTCTGCAAAGGGGCCAGGACGACTGATCCGGGTACATGAAAGAATGAATGGGGCCATGTATCGTGAGATTTTGAGTGCAAACCTCCTTCCATCAGCAAGGGCATTGAAGATGAAACGTGGCTGGGTCTTTCAACATGACAATGATCCAAAGCACACCGCCAGGGCAACGAAGGAGTGGCTTTGTAAGAAGCATTTCAAGGTCCTGGAGTGGCCTAGCCAGTCTCCAGATCCCAACCCTATAGAAAACCTTTGGAGGGAGTTGAAAGTCCGTGTTGCCAAGCGACAGCCCCAAAACATCACTGCTCTAGAGGAGATCTGCATGGAGGAATGGGCCAACATACCACCAACAGTGTGTGCCAACCTTGTGAAGACTTACAGAAAACGTTTGACCTCTGTCATTGCCAACAAAGGAGAGAGAACAAAGTATTGAGATGAAATTTTGTTACTGACCAAATACTTCTTTTCCACCATAATTTGCAAATAAATTCTTACAAAATCAGACAATGTGATTTTCTGGATTTGTTTTCTCATTTTGTCTCTCATAGTTGAGGTCTACCTATGATGTAAATTACAGACGCCTCTCATCTTATTAAGTGGTGGAACTTGCACTATTGGTGACTTGACTAAATACTTTTTTGCCCCACTGTACATACAATGTGTAGCTTCTCAAGCAGACTATGTATCCAAATAATATAATGGAAAAATTACTCAACAAACAATCTAACAGATGCAATGGGTGGCTGATGTTCCATTTACATACAGAGGAGGACCAGTGCTCTATGGCATCAATAAGCTCTCACTGGTAATATACTTACCATCTAAAATACTCAGCTATGACACAACAAGAAATAGAATACCTTTACTCACGCAATATTTGTATGAAAGATTTCCATATTACTTGTCAGAGCCTAAAAGCTAAAATAATTGTGAAAAATTTCAACATTAAAGGGTTATTGCTAACTTATAAAGTAATGATAATCCTGAAAATAAAGGGGTCCTGGCATTTATTTATCACTGCACTCCGTCATTCTTTTTCTGGGTTGGGGGTGCAGTACCAGGATCCAGACGCGATTGCTTGCAAGTCTCGCCTCTGACAACTGTGTAGTTGTCCTTCTCAGAATTGTGGGGTCCTAGAAGTCACAGTAATGGAATAACCTAGCCATATGCCATCGCTTTATTAGAAGGGAATTACCCTTTAAGGATTGTTTGCCAATCCAAGGTGCACTACTAGTATCATGAATAAATCTTTTAAAAAGTGAAGTCAATAAGAAGATGATGACCATGCTGAGACATAGAATGTTTCTCCTGCCAGGGGTCTATTCTCAGGACCTGGTGATATCTGACAGCGATGGTTGTTCAAGTTCATCAGAAATGGTCATTTCATAACCTATCAAAGAGCCATCGGTGCATCGCTTCTTCCTTCTATATAAAATAACATTAAGTTCTCCGTATCGCTCAGTCCCATGATCTTTGATCCCACTGCTGTGTTGTAAAGCAAGGGATCTGAACTGCTCAATAAAAGTCCTCCTCCTTATCTCCAAGTAGGACTTGTCATCTTGGCAGAAGACTTGTGATGCTTCCATACAGATTTCCAAGAAATGAGATTTTATACCCAAACCATTGGGCTCTTTGCAGTTAGACTGTCCTATTGGGAATCAAATAATCCATATTTAGTCTCTCAATACTGAAATAAATGATAAATGTTAAAAAAAGAATCACTTACAATATTCTGCTCGACATAACATGCGGCATCGTGCACAGTTACAAAGACTTGTTGTTCGCTAAGGTGATCCATGATACCAATGGAGACCAATGTCCTAAGCACTTTAGCTAGAAAACAAAAAAAAAGACAATCCGACATTTAGATTTATTAAATACATAATAAAATTCATTTTACGGATGTGGAAGGACCATGCATATAGGTTGTCAAGTATAATACAGGGATTTTCATATCATCACGTTTTAGTATGTGTAGTACATCTCCAGCATCATGGTGTTAGTTCCTCCATTCTTTTATGGCACTTAATATTCCTATTTAACCCATTCACTTTTAGGGATTCAGATCAGGCCACTGTGGAGGCCAATCACTCCAACCTTATATATATGATCCCGTCATGTACATGGCGACATTATAATACTGTGCAAGGTATGATAACGAAACTGCAGCCACAAATCTGGAGGCATAGAATATAATTTCATAGGCCATTTTCGGTCACTTTCCTATCACTGGAACTAGAAACTCAGTCTGAACTGTACTTGCCCTCAAAGGCGCAACCTGAAGATCCTGGGCCCCAATACAAAGTTGGTAATGGGGCTCTTACCTATTTTGTGCCATTTAGAACAGTGGTAGATTTTATGTGGCAGAAAGACTTTCGTGGCCTCATCAGGGTCCTAGTCCTGGTGGCAACTGCTACTGCTGCACCCCCTACAGCTACACCCCTGCTGCCATCTGCCAAATCCAGAGTCGGCCAAAAGACTGGAAGAGGGGGGATATCTGATTTATCAAAATTCCAGAGAAAATGATCCTGAAGCTTTTGTGACCTGAGATTTTGGTCTGGATCTGTCCTAGACAGAGGATTCATATAGTGACTGGCCTATGACAGTATACCCACTGCTTATATGCATCTATATGGCTGTATGCTTGAATTTATGTATGTGTTATACATGGGTGTTCTCTTCTCTGAACCCTCTTCAATATTGATGACCTTAAAAAAAAGTTAAAAAGGGACGGCATTTCTCCGAGGATCTTCCATAAAAACTAACTTTTAATCCATGAAGTTAAATTACAGCAAACCAAGTGATGAAGAAAATAGAAAAAGTGAGGAATACATTTAAAAAACTCCAACGCGTTTCAGAACGCAAGGTTCCTTAGTCATGGCATTAAAAGTAAATTTTTATGGAAGATCCTCGGAGAGATGCCGTCCCTCTTTATTGTTTGATTCATTGCTGATACTTCCTCGAGTCCGGGAACTGGATCGTGCACTCTGAAGGACAAGCCTAAGAACATCACGGTGAGCTCCCATCCCATTTTTGTTTAAAAAAAAGTTGACCATACTATCTGCTATATGAAACCATATACAGTCCTATGAAAAAGTTTGGGCACCCCTATTAATCTTAATCATTTTTAGTTCTAAATATTTTGGTGCTTGCAACAGCCATTTCAG
The DNA here is from genome assembly GCF_031893055.1 of Leptodactylus fuscus. Lineage (NCBI taxonomy): Eukaryota > Metazoa > Chordata > Amphibia > Anura > Leptodactylidae > Leptodactylus > Leptodactylus fuscus. The sequence goes on from NC_134266.1 coordinate 223,146,260, forward strand.
TTTGATATATCTAATAACTGATGGACACAGTAATATTTCAGGATTGAAATGAGGTTTATTGTACTAACAGAAAATGTGCAATATGCATTAAACCAAAATTTGACCGGTGCAAAAGTATGGGCACCCTTATCATTTTATTGATTTGAATACTCCTAACTACTTTTTACTGACTTACTGAAGCACAAAATTGGTTTTGTAACCTCAGTGAGCTTTGAACTTCATAGCCAGGTGTATCCAATCATGAGAAAAGGTATTTAAGGTGGCCAATTGCAAGTTGTTCTACTATTTGAATCTCCTCTGAAGAGTGGCATCATGGGCTACTCAAAACAACTCTCAAATGATCTGAAAACAAAGATTGTTCAACATAGTTGTTCAGCGGAAGGATACAAAAAGCTGTCTCAGAGATTTAACCTGTCAGTTTCCACTGTGAGGAACATAGTAAGGAAATGGAAGACCACAGGGACAGTTCTTGTTAAGCCCAGAAGTGGCAGGCCAAGAAAAATATCAGAAAGGCAGAGAAGAAGAATGGTGAGAACAGTCAAGGACAATCCACAGACCACCTCCAAAGAGCTGCAGCATCATCTTGCTGCAGATGGTGTCACTGTGCATCGGTCAACTATACAGCGCACTTTGCACAAATAGAAGCTGTATGGGAGAGTGATGAGAAAGAAGCCGTTTCTGCACGTACGCCACAAATAGAGTTGCCTGAAGTATGAAAAAGCACATTTGGACAAGACAGCTTCATTTTGGAAACAAAAATTGAGTTGTTTGGTTATAAAAAAAAGGCGTTATGCATGGCGTCCAAAAAGAAACAGCATTCCAAGAAAAACACATGCTACCCACTGTAAAATTTGGTGGAGGTTCCATCATGCTTTGGGGCTGTGTGGCCAATGCCGGCATCGGGAATCTTGTTAAAGTTGAGGATCGCATGGATTCCACTCAGTATCAGCAGATTCTTGAGAATAATGTTCAAGAATCAGTGACGAAGTTGAAGTTACGCCGGGGATGGATATTTCAGCAAGACAATGATCCAAAACACCGCTCCAAATCCTCAGGCATTCATGCAGAGGAACAATTACAATGTTCTGGAATGGCCATCCCAGTCCCCAGACCTGAATATCATTGAACATCTGTGGGATGATTTGAAGCGGGCTGTCCATGCTCGGCGGCCATCTAACTTAACTGAACTTGAATTGTTTGTCCAAAATACCTTTATCCAGGATCCAGGAACTGATTAAAAGCTACAGGAAGCGACTAGAGGCTGTTATCTTTGCAAAAGGAGGATGTACTAAATATTAATGTCACTTTTCTGTTGAGGTGCCCATACTTTTGCACCGGTCAAATTTTGGTTTAATGCATATTGCGCATTTTCTGTTAGTACAATAAACCTCATTTCAATCCTGAAATATTACTGTGTCCATCAGTTATTAGATATATCAAACTGAAATGGCTTTTGCAAATACCAAAATATTTAGAACTAAAAATGATTAAGATTAATAGGGGTGCCCAAACTTTTTCATAGGACTGTATATCATGTAGGCAGACCATATAGTGCTATGGGGCTCATTGCAGGAGGGAACTAAGCACTGAACTTTTTTTTCATGTTTACTGATATAAGACCACTGCATTATCCTATAGCTGCCACTAGTGGGAGCACTGTGCAAGGAGATTTTTAAAACTTCCATTACATTTCAAGGCAGTTGCATTAATTCCCCTGCACTGCGTTCCCCTACTGGTGATGTCCCGCAGAGCTGTATAAAGTAGATTTATCAATGTCTTTATACCAATTGCATAATGTAAATGCATAAAATGTTTTAGAGGTAGAATTATAAGGCCTTGAACAGCGGTTTTCTGGTGTTACATAGCATGAAAAAGGTTTATTTTAGACCTCAGAGTATAATAATTGTTCATGGGTGGGCCACGATGGAGCATAATACTGTGTGCAGGGGCCACTATGGGGGATAATACTGTGTGCAGGGGCCACTGTGGCGCACAATACTGTGTGCAGGGGCCACTGTGGCACAAAATACTGTGTGCAGGGGGCGCTATTGGACATAATACTGTGTGTGCAGTTGGCCACTGTGGCACAAAATACTGTGTGCAGGGACCACTATAGGACATAATACTGTGTGCAGGGGCCACTATGGGGGATAATACTGTGTGCAGGGGCCACTGTGACGCACAATACTGTGTGCAGGGGCCACTGTGGCACAAAATACTGTGTGCAGGGGGCGCTATTGGACATAATACTGTGTGTGCAGGGGCCACTGTGGCACAAAATACTGTGTGCAGGGGGCGCTATTGGACATAATACTGTGTGTGCAGGGGCATCTGTGGGGCATAATACTGTTTGCAGGGGTCACTATGGGACATAATACTGTGTTTGTAGGCACCACTATGGGGCATAATAGCATGTGTGCAAGGGCAATGGTGGGACATTATACTATTTGGAGGGGCTGCTATGAGACATTACACTGTTTGGAGGCCAGTTTCGGACATTATAGTGTGTGTAAATGGAGCGTTATACTGTTTGGGGGCCAGGAAAGAGTATGCTATGTCATGGGGGGGGAGCAAGTCAAAAGTTTGCTGGGGGCCCAGTCTTTGAAAGTTACACCACTGGATCCTAGATATCTGTATATGCCCCTGATTTTACTAATGTCATATTATGGATTAAGAGAGAGGTAGGAATAAGAGTAAGTAGATGCTCACCATTACATCCAGCAAGGAGCAGATGCATGCCAGCCTTCTGACACTCAACACACATCTAAAGAACAGGAAAAACACACAGATTAAGTTTCCTCCAAGACGTTATTTTTATAACACTCAAAACACAAGTCACACGTTTTGGAGCATTGCAGATACCATGTAATGGTGTCAGGAACTGATAAACCCCAATATAAATTGGGGAATCAAATTGGAATGAGACATAACCATGTAGATCTGGATAAGCTGATATTGAAGCAGTGGTATCATTACAAAAAATACTAACAAAAAGTAAAAATACAGTAAAAAATGTGGTTAGAAAATATAATGTGTGAATTTACCCTTATGGTTTTATTTGCTTATCATCTCTCAATGTAATGTGGGGCTCATTAGTGTTGAGCGAGTAGTATTCGATCAAATACCTCGCTGGCACAGGAATGTGTGTAATCGGCCGAACACCAAGGGGTTAAACACTCTGAATATTCAATGTGTTTAACCCCTTGGTGTTTGGCCGATTACATGCATTCCTATGCCGGCAAAGTATTCGATCGAATACTACTCGCTCAACACTAATGCTCATGTGGTTATTGGGAGAAGTATAGCATACTTGTGAGCCCCTTAGCCTTCATGTCCAAGACTCCATGCCCAGTACTTTGTCTGGCAAATAAGCCTTAAAGAATATATCTAGTTTAAAAAGAAAAAAATGATTTTTGGAGAACTTTGCAATATAATATTTTCTTTAAATCAGTGTATTATGGAATTCTGCAGTCTCTTCCCTCTTATGTCTTCAGTGTTAGAGTTGTATTACAGGATCTCTATGGTGCTTGCTCCTCCACTGGAGACAGTGACCTAGCCGCCTGGGGCCAGAGCAGTATAACCTCTCATCCAGTGGCATAACTAGGAATGGCGGGGCCCCGTGGCGAACTTTTGACATGGGCCCCCGACCAACACCGAAGACCTCGACCGCCCCCTCCTCCACATTCCTGTGCGCTCTATTATGCCCCATAAGGGCCCCTGCACACAGTATTATATCCCTTAGTGGCCCCTGCACACAGTATTATATCCCTTAGTGACCCCTTCCCCCAGTATTATTGCCCATAGTGGCCCCTGCACACAGTATTATGTCTCTCAGTGGCCCCTACATACAGTATTATCCCCCATAGTGGCCCCTGCACACAGCATTATGTCCCTTAGAGGCCCCTGCACACAGTATTATGTTCCTCAGTGGCCCCTGCACACAGTATTATTCCCCATAGTGGCCCCTGCACACAGTATTATGTTCCTCAATGGCCCCTGCACACAGTATTATTCCCCATAGTGGCCCCTGCACACAGTATTATGTTCCTCAATGGCCCCTGCACACAGTATTATTCCCCATAGTGGCCCCTGCACACAGTATTATGTTCCTCAGTGGCCCCTGCACACAGTATTATCCCCCATAGTGGCCCCTGCACACAGTATTATCCCCCATAGTGGCCCCTACACACAGTATTATGCCCCACTGTGTACACTCATAAACAATTATTATACTTATTATTAATAATCGGAGACCCAGGGGGGATAAAAAATAAAAAAACACTGTTACTCACCTATCTCCCGGCTCCGCTGCAGTCCTCTGCTGTCGGCCTCCGCTGTAGTCCATCTTCTATGACGTCAGACGTCACATGACCCGGGACGCAGGCCAGGGTCATGTAACGTCAGAGACTTCAGATGACTAGGCCTGAAGCCTGCCGTGGATCGTGGAGAGGTAAGTAACAGTGTTTTTTATGTTTCTTACCTATCCCTGGCCTCCGATCATTATACTTGGGGGTCTGGCGTCACTTATCGGGCCCCTGGCGTCACTTACCGATCCCGCCCTGCCAGGATCGGTAAGTAAATAGCTGGTAACGGCCTATTAAAAAAAAAAAAAAAACGCAGCAGTAGCAGCTCTCACCGGGCCCTTTAATGTCCCGGGCCCTGTGGCAGCTGCCTCTGCTGCTACGGCGGTAGTTACACCACTGCTCTCATCACAGACTGCAGCAAGACGTTGCTTCTGGTTAGCTACAAAATTCCTTAATACAACGATTCAGGAAACTAGTAAAATGGCAAGTCCTGCCCAATAATGTTTTTTCTTTTGAAACTGGAAATACTTGCCAACCCTCCTGCAATGTCCTGGAGGCTTCTGAAAAGAGGGGGAACATCCCGGACTCCTGGGAGAGTAGACAGATCATCTGGGCCCAGTGAAATGCTCTCATATCCTCAGAGGCTCTCTGATTTTTTAGGTGACATGGGCACATTATGTTCCAGTAATATGCTAAGAAAACTGCTTGTCCATGTCACAAAAAAGCATGTCATAGCCCAAAAGGGGATAGGTCCACTGCAATAGGACATGTCAAGAGAGGTGAGGTGTCCAGTTTATTGATATGTCATAAGTATTGTCATTCTCTATTATATAGAATTGCCTAATGTCAGGACTCTTCTTCCATTCTCTTAGCTTACTTATCCTAGGAAATTATGTGTCACAGGCCAAATAATTATTATTTTCAGTCCTCGCTGAGCCTAAATCAGGATGATTGTTGACTGGTCAGTTACCGAGTTACTACAGGAAGAGAAATGATCCATTGTAAGGAAACCAATGTGTCATAAACTGACCTGTATAAAGAGACGCGCTCCGGCGATGTCAATGAATATTATCCCACTGCAGTCAATGATAAGTGACTTGATCTCAGTATCTGCATAGCAAAGAAATCATGTTATTGTAATTGTAGCTTCATCTATTGGCTAAACAATTGGTTATAAAATTATTGTATTGAGGTTAATGTGATACCAACACATATATGACTAGTAGGTGCTATAGGTTGACTGTGGTCAGTTACAAGCTATATACCTGTCTTGGTGACATATACCTTCCTAACAACTCCATATTATCCTGGCATCTCACTCACGTTTTTCACATGTAAACTACAACACATAGGTTGACCAGTCTAGAAAGATGAATTCTCATAGGAGTAATGTTTAAAGTAATACAGCATCTCAAGACAATGTAAAATCACACATGACTAATTTTACATATGTATTTTTGAGAATTGAGAATATATAAAGTGATTCTTCTAGTAGGCTGCACAAATTGGAGGAGTCCCTTAAGACTATTGAGACTTCTTTCGAGACTCATGATACCTTTACTGGTACCTTCGTTTTAGGATGATCATGAATTATCTCACCCCTTGAAATACTGTAGATGGTACGGACCACAGAATATCTAATTTTTCCCATTGTGTCTGTGTAAATGAACGTATTTATAGCATGAGCCTCATGGGGTTTTTTGCCTTCCCCTGGATCAACACTGTGGGGATTGTAGGGTTATAGGTTGGAGTTAACGGACTAATATCTTTATCCAACCTCAACTACTATGTATGTAAATATGTAATTATAACGTATTTATAGCAATTATTGGGACCTGTATAATGATGAGAATTACTATCAGAAGAATCTGCAGAGGTCTGGTATTTATTATGTTCACTATACAAATGTCTCCAGTTTTATGGCAGGTGAATTTACAGATAGTAGGCAACTCTGCTCAATATCCAAGAACTGACAAAATCAATCTCACATTTCTGGAGGAATACTTTTCGTGTGATATATTTGTGAATAAACTTTAATGTACCTGGTTCTAGCTTTATATTGCTCCCACCAGGATGATAAACCGGGTTTGCAATTCCTGTATCCTACAAAATAAAATGCTTTTTTAATGTAAAAATCCATGTAACAAGTATAGTTTTTCATAACAAGTGTTTGGTGGGAAAATTGCTCAGTTACCTTATTTTGACATATTGTTAGGGGTTCATTGCTCTTAATAACATCATTGAATAAATAGATACATAGAAAGATAGATATCGATTTCATTTACTTTCATATTTTAAGGTCCTATGGCAAGGTAGTATGTAAAACAGAGGTTTGGTTTGGAGATGAAAGCTAAGATTAAGCTAAGACCCTACATGGCAGCCATAGTAGTACCCTATTGCAGGTTAGGATCTGTAACTCTAACCCTATATTCACAAAACAGTGAAATGTGATGGCAGTGAATGGGGGCTATTCACATCTCCAATATTTTTACGGTCCATTTTAAGGGACCTTCTAAATATAGCTCATGTTCTATTTTTGTCCATTTTCACAGATCCCTTTATATACTACAATGTATGAGCGATCAGTGAAAACAGGAGCCCCTCAGTTGCAAAAAGGATAGGATAGGCTATCAATCCTACAAATCAGATAACCCCTTTAACCTTAAGGACACGGCCAAAAACTGCCTTAAGGACAAGGCCCCATTTTTTAAAACTGCCATGTGACACTTTATATGTAAAAAACTTTGAGGTGCTTTAACTTACACAAGTGATTTTGGGAATGTTTTTTCATGACACATTGTACTGCATGTTAGTGGTACATATTGATCTACACTCACCGGCCACTTTATTAGGTACACCATGCTAGTAACGGGTTGGACCCCCTTTTGCCTTCAGAACTGCCCCAATTCTTCGTGGCATAGATTCAACAAGGTGCTGGAAGCATTCCTCAGAGATTTTGGTCCATATTGACATAATGGCATCACACAGTTGCCGCAGATTTGTCGGCTGCACACCCATGATGCGAATCTCCCGTTCCACCACATCCCAAAGATGCTCTATTGGATTGAGATCTGGTGACTGTGGAGGCCATTGGAGTACAGTGAACTCATTGTCATGTTCAAGAAACCAGTCTGAGATGATTCCAGCTTTATGACATGGCGCATTATCCTGCTGAAAGTAGCCATCAGATGTTGGGTACATTGTGGTCATAAAGGGATGGACATGGTCAGCAACAATACTCAGGTAGGCTTTGGCGTTGCAACGATGCTCAATTGGTACCAAGGGGCCCAAAGAGTGCCAAGAAAATATTCCCCACACCATGACACCACCACCACCAGCCTGAACCGTTGATACAAGGCAGGATGGATCCATGCTTTCATGTTGTTGACGCCAAATTCTGACCCTACCATCCGAATGTCGCAACAGAAATCGAGACTCATCAGACCAGGCAACGTTTTTCCAATCTTCAATTGTCCAATTTTGATGAGCTTGCGCAAATTGTAGCCTCAGTTTCCTGTTCTTAGCTGAAAGGAGTGGCACCCGGTGTGGTCTTCTGCTGCTGTAGCCCATCTGCCTCAAAGTTCGACGTACTGTGCGTTCAGAGATGCTCTTCTGGCTACCTTGGTTGTAATGGGTGGCTATTTGAGTCACTGTTGCCTTTCTATCAGCTCGAACCAGTCTGGCCATTCTCCTCTGACCTCTGGCATCAACAACGCATTTCCGCCCACAGAACTGCCGCTCACTGGATGTTTTTTCTTTTTCGGACCATTCTCTGTAAACCCTAGAGATGGTTGTGCGTGAAAATCCCAGTAGATCAGCAGTTTCTGAAATACTCAGACCAGCCCTTCTGGCACCAACAACCATGCCACGTTCAAAGGCACTCAAATCACCTTTCTTCCCCATACTGATGCTCGGTTTGAACTGCAGGAGATTGTCTTGACCATGTCTACATGCCTAAATGCACTGAGTTGCCGCCATGTGATTGGCTGATTAGAAATTAAGTGTTAACGAGCAGTTGGACAGGTGTACCTAATAAAGTGGCCGGTGAGTGTATATTTTAGTATTTATTTAAAAAAGGGGAAATTTGATGAAAATATGGAAACATTGTCAATTTTTGAAATGTGACAGGCTCTGCTTTTCAGAGAGTCATACCACCCAAATACATTACATTGGCACCATCTTTTAATCATCCTTTCATTTATTATGGATGTTAGAAGGTGTAACAGCAATTTTTCAGATTTGTGTACAAGATAATTTCCCAAACTCCTTTGTAGGGGACCACTTCAATAACGGCCGCAAAATAACGCGGCGTATACGATCCAGGCTCCCATTGAAATCAATGGGAGCTTTTACGGCGCTCAAAATCTCACATGCCGTATACGTGCTAGGTCACGCGGTACGTTACTCCGTGTGAATGGACCCTTTGGGAAGTTTGTTAACCCTTTAAGCATTATACGGGAATTAAAGCAATATGGAGGTGAAATTTAGACATTTCATTTTTTTCAATTATACATTCATTTCGCTCTAAAATTATCACTTTAACAAGGGGTTAAAGGAGAAATTGCATTTGACAGTTTGTTATGCAATTTCTCCCAAGCACAGAAATTCCCCACATGTGGGTGTAAACTGATGTTTGGGCACACGGCAGCGCATTTGAAAGGAAGGAGTGATATTGGGGGTTTAAAAAGCAGATTTTGCTGAAATAGTTTTCAGGTGCCATGATTCATTTGCAGAGCCCCTAAAGTACCAGTGCAATGGAAACCCCTCAAAGTGACCTTATTTTGGAAATTGCACCCCTCAAGTAATTCATCAAGGGGTATAGTGAACATTTTGACCCCACAACTGTTTCATAGATTTTATTAACATTGGGATGTGAAAATGGAAAATTACTAAAACATCACTTTGTCCGCAAAGTTTTCATTTTCAGAAGAGGTTAAAGGAGAAAAAGCCCCCCACAGTTTGTTAAACAATTGCTCATGAACACAGGAATGCCTCATATGTGATCTTAATCTGCTCTATGGGTACATGCTGGGGCTCAGAATGGAAAGAGCGCTATTTTTCTTTTAGAGGGTGGATTTTGTTGGAACAGTTTTTGAGTGCCATGTCACCTTTGCAGAGCCCCTAGAGTACCAACACAATGGAAACTCGCAAAATTCCCAAAGAGTGAGCCCATTTTTGAAACTATAACCCTTAAGGAATTTCTTAATTCCTATTATCATTTTGAGTACAATTGTGGCTCCCAAAAATTAATGTACAAATTGAAAATTGAAATTTTTAAAGAAATAGAACATTTCAGTGGCCAATATGCACTGCCCACTTTGTGTCATCAGAGACATGCGCTCCTAAAACGTTTAAGTGGGTATCCTGTGGGAGTAAACTGCTGTTTGGGCACACAACAGGGATCAGAAAGGAAGGAGCACTTAGGTTTTAGCTTGTTGTGTATAGATTTAGAGGGACTTTCTGGATACCATATTGTTTTTGCAGAGCCCTGGAGGTGCCAGGAAATTGGAATACCGCAAACAGTGACCCCATTTTGTAGGGGCAATTTTAGGGTTTCTGTAGACATGGCAATCTAAATCTGCACTCCAAAGCACATAGCGCTCCTTCACATCTGCGCCCAGCTGTCTGCCCAAACGGCAGTTTATGCCCACATGTATGACACTGGTGTACCACAGATAACGTACTTAACAATGCTATATATGTGGGTATAATCTGCTGTTTGGGCACAGAAGGGAAGGAGTGCTATTTTGGTTTTTGGACTTCATGCCTGTTTTCCAGAGCCATTGAATTGCCAGTAAAGTGGAATACGCAGACACTGGACCCCATTTTGGAAGCTACACCCTTGGATTTATCAAGTAGCGCAGCAAGCATTTTTAACTCTTAAGTGTTGCATTAGTTTGCCTTCTGCTAAATCTACTTTGTGTTTTTATTCCAGATTTCTCTGAGCAAAAAAACTGTTTTTAAAACCCTTGTGGCTTCAGCCTCAAGGGTTTTTTTTCCAGATCTATAAAATTTTTGGTTTGTATTTCTTGATCCCATGTAGCTGGAAATGCCTGTTCCGCTAATACTGGTCTCAACAATGAACCATTTCAGCTAGGGATTGACTAGAGAGAGAGCATTCCTATAAGTCAAGAAAGGAGTAAGAAGTAAAGACCAGCTTGGATCCAGTAGTGGGGGACCAGTGAGGCCTTTTTTAAAAAAAAAAACAACCAAAAACTGTACTGTCATTTTAAAAAGACTATCTCTTTAAATAACAGGGCAGATTTGGGGTTCAGTGGGGGTCATACGTATACAAAGAATTGACCTTACCACAACAGAGACGCTCATCTTACTGCCTTGTTCCATGGCTTTTAAAGCTTTCTCTCTCCTCCTTATCTTTTCCTGTGTCAGCCCCACGATCCTGCTCATTGTTTCCTTAAAGATGTCCCTGTTGCCGTAGTAAATGGGGGAGTTATAAGACAAGATCTTCACGCCTGGGATTTCAAAACACTGAAAACAAAAATGCAGACAAAGGGTCTATAATTTTTGGCAGGAGATCCTGGAAGCAGCTTTTTTTAACGTTTGTCCTAAGAAACTGGAAATTTATGTCTGAAGCACGCCATTGTTTGAGACGTGTGTTACTGGCAGCTGAATGCATTATTCCTGTCGTGTGTGATTTATGTATCGCTCTAATTGTGCTTTGGATGGCGTCCTTCTTCTTGTGCAGAAGAATATCTTCCTGTGCAGTTTGGTTGAAGACTATGTGAATACCAAAAAGTAACCCAATACAAACATATAAGTTCCTTAACACTTTCTATCTACAAGTTGATCAATCACCTCTAAATACTGAACAGTTTGGCTTGGGTCACTCCGTGTAACCTTACATGCTTGAACAATGACACTGAGTATATGTCCTAGAGGTAACTTTATAGTCTACACAGCTCCATATGACTGCTATCAACTCCCATTGTAAAAATATAAAAAACACAACTTTTTGAATATCTTAAGGGCTAGTTCACACGTAGTAATTCGGTCTGGATTTTCACGCGGTAAGCCCCGTCAGAATCCGGACCGAAATGCATCTGCCGCGGCTAGCCGCAACTTCCGCTCTGGATTAGACCCAAATGAATGGGCCTAGTCCGGAGGGATTGTCTTGAAAGATAGGGCAGGTCGCTTCTTTTTTTATACCGCTCGCAGAAAAAGGAAATGACCGGCTCCCATTGAATTCAATGAGAGGTGTTTTTTTTTACCTGGATTTTGACACGAATTCCGCGTAAAAAATCTGACCACATGGGGCCACACGGTGGCTCAGTGTTTAGCACAGCAGCCTTGCAGCCCTGGGGTCTTGGTGTTCAAATCCCGCCAAGGGCAAAAAAAGCATCTGCAAGGAGTTTGTATGTTCTCCTTGTGTTTGCATGGATTTCCATCCCATATTCCAAAAAAAGACATACTGATTGGGGAAAAAAATAGTACATGGTGAGCCGTACGTGGGGCTCACAATCTACATAAAAAAAGATAAATCTGACCAAATACCTACGTGTGAACTAGTCCTTAGAGAACTATATAAGGCCTCAACTTAGACAGACAGTGTGAAAATGTGCTGGATTTATTTTGGTTTATATCACTTATTGGTTACTTAATTTAAAGGGGCTCTATCAGCAAAATCATGCTGATAGAGCCCCACATATGCGTGCATAGCCTTTAAAAAGGCTATTCAGGCACCGTAAAAGTTATATTAAACCACCCACCCCCTTCGGATCGTGCACCCTGGGTGGGCATTCAGGGTGTGTCTTCATCTTCATCCCCGCCTCTTCTTCCTCTGATGTCTTCGGGTCTCGTCCTCCTCCGGCGCTTGCTCGCGGACACTGATAAAAAAAAATAGCCTGGGCGCATGCGCAGTAGCTGTAGTAGAAGCTGAATGCCCTGAATGCCCGCCCAGCGTGCACGATCCGTAAGTAGATCACAATCTTTTTTAGGTTATTATTTTAAAACGGGGGGGGGGGGGGGTAGTTTAATATAACTTTACCAGTGCCTGAATAGCCTTTTTAAAGGCTATGCACGCACATGTGGGGCTCTATCAGCATGATTTTGCTGATAGAGCCCCTTTAAGCCAGCATATTACACCAAAATTCTGTGCAATTTGGGTACATTTTGCCACATTAATGCCAGAGACTAATAATTCTCATAATAATAAATAAATGTGTTAGGATGATTTCACCCTCAGTTTCTGCAATTTCTGATGCATTTTGTTGAGCCAAAGCCAGCAGTAGATTAAGTAGAAAGAAAATATCTAAGTAGTTTCTTTATATTTCCCATTCCTTTTATATCCACTTTGGGATTTGTTTTATAAACAGCAAGAAAAACTGCTACAAAAACTGTGTTGTTTTTACAAAAAAATGTAGAAGTCCTAAAAATACAGTACTAAATTTGGAAAGGGTAATCCAGTTTAGATCAGGACTCCTTGCATCACAGTAGCCCCAGCCTCTTCACGGCCCTAGGGTCCCATAGTATAGTACGGTACATACATACATACATACACAAGTATCCAGGTTTATACCTTGTCATTTTGCTCAACCGGTCGATAGATTTCTGTGTTGATAGCTCTTCCCAGAACTGAACACTGTGCTCTGAAATTATATCATAAAATGACACAAAGCTAAGAAACAAACACACAATTACAAGTACATTATATAATATCTAATTTTGTAGTCAGCAGAATATTTTTTTTTTCTTAAAGGGTCCTTCCTAAGATAGATTTCCCACAGAATAGGTCATTGATTGGTAGTGGTCCGAACGCTGCGATCCCCAACTGAGAATGAGGTCTTGTGTTGTGTTTCAGTAGAACTATAGACGAACCGGCTCATTGGTGCTCCAATTCCTTCCCAACACATGACATAAAAGCAAACTGTGATGTTGGGCTGAGTTCTCTACATACACATGGTTGATCACGCTATAGACTGAAATGCATCAAGAGGAATTCAGTACCATTGGTTTTTTTGGAGAATGTACCTTTGTGTTCTGCACACTACAGTCATCATAGAGAAAACCACACCGACAGCAAGACCCATTTCCACATTGAGAATGACTACAGCCAACCACGTGACCACCCAAACAGACTGCAAAACAAAATCATAGGTAATGTCAATCAGTGTCATTTTATATAGAAATACATCTCGACCGAAAATGTAAGTAAGGAAGATATATCAAAATGTTGTCATAGAGAATTGGAGTAGTTGGTAAAAATTTTAATTTTTCATTTCCATTTTGAAAATGAAAGGTGGAATGTGATTGGTTGTTATGGGTAACTCCTCCACTTCCTATGCACCAATTTTCATAGATCATCCCTTATGTTGTGAAATAATCCATGACCTGACAGGGAAGGTGTGGATTGTTACATTCCATTGACTGCCAAATTTTTTTTAGGTAATTGCCTTTCATGGAATCCCATGTTATGTGATATAAACAGAAATAGTGATATTTATATGTACAAAAGTCATGTATTTGACACAAATTTGCAATATTGTCATGATACCCAGTCTAAACGATATGCAATATTTTATTTTATTTTTTTTAATACTCACAAAGTCAGTCTTGCTGATTTTCCATAAGTCTGGAAGTTCCTGGAATTGTAGGAACATTTGTCTGAGGCTCACAACATTTATACAGGCAAGTACTGCCTGGAAATACAAAGAAAATAGGTGGTAAGCAGAATACCTATAGTATACCATAGACAAAGGAAAATATGATGCCACTACTTGTACAAAAGAATATATTAATAATGGAATATACACCGCAATCTAAATTATTATGCAAATTATATTTCTCTCTGATTTTCCTAAATAGTCAACGCATCAGTTCAAATATTCACCTCTTAGAGTATAAATCTAATGTTATTGGACAAACTTCCCAATAATTACATTTTTTTTACAAATTGAAAAAAATCTAAATCCTCTGTTCCAAATTATTCTACATAACTTAGATAGCATAGGATCCCTTCTTTGATATCACCTTATAATCAAATTCTTGCATCTATGGAACTGCAAGCAGCACTTTTCTCTCCTCATGATTCGTGCGGACACCGTGCGGAAAACACATGGACCCCATTATAGTCTATGGGGTCCGTGTGGTTTCTTAGTAAACCGCTTTTTAATGCGTTCGGTATTCCATTTGGGGTTGTTCCTGAAGGGAATACCAAATGCAGATGTGAACCAGGCCTAATTGAAAAATAAAAAATTAAACTTTATAACACTTAAGTCTGATTTGCATAATAATTTTGAACATGGTGTCCATATATAATACTATAATAATTGTTATGATTATTATCACTTCAAAATGATATATTTCTTCTTAAACTGACTAAATGTGACTAGTTTTTATATAATCTATAATTGTTGTATTCATTATGACACAATAATGGAAATTGTACATAATATAGAACCAGTTAACATATCCCACAAATGATCGCATGTGTCTTCTGACGCCATTTATTGCTTTCATACCTTTGGTAGGTAGTTGAAGAGCGGACCGACCCACAACAAAACAATGAGCACCACACTGCTGGTGAAGAACCCTGAAAGCTAAAAATATAGTATAAAAAAGTTTATTAGATTTTTCAGCAGAAATAAATGAACGTATTTGTCTTCGCTATTCCATCTCCATAAATCACTCATGGTCTAGAAGCATTATATGGGCAATTTTTATAGAACCAATGGCCTTGTCCCCCCACCCCACCCTTTTACTCCCCATCCTCCTTCATTATAAGCTACTCTCCAATTGCTATTTTTTATTTTTTTTGCAATTATTTTTGCAATTAAAAGATTTTTTTTTCCTTTATGTCAGTGGAAGACTGTGTATCATATATTCACCCTCCAGCACCAGAGGGAAAGAGTCATAAATTTACAACCCACAGAGCACCAGCCATCATAAGAAATCAGAAAGGAGAGAAAGAATTTCAGCGTGACCTGTGGGGCCCCCTGGCTTCTGCGCCCAGTTCCTGCAACCCCTATAGTGACTCTAGTGTATAAAGGGTCATTAGATGTGTGTGGGGTCATCAAAATTTGTCCCGTTCACCTACCAGGACATATTAGGACATATGGATGCATCTAGCAAGAATGAAGAGAGATATTATATTTATACACATTGCCAGGCTCTTGTAAGAGTGACCTGTGGTGATCACCGGTGATCCTCATATTTAATGGGGTTGTTTGTTATAAGACAATTTTGTTAGGAAAAGAAAATACAGGTACCCACCAACTACCCAAACCTTATCAACATCTTCTTTCCTTTCGGCTTGACCTTAATGTATGGATAATTACTTTTATAGCAAAATGATGGAGAACAAGTAGAGGAACCCTTAGTGTATATTTATTACATTAAATGGGCAGTAGATGGAAATAGAATCACATACATATTGTATTTTACCTATATAAGACACTAGAAGTAAATTGAGCACAATTGTGGTAACTGTGGGGACGGATAAACCTTGAGTGCGTCTTTTTTAACCACATGTTTTTTTCCTACTTTTTGCACTGTTCGTGTTGTACTCTATCTGTTTTTTATATGATGCGGAAATAAAGGATTAATTGAAATTGAAGACCCTGGAGTGCTGCGAACTTCACTTTTCTCTATTGGTTGCCGCTATAGATACTTTACTGTAATATCTATGTCATCCAACTAATTGCATTTATTAATGATTTACATTTACAGATCTGTGCTGTATCAAAGCCTCCTATAATATGAGTCCATAACGGATGTGTATACCAAATTGTCACAAAAAAGTCACAATTGTTTCTGCAAGAATTTTTGTGCAATTTGTATTTTTTAGTTCTGCACCCCACATGCGTTATGGTATGCCATAAGTGTCTAAAATGGTAATACCCCTTTAAATTAGTAAAATGAATGCTAATAATTCAACACCAGGCAATAAGTGTATGGTACTAAGCAAATCAATGGCAGCATGTCATAATATACAGTACATAGGTAGTAGGCATGAGCACCTTTCTAATTGAATTACATAAACAATACAGGTTGAGGAGATGTATATACATACAAATACATGAACCATTACCTGGGTATGACCTCCAGCACTTTCAAGAATATTTGTTGTAGCCAAAGTAGCAGAGCTGGGAAAGCAGTGAAATAAAGAAGAGACCATGTTGGATATTCCATGAGCCAACAGCTCCTAAAAACAAAAAATATGCAGCTAAGTCAACAACAAGCCACGAGCAAAACCCACTTATGCAAACGTCGAATGGTGATAGATGTGAAGAACATGGTCACGCTAAGTCCTAGTAAGAGCACTCAGATCTGTCATATTAGAAAATGAGCATAATGTGGGGGACCTCATGTAGGGTGACCATATGGCACACGTTGAAGATCAGACTAGAAAGTACAGAACATAGTAGAAATATTTCAGCAATCCCGTAGTATGGTTCATTTTATGGTACCACTACTAAGCACATCAGGACCTGTGTACATGAAAACCTCCATACACATGAATAGTTAAAGGGATTTTATCATTAAAACTGCATTTTTTCTCGCTAACACTTAAGAACAGCCTTAAGAAAGAGCATACTGTGATTGGCCACAAGAAAATGGCCACAGGCATGGCAGAGCCGACTGTGCATGCATCCCATTTAAAGCCAGAAGATGCCATCTGAAGAACACGTCATGGAGAGGGAGATCCAGAGGAAGAAGAGGATGTCACTGGAGAGTTCTCTCGCAGCACTGGGGACGCCCCCTGTCCTGTTTGAGCGCTGGGGACCTCCCCCGATGCTGCAAGAAAACTCATTTGCATACTGATGAAAACCAGGATATCTAAGGAACAGCGGCACCGAGAAGACATCTAAAGGTAGGATAAGAATAGCCTTTCTTAAGGCTATTCCTAAGTGTTAGCAAGAAAAAATGCAGTTTTATTTGTAGAATCCCTTTAAAATTATAATGCTATGAAATCAGTTTATAAAAGAGAATCTAACCTGGTTGGGATCAATGCTATATCTGTGTTTCTCTGCATAGATCATAGCAAGTGAGACAGACACAGCATAACCTACAAACGTGATGGCGATAGTGTCTCCGATCACATTAGGAATAACATCCAGTGCTGGGAGCTTGGGGGCTGGAAAACTGTAAAAAAATAAATAAAACACTTCTGTCAATACAGTAAAAGATCTATCACTCATATACATCATATTAAAGGTAAAAAAAATATTACATAGTTGAAAAGGTTGAAATAAAACATGCACGTCCATCAAGTTTAATTTATAATCTGACAGCATTGATCCAGAGAGAGGAAAAAATCCCTATGAGGAGGATATCAATTATCTCATATTACGTGAAAGATTCCTTCCTGACTCCAAATATGGCAATCAGAATAAATCATTGGTAATATCTCTCATCTACAAGAATCCCATCCCCATAAGATTAATTAAAACCCTCATTGTCATTTGTTATTAGATAAGAATCTAGTCCTTTTATAAATATCAATATGGCATCACTCATTACAATGTCTTGGGGTAGGACACTGCATAGTTAGACTTCTCCAACTGTAAATAACCCTTTTCTTATATAGATGCCTTAACCAGCTTACCATCATACTACGTCTCCTTAAGGAGTCCTGTCAGTGTATCGGGACTTATTAAACCATGCATGCTCTGGTGAGAAATTTTGTTAAAGAGTATGCCAGTCTTCCTTGATGGAAAATGGGAGCTTGCTCTAGTGCCACATTTTGTAAAGTATCTCCAACTAGATCAGTGATACCCAAAGTGGTCCAGGTGGACCCCCAGGGGTCCACGGGAGACTCGCCGGAGGTCTACATGATAACTAATCTTCACATTTTTTGACGAGTTTTGGTATGGTAGAAATGTAGCAGCAGCGGGTCCACCAGTAAAATTTTGAAAGTGGTCTATGAGAAAAAAAAAGTTTGAGAAACTCTGATCTAGATCAACGTCTGGTTTTCGTGAAACCAAGTGGAAATTGCTAGATTATGTAACTTGGTTTCAGGAAAACTAGGCATTGAGCTATAGGGAGCTACCTTCCAAAAGGTGGCACTAGAGCAAGTTTCCCTTTACCACTAAGAAAAGAACTTACTTGCATATTTCTTTCCCAACAGATACACTAAATACAGATGCCAATGATGGGCAATTTTTCATTTTTTGCTCATTATAAGTGTGACCTTCTATAATATCACGGAAGGGCACTGACACTGACTGCCCAAGAAATTTAAAACTTGACTTTTATTTGATTGTTTAAAAAAACAAACTAAATTAAAAACTGCTGACAATACCCTTCAGGGTGGATACTGATTGTGAAGTCATACACAAACCATTTACTTTGAAACATGTGGGGGGACCTGTCTCTGGTAAATCCCTAGAGACTGAGAACACCTCACTCCCTCATACACATGTCCTGCGGGGTATAGTATTGCCGAGCTGCATTCACGGGACCTTGCATAAGGCTCAGCGAGCACCCCCTCCTCGCCTCCGAGGTTACTGGCCTAACGCCACGCCAACAGAGGGAATGGAAGGACTCACTGGCCAGGTCACCTATTAAAGCAGCCGGTATATTTCAACTCCCGCACTAGATATTAATCTCTGACCCTACGCGTTTCCTCCTATTATAGATTCATCAGGGGTCACTAATGTAGATTTCACAAATAGAAGCAGTCACAACTGCTCTTTCAGTGGTATAATGGGCTGACCGCCAGCAGGACCGCCGCTCCACATTCCGCTGGTCTTTCTAATATTTCACAATCCAATTGACTTTACTTTACCATGTGACACAATTACACTGTTCCAGCTCACATATAATGACTGGGTTCTAATTAATAATAAATAATTGGAATCATTTTGCTGTTATAAACTTATAGCTTCAAACTATGCCATAAATGAATAAATAAATATACAATGATGGGTATTACCCTGCTGGTATACTTCCAACTATCTGCACATTATATCGATTGTCCAGAGAAGAAGCAAAAGTTATTCCAGTAGCTACAAGAACCTGCAATAAAAAGAATATTAAGTTGCTTAACCTGAACATTAAGAACATTTACAGCATTATTATATTATATTATATAATAATATACTATATTATTTTGCATGATCGGGGTTTATGATGACATGTTCAGCGTATACAATGATAATAATAAAAATCATAAGGGTCTAAGTGAGTATTAAGGTACATTTTGGGTAACTCATTTCCATAAATTAGTAATAGGGTCTTATAACACTTCCATTAGCAATTTCACCCTTACAGGTAAGTCTGCTTACATTATGGTGGAGGTCAGACATGGAAAATATTATTATCAAATAGTTACCACTGCCTTAAATAATAGAAGTATGTCAACTGGTTAACCAAAAAAATTACTTTAAGAACCGTAAATCAACCTGAAATATTTTACAGGTCAATTTCTCGCAACAGTAAAACACTAACATTGTAAATCAGCTTCAAATATGTTCTAGCCCAGAATCTCCTGCACTGGGCTTGGGCACTGACAAAGTAATAGGAGGCATAACTAAAGGCACATAAGCCAACCATCAGCCGTGTCCCATCTGCACATTTTAGACCCTTGTGTTATCTGTCTGGGCCCAGAGTGTCTTAAAGACTTGTATATAATATTCCTGTGCAAACAAGATCCCCATCATTCCCATCTATCAGTAACCCCCTCAAAGTATCTTCTCCTCTGTGCCAGATATCAAGGGAAATCAGAAAGGAGAAGAAAGAAGTTTAATGAGCCTTAGTTTGGTGATGGTGATCTTTAGGTCCATGGGCTTATGAGCCCCAGTTACAGGTACAAGTCCTATATAGTTATATCTATTTATGTCGGTATCCCTGAACCTCCACCAGAAGATATCAACATCTGAGCTAATATTCAAGCCAATCATTTGCTTATAGACATAGCTGATACATGTTCAGTATGTACAACGATAACAACCAAATCTACTATATGGTTAAATATGTTCTTGAACATGTTCTGTATAGATGGAGGATGGGAAGAATTATTTCTTCTAAGAAGCCAAAGGAACCCTAGTCGAACACGTTGTATATTGATGGCACAATGGGTTTTGTGGCTATTGTAGTCTGTCTACATTACACCTTAATACAAGCAATAAGCAGTAAGCAGCAACATGGCTAAAGCATCTATTCTGTTACAATAAACTTCTATTATCTTTATTTGCATATCCATAAGGAAATGACTACCTCTGTATTCTTTCACCAGTTAAAGGTCCCTACAGAACGTTATTATTGGTTTGGGACCAGACTTTTTTTTTAATATCAGTTCTCTTTTATTACTGGTCCAGTCTATGAAGTTTTGGACCTGCTTGGAACACCTCTAAAAACAGATGTTATTCATATGGTTTACCAAGTGACCCATGTACAATCTCTATTATTACTCCCATTTGCATGTTTAGGCTTTAATAAATACTTACTATAATGATCTCCCCTGGTATTGGTGTCCGCAGTTTTGTTCGGAATCGCGCATTAAGTTCTTTGATGGGTATCAGCACAGCTAGGCAGAGCAGTGATATAGTCAACTCTGCAATATTCGTCATGTGGGCAGCCGTAAAAACTGATGCCAGGGTCTAAATAACACGGAAAGGTGAGTTTAACAAGACCTTATATATATATACACAATTGTGCTAATTGTTCTTCCCAGTACGTCTATATAGCCTATAGTCTCAAGTATGATTCTGATTCATCATAAATCAATATAGTTAGTAAGCTTCAATGAGTGCTAACTGCATAGAAGTGACATATAGAAATTGAATGGAGACTTCACTAACTCCAAGTGAATTAGTTATAAAGCAGCCCTGACCTCAGACCAAAGTGCCCCATTCTGCAGAACCACCTCACTAGATGCCCGTTATCTCACCGTTTGTCACTTTTGTCCCAAATTGACGCTGTCCTGCTTGTGCTTTTGGCATTTCAGTTGTTTTAGACGCCATTTTATTTATCTTTGAACCATTATTCATGAAGCAGTCTATGGCCATGTATAGGGCTCACCTTGAAAATGGCAAAGGATCCAGTAGGACGTGGGAGTAGAAGTCCCATCATGTTCTGTATCTGAGAAACGGTGACATGAAAAGCAGCAGCATTCGTGAAAGCTTTGACTATTGGCTCAGACAAGTATGTGGATAAGAAGCCTAGTTGTAGGACAAACATGATGATCTGGAGAGAACAGAACACAATTAGACTAGACGAGCCATTGCGTGTGGTATTCCAGTATAGGTTGTACATATTCCTTTGCTATTTGTTGCTTAAAGAGAACCGGTTTGCTTTCCTGACATGTTTTAGTGAATGTTTCTATTGGTAATGAAGTTATGGTTCTGGAGCATCTTTTGTGATATGCAGTCTGTCACTAAAACCCAATATATCAACCATGATTTGCAAATAGATAGTGTGAGAAGGTGACAGGCAGAGTGCTGGAGTCATATTATATGTCCCCCAGGTTTCTAGCCTATGTGTGGTCCAGTGTGGGTCTGGAATAGGCCTCAGCCCAGATGTAGGTCATTGGCTCATTACTGGGCTATAAAAGGCTGCAGAGCCTGCACTTCAGGGCAGATCCAGGGAGTGAGAGGACGTGCCAGGGTCTGTCCTGACACTGTGAGACTGGAAAGACTATACTGCACTCTTTTTGTTGATTCGTGTGGCTGGTAGTAAGCCACACGTACAGTTAGTACTTATTTGTTCATTTAGTGCTCAGACGAGCAAGAATTATTTTGCTGTTTTTTTCCTAAATAAACCTGTTTTGCTACAGTTTTGTGTTCCTATCTCTGACTGGTTGGGTCCGCACCATTGCTGCTACTGACTTACTTTCCCCACAATAGATTAAGGTCACCTATCTCAAACATTGCTTTCCCTTGTGAATTGGTGCCTTTGTTGCCGATATATCACTCTTTTAGTCAAAATGGAAATGAGCTCTTTGGAGAATTGAGGGCATTGCCATTGCTCCAAACAGGTAAGTTTGCCCTTGTTTCTCCAAAGAACTAATTTGCTTATTGATAAAAACTGCAATATCTTGACAACAGAGGGTTGGGTTGATATTCTAGCTTCTAGTGACAGACCCCCTATAAAATGTGCCATTCCTTTGCTGCTCCTTTTAGAAAGGTAGGAATAAATTGACAACTGTGTGTTACCTTACCAAAGGGGTGTGTCTCTATAGTCTGATGACCTGATACTGCCGGAACTGATTGGACAATGGCAAACTGGGGACACTCCTGACTGGTAACGCCAAGTGTCAATTTACTCAAAGTTCTAAGAGAAGCTCCAGAATATTGTGAGGAATAATAATTTACTAAAACAGACATGTTAGGAATCTGATAGACCTTATTTAAATGGGTAATATTTTCAGATATTATACATTTTTTTTATCATTAATTTTTTTATTAGTTTTCAAATGATATAATATCTTACTTATCTCATTTTTTAAACTTGAGAACTGGAAATAACTAAAGTATATTTAAGTATCGGTCTGCATATAGAAATGATAAGTCAGCTGGTAATAGTAAATTTACCATTATCAGTCCCATTAGGAAGGCAATAGCAGCAGCCATCCCTATTCTCTGTGCATACATTTCCGATTGCTCCTCACTGGTAAGGTTTCTGTTCATTGGGTTGTCAAATAGATGTTGATCAATGATTGAGCCAGTCATAAGACTTAGCACAGCAAAGGTACCTGTAGGTGGGCAATGGAAAACATACATTTAAGTTGAGAATATAGAAGATTCACCTGTCTTTTACTATATATGAAGAGTTTATACAGTTATCTTGTTTGACTTTTCTCCAACCCAAGCTTTCAATGCTACTCAAATTGTAAAGGAATATTACAAGTCATTCTATGGGAAATGCTATTAATTCAAGAGGATGAACATCTGTCCTGGTTATCTAGTGGACACAAGTGCCTGGATCATTAGAGTTACAGTACAGAGATATCGGGGCATTGTCATCATAAAACTTTAATACCCCTTTACATTTAAAGGAGCTGTCCAGTTTCAGATTAATATTGAGAGACCAATGTTATTGTTTGTATGACGAAAATTGATATAACTCAGTGGTTAGCATTGCAGCACTGTAGTCCTGGTGTTCAAATCCCGCCAAGGGCAAAAAAAAAACATCTGCAAGGAGCTTGTATGTTCTCCCCGTGTTTGCATGGATTTCCATCCCATATCCTGAATACATACTGATAGGGAAAAATGTACATTGTGAGCTCTATGTGGGGCTCATAATCTACATTAAAAAAAATTGATATAATTCTCCAATATACTTTCTGTATTCATTCCTGGTGGTTTTCTAGATCTCTGCTTACTGTTATTCATTCTGCTTACTTCCAGTGGATAAAAATCAGTCCATGGTCATGTGATTTACGGTCCATGGTCATGTGATGGACACAGGTGCACAGTTCGTTACTACTCAGATGTCTGATTACTATGCTGTGCCCATAACCAGATGTGTGTTCATCACATGACCATGGACTGATTTTTATCCACTGGGAGTAACTGTAATGAATGACAGCAGGCAGAGATCTCAGAGATAATGAGAAAACTGTATCACCTTTTCTGCCACCCTTTTAGCTTTTTCAGAATCTCCTATCCATAATTTTACTGAGTGAAGACAGGTATCAATTGCAGATTGAGACATACAGTATAATACTAATTCAAGCTACCCACACCTATAACATTAAAACCTTTAGGTTGAAGCCTCTCATTGCAAAAATATTGTAATTTACAGTACCTGCAAAGTGGAAGGGATTCTGGCTAATTCTATCCACACATTGCCGAAAAAATCTGCATCGGGAAAGTTGCGTTTTCAAAAACAATTGTATTTTTTAAAATCGTAGCATGACAATTATACCAGCAGAAACGCTAGTGTTTTCCACATCAGTATAATAGGGGCAGAGGGACCGCAGAGGAAAACTCTGCAAAATCGAAATGAAAGATATTGTGGAAGAAAACGTCATGGTCTTAGGCTTAAAAGGTGATTTTGCTTAGGAAATAATCCATAAAAAATTGAAAATATAAATGACACACAAAACCCTATATGAAACAAGTAAAGCATTGTGCGATTTAACTGGGCTACTGCCGAGATTCTTATGTTGAACGGTTGCGAGATATTTACAGTAGGTTATGAAAAAAGAACCATGCATTACATTGAAATCATACAGAACAGACTTGTTTCCAGTGCTCTCACCAGTAGAAACATGATGACCAGTCCCGAGTAGCATGTAGAGTAAAACAGGAAAGAAAGATGTATAGAGGCCATACACTGGAGCAACTGAAGTCAGCAGGGCAAAGGCCATTCCTAGGAGAAATGCATTCAACAGGTTC
Organism: Leptodactylus fuscus; assembly: GCF_031893055.1. NCBI lineage: Eukaryota > Metazoa > Chordata > Amphibia > Anura > Leptodactylidae > Leptodactylus > Leptodactylus fuscus. Next base: position 223,170,864 of record NC_134266.1, read on the forward strand.
ATTATGGTCAAAATAGGTTTGGCGCTACTATTAATACAGAACATCTTATAGTATCTTGAAAAGGAATCTGTAATATTGCCATGTATTAAGGAGTTAATGCGGATACTCTAGCCAAGATACTAAGCAGGAAGGCTTGGTTACATCTATTTACTGAGTAATAATAATAATAATAATAATAATCAATCCTTAAAGGGGTATTCCCATCTACATAATTATTTTTTAATTTGTAGATGATTAAAAGTTAAACATTTTTGCAAATATAAGTAATTAAAAATTCTGCAGAGTTTTAAAGATTTTCTCTAACTTTCTTAGTGGTGACGTCTGTTATCTTGATCGGTTGCCAGTGGATACGACCACTAATGCAGAAACTTTCTAAGGTCAGAATCCGCCATGATTTCCTTATTGTGGCCGGGATATCTTCTGCTACATGTAGTGTCCCCGTCTGATATTCCAGCTACAATAAGAAAATCATAGCTGGGTTCCTGACAAGTCCCAGACCATAGAAAGTTTCTGCATTAGTGGTCGTATCCATGGTAACCGCTCAAGATAACAGACTGTCACCACTAAGAAAGTTAGAGAAAATCTTTAAAACTTTACAGAATTTTTAATTACTTATATTTGCAAAATTATTTATCTTTTAATTATCTACAAATATAGATATGATTATGTACATGGGAATACCCCTTTAAAATCTAATAATTATAATAATAATAATAATAATAATTATCAATCCTTAAAATCTACAACAAAGTGCAGTACTCCAGGGATGTGCAAGTCAGGACACCACAACTAGCTTCACTCAGGTGAACTAAGGGAGCATGCCAGTGGCGTAAATACTGGGGAAGCACTGGTAGCCGCTGCCACAGGGCCCGGGACATTAGAGGGCCCGGTGGGTCCCTGATTTTGATTTTTTTTTAATAGGCAGTTACCTGCTGGAGTAACCCCGGCCTTATATACTTACCGATCCTCGCTCCTGCTCACAGCTGCCAGCGCTTCGCCTTCTGCAGCTGGGACCTATGACAAATGTTTGCCTTGGGGCCCAGCTATTCCTAATTAGGCCACTGAGTATACCGTATAGTATATTGTATAAAGTACATGTATAAAGTACATGTTCTCTCTTGTTATATACTACTGTACCATCTATGAAACTGTATCACTGAAATTTCCCCATTGTGGGACTATTAAAGGATTATCTTATCTTATCTTAAATATTACATGACACTCTTTCACAAATTCCTAAAATTGCTGGTTAGATTGTTTATCTCCAGGGTTCCCACCAGTAGCCCGCTGACTGGCTCTTGCTTTGAACTGGGGTCTTTTAACTCTGTGAGCTAAGAATATGTATTAAAGCCCCAAGTAACATAAAGATGCTGCTAGATGATGATTGGGACCCCTGCAGTGGGATCGAGTAGATGGAGTCCTAGAAGGATTATCCATTGACCTGACTCTATACTAGATGTCCTCTTAGTCATATAGTGTATTTGTATGAAGTACAGGGAGTGCCATACACTGATTGCTGGCATTAACCCTTTGATGTCTTGATCAAATCGCAGTCATATTTGAACTCTATGGATGTTACAATATACCCTTATTGGTCTAAAAATAATAGTGAAAAAAATACAAAAGATTTCTCTACCCTTTCTGTAAACAGAAATAAAAAACAATAAACAAAGTCAAACACAAAAATATTTTTTTCATTTAGTGAATGCCATAGTGGAAAAAAAAATCAAAAAGGCCAAACCATAGTTTTTATTGTGTTTCTCATCTTATACAAATTGGAATAAAATAACTGTCAAAACCAAAGTACAGAGAACTGCACCTTTATTGCTTCTTTACCCCCGTCAAAAAGATGTGCACTGCAACATCGCCTCCGTCCCGTCCTATATCTACCTTGTATGCTCTGATGTTAACTGTCTGTCTTCGTATTGAAGTGAGAAAGGGAGATTGGTAAATCATTCCCCCCAGATCAATGGAGAATTTTCCAACTCTGTAATGACTTCTCCATCTTATGCAAAGTACTGGAAACCAATAATAAACTTCTGCCCCATAAGGGCTTCACACGATCTATCCTGCCCATGAATCGCTTCACGCAATCTATCCCAACACCTTGGACAGATGCTGGCCATAACAGCAGGGAAGGAGTCCATGACACATATTTAGTGGGAATGTCCATCCATTCACCAGTATTGGTCCAGGGTCATTGAGAACAAACACAAAGTCACATAACTTAAGTTAGATCATTCACCATGCACTGTTCTGCTGTCCATTTTGATAATTGGTTAGTAAAAAGCTATGAAAATGTTAGACATTCCCCAAAATTGTATAAATAAAAACTACCGGCCCCTCAAAAAAGACACGTTATAAAAAAAATTACAGTTCTCAGATTATATCAGATTAAAAAAAAACAACTTTGGATTTTTGTGAAGGTGTTAAAACATAACAAAAACTATAATTTGGTATTTCCATAATCGCAACAACTAACAAAACACAGATAACATTTTGGCTGCACCGTGAACGCTGTAAAATCAAACTCATAAGAAAATGGCACGTATGAATTTTTTCTCTAATTCCACCCCATTCTGTATTGGCAGCTTACCGATACAATATATGGAATATTAAATGGTACCATTATGAAATGCAATTTGTCCTGCAAAAATTAAGCCCTCGTACCGCTCATGAGCAGAAAAATAAAAAAAAGTTATGACTTAAAGAAGGTGGGAGTAAAAAAATTAAAATAAAAAAAACGAACAAAAAAAAAATAGGCTGCGTTGGGAAGGGGTTAAAATATTTCTCATGTTTTTATGAACAGTGCAGTTTTTCAATAAACAATATGTAGGCCATATTCAATTCTCAACACAATTCAGAGCTTTCTGCCATTGTTTATCAGTATCAGTGGGTGTGTATACAATAACTTCCTGCGATCTGATACATCGCTTATCCCTCCCTGCGATACAAGAGGTGCTCTTGCATGATTTCCGTTATTTCTCAGAACACAGGTCTGGGACATTTACTGCCACGTGTCTGCTATGAGATGTATTGTAAAAACGGCTGACCACTCGTATGTAAGCAAAAAGTGACCGCTCCATAATAAAATAGTGCGCTGTCCTATTCTATAGTACATAGCGTATACCTATATAGTGTACAGCATCAGAGAGTACTCTGCTTTCTGTTAGTGAATGACAACAGTCTAAGGCTGAAAATCCTCATCTAATGGCAATGAATCTTGAAAGCAGAACATATGTATTTCACTGTCAAATGCATCCCAATGCTGAACCATTGAAGACCAAGAGTAAAGCCAAGAGTAAAAGCTCCATCAAATTTTTATCCTCTCTAGCAGACAACTTCATTGCCCAGCTAGTAGAAGAAAACACGAGAGGAACATCCATTTTGGACCTAGTCCTAACCAACAAAGAGCACATGGTTAAGGGACTACGGGTAGCAGGGACACTGGGATTCAGCGATCATGCTATACTTGAGTTTGGGGTTGCAAGAAGAAGAAGAAGACCTGAGAAGACACAGACTTCAAGGCTCGACTTTAGCAGGGCAGACTTCAAGAGCCTGAAGGCAAGGGTTAGCAGAATTCCATGGTGCAAAATTCTTAAGCACAAAAATGCACATGAAGGGTGGGAAATCTTCCATAGGGAAATCATTAAAGCACAGGAACTAACAATACCTAGAAGGAAGAAAAATGGGAAGCACCTAAAAATATCAGGATGGATGACCAAAGTATTACATAACCTGCTAAAAAGGAAAAAGGAAACATACAAAAAGTGGAAGATGGGAACTATACCTAAGGAAGAGTACACAGCAGTCTGCAGACTCTGCAAGACAAGCATCAAAGGAGCTAAGGCTGAACACGAATTGAAGCTTGCAAAAGAGGCAAAGAGTAAGGTAAAAGGATTTTGGGGATATGTTAAAAGCAAAAGAAAAGTGAAGGAGACCATTGGAGTCCTGAAGAATGACAAAGGAGAAACAGTTAACATGGTGGAACAGCAGGTGGAGCTACTAAATTCATATTTTGTATCCGTCTTCTCCCAAGAAACTAATGGAAATATCGACATTAATGGTGATGGAGATGAGGGGAAGGAGGACTCCAAGCTGACTATAAGCAAAGGTCTGGTAAGAGAGCACTTAGCCAAGTTACAGGAAACCAAGTCCCCAGGACCAGATGATTTACACCCTAGAGTCCTGAAAGAGATAGCAGAGGAAATAACAGAACCCCTTGCTATAATCTTCGGTAAGTCATGGGAAACAGGAGTGGTCCCTTTAGATTGGAAAAGGGCAAATGTTGTCCCCATCTACAAAAAGGGGAAAAGGGACGATCCAGGAAATTACAGGCCGGTAAGTCTGACCTCGATAGCAGGAAAAATCTTTGAGCAAATTGTCAAGGAACATTTACTTCGGTACCTGGATGGGAAGGCATTAATTAACCAGAGCCAGCACGGCTTTAGGACCAATAAATCTTGTCAGACTAACCTGATTTCCTTCTACAACAAAATCACTGAATGGTTGGACCAAGGGAATGCCGTGTACATAGTATATCTTGACTTCAGTAAGGCATTTGATAAAGTATCACATAACCTTCTTATTGAAAAAATGATTAAGTATGGCTTTGACAAAAAATCAGTTAGGTGGATTCACAACTGGCTTAATGATCGGGCACAACGAGTAATACTAAATGGCTACACATCGAACTGGAAGAAAGTCAAAAGCGGGGTGCCGCAGGGCTCTGTTCTGGGCCCAGTACTTTTTAATATCTTTATAAATGATCTGGACGATGGAATTATTGGGGAACTCATAAAATTTGCAGATGATACGAAGATAGGAGGAATAGCCAACAGTAGAGAGGAGAGAGAGTGTATTCAAAAGGACTTAGACACACTGGAACAATGGGCTGAGGCGAACAAAATGGTATTTAACAGAGACAAATGCAAAGTTCTACATCTGGGTAACAGAAATGTAAAAAACATATATAGTATGGGAGGAATAGAACTAAGTGATAGCATAGGGGAAAAGGACTTGAGCATAATAGTAGATCACAAATTCAACATGAGCCAACAGTGCGGTGCTGCTGCAAAAAAGGCTAATAAAATTCTGGGATGTATTAAGACAAGCATTGAATCTAGATCAAGAGAGGTCATTATTCCGCTGTACTCTTCCCTGGTCAGACCACACCTGGAATACTGTGTACAGTTCTGGGCGCCTCAATTCAAGAATGACATCGATATATTGGAGCAAGTCCAGAGAAGAGCAACCAAAATTGTGGAAGGTCTGCAAACCATGTCCTATGAGGAGCGGCTAAAAGAACTGGGATTGTTTAGTTTGCAGAAGAGAAGGCTGAGGGGAGATTTAATAGCAGTCTACAAATATCTGAAAGGTAGTCACAGTGCAGAGGGATCTACCCTATTCTCATTAGCACAAGGAAGTACAAGAAGCAATGGGATGAAACTAAAGGGAAAGAGATACAGATTAGACATTAGGAAAAACTTTCTGACAGTGAGGGTAGTGAGAGAGTGGAATAGGCTGCCACGGGAGGTGGTGGGCGCTCCATCAATGGAAATCTTCAAGCGGAATCTGGATAAACATATAGCTGGGATGATTTAGGAAAACCTGCACTCGCAGGGGGTTGGACCTGATGGCCCTTGATGTCCCTTCCAACTCTACCATAAGAATAAAAAGAAAAAAATAAGAATTATTGTGGAAGGTTCTGGGCCTGCAGGTTGATCATGCGGTGTACTAGTAAGCCAATTTGACCCAGACTGTGTTAGATTTGTCCCTCAACTTTACCTGTTGGAGGAGAGCTGGATCAAAGCAGACTCAAAACATAACCTGTAAGAACCCCATAACATAAGGGAAAAACTGTCCCAAGCTGACAATTTCATCTGTACTGGCCAACTAAGTAGGTAAGTATAACTTGCCACTTAATGATAAACAGTTTCAATAAACTTTAGATTAAGGCTAAGGCCCCACATTGCAGAAACGCAGCTTTTTTTTGTTGCAGATTTTGTTGCGTTTTTTTGAGCCAAAGCCAAGAATGGATACAAATGGAATCAGAAATATATAGAAAGCTCTTACACTTCTAACATCTGCTCAATCTAGTCCTGGCTTTGGCTCAAAAAACAGCAACAAAATCTGCAACAAAAAAAGCTGTGCTTCCGCAAAGTGAGTCCTTAGCCTTAGTCTAAAGTATCAAGAAATTGGCCACGGGCATACACAGTTGGCTCTGCCCGAGGCCCAATGGCAGAGTCGACTTTGCATGCCTAGGAGTTTGAAGCCAGCTCTGGAAGAAGACGCAGGGAGAGGCAGTTCCAGGCAAAGATAGAGGGGGCGCTGGAGAGTTCTCTTGGGGACGCCCCAGTGTGTTTGAGCGGGGGGACCACCCCCAGTGCTGCAAGAGAACTCATTTGCATACAGAAGAAAACCGGGATTTCTACCGAACGGCAGTGCGGAGAAGACATCTAAAGGTTGGAGAAGAATAGCCTTTCTTAAGGTTATTCCTACGTGTTAGGGACAAAAAAAATAGCATTTTAATGGTAGAATCCCTTTAAAGGGATCCTGTCACCAGGAAAATGTTGTTCAATCTGCAGGTGTCATGTTATAGAGCAGTTGGAGTTGAGCAGATTCATATATACAGTAGCTTAGAGAAAAAAAAATGTTCAGTATAACTTGTCATATACCCATTGAAATCTCTATAAAGTAAACCAGTCCTATATGACAGCGCTTCCATAGATAGCCGTCAATCACTGATAGGACCATCTTCTTGATGTTTTAGCAAAGAGCGAGCAGAGACCTCAATGAATAAAATATAAACTGGAATGAATCTTCTTTCACAAATTTTACATCATTTGATACATTTTTTTTATAATTACTATACAATTTACCATAGCACTGCTTTGGACACTGACAGTTTATTGAAGAATTTCCTGGTCCCAACATTGTAAGTTTCTAAACCTAAACATATGTAAAGTTTCAGCCTTTCAGCAGTTTTTTTTTCTTGAAACAAGCAATACCTCTTTATAGGTGTACACTCTCAGATATAGAAATAGCATACATTTTATTTTACTAAAAATTACTAAAATTATGAATTGCTAAATGCAAAATGTCATAGAAGATATAAAAACCAGAGAACTGTATACATTATACATTAACATCCAGTAATAACAGGGCATAGTGTAAAAGCAATGTGGAACATCATGTGCAATAAATTACAAACAAAAATATAGTATCAAATGCGGACATATACATTTGTAAATATATAAAAGAAAGATACATTAAGTGCATCACAAAACCAGAAAGATAGATGCTATAGAGAGATGTATTAGATAGATGGATAGATAGATAGATAGATAGATAGATAGATAGATAGATAGATACTGTAGAGAGATGTATTAGATAGATGGATAGATAGATAGATAGATAGATAGATAGATAGATAGATAGATAGATAGATAGATAGATAGATAGATAGATAGATAGATAGATACTGTAGAGAGATGTATTAGATAGACATGAATAGATAGATAGATAGATAGATAGATAGATAGATAGATAGATAGATAGATACTGCAGAGAGATGTATTAGAAATATATTGTAGAAAGATGTGTTAGATAGATAAATACTGCAGAGACATGTATTAGATAGATAAATAGATATGAGATAGATAGATAGATAGATAGATAGATAGATAGATATTGTAAAGAGATGTATTAGATAGATATTGTATAAAGATGTATTAGATATGTAGATAGATAGATAGATAGATAGATAGATAGATAGATAGATAGATAGATAGATATAGAAGATAGATAGATAGATAGATAGATAGATAGATAGATGATAGATAGATAGATAGATAGATAGATAGATAGATAGATAGATAGATATAGAAGATAGATAGATAGATAGATAGATAGATAGATAGATAGATAGATATAGATAGATAGATAGATAGATAGATACTGTAGAGAGATGTATTAGATATGTAGATAGATAGATAGATAGATAGATAGATAGATAGATAGATAGATAGATAGATAAGATAGATAGATAGATAGATAGATAGATAGATAGATAGATAGATAGATAGATAGATACCTGGAAAAAAATCCTTGTGGCATCTATGCTAAATTATTTTTACCAAAAGACAAAAAAACGTCCCAAGGATGCAGAAAATGTTGCATGAAGGCAGGCGGTCACTTTCACCCCCCCCCCCCCCCCTATTCTGGTTTATTAACTATATCATGAATGTTATATATATATTATGACACATTGACCTACAGAGTAACATGGCTGTGATGACTTTGCTACCTCTATAGGCTTGCTGGTTACACATGAGGAGCAGGTTGTACTTTGCTGTATATATTTTGTGCACATAGTGAGTTTTTCAGCAATAACAATCTATAACACTTACCTTGGGGTATATGTACTATGCCAACTGTCAGGCCCGCAACTAGATCTCCCAGAATCCATTTCTTCAGTTTGTACCGGGGTAACCAGCCTACAATGGGGATCCTATGTTTGAGTAAGGTATGGAGACTATGAGTGGAGCATTTACAGCTCCTGGCTAATCTTTCCTTTAAAGTCAGTGGCGGCCTCTCCAGATCCTTAGCTGTGCCATACACCTTCTGAAACTGCTCTTCCGTATAGATGTTCCTGTACACTGCCAGCGTAGTCATAGTGAACTCTGCCAATGTAACCTGAGATCACTGGGCATAGAAGTGAGGGAAGCCCTTATATATTTCTCTGTAATCTTTGCTCGCTTTCCTGCTTGTAGAGGTGGACCAATCCTACATGAGGCTGCTTGGGAATATCCTCCCTGGAAACATCCTTTATTAACCACTTCTGTGTAAAAAGGCGCATTTCAGGAAAAGGATGACATCCTCTATTTATGCCTATGGGACTAAGCATCAAAGAACAAGAGAAAGTCTCACCAGGTGTCACCGGAAGAAAAACTATTATTCCAGTGGAAACTTCTCTGCTTTGTATAGTTAAACAAATATGCATCAGAGATGAACTTTTACTGGAGTTCTATGGTAATGGTGAAGGCGCATCCTGTGAAATCTACAAATCTGACAACAAAGTACAATTCATTCAATTGGCACAGAAGCATGGAACAAAGAAATCAATGGTGGAATGGACACTATTAGTATAGAATAGGTTTACAAGGCAAAGGAAACAGGATGGACTATATAAAATCCATGAAATTATTTTATATACCTGATCCTTTTGGTAGATGCTAGTCCAGTGATGTAGAGCGTATAGTATGCAGCACATAATGCATACTATTACTGTATATAATCCCATACTATTCATTATACTATAAGCTATCGGCAGCATACGGGACCGTATTTGGCTCATTGAGTGGCTCCTGACAGCACTTTTCATAGGTGCTAAAGGGATTTTGGATGAAGCAGACTGAATCACAGACCTCATATTGAGACAATAGAAAAGGGATACTTTTCTATATTCCATTTCATATATTTTGAATTTTTATCATGGGGCCCAATGTGCAAGATATAAATATGTCAGAGCCTTCTCTCGGAGGTGAATCCTCCTGATGTACACATCTGACAGAAGGTTTAAATGTGTACAGAGCCTAATATGTGACTGCAGGATTTACACAGAGGTTTGCTAGTAGTTTGTGACCATGAAGACGCATTGATCTGAATAAGAGCTGTATACAATGATTAGCCATAACATTACAAACACTTGCCTAATATTGTGTAGTTCCCCTTCATCCCTACAGATTACCTCTGACACATGGAGACATAGAGTCCACATCATCGAATATTAGATTTCTCAGCAATTTGTGGTAGACTGAACCAGACAAGTTAATTTTTACTTCCTATGTGCATCATTTTCCATTCGAACCCGATCCTTATCCCAATTTGATCCCAATGCAAGTCAATGAGATTTTTTTAAATACTCGAAGATCGGATTTTAAAAACGATCCTATTCACTACACAGCATGGAGTCCAAAAATTGTTTCAAGTTTTGTATTCCACGCTGTGTAGTGATTAAAAAAAAATCCCCCGGCCACTTAGCCCCCCTGGTCCAGTCCTCTCTCATTGACATACCTTTAGAGTGCCGTGCGTGCCCCCACCTCCCTAGGCTAGTGTTAGACATGATGGGAGTAGGCGGGGCTTGTGGCTTAGGAGAGTGCAGGGGCGCGCAAGGCGCTCTGAAGGCATCTCAATGAAGTAAGTTGAGCGAAGTTTGCGAGTAGATAGATACTATCTAGTCTTCTGTTTCCTCCCTGCTGTGCCATATACTGGACTCTTCTACATCTCTATAACTGTACATTAACTTGTCTATCTACTCTTCTGTTTCATCCCTGCATTACTGTATACTCAGCTCTGCTACATCTCAGATGTAGCAGAGCGGAGTATACGGTATAGCAGGGACGAAGCAGAAGAGTAGATAGACAAGTCAATGTACAGTAGTATCTATCTACTCGCGAACTTCAGCCATGGCTTATTATATGGTGAGTGCCTTGTCATCCTCACAGCAGTGCAGCACAGAGTGATTTACCGCAGCCTGCCACTCTTCTGCTTCGTCCCTGTTTTACCGTATACAGGTAGTCCTCGGGTTACGACAGTCTCGGGTTACGACGTTTTGTGGTTATGACTAGAGATGAGCGAGTACGTCCTTGCTAGTTGGGAGTGCTGGCAGCTTGCATTTATGCGGGAGTTGACTTTTACTCATAGGAATGCCAGCGTTGATTGGCTAGTGTACAGCATTCGGCCAATCAACGCTGGTTCTGCCGGAGGGTCATCTGTAAGGAGGTGGAGTCTAAAACTGGACCACAACGGAGACTTCTTTGGTCAAATCTTAGACTCCGCCTCCTCACAGACAAGCCTCCGGCTGGACCAGTGTTGATTGGCTGAATACTGTACACTGGCCAATCAACGCTGTTCAATTCATTCCTATGAGAAAAAGTAAGCTCCCTCGTAACAGCAAGCTGCCAGTTCTCTTCTGACTAGCAAGGACGAGCAACCTGCAGAACCAGCGTTGATCCGTTCCTAGGCGTCATCATCCTATTAATATTATAAATGTGAAAGTTTGTGGGTTTGTGAGTTTGTGTGTGTTTGGATGTTCGGATGTTTGTTCCTCAATCACGCAAAAACCGCTCCACCGATTTGGCTGAAATTTTCCACAAACATAGTTAATACACCCGATTGCACAACAGGCTACTTTTCGTCACAATAGCGCACATACGTTTGTGCCAGGAACCCCACAAAACCCAAACTCACACCACCATCTCTGCAATCTCACACACTTTGGACCATAGCAAGCCACAAAATTCATATTGCCCTCTACAGCAGAGGTCAGCAACCCCACACAATCTCATATACATATACTTTACCACTTTGCCCCTCACCTTAACGATACTCCAGGAGGCTCTCTATAACGCTCCGGAGCAGCCATGTTTGCTGACCCCCACCGCTCTGACAATCCGCGACACCGCCCACCCATGTCAATACCCCTAGGCGGTCTAATAAATGCAAAAAAAAAAGTTTAATAAAAAGTAAAAAAAAAATAAAAACAAATAAAAAGGATTAAAAATTCAAATCACCCCCCTTTCCCTAGAACACATATAAAAGTAGTTAAAAACTGTGAAACACATACATGTTAGGTATCCCCACGTCCGAAATCGTCCGCTCTACAAATCTATACAAATATTTTTCCTGTTCGGTAAACGCCGTAGCGGGAAAAATGGTCAAAAGTGCCAAACCGCTGTTTTTTCACTGTTTTGATTCTGATAAAAATTTGAATAAAAAGTGATCAAAGCAATAACATTTCCCGAAAATGGTAGAACTACAAAGTACACCCGGTCCCGCAAAAAAAGACGCCCTATGCATCCCCGTACACGGACGTATAAAAATCTTACGCCTGCAGAATATGGCGACTTTTCAAAAAAAAAATTTTTAACATAGTTTTGGATTTTTTAAAGGGGTCAAAATGTAAATAAAACCATATAAATTTGGTATCTCCGGAATCGTAACGAAACGCAGAATACAGGGGACATGTCAATTTGGTTGCACAGTGAACGCCGTAAAACCAAAGCCCGTAAGAAAGTCGCAGAAATGCATTTTTTCTTCAAATCCACCCCATTCTGAATTTTTTCCCTGCTTCCCAGTACATTATACAGAATAAATAATGGTGGCATCATGAAGAAAAATTTGTCCCAGAAAAATTAAGACCTCATATGGCTCTGGGAGCAGAGAAATAAAAAAGTTATGGGGTTTAGAAGGAGGGGAGTTACAAATGAAAAACCAAAATCAAAAAATGCCATTGGCAGGAAAGGGTTAACTTCAAATACCTCTGTCCCAAAGTCACTATGTAAAGTTTTTCACAACACCGTATATATAGCAGCTCAAATACAAATTAACTTCAACACAAAAGTCTCACGTATTCTCTGAATTATAGCAAAAACAAGATACAAAGTTACATTTCATATCCCATACCTTATACACAGTACGAAAACCTTACCCGCGCCTGTATATACCCACTGCTACAATCACCGCAGACGAAGTCGCGGGTACCAGCTAGTATGGTACATGTTTCTGACTTACGTCGAAATTCGGTTTACGCCGCCGCGTAAGAACGGATCAATGTCGTAAGTCGAGGACTACCTGTATACCATATATTGTCAATTCCTCACTGCTGTGCCATATACTTGGCTCTGTTACATCTCAGATGTACAAAACAAGCATAGCACAAGAGAGTTCAGAAACAGTCAAGTATACGTAACTAACTCCCACTAATCAGCCCAATCATGGAAAGCATACCTCAACCAAAAAATAAACATATAGACAAGAAAATAGGGATATAAAATCCCAAAAAGGTTGAAGTATTCAACATATACAAAAAGTATTGTAAAACAACATCTTTTATTATTGAAAAAGTTCCATTGTTTTAAAAAGGTATACAACATATAGAAACAACACACAAGACAACAATAATTCAAGAAAAATGGACGACCCACAGAAACGGGCACAACACTGTCAGATCACAAAAAATCGATATAAGTCATAGCACTAAGGTATAACTGGTTACCCACACAAGTGTATGGACATGTACACATATCCAGTCATATATCATCTCCCAACTTAAGGTATATAGACATAATCATAGACAGGAAGGGAGACATCTCAGTGCAAAGAAAGTATGCTATCAAAGAAATATCAAAGAGCAAGGGAGACCAAGTTAGTCATGTGAGATAAATACTAAGTGTATATCAACCATAAGCCTAAACAGCATGCCTAAGTAAGCCTAAATAAGGAAAGTATATGGGATAAATACCGTATTTTTCGGACTATAAGACGCACCCAGGTTTTAGAGGAGAAAAATAGGGAAAAAAAAATTTCAGGCAAAAAATGGTAAAATATTTAATATATGGGAGTTGTAGTTTTGGAACAGCTGCAAGGCCACATTGACAGGTGACCCTGCAGCTGTACGGGGATGTATAGGGCGTTTTTTTTGTGGGGCCAGGTGTACTTTTTAGATATACTATTTTGGGAAATGTTTATTGCTTAGATCACCTTTTATTTAATTCAGAGGCAAAACAGAGAGAAAAACCTGGCGGTTTAGCACTTTTGATTTTGACGTTCACTGTACATAAAAATATTAGTAGACCGGGCATTTTCAGACACAGGGATACCTAATGTGTATGTTTCACAGTAATGTTATACTTTTATATGTATTCTAGGGAAAGGAGGTGAACTTTTATTTATTTTATTTTTTATTATATTTTTTTTAAGTGTTTTTTTTTTTTTACTATTTTAATATCCCCCGCCTAGGGGGCTTGAACCTGCAATCATTTGATTGCAAGTCCCATAGACGGCAATACAAGTGTATTGCCGTCTATGGGAGACTCTATACATTACTATCGCGGAGGGTCATAGACCAGCCGCGATAGTAATATATATCTATGACAAGCCTCGGAGCCTTCATTAGGCTCCCGGCTGTCATCGGAACAGGTCGGCTCCTGCGGCCTCGCCGTGCAGGAGCCGGACTGCATCACTAAAGGTATGGGGCCGGTGGGGGTGGGTGGGTGGGGGGGTTAACTGACTGCCGGGACCTGTGGAGGAGGAGTGGATTTGCAGCATGGCCGCGCTACTGTCACCGCTGGTTTTCTTCAGCGGCAGTAGCGCGGCAATCTGCAGGCCCCGGCAGCTGAGACAGTCCCCGGCATCTGCTGTAATAGACCGGCGGATGCCGGGGAGTGTCTTAGCTGCCGGGGCCTGCAGTATAGTCACGCTCCTGCCGCTGAAGAAAACCAGCGGTGGCAGTAGCGCGGCAATCTGCAGGCCCCGGCAGCTAAGACACTCCCCGGCATCCGCCGGTCTATTACAGCAGATGCCGGGGACTGTCTCAGCTGCCGGGGCCTGCAGATTGCCGCGCTACTGCCGCTGAAGAAAACCAGCGGTGGCAGTAGCGCGGCCATGCTGCAAACCCACATTCAGACTATAAGACGCACCCTCATTTTCCTCCGAAATTTGGGGGAAAAAAAGTGCGTCTTATAGTCCGAAAAATACGGTACTAGCTATAAATTGACCATAAGCCTAAACAACATGCCTACAAAGAAGGAATGTATCCCTTACCCATAACAAAGTGATCTACAGGAGAATTTTGAAACCCCATTCACAAGCAGCAGAAGGCCTTCTGTCAGCAACCTAAGTTGTAGTATAAGGGCTATTTCACACGGAGTCAAATGGGTTTTGACGCGGAATCCACGTCAGAATCCAGCTCAAAAAACTGCCTCCCATTGAAATTAATGGGAGCCTTTCTTCAGGCGAATTCCATGGCTGATTCAGTTGCAGACATCTACCTCGCGACACCTCCCTCCCAACTAGGCCCATTCATTTGGGCCTAATCCAGTGCGGAAAGCCGAGACTGTCTGTAGCCGCAACAGCGCAGCTAGCCGCGGCAGGCGCATTTTGGTCCAGATTCTGACGCAGTTCCCGTGCCAAAATCCAGACCATTTTACTCCGTGTGAACTAGCCCTAAGCAGTGTTTTGTAGACATACCCCCTTGTAAATATCGCGTAGGAATATTGAAAGTAGTAGTACTGCAGTATATCAGTAGTATCGTAGTAAACAGTCCATTCATACAAATAATGTTATGGTTTAGTTGACTACCAGCTACTTCCATTTTCTAATGGACGCCTGTAGTAGTCTGAAATCTAACTTCTTTCTCATAGAATAGCCTAGTTATTACTCTCCCTCTCAGTCTGATAATTTACACTACAACTCTGCTTCCTCACATTGGTTGCTGATAGAGATGAGCGAACACTAAAATGAGGTTCGAAATTCGATTCGAACAGCCGCTCACTGTTCGAGTGTTCGAACGGGTTTCGAACCCCATTATAGTCTATGGGGAACATATACTCGTTAAGGGGGAAACCCAAATCCGTGTCTGGAGGGTCACCAAGTCCACTATGACACCACAGGAAATGATACCAACACCCTGGAATGACACTGGGACAGCAGGGGAAGCATGTCTGGGGGCATAAAAGTCACTTTATTTCATGGAAATCCCTATCAGCTTGCAATTTTTGCAAGCTAACTTTTCCCCATAGGAATGCATTGGCCAGCGCTGATTGGCCAGAATACGGAATTCGACCAATCAGCGCTGGCTCTGCTGGAGGAGGTGGAGTCTAAGATCACTCCACACCAGTCTCCATTCAGGTCCGACCTTAGACTCCGCCTCCTCCGGCAGAGCCAGCGCTGATTGGCCGAAGGCTGGCCAAGGCAGAGCCATCTGATGTAGCAGAGCAGAGTGTGCATAAGGGTTCTAGTGCACCCTCGGCTCTGCTACATCTGATGTAGCAGAGCCGAGTGTGCACACTCGGCTCTGCTATATCAGATGGGCTGACTGGCACATCAGATGTAGCAGAGCCGAGTGTGCACACTCGGCTCTGCTACATCAGATGTACACACTCGGCTCTGCTATATCAGATGGGCTGACCGGCACATCAGATGTAGCAGAGCCGAGTGTGCACACTCGGCTCTGCTACATCTGATGTAGCAGAGCCGAGTGTGGATATAGGAATCCATAGGAATGCATTGGCCAGCGCTGATTGGCCAGAGTACGGAATTCGACCAATCAGCGCTGGCTCTGCTGGAGGAGGCGGAGTCTAAGATCGCTCCACACCAGTCTCCATTCAGGTCCGACCTTAGACTCCGCCTCTTCCGGCAGAGCCAGTGCTGATTGGCCGAAGGCTGGCCAAGGCAGAGCCATCTGATGTAGCAGAGCCGAGTGTGCATAAGGGTTCTAGTGCACCCTCGGCTCTGCTACATCTGATGTAGCAGAGCCGAGTGTGCACACTCGGCTCTGCTATATCAGATGGGCTGACTGGCACATCAGATGTAGCAGAGCCGAGTGTGCACACTCGGCTCTGCTACATCAGATGTGGACACTCGGCTCTGCTATATCAGATGGGCTGACCGGCACATCAGATGTAGCAGAGCCGAGTGTGCACACTCGGCTCTGCTACATCTGATGTAGCAGAGCCGAGTGTGGATATAGGAATCCATAGGAATGCATTGGCCAGCGCTGATTGGCCAGAGTACGGAATTCGACCAATCAGCGCTGGCTCTGCTGGAGGAGGCGGAGTCTAAGATCGCTCCACACCAGTCTCCATTCAGGTCCGACCTTAGACTCCGCCTCCTCCGGCAGAGCCAGCGCTGATTGGCCGAAGGCTGGCCAAGGCAGAGCCATCTGATGTAGCAGAGCCGAGTGTGCATAAGGGTTCTAGTGCACACTCGGCTCTGCTATATCAGATGGGCTGACCGGCACACGGTGTAGTTGAGCAGAACTGGCTCAGCACTGCTAAGTCTCTGCATTCCCATAGGAATGCATTGGCCAGCCTTCGGCCAATCAGTGCTGGCTCTGCCGGAGGAGGCGGAGTCTAAGGTCGGACCTGAATGGAGACTGGTGTGGAGCGATCTTAGACTCCGCCTCCTCTAGCAGAGCCAGCGCTGATTGGTCGAATTCCGTATTCTGGCCAATCAGCGCTGTCCAATGCATTCCTATGGGAAAAAGTTTATGTCACAAAAATCGCAATTACACACCCGATAGAGCCCCAAAAAGTTATTTTTAATAACATTCCTACCTAAATAAAGGTTATCCCTAGCTATCTCTGCCTGTACAGCTATCCCTTTCTCTAAGTCACAAAGTTCACATTCTCATATGACCCGGATTTGAAATCCACTATTCGTCTAAAATGGAGGTCACCTGATTTCGCCAGCCAATGACTTTTTCCGATTTTTTTCGATGCCTCCGGTGTCGTATTTCCTGTCCCACCTCCCCTGCGCTGTTATTGGTGCAAAAAAAGTGCCAGGGAAGGTGGGAGGGGAATCGATTTTTTTTGGAGTTTGCCACGTGATGTTCGATTCAAATCGAACACATCGAACAGCCTGATATCCGATCGCACATGTGTTCGATAGAACACTGTTCGCTCATCTCTAGTTGCTGACTCTAAGTGAGCACAATGCCATCACGAGGATCCAACAAAGTCAATGTATGGAGAGTGACTCTCCATGAAACCAAGGATTGAATGCCAATAAACAAAACCTGCTCGTCTGAACACTAACTAAACAGAAAACACTAACTGTTCTCGTGGCTGAATACCAACCATATGAATCAACCAAAACACCACGGTACCGTGACACAAGGCTCTGAGTGTCAGGATAGACCCAGACACTTCCTCTTGCTCCCAGGATCTGCCCTGGAGTGCAGGCTCAGCAGCCTTTTATGGTGCAGTAAGGAGCCCAGGACCCACACCTGAGGCTGCAGCTTATTCAAGATCTGCCCTGGACCACACATGTCAGAAATCTGGGGGAGATATTCCTGGACTCCAGCACTCTGCCTGTCACCTTCTCACACTGTCTACAAATGTAAATATGGTTATGATTATATGAAAACCTCTTTAAGTAATAATGCTGTCATATATTCACGTTAACGGTATGTATCACTGTTATCTACTGTACTAGGTAACACCTATATAATTATCATAGCTCTATGAATGCTATAATCTCCCTCGCAGTATAAGGGTTAATAGATGTCTCAGGAAACTTTTAAACAAAACCTGCCCTGGATGTTGGGTGAGGCATTCCCCAGAGCCTTATTGTCTGCACTAGCTACGTGCGACTAAGAACAATATTAGATTCCAATAGCGCATTTAACCCCTTATATGTTGTGGCAATGACTTTATCAAAGCCCAAGGACCGTACGATGATCCTTTCCGCACTTCAACTTGTTACTCTTTCTGTAGTAAAACATATTTTTTTCATAATTTTTTCACTATTTGCTGCTTCTATTAATTGCTTCATTCACAATAAAACTCGACTACATTGTTTTAGTGTTTGAGACTTGTGAATATTAATGTTGTCATGTACGTAGCCAGTGGAATATACCATGTGATAAGAATATAGTGGTGTAAACTGAAGGTAGATCCATACTCGAGACCAACAGGCCTAATTATTAGGAATACATACAGTATATAGGACTGTATATGTTCACTGAGTTAAAACCTCAATAGGAACATTACCTTACCTTGTGCAATAAGTTAAGTAATAGAGCAGCCCAAATCCAGAATGAAAGTGACTTCATTGTTATAGTTCTGGCACCATTCACATTATTCCTGTGCATGGTGCAGTGACTGGCTACAAGTAGGTAGATCAAAAACAATGGAACTGATTTCTCATGATTATAGGTCAGTTTTGCTGGAGTCTGCAATGGCGTCATTTGTGCCAAATGTATCAAATGTTTAATAAATTGGGTGCATTCGGAGAGGTGCTCTGACCTAGTCAGGACCTATAAGTATCTGGGTGTGCTCCTCAATAATAAACTAGACTGGGCTGATCACCTGGAGGCGCTGCACAGAAAGGGCCACAGCAGGCTCTACCTGCTCAGGAGGCTGAGGGCCTTCGGAGTCCAGGGGACACTTCTTAGGGCCTTTTTCAACTCTGTGGTTGCTTCAGCCATCTTTTTCGGTGTGGCCTGCTGGTGGAGCAGTATATCAACCAGGGACAGAAATAGACTTGACAGGCTGATCAGGAGGGCCAGCTCTGTCCTGGGGAGCCCCCTGGACCCAGTACAGGTGGTGGGTGACAGAAGGATACTGTCTATGGTGACCTCCATGCAGGAGAACAAATCCCACCCCATGTATGGGACCCTGATGGGACTTGGCAGCACTGTAAGCGACCGTCTGCTTCACCCCAAGTGTGAGAAGGAGCGCTATCGCAGGTCCTTCCTTCCAACCGCGACCAGGCTGTATAATCTACATCAGACCAAGCGAAGATCACTCCGCACAGAGAACTAATGATTATGACAATGACCATGAGGTCTTCCTCTTTCTCTTCCGTTTTACCTTAGCTGCTATGGACTCCTAGTATATCTTCTCTTCTCAGCATATGCGTGCCTACATCTGTATTATATTACTGTGTATTATCCTGTACCTGTATTACCATGCTGCTGTAACATACTGAAATTTCCCCAATGTGGGACTATTAAAGGATTATCTTATCTTATAGTTAACTGCAATTGATAAATTCGGGTACATACAATTAAACAAGCTAACCATACCCACTTTTCAATAGGGGAGGGAGTGATTGCAAAACATTGCACACAAGTAGGATAAAAACTGACTTACTTTGTGACTTATTAATGCCAAATTATAGAGTGCAGGGCTAGTGCAGGCTTAGTAAATTACCGTCATTGCATCCAAGCATATAGACTACTACACAACAGTGTGCTAACACCTGCCTGAAATACTGATGCCAGTCTTAACTTATGAAAGTTCCTGGAAAATTAGTCAACCTCTTATTATACTTAATTAGATAGTGGTTTTGCTATATTATTTGTCTTATATTGATACTTTTGGCAGAACTAAAATAATATTATTTTTTTTTTTGCCAAAAAAAGAGAAAGCTATATTATGGAACTCAGACAGTTATGGAATCTGCTAGAGGCAGTGCGATCCCCCCAAATTCAGTCCATGTCTCCATATTATTTGTCGCTATGGCGATCATGCCAATAATCTTATATGAAATAAAATATCACTGAGAGCTTCAGCCAATTTATTACAAAATTGTTACCTTATGTGAGAAAGAAATGAGAAATCTACATCCTCTTTACGTTCTATGATTTTCTCCTTTTAGTGTAAACTACCAATTCCAATATCAACATTTTTTTAAGACTTAGTTTGTGTTACCCTTTATCTTCATGATTTGTGCCACTGTATGTATACAATCTTTCTTTATCTGTAAAAAAAATAAATATTTTTTTCCAAAAAATCAGTTCCCAAAATGGTATTCACAAAAACGATAACTTGACCTGCAAAACAAGGCACCCTACACAGCTCTGTACGTTAAAAATGTTATGGGTGTCAAAGTATGGGGGCTTAAAATATTTTTTTTACTTTTCAAAGTTTTGCATTTTGTTAAGGTATTAAACAAAAATTGTATAAATATTTTAATGCTATGATCACATAACACACATAGTTATATATCACTTTTACTGCAATGAGTGCAAAACTAAAAAAAAAAAAAAAAAAAACCTTTCACCTTATTGCAAGTTTGTTGTTTTTTTTGTTTTTTTTACAGCTCCTCAATATATGGTATAGAATATTAAATGGGACTATATACTACAATTTTATCTACAAAATATAAGCCCTCATCTATTCCCTCGGCAGGGGAATGGATGAAGAATGGGGAAGGAAATGCAAAACTTAGTAAATTCCCCCCATTGAGGTTATGCACACACACAAAATCTTGAAAATGAATGGGTCAATGGTAGTTTAGCTCTATGTCAACTGCTAAATTTCTGTACAATGAGTTCCCCTGCAGTGGATATTCATGGCTCTCGTGCAAAAATCGCAAGGACACAGAACAAAGTCAGCACTACGGCCTCTCCATTATCAGGTTGGGTAAAGTTCCTAGTGGAGTGGATGGACTCTCACAGATCATAAAGTGATGGCATAGTGCTATAAGAGTGCTATAACATGAGTAATGTACAAATTACCAATTAGTTAGTCATCAGTACATCAAGTCCAACCTACAACCCTACAATCCCTACAGTGTTGATCCAGGGGCAGGCAAAAAACCCCATGAGGCTCATGCCAATTGCCCCTCAAATCAGTCTACATTGAAAAAACTGTCTAGAAGTATCTAAGAATTCTAAAACCTAATATCTATTTTTCATGTTGAAGACACATTTTCAGATTGTGCCTTAGCATGTTTAACTCTGATACTTAAACACACCGGCATGGAAAATGATGCCTAACAGCCAATCTTCACTTTACCCATAATGTAACAATACTTAGTGTAAAGTCATTGTGCACGTCTTCCTCTACACAGCTATGTAATTGTGTTTTCACCTCGTCTAGGCGAAATAATCCCATTTCCATTGTATACTTTCTTAGAAAATAAACAGAATTTGTTGAATGCCATTCTGGCAGAATTATGTCAAGAATGATATTACGTCCGGCATAAGCAGACAAATAACACTGATGTGATGATGCCACATAACCACTCTTTGGCTAGGTCAGAGTTCTTTAAAAGTATTTGTTTGTAGCCACTCTATAAGGCTATCCATGGAAAGAAAAATCTCTCTCTTGTTGTATTTGAGTTAAAGGGATTGTCCATTGGCAGAGAAAAGGTGTTTTAGTGTTAATAGTGTGAAAAAATTTACTTATATACAGTAATAATTACTTATATAAATATTGATCAAATCTGAGCAATTTTTGGCAGCTCCTGGTCCTAGTTCTTTCACTTCCATATTTGTTCAGGTAGATTTTTCTCCTTCTCTGTGTCGGTGACATACTTGAAAGTGGCTGGCTGCCACAAATCTGACAGAGGTATTAGCTCTCCAAGTATGTCATAGATGGGGTTGAGCCAATATTGAAATTCCAGGATCATTTTTAAAATCTGATTTCCGATCATTTTCCATCTGAACCCGATCCCGATCCCAATTCCAATTTTTTTTTAATTATCGAAGATCGGATTTTAAAAACAATCCTATTCACTACACAGCATGAAATCCAAAAATTGTTTCAATTCTTGGACTCCATGCTGTGTAGTGATTAAAAAAAAATCCCCCGCCTACTTAGCTCCACGTTCTTCTCACTCCTCTTCTCTCTCATTCACAGGCCTTCAGAGAGCCGTGCACGCCCCCACCTCCCTAGGCTAGTGTTAGAGATGATGGGGTAGGCGGGGCTTATTGTGGCTTAGGAGAGCGTGGGCGGGGAGACGTGAGTGCATCACTCATGTCTCCCCTCTCAGTACTCACCCACATTCTCCTAAACCACAAGCCCCGCCTTCTCCCAGCATCTCTAACACTAGTCTAGGGAGGCGGGGGCATGCAGGGTGCTCTGAAGACATGTCAATGAGAGAGAAGAGGAGTGAGAAGAATGGGGAGCAGCAGCAGCAGCAGTGGATCTGTGCAGGTAAGTTGAGCGATCGGGATCAGAATTCCGTTCCCGATCTTTTTAGGCGGGATCGGAACCCGATCACGATCATGAAATTTACTCAATTGCTGATCGGGATCTGATCTTTTCCGATATCGGTCGCTCAACCCTAAGACTAAGCCTATGTCAGAACGAACCTGAAAGTGCAGCAAATGGGATCAGGCCCTGAAAAAGGCCAAGCCACACACAGTTAGATAAAAAACTACAGTGGTCAAAAGTTTATAGACACAAAGTTTTCTGCCTCATTGTTTTCAGATCTTTTAGCCATGTCTAACATGATTAAATTTTCATGTTCCCCAGTCCCATGTAAAGTAAATTGACAGTCAACTCCCTAACCTTGATCCCAGAGGATCCTAAGGGGTTACCAGTTGGACTTTGGGCTACTCACAGCATGGACATACTAGTACATCTCAATAAATTAGAATATCATCAAAAAGTTTTTTTTTTTTTTAGTAATTCAATTGAAAAAGTGAAACTCATATGTTATACTACAAACAGAGTGAACTTTTTCAAGTGTTTCTTTCTGTTAATGTTGATGATTATGGCTTACAGCCAAGGAAAACCCAAAAATTTGAATATTATATAAGGCAGCATTCACACTGAGTAACGCTGGCGTTTTTTTGTGCTTATTTTGGCACGTAGCGCCGCGTAAACGCCGCGTTTACGCCGCGTTTGCGCCGCGCTATTTTGCGGTAGCGTTGTACGGTGCAAACGCAGCGTAAACGCAGCGTTTATGCGGCACTACGTGCCAAAATAAGCACAAAAAATGCCAGTGTTACTCAGTGTGAATGCTGCCTTAGGCTAACTGTAAAAAATTCTTTAATACAGAAATGTTGGCCAAATGAAAAGTCAGTCCAGTAAATGCCCTCAATACTTGGTGGAGGCTCCTTTTGCATGAATGACGGCATCAATGTTGCAATATGGCGTGGAGGGATCAGCCTGTGGCATTGCAGAGGTGTTATGGAAGCCCAGGTTGCTTTGATAGCAGCCTTCAGCATTGTTGAGTCTGGGGTCTCTCAGGGTTAGTTCACATCTGCGTTTGATAATCTGTTCGGGGAGTCCGCATGTGGACCCCATCAAACGAAATACCAAACGCATTGGCAAGCGGTATGCAGTGAAAGCACATAGACCCCATAGGCTATAATGGAGTCCGTGTGCTCTTCGCTCGGTGTCAGCATGGAACATGCGGACAGAAAAGTAGATCGAGATGTACTTTCACGTCCACATGATTCATGCAGGAAGTGCGCGGGAAGCACACGGACTCCATTATAGTCTATGGGGTCTGTGTGCTTTCACTGCACACCACTTGCCAGTGCATTCGGTAGTCCATTCGGGGGGTCCCCATGCGGATTCTCCAAATGGAAATGCAGATGTGAACCAGGCATCATCTTACTCTTGACAATACCCCATAGATTCTCTATGGGGTCGAGGTCAAGCCAGTTTGCTGGCCAATCAAGCACAGTGATACTTTGGTTATTACACCAGGTCTTGGTACTTCTGATAGCGTGGACAGGTGCCGAGTCCTGTTGGAAAATGAAAAATCCATCTCCAAAAAGCTTGTTTGCCAAGGGAAGCATGAAGTGCTCTACAATTTCCTGGTAGACGGCTGTGCTGATTTTGGTGTTGATAAAACACAGTGGACCTACATCAGCAGATGACATGGCTTCCCAAACCATCACAGATGGTGGAAACTTCACACTAGACCTCAAGCAGCTTGGATTGTGTGCAGCAGCCTCTCCACTCTTCCTCTAGATTCTGGGACCTTCCAAAGGGAATGCAAAAATTTACTTTAATCTGAAAACACCTTTGACCACTGAGTAACAGTCCAGAACTTTTTGATGATATTCTAATTTATTGCGATACACTAGTAAGTCTCCTATTTCTCTTAGAAATGTCGCTGGAATCTTCATGTTGAAATCCACACAGAAAAAAACTTGCAGAATTTCAATATGGATGTATACTTATAGTACAAGATAGTACCTAAAATGTTTGTCAGAATTGTCCTAGTATACCTTAGATATGAACGCAGCCACCATATACCACCAAACATCAATGTGGCTGAGCTGTGAATTAAGATGGCAATATACTAATAACCATGGTAGTTTTGCAGGTATTCAGTACAGCACCCACATGGCGACAAAATAAGATTTCACGTTGCAATTGTTTCTCTTATTACAGTTTTTTAGATGTGTCTGTTTTCATTATACTTTCCTTACATGTAAGCTAGAAGTGTTCTGACTCTATTCAAATGCTGGATCCCTGTTGCTAACAAGAAGGAAATGGTTTCTCGCTGTTCATTCATGTGGCATTTTTTGTATAGCTAAGCAGGTACAAATAGTTTTTGGTATACGTGGGGAAGACCATGTAATGCATGTAATAGTGTTAACTAAAGAAAACTACACCCAACATGTCCATGTCTAAGGAACAAATAAATACATGAAAGACTAAACAAAATACTAACTATGTACAATGTCACCCACACACATTGTTTTTATGGAGATATTAGGAAATTATTATTGAACAGGTATTGAGGGTTGAATTTTTTTTTAATTAAAACAAGATCAGAATGGCTTAAAAACATTTAAAAAAAAAAAAAATCTTATTTCACTGATCCCCTGCCTGTTCTAATGCTTACCAAGTGACCAGTCTGGTACCTGTTCACACAGAAGTGTTACCACTCAGCCAACCACTGACCATAGAGTTGACTCACCCAAGCCAGTAATTGTCTAAGTAGCCACATTTGTGTGTCAAGTGGGGTCAGGAAGTAGAGAGCATTTATAGGGGAGCTTAGTGAGGTATAATTTTTCAAAAATCTTTGTAATTCTAGGTTCATACCTGTACCTCATGTCTGCTCAGCGATTCCGGTCCCCATTCCTGCAAGCAAGAATTTTCTCTCTGCATTTTTTGTGCAGAAATCGGATGGAAACCCAGTGATCCCATTATAGTCCATGGGGTCTGTGGGTTTCTGCAGGTAGCCGCTTTTTAAAGCGGATTAGGTTTCTGTTCGTGGGGTCCCCAAGCAGACCACACGAATAGAAACCCAAACGCAGATGTTAACCTAGTGTAAGCCATTCTTATCCTTTGTTAAAAAATCTTTCCCAGCTGAACAACCTCTTTTAACTATTGTTATTATTACTATTTGAAAAGTTATTGAGCAATATACATTGATAATTTATTTTTCAGTCAGTGAGAGCAAATGGGGTCAAGTCTAAAAAACTGTGATGGGGTTGTGGCATCCCAGAAAACAACCAGGCCCCTTGTTCTGCTTTCTGATTAGTAGGTGAGTTGGGACATCCATTAATTGTATATTGATGGCCTAAGCTCAGGATGGATCATCAATGCCCATTCATGGAAAATGCCCTGAAATTCCCACCCCAGCGGTTTTTAACCGGTTAAGGACCGCTGGCCGTAAAATTACGGCCAGTGATCCTGGTACCTAAAGACCGGCCGATTGTAAAAATACGGCCGGTCTTTAGACTCCATTTTAGAGGGGATCGCGCGTCCCCCCGGCGACAGTCCCGCCCCCACTACCGGCGCGGGACTTGGTGAACATGCCGGGGACCGATCTGATTGGTCCCCGGTCATGTGATCGCTGTGACAGCAAGTCACAGCGATCCGTTCTATTTACTGTAGTGACGGCTGCTTCTAAGTCTCCTCCTTCTCCTCTTCTTCTTACACTTAGTTTCTTTTGTGAGGAGAAGAGAAGAAGAAGCGATATTTTAGAGCAGCAGCTGTCACAAAGCACTATACTTTGTTTCCACTGCCCAAAAACCCATCGATCACCCCATCCACTGCCCAAAAACCCCTAATTCCCACCCCATATCACCTTATACATAGATCATATATATATATATAAAAAAATAAATATATATATATATATCTGTATATCAGATCTAGATAGGGAGATATATCTATATATATATACCCGCCATATAGGTATATATATATATATCTGTCCCCTGTATAGCGCTAACATATTCTGCGGCGCTTTACAGCCACTGTGCCAGAGGGCTCGCAGTAATCAGCTCTCTAGCTAAATACATATATATATATCTACCGTATAAAATATAGATATATATATATATATAT
Organism: Leptodactylus fuscus; assembly: GCF_031893055.1. Lineage (NCBI taxonomy): Eukaryota > Metazoa > Chordata > Amphibia > Anura > Leptodactylidae > Leptodactylus > Leptodactylus fuscus. The sequence goes on from NC_134266.1 coordinate 223,197,428, forward strand.
ATATATATATATATATATATACCCGCCATATAGGTATATATATATATCTGTCCCCTGTATAGCGCTAACATATTCTGTGGCGCTTTACAGACATTGTCAGCCAAAGTGTCAAAGAGGGCTCGCAGTAATCAGCTCTCTAGCTAAATACATATATATATATCTACCGTATAAAATATAGATATATATATATATATATACCCGCCATATAGGTATATATATATATCTGTCCCCTGTATAGTGCTAACATATTCTGTGGCGCTTTACAGACATTGTCAGCCAAAGTGTCAAAGAGGGCTCGCAGTAATCAGCTCTCTAGCTAAATACATATATATATATCTACCGTATAAAATATAGATATATATATATATATATACCCGCCATATAGGTATATATATATATCTGTCCCCTGTATAGCGCTAACATATTCTGTGGCGCTTTACAGACATTGTCAGCCAAAGTGTCAAAGAGGGCTCGCAGTAATCAGCTCTCTAGCTAAATACATATATATATATATCTACCGTATAAAATATATATATATATATATATATATATATATATATATATATATATATATACCCGCCATATAGGTATATATATATATATCTGTCCCCTGTATAGCGATTATGGCGAGGAGGTTTTATACTAGTGAGGAGGCATACGCCATTCTTTGGTCAGATGCATCAGATGCGTCTGACACTGAAACATTTGCAGACAATGAAAATGACAATATAAGTGTCAATTCCGATGTGTCTTCAGGGGACGTTCTCCCTGATGACATTGACTCTTCAGATGGTGAAGGTGCAGGAACTAGCAGTGCGGCAGCACACAGTGACACTTTCCCACTAATCGATGTGCGTTCCCTCCAGTGGGCACCTGCTCCATCTTTTGCCCCTAGAGTCCACCCATTTACTGCATCTCCTGGCATAACAGTGGATGATTCCCAATTTACCCACATGAATTATTTTAGTTTATTCATAAGCGACGACCTCCTCAATGAAATTGTCCTTCAAACGAATTTATATGCCACCCAGTACATAACCCAAAAACCTTCCTCTGCCCATGCCAAAGATTGGACACCCACAGATCTAGTGGAAATGAAAAAATTTTGGGGCCTCACCCTAAATATGGGTATTGTAAAAAAGCCCTCAATCAGATCATATTGGTCAAAAAGTCCCGCACAGTCAACCCCAATATATTCGGCAGTCATGTCCAGGCTTCGCTATGAGCGAATAATGAGGTTCCTTCACTTCAGTGATAATTCACAGGCCCCCCCAAGTAATGATCCAAACCGTGATCGGTTATTCAAACTGAGACCCCTCATAAATTATTTGAACCACTCCTTTTTACAACATTACACCCCAGAGCAAAACGTCAGTGTGGACGAATCCCTCCTTAGTTTTCACGGCAGACTGAGCTTTCGCCAATATCTCCCTTCCAAACGGGCAAGATATGGCATAAAGCTATATAAGCTTTGCGAAAGCAGTTCTGGCTACACCGCCGCCTTCAGAATATATGAGGGACGAGATAAAAAAATTAATTCCCCAGGATGCCCCCCAAATTTTCCCATCAGTAGTAAAATAGTGGTGGAGATAATGCAGCCCCTGCTACACATAGGGTACCACTTGTATTGTGACAACTTCTATTCAGGTGTGGCCCTATTTAGACACTTGCATTGTGCAAACACAGGAGCATGTGGAACCATGCGCAAAAACCGAATTGGTTTTCCGCAGCAGCTAGTGGGGAAGGGCATACAAAAGGGGGAGTCCTGTTCTTATTCTTGTGAGGAGCTGTTGGCGGTGAAATACAGAGATAGGAGAGATGTATATGTGTTGAGCACAATACACCCCACAGGAACAGTGGCAGTGAGGGAAAGAGGGGCAACAGCAGACAAGCATAAGCCAATAAGTGTGTCCGAGTATAACAAACACATGGGGGAGGTGGATTTAAGTGATCAAATCTTACAGCCCTATTTGATAAAAAGGAAAACCAAAACCTGGTACAAAAAAGTGGCCATCTACCTAATACAAATTGGAATTCACAATGCCTTTTTACTTTATAAAAAGAAGGGAGGCACCGACAAATATCTGGATTTCCAGAAAAAAATAATTCACAACCTCCTTTTTGACCCTCAGGACCCCATAGAGAACCCCCAGTCTGAAAATGTCAAACGACTAACTGAAAGGCATTTTATCAGTCTAATTCCCTCCACAACAACACGAGCTAACGTGCAAAAAAAATGCCGTGTCTGCGCCAAAAATGGGCGACGCAGAGATACCTGTTACTTTTGTCCCTCATGCCCCTCACAACCAGGCCTGTGTATTTCTTGTTTTGAGAGATACCACACTGTTGTTCATTATTAGAGCTCTTCCGCAGAAAATATTCCACTTCTAATTTTGTGGTTGCCACCAAGCCCCATTTTTTGCATAAACCTGCAAATTCCTATTGTTATAAACTCTAAATTCCCTAAATTATACCCCTAGATGAATACATTGGGGAACAAAAATACTAATTACATTTTTTGCATAAACCTGCAAATTCCTATTGTTATAAACTCTAAATTCCCTAAATTATACCCCTAGATGAATACATTGGGGAACAAAAATACTAATTACATTTTTTGCATCTTTTTCAACATTTCACAAAAAATCTGGATACTCTAAGAAGATGCTAAAGCACTTATTGAATGCCTGCAAACCATTCTAGCAAAATCTGGCCTACAAAATCCAATTAGCGCTCCATCCGTTCTGAGAGCGACCGTGTGCCCGTACATTCGGGTACCAGCACATATGGGGTATTGTCACGTTCGGGAGAAATTGGGTAACAAAATGTGGGGTGCAATTTCTCCTTTAACCCCTTGTGGAAATGCAAAATTTGGGGTAAAGCAACATTTTATAGCAAAAAATGTCATTTTCCCATTTGCTGGGCCAATTCTGTGAAACAACTGTAGGGTCAAAGTGCTCAATATACCCCTTGATAAATTCCTTGAAGGGTCTAGTTTCCAAAATGGGGTGATATTTTGGGGGTTTCCACTGTTTTGGCACTTTGGGGGCTCTGCAAATGGGACATGATGCCTGCAAACTATTCTAGCAAAATCTGGCCTACAAAATCCAATTAGCGCTCCATCCGTTCGTACATTAGATTACCAGCACATATGGGGTATTGTCACGTTCGGGATGAATTGGGTAACAAAATGTGGGGTGCAATTTCTCCTTTAACCCCTTGTGGAAATGCAAAATTTGGGGTTAAAACAACATTTTATAGCAAAAAATGTCATTTTCCAATTTGCTGGGCCAATTCTGTGAAACTCCTGTAGGGTCAAAGTGCTCACTATACCCCTTGATAAATTCCTTGAGGGGTCTAGTTTCCAAAATGGGGTCATTTTGGGGATGTTTCTACTGTTCTGGCACTTCAAGGGCTCTCCAAATGCAACATGGTGCCTGAAAGATATTCCAGCTAAATTTGCCCGCCAAAATCCCAACAGCGCTCTTTCTGCTCTGGACCTTACAGTGTACCCATACATCACTTTACAGCCACATGTGGGGCATTTCTGTAGTTGGGGGAAAATGCGTAACAAATTGTGGGGTGCATTTTCTCCTTTAACCCCTTGTGGAAATGCAAAATTTTGGGTTAAAGCAACATTTTATAGCAAAAAATGTAATTTTCCAATTTGCTGGGCCAATTCTGTGAAACTCCTGTAGGGTCAAAGTGCTCACTATACCCCTTGATAAATTCCTTGAAGGGTCTAGTTTCCAAAATGGGGTCACATTTTGGGGGTTTCCACTATTTTGGCACCTTGGGAGCTCTGCAAATGGGACATGGTGCCTGCAAACTATTTTATCAAAATCTGGCCTACAAAATCCAATTAGCGCTCCATCTGTTCTGAGAGCGACCGTGTGCCCGTACATTAGGGTAACAGCACATATGTGGTATTGTCGTGTTCGGGAGAAATTGTGTAACAAAATATGGGGTGCAGTTTCTCCTTTAACCCCTTGTAAAGATGAAAAATTTGGGGCTACAGTAACATTTTATTACGAAAAAAGTAATTTTTCATTTTCACGTCTCAATGGTAAAAAAATCTGTGAGACACCTGTAGGGTCAAAGAGCTCACTATACCCCTTGATAAATTCCTTGAAGGGTCTAGTTTCCAAAATGGGGTGACATTTTGGGGGTTTCCACTATTTTGGCACCTTGGGAGCTCTGCAAATGGGACATGGTGCCTGCAAACTATTTTATCAAAATCTGGCCTACAAAATCCAATTAGCGCTCCATCTGTTCTGAGAGCGACCGTGTGCCCGTACATTAGGGTAACAGCACATATGTGGTATTGTCGTGTTCGGGAGAAATTGTGTAACAAAATATGGGGTGCAGTTTCTCCTTTAACCCCTTGTAAAGATGAAAAATTTGGGGCTACAGTAACATTTTATTACGAAAAAAGTAATTTTTCATTTTCACGTCTCAATGGTAAAAAAATCTGTGAGACACCTGTAGGGTCAAAGAGCTCACTATACCCCTTGATAAATTCCTTGAAGGGTCTAGTTTCCAAAATGGGGTCACATTTTGGGGGTTTCCACTATTTTGGCACCTTGGGAGCTCTGCAAATGGGACATGGTGCCTGCAAACTATTTTATCAAAATCTGGTCTACAAAATCCAATTAGCGCTCCATCCGTTCTGAGAGCGACCGTGTGCCCGTACATTAGGGTAACAGCACATATGTGGTATTGTCGTGTTCGGAAGAAATTGTGCAACAAAATGTGGGGTGCATTTCCACTTTTAACCCTTAGTAAATGTGTAAATTCTAGGGCTAAATGAATATATTAGTGATAGAAATTGAAAAATGTAAATTTGACCTCCATTTTGTTTTAATTGCTGTGAAATGCTGAAAGGGTTAAAAAAACTTTCTACCTGCTGTTTTGGATTCTTTCAGGAGTGCAGTTTTTAGAATGGGGTGACTTATGGGGGGTTTTATTACAGAGGCCTTTCAAGTTCCCTTCTGAACTGAACTGGTCCCTTGAAAATTGTGTTTTGGAAATATTCTTGAAAATTTGGAAAATTACTGCTTGACTTGTAAGCCTTATAATATCTGAAAAAATTTAAAGAGTGATTAAAATTTGATTGCAACATAAATGAAAGACATGGTTAATTAGATTTATGAAAAAATTTGGTTGGTATGACTCTCTATTTGGAAGACTTGCAATTTCAAAGTTTGAAAACTGCATTTTTTTCGAAATTTTCGCCAAATTTCATATTTTTTAATAATCAAAGACATAACATACCGACCAAAATTTACTATTGACATGAAGTACAATGTGTTACGAAAAAACAATTTCAGAATCACTTGTCTATGTTAAAGCGTCTCAAAGTTATTGCCATTTAAAGTGACACATGTCAGTTTTGAAAAAAAAGGCCTGGTCTTTAACATACTTTTGGGCCTGGTCCTTAACCGGTTAATACTCAGCCCTATAGTATATGGTGTATGACGGGCATTCACACATCAGCTAGAAGTCACTTTTACTATGTGTGTGTTTTAAGTGCCTCTAGGTAATGCATAGAAATGGGCGAACCTCTCAAGATTTTGTTTTGTTTCGTGTTTGGATGTTACATAGTGCTTTGGTTTTACATAGTGTAGAACACTATCAGGGCTCCTAGGAACCTATCTATATACATAGTGTAGAACACTGTCAGGGCTCCTAGGAACCTACCTATAAAACATAGTGTATAACACCGTCAGGGCTCCTAGGAACCTATCTATATACATAGTGTAGAACACTGTCAGGGCTCCTAGGAACCTATCTATAAAACATAGTGTAGAACACTGTCAGGGCTCCTAGGAACCTACCTATAAAACATAGTGTATAACACCCTCAGGGCTCCTAGGAACCTATCTATATACATAGTGTATAACACCGTCAGGGCTCCTAGGAACCTATCTATCCAAGCTCCTTAAGGAAAAAACAGCCAAAGTTATGTCAAAGTCAAAGTGAAATGTATATCTATGGAAATACAGATGGTAAGTGTAATATGTAGCAAGCGGTCCTGTCTCTAAGAACAGGGACTCATGGGAACAGGGACTAGGAAGGAGATGGGGGTTGCTTGCACATGGCTAGAAAGAAGTTGCAGATCTATGTGTGGAGATGCAAATAAACCAAGTTGCTGTTGGATTTCATCCCTGACTCTTCATACTTCTTGAAGACATTAAAGTAAACAGTGGATATAAACTCTGAGTTAAACCGTACCCTGCACTGAAAGTCGAATTTACGCATTTTAGCATTTCAAACACTCCAAAAACTAGCACTGTCATTTAAAAAAAAAAAAGTCAGTAAAATTATCCTTTGATGGAAGTAGATGTGAAATCAATTTTTTTTTTTTTTATGCTAACACTGTGGTATCAACAATGTAGTATAGTGGAATGCAATGGACCAGGCTGCAGGACATTTCTGGCTGAGTGGTGGTAGCTGTGGCAATTTCAGTAGCAGTACAGCACGGAACAATATTAAGGACCAGGCCACAGGTCCAAAAAGAGAAGGCTGTTTGTGGTGTATGCAAGAGATGATATGGCTGAAAAGCACTTCATAGGAGACCAAAGCCCTAAGGCTCCATTCCCACGGAGTAACGCACCGCTCGTTTAGACACGTAAACACGTGTTAGAGCGAGCTGCTTCAAAACAGATCCCATTGACTTCAATGGGTGCCGACTTACATGCGCTACACATTGAAATCAATGGGAGGCTTTATATCTCCGTGGGAACGGAGCCTAAGAGAGGTGAGTCATTTTAGTGTAAGAGCCCACCTAACAGAGTTTGCCTTGTTGTGGCAAGTTGGCTTAGGGGGCGTTCACACTACCGTCGGTGTCCGACATGTAGTGTCCGCTCCTAGTGTCCGCTCAAAATCTGTCACGGACACCAGGAGCAGGGTTCCTCTGTCCACTTGAGAAGTCGGACATCTTCTCTTGCGGACAGGAAAGGACGGGCACGGAGTGCAAAAGAACGCACCCGATGCCCATTAAAGTGAATGACAGGTGTCACGGACACATCTAGTGTCCACTCCTAGTGTCCGTGACAGATTTTGAGCGGACACTAGGAGCGGACACTACATGTCGGACACCGACGGTAGTGTGAACGCTCCCTTACAATTTCAGTTTGATCAAAATGTAAACACCAAGAATTGTCAAATATGATGGGGAAACATTCCAGGGGGGGAGGGGATTGGAGGAGAAAAGAGAGAGGCCTTCTGGATATTTAAGCTTGCTAATCAATATCAAGGAGGCCTCAGTTATAAAACTGATTTGGTTTATTTTTATTAACTACATTATTTATATTTAAAAAAAAAATCAACTTTTTTTTTCAAAATTTTTTTTTTCCTCTTTTTGTTATGTTTCCCCATCATACTTGTGGGGTTTCTCCTCCTCTCCCTCCCTCCTTTTCTTTGTTCTTCCTTTCTTTTTCTTTTTCTTTCTTGTTTTCCATCTTACTTCCTTTGCCCCATTGTTTCCAGTTTTTTTCTAGCCTTTCTTTTTCTTTCATCCAGCGGTTCTTGAGTTAACATCGGCTCCTTTGCCGATCACATGATTTTCAGGTCAGCTGACCGGTTTCTACAAATACACAGACGCTCTTTGTTTCACTTGCTTTGTTGGTCTGTTCATCGCATGTTTGTTTTTTTTCAAGATTCCAGGTAGGATTCCATGTTTTTGGCTTGTGTGTTTTATATATTGATTATGCCTCCATTGTGTTCAACGTTGGGGTGAATTATGATACGGGACTTACTCTGTCGGTCAGACACAACGGCTTTCCTCTTTTTTACATTGTGCTGTGTTTTAAAAAAAATTCTGGGCAGGATACCGCATATTTGGGGACATGTCTCTGGTTCATTTTTATGAATTATGCCTGGATTTATGTAATGATGATGCTCCTGTTGTCTTTTTTCCTATTTATTTACATTTACTTTTTCATTGTGGACATGTCTTTTTTGTAACCTTTGCATGTTGTCCCATGTTGTCTATGTGTTTTGTTTGTCTGTTTTTTTCAATTTTTTTGTCTTGTCTTGTTATACATCATACATATATATTTTTATTTGTTGTTCTTTGTGGATTTAGACTTCTGTGTTTCTTGATCACCCAGGTGAGGTCAGGTGTTGATTTTGATAATTGGTTTGCTTGTTACAACGGACATATATTTTCTGTTCTGCCACTTTGTTTTTTTATGCTATGAGTAAGGGGCACAAAGTCCTGAAACGCGTAAGCAGCCCAACATGTGGCATTTTTTTGTCTTCACTTTTATGTTTTTGTGATTTTGTGTACATTTTTTCTATGTGAATTTTTTATTCAGTAGATGTGTTATTTTTTAATTATTGTGCTATGAGGCATTAAAAGTTAAGTTTTATAAATTTTTTTGGTCTCTTTTGTGTTGCTGGAAACATTTTTTTTTCTGGTTTTTCCCTTTATAGGTTACAACCTCTGTGCAGGGTGCAGACTGCAGAGGCCATTGCATTGTCATTGCCTTGATGCATATAGTCTTGAAGATATTTAGAACACCAGTTGTGTCAATGAGTTTATAAGTGAAGTCATTTAGATTGTAATGACCCATTGTAGGTCAAACACAAATGAAGAATGCAATACAAGGTCCTTCATTGTAGCAATGGGTAAGATTCTCAGCTCATGGCTCCCTCCAATAACATCTTCTCAATTTAATATGAAAAGATATGTGAAAGGAAACGTCACTTATAAGCAGAAGAGGTCACCTTTTATACCTTTTTAGAGGTAGAATGGTGCATTGACCAGCTACAGTATGTGACTTTTTACATCATGCTAATTCAGTTAGAAACAACTTATTCAATCTACAAATGCATTCAGCTGGGGTGTTAAAATTAAAAAATAAATGATAGTCAACCAACCTTGGTCATTGGTTCAAATGGTACATCCAAGGACTACTAGGGCCGGAAGTGCAGTGAGTCAGGTGACCACTGTGGTCAATCACCGGCCTCCATGGTCACATTTTGGATATTGGCGATGTTACTGTTGATTCATCACCGGTACAGAAGATGTGACTTGAGATGAGATTTACCCCCGTCCTTGTCTTTTCGTGAGTTTTAAACTTTCCCCAGACAACCCCTGGTTCATAAAGTAAGGAAGTGCCAACTAAACTGTCTCTCCCACTTGGTAGGATTTGTTGTAAAACCACTCATCTAATCTGTCTATGGGATCTCTTAATTATAAACAGGACCCTCCTAGGGAAGTGCAGACTGGCTGCCAAGTCCTCATAAAAATACATGCACAGGAAGAAGCTCATCATCTGCTAGTGGGTGATCCCCTTCGAAGTGCTCATTTTTTTTTAACTTTTTTAAAATAAACATAGGAACGATTGTTCAAGGCGGATGGACTAAGGTTGCATGCTGTCCTGAATAATCTACAAGGGTGGTATTCATCTAAAATATTACAGATAGACACTATAGAGATAATCTGATAACATAACCTAGATTTATCAACCAAACTAGGGTGGTTTTCTGCTTACATTTTGTTACATTGAAGGTATTGTACACCTTTGCAATGCTTTCTTTAATTAAACAAATAGTCTTGATTTTAAACTGTATAACATTTGTGTCTACAACTCTTCCATTGTCCTATGTGTATTCACATTACAATACAAACAAGTCCTGTATAGTCAGATGTTGCCATCTTGTGTTACTTGATTTTCTTTTTAACTTACAACCAACATGTAGGGTTGTGTTCTGAGTGTCCCCCTTTAAAGACAAGCAGACGTAGAACAACAACATAGTCTTTACTTAGCGTTACACAGAATTATTATTACTACATAAAACATAAAAAAACATAAAAATGCAGCAATGCTTTCTCTATAGACTCTAAGTCTCTGACTCTAAACCAAGCCAATGGTTGGCCAGGCTGAATCAAGTTCCCCTATATCACCACAGTAGAGTGCTCTAGAAAGGGGGGGGGGGATAACAGGGAAGGTGCAGAACATATATACAGACTGGCACCTAAATAAAACAATGTAACATTGTGCAAAATATATAGCAGTGTCCACTGAGATGCTGCACTCATATCTGCTTTGTGCAGAAACCCACTGGGGAGGCCCAGAGACTGGGAGTAGTAGCACTTGCAATGGCTAGTGTGGCTAGGAATGCAACTAAGTTCTTCAGATCTCCTCCTGGGCTGGTGCAGTGTTTAAGGGGCTTGCAGGTTACTTGGTAGTATTTCCCCTAGGCTGTTGTAAGCCTTCCTGACCCAGATGGAGGTTAGCTATGATGTTCATGATGTTTTTGCAGGAGTAGGAGTCGAGAAAAAACACGTTTTCAAAAAAACAGAACTTGTACTTTTTACTTGAAGTAGAACCAAATAACACAGCAGTACAATTCTTATGGCATTACTGCTGTAGGTTGGGTGCTGAGATGGCAGTTAGTACACCCATTTTACAGTCTGCCTTTCCCTAGCTATCTTCACATTAGTTAGTTTACAGCACTCACTCACTCACAAAGTCTCTACAGGTCAGCACTGCAGGGTATAAGAGTGTAGTGTGGAGTGTGAGGAAAGACTGAGCTAGAGCCCAAGTTATCCAGGGCCAAAGTCCAGCTAGGCCAATCTGGCATCATTCTAGCAGTCAGGAGATGGGAATATTCCCTGACTGGCTTGTGAAACAGGGAGTAGTGTGTATAATAAGAATCTGCGGATAACTGTTATATGGACCACATAGCTATGACTCAGCCTACACCTCAGGAAGACAGCAACCCTGGTCACTGTGCAGACAGGACGGTAGATGCTTGGACCATAAATTCCATCAGCTTTGTAATGAATTGAAACTTTTTCAGCAAGGAGGAGTCCAGCACCAGACTTGTTGGTGCTTTCATATTGAGAAGGAAACGTCCAGCGGGACCAACAAGTTAATGGGCTCTTTGTTATATGGATTTTAAACCTGCAAGACAATAAAAGTTCAGTTTTAGGACTCGAGTGTGGTGCTAGACTCCTCCTTGCTGAAAAAGTTATTTATATAGGGCTATTAGGGGCATTATTAATATAAGTGGGTATTATTAATAAGGAGCACTATATAAAGAGGACCTTTCATGGATTTGGGCACATGTGGTTTTATATACCGCTGGAAAGCCGACAGTGCGCTGAATTCAATGCACTGTCGGCTTTCATGATCTGTGTCCCAGGTGAAAAGCTATTGGTGCCGGTACCGTACCTCTTCACCGTCAGAAGGGCGTTCCTGACAGTCAGTCAGGAACGCTGTACTGTGGAGCGGGGAGGAACATCCCCCCAGTACTCATCTATGGACGAGTATTATCAGGAGGGGAGGGGAGGGGGCGTTCCTCCCTGGTCTCACTGTACAGCGCTATAGTTGCTGCTGTGAAGAACGGCGTTCCTGACTGACTGTGAAGAGCTACGGTACTGGCACCAATAGCTCTTCACCTGGGGCACAGATCGTGAAAGCCGACAGTGCAGCAGAAAGGCTAGGTTCACCACTGAGAAGGGTCATACGCATACCATCTCTCATCTTCCATTCCACAGTGGTTTAGGCCCTTAAACGGATATTTACACATTATGTACATGCAATGTACAAACATGCTATATAAGACACGAATTAAATGCAAGCATTTTGTGGTATTCCCAGTGGGACACAAAATTTTCAGCTAGTGACCTAAGCTCACAGTCCTTCTTTTACACTTCTGTCTCCAGCCCCCCTCAGTACCTGCCAGACTGTTGCTCACTATAGTCATTTCCTGGTCACCTCCTTTATACTCGGACCAATCTGCCACTTGACACCTCTTTGCCATGCCATCGCCATGCTGAGCAGTAACAACAGCACACTACAACCTGGACCCCTGGCTCTATCACTAACATCTGCTTTCCACTCCTAGTCAAACTTGGTCCAGTCTCTGTAGGCCTCACCTCAGGCTTAAGACCTACACAAGTGCTTTTGCATTAGACTCAACAGCCTTTCTCTTGTTGTAGCATAGAGATCATGTAATAGACACATTGCACTTTTGCAGTAACTGATCGTTGGGATCTATGAAAGGCAGTGGAAAAGAGGCCACAAGGACCCAGAGAGATGCAGAGTGGTCCACTTTAATGTGACTGGTGCTCCCTCATGAGTGTGTAAAGATACAACAGGCTGTGTCGACCCTCAAAGTCCTAGAATGGCCTGGTAGGGGAGACTGTATAGATTGCAATCACTTTGATGCAACCTGACCTGATGGGAGATCCTGTGGAGGTTGACATTTCCAATGTTGGTTAAGAATCATAGTATAAAGATCTGCTACATATTTCCACTTAGAGTTTCCATCCTGTTAAAGGGGTTTAGACCTAAAAAAAATTTTTTCAATGCCTGTTAAAGATTAATGAGCTATCCTTAGAATAGATTATCAATACAGTATCTGATCTGCTGTTCCCCCAGCAATCCATATTTAACTCTTGGAAAAAGCCCTTTAACTGTAGGCTTTGGAGTCTAGTTGGTGGTCTCATTTAATGACAGTCTTCTCTGCATGAGTGGTCAATAACAAAGTAGGACCACACACTGGACTCATAAACTCATAGAGATAATATTTACATGAATATAGATATTAAATCTGTAACTTCTGATCTGGAGATTTGGTTCTTGACAGTATTTGCACACTGGTAATAAATGGATCCTTTAGTTATGGATATATGCAGGTATAAGCTACAATTGTTTAGTGTAGTCATAGACATTGACTTAGACAAGGCTCCACTTATGGCTCATATCTGAACCTTCTATGGCTGGTTCAGACTCAGCTCTCTCACTAGTCCCTATTCTTTTAAGTTTGGGTGGTGTTGGATACAGCAAGGTCCCATCCAATTCCTTCCATTGTTCGTATGGCGTCTTATCTCAGGGGTTGGCTGCCTTATCCTAGTGTCCCGTGAGGCTTGTTGAACCTCTGGGAGCTGTTCCTCTTAAGTATCAGATTGTTCTGGAGGAAGAAGGGATCACAGGAAGATGGGTTCTGGCTATATAAGACACTCAGGAGTATCACTGGCTGTCCGCCAGTTGGCAGTGAGAGCTATACTGGGGTGATGTGTTGATTGTTAATGGCTTTCTGTCTGTCTTAACAGGGAGAAATCCTTCTCTTTCTGTGTAAGAAATCACATTGTTCAGTGGCAGGAAGCCCCATATCAGCAGAAACAGTGAGCACAAGTGATATTCACAACTCCTACACAGTCTGGAGTCACTGGCAAGTGCTGACAGTGCTATTCTGAAGTATGGGTCAGTGCGAAATAGTCAGCGGATCTAATGGCACCTAAACAAAAGACAATGATAGATAGATAGATAGACAGACAGATAGATAGACAGACAGATAGATACTCTGAGATTACACCTGATCTATTTGTGGATACAGATTGCTGAGGACCTCTGTGCAGTATCAGTTATGGGCCCCTTGTTTTCCAATATCTCAGCATAGAGCACCTTTTCTTACCTTCCTAACAATCCACCAGTAATTTTTAGCCATAAAAAAGGCTGGAGCAAGCACAAAGCGCTCAGCGCAGGACGCCATGACAGGGCCTGAGGTGAAGGGTCCGGTTGTTAGGGGTGGGGCCTGCGCGGCGGGAGTTGCTAAGGGGACTTTATTTAGTCCCTAGTGCTTCCTCCCTCCGGTCACTATCCCTGCGGGAAGGAGCGTTGTCCCACCCGCCCTCCTTTTTTTATCATTGGGGTGGCTGTTGTTTCAGTTAGTTTTAGTCGCAGCAGTGTTAGCGGGGTGGGGGGTCCTTAGAGTTGGTGGTCAGTTTCCCCTACGATTAATTGCTGTGTTAGTCTGGCTGGTTTTTGGACTCCTGCTGGGTGGTGTCCCGGGAAGTGGTGTCTGTTGGTAAACTTCCATTCTGTGTGGTGTGGTGCCCCAGAGCATGTGCTTGTGGCTGGGGTAATTTGGCGTGGTGTACAGATTGGTGGCCAGACTTTTGGAGCGCCAAAGACCTCCTCCTCATTGAGTATGTGGGTTTCTGTTGTTAATTATTTTAGTTAAGTATTTCAGCTAATTAATTAATTATTTAAGTTATTTTGTATATAACTATATATAGATTTAAGGTGGGGTTTGTTTGATATCTTTGACTTGTTTATACAGAGTTTGTTTATATTTATGTAATAAAATGGCTGCTGTGGCCAATTAATCCAACCCCCTTCTGTGTTTGTCTTCATTTCTGGGAAGAGGTACGGGGTGTGGGGTTGGAGGGGTAGGGGAATGGGGCTGGCAGCAGTGGTGGTAAGTATGCACTTATACACCTGAGATCCTCAAGTGCCAATGTCAAGTTCAATAGCTCAGGTATTTACCTGCTGTTCAGGTGAAAGGGCCCCCAGAGCTACTGGGCCCATGGGCAGCTGGACAGGTTGCACCTTTGGTATGTTCACCTCTAACCTGACCAATGAAAGCCCATGAAGGAGGACTACACATGAATAATCATTTGTGACTATCCTACTGATAAAGGCCAGTATGTGGCATTTTATTCCAACTATACAACTTTAGATTATTTTATAGAAATTTGGTCACACTTATTGTACGTTATTCTGTCAAGGAATACTGACTATTAGTCACTTCTATATTCTGAAGGTTGGTGTGTAAATGGGTTACGTTGACACCGAGCTTTTCATTATTCTATATATCCCTTCATTCTCAGATCACAAAAGACATGGGAAGACCACGACGCCAGTAGAACAGTTGGCACTTCCTGTGTCTGGCATGAACAACTAAAAATGAAAGCTATGCCCAAGCATAAAATTTTACACAGTTTCCCAGTAATCCTTTCATGTTGCATAATTCTCCATGACCTGTGAGATTCAGGCATAACCTATAGTCACACAGGCAGCGGCCCAGCCTTCCTCTGCTTTCTGTGTGTCTGGCATCCTGTTCACATCAAAGGACAGACTTTCCATAGTACTGCAAAAATAGCTATCACACCATACTAGCAATGAACCACAGTTATTAAGCATAATACCAAGAAAGATGAAGAGGTCCTACCTACAGAATAGGGGACAAAAGAGACAAAGATAACGAAACTTGAAAACTGGAAATAGGAAATAATAAAGACTTTAAAGAAGTCCATACACATTAAGGGTGGGTTCACACAATGTAAAATGGAGCATGATCTGGCACATATACGGTGTGCCAGAGTTTGAGCGCTCAAAAAGATTCCATTGATTTCAATGGGAGTTACAAGCGTATACGCCGCTTTATTTTGCGCCCGACCGCAAAATTACGGGCGCAAAATAACGTGGCGTATACGTTAGAAACTCCCATCGAAATCAATGGGATCTTTTTAAGCGCGCAAAATGCTGACACGCGTATGCGTGGCA
This sequence comes from Leptodactylus fuscus, assembly GCF_031893055.1. Lineage (NCBI taxonomy): Eukaryota > Metazoa > Chordata > Amphibia > Anura > Leptodactylidae > Leptodactylus > Leptodactylus fuscus. The sequence continues at coordinate 223,212,739 of NC_134266.1, forward strand.
GCTTGCGCTCCATTTTACATCGTGTGAATGCACCCTAAATGTATTGGTTGGGCGGACCATCTAATGTGCATGGTGTCAACAGGGTGATCATTGTATTCTTGGGAAGACAGGTCTCTGCCAGATGAGTTTGGTAGCAGCTTTTTCCCCTCTTCTATTTAGTGCACTGCTCAGCCGAGTGTGCATGTGTATAGAGGTGCTGGACTGAATAAGTATCTCAAGTGTATGGCTGGCCTAAGTCTGAGGTGTCAACAGGAAGCTGCTAATACAAGTAGTCAGTTTAATAAAACATGGAAGAAAATGGAATTGTCTTAGTAAAAACACAACACATTCGGGTCTTTTCTATCCCTTTACAGACCATGTCTGATTTTTTTTTTTGCATAATTTGCATTCCATTTGGACCCAAGAATTCATCCACAAACAAAAGGTCTCTATTTTTAGTGTGTCTGCCAGTGTATCCTGCAGAGAAAGTATTGTTCACTTTACAGTGAGCTTTACGACTTCCTTAAAAACAATATGGACTTTTGCATGCAACCTGAACGATTATGGTGTAATTGTGATGAACTGTGTAATTCTGATAAAATAAGTGAAAATAATATAACACAATATTAAGAAATGTTACTACTATAGGATTGGACCACAGACAATGCATAAGTATTTTCTACAATAAAAAAAAATTGCCCTCTTTTCGATTGTACTCCATTATTACAACGTGTTTTAACCTTAAAGGGGGTGTCTGTCAGTATGAACATCCGTTATAAGGTACACACATATTACTATAGGGCTGTTCACACCAATTCCAACAGTATCTTTATTAGTGTGATTTGATGTTCCAATAATGAGAATTCCAGCTACATGATATGACATACAAAAAGTGGAAAAAATGGCAGCATTCCAACACGTGTGTGTGTACAGTGTGTGTGTATATATATATATATTTATATATACGTGGACAAAATTGTTGGTACCCCTCGTTTAATTAAAGAAAAACCCACAATGGTCATAGAAATAACTTGAATCTGCAAAATGTAATAATAACCAAACTACATGTTGAGAAGCCACAAAGCTTCTGGGAGAATGTCCTATGGAAAGATGAGACACATCAGCTTTATGTTCACAAATGGAAAAATGAAGCATATCTTGAAACGAACACTGTCCCTACTGTGAAACATGGAGGAGGCTCTGTTATGTTCTGAGGCTTCTTTGCTGCATCTGGCACAGGGTGTCTTGAATCTGTGCAAGGTACAATGAAATCTCAAGCCTATCAAGGGATTCTAGATAGAAATGTGTTGCCCAATGTCAGAAAGCTTGGTCTCAGTCGCCGGACATGGGTTTTGCAACAGGATAATGACCCAAAACACACAGCTAAAACACCCATGAATGGCTAAGGGCCCCTTCACACGGCGTAAGCGCTCGGCTCATTCCGAGCCGTACACGCGAGCGCACGCGAGCGTTTCTAAACACTTCCCATTCACTTCAATGGGAGCGCTCATAAAGCCGGCTTTACGAGCGCTCCCATTGAAGTGAATGGGAAGTGTTTAGAAGCGCTCGCGTGTACGGCTCGGAATGAGCCGAGCGCTTATGCCGTGTGAAGGGGCCCTAAGAGGAAAACATTGGGCTATTCTGAAGTGGCTTTCTATGAGCCCTGACCTAAATCCTATTAAACATTTTTGCTGAAATATGGAAATATGCCGTCTGGAAAAGGCCCCTTCAAACCCGAGACAACTGGAGCAGTTTACTCATGAGGAGTGGCCCAAAATACCTGCTGAAAGGTGCAGAAGTCTCATTGGCAGTTACAGGAATCGTGTGATTGCAGCAATTGCCTCAAAAGGTTGTGCAACAAAATATTAAGTTAAGGGAACCATCATTTCTGTCCAGGCCTGTTTCATGGGTTTTATTTAAAACATTTTTCCATTGACATGGTTGAAAAGCAATGTCTGACTTTCATTTGTAAATTTTCCTAAATTTTTATTTATTATTACTTTTGTCAGATTCAACTTATTTCTGTGACCATTGTGGGTTTTTCCTTCATTAGACGAGGAGTACCAACAATTTTGTCCACGTGTGTGTGTGTGTGTATATATATATTTATATTTATTTATATGAGTCCCTGGGTGCTACTTGAGCCCCTACTTTATAACTGTTATAATTGTTGCTAACAAACTCTTTTTTTAAAAGAAAAATAGACTTCTAACCTTGTAGCAAAATCAATGTTCCAATTTTATATTTTTTCTTTCTTCTCCACTTTCCAAAAGCCATAACTTTTTAGTTTTCTGTTCTTGAGGGCTTATTTTTTGCAGAACAAATTATACTTCATAGTGGTTCCATTTAATGTTTCATACAAATGTAGTTGGAAATTTTTTTTGAATGGAGTGCAATTGGAAAAAAAAATACAATTATACAATTTTGTAACAGACTTCACGGTGTTCCCCACGTTGTGAAAATGACACTTTATCTATATTCTGTGGGTTATAATAACTTTACAAAAACTCAAAAGTTTTTACAAAAACTGTACAAAAACTCAAAAAAAGTATTTCCATTGCCATATTGTGACACTTGTACCTTTTTTATATTTCCATGTGCAGTGCTGTGAAAGGTTTTTTTTTTAAATAGGGCAAGTTGTAGTGTATAACAGAACTTCCCTAGTAATAGGGAGTGAATAGCAAATTAGTTAGAATGAAGACACCTGGTAACTGCAACTTTAGAGAGGTTTTTCCTGTAGAAAACAGCAACATTTTTAAATAAAGTGTATTACATTTTGGTGCAGAATCACATGTTATATTAAATGATACTAAGTTAGTCTCCATTTATAAGGTACCTGTTGCTAGAACCCAGCATATCAAATCCAAATATACAGATCCTGCAGCTCTACCTATTGGTGGTGATGGTAGTAGTAATCCCCCGGGGGGACTTCTAGTTGGAGAGGGGACCTCCCCTCTCTGAGCTGGTGTGAAGGTGTTTAGAAGGGCCCTGATAGTGAACAACATAGGCACAACTCAGGAGTCCAGGTGTGAAAACCAGGTAACTGTTTATTAACTTCAGATAAATGACAAACCAGCAGCTTGCAGATGGCGGTAGTAGTATACAGTCCAATCCCCCTGCCTCGGTCATAGGAGGCTTCCCAGAGATGTTATAGGCTCAGTGTTGTAAGTTCACAACTACTCCACCTCTCATGCCACTCCTCACCTGGGATGTTGGGGGTAGTAGTGGAGCAAGGAGTCCTGACAGGGATCTGGTTACCTGGAGACTAGGACCAAATGAGTTTCTCCTGTCAGTATCCTCCGTTGCTCCTCCTGGAACAGCTGTCAAATGTTCTCTCAGAGATGCACAGAATTTTTCCCTGTCTCAGGGCTGTCACTGGATGAGCCTGGGACATAAGATGGTCCTCCTTGGGGATGTAAGGCTGACCGTTGGCCTCAGCTCAGCAGCTGGGGTTCAGGGATGCTCTGCACTATATCTGAACTGAACTGGAGACCAAGGATCACCGTGGAGACTAGTCTCCTACAGCCCTATCCAGTGGCCTGTGATAGGCCAGGGCTGAAAAAAGGCAAGGATTTGAACACTGCAGGGGGATAACAAAGGGACAGCTGCACAAAATGACATATAACATAAAGAACGGGACATAACATCATAGTCCAGAGTCACAATAGACAAACATACAAAGCAGTAGCCTTCTGGAATGCTGCAATACCCCACTATTTTAACCTGAATTGCCCTCGGTGAATCTTAGCCCAGGCTTGGGAAGGTACTACAGCGGACAAGACAAGACAAATGCATCACAAATGAAACATAACAAATTATATATATATTAATTCAATCCAAGGAAAAGAGAACATGGACAAAGACCCAGCACCTGAGGCACAAGTCTGTTGATATCTTTCTTAGGCCTAGTGGAAACACAGGGAAAAGGGCTGATGATGTCACAAAGGAGGTCCATGAGGCACAGGTGCGTGACTGTCCAATCTCAGGGCCCCAACAAGACACAACAAGGACTCTGGGGCTCAGGTGTGGTGAGGTGTGTGTCCAATCCTGGAGCAAGGGGACAGATGATAACAGGGTGAACTGGGCCAGTGTCCACCAGTTCGAACTGGGTACCAGAACAACTCTGACCTTAATCCAAGAAATGTGCTGGATACTTCCCTCTGGTGGTCCTCTGGGATCTTCTCAGGGCTACTACTCCTGAAGCACCAGGGACAACAACTGGGCTAGCTGGGCGGGCTGGAACAGGATCGGCAGGGATGATTTTGTGTAGCTGCATCTGTTCTGCTTCAACAGGCACAGTAGACATCTCTAACCCAGGAGGTGACCTGGGGACTCCTCCTCTAGCAGGCAGCTGGAACATCAGACAGGGAGCAAAGAACTCTGAAGGTATCCCACTGCAAAAGTTCCCTGGTGCTGCAGGGACGGTGACAGTCTCTGGAACAATGGATGTGGAAAGAACTGCGCTTGCTCCAAATTCCATAAATTCAACACGATCTTTATTATAATTCCTAATACACGACGCAGCGGGCTGCGTTTCGGGGCTTCCCCTTTGTCAAGTGTATTACCACTGTACACACTTATCCTATTAGTAAAAAGATAAAACAAATGTTCCCTATGAGTATGTCTCCTTACTTTTGGATGTAACAATTACAATTACAAAGAATACATATAAATACATGATAATAAAAACATTGATTTCAATGTAAAAATACTAAAAATACTAAAATTACACTTGAAATAAGAATCTAATATATATCCAATGGGGCTATGAATAGCATCATAATTATATTAAAACATATTAAGATAACACAAGAAAGGGTAAATGTCCAATGTCAATCCCAATGTGATTATGAATAGCATCCTAGTTGCAGTACAGACTGGCAAAGTCTATAGTGTATGCAATTTGCTTTGATGGTTGCTGTTATAAAAAACCATACCTAAGTAGCCAAGGGAAAGATATTTCTTACCTCACAAATTGATGACTAACCGAGTGGGCTGTAAGCGTTAGCAGTGGCCGGGCGTGAAGAAGCAGAATGGCATGCTTTCGTTCTGAAGGTGCTTTAAATCAGTGAGAAGCGCGCGAAAATCCTGCGCATGCGTACTGACGGCTGTTGTGGAATCTATACATACATCTGTATATAAATGAGTTTGCCCGAGCTCTGAGGCAAAAAAAAAAAAAGGGGGGGGGGACAGATTGAGTCTATCCCGCTAGTTTGAGCCCCAGTAACCAGTATTCGCACCACCGCATGCGATACGAACGTTGGTGGCATCGGGCGGCGTGTGGAGAAATGATCGGGGATTTCCGTAGTTCACGGGATTCCCCGAAGTCTAAGCGCATGCGCACTTCAAACTAGAGGGATAACATTGACTCCGGCACTACCCGCTGAACTACGGATACTGCCGGAGATGCGCGCTTGCATGGTGCCAACTGTTGATGATCGTTATTTAACTCGCTACATCGACCGTCTGAGTTTGTTACGTTATAATTATTTTAGGAAAAGATAGATTGATTATGCTCTTCTGTATGTGCTTTCTTAGTGTTATAAAAGGGGACTTGCCCCAAGTCACATTATATACCCATAGATACTATACAATGTATTCATATCGATATTTAAAAAACAAGGCATTATAATGTGTTACAATAGAAACAATTTTCTAGTGCCGGAGTCAATGTTATCCCTCTAGTTTGAAGTGCGCATGCGCTTAGACTTCGGGGAATCCCGTGAACTACGGAAATCCCCGATCATTTCTCCACACGCCGCCCGATGCCACCAACGTTCGTATCGCATGCGGTGGTGCGAATACTGGTTACTGGGGCTCAAACTAGCGGGATAGACTCAATCTGTCCCCCCCCCCTTTTTTTTTTTGCCTCAGAGCTCGGGCAAACTCATTTATATACAGATGTATGTATAGATTCCACAACAGCCGTCAGTACGCATGCGCAGGATTTTCGCGCGCTTCTCACTGATTTAAAGCACCTTCAGAACGAAAGCATGCCATTCTGCTTCTTCACGCCCGGCCACTGCTAACGCTTACAGCCCACTCGGTTAGTCATCAATTTGTGAGGTAAGAAATATCTTTCCCTTGGCTACTTAGGTATGGTTTTTTATAACAGCAACCATCAAAGCAAATTGCATACACTATAGACTTTGCCAGTCTGTACTGCAACTAGGATGCTATTCATAATCACATTGGGATTGACATTGGACATTTACCCTTTCTTGTGTTATCTTAATATGTTTTAATATAATTATGATGCTATTCATAGCCCCATTGGATATATATTAGATTCTTATTTCAAGTGTAATTTTAGTATTTTTAGTATTTTTACATTGAAATCAATGTTTTTATTATCATGTATTTATATGTATTCTTTGTAATTGTAATTGTTACATCCAAAAGTAAGGAGACATACTCATAGGGAACATTTGTTTTATCTTTTTACTAATAGTATAAGTGTGTACAGTGGTAATACACTTGACAAAGGGGAAGCCCCGAAACGCAGCCCGCTGCGTCGTGTATTAGGAATTATAATAAAGATCGTGTTGAATTTATGGAATTTGGAGCAAGCGCAGTTCTTTCCACATCCATTGGTCTGTTTCTGTTCGTGTTCATTTCACCTCCTGGAGGTATTGGATGTTACTACTGCTGCTGACAAGCTCCTATGTGCAAAGACACTCCTCTAATGAGAATCTAATCCTGGGGGTCTGCTCGGTGAATCTTCTCAAGTCTCTGGAACAAGGACCTCCTCATCCGAACTACCCTCCGAGGAAGGAGATAGCACTGAGGGTGTAGAATCCATCTGCAGACACAGCTTCAAACAATTTCTGTGGACCACCTGTGGCTTCTTTCCTCCCTTCTCAATGATGAAGACATCAGGATAGGGCTGTGCAGAGATGGTGTAAGGTTCAGCCTCCCACCTGGAGTCCAACTTGTGAGTACGGTGGTTGTTCTTCAGCCACACCTTCTCCCCTACCTGAAGGGGGGTAGCCTGTGCATTCAAGTTGTGCTTTGGTTCCTGCCTGGCCCGTGCATCCTTCATGCGGGCTTCCACGACTTCATGAGCTTCAGCCAGGTGTCTCTGATGGTCACTCACCCAGTTGGTCTTTGATATTGGATTAATGTCATCAGGAATAGCCACTCCCAAGGCAACATCAGCTGGGACCTTCCCATGTCTCCTGAACATCAGGTATGGAGTGTACCTGGTGGACATTTGCTTCTGGTTGTTGTACTGGTAGATCTGCAGCTCAGGTAACCGCAGTGGCCAATCTGCCCAGCTGGAAGGCGACAGTGTCCTGAGAAGCCCAAGAAGTTTGATTCATCTTCTCACACAGACCATTGCCCTGTGGATGGTAAGAACTAGTACGCAGCTTCTTGCAGTCATAGAGGGAACAAAGTTCCAGGAACAGCTCAGACTCAAAAACTGAACCTCGGTCTGTGAGAATCTTCTCAGGACAACCATTGGGAAGGAGGAAGGACTTGCAGAAAGTCTTAGCAGTACTCTTAGCTGTTAGATCAAGTACAGGTACAGCCACTGTGAACCTGGTGTAGTGGTCAGTCATGGTCAGCACATAGGTATGCAGAGCGGCTGGGCTCTACCTTCAGGTGATCCAGAGCCATAATCTCTAGAGGACAATTAATCTCAATGGGATGGAGTGGAGCCTTCTAGTTTGCCTTCACTCCTCTGGCTAGGGTGCAGGCAGTGCACCACTTCTCCACATCCTTTCTCAGACCAACCCAGAAGAACCAAATTCTGATGGTAGCCTCTGTGTTCTGAATCCTGAAGTGCCCAGACTTGTCATGGTAGGCCCCCAGGATGGTGCCCACATCACACCGATGACAATCTGATGAAGGCAGGCACCAGAGACAGGGCCAGTGGATCGTCTGTACGCAAGTTCTCCTTTCAGGAACAGCTTCCTCCTCTGCCTCCGTGTTGGTATGAACCCCATGGAGTCCAGTTGGCAGCATATCTTGGCTCAGAAAGCATTGTATCTCACGCAGAACTTTACTTTCAGACTGCAAATGGACCCACAGTTCAGCTTCAGGAGTCCGATTCACCGGTGATCGTGTAGGTGTAGCAGGGGGAGTTAGAACTTTTATGGTATGAACACCTGCTTGGCAAACCGGGCATAGAAGGCTGGCATCTCCACTTCTTCTCACACATCAACAACCTCACTGGGATTGGTTTCTGTCGGAAGCCGGGACAAGGCATCAGCGCCGGTGTTGGCTTTGCCGGGCTTAAACTTGACCACAAAGTTGTAGTTGGCCAGACGTGATTCCCATCTTTGCTCATGGGCTCTCAGTCGTGCAGTAGCCAGGTATGCTAGTGGGTTGTTGTCTGTGTAGACTTCAAAGGAAGGATTAGCTGCCAGATAGTCCTTGAACCTCTTGGTGACACACTTAAAGGAACTATAATTCTAGTCATTTCTCTCAGTTCCCTTCAGAGACTGGCTGGCAAAGGCAATCACTCTCCTTTCTGTCCTGCACTTGAGAGAGGATGGCACCTAAGCCCTAGGTGCTGGAATCAGTGTGCAACCTGGAAAGGTTAGTTGTAGTCCAGGTAGCCCAGGACGGGTCACTCAATCAGCAGGTGTTTCAATCTCAGAAATGATGTCTCTTGTCTCTCTCCCCATTCGATAGGAATCTTCTTATGCATTTCTTCCTTAGGATGACCTCTCAGCAGTTCCTGGAGTAGCTTAGAAATCTGGGCAAAGTTTGGGATAAACCTCCTGTAGTAGCCAGCAAATCTCAAGAAGCTCCTGACCTCTTTCACTGTAGTAGGCATGGGTCATTCTTCCAAAGCAGCAATCTTGTCAGGATAAGGCCTCACCCCTTCTCCGCTGACCACATGCCCTAGGTAGCAGACTTTAGTATACAGCAGGTGACACTTAGATGGTTTCACCTTTAATCCGTGCTGTGCCGCGATCTAGAACACTTCTGTATGATGTTGTAGGTGTTCCTCATACGTCTTGGAGTGGTTGATGACGACATCAAGGTACAGAAGAACTGTCTCAAAGTTTCTATGCCCCAGACAGCGCTCAATGAGACGTTGGAAGGTCCCAGTGGTGTTGCAGAGTCCAGAGGGCATGACTTGCACTGGGGATGTAGCAGCAGCAAATACAGTCCAGCAATGGATGATAGTCTTCTGGCTTGCAATAAGTGGCACAACTTGGCAAACAGTGCAACGGTCCACAGTCTTTGCAAATTGGTCCAGGTAGGCTAGCGACAGGTAGTCCAGGCACATAAAACAAGAGTCCACAGTATAATCCACAAAGAAAGTCTCTCACATAGCTGATAATGCTGGTTTCTGCTCACCAGTTGTAGAATTTTTCTAGGATCTTCTCCGTTGTAGTCTGTAGATGTTAAAGGACACGGGAGTCTGATCCTGTGGAGACCGGAAGATGGGTATTATAGTGGAGTAGCCCGCCCACAGTACAACACCACCTTCACCAGTGCTCACACAGTATAAAGAAAGTAACTTTGACTGGCCCACCACACAGTCTAACACACCTTTCCTCCCCCTACATGGAGTACTGTCCCATTTACTGGCCCTCACATAGTATAATGCCCGCTTTTCTGGCACCCACATGGTATAAATGTCCCTTTACTTCCACCCACATGGTATAAAGCCCCATTTACTGGCTCTCACATGGTATACCACCCCCTTTACTTTACACAACACAACACCTCCTAAGGTTATGGTCCCCATAAAAGCCTCTATGGTTGTAGTTCTGCCACTTTACGCACAATTGAGCGGAAGCTTCTTTTTTTCAGCCTTCTTATTACAAATAATGGTTCCAGCTCAAATTCGGAGCTGACTATCAATTTATCTCAGAATCAGCTACAAATTCCTTCATGTCGAAGTGGCCTGAAGTAGGCAATATCTTGTTAAATAATAACTGAGAGAATGTGAAGTTTTTAATAACATTCTCTTTATCTAAGTATACTTTTACAGGGGGCCATAGAACAGCTTTAAAAAGACCAGAAACATCCCTTTTAGTATAAATTAGAATGAATTCCATAACTTGCACAAAGTGTGAGACTGTCCGATATATTTTGGGAAAATATATGTTTACAAAGGGAATCCTATTAAAGCATTTCACTTTCCATAAAACCCTTGTGAACTTACTATCAACCATAAAGATAGAAATGTAAACTAGCAGGAAACTAGAAATGGAGGATTATAGGAACATATTAGATGTTTGTGTGATCTGACAGTCATCACATTCACTGGACATCAAGTGTTATTAATGTGCATATAGGAAACACAAGGCTTTCCTGTCAAACAGAATTACACAACTGTGAGATGTTCTCTTATTTCCTTTGTTGAAAAGCAGAGTCTTTCAAGAAGCAAATAGTGTCGTAAACGGGAATGGAAAATTAGATAATTTCTGATTTTATCAGAAAAAGATAATTATATTGTTTTTTCCCTACACTAATATATCCTCTAGATCTGTGGTTCTTAACCTTTTCAAGCAAAGTACCCTGGTGAGAAAATGTCACAACCGAGTACCCCCAAAGTAGGGATCACATATAAATGCTAATAAAATAAAGCTTTATTTAGAGCCTGTCTTACAAATTATGTAATAGGCTCCATCAGTGCCCACACATGTACTGTAATGGTCCTCACACTCAGTAGAATGGCCCCTTCAGTGTTGCACATGTAATATAATGGATCCCATAGTGTACCCACATGTAATATAATGGACTCCACATTTAAAATAATGACCCCCACACACACACACTTATAATAAAATGGCCCCCATGCTTAGTGACATTTAAGGAGCAAGTGGTAAACTGCATTTATTACTTACCCCCAGGGTAAATTAAGGGTACCATGTGACTGCTTGCAGCATCCTGGAGTAGCTGCTGTTTTCTTATGTTTGTCTTTTGTGCCTCCAGGTTGTGTTGGTTTGTCTTGTCTTTTCTGTTATATGTAAGGGCCCCTTTACACGGCGTAAGCGCTTGGCTCATTCCGAGCCGTACACGCGAGCGCTTCTAAACACTTTCCATTCGCTTCAATGGGAGCGCTCGTAAAATATTCCCATGTTCTTTTCCCTCTTTGCAGTTCAAACTGCTGACTTGGTTCAGCCCTGGCCAATCACAGGCCACTGGGTGGGGTTGTGAGGAGATTATAGTCTCCTAGGTGGCAGTTGAGCCTCAGTCTCAAATCAGGGTTAGGCAGTCCTGACCTGTGTGGAGAGAGCCAAAACTGGACTCCAACTGTCACCACAGCCCCTAGTAGGATTATTTCAAGCCCCAGGCTCGTCCAGAGACAGCTCTGAGACAGGGAATATACTTAAGCATCTCTGAGAGACGTTTTCCAGCCATGCCAGGAGGAGCAACAGAGGAACTGACAGGAGGTGCGCAATCAATCCTAGCTTTCAGGTAACCAAATTCCTGACAGCAACTCATTGCCCTTCTAGAATCCCCATCTCACTAAATTAGGAGTAGAACAAGAGGAGTAGTGGAGGACTTTCATGTTAGAGTCTGCAACATCCCTGGGCAGCCTCCTATGAACAAGGCAGTGGGCCTGAACTGCAACTGTTGTCCCCCATCTGCAAAGTTGCTGGTTCTACCAGTTGATTTATGTTAGCAAATAAACATTTTCTTGGTTCACTGCAAATCTGGATTCCCTGAGTTGTTGCATGCATCACCATCAGGGCCCTCCTGAACAACATCACACCGGCTGAGAGTAGAGAGGCCCCCTCTCCAACTAGGAGTGCCCCGGGGATAACAAGATCATTCCACCTCCATCAGGTAGCATTGCGGGACCCCCCACGAGTGTGCCCGGCCATGGGGAGGGATTGGAGTATGTGAGAGTGTTCCTGGCCTAGCTGGTGACACAACCAGTATCATCTTTACTCTCACTCTCTGGTCTCCTCCACTGGGTTGCAGCATGCTTAGAAAGTGTAGCCTCCCTTACATTCATGCAAGAGATCCCTTTTACAAAATAATGTCTCAGAGCAGCCCATCCAAGCAGTATAACGTCTCATAGTGACCCTCGTGCAGTTTAAAGTCCATATACATAGATACTTTCTAACAATTTTAGATTTGCCAAACCTGAAAGTTTGTCACCCACAAACTGATAAAAGAAGGCCGAGGGAAGATTAAAAAAAAATTAATAAAAAGTGTTACTTTCTTCCCCCGGGCTCCATCGCGAGTATCAGTTCCTCTTCAGCCTCCTAAGTGATGTCAAGAACTGCTGAGACCTGTGATAATCCTCATTTTGCCACATGACCCATGAAATTACAGAGGTCCAATGACAGGACTAAGCAGTCCCTGATGATATTTGGAAGGCTGAAAGAGGCTGAAGTGGAAATAAGACCATGCTAGAGAACAGCAGTATTAATTAAACATGGCTCAACTCCTTTAAGAGGGCACAGATACCTCCCCCTGCGTGTTTTTTTTTCTGTCCTCTGTGAAGGACTGGACAGGTGGGAGCACACTCTGTCCTCTTAAAAAGAAAAACAAAAAGAAAAAAGAGGAAAAAAAAAAAGAGAGGAAAAAGAAAAAGAAAGGGAAAAGAGAAAATGAGGAGTGGAGAGTGAGTCTTGATCAGCATAGCTTACCTGCTTCCAGGTACCACATTTCTCTGATCTGTTCTGTGTCCATCTAAAGACTGCGTACTGGCACCTTCTGATACCTAAATAGGGTAGGGATAGGGTAAGTTGAGTCCCCGCTGTCCTCCCTTGTCACCTTTCTACGGCACTTACTGGTAGTTGCCAAGGGTCAGACCAGGCTGAGCGCAGCTCTTCACTTGGCTTTCCAAAGCAGGAGGGTGTGGGGTGGTGCCTCGGTGTGCGGCATAGGATCGCGGCTCTGCCTGTAGCCGGTGTGCCAGAACTCCCTAAGCACAATGAAGTTCCGGCCGGACTCCTTTGCAGGAGCGCAGGGGGCCGCCTACTTCCGACGGAAGTAGCCTGGAGCCACGGCCGCGCCGGGTCCATGCAGACTACACTCGATAATGAGTGGGTACCTGCTGATAGCAGGAGATATATATTCCATGAGGAACAGAACAGATAGGGAGGAAGAGAAAAAAATAAATAAGAAATAAATGAATTAACCACGCCCCTTCCGAATTGAGAGGTTAAAATGGCACTGGTTATTGCTCTCATTGCCCTCTGGTTCAGCTAGTGGGTTCCTGAGTCCTAGAAAACCTCCAGTAGAGATGGAGTCCACACTGGCTTTTAAGTACCCTTTTCTTGCAGGATGATTTCCTAAAGGATATACATACTTCACTGGCTCAGTTCACTAAGAAGCAACGTGTGGAGTGACGTTCCGCTTCATTACCCTCTCTAGAGCGGTTACAGGTAGAGGACGAATCCAGTTCACCAGATAATCAGTCTTCCGTTTCCAACAGGCCCATATTCCATCGGGATAAAACCAACAAAGTGCTGAAGGCCATCCAGTCATGGGACCAGGATGGCGACGGGGAAGCCTCCGCCTCTGAAACGCGGAGGGCCTTTCAAGTGGACGCCTCCATGGCCAGTTTAATGGAGCAGGAGTAGAGATAGCCAGAGAAGGCCTACGTGACTACAAGGGCGTTTAAATCAGTATACCCAATTAATCCGGCTCATCTGGAGCATTGGGGACCGCCACCTAAGGTGGATCTGGCCATCTCAAAATTATCCCGTCACACCGTGGTGCCCATCGACAATGGCTGTAATCTCCAAGACCTTTTGGATAGGAGGGTGGATTCGACCTTAAAGAAGGCTTATTCATCTGCATCAGCCCAAGTGGCAGTGGCCATTGCCTCCACTGAGGTAGCTGATAATTTATGGGCCCTTCTGGACCGTTTGGAGCAGGACATAAACTCAGGAGTTAACAGAGATTATATTTTAGCTTCCATGGGCGAGATCCATCTAGAGGCGGATTATTTGAGGGAATCCTGGAGGCAACAATTGAAGTTGGCATCCAAAGCCATGGCCCTGAACACTGCAGCCAGGAGGCCTTTATGGCTCAAACCCTGGCAGGCTGATGTCACCTCTAAATTCTCACTTTTCTCCCTTACCTTCGAACCGGGGAAGGTCTTTGGCTGATGGCTGGACGACCTAATGGAGGGGCTAGCCGAGGGCAGAACTAGATCCCTGCCCCAAGCCGCCAGAGGCAGAAGACCTCCCTCTTCTAGGGGGTTGAGGCTCAACGAGCCAGTACAGGAATCAACACACCCAGAGACGTCCCAGGTACCACCCGAGAGGAGCAGGTCACGGGACCTCCAGGGAGGACCCCAAAAAGAAGAGCTTTTGATGGGACGCCGCTCTCTGTGGCCAGCCCTCCCATAGGAGGACAACTTTCCAGGTTTTCCGTGGCATGGCATCGGCATATAACAGATCCATGGGTCCTTCAAGTTATTCAACGTGGGTATGTAATAGAATTTACCAAGCTTCCTGGCGACTGGTTCGTCACCACCCGGGCTTTACCATCGGAACAACAGTCCTGCCTAGAAACATCTGTGGCAGAGTACATCTCGAAGGGAGCCCTAGAAAGGGTCCCTCCCTCAGAAGTAGGTCTAGGAGTTTATTCACCCGTATTTCTGGTTCCAAAGTCCACAGGAAGGAACAAGTGTTCCGAAACGCGTAGCCAAACAACTTCATACGCATATACTTGCCATCTAGCTGGTATGCTGTAATGCCTTTTTAAATGGACGAATAAAGGTTAATTTTTAAATGATCTGGTGACGCTGGATTTTCTACTATTGATTGTGATTCAAGTGGATCAGAGTCCATTTACATCCGAGCAGCCCAGAAAAAGGATTATTTCAAATCAAGGGTGAGCTGAATATATACTTTTTTTATATCAACATTACAATTTGGTCCAGAATCAGCTGCTCTATTTAATAAAATAAGTTGTCTGAATCATTAGCGGCCATTTAACTATTAAACTAGCAGCAGTGGCGTAACTACCACCTTAGCAGCCATAGCTTTTACCCTTACGCCTTTATTTTTCTAAATAGGCTGTCACCTGCTGGAGTAACCCCAGCATGTAACAGGCCCTATATACTTACCAATTCCTGTTCCTGCTCCCGGCTGCCTCTGCTTCCCCTTCTGCTCTCCAGGGGGCCCCATGTGTTCCATATCAAGTTACTGATGCTTAACCGCATCATTACATCACTTACAGCGATATGTTATATGCAACGCACTGGGTTCTCTGGTGGGTTGAAGGAGAAGTGGAGGCGGCCGTGGAAAGGAGTGGCAACCTGTCAGAAAAGGCAGGCCTGCAGCAAGAATATGTGTTGGGTGTACCCCACAAGAATCATCTTGCATGACCAAATATGTCTGAACTGAAATTGATGTTATAATACTCTTGGGCTTCTTCAGTCTCCAGAGTATAATGATCAGAGGACCAGGGGAGGTGATAAATTATAAAACCAGTGTTACTTATCTCTCAGGGGCTCTGATGTGTCTCCCTGTTGTCTTCTGTCTTCCTCAGTGATGTCACAGACATCACGTAGGTCATGTGATGTTAAGCTTAACATTACAAAGTACAGGCACCCACCATAAACCACCACAGAGTTCATCATGAGATAAGCTACATGCCCATAAGGTAGATACCCTGAACAAAATAACAAATTATGGTGGGTGCCGGCACCCACCACCATCTTACACATACCCTTGTATTTATATCCTTTTGGATAGACACCTGTTGGAGCACCTTTGTGCATTTATGTGAGTTCCTTATACGATATATGGGTGTCTCTCCGTGTGTTGTCAATTATTAAGCACGAGACAACTTATTATCTGTACACCGTCTAGTAGTACTACTAACGGTGATTAGCTACCGTTTGCCTCTATATGTTAAATCACCCATATTTGGTGATACCAGCATAATTTAGGGTACTCAGAGGCAATATGATTTGTCTATTCAGTCAATATACTTTGTTTGGGAATACTATATCAAATCAAATCAAATGTGCTTTATTAGCATTACCGAAGAAAAACCATTTGGTGTTGCCAAAGCAAAGAATGGTTGGGGGGGGGTGGGAGGGGATGGGTACGGGATGCGTGGGTTGGGGGTTTGAGTGTCCTTGGGGTCTCATCGTTCTTGTATGGGACGTGTGGGTATGGGTGGGCGTGGGGTAGATGGGTGATGGGGGGCTTAACGGTCCTTGGGTGGTGGATGGAGGGTTTAATAGTCCATGAGGGGTGGGGGGTTTGATAGTCCATGGGGTCTCATCTTCCTCTTTTTTGGTGATAGCTGGACACGTATTGGCAGCGATCTCCACAGTGGACTCCTCTTCTCCCAGTAGGATGTAGAGTTTCCTCTTCTCGTCTGCAGATATGAAGTCTGGGATGTGGGCAGAGAGTCTTTGGTAGAAGACGGCCCTCACAGCTAAGTATTTGGTGCAGTGTAGGAGGAAGTGGGCCTCATCTTCTAGGAACCCTTGGTCGCAGTGTTAGCACAGTCTGTTCTCCCGTGGCTTGTATGTCTGCCTGTGTTTCCCCGTTTCAATCTCTAGGTTGTGGGTGCTCAGTTTGTACCGGCTCAGGGTCTGTCTGTGTTTGGGGTGGCGTATTTTCTCCAAGTAGGTGGCCATGGTGTAGTCCCTTAGTAGGGATTGGTATGTGGTAAGTTTCTTGGAGTTATTTAATTTATTTATCCATTCTTCGATGTGCTGCTCTTTGTTTGCCTCTGTGGTCACCTTTATTTGGGCCTCGGTCACCATCTGTTGGTGTTTTTGGTTTGGTGTTTGGCTGTTGTTTGGTTGGGGGGTGTCTGGTTTGTTTCGAGTTATATGGCTTAGCCATGCTTGGTGGTGGTAGGAGTCGGGGTTGCTGCCCTGAATGTGTGCCTGGAACGCTAGTGCCCTCTTCTGTATGGTGAGCCATAGGGGGAGCCTACCTAGCTCTGCCCTATATATAGGGCATTTTAATAGACTTAATAAAGTTTGAGTTTTATCAGGGAATTTATTGCATTAGCCATTTCTTGAATTATTATTCCTATAAATAAAGGTCAAACATAGAAACTATATAAATTTGGTATGAACATAATCGCACTGTCGCACAGAATAAAGGTAATATGTTATTTATATCAAAGGGTGAACGGTACAAAATTTTTAATTGAACAATGCCAGAATTGGTGATTTGTTAACATAGGATTTAAGTCACACAAATCTCATAGAAAAATTGAAGGAATAAAACAGGGCAAATCAGGGCAAAATAAACTAAAGAATATTCAAGAAGTTTATTATTCGTATGTGTGTGTTTTATGGGGCACCAAGGGCCTCTGTTCTCATGATTAATGGGGGTCCCCTCAGTCAGAGCCAAAACAATCAAATATGTATTCCCTATCCTGTGAGTTTGATAGCTATTTGTAAGCATTTTGGTGTGCAATAAGGAAGCATTCACAACTTGCCTATTTACATGTATGTTATATACAGTGGGGCAAAAAAGTATTTAGTCAGTCACCAATAGTGCAAGTTCCACCACTTAATAAGATGAGAGGCATCTGTAATTTACATCATAGGTAGTCCTCAACTATGAGAGACAAAATGAGAAAACAAATCCAGAAAATCACATTGTCTGATTTTGTAAGAATTTATTTGCAAATTATGGTGGAAAAGAAGTATTTGGTCAGTAACAAAATTTCATCTCAATACTTTGTTATATATCCTTTGTTGGCAATGACAGAGGTCAAACGTTTTCTGTAAGTCTTCACAAGGTTGGCACACACTGTTGTTGGTATGTTGGCCCATTCCTCCATGCAGATCTCCTCTAGAGGAGTGATGTTTTGGGGCTGTCGCTTTGCAGCACGGACTTTCAACTCCCTCCAAAGGTTTTCTATAGGGTTGAGATCTGGAGACTGGCTAGGCCACTCCAGGACCTTGAAATGCTTCTTACAAAGCCACTCCTTCGTTGCCCTGGCGGTGTGCTTTGGATCATTGTCATGTTGAAAGACCCAGCCACGTTTCATCTTCAATGCCCTTGCTGATGGAAGGAGGTTTGCACTCAAAATCTCACGATACATGGCCCCATTCATTCTTTCATGTACCCGGATCAGTCGTCCTGGCCCCTTTGCAGAGAAACAGCCCCAAAGCATGATGTTTCCACCCCCATGCTTTACAGTAGGTATGGTGTTTGATGGATGCAACTCAGTATTCTTTTTCCTCCAAACACGTAAAGTGGTGTTTCTACCAAACAGTTCCAGTTTGGTTTCATCAGACCATAGGACATTCTCCCAATACTCTTCTGGATCATCCAAATGCTCTCTAGCAAACTTCAGACGGGCCCGGACATGTACTTGCTTAAGCAGTGGGACACGTCTGGCACTGCAGGATCTGAGTCCCTGGCGGCGTAGTGTGTTACTGATGGTAGGCTTTGTTACATTGGTCCCAGCTCTGTGCAGTTCATTCACTAGGTCCCCCCGCGTGGTTCTGGGATTTTTGCTCACCGTTCTTGTGATCATTTTGACCCCACGGGGTGAGATTTTGCGTGGAGCCCCAGATCGAGGGAGATTATCAGTGGTCTTGTATGTCTTCCATTTTCTAATTATTGCTCCCACAGTTGATTTCTTCAATCCAAGCTGGTTGCCTATTGCAGATTCAGTCTTCCCAGCCTTGTGCAGGACTACAATTTTGTTTCTGCTGTCCTTTGACAGCTCTTTGGTCTTCACCATAGTGGAGTTTGGAGTGTGACTGTTTGAGGGTGTGCACAAGTGTCTTTTTATACTGATAACAAGTTTAAACAGGTGCCATTACTACAGGTAATGAGTGGAGGAAAGAGGAGACTCTTAAAGAAGAAGTTACAGGTCTGTGAGAGCCAGAAATCTTGATTGCTTGCAGGTGACCAAATACTTATTTTCCACCATAATTTGCAAATAAATTCTTACAAAATCAGACAATGTGATTTTCTGGATTTGTTTTCACATTTTGTCTCTCATAGTTGAGGACTACCTATGATGTAAATTACAGACGCCTCTCATCTTTTTAAGTGGTGGAACTTGCACTATTGGTGACTGACTAAATACTTTTTTGCCCCACTGTAGTTGTTGGTGGTATATCAGTAAAGAATCTACGTTGAGTTTAATAATAGTATTCCGTATACATCAGTATCAGACACATCATCTAATCTCCAGAACTGCAGCCTCTTAACTGAGAATCCAGGCTTTACTTCCTGAGTCCCTGATTCAAGAAACTGACCAAGCTGCTCAGAAGAGGCTCCATGTAAGTGTGTACTTTGGGTTCATGTAAGGTCACTTACAAAATCATATACAGTCTTACTGAAAATGTCAAATATTTCGAAATTGAATGTATTTTATATGTTCATTTTCTACAGTATCCTTAGGGCCCCTTCACACGGAGTAAACGCGCCGCGCATTGTGGCGCGTTTACGGCGCGTGTATGCCGCGTTTTTTTACGGTGCGCGAATACGCCACGTTAACGCCGCGTTTACGCGGCGTTAACGCGGCGTAATCGTGCACCGTAAAAAACCGCGGCGTACACGCGCCGTAAACGCGCCACAATGCGCAGCACGTTTACTCCGTGTGAAGGGGCCCTTAGTGTGACTGGGTATGTGGGCAGTGTACTGGGTGTAAGGGTCACCACCATACCTCCCAAGTTTAGAAGAACAGAAAGAGGGACAAAATGCAAATTTTGCTGCGTCCACTTTTACATTGACTCTGCCCATTCTCATTCATTTTTTTATGTTCCCCTACACAGTATAATCCTCCTACAGTCACCCGTACTTTATATGTCCCCACATTATAATGTTCCCTTCCAACTGCCCCACAGTATTAAGTCCCTCTCTTGGTGCCCCAGTTTAAACTGGGGGAAACTAGAGGGGACATGAAAATGGAGCAGCTGGAGGGGCAGATAAGTTGAAGCCGGGACATACCTCCCACTGACCGGGATGGCGGGACACAACCCCGAATCCCGAAAAATCCGGGACAGTTGGGAGTTATGGTCACCACTGCAGCCATTTCCAGCCATTTCCTGTGTA
The DNA here is from genome assembly GCF_031893055.1 of Leptodactylus fuscus. Lineage (NCBI taxonomy): Eukaryota > Metazoa > Chordata > Amphibia > Anura > Leptodactylidae > Leptodactylus > Leptodactylus fuscus. The sequence continues at coordinate 223,232,655 of NC_134266.1, forward strand.
TTGGATGGGACCAGGTAAATGTTAAAGTAGCAGCTTAACCCATTTTGCTCCTTTTATATTTTATCCTGTTGGATACCTGTGTGCAGGGAAGAGAAGGATCTGCAGGTACAGGACATATTCATTAAGCAATGCTGACTTATGATGATTTCTGCATATTATTGTCTTTTTACCCTAATGTCTACAGAGTTGTTCTGGGCATAAAAGCTTCTACAGGAATTCACAGAACAACTAACGGACTCCTACATACATATGTGAACTGGGATGAAATACACTTTTTTTTATCAGAACACACATTAAATTAAGACCAGTATATAAAACACTGGTATTAATTAATGTACTATCATATGTGCTGCTCTGGGAAAGCTGTATCTCCGGAACGGTAGGTCTGAGTGAGTTGGGGCCTCATCTTAAACCTTCCCAGACACCTGAAGTATCTGTGTGCCAAATTTGGTGAAGATCGGTCCAGTTGTTTGGTCACGCATAGAGAACAGATAGACAGACAAGAATTCATTTTTATAATATAGAGAGATAGCACCATCATATTCCATAGCGCTTTACAGATTATGTAACTCACTGTCCCATATAGGTCTCACAATCTACATTCCCCCACAGTATTTCTTTGGAGTGTGGGAGGAAACTGGATTACCTGGAGTAAACCCACACAAATACAGAGAGAACATGCCAACTTCTTGCAGATGATGCTGATACACCGTGCTGTCCACATAAGTATCTGTGAGCCAAACCAGTGGTGGAACCTACAAAAAATAAGGAATACACTTTGCACCTCTTTCCTGTTTTGGACAAACTCTTGGTTTTGGCTTAGAAATACAGATGCAAAATACTAAATACCGATTGTGACAAAATGGCCTTACATTGAGGTCACCTTAGCCTTACCTGCAAAATTGGGCAGGGATTTGACTGAGTGTTGTTTCTGCACTGACTGGCCATGCCCTATATAGTGAGCCATTGACTAAACCGAACATACCAGGCATTCCCAAGTCAGTAATTACTCAGTACATGAAATGCATCAGTAGATTTTCCTATCCACCCTCTTTATGTTGGTTCCTGAAGTCTTTACATGTGCTGATATCAGATAATAGGTTGGAATGTGTCTGAGAGCTGCACAACATTGTCTCTTAGCCCTTGAGAATAAATTAGTATAACATATAATAAACCTAACTCTGATTGCTTAATAGTTGGATTTGCCTCTTGCAGTCCTCAGTTTACCCCTGCAGATCTTACGCAGATTAGTTCTATGGGAATGGTACAAGCATTATTATTATTATCATCACCTAGTCATATTGATTAATTTTCCTGAGCGAAATCAAGGATATCCTAAAATGTGACCTTTTCATATACTTGTGGACTGGAAGGGAAAATTGTGATCTACAGCGCGGAGCTAATTACTCTGTCAATATGAATTATTGCTCATAAACCAGGGAACGGAAGTTGTTTCGACGCGATTCCCTTTTATATGTTGCCGGATAGTTGGACTCATTTCCAACATTGACTAATGGAGAAATGTCGTATATTGAACTTCATGGAACCAGCTTTTCTTTTTTGCACACGATACCAATTATACGCTTGTACAAACAATTCTAGCCGCATATTTTGTGACATGCCATTTACTTTCTTCCACTATAAAATTTGATGAGAATGAGAACAAATTATCATCCCATTGGAAACACTGAGAACGTCCTGTTTAAAGGTGCAGTCAGGGTGCGTCAGCTAATGCAAATTACTGGAATACAACAAAGAATAAAAGCTCATACTAATCCTGATAGCTCACCTTTGTGCAAGGTTATGTAGGGCGCTGTCAGAGGCGTAATTAGAAATCAAATTTTTTGGCACAGTTTTGGATTTTTGTTAAGGGGTTAAAATGTAAATAAAACCATATAAATTTGGTATCCTCGGAATTGTACCGAAACATAGAATACAAGTGACAATTCATTTTGGCTGCACAGTGAACGCCGTAAAAACGAATCCCGTAAGAAAATTGCACAAATGCACTTTTTCTTCAAATCCATCCCATTCTGAATTTTTTTTCCAACTTCCCAGTACATGGTACAGAGTAATTAATGGTAGCATCATGTACAAAAATTTGTCCCACAAACATTAAGACTAGAGATGAGCGAGTAGGTATTCGATCGAATACTACGGTATTCGAAATACTCCTACTCGATCGAGTACCACTCGCTATTCGAATGGAAAAGTTTGATGCAGAACCAGCATTGATTGGCCAAATGCTATACAGTCGGCCAATCAATGCTGATTCTTCTCCTACCTTTAGAAGTCTTCTCCTTGCAGCTTCCCCGCAGCGTGTTACGGCTCTGAATTCACTCTGCCAGGCATCGGGCCTGGGCAGAGCTGACTGCGCATGTCCGCTTGTAGTGCAGGCATGCGCAGTCGGCTCTGCCCAGGCCCGATGCCTGGCAGAGTGAATTCAGAGCCGGAAGACGCCGCGGGGACGCTGCACGGAGAAGACTTCTCGGAGGATCCAGCCCAACCCTCACTCGTGGACTTGGTAAGTGTAATTTGATCGAATGTTGCCTACCCCTGAATGAGCATTTTCCCCCATAGACTATAATAGGGTTCAATATTCGATTCGAGTAGTCGAATATTGAGGGGCTACTCGAAACGAATATCGAATCGCGAACATTTTACTGTTCGCTCATCTCTAATTAAGACCTTATATGGCTCTGAGAGTGGAGAAATAAAAAAGTTATGGGGTTTGGAAGGAGAAGAGTCAAAAACGAAAAATCAAAATCAAAAAATGCCTGCGGCGGGAAGGGGTTAATGTACAACTACAGTTGCTCAACAGTCCGGGAGCTCCATTCTCATATTTTGCACATCATAATGTGCCACACAGGCCAGTCTAGTCCCCGCACTCTTTTACTACAAAGCCAAGCTGTTGAATGTGTAGAATGTGGCTTGGCATTGTCTTGCTGAAATAAGCCCCTGAAAAAGACATTGCTTGGATGGCAGCGTATGTTAGTTCAAAACCTATGTACCTTTCAGCATTAATGGTGCCCTCACAGATGTGCAAGTTACCCCTGCCATGGACACTAAAATACCCCCATACCATCAGAGATGCTGGATTTTGAACTTTGCGCTGATATCGAACTAGACAGTCCTTTTCCTTTTTGGTCCGGGGAACACAATGTCCATGATCTCCAAAAACAATTTGAAATGTGGACTCATGAGACCACAGGACTAGAGATGAGCGAACACTAAAATGTTCGAGGTTCGAAATTCGATTCGAACAGCCGCTCACTGTTCGAGTGTTCGAATGGTTTTCGAACCCCATTATAGTCTATGGGGAACATAAACTCGTTAAGGGGGAAACCCAAATTCGTGTCTGGAGGGTCACCAAGTCCACTATGACACCCCAGGAAATGATACCAACACCCTGGAATGACACTGGGACAGCAGGGGAAGCATGTCTGGGGGCATAAAAGTCACTTTATTTCATGGAAATCCCTGTCAGTTTGCGATTTTCGCAAGCTAACTTTTCCCCATAGAAATGCATTGGCCAGTGCTGATTGGCCAGAGTACGGAACTCGACCAATCAGCGCTGGCTCTGCTGGAGGAGGCGGAGTCTAAGATAGCTCCACACCAGTCTCCATTCAGGTCCGACCTTAGACTCCGCCTCCTCCGGCAGAGCCAGCGCTGATTGGCCGAAGGCTGGCCAATGCATTCCTATGCGAATGCAGACTTAGCAGTGCTGAGTCAGTTTTGCTCAACTACACATCTGATGCACACTCGGCACTGCTACATCAGATGTAGCAATCTGATGTAGCAGAGCCGAGGGTGCACTAGAACCCCTGTGCAAACTCAGTTCACGCTAATAGAATGCATTGGCCAGCGCTGATTGGCCAATGCATTCTATTAGCCCGATGAAGTAGAGCTGAATGTGTGTGCTAAGCACACACATTCAGCACTGCTTCATCAAGCCAATACAATGCATTAGCCAGTGCTGATTGGCCAGAGTACGGAATTCGGCCAATCAGCGCTGGCTCTGCTGGAGGAGGCGGAGTCTAAGATCGCTCCACACCAGTCTCCATTCAGGTCCGACCTTAGACTCCGCCTCCTCCGGCAGAGCCAGCGCTGATTGGCCGAAGGCTGGCCAATGCATTCCTATGCGAATGCAGACTTAGCAGTGCTGAGTCAGTTTTGCTCAACTACACATCTGATGCACACTCGGCACTGCTACATCAGATGTAGCAATCTGATGTAGCAGAGCCGAGGGTGCACTAGAACCCCTGTGCAAACTCAGTTCACACTAATAGAATGCATTGGCCAGCGCTGATTGGCCAATGCATTCTATTAGCCCGATGAAGTAGAGCTGAATGTGAGTGCTAAGCACACACATTCAGCACTGCTTCATCAAGCCAATACAATGCATTAGCCAGTGCTGATTGGCCAGAGTACGGAATTCGGCCAATCAGCGCTGGCTCTGCTGGAGGAGGCGGAGTCTAAGGTCGGACCTGAATGGAGACTGGTGTGGAGCGATCTTAGACTCCGCCTCCTCCAGCAGAGCCAGCGCTGATTGGCCGAATTCCGTACTCTGGCCAATCAGTGCTGGCCAATGCATTCTATTAGCTTGATGAAGCAGAGTGTGCACAAGGGTTCAAGCGCACCCTCGGCTCTGATGTAGCAGAGCCGAGGCTGCACAAGGGTTCAAGCGCACCCTCGGCTCTGATGTAGGAGAGCCGAGGGTGCACTTGAACCCTTGTGCAGCCTCGGCTCTGCTACATCAGAGCCGAGGGTGCGCTTGAACCCTTGTGCACACTCTGCTTCATCAAGCTAATAGAATGCATTGGCCAGCGCTGATTGGCCAATGTATTCTATTAGCCTGATGAAGTAGAGCTGAATGTGTGTGCTAAGCACACACATTCAGCTCTACTTCATCGGGCTAATAGAATGCATTGGCCAGCGCTGATTGGCCAGAGTACGGAACTCGACCAATCAGCGCTGGCTCTGCTGGAGGAGGCGGAGTCTAAGATCGCTCCACACCAGTCTCCATTCAGGTCCGACCTTAGACTCCGCCTCCTCCAGCAGAGCCAGCGCTGATTGGCCGAATTCCGTACTCTGGCCAATCAGCACTGGCTAATGCATTGTATTGGCTTGATGAAGCAGTGCTGAATGTGTGTGCTTAGCACACACATTCAGCTCTACTTCATCGGGCTAATAGAATGCATTGGCCAATCAGCGCTGGCCAATGCATTCTATTAGCGTGAACTGAGTTTGCACAGGGGTTCTAGTGCACCCTCGGCTCTGCTACATCAGATTGCTACATCTGATGTAGCAGTGCCGAGTGTGCATCAGATGTGTAGTTGAGCAAAACTGACTCAGCACTGCTAAGTCTCTGCATTCGCATAGGAATGCATTGGCCAGCCTTCGGCCAATCAGCGCTGGCTCTGCCGGAGGAGGCGGAGTCTAAGGTCGGACCTGAATGGAGACTGGTGTGGAGCGATCTTAGACTCCGCCTCCTCCAGCAGAGCCAGCGCTGATTGGTCGAGTTCCGTACTCTGGCCAATCAGCGCTGGCCAATGCATTCTATTAGCCCGATGAAGTAGAGCTGAATGTGTGTGCTTAGCACACACATTCAGCTCTACTTCATCAGGCTAATAGAATACATTGGCCAATCAGCGCTGGCCAATGCATTCTATTAGCTTGATGAAGCAGAGTGTGCACAAGGGTTCAAGCGCACCCTCGGCTCTGATGTAGCAGAGCTGAGGGTGCACAAGGGTTCAAGTGCACCCTCGGCTCTCCTACATCAGAGCCGAGGGTGCGCTTGAACCCTTGTGCAGCCTCGGCTCTGCTACATCAGAGCCGAGGGTGCGCTTGAACCCTTGTGCACACTCTGCTTCATCAAGCTAATAGAATGCATTGGCCAGCGCTGATTGGCCAGAGTACGGAATTCGGCCAATCAGCGCTGGCCAATGCATCCCTATGGGAAAAAGTTTATCTCACAAAAATCACAATTACACACCCGATAGAGCCCCAAAAAGTTATTTTTAATAACATTCCCCCCTAAATAAAGGTTATCCCTAGCTATCCCTGCCTGTACAGCTATCCCTGTCTCATAGTCACAAAGTTCACATTCTCATATGACCCGGATTTGAAATCCACTATTCGTCTAAAATGGAGGTCACCTGATTTCGGCAGCCAATGACTTTTTCCAATTTTTTTCAATGCCCCCAGTGTCGTAGTTCCTGTCCCACCTCCCCTGCGCTGTTATTGGTGCAAAAAAGGCGCCAGGGAAGGTGGGAGGGGAATCGAATTTTGGCGCACTTTACCACGTGGTGTTCGATTCGATTCGAACATGGCGAACACCCTGATATCCGATCGAACATGTGTTCGATAGAACACTGTTCGCTCATCTCTACACAGGACACTTTTCCACTTTGCGTCAGTCCATCTCAGATGAGCAGATGGCATTTCACGGTGTTGCTTATATATGGTAGAGCATGGTAGAGATTTAACTTGCACTTGTAGATGTAGCAATGGACTGTATTCACTGACGATGGTTTTCTGAAGTGTCCCTGAGCCCACTAATATCAGTTACAGAATGATGTGTCAATTTTTAAGGCAGTGCCATATGAGTGATCGAAGGTCATGGGCATTCAATGTTGGTTTTGCAGCCTTGTTGCTTACTTGCAGAAATTTGTCCCAATTCTCTGAATCTTTTGATTATATTATGGAATGTAGAAGATGAAATCCCTAAATTACTTGCAAATGTATGTTGAGAAATGTTCTTCTTAAACTGATGGACTATTAGCTCACGCAGTTGTTCACAAAATGGTAAACCTTGCAAGTGGTAAACCTCCATCCTTGCTTGTGAATGACTGAGCCTTATGAGGATGCTCCTTCATACCCAATCATCAAACTCACTTGTCTCCAATTAACCTGTTCACCTCTAGAAGCTCCAAACATATATGTGGCCTTCTCAATTCTCCATCCATGCACCAATAACTAGTTGTAGGTGGTTAATGGCATAGGAAATCCCATCCTATTTTGTACAAAGGGATAGTGAAGAACCTAGCATACTGTATACACAAATCACATGACTGCTATGGGGAACGTCTTGGGTCCATCACCAAACTGTCTACCTTGTTTCCAGTCACAAAATGGTGGGACAGAAAAGGTTGGGAGGGTCTAGAACTGCCCCTTCTCCTATCATCAATGCCTCCTGATCATGATTATCACCAGGAGAGTGATGTTAGGCCCCTGATGACAGACTCTATTAAGGCACTTTAACACTTTTGTTTTTTTATTTTTTGCATTTTATTGTATATTTATAGTATATTAATGAGGTTTTCCAAGAGTATGATATTGAGCTCCACTTCCTTCTTATCAGCAAGTGATATCATGTCTATTGGTCACATGACCATGCTGCAGGTCAGTCCCATTTAAATGAATGGGGATGAGATGGAGTATCGAGCACAGCCACTATACAACGTACAGCACTGAGTATGTTAAGTAGCGAAGAGGCCACAGCAATGAATCTCATAGTACTGGACAACCCCTTTAATCTGTGTAATTTTGTTATTTCCTTCTTTGGAGTTATATTTATGTTATTTTTTTGCCACATATAATATGGGTTCACCTATGGGATGAGTGAGGAGGGGAAGGGTTTTCTCTTACATGATGAACACAGTATAGTGTGTTCCTGTAAATATGTTTTTAACTTGGTCTTTGCTAGGAATAAGGCTGCTTTCATATGATCGGCCATGAAACTCCGTCTCTATGTGCTAGATTTACTGGCCTGAACGCTATGAGATGGAGAAGATACTTGGCTATGATGGTCCTACCTCCCCTGAAATGTACTGTAATAACTACCGGAGAATATTTTGGTGAGTGGCAGGGAGTCCTAAAACGATAGATAACTATAATGCAAGGAGTCCGTCTCCCCACATAGTGTTCAGGCTGGTAAATCCGGCACGCACAGACAATGTGTCATGGCCAAAACTCGCTCATGTGAAACTTTGCAGTGTAAAGCTTACCTTTCATAACTAGAAGCTGAGTGCTTCATTTACAAGGCTTACCTTGTTCCTTTGTTTTCCCCATGGTTCCCAAGTATAAGCTAGTAATACATAGCATTATGTATTTTGGGTGGGGTTACCTTGTAGTCATTGGTTTAGGAATATCCAGGGTAACTATACAGTAAAACAAAGAACTACATGATTTTATCTCCCCAGGACAATAGACAAAACTTTTTTGAACTTTATATGGCACTTCCCAGGGTCCCCTGTTATGGAAATACTACAAAGCACACTTAAAACGGAGACACTAAAACAAATGCCAGAAATGCACAATTTCTAAAAATGATTTCTTATCCTTGAGCCACTTCCAACCTATTGCTATGAAGGATGAATAAAATAAATTGTTGGCATTGTATTACATTTTATTGTCCTGGATAGAACCTTTAATGCCAGTTACACTAAAGTATCAATTTGGTGAAGTTAGTAGGAAATATTTTCTAGACTAATTTTTTGTTAATTTCACATATCTTATCCAAACGTTGTTATATTTATTGTTGTAAGTGAACATCAGTCCAGTTTTTGTACAAATGGCTGCACCTCGCCCCTGGCTGCACCCTCTCTGCTGCCTGAGGCAAACTATAGCAATACACCCCCTTCCCACACACACACAATGGGGCCCCCTAATTAGGACATTCCCCCATTGACAGATCAAAAAAAATTCCCTTATTTGGCCATTGCACAACTTGCAACCCCCTTTTTTTGCCCCACCACACAATACATGACCCTCCTTTTTCTGTCCCTACACAAGGTAACCACATTTTTCTGGCCCACCACATGGTATATGACCCCAGTTTTTTATCCCACCCCATAGTATATGACTCCACTTTTTATACCCCCTACACTATATAATCTCTTTCTTATGGTCCCCCACAATATATGACCCATTTATTAGTCCCCCACACAGTATATGACCCCTTTTTATGACCCCAGCAGAGATATTGACCCCTTCGTTTGGCCTGGACAGGAGTGTGGCAACTAATCTAATCATGTTTTCATCTAATTTTCACACATTACATATTAAAACTCTGAAATGTGGTTGGATGCTATAGGAAATAGCTTTCACACATGACTCATAGTATTCAGATACATTTCCACAAAAAAAAAAAAAAATCAAGTACATCTAGGTGATTGAGGGCCAAGACAGATAAGGCTATGTTCACACTAGCCCTATTATTATTTTTGTTCTCATTTTAATAAAGAAGTTGCAGAGCTAATTTGACACCTTCATTACTTACACATGCTGTTAGGAAGCATATGCAGCACCAAACAAAATAGTGAGTCCCAGCACCAGACACACTGATCAAATGGCAAAAAACTGCGCTGAGCGTCCTGCGCACTCCGAGCCACACCAAATCCAGCCCTCCAGAGATGTTCACCAGAGCCCCTAATGGTGGGGACGGACTTGGAAGCTACCATTGGACAGGGCGGTATGGCTCAGAGAGCGCCGGACACACAGGGTACCACTAGTCACAGCAGAACCAGAAACTGAAATCACTTACCAGAAGGTCTTCAGAAGAAGAATCAGAAGGCAGTGGATGACAGTGGGCAGTAGATTGCAGCAGTGCACCAATAGAGTAGTTGTCTAATCCAAGTTGTCAACGTGAGGTCAGCGCAGTACATAGGGGTAATCCAGGAGAGAGGTCAAGCAGGCTGGTTCGGTAACAGGAGAGCAGAATGATACCAAGTAGTCTTCAAGGTCTGAAGGCAAGCCGGAGTCGTCAACAGGAGAGAGAAAAGTACAGAGTCAGGAGGCAGAAGCAGAGTCAAGAACAGAACCAACAGGGCCAACAGCATGGATGGGTCATTGATGAAAGTAAGAGAGAAGGCAGTGATCTGGAGAACTGGAAGTATTTGATTATGTATGGAAAGTGCAATGTTACCATGCCTTTTTTAAGGGAGGTTTTCGTATCCGTGCCCAAAAACCATCAAACATATTATATAGAAAGGAATACACTTACACCTTACAGACGTGACCTAGGTTAATACTTTTTTGTCACATTGTAAAAGCCATAACTTTTCATTTTAATGTCATCATACTTTTCTATTTCCCCATTTTGGGAATCATTTAGCTTATTGATCAATTGTTATTAACATTTTCATAGGGGGCGAAAAAAAAAAAACAGTTTTGCCATAGATTTTTACATTCTAAATTTTACAATGTGCACAGGGCATTATACATAACATGTTACCTTTATTCTGCTTGTCACTACAATTATGACAAGATCACATTTATGTAGGTCTTTTTATGCTGTACTACTTTTGCACAATAAAATCACAAGAACAACTTGTTATAGGGTCACTATATCTTGAACCATAATTTTTTTTTTTTTTGGTGGGATCAGCTTTTGTTTCTGTTGGCTCCAATTTGGGTTATATATAGCTTTTTGATCATTTTTGGAGGCAATATGACCCCAAAACAGCAATTTTTTTTAAGGCATGCACCATGCAGGATAAGTTATCACAATGGATGTAGATGGGTCCAGCACAAATCAGTGTCAGATTCGATAAAAATTAACTCATTATTTGTGCATTATGAAACAGGTTGTCGGCCTCCATAACACTTATGTGTTTCCAATAGGACCTGAGTTTCAAGTAATTGATACTAAAAAGAAAGTGGAAACACCACCCAAAAATACAGACAAAGGTCTAAAATAATAGAGGGTCATAAATATATATACAGTATACATTCAGTATATAGTAATAAATAGATGTGATCAATTGATGAACGCAGGGGTATAAATATAAATATACACATTATTTGTCTATTTACTAGATACTGATAAAACGTAATGTTGCGTATGATAGTAACAAATCCATATATTCACGACATATGTGCAATAGGATGAATTTGTAGTCCTATATATGTACAATCATGATGTGTGTTTTTTAGCCATATTTGGTTTTTTAGCTAAAAAATGCAGCGGAAATGTATCACATTTTTTTATTTTATTTTTTTCTGCTGTTTCCTTCCCTTATTGTATCTATAGGGGAAATGCGAGTGTTTCTGTAGGTAAAATTGATATGCTGCGGTTCTCAAACATGTACCTTGCTGGTAATGTAAAATGCAGCGTTCTTTTCTGCTGTGTTTCCCCAACGTGGGGTCTTATGAAAATAACCTGCCCAAGAGTTCTGTACACAAATACTTATTCTATGTAATTTTGAGTTATCTTTGCAGTGTGGGGTCTTAACCTTAATTTGGAATTTTGTCTGTGTTTTTGGGTGGAGTTTCCACTTTCTTTTTAGTATCATGTGATTTTAATTTCAGGTCCTATTGGACAATGGGAGAATCATAAGGTCTGTGTTTTTGTCTTTTGATCATAGTATGAATAGCAGCTTTGCTCATAACATGTGAGAATCTCTGTTTGTAATGCACTAAAAGTGACATTTTCTACAATTTGACACTGATTTTGCTCGATTGAACTACAGCCATTCTGGTTTACCATCCCGTGTTTGTCAGTCCTCCAAACAGATTTTGTGCATGTTTAGGTTCGACTCAAGACCTATTTTCTATAGATAACTGGTGAACTGTTTTTTGTTTGATTCTTCTAGATAGGATAAATTATGTTCTATAAGAAGAAGAAAGGAAGAGGGCTTGTGATGAAGGACATTTGGGGCATTTTTTGTGGTTAATGGACAATAGTGCTGATGCAAGATACCGAACTATCAGCTGTGAGCAGGAGATCTCACTACGTACCAAAGGAACTGCCACATGTTATCATGATTAGAGATGAGCGAACAGTGTTCTATCGAACACATGTTCAATCGGATATCAGGGTGTTCGCCATGTTCGAATCGAATCGAACACCGCGTGGTAAAGTGCGCCAAAATTCGATTCCCCTCCCACCTTCCCTGGCGCCTTTTTTGCACCAATAACAGCGCAGGGGAGGTGGGACAGGAACTACGACACCGGGGGCATTGAAAAAAATTGGAAAAAGTCATTGGCTGCCGAAATCAGGTGACCTCCATTTTAGACGAATAGTGGATTTCAAATCCGGGTCATATGAGAATGTGAACTTTGTGACTATGAGACAGGGATAGATGTACAGGCAGGGATAGCTAGGGATAACCTTTATTTAGGGGGGAATGTTATTAAAAATAACTTTTTGGGGCTCTATCGGGTGTGTAATTGTGATTTTTGTGAGATAAACTTTTTCCCATAGGGCTGCATTGGCCAGCGCTGATTGGCCGAATTCCGTACTCTGGCCAATCAGTGCTGGCCAATGCATTCTATTAGCTTGATGAAGCAGAGTGTGCACAAGGGTTCAAGCGCACCCTCGGCTCTGATGTAGCAGAGCCGAGGGTGCACAAGGGTTCAAGCGCACCCTCGGCTCTGATGTAGCAGAGCCGAGGCTGCACAAGGGTTCAAGTGCACCCTCGGCTCTGATGTAGCAGAGCCGAGGCTGCACAAGGGTTCAAGCGCACCCTCGGCTCTGATGTAGCAGAGCCGAGGGTGCACAAGGGTTCAAGCGTACCCTCGGCTCTGCTACATCAGAGCCGAGGGTGCGCTTGAACCCTTGTGCAGCCTCGGCTCTGCTACATCAGAGCCGAGGGTGCGCTTGAACCCTTGTGCACACTCTGCTTCATCAAGCTAATAGAATGCATTGGCCAGCGCTGATTGGCCAATGCATTCTATTAGCCCGATGAAGTAGAGCTGAATGTGTGTGCTAAGCACACACATTCAGCACTGCTTCATCACGCCAATACAATGCATTAGCCAGTGCTGATTGGCCAGAGTACGGAATTCGGCCAATCAGCGCTGGCTCTGCTGGAGGAGGCGGAGTCTAAGATCGCTCCACACCAGTCTCCATTCAGGTCCGACCTTAGACTCCGCCTCCTCCAGCAGAGCCAGCGCTGATTGGCCGAATTCCGTACTCTGGCCAATCAGCACTGGCTAATGCATTGTATTGGCGTGATGAAGCAGTGCTGAATGTGTGTGCTTAGCACACACATTCAGCTCTACTTCATCGGGCTAATAGAATGCATTGGCCAATCAGCGCTGGCCAATGCATTCTATTAGCGTGAACTGAGTTTGCACAGGGGTTCTAGTGCACCCTCGCCTCTGCTACATCAGATTGCTACATCTGATGTAGCAGTGCCGAGTGTGCATCAGATGTGTAGTTGAGCAAAACTGACTAGGAATGCATTGGCCAGCCTTCGGCCAATCAGCGCTGGCTCTGCTGGAGGAGGCGGAGTCTAAGGTCGGACCTGAATGGAGACTGGTGTGGAGCGATCTTAGACTCCGCCTCCTCCAGCAGAGCCAGCGCTGATTGGTCGAGTTCCGTACTCTGGCCAATCAGCACTGGCCAATGCATTTCTATGGGGAAAAGTTAGCTTGCGAAAATCGCAAACTGACAGGGATTTCCATGAAATAAAGTGACTTTTATGCCCCCAGACATGCTTCCCCTGCTGTCCCAGTGTCATTCCAGGGTGTTGGTATCATTTCCTGGGGTGTCATAGTGGACTTGGTGACCCTCCAGACACGAATTTGGGTTTCCCCCTTAACGAGTTTATGTTCCCCATAGACTATAATGGGGTTCAAAACCCATTCGAACACTCGAACAGTGAGCGGCTGTTCGAATCGAATTTCGAACCTCGAACATTTTAGTGTTCGCTCATCTCTAATCATGATAGCTGCATATGTCCCCCACCTCTGCAAAAAAACATTTCTGCCTGTTATATCTACATGCTGTGACCCTCATGTCCTCCATCCACAGTCGGGCTGTATTATTAACATCACTCCGCACAGAGAACTAAATGATCCTGCAGTGTGTCTGTATTTCTTTCTTTTTAGGCTGCATTCACGTAACGCCGTGTATATGCTGCGTTAAAGCCGCGTTTGCGCCGTTCAACGCGACCGCAAAATAGCGCGGCGCAAACGCAGCGTTAACGCGGCGCTATGTGCCAAAAAAAGCACAAAAAACGCCAACGTTACTCTGTGTGAATGCAGCCTAAGTTGCTATGATTCCTAGGATTTCTCTATCTGCCATGAGCTTGTATGTGTTTTCTCTCTTGTTATATACTACTGTACCATCTATGAAACTGTTCAGCAAATTAGAACCAGACTCTCCAAAGAGAAGTACAGAGGCAGCGCTCACCCAAAAAGACTTTATTAGGTAACAGCACAACGCGTTTCGAGCCAATCTTGCTCTCTTTCTCAAGTGCATATAGATAACCTTAAAATTACACAATACAACAATAAGTAGAAAAAAATATAAACAAAAGGATAAATATTACACTAAAATGTCAATCTTTTCAATACCAAACATTGAAGCTTATAGAAATCTATGAAACTGTATCACTGAAATTTCCCCATTGTGGGACTATTAACGGATTATCTTATCTTATCTTATCTTATCTTATAGTATAGGTTGTTACAGATGTAGCAATACCAAATATGGCTATTTTATCATTAGAATTTTTCTATTACAGAAAAATATTGGTAAAAGAGCTATCAATGTTATTTTTTCCTTAATGTTTTCCAGAAAATAATGTTACCGTATTTTTCGGACTATAAGACGCACCGGACCATAAGACGCACTAAGGTTTTAGAGGAGGAAAATAGGGAAAAAAAAATTTTAAGGAAAAAAAAATTGGTGAAATATTTAATAACCTAATAATATAATATTTCACCAATGTAAATAGAACCGGGGGCTTTCGGACACAGGGATACCAAATGTGTATGTGTTTCACAGTAATGTTTTTGTTTTACATGTATTCTAGGGATATGGGGGTGATTTGAACATATCTATCTAATCTATCTCTGTCTGTCTGTCTGTCTATCTATCTATCTATTCAATCTATCTATCTATTCAATCTATCTATCTATTCAATCTATCAATCTATCTATCTATCTATCTATCTATCTATCTATCTATCTAATCTCATCCATGGATGGAAAGAGACACCCTGCAGTGGCGTGAAGGAGGTGTGGTTTTCTAAGCAAACTTGAAACCACGCCTCTTTCACCCGTCTGGCTCGTCCCTCCTTCACTGCCTCTCAGATCTTGCTCCTGCAATGATGCCACACAGGCAGGGAAGGAGGGGCGGGCCAGACGGGTGAAGGAGGCGTGGTTTCAAGCTTGCCGAGAAAACCACGCCTCCTCCTCCCGTTTGGCCCGCCCCTCCTTCCCTGTCTGTGTGGCATCATTGCAGGAGCCAGATCTGAGAGGCAGTGAAGGAGGGGCGGGTCAGACGGGAGAAGGAGGCGTGGTTTTCTCGGCAAGCTTGAAACCACGCTTCCTTCACCTGTCTGGCCCGCCCTTACTTCCCTGCCTCTCATATCTCGCTCCTGCAAACACGCGACACAGACAGGGAAGGAGGGGGAGAGCAGGCAGGCACAGCACCGCTCTCCTTTTGATTCTCATAGACAGGACACAGACGCTGCACACGCTGCATTCGGACTATAAGACGCACACACATTTTCCGGTACTATTCCGTTATCGGGCCAGCAGCAGCGCAGTTCAGCAGCAGCTTTCGGGACAGCAGTTCAGCAGCGGGAATTACAATGACATCCGAGGACTGCTGGCCCGATGCTTGTGCCCAGTAACCAGTACATCGATGACCCCCCTCCCCCATCCTTCTCCTCCTGCCAGTGCTGCCCCCCAGCTCTCCTTACATCTTCCCCGTACCCTCTCCCCGCCACACGACTAGGCCTCACCTCAGCGCTAGTACCGAGACCGAAAGGAAAGACACCGGGGCTCAATCCAGGCCCTGACAAGAAACACGCCGACTATAGGAACGGTGAGCTACAGCGAGCCGGAGGGACAAACTTTCTGCAGCGTCCGGCGGCTATCTAGTAGCATTCATTGCTCAAGATTTACGGTGAGGCCTATTACAGGGAGAGGGTACGGGGCAGATGTAAGAAGAGCTGGGGGGCAGCACTGGAAGGAAGAGGAGGATGAGGGCATCGATCGATGTACTGCCTACTACACACAAGCACGGCCTCTATCATCGGGCCAGCATCGGCTTAGTCATGTGGCGGGGAGAGGGTACGGGGTAGATGTAAGGAGAGCTGGGGGGCAGCACTGGAAGGAGGAGGAGATGGAGGGGGGGTCATTGATGTACTGGCTACTGGGCACAAGCATCGGGCCAGCAGTCCTCGGATGTCATTGTAATTCCCGCTGCTGAACTGAACTGCTGTCCCGAAAGCTGGTGCTGAAATGCGCTGCTGCTGGCCCGATAACAGAATAGTACCCATTTTCCTCCCATATTGGGAGGAAAAAAAGTGCGTCTTATAGTCCGAAAAATACGGTATTTATTTTTGCATTTGTACTTAGCCCCAAAGTGCGACTTGAACACTATGTGGCGCAATTGCTACTATCCTATAGTTTACTAAACTGAAAGAAAAGTAAATCTATTGAAAAAACCCTCCCTGGACCTGTTCTGTGCTGCTAACTATCAACCCGTCTCTAACCTTCCCTTCATCTCTAAAATCTTGGAACGCCTGGTCTATTCTCATTTAATACACTATCTCTCTGCTTGACCCCTTACAATCTGGTTTCCGCTCTCTGCATTCTACTGAAACAGCCCTCACAAAAGTCTCCAATGACCTCCTGACGTCTAAATCCAATGGTGACTTCTCACTTCTTGTTCTTGTGAACCTCTCTGTAGCATTTGACTCTGTTGACCATCAACTCCTCCTTACTATGCTTTGCTCAGTCGGCCTCAACGACACTGCGCATTCCTGGTTCTCCTCTTATCTCTCAGACCGCCCTTTCAGTGTATCATTTACGAGCTCTGTTTCTTCCCCTCTTTCCCTTGCTGTTGGCGTTCCTCAGGTCCTAGGCCCCCTGCTCTTTTCTCTCTACACAGCTCCCATTGGACAAACCATCACCAGATTTGGCTTCCAGTACCATCTTTATGCTGATGACACCCAATTATACACTTCTTCCCGTGGCGTCACCTCTACACTAATACAGAATACCAATGACTGTTTTTCTGCTGTCTCAAATATCATGTCTCTATCTGAAAATAAATCTCTCTAAGACTGAATTACTGCTGTTTCCACCATCTAACAGATCTGTCCCTGATATATCCATTGCAGTCTCAGGCCTTACTATAACTCCTAGACAGCATGGCTGCTGCTTCGGGGTTGTGTCAGACCATTCCTTCAACCCCATATTCAATCTCACCACCATCTCAAAAACATATACAAAATCTTCCCTTTCCATACTAGAGATATATTAAAGACACTTATTGTCTCTCTAATTCATTCTCGCCTTGACTACTGTAACTCCTTACTAATCGGTCTTCCCCTTACTAAACTCTCCCCTCTACAATCTATTCTGAATGCAGCGGCCAGGCTCATCTATCAGGCTAGACGCTACAGCGATGCCTCGGGTTTGTGCCAGTCACTACATTGGCTGCCTATTCATTATAGAATACAATATAAAGTTATCACCCTCATCCACAAGGCTCTCCATAATCCTGCACCTCCCTATATTTCTTCCCTCATCTCTGTCTACCTCCAAACCCGTACTTTCTGTTCACTCAATGACCTAAGATTTACATCCTCTATTATCAGAACCTCCCACACTCATATACAAGACTTCTCCCGAGCTGCACCACTTCTCTGGAATACTCTACCTCGGACAATCAGATTAACTCCCAATTTCTACAGCTTCAAGCGCAAACTAAAGACATCTCTTTTCAGACAGGCCTATCACAATTCCTAATGTAAACCCTTCCTTATTGCAATTAGAATCCCTAAAATTAACCCTTCTCTTTTCCAGCTCCCACGTTATCCTACATGATATGATGCCGTTTCAGGCTAACTTTATATGTCTAAGCACCATCCACATGTAATGACCTCTATTACAAAATTGTCTGATCAGTGTATAAGCAATGCTAGCTCCGATGCCACCCCTGCTACCACTTGTGTCACCCCCTCTACCTCATAGCTTGTAAGCTCTTGCAAGCAGGGCCCTCAGTCTCATTGTGTGAAATGACTATTTCTTTATAATGTATCTTTTTGTCTGTATTTGAACCCTACACATTGTACACTGCTGTGGAATATGTTGGCACTATATAAATGAAATTATTTATTATTATTATTATTAATAATAAATCTATAAGAGTCTGCCTCTGGCACAATCCTCTAGGTTTACTTATGAGGGAAAGCCTTCAGTAGACCCCCCGTCACAATGACAATGCATGAACATATAGGGCTGACTCCAGGTTATGGTGGGCCTCCTGTCAGTCATGGTATGAGGCACAATCAGTTAAATAATCACTAACTTTTCAGATAACTTAGTCTCATGTCATAGACCATGTGAATCTGGACCAAAATGTAATGAAGTTTAATTAAAAATGTTGTTGTTTTTTTGCCTGAAAAACCCTCTAAAGTTTATGCCACTAGGTGTCTCCCTTCTAGCCAGTTTATAGTTCACTCCTGGTTACCAGGAAAGTATGTCCATAGATACATTAAATAAGCAAGACAGAAAGGTAATGGGGGAGGGTTTTTCTTTCACACAGTGAATACAGACAAGGGACTGATTCCACTCACAGCCTCTCATGTCTGCAAACTACAAGGACTGAAGAGTCTGCAGTATCTCACAGATTATAAAGTAAGAAAAAAAATCTTCTATGTACTAGTATCTACTTCTGGATGCTTATGTGGGTAAAGATGGGACAGCAAGCAGCTTTACTGACTGCACTCATAGATTGCTCTTGGAGAAGACAATAGGCAGAGAGGGAACAGAGGTCAGAGAAGGAGAATTTAGCAGATGGACAGTAGATTGACGACAGCAAGTTTAGGAAGGGAAGAGACTGAGTATAAGCCTGTACTATTAATAAAACAGATGTTTTCAGTTCTCATCTGAGCAGTGGTCCCTTGCCTTGTGGGGGTGCTGATGGGGACAAATACAAAGAGACCCCTTATAGGCCACCATTATTATTGTTTGGGGCATCTAAAGGATTAAACAGCCGCAAACAGTTGACAACGGTGCTGGCTCAAATCCTGAGTCAGCAACATCATCATGACATACTGCTACATCAGTTCTCTAGAACAAGCACCCATTCCTGATGTAATAGTGTGTCATGGGGGGGGGGCAACTTGTTAAAGAAAAGCATTTATAATGTATGAAATATCAGATGCTGACAATGTGAGACTAGAGAAACCACAAGATCATTGTTCCTTATAAGGAAGATTACATTACATTTTTTAAATATTGATCATCTTTCTGTTAAAATAGAGTTTTAATAGAAAATAAAATAGACTTTTCTTGTGTGCAGTGACAATAGGTCAGCTCAAGTTTAATATGGTCCAGTTTAATCCAGTTCGGAGAAGGCTGAATTTGCTCTGTTGTCGTTCTTCATTTCCTGATGCACAGTCTTCTGAACCCTTCACTTTGTCCTCAGGAAGGGAGGTTTCCTTCAAACAATCCATAATGACTTCCACACAGATAGGAGACATGACAACTATATTAAAATATTCCCTTGATTGATTTCATGATGATACCATCCGCAGCACAAGGTCATGTAATACATATGTTGACACCTAACATTCACAGCACATAGCACGCAACCCAGACTAAGTGTTACAAGTGGCCTGCACAATGGAAGAGACTTATAAAGAAGTCTTGAACATGCAGTATCACTGCCAAACATCATGGAATAAGACATTATTGTCTAGGTACCACTCATGCCATAAAAACAGCTTTGACTCGTTGAGGCATGAACTCCACAAAACTTCTGAAAGAGTCTGTAGTATTTACCACCAAGATTTTAGCTGAAAATCCTTCAAGTCTCATAAACTGAATGCGTCAGACTTGTTTTTCCATTAATTCTCCGAGATATTCATCAGATTTAGAATTTGGAAGTCAAGTCAACGCCATCAACTCTTTGTCCCTCAAACCATTTCTGGCTGTTTGTCAGGTAGCAATAGTCTAGTACAAGAGATAGCTACCATTGGGGAATACCATTACCATAAAGAAGTGTACTAGGCCTGCAACAATGTAAAGGTAGGAGGCATGTCATGTAATATGTCATACGTAACAACTAGAGATTGGTGTATCAATTCATACCAAGCTGGATTTGACCTGACTATTCCAAATTGTGCGTTTTTTCACAAAACAGAACAAATGGAGATTCATCTTAGATGAACTAAAATGCCCACTGCATTATCATCTGGTATCTCCTCAGACCCCAGAGTGTAATAGGTGGAGGCCCAGGGAGATGAAAAAATAAGATAATATTCATACTCACCTTCCGTTACCTCTTCTGGGCCTCCTTGTAGTGTCCGAAATAGTTTGTCCTGAAATCAACCAGAGACCTGAGCTGAATACAAACATGAAGCAAATCTTGAGAGGTTCGCTTATCTCTTGTAATATCCACATGAATGCAAGATCTGAGGTTACAGAACATTTTCTATCATATTGCATCCACCATTGTGGATCCCAGATAGTCTCATAAAGCCGTCTACATGGTGTAAAGGAAAATGTCATTCATCAGACAAACCCACTGTCATCCATTGCTCCAAGGACCAAGTGTGACACCCACCAACTTGTAGGTGCCAGAAAGGGGTCAACATGGGAATTCTGACTGTTTACTAGGAGGTAACCTCATACCTGCTATTTATGAGATGCTGAGCCCCATTCATATGACCATTGTAATCTGACCACTGACAGTTCACTTGCTAACCAAAATCTCTAATCCCTTTACAAGTGCCACTGACAGGAGCTAATAAATATTATTTTCCACCAGTGATCAATGCAGGTTTTACCACGAGTGCACAGCTGTCCATCTTTCTACATAGTATAATATAATATAATTTCATTATGCTGTTACTCTCATGCTTGGGTTATATTGCTGTATGATATTTTTTTTCGTTGCAGTGTGAACAATATTGGCTACCCAAGACCTGTTTTAGTAGATGCCACTTGTATCCTCAAGATAACCGCAGTCAGCCCTTGACATTGAGCCTTGTCCATGCTTCAGAGACTGTTCTAAAAAAGCCGAGTATTTCTGGGATGAAGCCAGTAAATAGCATCATTTGCCAAAAAAACACAAAGTTTTGTGTCCAAGTTTAAGAAAGATCACATTTATTTTTAACTATATTTTCTAAGAATTCAACCTCCAGGGAAAAGATGATCTGCTGTATTGTTCTACTGATAACCCAACATATAAAGCCAGAAGTGAAGTAGAAGGAAAGTACATCATTGATAAAGCACACCTTCACTAACTACAGTATGGGGGAAAGTTTTAGGCACACATTCAAAAATAGAAGTGTTAATCGTTTATTTTTCTAATTAACAAAATGAAGTGAAATGAACAAAGGAGAAATCCCATCAATATCTGGTGTGACCTCTCTTTTTCTTCCATCAGTTCTTCTAGATACACTTGCAGTTTTTGAAGGAACTCAGAAGGGAGGTTGCTCCAGACATCTTGAAGAACTAATCACATATCCTCTGTGGTTGTAGGCTTGCCCAAATCCTTCTATCTCTTCATGTAACCCCAGACAGACTAGATGATAGTGAGATTGGGGCTCTGTGGGGGCCATATTATCACTTCCAGGACTCCTCCTCCAAAGGGCAAGCACATCAATGTGATTTATATTTCTCTTTTGTTCATTCACTTTGCATTTTGGAGTATGAGCCAAGAGGTCATAGGTGGCTAAGAAGAAATCTTGGGTCTTGGGGTTTGCTGAGGTCTAGAGTCACTGAAATGGGATAAAATTGCAGGTCAAAATGAGGTCAAATATGGGAACGCATTCATAAAATCATGACTTTTAGTAAAATCTAGGATTCTTCTTATCAGCCTTTGGAAATTTTTCAGGCCACACTCAATTAGTGGCCCCCACACAATATAAAGCCCCCAAAGTGTCTCTCACGTAATATTATGTGCCCTTTGGGCCCTCACAAAGTATAATGCCCTCACAGAGTCCCCACACCATATAACACCCAATTGTGATCCAACAGAGGCAACATCCTGGGGATCGGGGAAGATTCTGGCCACATGAGTAATTTATCAGCATACCCAGGAGTTTAGGAGGTCTTTCCTTTTTTCAGGAGAATACTGGATGTTCTGGGAGAGTTGGCTGCAATGATCAGCTGAGCAACTGCACATCCAAAATGAGCTATCTGGGAACTAGAGGGTACAGGGGACACACCACCAAAACCTAGGACTGGGGATATGTGAGTGTCATTTTTCCTGGAAAACCCATTTAGGCTAAGGCTCCATGTAGTGAGCGCTAGCTAAAAAAAACCCTGTGGAAAAGACTGTGGCAATGTCTGCATGTTTTTCTTTGAGTTTTCGCAGTTTTCCTATGCGGACTTTCTGTTCCTATTATACCTATACTGAAAACGACAGCGTTTCTGTAGGGGTAACTGACATGTTGTGATTTTCAAAAACATTTTTGAAATCGCAGCTTTTCCGCTGCAGATTTTTTTCTGCAATGTGTGGATGGGATTAGCCAGAGTCTAAAACAGAGTGTTTTTTTAACTTTGTGTGACTCTGTCGCCATCCATCTGCAATGTTACGTACCATCATAATAAATGTAATTCAGTGAAAATATAATTTAGTAAAAGTTTCTAATGTTATTTCTTACAGTAAATATTTTCAGAAGTGACAACAGAATCCTTTTGCAACATTGACTTACTGAGTTACTTATATAGGGACATTTTTATATTTGGGGAAATTATCCCTGAAGGTTGTGTTGGGAAGGATAGCAATAATTGACTTCATTGTGAGATACATATTTGCACCACGAGATGGCAGCAAGCTTATTGAAACACTGCTTGACACTTTATGCCATCCACTAGATTTTCTATAAGTGAGCTTAGTCTCATAAAATGAAGACTTGCTATAATTACTGTTTCACTCAAGTCTTTTCTTGATTTTATTTTCTGCTAGAATACCTTGTTTCTAGTAGAAGTATGAGATATTTACTGGCATGGGTTATTACAGAAGTGTTAGAAATATAATATTATGATTCTCCAATATCACCAAAAATCTGCAAATACATCCACAGCAGTGCTAAATACTCCCTTTTTTTTCTTGGCTTGGCTTTATTTTACTTGCTGCTCCTTGTATCACTATTATTTACATGCAGTAAGTCTGTGGAAAGACTACATTTCCCATGATTTATCTTCCTGTTCCCACTCTTTGTGCCCCCACCCTTCTCCACCCTGTAATGAAATCGCAGAACACCCATTGCTTACTGTATGTGCAAACTCCCTCCCTTTATTGTGTCAAAATGTCTCCTTTAGTCCATGCAGCAACAACTATCCTACACCTATCTGACTGGCTTCAAGCACCTAGAAGGTCATGTGTTGCTGTGAAGTTTAGTTTGCTAGCTGAACTGCTCACAGGGATAGGGTAGTGAGCTTGTAAATGAAAAGTCACAGCTGTGGTCAAAGGCCTTAAAACAGAGCAGATAAACGGTGCTGAATTTAAACAGGATGTAGAAGTGCTTTGTACTGATGTATCCTGTTATTTGGCCCATGTTTTTAAAAACTGGATAACCCCTTTAATGTTAACAACTATGTTCACATCTGCTTTGGAGTTCCCTTTCGGAGCCTCTGGCATGAAGTCTAAAATCATGGTCTAAACTGACCTGCAGGACAAACTTTTTAGTCTTGCAATATTAGGGAGAAGACTAATCAAACCCAACAGACCCCATTATAGTTAATGGGCTCTTTCTGGATCTATTGTTGACCATCCTTTGATTGATCCATCTTTGTTTGATCCATCTTTGTTGTTTAACACATTCATTTGTTCCAGCAACAGACCAGAAAACAATAGGGTAATGATTTGTGATAACTGGTAAAAGAAGCATCAGGAAAACTGCAGGAACCCCGGACAAATTCTATGATGTAGCAGCCATGCACTGTACTGTGATATAATGTGAATTCCAAATTATGTGTTTCCAATGGTCCCAGTACTGACAGTGATTGATTCATTTCTTCAATACCCAGGGGCGTAACTCCTGGGGTAGCAGCGGTAGCCTGGCGCCATCCGCTACTGCTTTTTTTTTCTTTTAATAGGCCCTATTTATTTAGCGATCCCGGCTCCTGCTCACGACCGCCGTTGTAGCTATTTCTGCAGAAGTCACTGTCAGCATTAGCCGGGATTGGTGAGTAGGGCTGCGGGCCCCACAAACATTATCATTATACTTGGGGGGTCTTTTCAGACCCCCGAGTATAATGATCAGAGGCTCAGGGGAGGTGAGGGAACATAAAAAACTCTGTTACTTATCTCTCCTGGCTCCAGCCAGGCTTCAGGCCTACTTGTGTGATGTCCCTTACATCATATTGGCCGGGGCTTGCATCCTTATGCATCACAATGCAAGGTCCGGCTCAAGTGATGTCCCGTACGTCATTGAAGATGGCCGACATCAGCAGGGACTGGACAGCCAGGGAGAGCTAAGTAACAGTGTTTTTTATGTTTGTATCCTCCCCTGGGTCTCTGATTATTATACTTTTATACTATAATAATTGTTCTTGGGTGTCCACAATGGAACATAATACTGTGCAAGGGCCACAATACTGTATTCAGTGACCACTATGGGGCATAATACTGTGTGCAGGGGTCACTATGGGGCATAATACTGTGTGCAGGGGTCACTATGTGTCTGTCAGCATAGTGTCCAGAGGCTGGAAGCGCTACCAGGAGATAGGCCAGTATACCAAGAGACATG
Organism: Leptodactylus fuscus; assembly: GCF_031893055.1. Lineage (NCBI taxonomy): Eukaryota > Metazoa > Chordata > Amphibia > Anura > Leptodactylidae > Leptodactylus > Leptodactylus fuscus. The sequence goes on from NC_134266.1 coordinate 223,257,338, forward strand.
GAGGGGGCCATAAGAGGGCAACAACCCAGCAGCAGGACCACTACCTCTGCCTTTGTGCAAGGAGGAATGGGAGAAGCACTACCAGAGCGCTGCAAAATGACCTCCAGCAGGCCACAAATGTGCATGTGTCTACACAAACGGTTAGTAACCGACTCCATGAGGATGGTATATGGCCCGACGTCCACAGATAGGGTTGTGCTCACAGTCCAACACTGTGCAGGACGCTTGGCATTTGCCACAGAACACCAGGATTGGCAACTTCTCCACTGGCACCCTGTACTCTTCACAGATGAAAGCAGATTCACACTGAGCATATGTGACAGAGTCTGGAGACGCCGTGGAGAGCGATCTGCTGCCTGCAACATCCTTCAGCATGACCAGTTTGGCAGTGGGTCAGTAATGGTGTGGGGTGGCATTTCTTTGGAGGGCCGCACAGTGCTCTGTGTCCTTTGCCAGAGGTAGCCTAACTGCCATTAGGTACCGAGATGAAATCCTCAGACCCCTTGTGAGACCATATGCTGGTGTGGTTGGCCCTGGGTTCCTCCTAATGCAGGATAATGCCAGACCTCATGTGGCTGGAGTGTGTCAGCAGTTCCTGCAATATGAAGGCATTGAAGCTATGGACTGGCCCACCCGTTCCCCAGACCTGAATCGGACTGATCACATCTGGGACATCATGTCTCGCTCCATCCACCAACGTCACGTTGCAACACAGACTGTCCAGGAGTTGGCAGATGCTTTAGTCCAGGTCTGGGAGGAGATCCCTCAGGAGAACATCTGCAAACTCATCAGGAGCATGGCCAGGCATTGTAGGGAGGTCATACAGGCACGTGGAGGCCACACATGCTACTGAGCCTCATTTTGACATGTTATAAGGACATTATATTATAATTTTGATTTCCATTGATGATTTTTGTGTGATTTTGTTGTTATCACATTCAACTTTGTACAAAACAAAGTATTCAATGAGAATATTTCATTCATTCAGATCTAGGATGTGTTATTTGAGTGTTCCCTTTATTTTTTGAGCAGTGTATATTACTGCTATCCCCATAGTAGTGAAATCTTTCCCATTTTTCAGAAAGAAAACACAAGAATCACATCTAAAGATCTCTAAACTTCCTCTGCGATTGTTATCATGTGAGAGTTAAACCCTAGGCCTGAATATGCCATAACGTATTACGCTTCACCTGTACATGAGGGAGAAGAGAAGATCAGGGAATGGGGAAATCAAACATGTAAATGAATTCTCTGTAGTGCTCCAAGAAGATCAAAGCTGCAGAATTTACCTTTTGCTCCAATTCATCTTCAGAACCCATAACTCAGAAAGGTCTTTTTCATGTCTCAAACAGAACATCTGCATTTTTTACCTACTTTTACAATAGTTACATTCTTTTATCAGGTCTCATTTGGGAAGTCCTCGGCGAGATATCCAGATGTTCCGTCATGTATTCATTACCTTTTAACTTGTTTTATTACAGTGCAAAAGCACACGGAAAATAGGACAATGTTCTCACTTTATGTTGTCATTGGCTTAAGGTGAAAGAGTCATATGGTATATAAGTAAACTCTTCATAGGGGTGTCTGGTTTAGCACATACATCACATCCGTGTGATGGCTGCATTTAATGGACTGTCCGCGAATGTGGCTGAACCACCCTCTCTCCATGCTAGTGATCTATTATGTTGAAAGTGCCAGGGTCTACTGCCCTGTACTTAAAGAGGACCTTTCATGTCCTCGGGCACCTGCGTTTTTATATACTGCTAGAAAGCCTACAGTGCACTGAACTCCCGTTATGTACCCCGGGACTGGGGATATTGGTGCTGTTATATTGGTATATAATTGATATTGGTGCCCACTGGCAGAAGAGCGTTCCTAATGGTCTAGCTGGGCTGTGAGGAACGCTCCTCCTGACTGTACTCGTTCATAGACTAGTACTGGGGGGTGTTCTTCACAGCTTAGTGTCCTCGCTGGGTGGTAAGGGACGCCCCTCTGACACGGCACATAACAGCTTTCTAGTGGTATGTAAAATCCGCATGTGCCTGAGGAGATGAAAGGTCCCCTTTAAATGATTGTCTCTATCTCATACAAACCCAACACGCACATGGATTACATAGAGTGAGCATTATATAATGCTTCATTGTGTCTCTAAGGTTAAATATATATCACAGAAAAAAAGCAAACATTAAAAATATATGAAGTTGGTTTAATGTCCATTTGCTGTCGTTCATTGACATTTATTTGTCATCATTTTTCTGACCATCTGTCCATTTTGTATCAGTTTATCATCCATTTTTAGCTGTCAGTTAAAAAACGAATGAATTTTATTGGTCTATTTTCTGACCCAACTGTTTTTAATGGCCATTAAAATTGTGTTAAAAATTGACCCATTGACTTGTAATGAAAACAGGCAAAATTATGACATGTCCTATTTTTTAATGTGCATGTACTAATTGATACCCATTATTCCAAAAAAAACGGATACGTTGCAAACGTTAAGAAAATGTGGGTTACTTTTTTTGTGTTCATGTGAATTTGGCCTAAAACTGAACACTTGCCACAGATATCAGCTGACTGGTGGGCAGCGTGTAGACTGCAGTATGGTGAGTTAGTACCTCCAAGTCAGTTTCTCTATGTAAGTCTATGAGACTCATATCACAGAAACTCAAGTTGGAGCTGAGCAGCAAGACCAACACACAGTGTATGGAGATATCTGCTTTCAGCTTCATGTATAGTGCAGATTCAGAAGCTATAGCCATTGATCAGTGAGGTTGCTGGGCGTTGGACAACCACTCACATGAAACGGATGACTTATCCTAAGGTTAGGTAGTCAATATGAACTTTTGAACAACCCCTTTAGGTTGCATGGCAGCAATCCCATAATGTTACAGAATATACTGCAAAATCATAGAACCTTTACCTAAGACATGGTTTGGTGACAGAATCACACGAGTGTCTGAGGCCTGGTTCACATTTGTGTTGGTAATCCGTTCGGGGGAGTCCACATGGGGACCCCTTCCAAATGGACTACTGAACTCATTGGCAAGCGGTGTGCAGTGAAAGCACACAGACCTCATAGACTATAAGGGCTTGTTTACATGGAGTAAACGCGGCACGCAATGTGCCGCGTTTACGGGACGTTTGCGCCGCGATGTTGACGGTGCATGTTAGCGGTCGAGTTAGCACTGCGTAAACGCGCGTTAACGCGGCGCTAACGCAACCGCTAACATGCACCGTCAACATCGCGGCGCAAACGTCCCGTAAATGTGGCACATTGCGTGCCGCGTTTACTCCGTGTGAACGAGCCCTAAGGGAGCCTTCACACAGAGTTTACGCTCTGCTCACTCATACACGTAAACACGTGTCAAAGTGACCGCTGTAAAACACAATCCCATAGACTGTAATGGGTGCCACTCTTATGCGCGCTACACATTGAAATCAATGGGTTTAAAAGCCTCCCATTGATTTCAATGTGTAACGCGCATAAGGGCCCCTTCACACGGAGGATACGTTGGCTGATTTTGAATGTGTAAACGTTCCGAATCAGCAGCGTTTAGAACAGGTCCCATTGCTGTCTATGGGAGCCGGCATACATGCGCTCCCCATAGAAATGAATGGGAAAAAGCAGCCCATTCATTTCTATGGGGAGCGCATGTATGCCGGCTCCCATAGAAAGCAATGGAACCTGTTCTAAACGCTGCTGATTCGGAACGTTTACACGTTCAAAATCAGCGTATCCTCTGTGTGAAGGGGCCCTAAGAACGGCACACATTGAAGTCTATGGGATTGTGTTTTACAGCAGTCACTTTGACATGTGTTTACGTGTCTGAATGAGTGGAGCGTAAACTCTGTGTGAAGGCTCCCTAACGGGGTCCATGTGATTTCCGCACAGTCTCTGCACGGAACTTGTGGACAGAAAAGTATTTCATGATCTACTTTACTGTCTGATTGAGTTGTGCGAAAGCACATGGACCCCATAGACTATAATAGGGTCCATTTAAAGTGTACAGAGACCTGTTGTGAGCAAGATGCATGGATACAGACCTGGGGGCGTAGAGGTGAAGGACAGAAGAGGGAGCAATGAGCAAGGTGAAATCTAAGCCTAAGCCTGTTAAGTCAGGCTGAGTCCCCACGTTGTCTGCTTATGTTGCAGATTGCCAGGAGTGAATGGAGCAGAAGGGAGACGTATAAGAAACTTAATTTATATTTCCCGATTCCTTTTGTAGCAACTCCTGACTTTGGCTCAAAAACCGTAACAAAATCTGCAACAAAAAAAAGCTCCATTTCAGCAATGTAGGGCCTCAGCGAAAAAAAATTGCAGAATTTTATAGTACCAGCAAAGTTCACTTCATATCCACATGCAGGATAAAAGCTGTCAAAGGCTTAGGCCCCACGAGCGGGCTGCAGTGAAAAAGCCCTGTGGGAAAAACTGTGGCAGAAATGCATTGTGGTTTTTCCCAAACGCTTTTCACAGAAAGTCTGCAGAGATTTCCTCTGCAGACTTTCTGCTTCAATGATACTTCTAGGCAAGCTGCTGGTGTTTCCCATAACTGACATGCTGTGATTTCCAAAATTGCAATGGTTTTGGAAACAACAGCGTGTCTGCTGTGCATATTTTTCTGCAATGAGTGGATATTATTGCGGCACTTTATTTACGCCACGTGTGGCCCCGGCTAAAAAGCTTTACTTTTAAAAATTCTGGCATGTTAATTTTAGCTGTGGAATTCTGAGCATTTTCTTGATAAATTTAATGGGGGAGGGACTATGTTGGGACTTAGCCAGATGTCTGTGTTGCTAACTTTACAGAGACTAGTCACAGCTGAAAGAGGTGGTCATAGTGGTCCAAAGGGAAGAGACGGGAAATGTGAGAAGACGTCTCCTGTAAGTAACAAAATATTACTGTACTCTTTTCACTGTAATGTTACCACTAGCACACACACACACACACACACACACACACACACACCCCATGCCCATATTCAGTACGGGGAGGGAAAGGGGGGAGTCCTAGCGGTAACATTACAGTGAAAACAGTGCAGTAATATTTTGTTCTTGGACTTAGCCTATGGAAGCCATGCCTTAACTCAGATTAAGCCTCCTAAGTAATGGCTTCCTCTTGCAAGCAATTACTGCTGACAAGAAGAAGGCTTGAAGAACAGATAAAGCGGTTTCTCTCCTATTCCATGAACCTGGCAACATCTCCTTATATGAGGGAGACCTGTATGGAAACCAAGCTATAACAATATACCACCTCTCTATATTCTACAGCATTATCTCCCTATACATGCACATGGAGGGATTCCCTTAATCTAGAATAAAGACCATATGAGTTGCTAGGACAGTGCCCATCACTCATGGAAATGGTTACCGGTAAATGGCAAGAATATTAGAGAGCATAATTCATTACCGCAGCAATGTTCTTATGCAGAGCTTTCTGTAGTAAATGAGATCTTTTACCAAAAGATGTTTTATTCAGGAGATTGTCGTCCTACAGTTATCTACAGTGTTGGCCAAAAGTATTGGCACCCCTGCAATTCTGTCAGATAATACTAAGTTTCTTCCAGAAAATGATTGCAAGCACAAACTCTTTGGTATTAATATCTTCATTTATTTTGCTTGCAATGAAAAAACACAAAAGAGAATGAAAAAAAAGTCAAATCATTGATCATTTTACACAAATGGGCCGGACAAAGATATTGGCCCACTCAGCCTAATACTTGGTAGCACAACCTTTAGACACAATAACTGCAAACAACCGCTTCCGGTAACCATCACTGAGTTTCTTACAATGCTCTGCTGGAATTTTAGACCATTCTTCTTTGGCAAACTGCTCCAGGTCCCTGAGATGTGAAGGGGGCCTTCTCCAAACTGCCATCAAGAGATCTCTCCACAGGTGTTCTATGGGATTCAGGTCTGGACTCATTGCTGGCCACTTTACAAGTCTCCAGTGCTTTCTCTCAAACTATTTTCTAGTGCTTTTTGAAGTGTGTTTTGGGTCATTGTCCTGCTGGAAGACCCATGACCTCTGAGGGAGACCCCGCTTTCTCATACTGGGCCCTACATTATGCTGCAAAATTTATTGGTAGTCTTCAGACTTCATAATGCCATGCACACGGTCAAGCAGTCCAGTGCCAGAGGCAGCAAAGCAACCCCAAAACATCAGGGAACCTCCGCCATGTTTGACAGTGTTCTTTTCTTTGAAGGCCTCTTTTTTTTCCTGTAAACTCTATGTTGATGCCTTTTCCCAAAAAGCTCTACCTTTGTCTCATCTGACCAGAGAACATTCTTCCAAAACGTTTTTGGCTTTCTCAGGTAAGATTTGGCAAACTCCAGCCTGGCTTTTTTATGTCTCTGGGTAAGAAGTGGGGTCTTCCTGGGTCTCCTACCATACAGTCCCTTCTCATTCAGACGCCGACGGATAGTAAGGGTTGACACTGTTGTACCCTCGGACTGCAGGGCAGCTTGAACTTGTTTGGATGTTAGTCGAGGTTCTTTATCCACCATCCGCACAATCTTGAAATCTCTTGTCAATTTTTATTTTCCGTCCACATCTATGGAGGTTAGCCACAGTGCCATGGGCTTTAAACTTCTTGATGACACTGTGCACGGTAGACACAGGAACATTCAGGTCTTTGGAGATGGACTTTTAGCCTTGAGATTGCTCATGCTTCCTCACAATTTTGCTTCTCAAGTCCTCAGACAGTTCTTTGGTCTTCTTTCTTTTCTCCATGCTCAATGTGGTACACACAAGGACACAGGACAGAGGTTGAGTCAACTTTAGTCCATTTCAACTGGCTGCAAGTGTGATTTAGTTATTGCCACCACCTGTTAGGTGCCTCATGTAAGTAACAGGTGCTGTTAATTACACAAATTAGAGAAGCATCACATGATTTTTCAAACAATGCCAATACTTTTGTCCAACCCCCTTTTTTATGTTTGGTGTGGAATTATATCCACTTTGGCTTTCTGACAATTCTTTTTGTGGTTTTCCATTGAAGACAAATTACATGAAGATAATAATACCAAAGAATTTGTGATTGCAATCATTTTCTGGAAGAAAATGAGTATTATCTGACAGAATTGCAGGGGTGCCAATACTTTTGGCCAACACTGTATGTACACTGTATACTTGAGTGCATGGGGAGGGTTTAATGTGGATCCCCTCTACTAATAGTCATATGCCCAGACATGACCTTATTTCAAATATTAGTGCTATTATTAAAACACCAATGTGATTTCTATAAAGTGGGAGCAAAATTAAACAGTAAAACAAATCCTACTAATCCTACTAATACTATCAATCACGCAAAAAACGCTGAACGGGTTTGGATGAAATTTGGCACATAGATAGTTTGTAACCTCGATTAACAAATAGGCTACTTTTTATTCCAGTAAATGACATGGCTTCACGACTATTATGAATTTATGTTCATATACTATGTTAGGGTGCATGCACACTACGTAACGCCGGGCGTGTATGAGAGCCGTACACGCCGGCGTTACAGCAGGGCTGCCGAACACTTCCCATTCACTTCAATGGGAGCGCTCGTAAACGCCGCTGTTACTTCGTTTACGAGCGCTCCCATTGAAGTGAATGGGAAGTGTTCGGCAGCCCTGCTGTAACGCCGGCGTGTACGGCTCTCATACACGCCCGGCGTTACGTAGTGTGCATGCACCCTTAGGGTGCATTCACACTGAGTAAACGCTAGCTTATTCTGAACGTAAAACACGTTCAGAATAAGCGGCGTCTAAAGCAGCTCCATTCATTTCTATGGGAGCGGGGATACGAGCGCTCCCCATAGAAATGAATGGGCTGCTTCTTTCACTCCGTGCAGTCCCATTGAAGTGAATGGGGAGTGCCGGCATATACGGCAAGCTCTGCTCATGCCGGAGCGTACACGCCGGCACTCCCCATTCACTTCAATGGGACTGCACGGAGTGAAAGAAGCAGCCCATTCATTTCTATGGGGAGCGCTCGTATCCCCGCTCCCATAGAAATGAATGGAGCTGCTTTAGACGCCGCTTATTTTACGTTCAGAATAAGCTAGCGTTTACTCAGTGTGAATTCACCCTTACACTGCTTTTGTCAGCAGCTTATCTGAGGTTGCTGCTAAAGCACAGATCTGTTATCTCTCTATGTAAACACACAGCTAACCCTCAGTCCATTGTATACATGTATTTGCATATTATCTGATCTACTCCAGGCAGTGCTGACACACTGGATGGGAAAACACCTTTAATCCAAATTGTCAGTTTGCCAATTGTAAACATGCCAGGAAATTAAAAATCTAATTTGTGGCAAAATTCTAAAACAACGAGACCTATGAAGGTAGGCAGAAGTCAACAGACTCAAGCAGAGCTCAGGAGGATTGAGCAAGCTAGGCGTCAAGAGGCTCTTAGACCAGTTGAAATGCTTGAGCAGGTGGATCATTGACTCTAACAACACGCTCATTATATGGCGTCCCAGCGAGCTGCTGAGATGCCAGAACAATTACAGGTACGGCGTGAGAAAGTTCAGCAGCAGGACAGCTTGAGAACTGCAGGAACGCTGGAGCAGGCGAACTATTGATGGCAGCAATTTGCTGAATATAGGTGGATCATTGACGCCAACAACACACAGACGAAGTCACGGGCAGAGGCTAGTATATATACTTTCTATGCATAGGCTGTGTTACACCAGTCTCTACTACAAGCTACAACTACGGGGGCATAAGTCAATGAAATATGCTTTGCATGAATGTGAAGAAAAACAATACTTAAAAACATAAAATTATTTCTTCTGAAATAAGTTTGTTGAGCTCTGACGAGTTCATAGTGATCTTTTCCCATAGTAATGGAGCAGAGATGAGTTTGTAATATCCCTTGGAATTGCATTGCTAATATATTGTGAGATAGAATAATGCAGTAAATTTACCAACAGTCGTATCACAGTCACAAGTAACACATTATCATATCAGGTACTTAAAGGGATTCTCCACGAATCATAGAAAACTTAAGGGGCAATGGGAAGTGCGTAAAAAAAAGTCCCTTTTACCCCTTTCCTCCCCATTCAGGGATCCACCTGGTCAGAAGCAGAGGGGCTCACAGGACTGCTGAGATCAATCAGTAGCCACAGAGATCGCTGGTGAGGAAGTGGGGAAAGATCTGTGTGTTGTCAATGGCCCCACACCAGCAACAGTCATGTGAGAGGAAGGGGAGCAGGGATATTAACAGAGTACTGGAGATAGGCGAGTATGACAGCAGCCTGCATAGAAGACGTATTGTTTAATACTCCTTAAGACACAAAAACAACACATGCAGCCACATTCCCACGTCCAGACACAGACAGTTTGCTGAAGGCATATTTTCTAAAAATTACAGACATTGGCGTCTAGGTAGTAAGGCTATGTGTTATAACCACAGCGCTTAAGAAATATAACATACTTTAAAACTTAACTTTTAATATTAACCCCTAAACAACAGGACTGCTTTAGATAAAACCGTAAGTGAGGAAACCACAATGGTACAATACAATACTTATACAAGGTAACTGCTGGTATAGAACAATGTCACAGGATATAAGTACAATATGTTTCAGTCTTACCCCATCAGACATCACCACAGGTCCACCAAACACCTAGGTTTCCCTGTAATTGCCCTGGAAACTCTCCCTGCGGACCCCAAACTCCTGCCCTTACAAGGGCAGTGCCAAGCTGATACCTTGCAAAACGCTTAACCCTATAAATCCCGGTGGCACATAGAGGGCATCTGTGTGCTGTCCGAATTCCTCATGGACCCATACACTTCAATGAATGAGCTCATGCCACAAAACATGGAACCCAATGCTTACTGGTCTAGTGGCAACCCTATCTGGGCCCCAAGTACTGGTTCTTAGCCACTTGGTAAGTGGAGTTTATTCAAAGCATAAAAGTGACCTTCAGAAATGAAGATGTGTTGTAACAGCCCTTGGGCTTCAGATGCAGAGGCTTTCACAGCACTCATTTTATCCTAGCGGTGGTCGCTTTTATGCTTTAAATAAAGTCTCCATATTTTTCCACTTACCAATTGCTGGACAGCCTGTCTGCCACTTATATTTAGTAGTGCCAGCTCCATAGCATCCCCATAACAGTACCAGCCAGGGGTCGCATATACTGCTTGAGAGCCTCTGTTCTAGAGAGTTTATTTTACATTAAAGGTGTGTCTCAATTTTTCTTTTTTTATTGAAGTAAAAATGTTTTTAAAATAAATACTTCATACTTATATGTCTGTACAGCCGGGGATGCAGTGGGGAGTCTCCTTTCGGGTCCCCAGCCTTCCTGACCTTTAGTCCCCACAGCAATACTTCAGCGCGAATGCTATGATCCTATGGATCATCAGTACTCAGCCACTGATTGGCTGGAGCGCTTTGTACACAGGCACATTGTCAATAAAGGCGGCCTATCCAAACAGAGACTCCACACTAGATCCCTGACAGGTAAGTATGTGATATAAACAACAACTGGAACAGCCCTTTAAGTTGACAATAAGCCTGCCACACATACTGCATAGAGATACATATTTAATAAACAGACACTATTTACAGACATGTCTAAATTTATATACTCTACATATATAAATATATAATGTATATAAGGATACTTAGGTATTACGCCAGCATGTATCCGCCTTGGCAAAAGTGAAGCCCTGTTACTCTCGTTACATCTCGCTAGCGTCCCCCTGCTGAGGTAAAGTGAGGCAACTACACAAGTCTGCCTATGAGGCGGTTTTCATTACTGAGATGTGAACTCTGAGATGTGCGACACTGAAAACTTAACTTTATTATATTTTACTTTATTTACTATATTTTTCTCAAGCGAAGCCACGGGTATTCTACTAGTGTATCCACCTACCGGTTTGTGAATCAGCCAAAATGGCATTGCAAGATCCTAGTACAAAGCTCGATCCCAGTATGTTTGAGCTTTGTGTTCTAATATCCACTGAGGAACTAGCTTCTGAGTATGCCACTCATCAAAATGGCTTACTTCTTTCCGAGAAACAGCTCCAGTAGCAGCAGCAACAACAACAACCACAAGAACAGTGTTTTCTTGGCTCCCCTTGTTGCACCGGAACATTTAGGGTGCATTCTTACGGAGTAACGTGCCGCGTGATGTGCCGCGAGACTTTGCGGGCCGTATACGCTCCCATTGATTTCAATGGGAGCCGGGATCGTATACGCGGCGCTATTTTGCGGCCGTGATTTTGATCATGATTATGAAGATGGATTCACTGTGCCGTCTTACGCGCGCTACACATTGAAATCAATGGGAGGCTTTTTAACCCATTGATTTCAATGTGTAGCGCGCGTAAGACAGCACCCATTGAAGTCAATGGGATTCTGTTTTACAGCACTCACTCTGACACGTGTTTACGTATCAGAATGAGCGGCGCGTTACTCCATGTGAACGCAGCTTTAGGCCTCCTTGTGAATAGAATGCCAGAGTATGCCCATTCACTTCTATGGGGCTGTAATGTTCCATTCACAAGGAGGCCTTAGGCTAAGGCCCCACTGGGCGGAAACACAGCAAAAAAAACGCAGCATAAAAAACCACAGAGAGAATGCTGCGTTTTTTGTCGCGATGAAAAACCGCGCATATACATGTGTTTTTCATCGCGTTTTTCAGTTTTGTGCTGCGGAAATTCATAGGAGTTTTCTGTAAGTTTTTCATCGTGTTTTTGCTCAGGTGTGCAATAAAGGTAATTTAAAGGCTATGTTGAAAATCCTAAGAAATTATGGTCCTCTGCTATTTAGGCCGGGGCCCAATGGGCCAGAAATGCCGTGATTTGGCCGCGACGGAAACGTCGCAGGAAAAATCTCTGCATTTTACAGTACTTGCAAAGTGGATGCTCACTTTGCGCAAAAAATCGCAGCGCGAACACATTGCAATTTCCAAAACCATTGCGGTTTTGAAAATCGCAGCATGTCAGTTATATCTACAGAAATACCGGCGGCTTTCCCATAGATATAATTGTAACAGAAAGTCCCTGGGGGAAAACTCCGTGAATTTTCTGTTCAAAGCGCTGCGGGAAGAACCGCGAAGCCTTCGTGCCGCAGTTGTTCCCACAGCGCTTTAGCGCGGCAGTTCCGTCCCGTGGGGCCTTAGCTTTAGCCTCAACCAAACAAAACAGTGAGTTTTTATATGTGAATTTTGATGCTTTTCCCTGGTGTTTCTGTGGAGTTTCCGCAACACATTTATCATGCTACGTTTTTGCTGGAGGGAAAAACTCAGCGTTTCCATAATTATAATTAACATGCTGCGTTTTTCAAAAACGTAGCTTTTCCGCAGTGTTTTTTTTCCACAGAGTGGGGCTAGGATTAGACAAAATTGCATTCACTATGCTGGTATGGTAAAACACAGCATTTTTTTCTGCTGCGTTTCCGCAATGCCCAAAAAAGCTGCAGAAGGATAGCTCGAGGAGGACATGTTGTTGAAGGCATTTTTAGGCAAATAGCAGTAATGTGTTTGACAGAGAAGGGGACTGGGAGTACAGATGGGTAAACGTCACAAGATTTGTCTTGCAAATATTGGTAAGGCTCACCAGTAAAGTTCATCTCACCAGAAATGATAGTACACTCTTCAGACCCCACAATATAATAATTGGAAGTGCAGAAAAATAGTAAACACTCATACTCACCTCTCCTTATAGCATCTGTTTTTCTTTTCAGGGGTGTCTTCAGGTCTCTAATAACCTGCTTAGGCTGAATTCACACAAGGTTTTTTTGGACCGGATTTTGACACAGAATCCATCTCAGAATTCGGCTGAAAAAAACACCCACTATTGACTTCAATGAGAGTTGTTCACTTCCTTTTTCCGCGAGCGGTTTCTTCTTGCTCACGGAAAAAAGAAGCGAGCTGTTCTTTTATGCGGCGGATCCCGTGTCTGAATCAGCCGCAGACGTCAGCGGAACAACACTCCCTCCCGACTAGGCCCATTCATTTGGGCCTAATCTGGAGCGGAATCCCGTGACTGTTAGAATGCCGCGTAAGGCGTTTTTTGATCCGGATTCTGAGGTGGCTTCCTGTGTCAAAATCCAATCCAAAAAACCTTGTGTGAATTCAGCCTAAAGGCCCCTTCACACGGCGTAAGCCGATATACGTACGCTTCCCATTGAAATCAATGGGTTCTGTTTTGAAGCGCTGCGCTCGGATACCTGTCTAAATGAGCGGCGTGGCGCTTACGCCGTGTGAAGGGGCCCTAAGACAGGTGAATAAATGTCAGTATAAAAAAAAACAGATCCAATGGCCACATTTATATAAATTCACTGTTAATGACCACATTTTAGTTTAGTTGTCAACGGGTTTGTAATTCAGGAGAATTTACATAAACAGGACCCACTTTTTTCCCCTATGAAGGGTACAACACACAGGATGCTAATTTACATTAATTGTAATACTTCCGGAGTGAGTTATATGTCAGGACGCTCTAACAAACCCTTTAGGTACAAATCTGAGAACATCTATCTGATGTGAATGTATTAATGTATACCAACCTTTTATTTCTACAATATACAAAGGGTTGCAATACAGATGTATGTCAGTATCATGAAAAAGAAACTACTGAATAGAGATAGTTATTGGATTTTTATCCCAGGACATAGGACCCCATTGTTACTGACCACCTTTTCCTGGCTCTACGGTCCCGTGTAGTAAGCATGTTTTCAGTATGGGGACAGTATTGCTCCTGGGAAGCAATGACCCGTAGCGTCATAAATGATTATGATGCTGAGAATCTGGGTACTGCTCTGGATTCGGTCCAGGAAATATAGCCAACGTCTGGTCAGTATCCCACAGATGGAAACCATCAGCATGAAGCACGCCTGTACAATCTATATCCATTTTTTATTTGTTTGTTTATTTTATTGCTGATGTTACAATTTAGTTAAGGTCTTTACACCTACTATATACAAATGGCTTCCTTATTGCATTACTAATTGTTTATCTCTAGAGCTCAGTTCAGACCATTGATCTCCAACTAATCTGTAGCTGTGCTTTTATGCAGGTGGTTAGGAACTCTAACTCTAGGGCTCAAAACACACACGTATCTAGAGCTTGGTTTAAACCATTGATCTCCTATTTTTATGTAGAGAGTATCATTTTTTACCATTAAGGATCAATATACAATTGTATTTTTTGATATTTGCTTATTTCTAGTTCGGACCACTGACCTGCAGATATTTGGTAGCCACACTTTGCAACAATACTGATTAATTTTAACTACTTGTTAAAATGCAGCTGAAAGTAAAGGATTAAAATCAATTAGTAGCGCTACAAAAAGCCATGGTGAGGCCCTAGCCTTATGCACATGGTTATCTGGTAGGGAATGCAGGAGTGTGGTGTCACTTGCTTGTCTCTAGAGCTCAGTTCACACTGCTGGCCTGCAGTTATGTTGCACAGTGATTTGGTAAGAATTTTTTTTTTTTTTTTTTTACCATCAAGGCTTCAAGTACAATTGTTCTGCTAGTGGTTTGTTTCTAGGTTCAGACCACTGATCTGTAGCCGGACCTTTATGCAGGTGCTTACCCGGGGTTTTTACCAATTAGACCTCATGCGTATGAGCAGTGAAAAGAAACGGATGTGAAAAATAGATGCGATGTCCACCTTTTCAGTCATTTTGCATCTTCACGGTTTTTCATTGACTTGAGTTTATTGACTGATCTGTGAAAAGGACAAAAATAGGGTATATCCTATTTCTTCAGGGTTTGTTAGAACAGACTCTACATAAAACGGACATGTAAATGGCCCCACTAAGATCAATGTGTTCTAGAAATGGCTGGGTGATGGCTGTTACAGAAATGGGCATTTTTCACTATGAGGCCTAAAGGTTGATACACAACTGGATTAACACTTTTTTTTTTTCTTGTTTTTTTTTTTTTTTTTGTTTTTTTTTTTAAAAGTCTACACAAAAAAAACCTTGCATTTTCTTCCTGTTCAGGTCACTATCCTGCACCTACATTTTTATGCAGGAAGTGATCTAACAAGAACTTTTATTGTTAATATAGTTGTTTCCTATTGACGTTGTCCCCATGTGATTTTCTTTGTCTTGTCCCATATACAATTTTTTTTTTTTTTTTTTTTTTTTTTTTTTTATTGCGCTAATGGTTTCTTTCAATATGATTGAGGTTTTTTTAGTTGAATTATCTAAAGTGATTCGATCAGGCAACCAAATGCTGCCATTACAGCTCACATAGGGGTTATGGTTCATCTGGTTTCCTGAGTCAATGACATGCTAGTGTCTTGCTATTCCACTATGTGTCCCTGCACCTGTATATCTAAGCATAGTTGTAGTCATAGTTCTCACCTTGCCGCTCTCCTGGACTTGCTATGACTTTGGCCTATGATGTATATTATTTAGGCTAAAAAGATTGTGAACCCTACTGAAACTTGAATATACCAAACTATACCAGCTGGATGGCAACCCAGCTGCTCTCCTTGCAAGGCTTCTACCCAGGGGCGTAACTACCATAGAGGCAGCGAAGGCGGCTGCCACATTGCCCAGGCCATTAGGGGGCCCGGTGACAGCCGCTACCGCTGCGTTTTTGTTTGTTTTTGGCCGTAACGGGCCCTATTTACTTGCCGATCCTGGACATAATACTGTGTGCAGGGGCCACTACGGGGACATAATACTGTGTGCAGGGGCCACTATGGGGACATAATAGAGTGCGAAGGAGGGGGTCGGTCGAGGTCTTCGGTGTCGGTCAAAAGATAGTCAAAAGTTCGCCACGGGGCCCCGCCATTCCTAGTTACGCCACTGCTTCCACCAGTGCGGCTGGGACGTAGTTTTTACTTATTCATTTTGCATCTGTGTAGATATTTATTATTCTACCGCTATCTAGTATTGGCTATTACCACCAACATGATATTACCTAGTTTTCCCTTATTTATGTATTTGCAGACTTGCTATTCTCTTGCTCTCCAGGATCTATTCTATTGGCTATCTGGTATGTTATCATCAATTTCAGCATAAGGTATAGTCCTGTTTGTTTTGTTCACTTACATTGTTTAGATATATGCTGCTCTACTGATATCTATAATGCTGAATGCAATCTGACTATTCACCTGTGTCTATGGAGTTACTTCATATAACGTTGGGTTTTAACCCTTAAGTTCTAGAATGGTGTCTAACAATGATATGTGTATGATAGACTCCACGATAGTTAACTTATGGGTTAAACCAGTGTATAACAAGCTATGTTATGAGTGAGGCCGCTTTCACATGGTCAGTGATTTTGTTCAAAAAAATTCAGAATGGGGTGGATTTGAAGAAAAATTGCATTTGTGTGACTTTCTTCCATGCTTCATATTTACGGCATTCACTGTGCAGCCAAAATGACATGTCACCTGAATTCCATGTTTAGGTACGATTCCAGGGATACCAAAATTACATGGCTTGATTTATTTTGATATTTTATTGATGTATTGGCTTTATATTTTAACTCTTTAACAAAAATCTAAAACTGTGCCCAAATTTTGTTTTGTTTTTTTTTGTTCTAATTTTTTATTTTTTTTGTACACTTGTGTATGGGGATTCATAGGGCGTCATTTTTGTGGGGCCGGGTGTACTTTTAGTTATACCATTTTGGGGAATGTCTATTGCTTTGATCACATTTTATTCAATTTTTTTATTAGAGGCAAAGCTGTGAAAACAGCTGGTTTGGCACTTTTGATTCCAAAACCTCCCCCCCCCCCCCCACTTCCCGCTATGGTGTGTGCCGTACGGGAAAGATATTTTTATAGATTTGTAGAGCGGGTATTTTCGGACATAGGAATACCTAATGTGTAGGTGTTTCACAGTATTTAAGTACTTCTATGTGTGTTCTAGGGAAAGGGGGGTGATTTGAACTTTTAATGTTATAAAAATAAAAAGTAGGCTGCAATAGAATATACTGAAAGACAGGCTTCACAAGGCTCCCGGCTGTCTTAGCAAAGGGATGCTGAGCCCGGAGCTTGCTCCAGTGCTGGAGATCCCCGGGAAAATGGCTTCGCCCACGTGCCGCTGGTAATATGGCACCTCGGTCAGCTTTGACAGAAGCATCACAGGATTAATACCCACGTTCTGTGCAGGCACCGATCGTGAGCATTAGCACTGGGTATGTGCTGTATAAAACAGCAAACACCCAGAGGCTATGGTGGCCGTCATCTTTAAACACCCGGCATCCACTGTACTAGTACTGCGGATGTTGGGAAAGGGGTAAACTACTAGGTTTTTGTACCATGTATTTTATGCCTATTACCGTATTTTGTTTTAATGCACTGCATAAAGGGTTTTGGGTTTTTTTATGAAGGTTTCTTGCTTCTTTCTCTTTTAGATTTATTTATTTTGCTTACTTATATAGTGCTATCATATTCCACAGCGCTTTACAGACATTGTTAGTCACTGTACCATATAGGACTCAATCTACATTCCCTATCAGTAGGTCTTTGGTGTGTGGGAGGAAACTGGAGAAAACACACACAAACACGGGGAAAGTATACAACCTCCTTTCTGATGTTGTCCTTGGCAGGATTATAACCCAGGACTTCAGTGCTAATCACTGAGACTTAGACTAAGGCCCCATGGGACACCCCGCAGCAAAAAAAGCGGGCAACGCATCACGGTTCTTCCCACAGCGCTTTAGACAGAAAGTTTGTGGAGTTTTCTCCTTGGACTTTCTGTTCTGTTCACACAAGGTTTTTTTGTCAGGATTTTGAGGCTGTATCCACCTCAAAATCCTGACCCAAAAAAAACCCAGCTCAGTTCTTTTTTTTTTTTTTTTTTTCCGGGAGCCGGAACAAACAAAAAAGAAGCGACATACTCATTCTTTCAGGCGGATTCACGTCGCAATATCTGCCTGAAGACACTCCCTCCTGACTAGGCCTATTCATTTGGGCCTAATCCGGCACGGAGTGTGTGACTGGATGCCACAGCACTGCAACAGCATCCAGTTGCAGATACCCGTATTTTGGTCCGGAACCTGAGGCATGCCTTGTAAAAGTAAACAAACCTGACACACGATCGCTTCCATTATGTTGTTTAAATTAGTCAATGGAATAGGGTATTAAAGGGGTTATCCATCTTCCGAAAATTATCTGCAAATACATCCACAGAAGTGCTAATGCTCAATCCTCTTTTGTGCAGGTTTTATTTTACTTGCTGCTCCCTGTATCACTGTTATTTACATGCAATTAATCTGTGAAGCTGAGCTGCAAGTAAAATAAAGCCAAGCAAAGGGTGCACAAGGGAAAAGTGAGTATATAGCATTGCTGTGGATGTATTTTCAGATATTTTTTTGGAAGCTAGTTAACCCCTTTAACACCCATCTATGCCAGAAAACTGGGACAAATAGCTTAATAAATTCCCCCAGTTGTGTATAGTGTCCAGCACCAGTGACTTCAGCACCATGGGCAGCAACCAGCAGTATACATAGCAGTGTAATATACCTGGGCTCTACACTAGGAGGTTTACTTCCACATGCCGTGCTGAGTAGAGATGATCGAGTAAATGTTCGATCGGATATCAGGCTGTTCGAGATGTTCGATTCCAGTCGAACACCACGTGGCAAACTTGCTAAAAATTTGATTCTCCTCCCACCTTCCCTGGCGCTTTTTTTTTTTTTTTTTTTTTTTTTTTCTTCACCAATAACTGCGCAGGGGAGGTGGGACAGGAACTACGACAAGGGAGGCATTGAAAAAAAAAAATCGGAAAAAGTAATTGGCTTGCTGATTCAGGTGACCTCCAATTTACACGAACAGTGGATTTAATATCCAGTTCATATGAGACTGTGAACTATGTGACTGTGAGACAGGGATAGATGTACAGGCAGGGTTAGCTAGGGATTACCTTTATTTAGGTGGGAATGTCACTCACACAGCTCTTTGGGGCTCTATCTGGTCGGGATCCCTGTCAGCTTGCGATATGCGCGAGCTGACTTTTTCCCATAGGAATACATTGACAATCATTGATTGGCTGAAAGCCATACAGAGTACAGCATTCAGCCAATCAACGCTGGTTCTGCCAGAGGCTCATCTGTGAGGAGGTGGGGTCTAATTTAAGACCAGAATGGAGACTGCTGTGGACCGATCTTAGACTCCGGCAGAACAAGCGTTGATTGGCCAAATGCTGTACTGTGTGGCATTTGGCCAATCAACGCTGGTCAATGCATTCCTATGGGAAAGTCAGCTCCCACATATCGCAAGCTGACAGGGATCCTGATGTAATACAGTGACTTGGGCATGTTAGATGCTCCCAGACATGCTTCCCCTGCTGTCCCAGTTGCATTCCAGGGTGTTGGCATCCTTTCCTGGGGTGTGATAGTGGACTTGGTGACCCTCCTGAGTCGAATAGTGGTTTCCCCCTAAACGAGTATTTATTCCCTATAGACTATAATGATGTTCGATGGAACAGTCGAGTATTGAGCGGCTACTCGAATTGAACTTCAAGCTTCGAACATTTCACTGTTCGCTCATCTCTAGTGCTCAGTAATCTATGAATTTAGGAATTATCCCTCCCTGTTATGTGAACACTATTATCTACTTTATTATTAAGCTACAAATGGCCCCCTCCTGTACATGCGGTGATATAATTATAAAGGGTCAATGTGGACAAAGTTGTGACTAGGCCCCACTGTCTATAACAGGCCCCCCCCCCCCTCCTTAAAAGAATTGAGTAAATAGCTGTTTTTATTCTAACCTAAGGTCTGATAATTTTGAGGTCTGGTATATGGTTTGATGTAATAGGTGAGCCTTATTCAACAGCTTGGCATGAGGCCCTGCACTCTCTAGTTCTGTCTCTGCGTGCAGACCTCTTAATGGAGTATTTCCAGAATATCCCAACGTCTGCGCAGCAATAAACTGCTCATAGAATACATAGCAAAATATCATAAAAAGTTTTTGAAAAAGACAAAAGTAGACTTTTTTTTTTTTTTTTTTTTTCTTCTTCTTAAGGAAAAGAGGTAGAAATACACTTGAACTTTCCATTCCTCCTCCTTTCTTCTCCCCTCATGGGACAATGCAGGGTACCCGCTGCTGACTGCGTTTTATCTGTCCTCTGGCGGAATGGTTGAAGATTATTGAGGAAAGCAGGGTTAGCTCTGAGCCAGACATAAGAAGGCCCAGACAGTTCCCTATGGCTTTCTTGTTGCCATGTCTAATTTGTACACCCATCGCTAGAGGAGTCTTTGAAGCTGGTTTGGTTAACATAATAAAATGGATCTTTAGCCATTTCTTACAATGAAGTTAAATAGAAAATCACATAGTCCTGTGTCTACAGTAGCATGTGTTATTCTGCAGTGCTGAAAAAAAATATGAAATTGAGGATATGAAACTGTAAGGACGTAGACGTGACCTGGGTACGATCGTGTGGCCAAATAAGCAGAATTGTATGAGATTGATGGGTCATGTAGAACTTAAAGGACTTGTATTAGAAAATCTATACCTGACAAAACCCCTCTCAACCCATTTCCCATCCCTAGGACTTGGGGTTCATGAGGAGACGAAACAGAAATTTGCAGTAAAAACTGTGATTCCCGGGTCCTGGTGATGGCCGCTGGTACTTGATGCTATCAGTGCAGATGTCTATACATAAGGGGGCAGCAGAATGATTAAGTTGGGTAGTTTAGATGTTAATGATCGCGACCTTTCATGGTTTCCTTCCAAAACTCATAACTTTATTTATTTATTTTTTTTTTTCTGTTGACATAAATAGGAACTTATTCTTTGTGTGACAAGATGTACTTTTTATGTGACCAAATTTTGACATGTCTTATGTTTGGATTAGCTGTTATTAACAATTTTGGGGGGTCCATGTAGGAGAAAAAAAAAAAAAAACACAATTCTATCACTTTTTGCATTTTGCTCCTATGGCATTCACTCTACATTCACATATGACATCATAGCTTTATCTGGCAGATCATTATGGTTAAAGGGATTCTACCATTAAACTACTTTTTTACTTTTTTTTTTTTTTTTTTTTTTTTTTTTCTCTAATGAACTTAAAGGCTATTCGTCTCCTACCTTTAGACGTGGTCTCCGCCGCGCCGTTCCATAGAAATACCGGTTTTAACCAGTATGCAAATGAGCTCTCCACAGCAATGAGGGTGGGCCCCAGTGCTGAAACACCGATGAGCGCGTCCCCATTGCTGCCCAGAGCTCTTTCCTGCGCCGCCTCCTTCTTCTGCAGCAACTCCACCTCTTCTGGCTTCTCTTGCTCTTGTAGTTCGATACAGGAGCATAGAGAGACCACCCCAAAATGGCCGCTGGCCAGCTCCTGTATTGAACTGCAAGAGCGGCTACCCAAAAATGGCCGCCGGCAAAGACCCCCCGAGTATAATGATAGTATTTGTGGGGCACACGGTTTCACTTACTCATTTGTGGGGCCCATAACGGCTTATTAAAAAAAAAAAAAAAAAGCTGTCACCGGGCCCCCTAATCGCCCGGGCCCTGTGGCAGCTGCCTCCATTGCCTATGCGGTAGTTACGCCACTGGTCTCAAGTCTCAGATGTGTAATACAGCCGAGGCCTGGAAGTTATGCTGAAGGCACAGCATCAATGTGCCAAATTATTATGGAGCTGAGCATTAACTATACACTCAATGTGATGTAATAGTAAATTTCCAGCAGGTAGGAGCTAATAAGTTGGAAAACTCACATGCAAAATGTTTTGTTGGATCTCCATTATTGTAATTCTACTACAAGGGAAGACTCTTTAAGGGTGCATTCACACGGAGTAATGTGCCGCGTGACCTGGCACGTATACACAGTGTGAGATTTTGAGCGCCGTATATGCGGCCATTGATTTTAATGGGAGCCTGGATTGTATACGCCGTATTATTTTGCGGCCGCAAAATAACGTGCCGTATACAAGACTAACTCCCATTGAAATCAATGGGAGCGTATACGGCACTCAAAATCTCACACGGCACGTTACTCCATGTGAATGCAGCCTAAAGGGGTATCCTGGGCAAAAAAAAAATATTTTAATAAGTAAATATACTTTTTTTATTATTTATTTTGAGTGGAGGGGGGGGGTTAACTTAGTGGTAAACTTTTAATTTAACCCTGACAACCCCATTAAAGGGAGTCTACCACCAGTACAATCTCTTCTAAACCACTTATATTCTGTTGTAGAGGAGGTTAGTAACATAGTGAACACTTCTTTTGTTATGTCAAAGTGCACTTTTGCTGCCAAGAAATTCAGTTTATTGATTAGATGTTTGGTGCATCCTGGGCATAGCTAGCTACGCCTGTCAGAGAAATGTTTGTTTATTTTTATTTTGTGGTTGCCATCTAGCACCTGGCTGTAACATTGAGATAGACAGACTTATCTTAATGTGTGGTGGCTTGAGGTGAAAATTAATGCTCTGGCAGGTGTGACCATGTCCGGGTTCACTGAACAGATATTAATAACTAGCTGGTACCCACAACTTCGTCTGCGGTGATTGTAGAAGTGTGTAAATAGAGTTGCAGGTGAAATTTTAGTAGTGTGTAAAAGGTATGGGATATGAATGTTGGGTAACAGAGAATACGTGAGGCTTTTTTGTTTAACGTAGTTTTCATTTGAGCTGCTATACGTTGTTTTGCAAAAGTGTACATAGAGGGTTTGGGACTGAGGTCTTTCAAGTTAATACACTTTGGTAATGAGTGTGTTTCACAGTATTTTATATTTTAATGGTAATGAGTTTTGCAGGCTGCATCCAGCAGCTTGCAAAACAATACTGTTGTACAAAAGAATGCAATGCATTGCAATCCTAATGTATTGCATAATAGTGCCAGTGCTATTGCAGGCTACGTCACATAGCCTGCAGCAGCCTGGACACAGTCAGCTGAGTGGGAGGCATGGGAGAGGGCCTACACGCAGCAAGGTACAGACTGGAGCCGCGGGACAGGTAAGAGAAGGCGGCGGAATAGATAATGTGGGCATGAACTAGAGACATGACGGGGGTAGCGTAGTATATGTGCGATTGTGGAAGGGAAGGGTTTGTTTTTAGTACAAGCAGAGGCAGTGTAAGTGAAGTGACCGGTGGTATGCAAATAAGCGGCGGCTATGGCGGGCGGTTCGCATACGAACATCAGTGGCATGGGCCATAGCAAGGGGGGTGAAGTGAGGTGCAAGTGACTGGGAGGTGTGTTGGGGGAGGAGAAGTGGAAGGATAGGGCATTGAGGAAGAGGGGTAAGGTTATTATGGAGCATCAGGTGTTGGTGCAGCGGAGTAGAGAGGGCAGAGGTCCTGGCAGTGGAAGAATGGTACGTGAACTTACCAGCAGTGTCGGACTGGGGTGTCTAGGGCCCACCAGTGGAATTATTTCTAGGGGCCCACCATCAGGATCCCTGCAAACCAGCGATACCAAGACAGGGTGGTTGAAGGTAATAACGTATCAGGAGCCATGCTGCTCACCCGCCATACAATGTGCAACACTGCACTACCTAAACCTGCTACAGCCTGTATGGAAAGTGAACAGCGCACCATTATCTATAGCCGCGCTGTCCTGGAACAGCTGATCTGCAGAGGTCCTGGCTGTTGTATCATCACAGATGTAATATTGATGGTCTATCCCAAGGACAGACCATCAATATTACAAAGATGGATAAACCCTTTAAAGATTTGTCCAGGAATTAGAGCGACCTATGTGCTGGGAGGGAGGTGTAAAATAAAAAATAAAATAAAAAGCGCCTTCACCTGTTCCTGTTGCTCAATTGTCTGCCGCCAGTGTCCATTCAGTCTCGCGCCGGTGCCTCCATGCTGGGAGTCCTGCACCTCATGGGACAACTGAAACCAATTAGGTCTCATTTCTGGAAATCCTGTATCTAACAGACACAGGCGGGGACAGCGGGGTGCTGGGGACAAAAGCTCAATGAAAAACACTGTGGAAAAAAATATATTGGGATTCACTGCAATTTTTTCCCACAATGTTTTTTTAGTTGCATCTTGCTGTTGCGCCTAATCCTTAAAGAAGACCTATCACCATCTGGGGCACATGAGGTTTAATACACCGCTAGAAAGCCAACAGTGCGCTGAATTCAGTGTACTATTGGCTTTCACGTTCTGTGCCAGTACTGTAGATCTTCATCGTCAGAAGTGCGTTATGACAGTCAGTCAGGAACGCCCTTCCTCACGGTAGCGTCTATAGCGCTGTACTGTAAGAGGGGCCGTTGCTTACCAGCCAGTGATGACGCTGAGCGCCTATAGCGCTCTCACAATACAGCACTATAGGCGCTGCTGTGAGGAAGGGCGTTCCGGACTGACTGTCAGAAACACCTTTCTGACAGTGAAGAGCTACGGACTGATAGCTCCTCACCGGGGGCAGAGAATGGGAAAGCCGAAAGTGCGCTGAAATCATCGCACTGTCAGCTCTCTAGCAGTGTATTAAACCGCACCTGCCCCAGGAGGTGAGAGCTCCTCTTTACCATCTCAATATACTGCACATCACACTATAAGGATAAAGCCTAACACAGCGTCCCACAGCAAAAAAACGCTTTTTGCAGAAACTCCACAGAGGTTTCCGTTTCCGCGCTTGTTTTGTACACGACACAGGACTGGGAGCAGAAAGCTTCATCCACTGTATAGTTGCCTGGCAGATTCACTGCAGCTCAGCTCCCACTGACTTCAATAAGTGCGGAGATGCAGAGAAGGTGTCGGCTGATATACAGTGGACAGAGCTTTCTGCTCCTGGCCCCGTATTGTGTACAGGACTGGTACCAGAAGTGGCTCCATACAGCTGATCGGTCTGAGGGCTGGGTGTGGGCCCCTACAGATCAGGCATTTATAGCCTATTCTGACGATAAACCATAGAAAATTATGCCTGGACAACCCCTTTAATTTTCCCCCCAAATGCCCCACACTTTAAAGAGGTTGTCCAGCATAATTTATTTTTTTTGTTTATAATTAGTCCGGGGAGGTGAAAAACAAATTACACATTAAAAAAAACCCCGCACTCATCTGTTCCCAGTGCTCCGGTCCTGCAGTTCTGCTGGTAGTTACATGCCGGACTGGACCGCACTGGGAGACACTGAGACAGGCAGACTTCCCCCTGCACACTCCGATCGGCAGTGTGCTTAAAAAAAAAAATAGAAAGTGTTTTTAAGGGCTCGTTCACATCTGTGCCTGGGGTCTCCGCCCTGCAGGCATTTTTCAAACCCATTCAAATGAAGTGTGCGTCCGTAAGCTCCTGTGAGCGTTTTGTGCTCACCGCGGCGAAACGTTTTTTTTTTTTTAACCAGACACAGTCGGACATGCAGGACTTTGTGTCTGGTTTAAAAAAAAAATGGTTTTGCCGCAGAGAGCATAAAACACTCACCGGCGCTCACGGCCAGACTCAAACCGATAGGTTTCCGTCTTCTACATGCAGAAGATGGAAACCTCAGAATGGAGACCAGACGCTGGTGTGAACCCAGCGTTAACTGTGTTTTGCTCAGTAGGGCCTAATCCTTAGTGGCCCCTGCACACAGTATTATCCCCCATAGTGGCCCCTGCACACAGTATTATCCCCCATAGTGGCCCCTGCACACAGTATTATGCCCCAGAGCGGCCCCTGCACACAGTATTATGCACCATAGTGGCCCCTGCACACAGTATTATCCCCCATAGTGGCCCCTGCACACAGTATTATCCCCCATAGTGGCCCCTGCACACAGTATTATCCCCCATAGTGGCCCCTGCACACAGTATTATCCCCCATAGTGGCCCCTGCACACAGTATTATCCCCCATAGTGGCCCCTGCATACTGTATTATTCCCCACAGTGGACTTCCCGAAAAGGGAAGATGTGAACCAGGCCTAATACATATAACATACATTTACACACATACATTCATATACATACATACACACACACCTATCTACAAGCATACAGGGCTCACACAGTATATCAGACACTTTACACAAATATACACACATTAAATATACATATTTTACACAAAAAATGTACTTACATTTGGCTGTGTCCTGTCTGGCTGGGGTGAAAGCTCTTCATTTACAGCAGCCGGCAGACGTCCCCCTGCACACTCCGATCTGTGTGGGGGAGGGGCAGCACAGCTCCTGCTAGTGACGGCAGTGTGCAGTGCAGGGAGCAGAGACGCACACTCCCAGTGATTGATACAGGGGCCCATTTTGGCACGGTCAGGATCCCGATCGGGCCCCTGAAGATCCCGATCGGGCCCCTGACAAGTGCATTTAGATAAAATTAATATTCAGGCTCGGGGGCCCACCGGGGAATCCCCCGGTGCTCCGGCGGGCCAGTCCGACCCTGCTTACCAGTGTCGGGCTGGTGGATGGATCCTGCAGAGGAAACAGCAGGGAGGTGATAGTGGCGTCGGGTACTGTAGCGGCCTGGAGCCAGTCCTTCGGGTGCTGCTGCCTAAGGTGGAGTGGCAAAATGGTGGCGTGCTGGTAACACGTTGTTTATGTGTGCAAAGTGCGCATGCTCCTGTCAAGATAGTGGAGTAGTGTGGTGGGCAGTGGCACAGATCCTCCCGGCAGTGAGGGTCGGCAAAGATGGCTGATCTGGAGAGTGAAAGAGGTAGGCTCCTGCAGGATGGTGAAGGTGAAAGTGGGGAAAGTATATGTGAGTGTGTGGGGTTAGGGGCTAGGCTGTAGGGGGTAATGTGAAGTTTAGGGGCTTGCTATGGTCCAAAGTGTGTAAGATTGCAGAGATGGTGATGTCAGTTTTTTTTGCGGGGTTCGTGTGGAAAACGTATGTGGGTTATTGTGTTGAAAAGTAGCCTATTGCGCAATCGGGTGTATTAACTATGTTTGTGGAAAATTTGAGCCAAATCGGTGGAGCAGGTTTTGTGTGATTGACCGCCAAACATCCAATGTCACAAACTCTCAAACATTTCACATTTTTAATATTAATAGGATTATTATTATTTACACAAAGTATACAAATATAATACAAACAAAGACCGACTGGCACTGGCTCTGCCCACAAGGGTTTACAGTCTGAAGTGTAGATACAGGTTCAAAAATCACTTTCTCAGTAACAAAATTGCACACTGACACAGCAGCCATGTTCTGTCACTAGCAGCCCCTACAATATATAAATGGTTTTGATGAGATTTTGGTGATGGGTGACTCCCAATCATTACCCCAGTTGTTGAGATATAAGTCTTTTTCTTGATACGCTAGAGAACTTTTTCAATGCAACAAGGAATCATCATTGCTCTCATCTCTAGAGCTATCACCGGCTATGGTGGATGGGGCTTTGCAGTGTAAGTGTCTATCATAGCAGGGAGGGAAGAGGTGTTGGAAAGCTTAATTCTGTAAGACTTTTGAAGGTGTCCAGTTTTCTTACACCAAGATGTTAGTCCTTGAAACCTCCTTTTAAAGCATCTGTTGCTGAGATATTGATGACTTTTCCTCGGGATAGGTTGTCAATATCATATCTAGGTAGATCTGATAAGTTTGACGCCCACTGATCCTCAGTTTGAAGAGACAGCAGTATTGTCTAGTGGCAGTGCTTGGTATTGCAGCCCAATTCACTTGGTCACATGACAAGCAGCTTAACATCACTAGCCTGTAAAGTGGAAGCCGTATTTTCCAGAGCACTGCTACCACTTCAATAAGCTGGTTTGTGGGGTCCTGGGTATTTGACTCCTATCAATCTGAGAAATCCTTATAAATCCTGAAAATGGTAAGGTTGGGTCTCCGTGGGTCAGAATACTTTTTTCCAGCATATGCCGGAGATGCTCAAGCAGATTGAGATCAGGGGGATTTGTATTTGAAGTCAACACCTTAAACTCTTTGTCATGTTCCTCAAGCCATTACAGAATTCAGAAAATAGAATTTTCTAGAATAATCCATGACCATGAAAAACTGACTTATAAAGCTCTAAATACTACTTATTTATTTTATACTAGCTGGTACCCGCGACTTCGTCTGCGGTGATTGTAGAAGTGGGTATATACGGGTAAGGTTTTCGTATTGTGTATAAGGTATGGGATATGAAATGTAACTTTGTATCTTGTTTTTGTTGTAATTCTGAGAATACGTGAGACTTTTGTGATTAATGTAATTTGTATTTCAGCTGCTATACGGTGTTGTTATAAACTGTACATTGTGTCTTTGGGACGGAGGTATTACAAGTGAATATTCTTGGATATACGACATTGTATGACTTGTTATTTTCCGCCAGTACATGTAAGCTTTGGGCACAGGATACTCTTGAGCAAGCAACATAGTCTGTCCCTGTGCATGACAGTTTAGTAACTCCATGTGCCTCTTATTAATGGCAATTAACCCCATCATGTCCCTCACATTAACCCTTGTGTAAGAGTTACTGATATGTGAGAGACTTGGAGGTAATAATGAAGTATCTTCATTATTGAGGTCTTTTATTATTACCTCCATATGTCTCACATATATTAACCCCTGTGTGACTCATATAAAGGTTACTAATGAGGGACATGGTGGGGTTTATTCCTATTAATGTGAGGCACATGGAGTTACTGAGACTAAACTAATAACCCCAAATGCCTGACATTAATGAGAACAGTAATCCTATGTACCTGTGTGTTTTTCAGTTTCACTTTGCTAGCAGCTTCCTCTCCTCCTCGGGGAATGTTGGCAGGATGCAGACCACTATAGCAGGCACAGACCTGAGCTATTAAGCTCCACCCCCTGGGTTTCCTGCACCCCTCTCAAAGGGGAGTGTCCTTATGCCTCAGCTCTAGCAGAGCACTGAAGGGACCTCGGACTTCATTTAACTCTTGCAGGTCCTGTGCTGCTGGTGTGCCAGTGAAATATGGCAGGAGTGCCACTCTTGGCACGTGTGCCAGGGGTTGCTGACCTCTGCTGTAGAGGGTAATATGAATTTTGTGGCTTACTATGGTCCAAAGTGTGTGAGATTGCAGAGATAGTGATGTGAGTTTGGGTTTTGTGGGGGTCCTGGGAAAAACGTATGTGCGCTATTGTGACGAAAAGTAGCCTATTGCGCAATCGAGTGTAGTGACTGTTTGTGGAATATTTCAGCCAAATCTGTCGAGCGGGTTTTGCGTGATTGAGGAACAAACATCCAAACATCCAAACTACTTTACACTTTCCTACTACTTGATATTCATAAATAAGTTCTGAAGAGGTTTTCAAACCAATAGACTTACCGTATTTTTCGGACTATAAGACGCACTTTTTTTCCTCCCAATATGGGAGGAAAATGTGTGTGCGTCTTATAGTCCAAATGCAGCGTTTGTGTCCCGTCTGTGAGAATCAAAAGGAGAGCAGCACGGTGCCTGCCTGCTCTGCCCCTCCTTCCCTGTCTGTGTCGCATGTTTGCAGGAGCGAGATATGAGAGGCAGGGAAGTAAGGGCGAGCCAGACAGGTGAAGGAAGCGTGGTTTCAAGCTTGCAAAGAAAACCACGCCTCCTTCTCCCGTCTGGCCCGCCCCTCCTTCACTGCCTCTCTGATCTGGCTCCTGCAATGATGCCACACAGACAGGGAAGGAGGGGCGGGCCAAACGGGAGGAGGAGGCGTGGTTTTCTCGGCAAGCTTGAAACCACGCCTCCTTCACCCGTCTGGCCCGCCCCTACTTCCCTGCCTGTGTGGCATCATTGCAGGAGCAAGATCTGAGAGGCAGTGAAGGAGGGACGAGCCAGACAGGTGAAAGAGGCGTGCTTTCAAGTTTGCTTAGAAAACCACACCTCCTTCACCCGTCTGGCCCGCCCCTTTTTCTCTTCTTGCATAGCTTCACTGCAGGGTGTCTCTTTCCATCCATGGATGAGGATAGATAGATAGATAGATAGATAGATAGATAGATAGATAGATAGATAGATAGATAGATAGATAGATAGATAGATAGATAGATAGATAGATAGATAGATAGATAGATAGATATGTTCAAATCACCCCCCATATCCCTAGAATACATATAAAACAAAAACATTACTGTGAAACACATACACATTTGGTATCCCTGTGTCCGAAAGCCCCCGGTTCTATTTACATTGGTGAAATATTATATTATTAGGTTATTAAATATTTCACCAATTTTTTTTTTCCTTAATTTTTTTTTTTCCCTATTTTACTCCTCTAAAACCTTAGTGCGTCTTATGGTCCGGTGCGTCTTATAGTCCGAAAAATACGGTGTATATATAATACATATAATGTGGGGAAGATGGCTCAGAAGCAGCAATGGTGCAGACCTAACCAGTCAGTCCAGGAGACAAAATCTGCTGCAAACAGCTTTATTTAGAAAAAAAACTGAAAAATAAACCTTCACATCAGGAGCAAAAATAAGTAAAATAAAATACAGCCTTAACTTCAGGCAAAGCAAAACTTCTCCTGCTTGTCCGAGCTCTAACTAATACAGTATAAGGCTAACTGTACATGTGGCTTACTTTCGGTCACACAAACTACAACAAGGCACCTCCAGTCACTTCCAGGATTTGCCCTGAAGTGCAGGCTCTGCAATCTTTTATGGCTTAGTAATGAGCCAAGGGCTCACAGCTGGGCTGAGGCCTATTCAAGACCTGCACTGGACCGCCCGTATGTCAGAAACCTGGGGCTGATCTGTCTGGACTCCAGCACACTATCACCTTCTCACTATATATAAAAAAATATATATATATATATATATATATATATATATATATATATATATATATATATATATATATATATATATATGTTTGAGGCACAACATACTGGGTTTCAACAAGTCCAACTTCTGTATATAGTTTGTATATTCGCCCAGTGCTTTTGTGGTGTGTGTGTGTGTGTGTGTGTGTGTGTGTGTTTTTTGTTTTTTTTTCCCCCTGTTACACTAGCTTCTTCTACTCTCTGCACATCCTTACAGTTTAATTGGCTTCTTATACAGTTTACTTTACTGAGTTAGATGGTGGTGGTTAGATCCCAATGGGAATAGTGTCTGATGTGAGTGATTACAGTCTATAGAATTTGTTGGAGTAATATGGGAAGTAAATAACAAGATAATGTTCCTTAAATTTTCACCAGAATGCGGTTTATTTTACTTTTGGCTACATATAGTGGACATTACATAGAAAATAAAATTTTCTTTGTTTTTGGAGTTTTTAGAGAAAATATTATAATATTTATATCTATGACTTTCTCCCTACATCCATTTTCAAAGTGAATGTTTCTAAGACGTTACCATTTGAAAACATGAGAGTGTCTCATATTGACTTATTTTGCAGGCTGGTTCAATCATTACCTGTTTTAAATCTTCCCTCTCAACAGGACCCCTGCTGACTCGTCTGACAGCGGGAGAGGCAAAATCTTACAAGTAGAGATGGACCCTGCTCCACAGTCTCGGCTGGGTGCCTGCTGACTTAGTTTGCTTTCCAAAAACAGAATACTCTTTGCATATGATGTGGCAGAGGCGAATATGGGTCCAGGATGTTGCACAGAAATTATTCCAATATTCTGTTGAACTCACTACTAGTTTCAGGTGTTAAACTTGTTCAAGTGGTAATAGTAATAGTTCACAATTTTCAATTATTGTTCTGATATTGCAATGTAATAATGAGAATTAAGATGAAAAAATCAGTTTTCCAATCTTCAAAGACTTACAGGGGAATATACCAAAATATAGTAACCCAATGTTATACAGACTGGGTCAATTTGAAAGCTTAAAATTGGAAGAGGTCTCATCAACTCCAATGATTGATGGGACCCTTGATCTCCTGCACATACAGTATGGCATCTTGCCTGAGCAACTGATGACCACCAATGGAGAATCATGCTTATCTCTGTATGTACAAAAATGATGAAAGACTTCTCCACCATCCATGAATTTTTTTTTTTTTTTTTTTTTTTTTTTTTTTTCTCTGCCAAAGTTGTGACGAAATCAAAACTTCTAAAATTGCACATCCAACTTCAATGGCACACATTCAGCTGACCACTTCTTGACTCCCTAATACACATGTTCAGCCTAGCATGTATGTCTTTACAGGGGGAGAGAAGAGTAATTCACTCGTTCACATGCCATAATTTTTATCTATTTATTTTTGACAAAGTACTAGTTCCTCAGGAGCCCTTGAAAAGCATAAAGATAATTGGCCTTGTCCTGGCGAAAATGGTGTTTGTGTAACTTTTCTCTTGTGTATAGGGTTTTATGGCCATCCTTAACCCCTTCCCGCCGATGGCATTTTTTGATTTTCGTTTTTGACTCCCCTCCTTCTAAACCCCATAACTTTTTTATTTCTCCGCTCCCAGAGTCATATGAGGTCTTAATTTTTGCGGGACAATTTTTTTCTTCATGATGCCACCATTAATTATTCTATATAATGTACTGGGAAGCAGGAAAAAAATTCAGAATGGGGTGGATTTGAAGAAAAAATGCATTTCTGCGACTTTCTTACGGGCTTTGGTTTTACGGCGTTCACTGTGCAGCCAAAATGACATGTCCCCTGTATTCTGTGTTTCGGTACGGTTCCAGGGATACCAAATTTATATGGCTTTATTTACATTTTGACCCCTAAAAAAAAAAATTCCAAAACGGTGTTAATTTTTTTTTTTTCTAAAAGTCGCCATATTCCGACGGCCGTAACTTTTTTTATACATAGGTGTACGGGGATGCATAGGGCGTCTTTTTTTGCGGGGCCGGGTGTACTTTTTAGTTCTACCATTTTCGGGAAATGTTATTGCTTTGATCACTTTTTATTCAAATTTTTATCAGAATTAAAACGTCGGTTTGGCACTTTTGACTATTTTTCCTGCTACGGCGTTTACCGAACAGGAAAAATATTTTTATAAATTTGTAGAGCGGGCGATTTCGGACGCGGGGATACCTAACATGTATATGTTTCACAGTTTTTAACTACTTTTATATTTGTTCTAGGGAAAGGGGGGTGATTTGAACTTTTAATACTTTTTATATTTTTTTTATATTTTTTTTTATTTTTTTTTTGCATTTATTAGACCCCCTAGGGGTGTTGAACCCCAGGGGGTCTGATCACTAATGCAATGCATTACAATGCTAATGCATTGCAAAAAATCATCTCTTTTGCAGGCTGTATACACCAGCCTGCAAAAGAGAGAATTTGCAGACTGGCTGGGAGCCCTTAACAAGGCTCCCGGCTGTCATGGCAATGGGGGGTCGGCCCTGGAGCATGCTCCAGGAGCCGGCGATCCCTGCCAAAATGGCGGCGCCCATGCGCCGCCGGGAAGATGGCGCCTTTGACAGCAGCGCCGGAGAGGTTAATGCCTCCGATCAGTCCGGGGACCGATCGGAGGCATTAGAGCCGGTTGTCTACTGCTTTAAGCAGTAGACACCCGGCGGCTATGACGGCCGCCCGGCTCCCGGGCGGTCGCCATAGTTACAGACCCGACGCGCCGTACTATTACGGCGCATGTCGGGAAGGGGTTAAGGTGTCTTCCAAGAGTCTCTCCATACTTCCTCCTTCAAAATATGTATATATTGTTACATATACATCTCACAAGCCACACAAACAAACATATAAGGGTTCTTTCAAACCAGTTATTTCAATTTAACGGACGCATTAACCCCCAAAAAATCAGCTAGAGGGAGAAAAAGGGACATGACCTATTTTCAAGCGGATCCACCTTTGAAAATCCCATTGAAATATATGGGAGACAGAAAAAACACAACAGTTTTTTTACACTGTTTTTGCAAAAAAAAAACCTCACCAAAAACCACAAATGTGTTTTTTGTTTTTTATTTATTCTAAGCCCCCACGTAGAGGCCCGCAGCAGTTTCCACTGCGAACCTTCTTATACATATAGGGAAAGAGCTTGTGTTTTCACAGCTATAACTAATATACTGCATGTTCACTGCACATATTTTCCCACTAAGTGGGCATGGGATTAGTGGGAATCGGATCCATTAAACTGTGAATGTAAAACACAGCACTTTTTTCTGCTGCAAGTAAACCATGGCAATTGCGCTTCGTTAGGCCCCGGCATTAAAGGGAAGTTTCCAAGTCCATACAGTCCATGTTGGAGCAAAAAAACACAACGAAAATTGTGTCAAAACTGCATCATGGTAAAAAAAAAAAAAGTCAAAAACTGTTCTAATTCCTGCAAGAAATTGTTTTCAGCCTGAAAAAAAACTCCACGTGAACATATCCTTATTGTTAACTCTTAGGCTTGTATCCCTAAAAAATTAATATATGGTGAGCACTAGAAGTGAAGCAGTGTCAAATGTCCAAAAATGAGACCAGGTTATAAGGGGGAACATGAAAAAGATGTGTTTAACTGCTCCACCAGAATATGAGTTGAGTTTTAACACCAGAATTGAGCCAAAAGATCTGGCAGGTTAAAATTGCATCAGAATATCTTGCAGTGAAGGGATGAAGATACAAGGGGGCACAAACATACCCAGGGCCGCCATCAGGAATTTTGGGGCCCCATACAGCCTAAGTGTCTGCCCCCCCCCCCACCTTATTTTGCGTCATACCAATTATGTATTACATTTCCCTTTATTTAGCAGCATTACAAGGCTTAATCAGATTCTATTTGCAGGTAAAATCTGCTACGTGTGAAAGCGCCTATAGAGAGCCAACACCATTTATAAGAGCTCTCCTAATAAATCCTCAGGGCTTTTTCACGTTGCGTTTTTGGCCTCCCTTGCCAGGATACGTTGGTAACCAGTCAGAATCAGCTGTCAACTTATCCCTGCACGAAGAACTGGCCATTAAAAAAAGGGGGGCCTGCAGTTCTCCATGCAGGGATAAGTGGGGTGCTGATTGTGACTGGTTACCAACGTATCCCGGCAAGGGGGGCCAAAAACTCCTTGCAGATGGTTTTTTGCCCTTGGCGGGATTTGAACACCAGGACTCCAGCGCTGCAGTGCTAACCACTGAGCCACCGTGTGGCCCCTACCTCCCAACTTTAGAAGAACCAAAAGAGGGACAAAATGTGCGGCGCGCTTTGCGAAAAATTTAGCCCCACCCACTGTTATGTTGACTCCGCCCACTCATTAATTTTTCATGTGCCCGCACACTGTATAATCCTAATCCTCCTACAGTCACCCGTAAATTATATGTCCCCCCCCTCCGTCTCTCCGTCTTCATATACACCCTTCATCTGCCCCCAGATTCATGTCCCCCCCCCATCTCTGCCCCCAGTGTCATGCCGTCCTCTCCATCTGCTCCCAGTTTCACGTTCCACATTAGACTTACCTTCTCCTTCGTTCCCCCGCTGCTCTCTGCGCGCCTCTCTCTTACTGGCGCACAGCTGTAGACGCGATGTGACGTCATCACATCGCGTCTACACTGCCGGGTAGCCGGCGGCAGCGGCGAAGCGAGGAGCTGACACAGGTCAGCGAGAGAGGCCGCAGCAGCGAAGCTGTGTCAGCTCCTTGCTTCAGCCGCGTATGTGTTCGACTCAGATCTGAGTTGAAACAAACAGGACATACAATGACTGCTGCAGGGGGCCTGCCCCCCCCCCCCCCCCATTTTTAAATTTGGCCGGGCCCCTGACGCCAGTAGCAGTAGTACTGGCCTATCGGCGACCCTGAACATACCTCTGACAGATAGAATATGGCACAAAGTAGGTAGGGCCCCTGTAACCCCCATTATAAATTTTACACTGGGGCCCAGGAGCTTCAAGTTATCCCTTTGCCAGCAGTAGAACCTTCTGTGCAAAATTGGCTAGTTTCAATGCAGATATAACCAGTGTTGGTGTTTTGTTTTTTGTTTTTTTTAGGGGGAACTCAGGAATAATGTCTTATTTATTTAGCTTTATTCTCCCCTCCCCCCCCCCCCCCAGCCATACGCATTCCTGCACACACTTTTATACCCCATAGTGGCCCCTGTACAAAGTCTTATATGCCCCAAGTGGCCCTTGCCACCCATTAACTTTTCAGACCCCAAAGTATAATAATGAGAGACCAGGGCCCAGGAGGATACAACAAACTTTATTATTATTATTATTTATTATTATTATTATATATAGCACCATTAATTCCATGGTGCTTTACATTTGGGGGTTTGCATACAATACACAAAATATACACAATGTCACTTACCTCTCACTGGCTCCGGCGCACTCCCTGCAGATCACATACCTCCCAACTTTTGAAGAACCGAAAGAGGGACAAAATGTGCGGCGCGCAAATTTAGCCCCGCTCACTTTTGTGTTGACTCCGCCCACTTGTTAATTTTTCATGTGCCCGCACACAGTATAATCCTCCTACAGTCACCCGTAAATTATATGTCCCCCCTCTATCTCTCCCCCAGTTTCATATACACCCTTCATCTGCCCCCAGTTTCATGTCCCTCTTCCATCTCTGCCCCCAGATTCATGTCCCTCTTCCATCTCTGCCCCCAGATTCATGTCCCCTCCATCTCTGCCCCCAGATTCATGTCCCCTCCATCTCTGCCCCCAGATTCATGTCCTCTCCATCTCTGCCCCCAGATTCATGTCCTCTCCATCTCTGCCCCCAGATTCATGTCCTCTCCATCTCTGCCCCCAGATTCATGTCCTCTCCATCTCTGCCCCCAGATTCATGTCCTCTCCATCTCTGCCCCCAGATTCATGTCCTCTCCATCTCTGCCCCCAGATTCATGTCCTCTCCATCTCTGCCCCCAGATTCATGTCCTCTCCATCTCTGCCCCCAGATTCATGTCCTCTCCATCTCTGCCCCCAGATTCATGTCCTCTCCATCTCTGCCCCCAGATTCATGTCCTCCCCATCTCTGCCCCCAGATTCATGTCCCCCATCTCTGCCCCCAGATTCATGTCCTCTCCATCTCTGCCCCCAGTGTCAGGCCGTCCTCTCCTTCATCTGCCCCCAGATTCACGTTCCACCTCCACATTAAACTTACCTTCTCCTCTGCTCCCTCGCCGCTCTCTGCCCGCCTCTCTCGCTGACACATGCGGCTGAAGGAAGGAGCTGACACAGGTCAGCTCCTCGCTTCGCCGCTGCCCGCCTCTCTCCCTGACACATGCGGCTGAAGCTGCTCGCGTGCTCGCTTCGCCGCTGCGTCTCTCTCTCGCTGACACATGCGGCTGAAGCGAGGAGCTGACCTGTGTCAGCTCCTCGCTTCGCTGCTGCCGCCGGCTCCTGGCTTGTACATCGCGTCTACAAGCCAGGAGCCGGCGGCAGCAGTGAAGCGAGGAGCTGACACAGGTCAGCTCCTCACTTCAGCCGCATGTGTCAGCGAGAGAGACGCAGCGGCGAAGCGAGCACGCCAGCAGCTTCAGCCGCATGTGTCAGGGAGAGAGGCGGGCAGCGGCGAAGCGAGGAGCTGACCTGTCAGCTCCTTGCTTCAGCCGCATATGTGTTCAACTCAGATCTGCGTCCTCTGGACGCAGATCTGAGTTGAAATCGGGACATACCTCCCTCCAACCGGGACCGCGGGACATGTCACCCAAATCGTGACTGTCCCGCGGAAATCGGGACAGTTGGGAGGTATGCAGATCATGTTGGCCATTTTCAATGTAATATGGCAGGATTCCGGACGTCACGAGAGCAGTGGCTTGCGATGCATAAAGACTGAAGCCCTAGCCTATGTGACATCTGGGACATCACCATGTAGGCCCGAAGCCTTCTGGAGGCAGGAGAGGTAAGTAACTTGGTTTCTTTAATATCCACATTGGGACACATTTTATACGTGTGTGTGTGTCCCCCATCCCCTACACTTGTATTGCCCCAGCTGTGACTATGCTATGTCGTCCCAGCCTTTCACCTAGTCCTTCACACTGGGCAGTTTCTGGTCCTGTGATTAGAATCTGTATCTCAAATTTTGACCCTAACTATTTAATAACCTGTTGTTTTTTTTTTTTTTTAGGGGATGACTATACGTCATATTTCATGTGTAACTTTCCATGCCATAAAGGTCTGTTTGATGCAGGTCCCCCTCAAGGACCTGCATCTGACTTGAATGGACATCTCCCAAATTATTTAAGGCTGCTACATTCATCATGTGGTTGAATATAGAGGTGACTGGGATTACAGAAACAGCCAAGTTTGCTGTGCTGTACTGTTTCTGTAATATTCATTGATTTCTTTGGGAGTCTGTCTCCCAAGATGTAAACAGGGAGACAGTGCCTCTGTTATGCTGCCCTCTATAGCAAGCACCCTGAACATCATGCCCGACTTTCCAGAAGTCTTCACTGCATGATGCGAGGTTATAACCACTGTCT
Source organism: Leptodactylus fuscus (assembly GCF_031893055.1). NCBI lineage: Eukaryota > Metazoa > Chordata > Amphibia > Anura > Leptodactylidae > Leptodactylus > Leptodactylus fuscus. The sequence continues at coordinate 223,295,385 of NC_134266.1, forward strand.
CCTTGTTTACATCTTGGGAGACAGATTTTCATATTCTTCCCATATTCCCTTGCAGTGGAGCAACTATGGCTGTATAAGTCTCCACACACCTGAGAAGGTGGTCTCTCCCTAAGGATGGACGTTATCCCCATAATCTGGTCTCTCAGCCTCTCTCTTAAACCAAATCAATTCTCTCTAGGCTGCGCTGATGAAGTCAGTAGCTGAGAAATTGATTTGGTTATAACCTCGCATCATGCAGTGAAGACTTCTTCTGGAAAGTCGGGCATGTTGTTCAGGGTGCTTGCTATAGAGGGCAGCATAACAGAGGCACTGTCTCCCTGTTTACATCTTGGGAGACAGATTTGCATATTCTTCCCATGTTCCCTTGCAGTGGAGCAACTATGGCTATAAGTCTCCACACACCTGAGAAGCTGGTCTCTCCCTAAGGATAGACGTTATCCCCATAATCTGGTCTCTCAGCCTCTCTCTTAAACCAAATCAATTCTCTCTAGGCTGCGCTGATGAAGTCAGTAGCTGAGAAATTGATTTGGTTATAACCTCGCATCATGCAGTGAAGACTTCTTCTGGAAAGTCGGGCATGTTGTTCAGGGTGCTTGCTATAGAGGGCAGCATAACAGAGGCACTGTCTCCCTGTTTACATCTTGGGAGACAGATTTGCATATTCTTCCCATGTTCCCTTGCAGTGGAGCAACTATGGCTATAAGTCTCCACACACCTGAGAAGCTGGTCTCTCCCTAAGGATAGACGTTATCCCCATAATCTAATATTTCTTTGGGAGTGACAGAAACAGCAAGATCCTGCAAGCTTGTCCATTTTCGTAACCTTGGCCACCTCTCCATTTAGTCACAGCATTAATGCTGCTGCCAGTGACTGTCTTTGTTGAATCTGGGAAGGGGCATCAGTAATAAAAGTGAGAGTCCAGAGGTGGGACCTGTATCTATTACTTGAGACATGAGATGCTGTAGTAATACTGTATCTAGACTGACAGTTGTTGTTGTTGTTGTAGTAATACTGTGTGTGATGCATTTCTATGAACTAATCTCTGGAATGTACCTTTTTTTTTTTTTCTTTTTTTTTTTCTAATTGTGGGACCTACTGCATGTATAGAGGAGGTATGTCGGCAATATTTTAATTTGTGGTATATTGGAAAATTGTATGACTTCCTATTCTCTAAATAGAGAAATTTAAAACAAATAAATATATATTTTCAACTGCCAAGGCAGATGACTGAAGAGAAAAAAAATATTTATATTTATTTTATACAGGTGGACAATCCCTTTCAGTAGAATGAAAAGTAATGGAGCATTGTATGCTCATGTATAGATAAAATAACAAAATAATACTAACTGGCAATTTGTATGAACCAGACCATATGAATGGATCTCCTCATGAGCACACATACAATAATAGACAAATAGTAAATTATCAGGGACAGAACAGCGCCTGTTTTATCAGTGATGACTATCCCCTACACACAAAGCATATCCAGAGCATCTCTGCCTGACCATATGTCATTCTCACTGACCATTGTGTCTTATACACAATACATAGACAAGCATCTATTTATTATCACATGACTGAAACTGTTCTGCAACTATTGAAGAACAATGTAAGTAAATGTGTCTCCCTGGTCCTCCAGATAAAGCATTCCTGAGACCCCCACACACAGCTCAGGATATACAGTAACCCTGGCAGAGGGTCACATTAACAGAACAATAAAGTAAAAATTAGTTCTGGCTATCTGTAGTGTTGGGTGTAATTAGCATTGGAACAAAAACTCTGCAGGGGGCTTCAATGAACCCCAGCTACCAATAAGCATTCCAATGGCTCCAGTAACACAAGGATGGCCAGTTGCATGTGTGAATTGGTTTCAGGCCAGAACTTCAAGTAAGAAGTTTATATCCCATACATAGACATACTATATGAGATACTGGGTATGATAGCTACTGGCGTAATAATAGGCTTATTAAACCTGCACTGGTTATATTAATGATTTATACTGCATCCCATTCAGTTTATATCCATGTATGTCACATACATAGACCTACATACTATATAAGAGATACTGGGTATGATATCTACTGGCGTAATAATAGGATTAGTAAACTTCCACTGGTTATCTTAATGATTTATATCCCATTATGTAGTGGGGTACATGTATAATAAGTACATAGAAACTCATCTAAACCATGAATAGTGACCTTAACTGATGTATACCAGATACATGGATGGAATTGTTGCCTTTTCCAGCTAGAGGGCTATACAGTATGTATTGTAAAAGTGAATATTTGAAATATGATGTTCATGTTGTTAGCACATCAAAGAACCCAGCTGGGCAATGCAATGGAGGACAGGAAGCCAGTACTCAGAGCAATTAACAACTTCTCCCCAATAAAACACATTAAAGAGACTCCCAGCAGCCTCCTTAAAGAAACACAGATGCTTCTCCCTATCTTATTTAATAAAAGCCTTTGATACAGTTTAGCCCTCCCCCTGATTCGGCATCCTAGGAGACTTAACTCTTTCACTTGAGCTTCTCAGCTTATGTTATAGAACACTCTCCTGATGTCTAAGCTCTCATTCTGCGCCAAGGTTTGTGAAGGGGTTTCAGGGGACCATGGGATTTAGAAATATGCGCTGATGGCGCTCCTATTAATCTTAATGATGAAATAAGTAACCAGTTTAAGAAAAGATTATGTGCTTTATATAAGTTTTACTATTTATGCAGTGTTTTATTGTAGATGTTATGTGTAAATTATTCAGTAGTAGTAATACTATGCATTCTTATAGTATTAAGTCATATGTGACCAGAATGTTACTAAAACCAAATTCATGTCAGTGGTTCTTATTTTCCTTAAAGGAGACCTTTCACCAACTCTCACTCTCTGCATCTCTCAATAGGTGCTGCTCTGCTGATTCTGGAGCTGCTAAGATGGGTTTTTATTTTTGTTTTGGTTTTTTTCCCCGATCAGTATGTCTTTGTAGTATGGGAGGAAATCCATGCAAACACTCTGAGAACATACAAACTCCTTGCAGATGTTGTCCTTGGCAGGATTTGAACCCAGGACCCCAGTGCTGCAAGGTTGCAGTGCTAACCACTGAGTGACCAAGTTGGGATTTTTTTTTTTCTCAAGCTCCCACCATTGCTGAGCAATAAACACTGTTACAGTACCTAATATGCTAATTAGGCTCTAGTGTCAGATGAGTGGTCTCAGGCTTGAGCAGACAAATAGGGAAAGCCCAGCTGACAGTAAAGAGCCTAGTTAGCATATATGATGGTATATACAGAAATGATTACTCAGAAATGGTAGGGGCTAGAGAGAATATTCCAACTTTACCAGATTCAGTGAAGTAGCACCTATTGAAGGATACAAAGAGTTACACATTCTGGATGTTAGCCAAATTTACCAGCCTGCACCTTAGTGGTTGCCGCCGGGCCCTGTGTTAGCCGTTACCTGGGTAGTTACGCCCCCTAGGTGCAAGTCAGTCATGTGAATATGTCCTTAGTTCTGTCTCATCCACACCTGGTACCACACCTACTACACACTGTATTGGGCTAAGACGCACATTGTGGAAAGCAGCAAAAAGTCGCTTTTTTACTGCAATGTGTGGATGGGATTAGCCAAAATCCCATTCACTTTGTGGGTGTTGTAAAACGCAGCATGTCCTACATTTCCGCAGCAGGAGTAACGCTACATGCCCACATCATAAGGCCTTTGCTTTAACACATTTATGAAATTGGAGAGAAAATGGGAAAGATAGGGAAACCTGTGGTTGGAGGGGGAAAAAATGCAGCTTGTTCTAAAGACCTGGATTAAACCAGCAGAGGGTTAATGGTCCCTTTGTTGAAAATCCTTTGTGTTACGATTTCATTTCTGCAGTTTTTACCCAAAAACTGCAGCAGAAAAACCTACTTGAAATTATCCATCTAGCATAACTCTATTCTGCAGCATTTGTGACATGAGCTTTCTGCCATATGCTAACTCTTCTCTATCTGCACATGCTAAGTACACAATTCACGTGCAAAAAATTGAAATGTAAAACAGGAATAAATATTTGGAATGTGAACTTTTCACTTTTCAGGTGAATACAGATATTAACCCCTTGCTGGTACAGCCTTTAAAGTTGTTGCGTTTTTTTTTTTTTTTTACTATCCACCTTCAAAAGCCATAGCTTATTAAGTTTCCTTCACATAACCATACACGGGCTTATCTTTTCCAGGCAATTTGTAACAACAACAATCAATGCTGCAATCCATATCATGTAATGGAGAGCTGGAAAAACAATGATCTGGTACCATATTTAACTTGTTCATGCTATTTTCTTGTTTCATGACCCACTTTGTGCCTTCACATATGCACACACACTCTTTTCAGTGAACCTGTGATATGTGTGATAGTCGTGTGTGGGTTGTTTTTTTTTTTTTTTTTTTTTTTTTTTTAATACACAAGTTCATAATATCACATGTTTTTATATTTCCCCTTTAAAGAGGAGCTTTCATGTCCTCGGGTACCTGTGGTGTTATATACCACTAGAAAGCCGACATTGTGCTGAATTCAGTAAGATTGGTATCAGACTAGCAGCAGTATCTCGTAGGGCCGCTTTAACACTTTATAAAGACTTCTTTCTTATTCTGAATTGCAACTCTGCATTTACACAAATCAGTGTTTTATTCGTATGCAAATTAACTAAAAAGGGCTTTAGGGGCATGTCCTCACCTGCCAGGGCTTCAATCTCCATTCTATATATCCTCCCCTGATCCATAACCATTGGATATGACAGTGTTCAATGCATGGACTTGCTGAATGTATTTGTATAGTTTACTGCTAGTCTGTTAGGGGCTGCTCTGTGATGGATGAGGATGGAATAGCCCCATATACTGTTGTGCTGGGGTTATCTGCTGCCTGTATTCATCCTGACTGTAGAAAAGCATCCCTATAGTGTGGTGCTGCCACCCCATGTTCTACAGTAAGGATTCTTTGTGATGCTGTGAGGTCTATTAGTTTATGCTTTTGGTCTCCGGCATGGTAATCTTAGAAGCTTTCTCCGTAGTTCTTGAGAAGGCAGAATACAGCAGAAATATCATATGGATTCTGTATTCCTCTTTGCCACGGTCTTGCAATTACTGAAGGATTTGTGAAATAATTGTTATATGGAGTCTCAGACCCCTCAATGAGCCACAACAGAGAGGTGCAATATGAAAGTGTCTTCTGTTCTCATGGAATACAGTCTTCCCTGTAAATGGCCATTTATCTAAGGGTCCATAGCCATTACCATGTAATCCTACATTGTTTCTGTAAGAAAAATACAATACCTTTTCATGGCTGCAACTTCACCATTAAAATGATCATGTATAATGTATATAGTACAACCTAGTACAGACAGTGTATTAGTGCACTATGTACATATCCCCACTATATACTGTAATACACCTATTGTTTACCTGTTACTTATTCCTCTACAGTAATACAATGATCTTGTTGATTATTGATCATTGTGTGTGTTTTTGCTCTTGTTCCCACTATTGTATTGTAATGAGACTTACTTCCTTCTTATTTAGCGCCTCTATGTGGGCCCATTGTCAGGGTTAGTACTAAAATGCAGTGCGTACAATATGGCTATAAAGAAATATTCAAGAATGACCCAATATTAGCCAAAGTAGGCAAAATACATTAACCTGAAGGGATCAATGGACTATTTCAACTGTTTTGTATCAGGTAAAATTTAACAAGGGACGTTTAATGTTCAGGCTTGGTTTTTTGTTTTGTTTTTTTTTTTTTTTTTCTTTGAAAGGCTGTCCAGCCATCACTGACATCCATTCTGTGCGTACATTGTCCAAAAGACAATGGCCCATTCAATGGTTCATCAACCTGTGCTTGTGTACGGCTGCCTTTAGCCGTGAAGTAAAGTACGGATGTATATTCCCTAAAAGAAAACGCTGGGTTAAAATTCTTATACAGAAAAAAAGTATCTGCCTATAACTAGATTCACAGCTGTGTTTGGGTTTCCATTTGGGGGGAGGGGGTCCGCTTGGTGAACCCCCGAATGGAGACCTAATCCACTTATAAAAAGCGGTTACCCTTGGAAACCCACAGACCCGCAGCACTTTTCTCTGCTTTTTTTTTTTTTTTTTTTTTTTTTTTTTTTTTTTTTATAAAATAAGCGGTTTTGGGGACGGAAATCCTGAACGGAGTTCAAGCACTGGTGTGATCTTGCTTATTTAACATAGATACAGCCATGTTTCTATACCTAGTATTGAAACCTGCAGCTTGACCACCTTATCAGCTGTCACTGACTATGGTCTCATGTCCATTTGGTCAATAGATTTTACCTATATGACTAACACTGCACAGGGCAGATGGTACACCCCTTCCCCCAGCTCTTTTCTCCTATCAGATTTTTTAACACCAGTCAGACAGATGTGTAGAAACCAGGGGTTGTACTATGTCCCACAGTCCAATAGGGAAGAAAAGGGGTAAATTTGTCATGGTAAATGTGAAGTTTTGACCTAGAAATAATTTGGCACTAAGCATTTTTATGACATGTAAACATTAATTGAAATAAATGATGTTGTATAATCCCCATGATTTATATCATATAGTCTGTATTGGGGACTGTTTGTACTTACACTAAGCCTTGGTTCACATCTGCATTTGGTATTCCGTTTGGGAAGTCCACTTGGGGGGGGCCCCCAAACAGAATACCGAACAAATTGACAAATGGTGAGCTTATGAAAGCACACGGACCCAATAAACTTTACGGAGTTTATGGGCTCCGTGTGTTTTCCGTGTGGAGTCTTCTCTTCACATGACTTGTGTAAAGTAGATCATGAACTACTTTCCTCTGTGCATGACTTGTGTAGAAAACACATGGACCCCATTACAGTCTATGGGGTCTGTGTGCTTTCATTGCTCACCGCTTGTCTATGCATTTGGTATTCCATTCAGGGGGGTCACCAAGCAGACTCCCAGAATGGAATATCGAAAGCAGATGTGAACCAGGCCTAACGCCATGTAATACTCGGCGTTGTAATTTGTGTAAGAAAAGTAAGTTTACTGAGACAATCCACAGATGGACATGTGACGTCTCTGTCCCTGTGGAACCATCATCAGATGTCAGGTTGCCTATGTGGGACAAGGAAACTAGACTCATCGGATGCAGGCGCAGTGCTGTTGCTACAGAGCATGAGCCAATATACACAAAACAAACATGACATCAATGGAAATCAAACATCACATATGTTACACATAGTAATTCCCCTCAATAGTATAAAGTAAGTACTCTGAATTCCACAAATATAAATACGAACTAAACCAAAAAAAGAGTGGAACAAGTACTCAGTGTGATAATAAAAAATATAAATTTTATTAAATATTAAAATCAAAGGATGAATGACAAATACCATCAGACAAATGGGTTTGAATCAGCAAATGGGTAACAATAATATTTAGGTGTGTAATAAGCCAATAGTATGCACACAACTAAAGTTGATGCAAAATATCCTACTACAATAACCGGATATAAAGATAACAAATAGCAACATATGGTGTATGAGGTCAGTATCCTATTGCAATATCAGATGGTTATATAGAGTACCCAACACATTAAGACCTAACTAACCCAAACCATATCCAGAATAAACATACAGTGATTGTTTAGGCAAATGTCTTATAGATCACAGAAGACAGTGTAAAAGACATCCATAAATGGTAACGCTGTTTAAAGTGTAGAACAATATAGTATGCACATCGGGATGTCATATAAATCTATATGTCCATATGGACATAAGTCGTATGGAAATGGATATAGCAGTCAATAGGCATACACAAAACCAAGTGAATATCCTGTTATAATGTCCAATTAGCCACACAATAGGTATCAGCAATGATGGAAAATAATAAGCCAATACTGCATCCCAAGGGTATGCCCTAAATGTGGCATATAATAAACATCAAGTACCTAATGTAAATTAGGCACAATTAAAGTAACATCCAAATTACAGATCGGTAGGATAGATGTAGTCAAACAATGTGTGTATATATAGTAGGAATGCTGGTTGGAACTTAAATGGAAAACCCATGTGCAGATATGATCCAGGCCTAATTTGAGGTGTGCGCCTTTTTAGGAATTGCGTGTACAAGGTATTAGTTAGTTAGATTGGATTGTACATCAGTTCTGACCTGCCTTAGATTTCCATTCTGGACCTTCTTCAGGAATCCTCCTCTATACCAGTCGGGCTGTTTATTAACAGTGACATACTGTCCAGTCTTAATAAATTTTCCACATTGAATTTTTTTTTTTTTATTTAGCTTGCTTATATCGCACCAACATATTCTGCAGCACTTTACAACTTATGTCAATCACTGTCCCATATAGGGCTCACAATCTTTATTCCCCATCAGTATGTCTTGGAGTGTAGGTGCACACCTTATTCTATGTGTATTAGTATTTGCATGTGGAGAGCGCAGTACAAGACATTATATGCTAAATAGATGACTCTTACAATCTCATCTACCCATTGTCAATATGTTCAACATATAAACTGACCTGTTCTATGGATTTGGAAATCCACAGTTTGTCAATCCAGTCCGCAACTTGCATTGTAAAAGGTGAAATCTCAATGAAAGAGCAAAATATACAGCCAATCCGCAACAAAATCTGCATGTGTATTTGTTACGGAATCACAACAGAAAACTGCTTGCAAGACTGAATGCGATTCTGGCTGATCCCATTTATACATTGCAGAAATTCTGGTGTTTCCCATATAGATGTAAAAGGGCAGAAAGTCCATAGAAAGAAACATTCAAGTTTTTATTCTGCAGTTTGCAGGGAGGGAGGGGGGGAGGGTGGGGGGGTCTGCATTTTGCTACGTGAGGCCTTAGCGTAAACGAATATCCTTGCTGCTGATTTGGATGTTGTTAATAAGCGGAATATCTCTCAAGGGAGCAATGTAATAAGATAATCTTCCTGATCATTTCTTCTATGCCATTAGGAGGAACCATATAAAATCCAATGAATATCTGATTCTTAATGTGACATATTGGAAGTGTAGGTTCCTACAGCGCTGATTCATCTACTATGATAGCATTAGAGACAGCTGTTTACCTGGTGCACTCTATTGTACCCAGGATTAAGAAAAGACATGAAGTCTCTTATTAGCTGGCTGAATGATATGGCTTCTCTTTAACCCCTACACTGCCAGAAAGGATCAGTAGACACCGCAGCGCAGACTTCTGTGCTGCAATCTCATGGCTTTCATGTCGCTCTTACAGTACATTCAATTAATTGTCACTAACCTGCTGGACCTTTTTTAAAAAAAAAAAAAAAAAAAAAAAAAAAACATTAAATAAAAAAAAAAACAGAAACATCCCTAACAAAACCCGTATATACATCCTGATCTGAGCAGAGTCAGCCTTCTGCATACATAACAGACACCCCCAGCAGGGGGTCTGCGCATAAACTAGACCCCACTTTGAAAATGGTTCAATCTATTTTAATGATTGGTTAGCTTCCTCACTTCAAAGCCAGTCCAAACACTCACTCCTGATTGGCTGATAGGCAGTCAAAAAAAAAAAAAAAAGTTTGCACAGTGGATGATCAAACAGTAGAGTAGTTAGCAGAGAGCTGGGGAAGTAACATCATCTGTTCTCCTGCTCTGCGGATGATCTGATCCTGGGAATCCCTCACATAACAAGGACCAACCTCATGGCTTCTGTGGTTCTTCTACACAGCGAGAATACTTTCCAGGCTTATTTACAGGTCAGTTGAAGCTTTTATTTAACTCCGTATGCTTTACTGAATATTGTCAAGTAACCCCTAGCTAGCTATGATATAGTGTAACTTATTCTATATACTGTATATGCATAGGACTGGGAGACTAAAAGATCTGAATTTAATTCACTATGTGCTTGTTCACACAACAGGGTTTCACAGCCTGATAATGGACAGTACACGGCTTCTTTAAAGTCCATGGATCTATTCAAACAGCTAGAATATGATAACCTATCTCAGATCCAGGAAAATCAGAGCATCCGTTTTTCATAGATCACTCCTGGGGCTTATTTACACACAAGGGTTTGATGACCATGTGCTAACTGCTTTATGAACGGACACACGGCCCCATTGTAAATATGGGATCAAACAGTCTGTGTGAAATAGAACATGCCATTGCCTGGCCCTCTACACTTATCTCTCAATAGATAAAATATCAACTATAAAGTACTTTATCACAGCCAAGTGCACTGTACGGTTGTGTGAATAAGCCCATAGACTCATGTTCAGTGGAAAAGTAATGTCATGCACATCTGCTACGAAAAACTGACCAATGCATCCGTGTTGCGAGGCCGAGAGTTGGATACATTCAGGTGCATTTGCAATAACCTAAATCCTGTGAAGTTGTATAGTAAGGCTTGGAAACCACTAACTGCATTAAAAATCAATGTGCTTGTACTTTCTCCTCCTGCCTGGTACTGAGCGAGTTCTTCAGAAACCTAGCAGGAGGAGGAAATGCTTCTTGAACCAGGACAGCAATGACTTTATAGAAACTCAGATCTCTTGCTGTGTCCCAGGGTTACCTGTTGGTAGCACACAGTTCTTTGATGCGGTTTTATATCCTATCCTGTAGTCTTATCTTATGCTATAGAAATTGTACATTGTAGATTGGTTTTGTAACATGCGTACAGATGTTGGTGCAATTTTTTTATGTAGTTTTATTAGCCAAAGCAAGTGGTGCATCCAAGTGGGGGGGAAAAAAGTTCCTTTATTGTTCAATTCCCTTGAAATGAACTTCTTGATTTGGCTAAAAATAAACTGTACAATCTCCGTACAGCGCTGCAGAATATGTTGGTGCTGTCTCCATTTTTAAAATATACATATTTTTCCAGGTTTTGGGAAGGCATAGCAACACAATAACTAACTAGGTAAGAGCTCTGTATTAACCCATTAGAAGCTTAGATCAAGTGCTGAAGGGTGTCTTGATACTGCATTTGTAGAACTGTCTGTGTATGTGAGTGTGAATAATGAAGCTGCACTCCATAATGGTGAAAAAGAACTGACGTGAATTTCTTCCAAGAACTACGTTACGAACCTAAGAGTGTTGGACCTTTCTTGACTTGTGACAGGTCCAATACTCCTAGGACAGAGACGTATTTCTTGGAATAAATTCACTGGAAATCTCTCTACTCACAAACTTATCAGTTTTCCCTGATACTTGTTCCAATACATTTTGCCATATCTCCCAAACATCCCGGATTCTGCGGGACAGTCCCGTATTGTGGGTTGTGTCCCGCAGTCCCGGTTGGCAGGAGGTATGTCCCAGCTTCAACTTCTCTGCATCTGGAAGGTGGCTGTAGGCACAATCTAACAACGTCAGATGAAGGGGGACATTAAACTGGTGGCAAATGGAGGAAGTGAGGACATTAAATAGGGGGAGATTAAGAGGGACATTAAATTGGGCACAGCTGGAGGGGGACATTAAAAAATGGGGGGGTCACTGGCCGGAGACATTAAGCTGGGGGCAATTGGAAAGGGACATTAAACTGGGGATAACATGTCTGCCTGTAGTTGCCTCCAGTTTAATGTCCCACTCCAGCTGCCATTAATTTGTCTCCTCCAACTACCCCTGCTGTTTAATGTCCCTCTCCAGTGGCCCCAGTTTAATACCCCCCCCCCCCTCCATTGGACCCCAGTTTAAACTGGGGCAAGAGGAGAGGGACTTCTTACTGTGGACAAATTCAAGAGGAATATTATAACGTGGGGGCATATAATGTTAGGGTGACTGTAGGAGCATTATACTGTGTGGGGCACAAAGAAAAATGGATGAGACTGAGCGGAGTCAACATAGAAGTGGGTGGAGCTAAATTTTCCATGGTGCACATTTTGTCCCTCTTTCTGTTTTTTGAAAGTTGGGAGGTATGATTTTGCTATTGCTATACTCATTGTCAAAGGCACATACATTTCAACTTATCCAAACTGACTGGAAAATTCTTTATGGAAAATCATTCTGATAGTTAGGGCTAGTTCACACGTGGGCAAAGAGGCTGATTTTGACAGCAGATTTCGCTTCAAAATCAGCCCCTTTACAATGGAGCCCTATGTGAACAGCTAGGTTTTTTTTTTTTTTGTTTTTTTCTGCTAGCAAAAAAAAGAAGCAACATGACTAGAGATGAGCGAACACTAAAATGTTCGAGGTTCGAAATTCGATTCGAACAGCCGCTCACTGTTCGTGTGTTCGAATGGCTTTCGAACCCCATTATAGTCTATGGGGAACAGATACTCGTTAAGGGGGAAACCCAAATCCGTGTCTGGAGGGTCACCAAGTCCACTATGACACCCCAGGAAATGATGCCAACACCTCTGGAATGACACTGGAACAGCAGGGGAAGCATGTCTGGGGGCATCTAACACACCAAAGACCCTCTATTACCCCAACATCACAGCCTAACAACTACACACTTTACACACTCAATACCACATCTCTGACAGTAGGAAAACACCTTGAAACATGTGTATTTGGCACTTGCAGTGAGGAGAGCTTGTCACCAGCAGTGAATTTGGCCCTTGTAGTAAGTTGAGGTTGGCACCAACATTTGTTTTGAAAATCAGGGTGGATTGAGCCTCTAACCAGCAGAGTTTGGGCAAATTCATGGTGGAGGGAGCCTCTAAAAACCCCAGTTTGGACCAATTCATGGTGGAGGGAGCCTCTAACCAGCCCAGTTTGGGCAAATTCATGGTGGAGGGAGCCTCTAAAAAACCCAGTTTGGACCAATTCATGGTGGAGGGAGCCTCTAACCAGCCCAGTTTGGGCAAATTCATGGTGGAGGGAGCCTCTAAAAAACCCAGTTTGGACCAATTCATGGTGGAGGGAGCCTCTAACCAGCCCAGTTTGGGCAAATTCATGGTGGAGGGAGCCTCTAACCAGCCCAGTTTGGACCAATTAATGGTGGAGGGAGCCTCTAACCAGCCCAGTTTGGGCAAATTCATGGTGGAGGGAGCCTCTAACCAGCCCAGTTTGGACCAATTAATGGTGGAGGGAGCCTCTAACCAGCCCAGTTTGGACCAATTAATGGTGGAGGGAGCCTCTAACCACCCCAGTTTGGACCAATTCATGGTGGAGGGAGCCTCTAAACAGCCAAGTTTGGACCAATTCATGGTGGAGGGAGCCTCTAAAAACCCCAGTTTGGACCAATTCATGGTGGAGGGAGCCTCTAACCAGCCCAGTTTGGGCAAATTCATGGTGGAGGGAGCCTCTAACCAGCCCAGTTTGGACCAATTAATGGTGGAGGGAGCCTCTAAAAACCCCAGTTTGGACCAATTCATGGTGGAGGGAGCCTCTAAAAAACCCAGTTTGGACCAATTCATGGTGGAGGGAGCCTCTAACCAGCCAAGTTTGGACCAATTCATGGTGGAGGGAGCCTCTAAAAACCCCAGTTTGGACCAATTCATGGTGGAGGGAGCCTCTAACCAGCCCAGTTTGGGCAAATTCATGGTGGAGGGAGCCTCTAAAAACCCCAGTTTGGACCAATTCATGGTGGAGGGAGCCTCTAAAAACCCCAGTTTGGACCAATTCATGGTGGAGGGAGCCTCTAAAAACCCCAGTTTGGACCAATTCATGGTGGAGGGAGCCTCTAAAAAACCCAGTTTGGACCAATTCATGGTGGAGGGAGCCTCTAACCAGCCCAGTTTGGACCAATTCATGGTGGAGGGAGCCTCTAAAAACCCCAGTTTGGACCAATTCATGGTGGAGGGAGCCTCTAAACAGCCCAGTTTGGACCAATTCATGGTGGAGGGAGCCTCTAAAAACCCCAGTTTGGACCAATTCATGGTGGAGGGAGCCTCTAACCAGCCCAGTTTGGACCAATTCATGGTGGAGGGAGCCTCTAACTAGCCCAGTTTTGGCAAATTCATGGTGGAGGGAGCCTCTAAAAACCCCAGTTTGGACCAATTCATGGTGGAGGGAGCCTCTAACAAGCCCAGTTTTGGCAAATTCATGGTGGAGGGAGCCTCTAAAAACCCCAGTTTGGACCAATTCATGGTGGAGGGAGCCTCTAAAAACCCCAGTTTGGACCAATTCATGGTGGAGGGAGCCTCTAACCAGCCCAGTTTGGACCAATTCATGGTGGAGGGAGCCTCTAAAAACCCCAGTTTGGACCAATTCATGGTGGAGGGAGCCTCTAAAAACCCCAGTTTGGACCAATTCATGGTGGAAGGAGCCTCTAACCAGCAGAGTTGTGGGAAAGCAGGGTGGAGGGAGCCTCTAACCAGCAGAGTTGGTGGAAATCAGGGTGGAGGGAGCCTCTAACCAGCAGAGTTGGGGGAAATCATGTTGGAGGGAGCCTAGTATTAGCAGAATTGTGCAACGCTTATGGTGGATGAGTATGAGGATGCGGAGGAATTGGAGAGGTTGAGTACAGACATGGAGTTTCATGTTGGGGTGCTTTACACAGGTGGGCACAAAAATGAAGGCTCTATCCAGTGGTGGTTCATTTTTATCAAAGTGAGCCGGTCGGCACTCTCAGCTGACAGACGGGTGCGCTTGTCAGTGATGATGCCACCGGCTGCACTGAACACCCTCTCAGATAGGACGCTGGCGGCAGGACAGGACAGCACCTCCAAGGCATATAGGGCAAGTTCAAGCCACAGGTCCAACTTCGACACCCAATACGTGTAGGGCGCAGAGGGGTCGGAGAGGACAGGGCTGTGGTCGGAAAGGTATTCCCGCAACATGCGCCTATACTTCTCACGCCTGGTGACACTAGGACCCTCCGTGGCGGCACTTTGGCGAGGGGGTGCCATCAAGGTGTCCCAGACCTTAGACAGTGTGCCCCTCGTTTGTGTGGACCGGTGAGAACTTGGTTGCCTACTGGAGGAACTGCCCTCCCTGCCGCCAACGTCACATGCTGGAAACATCTCCATCATGTTCTGCACCAATTGCCTGTGGCAAGCATTGATGCGATTGGCCCTCCCCTCTACCGGAATAAAAGACGAGATGTTGTTTTTATACCGGGGGTCAAGGATAGCAAAGATCCAGTACTGGTTGTCCTCCATGATTTTGACAATATGCTTGTCGGTTGTAAAGCACCCCAACATGAACTCAGCCATGTCTGCCACAGTGTTAGTTGGCATGACTCCTCTGGCCCCACCGGAAAGTTCAATCTCCATTTCCTCCTCATCCTCCATGTCTACCCATCCGCGCTGCAACAATGGGACGATTCGAAGTTGCCCGGAAGCCTCCTGTATCACCATCACATCATCGGACAACTCTTCTTCCTCCTCCTCCTCCTCCTCCTCCATTAAACGCAGTGAAGCGGACAGATGTGTGGACCTACTCTCCAGCTGTGACGGATCGGATGCTATCCCTAACTCCTCTGTGTGATCTGAGTTATCCCTGATGTCAATCAGGGATTCTCTCAGAACACACAAGAGCGGGATTGTAAGGCTCACCATCGCATCCTCAGAGCTCACCCTCCTTGTGGACTCCTCAAAGACCCGTAGGATGTCACAAAGGTCTCTCATCCATGGCCACTCATGGATGTGAAACTGAGGCAGCTGACTTTGTGGCACCCTAGGGTTTTGTAGCTGGTATTCCATCAAAGGTCTCTGCTGCTCAACCACTCTATTCAACATCTGAAACGTTGAGTTCCAGCGTGTGGGGACGTCGCACAAAAGCCGGTGTTGTGGCACATGCAGGCGTTGCTGGAGAGATTTTAAGCTAGCAGCGGCTACTGTCGACTTGCGAAAGTGGGCGCACATGCGCCGCACTTTCACCAGTAGCTCTGGAACATTGGGGTAGCTCTTTAGGAAACGTTGCACCACTAGGTTGAAGACGTGGGCCAGGCATGGAACATGTTGGAGTCCGGCAAGCTCCAGAGCTGCTACCAGGTTCCGGCCGTTATCACAAACGACCATGCCTGGGCCCAGGTGCAGCGGCTCAAACCATATTGCCGTCTCATCGAGGAGGGCATCCCTCACCTCGGAGGCAGTGTGCTGTCTGTCCCCCAAGCTGATCAGCTTCAGCACAGCCTGCTGACGTCTACCAACGCCAGTGCTGCAACGTTTCCAACTCGTAGCTGGGGTCAATCTAACAGCGGAGGAGGAGGCGGTGGCGGAGGAGGAGGCGGTGGCGGAGGAGGAGGCGGTAGAGGAGGAGGAGGAGGGGGGTGTTCTTCTCGTGTCCCTGCCAGGAATGTTAGGCGGGGAGACGAGGTACACCGGGCCAGTTTGGGAAGCAGTCCCAGCCTCAACTACATTCACCCAGTGTGCCGTCAGTGAAATGTAGCGTCCCTGTCCGCATGCACTTGTCCACGCGTCGGTGGTCAAGTGGACCTTTGTGCAAAGCGCGGAACTAAGGGCCCGCCTGATGTTGAGTGACACGTGCTGGTGCAAGGCGGGGACGGCACACCGGGAGAAGTAGTGACGGCTAGGGACGGCATAGCGAGGTGCCGCAGTTGCCATCAGGTCCAGGAAGGCGGGAGTTTCAACAAGCCGGAACGCCAACATCTCCTGGGCCAGCAGTTTAGCGATGTTGGCGTTCAAGGCTTGCGCGTGTGGGTGGTTAGCAGTGTATTTCTGCCGCCGCTCCAATGTCTGAGAGATGGTGGGTTGTTGTAAAGAAACGCTTGATGGTGCAGGAGAAGGAGATAAGACAGGACCAGGGGAGGATGAGGTAGAAGTCAACAAAGTGGCGGAGGCAGATGAAGTGGTGTCCTGGCTCGTCCTCTGGAGTGCATCGCCAGCACAGTCAGCAGTGGCAGTGGCAGAGGCAGAGGCAGTGGCAGAGGCAGTGGCAGTGGCGTGAACGGCAGGCGGCCTTTGTCCTGCCGTTGCTGCCTGCCACTGATTCCAGTGCTTGGATTCCAAATGACGGCGCATTGAAGTGGTGGACAGGTTGCTCTTCTCAGAGCCCCTAATCAATTTCGAGAGGCAAATTGTGCAGACAACACTATATCTGTCCTCGGCGCATTCCTTGAAAAAACTCCACACCTTCAAGAAACGTGCCCTCGAGGTGGGAGTTTTTCGGGGCTGGGTACGAACTGGAACATCTTGGGAGATTCCGGGTGTGGCCTGGCTTCGCCTAAGCTGCTGACCTCTGCCTCTGCCTCTAGCTACCCTTTTTGGTGCTGCACCTGCCTCAACATCCACACTACTTTCCCCGCTTGACATCCCCCCCTGTCCAGGTCGGGTCAGTGTCCTCATCATCCACCACTTCCTCTTCCAACTCCTGTCTCATCTCCTCCTCCCGCACAATGCGCCGGTCAACTGGATGCCCTGACGGCAACTGCGTCACATCATCGTCGATGAGGGTGGGTTGCTGGTCATCCACCACCAAATCGAACGGAGATGGAGGAGACTAGTGTTTGAGCATCTGGACACAGATGCTCCTCTGTTAGGTTCGTGGAATCGTGACGTGGAGAGGCAGGTTGAGGGACAATGAAAGGAGCGGAGAACAGCTCTGGGGAGCAGGGACAGTTTGGGTTATTGTTCTGTAAAGCTTCGGAATTTTGGGAGGAAGGAAGACAAGACTGTTGGGTAATAGGAGGAGAGGAGGCAGAGTCTGACTGGCTGCTGGACAATGTGCTGTAAGCGTTCTCTGACAGCCATTGCAAGACCTGTTCCTGGTTCTCGGGCCTACTAAGGTTTGTACCCTGCAGTTTAGTTAATGTGGCAAGCAACCCTGGCACTGTGGAGTGGCGCAATGCTTGCTGCCCCACAGGAGTAGGCACGGGACGCCCTGTGGCTTCACTGCTACCTTGCTCCCCAGAACCATTCCCCCAACCTCGCCCACGGCCTCGTCCACGTCCCTTTCCGGGAGCCTTGCGCATTTTGAATTCCTAGTTAGAAATTGGCACTGTATACCAGTAGTAAAAATTGTGGGTGCACGTAACCCCAATATATTCTTTGAATTACCAGTCAGACACTGGCACTATATGGCAGTAGCAAGAAATGAGGGTATTTGTATTCCCAATATATTCTTTGAATTCCCAGTCAGACAATGGCACTGTATACCAGTAGTAAAAATTGTGGGTGCACGTAACCCCAATATATTCTTTGAATTACCAGTCAGAAACTGGCACTATATGGCAGTAGCAAGAAATGAGGGTATTTGTATTCCCAATATATTCTTTGAATTCCCAGTCAGACAATGGCACTGTATACCAGTAGTAAAAATTGTGGGTGCACGTAACCCCAATATATTCTTTGAATTACCAGTCAGAAACTGGCACTATATGGCAGTAGCAAGAAATGAGGGTATTTGTATTCCCAATATATTCTTTGAATTCCCAGTCAGACAATGGCACTGTATACCAGTAGTAAAAATTGTGGGTGCACGTAACCCCAATATATTCTTTGAATTCCCAGTCAGACACTGGCACTATATGGCAGTAGCAAGAAATGAGGGTATTTGTATTCCCAATATATTCTTTGAATTCCCAGTCAGACAATGGCACTGTATACCAGTAGTAAAAATTGTGGGTGCACGTAACCCCAATATATTCTTTGAATTCCCAGTCAGACACTGGCACTATATGGCAGTAGCAAGAAATGAGGGTATTTGTATTCCCAATATATTCTTTGAATTCCCAGTCAGACAATGGCACTGTATACCAGTAGTAAAAATTGTGGGTGCACGTAACCCCAATATATTCTTTGAATTACCAGTCAGAAACTGGCACTATATGGCAGTAGCAAGAAATGAGGGTATTTGTATTCCCAATATATTCTTTGAATTCCCAGTCAGACAATGGCACTGTATACCAGTAGTAAAAATTGTGGGTGCACGTAACCCCAATATATTCTTTGAATTCCCAGTCAGACACTGGCACTATATGGCAGTAGCAAGAAATGAGGGTATTTGTATTCCCAATATATTCTTTGAATTCCCAGTCAGACAATGGCACTGTATACCAGTAGTAAAAATTGTGGGTGCACGTAACCCCAATATATTCTTTGAATTCCCAGTCAGACACTGGCACTATATGGCAGTAGCAAGAAATGAGGGTATTTGTATTCCCAATATATTCTTTGAATTCCCAGTCAGACAATGGCACTGTATACCAGTAGTAAAAATTGTGGGTGCACGTAACCCCAATATATTCTTTGAATTCCCAGTCAGACACTGGCACTATATGGCAGTAGCAAGAAATGAGGGTATTTGTATTCCCAATATATTCTTTGAATTCCCAGTCAGACAATGGCACTGTATACCAGTAGTAAAAATTGTGGGTGCACGTAACCCCAATATATTCTTTGAATTACCAGTCAGAAACTGGCACTATATGGCAGTAGCAAGAAATGAGGGTATTTGTATTCCCAATATATTCTTTGAATTCCCAGTCAGACAATGGCACTGTATACCAGTAGTAAAAATTGTGGGTGCACGTAACCCCAATATATTCTTTGAATTCCCAGTCAGACACTGGCACTATATGGCAGTAGCAAGAAATGAGGGTATTTGTATTCCCAATATATTCTTTGAATTCCCAGTCAGACAATGGCACTGTATACCAGTAGTAAAAATTGTGGGTGCACGTAACCCCAATATATTCTTTGAATTACCAGTCAGAAACTAGCACTATATGGCAGTAGCAAGAAATGAGGGTATTTGTATTCCCAATATATTCTTTGAATTCCCAGTCAGACAATGGCACTGTATACCAGTAGTAAAAATTGTGGGTGTATATAGCCCCAATTCTATTGCTAGGGGACTTGCAGGGTATTTCTGGGGTGAAGGTGGGGGGGCACACCGTTGGAACGGGTATCGGGGTATATATCGGGTATACGGGAATACACTGACAGTGTATTCCATTCAGGATCCTGGGAAAGCTGGGTTGCGGCGATTGAGCCCGTCAGTGCCACGTTACACTGACAAGCTTCTCCCTGGAATTTAGCTCTTACAAGAGCTGTTGTGGTTGTCTTCTCCTTCCTATCCTAGCCTGTCCCTGCCTACCCAGAATCTAAGCCCTAGCTAGCTGGACGGAAACCTCCGTCCTCGGTGAATTGCAAGCTCAGAATGACGCGAACCTGGGCGGCGCTGTTCTTTTAAATTAGAGGTCACATGTTTTCGGCAGCCAATGGGTTTTGCCTACTTTTTTCAACGTCACCGGTGTCGTAGTTCCTGTCCCACCTACCCTGCGCTGTTATTGGAGCAAAAAAGGCGCCAGGGAAGGTGGGAGGGGAATCGAGTAATAGCGCACTTTACCACGCGGTGTTCGATTCGAACATGCCGAACAGCCTAATATCCGATCGAACATGAGTTCGATAGAACACTGTTCGCTCATCTCTAAACATGACCTTTCTTCAGGCGTTTTCCGCCTGAAGAAAGCAATAGAAATGAATGGAAGGCGAAAACTGCGCATTTTTTTTCCGTGCTGTTTTTTGCAAAAATAAGCGACGCTAGCCCAGTCTCTTTATGGGAGGGGCAAACAGCCTGGCTTTTTTTGGAAGCGTTTTTACAAAAAAGCTCCAAAAAAAGCTTGACAAGGTAAAAAAAAAAAAAAAAAAAAAAAAAGCTTCCTAATTAGGTTTTTTTTTTTTTTTTTTTTTCAGGACCAAAATAAGCCAAGAGGTTTTTACGTGTGAACTAGCCCTAAATATGATTTGCCTGTATTGCCAATATGTTCTGAATGTTATTGTTGATGGTGTAAATACAATAAGACTGTTCACACAATCAATGCAAAAGTTGTGGTAGAAAATCTGCACATGGGTTAGTGGACACTTAAAGGAGCTAGTTCATGTGTGGTAACCTTCTGTAGCTTCTATGAAGAATCTGCTTCTTTAAGTGAGATCACATATCTTCAGATACATTTAACTCAATGGTATGCAGGTGTTACAGAGATATTGGCATGATGTATATTGTGGGGAAGGAAGCTCGGGAGAAGCAGTGGTGTGGACCCAACCAGTCAGACAGGGACTCAAATCTTGCAGAAAATAGGTTTATTTAATAAAAACAGCAAACTAAATAAACCTTTACATCAGGCACAAAAATGAGCAAAATAAAATCCAGCCTTAACTTCAGGGGACACAATGTCAAAATCCTGCTCGTCTGAGTACTAACTGAACAGAAAATGCTATCTGTATGTGTGCCTTATTACCAGCCACATGAATCAACCAAAAAAAAACACTGTAGCGTATCACAAGGCTCTGTGTCAGGACAGAACCAGCCACTTCCTCTTCTCCCAGGAGTTGCGCTGGAGTGCAAGCTCTGCAGCCTTTTATGGGCCAGTAATGAGACTTAGGAGCCACACCTGGGGCTGAAACCTATTCCAGACCTGCACTGGACCACACCTAAGTCTGGGGCTGATATAGCGGGACTCCAGCACTCTGCCTGCCACCTTCTCACAAAAAAAAAAAAAAAAAAAAAAAAAGTTATATATATATATATATATATATATATATATATATATGTATATGTGTGTGTATGTATATATATATATATATATATATATATATATATATATATATATATATATATATATATATGTATGTGTATAATGTTATATGCACACACACCAGAATCCATGTGAATATACACAAACTTTGCTTTGAATTTTTGGGCAAAAAAACAAATAATCTGAAAAGGATAGTGATTTTTAGTCTTTGATATGTCGGGTGCCTAATTCATCTTTATTTTACACTAGATATATAAAACCAGACTTCACTTTTTTTTTTTTTTTTTTTTTTTTTTTTCTGTAAAAATGTGGACAGATTTCAAAAGTGATGCAATATAACATTTGTTTTGGAGTGTTCCACTTCTTTTATAGAAATCTTTTATATATTGAGGAACATAGATTGTAGACAGCACACTTGTAAGAGCTGTAATTGTAGTGTGAACTAGTCATTAAAATTGCCTTTGTTTCTTATAGGACAGGACTCCTAATTCATCCCCAGAAACCGGACCTTTACCCTCCCTCAACCTGCTTCCTTCAACTTCAGCTATTGTACCAGTATCTGGTCACCGGGATTGCCCACAATCCTCTTCCAACTTTTTTGGACCTGCATCAACTATGTTTCAACTCTGGAGTAATGAAGTTCCTCCAAATACAGCAATGGGTTCTCATGCTGTGGCTTTTGGTGTACCTAAAATGCAGTATACTGGTCATATGCAGGCAGCAGGTTCTCATGAATTACCATTGACTCCTCCAGCTGATCCGACTGTTTATTCATTCGATTTGTCTCCTGTAAAGGTCTTGACTCCACAAGTTTCCACCAACCCAACGTACCATTTCCAAGAACCTAATACCATAACACAGGAGTTTTCCACTTTCATGCAAACCCCAGCATTGCCCCAAAGACACATGCCTAATGCACATATGGATGATCAGACTTGGTGGAGCTTGCAACAGTCAAACCCAAATAACCTTCACTCCTTCCACTTGACAAACTCCTTGGTAGTTGGACCCCAGCCTCAACTTGCTGCACTTCTTCAGAGCTCCTCTAAAACGTTACTAAGCAATACTAGACGCTGCAGAAGATGTAAATGCCCAAACTGTCAAGCCTCTCCAGGCAATGAAGAACCAGGGAAGAAGAAGCTTCATATATGTCACCTTCCAGGTTGTGGCAAGTTATACGGTAAAACCTCTCATCTCAAAGCCCATTTGCGTTGGCATGCCGGGGAGAGGCCTTTTGTATGTAACTGGGTCTTCTGCGGTAAAAGTTTCACAAGATCTGATGAGCTTCAGAGGCATCTTAGGACTCACACTGGAGAAAAGCGTTTTGGTTGCCAAGAGTGTGGAAAGAGATTTATGAGGAGCGACCACCTTTCCAAACATACGAAAACCCATCAAAATAAAAAGGGAAAGTGTGCAGGCTCTTCTGTGGACAGTATTAAGAAAGAGTAAATGGTATTTGAGCTGTGAACAAGGGACAGAATATATACAGCTATTGTACTTGTTTCAATGAATTGCCTTCTTCTTACAATGGACCATCTATAGAGTTTCAGAAGACCTCTGCATTATGTTCAGTTTCTCCTTTGACCAAAGTGGCCTGAAATAATGTGCAAGAAAAGTGTTTCTGAACTTGTAAGATAGGAAGGTACAGTGACTTAAAATGTTTAAATGCTGAAAACAGTCTGTTACATATCAGTTCTATGACATGAATTTGTTTTTCTCATAGATGTCGACAACTATGCTACTTGAGGAGAACATCTCTGGTACCAAACTTAAAGGGATCCTATCATTCAGATGGAATTTTTTGTGACTAACACGTCGGAATAGCCTTAAGAAAGGCTATTCGTCTCCTACCTATAGATGTCTTCTCTGCGCCGCCGTTCTGTAGAAATCCCAGTTTTCGCCGGTGTGCAAATGAGTTCTCTTGCAGCACTGGGGGCGTCCCCAATGCTGCAAGAGAGCTCTCTAGCGACTCCTCCATCTTCAGGAACGTCCTCTTCCTGTGTCGTCTTCGAGCAGAGCCTACTGCGTATGTCCGCAGTGGGTTTCCGCATTCGGCTCTGCCTGAGGCCTACAAGTTTCACCACCTGCGTCAGAAGAAGACACAGGAAGAGGACACAGTTTAAGTGCTGGGGCCCGCCCCCAGTTTATGAGAACTCATTTGCATACCGGCCAAAACAAGGATTTCTATGGAATGGCGGCACGGAGAAGACTTCTAAAGGTAGGAGACTAATAGCCTTTCTTAGGGTAAGGCCCCACGGGCCGTAATCGAAGCGCTGCGGAAAGAACCGCGGCGTGAACTCACTGCGGGCTTTTCTGCAGCGCTTTCAACAAAGTTCGCAGAGTTTTCCTCTGCGGACTTTCTGTTACAATTATATCTATGAGAAAGCCGCCGGTGTTTCCATAGATATAAATGGCATGCTGCAATTTGCAAAGCCAAAATGGCTTTGCAAATCAGTGTGTCCGCACTGCGGTTTTTTCTGCAAAGTGGGCATGGGATTCGCATGAATCCCATCCCCTTTGCTTGCACTGTAAAACGCAGCTTTTTTTTTTTTTTTTCCCCGCAGCGTCTCTGCTGCGGGCAAATCACGCTGTTTATGTCCCGTGGGGCCCTGGCCTTAAGGCTATTCCAAAGTGTTGGTCACAAAAAATTCCATCTGAATGACAGGATCCCTTTAAGGTCTATTCCACTGCTATGACATGATGTGCCAAATGAAAACCTGTATTTATTGCTGCCATTCCTTTTCATTTGCTGCTCGATCTCTTTATTAAATGTTTATATTGGCTTGAAAGTAAAAAGTTGCTATGTTGTGATTGCATTAATAAAGTTTACATCTGATGTTTCCCAATTCTTTAAGTATTCTAATATTTGCTATGGATGAGTATTCTGCTTTATTTTCACAGATAAAGGGTTCGTCCCCATTGGGTATCACTCACACAGTAAAGGGTCCATTCACACTAACTACTTTTCTGTCCCCGAAAAAAAAAAAAAAAGCACATGGGCCCATTAGAGTGAATGGAGTTATTCATAAGTCTGTTACTTTTCATGTGCCTAAGACACTGAGGAAAAAAGTGTCTCTTAAATAAACCAGCAAAAATATCGAGCCCTCACGTCTCCCCAACAATATCTTGGGACGTGATTTGCAACAGGTAAATCAGTTATTTAGCAGCGCACTGATGCATAAAACTTAACATTTATTCATTATTATTATAAAAAGTGCTCACAAACAATGGCTTTAAAAAAATTCCCCTATTGGAGACAATACATAGAAAAAATACTCATGTGCTAATGAGTCCACAAAAATAGAGATTTTTTTGGCAATGTCACTTTAAATGATAACCATAAAGCATACTGACCACCAACTGTTCGTTATAGTCTGCCAATTAAGATGACAAAAATGAACGGTCTTACCAGATGTCAGGAGTGGGAGTCTCATTCAGGACCAGGCCCATCACAGGAGGACGTTCAATCCCTGTTGTTTACCTGCCGATGCGTGCTAGCCCCCATTGACTCCCGCCCTGACAAGGGCAGTCCCAAACTAGCCCTCAAGCAAGACCCTAGTTGTCCCTACGCGTTTCACAGTGCAGTAACGCACCGCTCATCAGGGGACCTTACTTTAAGCTGCTAACCGCAGACTCCTCTCATCTCAAACTTATGCCCACAGTGGTAGGACATCTAGATAATTCAATCTCCTAGCGCTCGCTAAGTGTAGTGACACTGGCAGCACCCCTTACTCCAATCAAGAACTTTAAATACCTTTGTGGCGCTCCTCCCCTTACCCGTATTTCCAGGGGGCAAACGGATACCATTCCGATTTTGGCGCCATCTCGCGCATATTCATGACGTCACTCGTATCGACGTACTCCCAGTATTCATGTCCCGCGGGATCGCACTCCCGATCCCGCGCATGCGCAGTAGTTTGCTGCACGGAGCTTGACAACATACTCCGTGCATGCGCAGTAGCGCTTCTCCGTCCATATAGACGTCTGAATGAGGAGAAAAGGGTTTGCACGAATCCAATCAGTGCACTCCAGCAATTCTAAACAAACATATAACCCCTAGTTTCAACAATTTTTTAATATCCCCATCCCCCATACTTTCCTAGGAACGGTGAGTATATTGTGAAACCAACCTCATCCACCTCATTGCTCATTGAGCATTTACTAAACCAGGTACTGTCCCTCTTAATTGGTTGATAGGCATACCCTAAGAATTATACTTTAAGTATTTTACATAGAAACTAGAACTCAGATGTCAAAAGTTTTTGGCTAGAGAAATTACCCAATAATTTCCTAAATGAAACAACAATAATTTAGTTGTTCATTCAAGCCTCGTGGAGACTCCGTTTTTAATCTAAATATCCATTTGGCTTCTCGCTGCAACGTCATTTTTGACCAGTCTCCTCCCCTTTGATGTGGCTTAACCAGATCAATACCCATAAATCGTATACAGTTTAAATCACCCCCATGACAGGAATTAACATGTCTCGCAACTGGTGTATCCCTCTGATTCCGTATGTCCCCCAGGTGCTCACCAATCCTTCTTCTAAGCTCCCTATTTGTTTTGCCTACATATTCTAACTTGCATTGACAAGTGATCTTATAGATCACCCCTTTTGATCTACATGATATGAAGTGTCTGATTTCAAAGACCTTCTTCAGAACCTCAGAAAAAAATTGTCTGCCTGTCTCCAGAGTCTCCACGAGGCTTGAATGAACAACTAAATTATTGTTGTTTCATTTAGGAAATTATTGGGTAATTTCTCTAGCCAAAAACTTTTGACATCTGAGTTCTAGTTTCTATGTAAAATACTTAAAGTATAATTCTTAGGGTATGCCTATCAACCAATTAAGAGGGACAGTACCTGGTTTAGTAAATGCTCAATGAGCAATGAGGTGGATGAGGTTGGTTTCACAATATACTCACCGTTCCTAGGAAAGTATGGGGGATGGGGATATTAAAAAATTGTTGAAACTAGGGGTTATATGTTTGTTTAGAATTGCTGGAGTGCACTGATTGGATTCGTGCAAACCCTTTTCTCCTCATTCAGACGTCTATATGGACGGAGAAGCGCTACTGCGCATGCACGGAGTATGTTGTCAAGCTCCGTGCAGCAAACTACTGCGCATGCGCGGGATCGGGAGTGCGATCCCGCGGGACATGAATACTGGGAGTACGTCGATACGAGTGACGTCATGAATATGCGCGAGATGGCGCCAAAATCGGAATGGTATCCGTTTGCCCCCTGGAAATACGGGTAAGGGGAGGAGCGCCACAAAGGTATTTAAAGTTCTTGATTGGAGTAAGGGGTGCTGCCAGTGTCACTACACTTAGCGAGCGCTAGGAGATTGAATTATCTAGATGTCCTACCACTGTGGGCATAAGTTTGAGATGAGAGGAGTCTGCGGTTAGCAGCTTAAAGTAAGGTCCCCTGATGAGCGGTGCGTTACTGCACTGTGAAACGCGTAGGGACAACTAGGGTCTTGCTTGAGGGCTAGTTTGGGACTGCCCTTGTCAGGGCGGGAGTCAATGGGGGCTAGCACGCATCGGCAGGTAAACAACAGGGATTGAACGTCCTCCTGTGATGGGCCTGGTCCTGAATGAGACTCCCACTCCTGACATCTGGTAAGACCGTTCATTTTTGTCATCTTAATTGGCAGACTATAACGAACAGTTGGTGGTCAGTATGCTTTATGGTTATCATTTAAAGTGACATTGCCAAAAAAATCTCTATTTTTGTGGACTC
Organism: Leptodactylus fuscus; assembly: GCF_031893055.1. NCBI lineage: Eukaryota > Metazoa > Chordata > Amphibia > Anura > Leptodactylidae > Leptodactylus > Leptodactylus fuscus. The sequence goes on from NC_134266.1 coordinate 223,322,515, forward strand.
ATTAGCACATGAGTATTTTTTCTATGTATTGTCTCCAATAGGGGAATTTTTTTAAAGCCATTGTTTGTGAGCACTTTTTATAATAATAATGAATAAATGTTAAGTTTTATGCATCAGTGCGCTGCTAAAGAAAAAAGTGTCTCTTACTATTTTTTTTTTTTTTCTTCCTCTCTACACTTCGTGACATTTCAAGTCTATGGGTCCATATATGTCACACAAACTACCTCAAAAAGGTAGACCATCTGGTGTGTATAAACGCAAAGCATACGAAAAATAACCAGGCATAAATTAATGCAAAAATACAAAATCTTTAATTCAATAAAAATACACATATAACAAAAGCACATATAACAATACATATAAAAGATTCAGGGAAACTGATATACCTAAAAACAGAGGCACAAGATGGTATGGAAAGATGTTACAACGAGTATTGTAGCAGCAAAAAGTGACAGAGTACATACAATTAGGTGGGTGTGCAAGTAGAATAACACTGAAACCCCTTGAGGAAGATATATAATGCATGCAGGGTTTTTCTGTCCGCTTGAAGTCGGACATCTTCTCTTGCGGACAGGAAAGGACGGGCACGGAGTACAAAAGAACGCACCCGATGCCCATTCAAGTGAATGACAGGTGTCACGGACACATCTAGTGTCCGCTCCTAGTGTCCGTGACAGATTTTGAGCGGACACTACATGTCGGACACCGACGGTAGTGTGAACGCCCCCTTAACCCTGGATTGTTGGCCAAAAGTCCTTTTGTCTATAGGTTCATGCATGCAGTCACATGCATTGCACAGTTAACCCCTCTATGAGGTCTTTCATGTGAGTTACTTTCTGCATGCAGGCATATATACTGCACAATTGATTTTTGGGGCATGTCTTTGACCTTTTTGGTTATAACTTGCAGGTATCCTTTTTGCACAATTAACCCTTTATTACCAACTGTTACACAGGACCATCTTAATGGGTCATTATATATCTTCCTCAAGGGGTTTCAATGTTATCCCACTTGCACACCCACCTAATTGTATGTACTCTGTCACTTTTTGCTGCTACAATACTCGTTGTAACATCTTTCCATACCATCTTGTGCCTCTGTTTTTAGGTATATCAGTTTCCCTGTATCTTTTATATGTATTGTTATATGTGCTTTTGTTATATGTGTATTTTTATTGAATTAAAGATTTTGTATTTTTGCATTAATTTATGCCTGGTGATTTTTCGTATACTTTAAGTCTATGGGTCTGTAAAAACAAAAAAAAAACTTGCGCTGACATTTTTTCACAGAATCCTTGTTAGGTGCTGACAAATGAAGAATACAGCATTCTTTTACACTGTGGTCCAAACAGTACTGTACTATCATATGTAGCGTATGTAAGGCCGGGGCCCCACGTTGCTGAAACGCAGCTTTTTGTTGTGGATTTTGCTGTGTTTTTTGAACCGAAGTCAGGAGTGGATTGAGCCTGCAGGGAGAAGAACTTCCTGTATATTCCCTAGTCTTTCTGTAGCCACTACTATCGTTGTCTCTAAAAAGTACAGAAATTCTGCAATAAATAAAGTTGTACTTCCTCAATGTGGAGCCTCAGCCTGAGACCTCTGGATGATACTCTAAATACCTGTGTAATACTATATGAAATGGAATATGGCACAAGATTTTCTAATGGATTGCAAAAAAGAAAAAACTGGTACACACTGGTATGATGCATTAAAAGATTTCTATGCCACATGGATGTGTAATATGGGCAACTACATAATATTAAAGGGATTCTATCATTAGAAAACCTTTAACTACTACCATGTAGGAATAGCCATAAGAAAAGCTATTCTTCCCCTACCTTTAGAATTCTCCGTGCTGCCGTTCTGTAGGTATCTCGGGTTTTTCTTGGTATGCTAATGAGTCTCCAGACAGCACAGGAGGAGTCTCTCCATGCTCAAACAACACTCGGGGCATCCACTGTGCTGCTGGAAAACTCTCCAGCGGCGCCTCCATCTTCTACAGCCGCGCCTCTCTGCTGCGTCCTCTGTGTTGTCTTCTTCCGACGAGCTTGTCTTCAGGATGTAGATCCGATGCATGCGCAGTCGCCATTGGGCTTCAGGCAGAGCCGACTGCGCATGTCTCTTTGATCATTTTACTGTGGCTGCTTACAGGAACAGTACGCTCGACCGCAATAAAATGGCAAAACAGACATGCGTAGTCGGCTCTGCCCAAAGCCCAATGGCAGAGCTGACTGTGCATGCACTGGATTTACATCCTGAAGACAGGATAGCCAAAAGACAATGGCGGAGAGGCGCAGCTGTAGAAGATGTAGGCGCGCTGTCGAGTTTTCAAGCAGCACAGGGGACGGCTCCAGTGCTGTTTGAACAGGGGGGTGGAATGCCCCCTGTCAGTGGCGGATCCAGGGTTTGCGGGGCCCTGGGCAATTGACTTTGGCGGGGCCCTACGCGCAGCGCGCTGCAGCAAATTAGGCCCTGCCCACTTTTATGTTGACTCCGCCCATTCTCATTCATGTGATTCCACACAGTATAATCCTCCTACAGTCACCCGTAAATTATATGTCCCCCCTCCATCTCTCCCCATTTTCATATACACCCTTCATCTACCCCTAGTTTCATGCCCCCCCCCTCTATCTCTGTCCCCAGTTTCATGCCATTCTCCCCCTTTATCTGCCCAAAGTTTCATGTCCCCCCCCGTCTCTGCCCCAGTGTCATGCCGTTCTCCCCCCTTCATCTGCCCCAGTGTCATGCCGTTCTCCCTCCGTTCATCTGCCCCAGCGTCATACTGTTCTCACACACACTCACCTTCCCTTGTTCCCCCGCAGCTCTCTCCCTCATACACATATTGTAGGCGCGATGTGACATCATCACATCGCGACTACAAATGCCGGAGCTCAGCGTTAAAACAGGAGCTGAGCTGTGACACCTCCTGCTTTAAACGCCTATGTATTCAGCTCATCGGCTCATGCTGACCCAGGGCCGGCTCCAGGTTTTTATGGGCCCTTGGGCGACAGAGCCTCAGTGGGCCCCCTTGTAAAGGAGGTGGGGGAGTCGAGACATTGTGCGTCGCAGATGAAGCGAGTGACGTCATGCAGGAGTGTGGCGTCACCAACGCCATACCTCCTAATTTTTAATGAGTAGAAAGAGGGGTAAAATAGGCAAATTTGGCTCCACCCACTTTTATGTTGATTCCACCCATTCTCATTCATTTATCATGTACGCCCACACAGTATAATCCTCCTACAGTCACCCGTAAATTATATGTCCCCCCTCCATCTCTCCCCCAGTTTCATATACACCCTTCCTCTGTCCCCAGTTTCATGTCCCCCCTTCCATCTCTGTCCCCAGTTTCATCACGTTCTCCCCCTTCATCTGCCCACAGTTTAATGTCCCCCGTCTCTGCCCCAGTGTCACGCCGTTCCCCCCTCCCCTTCATTTGCCCCCCAGTTTCATTGGGCCCCCTCCATCTCTGTCCCCAGTTTCATGCCGTTCTCTCCCCCCCCTTCATCTTCCCCATTGTCATGCCGTTCCCCCCCCCTCCCCTTCATTTGCCCCCCAGTTTCATGGGCCCCTTTCATTATGTTCCACCTTAATATTTAATACAAAACAAACACTTACCTTCTATCACTCACCTTCCATCGTTCCCCCGACGCTCCTCTCTCCAGTCACATACGCGATGCAGGAGCTGTGACCTCAGCTCCTGCTTAGCTACGGCCCGGCTTGCGTGTGTAGGCGCGATGTGATGACGTCATCGCGCCTACACACGCAAGCCGGGCCGGAGCTTTAAAGCAGGAGCTGAGGTCACAGCTCCTGCTTTAATCGCGTATGTATTCCAGCTCATCGGCGGACGGACGCCGATGAGCTGAAATCGTGACAGGCAAGTGCCGGGGGGCCCCCTGAGGCTCTGTGGGCCCCGGCACTTGCCCGACTGCCGAGCTGACGGGACCATTTTGTTAGGGCCGGGCCGCGGGACCCCGCTAAGCCCGGTCCTGGATCCGCCCCTGCCCCCTGTGTTGTCTGGAAGACTAATTAGCATACCGGGGCTGCGGAGAAGAATTCTAAAGGTAGGGGAAGAATAGCCTTTCTTCTAGGAATAGACTATTCCTATGTGGTATTAGTTTAACCACTTCAGTACCGGTCCAATTTGTGGTCTAGGAACAGACACATTTTAGGTTTATTATGTGTGTGCAGTTTTGAGGGCTGTAACATTTTTCTCATATGTCTCATTCAACTAATTTTTGCATCTTTTTTTAGGGACACATAGGGCTTTATTTTGATGTTTTTACTTTCAAATGTATTTTAATTTTTTTATATCCGGGAAAATATAAACAAAATAGGAGGGAAATTGTGTCTGGTTTTCACTTTTTTTTGTTTTAATTTAATAACACAAAGTGCCACTGAAAAACTTTATAAAATAGTTTTTCCTCTCCGTTACGGTAACTTTTATTTTGTATGGTGTTGTCGGGGGTGAGGCTATAACCTTTAATAACGGCACTTTATTGGCGTATTTAACTTTTTTTTTGGGGGGGGGGGGGAGACATCTGATCACTTTTTTTTTTTTTTTTTTTTTTTTGTATTGAAGTCTGATTTCCCCTGCAGCTGTGGCTGGTACATTTAGCCTCAGTTACAGGAGGAATACAGCCTCCTGCACACTGTATACACAGCTGATCTGGGTCCTGTAGGACCCAGCAGCTCTTGCAAGATGCTGATCCTGGTGGATCATGTGACCGCCGGGTCAGAGGGTGGCCGCATCATGGCGGTGCCCATAGCTGTGTATACAGCGCTCATTGAGCACTGTATACACAGCAATTGAGAAGGAAGGGAATAAACCTTCTCTGTCTTCTCTCTGGGAGCTCCGGCTGAAGTTACAGCCATCTCCCAGTTTCAGCAATTGTATGATCTTGTGCAATAGCTCTGTTCTGACAGGACGTATTGGCACCTTCTGTCAGAACAAAGCAACCACTATCTGGACGTATATAGTCTTTGGGCGGTCCAGAAGTGGTTTAAAAAAAAAGCTTCTAATGATAGAATCCCTTTAAATGTGCAGTGAGAACCCCATTTTCACATCTAGATTCATGGTAAGAAATTAAAAGGAAAAGTCAGAACTCTAGCTGGAGCTAATCTTTATAGTCTGGCCTTCCTTTATAGCAAGAAATAGCCGCTATAAATCCCTTTGTAGGTTCACTAGCTAACATAAACTGTCCCATTTGTTTTACGGCCATGGCTCAGGATGCCATAATAGTTCTCACTATTCAATAGATTAAGGATTTAAAACCTATTGCACCTATGTACTGTATGTAAGACTCAAAGGCGTAACTATAATTGGTGTATGGGTTGTGATTGCACCTGGGCCCTGGAGCTAGGCCATAGGCATCCCAAGGGTCTCTTCCTCATACGAGGTGATCTATATAAAGGAGGGGTTGGCATTAGGGCACCTGTTGAAGATTATGTATGGGGTCCAAGAACTTTTGTTTCCATAGTCCATGGCCTTAGACCTTTAACCATATTGAATCACATCAATGGGGCTTATTTGTATTGTGCCTTTTTCTGACTAAGACAAAATCAATGTAACTTCTGATATTTCTCCTGTAATATAAGGTATATAAGGTATTCGTGCAGGCTGAGAACTATTTGCATTGTAAATATCCAGTAAGGTGACTTGTTCTCCGCGATCTCATTTTCTCTGTAATCTATTATGCAGCACTTATTGGAAGCATTAGCTCTTTGCACAGCCCGCAGCCGGACCTGGGGAGTTTTACTACTGGCAATCTGTGCTCTTTACTGCAGGGGTTTCCCTGGGCTAAACTTCAGAGCGTTTTTATGCCCTTGACCGACTTGGTAAATACACAGCTTGGGGCAAGGGCGTGAGGGTTTTTAGTAGCTTGGTTCAAAGGGGATCCTGGTGAGCTGGTGACACCATATTTATATCTGTGATATGTAAAGTTCTGATACTTCACGCAGGGGATGTGATAGAAGTTTTACATATATTATTTGAATAAACTATTAATGGTTGACTTTTCCACATAGTAAGGTTGAAAAAAAACAAACAAACACAGGTCCATCAAGATCAACCTGTAATCCTACATCATTGATCCAGAGAGAGAGTAAAAACACAACCTATTTCATAATACTAGCACATAACACTTCATCTTCACAAATCAAAAATATAGGAGCCACAACTAATATATATATATTTATAAAGAAAGGTTTGAAGGCCACTTGTATGGTGAATCAACCATCACATAATCTTGGGGCAGACTTCCATGTAACGCAACTGTTGAAGAGCTCATGGCACGTATGGAATTGTCACCATGTTTCCAGGTTCCTCCCATAAAGCAGATCATACTTTTACTAGATGTCATCCCTGATTCCTCCAGGAAAAGGACACTCCAGTAGGGTTGAGCCAATCATGAGATCTCAGAACGTTTTTAAAATCCGATTTTCGATCATTTTCCAGCTGATCACTCAACCCTACACTCCAGTATTGGTCTAAAGGACCATCCCCTCAATAATAATAAAGGTGTATGTACTGACTTTCTTTATCCTGCTCTCACCGTCTTTCTTCAATATGTCATATAATATGACTGCTTTTTTTTCCTACCATGGGTTGCTGTACAAAAAGTAAGACTCCTTCTGCTGTCTGTAAATACTATGGAGAACTACCATGTGATTTCTGATTAATTCAGCCCTTTTCCATGATGCTACTATAGGAGTCACTCTCAGGAGTTGCAGGAGAGATTTGGTTATGACCTGCAGTATTAACAGGGGATTTCAGTAAAGACGATGATTGGACACTGGCTACTTTATTACATTATATGTATAGAAAGTTACATTTAAAAAATGTAGAGCGAAAAACTGTGTACTCCTCTTTTCATTATATATTTGTCACATGGCCATTCAGTTCTTTTCCATCTTGGTATATTGTGCTTGTTCTGCCAGAGGTGCTTACTCGGGTTTTGAGGTCCACCAGTTTAGCACTTGCTTAAAGGGGTTTTCCCACCTCAGTTTTTAAGCAGTCTTCCTGGAGTCTCTTCTTCTCACTTCCTGTATTTCTCCCCCGTCCCCCTGCTGAACAGGCCTGAGAAGTTTCAGAATACTTATGCACATCAGATAATATGCAGATGCTTGTACAGAATGGACTCTGTGTTATCTGTGTGTTTACATAGAGAGATACCAGAACAGGATTTATCAGCAAACAGCAATTAGTTTTGCAAGAGCAGTGAGTGACGTCACTTGTTCTATAGGTCTGTGGTTATAGCAACGCTGTGTAAACAATGGGAGGAATAAGTTCATATAACAGGAAAACAAAGCAGCATTTCTAAAGTAATATATTTAGGAAAAGTCTTCACTTTACATGAGCTATCAGCATAGAATCATTGAGCTGAGACAATCCCTTTAAGTTTGACAATGGATATATTAGCAAGTTAAAGTTCTGCACAAGCTGTACAGATTTAGCTTTCTCTACATATACGTAGAAGACACCATAACTTGAAGGGATTTTCCAGGCTTATTAATTGATGATCTACCCTTACAATAGATCATCAGTTGAAGATCAGTGGGGGTCCCACACCCAGCACTACCATGTGTTTGAAGAGATCACAATGTTCAGCGCTGTGAGCTCTTTACCCAAAACCAAACATACTTCTAAATGTTTGTATAGTAGTTGTACTTGGTATCATCTGAATTCCACTTGGTCAGATTTGAATGGGATTGAGCTGTGAACAGGCCATGTGACTGATAAACTTGATGTCACACACAGCGATTGTCAAAACGGGAAAAAAACTTTTTAATGTGTAGTTTGTCATTGGGGAATCCTATCAATATAAATCTTATATCAATAGGGCAAGAATTACTGTGCCCACACATGGCCAAGTGTGCATGTGTTTTCTGTGAGAGTGAATATGGTTTTGCAAGGCACCTCTAGCAGTGGCATATTATATCTCTCTTGAGCAGTGAGAGTATAGACCTAGCCAGCAAATAATGTTGTAATGGCAAATTCTAGAAAAGAGTTCAGGAACGACCTGGATGCCTTTCTTGAGAGCAGCAATATTAGAGATTATATGTATTCAATTTTTGACTTTGGGATGTTGTTCCAGGGATTTATTCTGATTGGAGTAGGGGAGGAATTTTTTCCCCTAAAATGTGGAAAATTGGCTTCTTCTGTGTACTGTGACATCACTGAGGGCATTATCTGTACTGACAAATCACAATGTGCATCATCCTTGTGGGTAAAGGACTCCTAAAGAATCATTTTTTTCAAGTTCTAAATTTACTGCTTAAAGAGGTTTTCCAGGCAGAAAATCTTTTTTTTTTTTTTTTTTTTAAAGGTCTGTTAGTGCTAGTGATGGGTTAATAAGTACACCCATATACCTTTAGCAGTGTTTGAAGTGATTTCTGGGCGCCTCTGGTTGCTGCTGCATCCTCTGCCTTTGTTTAGTAGGTGTTAGCTTCCTGCTGTGCAGCTTCCTGTGTAGCTGCTGCACTAGTTCCCTCTCACTCAGTCCCCCTCCCCCGTCTCACTAAGCCTAGCCCCTCCCACCCTCCCCTGTCTGTATTTAGTCTAGCGATCCCACCCATTACTAGCCCCTCCCACCCGCTACATCTCCTAGAAGACTGGATGAGGGGGAGGAGCCATTCCCACATGAAGGGTTGAAAAGTATTGATGGGGATAGGGGAGGGGGAAGAATAATGGTGACTTTCTGTTTCGGAAGTGGTGAAATGGAATGTCACCAGATTATCAGAAAGTGTCCCTGGAGTGGTCACATGACCGCTCCAAGGATGTAGGTAACTTTAGATTTTTTTTTAATTGATGTAAATTAGAAGTTAGGTGGGGGGAGGGAGTTTAGTTTAGGGATTATTTTTTAGTTTATCCTGGACAACCCCTTTAAGGCTACAATCCAACAGTTTGGAAACACAGTAGTTTTTTGTTGCAGAATTTTTTTTTATTTTTTAGCCAAAGTCAGGAGTGGCTTGAAAAGGAATGGGAAATATAAAGGAGCATTTAGAAATTTCCCTTCTTTTATATTCATTATTGAATTTGGCTTTAAAAAATGCAGTAAAATCTGCAAGAAAAAAATGCTGCACTTCCAAAACGTGGGGCCTGAGCCTAAAGGAGATCATAGTAGGGTTTTAAGTTTTCCTATAGGGCCTCTGGTTTATTTGTTACACCCCTGCTATGTGTCATAAGTCAGTGCATTGTTTGTCGCCTGTGTACCCATTCTTTGTACTGTACTAAAATATGCCAGTTATAGGACCAAGTGGAGATGAAGCGACAACCCAAATTCCAGCCTGACTTACCACAGGTGCAGTCCTATAAAACCCCACTGCATTGCATCCTCCATTCACAGGCACTTGTTATGTAATAAAGACCACAAATGCAGTAGGGATATGTCAATTGTAAGAAAATCAATTTAAGCTTTATCCTGGCTTTCCATACATAGGATTAGCAGGTTACCTCAAGGTCAGGGCACTTTGTAATAGGGTCTTATATTCAATAAAGAAAGGCTGGCATGCTTTGAAATAGTTCTGGGGCTGGAGCCTGGGGAGCATTTGTCTAGGGGTGTAATAGGACTGGAGGACTTAACCTTTATCAGTAACCTGATGCTTCACAGTTTGAGGTGAATAAAGGAGCAAATAGACAAACAAGAGAGGAACAATAGAGCACAGGAAGCCAGGCTGCTCGCCCATTTGATGTCTAAGATCCCCCACCAGGTTCAGGCCCAAGCCTTTGGTCTTCTCCTTCTGTGAATCTATTTAACATCCCCAGATTTATTCTAGTAATAAGAGAAAATGCTTTTCACTTACTAATATGGTGAACAAAGGTTACATCGGTCTCAATAAGATTCTCCAAAAGGAACCTATATAGTAAGCATTGTGACTTCACCCTGAAACCAGTGGCGTAACTACCGCCATAGCAGCAGAGGCAGCTATCACAGGGCCCGGGACATTAGGTGACAGCCGCTACCGCTGCTATCATTATACTCAAGGGTCTTTTCGGACCCCGAGTATAATGATTGGTGGACCAGGAGAGGTAAGAAACATAAAAAACACTGTTACCTACCTCTCCATGATCCTGGTCAGGCCTCCTTCCTAGTTGTCTGACGTCACAAGAACCCGACCTGCGTCCCGGGTCATGTGATGTCCGACGTCATTGAAGAAGGACGGCAGCGGAGGCCGACAACGTAGGAGCCGGGGGACAGGTAAGAAACAGTAGTTTTTTATGTTTTTATTATGTGAAAAGACCCCAGAGTATAATAATTGTTTATGGGTGTCCACAGTGGGACATAATACTGTGTGCAGGGGCCACTATGGGGGATAATACTGTGTGCAGGGGCCACTATGGGGGATAATACTGTGTGCAGGGGCCACTATGGGGGATAATACTGTGTGCAGTGGCCACTATGGGGGATAATACTGTGTGCAGGGGACACTATGGCGGATAATACTATGTGCAGGGGCCACTATGGGGGATAATACTGTGTGCAGTGGCCACTATGGGGGATAATACTGTGTGCAGGGGCCACTATGGGGGATAATACTGTGTGCAGGTGACACTATGGCGGATAATACTGTGTGCAGGGGCCACTATGGGGGATAATACTGTATGCAGGGGCCACTATGGGGGATAATACTGTGTGCAGGGGCCACTATGGGGTACAATACTGTGTGCAGGGACCACTATGGGGTACAATACTGTGTGCAGGGGCCACTATGGGCAGGGGTGAACCTACCTTTTTCGTTGCCCGAGGCGGACGACAGAAAGCCGTCCCCCTCGGGAGGAGGGGGCCTGGTGGAGCGAAGGGGGGTGTGGTGGAGCGAAGGGGGCGTGGTGGAGTGGCATTAGCAGGCAGAGAGTAGGCAGGGAGAGGACCTGCTCTCTGCCTGAGCGTGAGGGAAGATAATACTGTGTGCAGGGGCCACTATGGGGGATTATACTGTGTGCAGGGGCCACTATGGGGGATAATACTGTGTGCAGGGGACACTATTGGGGATAATACTGTGTGCAGGGGCCACTATGGGGGATAATACTGTGTGCAGTGGCCACTATGGGGGATAATACTGTGTGCAGGGGCCACTATGGGGTACAATACTGTGTGCAGGGGCCACTATGGGGTACAATACTGTGTGCAGGGGCCACTATGGGGTACAATACTGTGTGCAGGGGCCACTATGGGGTACAATACTGTGTGCAGGGGCCACTATGGGGTAAAATACTGTGTGCAGGGGCCACTATAGGGTAAAATACTGTGTGCAGGGGCCACTATGGGGTACAATACTGTGTGCAGGGGCCACTATGGGGTACAATACTGTGTGCAGGGGCCACTATGGGCAGGGGTGAACCTACCTTTTTCGTTGCCCGAGGCGGACGACAGAAAGCCGTCCCCCCCGAGAGGAGGGGGCGGGGTGGAGCGAAGGGGGGCGTGGTGGAGCGAAGGGGGCATGGTGGAGCGGCATTAGCAGGCAGAGAGCAGGCAGGGAGAGGACCTGCTCTCTGCCTGAGCGTGAGGGAAGATAATACTGTGTGCAGGGGCCACTATGGGGGATTATACTGTGTGCAGGGGCCACTATGGGGGATAATACTGTGTGCAGGGGCCACTATGGGGGATAATACTGTGTGCAGGGGCCACTATGGGGGATAATACTGTGTGCAGGGGCCACTATGGGGGATAATACTGTTTACAGGGGCCACTATGGGGGATAATACTGTGTGCAGGGGCCACTATGGGGGATAATACTGTGTGCAGGGACCACTAAGGGACATAATACTGTGTGCAGGGACCACTAAGGGACATAATACTGTGTGCAGGGGCCACTATGGGGCAAAATAGAGCGCGCAGGAATGCATGGGAGGGGGTCGGTCGAGGTCTTCGGTGTCGGTTGGGGGGGGCCCCATGTCAAAAGTTCGCCATGGGGCCCTGCCATTCCTAGTTACGCCACTGCCTGAAACGTATTCCCAGTCTGGGTAAGTAGCCCCTAAAACTGAGATATGAGAGTAGAAGAGAACTGAAGTGTGCCGGAATTGTATAATGTGTGACATTGTATCAGGGACAGAACCAATAGCAACCTGTCACCATACAGACCCTTTACTTGATAGTATCTTTCACATCTCCTAAAAAAGTCAAGGAAGCATGCCCAGTATGGTAACTGAAGTGTTTCAAACTCACAGCTCAGCAAGCAGGACTAAATATCCATATCCAATTGATCTTACATGCTGATATTCTGTGGATACACCAATATTACTGTTTAAGGCTAAGGGCCCGTGCACACGAAGCTAACGCGAGCGCATTTTAGCATAATACATATTATAGAATACACGTGTAAAAATAACACTCCCATTGACTTCAATGAAAACGCGTCACGTATTTTGCCGCGTTTTTTACACGTGTAAAAAATTTCATTGAAGTCAGTGGGAGTGTTATTTTTACACGTGTATTCTGTACATGTGTATTATGCTAAAATGCGCTCGCGTTAACTCCATGTGCACGGGCCCTAAGGCCTCATGTGGCGTCTCACAGCACAAATGCGCTGCGGGAAAGACCACGGTTGCAACGCATCGCAGTTCTTCCCGGACTTTATGCTCAGTTATACTTATAGGGAATCCACCGGCATTTCTGTAGATATAATTGACTGCTGCAATTTCCAAAACCATAATAATTTCCACACTGTTTTTCCCCGCATACTGTGTGCAGAAGCCTCTATGGGGCATGGACCAGCAGCCTAAGAAAAGTCTAGTTATGTTCATGTCCCTTTTCATTCTGGACCAAAACTAAAAATAGAGTAGTCGCTATAACCGGGAATAAATCTAGATATCTTTAATGAGATGTTATAACCGATAATGGTCAAGTAAATGAGCCCTGATGGATTATAGGAGCGGTTACTGGAGCACATAACCCTCCATTCTCTGCCATCCAATAGACCCCTCTGTTCACACCCGGCCTCGGGGCCGTTGTCACACGTCATTGTTTTTGGAGGGAATCTCCCATTATTATGTTTGGGATGCTGGAAATACCTGCTGGTCCCTGCAGACTCCGTATAATGTGCAGGGGTCCCATTTGTTCTCCATCTGTAGAAAATGGTGACATTAGGAAAATAAACAAAAGCAAGCAGTACAATAAAAAAGAAGCACAACTAAAGAGCAGGGTTTCTATCAGTTACAGATCTGCCTAGGGTAGTCTTCATGTGTAAAATGTGCAGATTACAATTCAAATGGATAAGACACCTTCAAGGAACCAGAAATACTTCCTGCTCACAAGTGACCAGGACAATTAGAAGATGAGAAATCAATAACCAGTGTCCAGTATTCAGCCCCAACACAACCAATGGTGTCTTCAGTGCGCTATTTGTTCATTTTCCTGACAGTACACTAACTAACACTAACTAACTAACACTGTCATTCCTATGGGACAATGGACACATTCTTTTTTTTTCTTTTTTTTCTATTTTTTACAGATCTGCTTGTCTGTCTTGTGAGACTCGGATCATACAGTATACTACTCGTGTCCAGTTTCCTGCTAATCCTTTTCATGGATATAAAATGGTCATGTGCAAAAGCCCTTTTGGTCACTGTTCTGAAGCCACTGCTTAGTAGAACCATATCATACCTCTCTGATCTATCATGATTCATTGACTATATAGATGATGATCATGATAATGGGTAACATAATCTAATATCATCTTCTAGTTCTTTTACATCTGCATGTAGAGGCTGGAATGAGTGACAGTCAGTGATAAACTCATTGATCAGTGCTCTGTAGTATTTGCCATTTGTACATATGTAATACAAAGTGAATGGGGGAAAAATAATCTCCACTATATCCGTCCCTTCCGCATTTACCTGCACTAAATATTGGCAGCACATCCCTGTTCACACATGGCGGATGTGCTGTAGGTAATCTGCATCTGATTGCTTGTCCATTAATCTGATCCTAATCAGCAGCAGAAAGACAGGGGGAGCGAACAGAAGAGGAACCCAATGTCCACCTCAAGTGGAGATGGAAGGAAGTTGCACTGTATGTTGCTCCCCTGGTACAACTCATTAATGTCAATGTTACCCAGGAAAGTAATACTTCTGTATTTTGGGCTGGTTCCCATTCTTTCTGTGAGTGGATCAATATAGAGGATAGCTTGTGTCATAAACAGCTTGTAAGTGAGGACCAGTGGCGTAACGATTACAGTCGCAGCAGGGGGTACAACCAGTCCCAGTGGTGTACCACTATAATAGTGGTCAGTGAAAGCCTGGTTCCCCGACTGCTCTACATATTGTAATTGAAAAGGGATCTCAGCATGTATAAATACTTATACTCACCTCTCCTGGGAGCAACATATTTTCCTAGGCCGTACTGTCATGTGACTGAGGCCTGTGATTAGGCCCCAGTGGTCACATAGGGTGCAGCAGTGTAATGACTTCAGTTCGCCCCAACGTGACTCCTGAGGACCAATCACAGGCCTCACTCAGTTGCTGAAGACAGCCTGACTGAGGAAAAGTGAGGCAAGGTGAGTATTAGTGTTTATTTTTATTCACCTTCCCTGAACCTCTGATTATTATATTCTGGAGTCATAGGAGACCCTAGAGTATAATAATAGCAACAGAGGGGGGCTGTTAGGAGTATATAATACTGTGTGGTGGCTACTGCTGGACATATGATACTGTGTGAGACCCACTGTGGAGCGTATAATACTGTACGGGGGCCACTGCTGAGCATATAATACTGTGTGGGGGCCACTGATGGGCATATAATACTGTGTGAGGGCCCACTGTGGAGCATATAATACTGTACGGGGGCCACTGCTGAGCATATAATACTGTGTGGCGGCCACTGCTGAGCATATAATACTGTGTGGGGGCCACTGATGGGCATATACCGTAATACTGTGTGGAGGACACTGCTGGGCATATCATACTGTGTGGGGACCACTGTGAAAAGTATAATACTATGTGGTGGCCACTATGGAGCGTATAATACTGTGTGGGGGCCACTATGGAGTGTATAATACTGTGTGGGGGCCACTGTGCAGCATATAATACTGTGTGGAGCCCCTTCACTATTCACATCACACACCATCTGTTTTATAGCAGCCGTGCACTATTATTACAAGCTGTAATGACATTGATGATGATAAAACTGATGCTGTGCAATGTAAATAGAGAAGGAGTCACAGTGTTCACAAAAGCACCACTATAACTTCAAAGAATTGATCAGTAGGGGCCCCAGGTGTTCAACCCCCACTGATTCTTATATCTCTTAGATTGTTAGGACCCTGAAGATCAGCTGTTTCCCAAAACACGCAGCTCCCAGTATTATTTTTATATGGGTGGGCTGCTCACACATCATATTCTTGAGATACTGCTGCAGCACCCATAACCATCACTGTCAAAAATTTGCTGTATGGAGGCAGGGGTGAACCTACCCCTTTTGCTGCCCGAGGCGAACTACAGAAAGCCACCCCCCCCCCCGGAGGAGGGGGCGGAGCGAAGGGGGCATGGCGGAGCGAAGGGGCGGGGCTTAACGCAGAGATGACCTGCTCTCTGCCTGAGCGTGAGGGGAGGCTGCTGGAGCAGCGCTGCTCCAGTGGCCTCCCCAAACCACCGCTCAGTGCCAAGCCAGTCCAGGACAGCTTGTCCTGGACTGGCTTAGGTAATCAAAAATGCCGCCCTCCCTGGGGTCCTGACATAGCACCGCCTCAAGCGCTCGCTTCAGGTCGCCTCATGGGAGGTGCGGCGCTGTATGGAGGGGTCGGGGGCCCCCGGACAAAAGTTTGCACCTGGGCCCACAAGACTTTTGTTACGCTACTGGTGACAACAGTTTGATGGTACACTTGAAGAGAGAAGACACGTTTATAAGTTTGGTGGACACCTTATGTGGAAGGTCAGACTGAAGCCATTTTGTTCTATGAACTGATGCACTCGTGAGTAATAGGAATGGTTCTTTGGTGGTGGGTAGTGCATTCTCCGCAATAGAGGTTTTCTGTTTCAGGCTAAGGCCCCATGTTGTAGAAACACAGCTTTTTTGTTGCAGATTTTGCTTGGTTTTTGAGGCAAAACTAGGAGTGGATTGAGCAAAAAGTAGACGTATAAGGCTAGTCTGACACGACCGTAATTTATTAAGTGCGTTTTTTTTAAAATCCGGACACAGAGTACTGCATGTCCGACTCTGTGTCTGGATTAAAAAACCCGGTTTCACTGCAGAGAGCATAAAACGCTCACCGTCGCTCACTGCCGGACAGCTTTCTCACCCATTCAAATGAATGGGTGGGAAAGAGTCCTGTAGGTTTCTGTATCCTGCCTGTTTTGTGCAGGAAACGGAAACCTGCATAACGGAGACCGGGCGCAGATGTGACGAGCCCTTAGTATTATTCCGAATTATAGCAAGTCTCTGTTCACACTGGGAGCATGGTAGCCACTATCATATTGTATGAAATATCCTGTTATATCTCACTCTAATATCAGGGTTCCATTTTTTTTCCAGTACAGACTATTGGATTCCTGTGAGGTTCAGTTTGGCAATTGGTTACAATTAACAAGATCAGACAGTCAACAATATGGACAGATTTCTATGACAGCCTAGATCCTGCTCTAATGGAGACGCCTCCAATCTCAGTCTCTTAAACCTTTTAGTAACAGTGGTCAGGAGACCATTTTTGTTCAAAAGCGATTGTGCCATGATCAGAGTCTCTCCCTTTGCTCAGATCACTACATTGTCCATCACATCTGCCATGGACTACAGATATATTTCTCTTTTCAGCAATGAATCCAGAGCTGCTGTTTTATGGTGACATGATATGATACTGAGCCATTTATACCCATGTATTTGCATCAGGCATGTTGAAACCACCATGTGTAGCCCTGTATAGGCTGAATTATTACTTTTCCATTTACAGTGACCACCTATTTGAGAAGACCATCCTCTTATCTGGTAAACCATTTTTAGTTCCCCCATATATTATACAAACAAGCCATCTTCTTTGAGAAGACCATCCTTTATCCATACCTCCAAACTGTCCCGGATTTTGAGTCCTGTCCCACAGTCCTGGTCAGCGGGAGATATGTCCCGGATTCAACTCATCTGCATCCAGAGAGGAATACAGCGATGAAGCAGGAGCCATCCAATGTGATGACATCACTCGTACCTGTAGCTCCCTCAACAGTCCGGAGAGGCAGACCTCAGACAGAGAAACAGGGGAGCGAGGAGAGGTGTGTTTCAGTGTTTTATTATGTTAAACTGTGGGGGCAAATGGAGGGGGAACATTAAACTGGGGGCAGATGAAGGAGGAGCATTAAACTGGGGGAAGATGAAGGAGGGGACATTAAACTGGGGGCAGATAAAGGAGGAGACATTAAATTGGGGGCAGATGAAGGAGGAAATTAAACTGATGGTAGATGAAGGAGGGGACATTAAACTGAGGGCAGATGGAGTGAGACATTAAACTTGAGGCAAATGGAGGGGGCATGAAACTGGGGACAGACGAAGGGAGGACCGATAACACATGAAAGTGGGAACATTAAACTGACGGCAGATGAAAGGGGACATTAAAATGGGGGCAGATGAAGGAGGACATTAAACATGGGGCAAGATGCAAGGGGATATTAAACTGTTAGGGAAGCTGTAGTTTTTAATGTCCTCATTCAATTACCCCCACGGTTTAATGTCACCCTCCAGATGCCCTTGTTTAATGTATCCCTCTAGTTGCCCCCAGTTTAATGTCCTCCTATAATTGCCTCAAGTTTAATGTTCCCCTCCAGTAGCCCCAGTTTAATGTCACTATTCAACTACCCCCACGGTTTAATAGCACCATCCAGATGCCCCTGTTTAATGTCCCCCTCTAGTTTCTCCCAGTTTAAACTGGGACACCAAGAGAGAGACTTCATACTGTGGAGTAATTGGAGATGAACATTATAATGTGGGGTCATATAATGGGTTACTGTAGGAGCATTATACTCTGTGGGGTCACATAGAAAACTAGATCTGAGTGAGCAGAGTCAACATAGAAGTGGGTGGGGCTAAAATTTGTTGTAGTGTCTATGGCGCACCGCACATACTGTCTCATGGGGTCGGTCGGGGTCTTTGGGGGGGTTTGTTGGAGGGCCCATGTCAAAAGTTTGCCACAGGCTCAAGACCCCCTGTTGATTGGACTCATTCATCTGGGTCTAATCAACTGCAGAAAGCCATGACTGAATTCTGCAATGGCATCCTGTCGCGGGTAGTCCATGGCCGGAAATGAAGAGGAGTTCCTGAACTTACACTAAGAGGTTTCACTGTAACTGAAATGCTAAATTTACTGTCTCAGAAACAGTCACTATGTTATGTTATTATGTAAACCCTAGGGGGCGGCAGAGTACAGTCAATTTGGCTTCATGAACAAAATCTTATTGCAAGGCATAAACTAGATATTGCTGCAGTCAACGTATATTGCGTATTTATGTAAATATGTAAGCGTCTCCTAAAACAATTTCCCAGTGCATGTAACCTAAGAAGCAAACAAACACATTAGCCCTATAGCAGTTATATTTATACTATAGGTTTCATTTGCATCATTACTATTAAACACTCGTCAACAAACAATGGATTATTTTCAATATAGATCCATTCATAAGACATTATTGCCATACTAGTCTAGTATTCCTTAGGCTAAAACCTTAGGAAATTGCTTACAATTAAAACAGTTAATGCAATTGCAGCCCAATGAAATAACAGAGATTACTTAGTGCGCTCCTGGGATAAGACGAGAAGTATGATGAAAGTTGGATTCAATTATCTGTGAGTCACTGATCTTCTCCCAGCCTCTGGGTCATCGTGCTGCGCGTCTTCCTCCTATGGGATTGCTGCTGTCACTGAAATTACATTAGGCATTTTCTACTTTGTGATGATGCTATGATGTTTTCATGTATCTTTTATATCTCTGGATTTTACAGTATTTATAATGTTATATTATTGTTCTATCGCTTCTTACGCTACAGGATTATGGTCAACTTGTTCTCACGGCGACACTGTAATGTGACTCTCAATCAGCACTTTACACAGTACTGCAAGCAATATAATATATACACTATATATGGACACTGAGGCCTTCCACAACCCTATTCATACAGTGTATGTAATACAATTCTGGCTGTGTTTTAAAGGGGTTTTCCAGGTAGAATTTTTTATTTTTTTTTCTAAAGGTCTGTTAGTACTAGTGATGAGTTAATAAGTGCACCCATATACCTTTAGCAGTGTTTGGAGTGATTTCTGAGTGTCTCTGACAGCTGCTGCATCCTGTGTGTTTGTTTATATGGTGTTAGTTCCTGTTGTGCAGTTTTCTGTGTAGCTGCTGCACTAACTCCCTCTCACTCAGCCCCTCCTCTTCTCTCACTCCAACCCTCTGTCTCACTAAGTCTAGCCCCTCCTACTCTCACTGACTAGCGACCCCGCCCATTACTAGCCCCTCCTACCCTCCCTGTCTCCCTAGCTAGCCTATTCCTCCCACTGTTAGAAGACAGGAAGAGGAGGAGGAGCCATCCTCGGACACAGAAAGGCTTGGTAAGTATTGATGGCGATAGGGGAGGGGGAAGAGTGATGGTGACGTTCTGTTTGGAAATGGTGAAATGGAACGTCAAAAAGTGTCCCTGGAGTGGTCACATGGCCGCTCCAGGAATATGGGTAATTCGAGATTTTTTTTTAATTGATGTAAATTAGAAGTTAGGTGAGGGGAGGGAGATTAGTTTAGCCGTTAATTATCAGTTTATCCTGGACAACCCCTTCAAGCTTCTGCTCCAGGCTTTATCATCAGGCAAAGGCCAACATGCCAGGTTGCTGATATTTACTAGCAATTCTTCATTCTCCTGACATAATTTTTTTTAGGGTAAGACCACACATAGTGCAGCTAAAAACACTGAGAAAAACACTAAATCCCTTACGAGATCCCCCTCTGTAACCAAAGCTCCTTCACCTGCTGCTTTTCTTACCATACCACGTCTTGTTGCTCCCACTTTCCCTTTAGTTGTCTTTCTTTTCTGCATTTCTGTATTTAATTTTTGAAAAAAATGTATTTGCATTTATGGAAAATGTTTAAAAAAATACAACCCCCCCCCCCCCCAAAAAAAAAAAAAAAAAAAAAACAGTGGAAAAGCAGCAAAAACTACAGACTTTTTCTCTGCCTTTCCATGGTGTTTTTCAGTCTATGAGGAGATGCAGCTTTTCCACACATAACATTAACATGTTGTGATTTCCATGTTTTATCTCCAATGTGTAGAAGAGATTAGATGAAATCTCGTTCCCTTTAATGAGACTGTAAAACGCTGGGCTTTATTCTGCTTTATTTTCACAACAGTCAATGCGTGGCCTCAGCCTAATTCTGTTTCTTTCCCACAATTTTTTGCTATGTAAATTAGCAATAAATAGAATAGGAAAAGATTATCAAAGTGTACCGTCAGGGGGGTGTTCCTCAACGCACCGCGATGACATGGTGTTGAGTGTCTGGCTCCTCCCAGTTGTCTCTACATGAACATATTGCACAAGTAGACTCAGGCTGTCCTAACTGCTTTAGATGAATTCAGTCACTTGCTGGCATCATTTCTTGGGAAAACACATCACTTATACAGCAGATATTCTTTAATGTACCAGTAACATATTTTATAAACCCTAGGAGACTATACTTAAAGGGAGTCTGTCAGCAGGAAAATCAGTATAGTCATATATTTATGTAAATAAGGCCTTATTTGTAGAAATCAAGATGAAGGCAGATTCCATAAAATCATTAAGCTGTGGGTCCAACAGAAATACGGAAAACCTTTTTGTTAAAGGGAGTCTGTCAGCAGGAAAACCAAAATCAAACTAATGACAGAACTCTGTAGAGCGGCTTCTACACTTTCCAAAGATGCATTTTTGATTCTGCATTGCTGCCCCATCTTCATGAAAATCAGCATTATATTCTTATGAAATTCAGCCTTAGGAGTGTGTCTTTTCCTGCTTGGAATTCACTCTCCCCCCCTGGTTTGTGACATGTGCCACTTTGTCTGCAGACAGGGGAGATTATCTAGAGCAGAGAATGAAGCCCTGGCAGGAGAGGACACGCCCCCTAAAGCCCCTTTCAGCTCATTCGCATACAAGTAAAGTACTGGTTTTCATGAAGATGGAGCTGCAATGCAGAATAAAAATACATTTTTGGTAAATGCCAAGTCTCCAAGTTCGTATGCTCCACCAGCATTTTCCCATTGGTCTAACCACGACGGGTTGCTGATGCATCAGCATTGCGTCGCAGCATCCTACTCCTGATTAGGCCTGGATGAATGGGCCTATCCAGGAGGGAGTCTTGAGCTATGGACCCCGTGGCTGAATCAGCTGCGGAATCTGCGGCAAGATCGAGCAGGACGTTGCTTTTCTCTATGTCCTGTTGCGATCTCTGCCTCCCATTGAAAACAATGGGAGGCAGATTCCAGTAGGAATCTGCTCCAGATTCAGGGGCAAAATCCGTGGCAAATTTCTTTGTGAAAACACCCTTTAAACCATTCCA
The DNA here is from genome assembly GCF_031893055.1 of Leptodactylus fuscus. NCBI lineage: Eukaryota > Metazoa > Chordata > Amphibia > Anura > Leptodactylidae > Leptodactylus > Leptodactylus fuscus. Next base: position 223,344,000 of record NC_134266.1, read on the forward strand.
CACCGGCTGCGAGAAACAATTCTGCCGATTTTTGCTGCACCAACTATCCAATTTTAGATAAGTCACTAAGAGCAAGTCACAGTCCAGCCCAAGGTTATATTAACCGTTCAGATCTCAGAGAATTGGTGCATGGCTGGACTGCAGTCTGCTTATACTGCTGTTTATATAGCTCCACCTTGAGGCAAAGCTGAGAACTGACTTGTTACTAATACACTAAGGCTGTGTTCTCATCTCCAGTGGAGCAGATGTAGACTCACTTTTATATGGTCCCTTTAGTGTCCTATTGCACAAAATTTAGCTGACTCCTTTACTGGGTACTATTAATACAGTATATGTGAAAACATATTAACTTACATGGCATGAGCTGAAACTTGAAGTGAACTTAGCGGTGCCTTCTTAAGTTTCATTTACATTTTTTCCATAAGAATGTCAGATCAGTCTGTAAAGAGTACAGGAGTTGCAAGACAGTCCATATGGTTTTGATTCCTGACATCTGTATAGAGTTCCTCTGTTCTTTGCATACTGAAGCTGACTTTACTGTATGTGTAAGACACACTAATATATGACTAATAGAAATCCACTGGAGACACAGACAATGTATCTTTAATACGTCTTGATGTAGTCAGCTAACATATGGGATCATGCACTGACACCTGCTGGCCATATGTGGAACTGGTCTCAGAATGTGTGTACCTAATCTAATTGTTGGGACTTGTATAGGATTGTAAACCTGCAAATATTTCAAGGCTTATAATTTAGTAACTGCACCCAAAAAGGAGAGTCTCCTATGGATGAAGATAATGGACGCAGCGGTTTAGTGGATTAACTTCTGACACTTGACCTTTTGTCTTCCGTCAGCTGTTGGTAACTCAGACACATTCTTTGGCTTCTTATTAAAGCAATATTTTAACCAAAAACAGCAGTCATTTGCTTCATATTTATAGTTCTTAAGGAATGGGAGTTATTTGATCCCATAAAATTGAAGTCTTGGAAATGTATTGGCCCCAATATGTGATGAATGTGGGATACATGAAGAAAAGAGACACCCAACTACGAGGTGAAAGTTCACCTTTGATATAACAAAAGCTTTATTAGTAAACAAAACATCTCATGTTCGCACCCCCTACCCAGCTACCACCCCCAATCCGAGCCTCCATTTTATATTTGTACAACATAGTGCTGAGATCAGACGGTATTCCATAAAACATGCATATACAAGATTATGATACAATGGCCGGCCTCCAGAACGGACAGAGGAGGCGCAGGCGATAGAAGGAAACAACAAGATCTGGAGGGTTCCCTGTGTGTGCGGCTCTGGGTTTCCCCACTAGAATTGGATTCTCCTTTAGGTTATGACTGTGTGTACAGATAAACACCCCGTGGCACCCACAAACTGTAACCGTGAGGTGGCTGTGCACTGACACCACAAATGACAGGTATATATGTATATTGTCACAAACTAAAATATACGTCTCTGCTATCACTGTAGTGTACGCTGCCGGGATCACAACTAGTGAATATAGAAGCACACAGCCATGGACTTTTTAATGCTTTATATAACTTGTATCTGAACAGTAGCTTGAGGGTATAGTCCCATAGGGCTGAAACGCTAAAGAATTAGGCCATGTTCACATGGTGGAGAGGAAACATATATAGAGATAGATTTCTGCCTCAAACTTTGCTCCGCTTTCAGCCTCTCCAGCTTTTCACCATGGCTTTAGATCAATGGTCCCACTCAGTGGAGCGGCTCATGTCACGAGTTCAGCCATTGAATCCACAGCAAGACCGAGCAGAACCTTTGTTTCTCTTATGTCCTACAGCAGCACAATATGGGGGATCTCTGCCCGCGTACTAGTAGGACAGGCAAAATTTTTAATTAACATAAATTATGCATGACTATGGAACCCTATAAGAGGGCAAAAGAGACTCCGCCCCATGTTTTTTCTGTCCTGTGTGGTGGGACATCTTTTTTGTCCTCTCATAACTTGGTTTTCTTTAAGTTTGTTACTGACTTTTGTAAAACATTACCGGCTAAATGTTCAGTGTTCGGAGGCAACTGCCTTTGGAGAGTCAGTCCTAAGGTTCGGTTCACATTAGTGTATGTATTCCGTCCAGTTAAAGTCCGCCTGGAGACCCCCCGGACGGAATACAATCGCAAATACAAGCACTGCGCTGTAAAAGCACACGGACCCCATAAACTATAATGGGGTCCATGTGCTTGCTGTGCATTGCCCGCACAACTCATTTATGCGAGGGTCTCCATGCGGACTCTAACCGGATGGAATACATACACTAATGTGAACCAGGGGGTAAGTGCTATAGAGTGAGGAAACCCTCCCTAGGGGAATTACTTGCTACAGTCCCATATTGTGCTGTTGTAGGATGTAAGGTAATCTGATTTCTCTTAGCCCTAACAGCAGGACAAGCTTCCCTCCCTAGAATGGGATTATTTTTTTCTTTATAACTAAAACCGGGGGTAAGGAAGAAGGGGTCTCTTTTGCCCTCTTATAGGGTACATAGTCATGCATAATTTATGCTAATTAAAAATTACGCCTCTCCTCCCAGTCCACAGGGGCAGAAATACCCCATATTGTGCTGCTGTTAGGACTAAGGGAAAACATTAAGGGAGCCTTCACACAGAGTTACGCTCCGCTCATTCTGAACGTAAACTCATTCAGAGTGAGCGCGTTAAAACAGATCCCATTGACTTCTATGGGTGCCGGCATACGTGCGCTACCCATTGAAATCAATGAGAGGCTTTTTTACCTATTGCTTTCAATGTATCACATCACACGCGTATCACATTGAAAGCAATAGGTAAAAAAGCCTCCCATTGATTTCAATGGGGAGCGCTCGTATGCCGGCACCCATAGAAGTCAATGGGATCTGTTTTTTACGCCGCTCACTCTGAACGAGTTTACGTTCAGAATGAGCGGAGCGTTTACTCTGTGTGAAGGCTCCCTTACATCAGAATCAATGATTATTCAGCATGGACTTTGGTGCTGATTTTGAGCTGGAATCTTTTAAGTCTGTAGGATGTTGTATGTTGTAGATTTTCACCTGTGCAACGCAAATAGTAAAATCTGCAGCAAATCCACAGAATTTTCACAATGAATCAGTAACAAAAATGCAGAGTCGGTGCAGGTTTTATACTGCTGCAGATTTCTAGGTGAAATGCTGCAGATATTTGGCTATTGACACTGTGCAGTGTTTCAGTCTTGTGGGAATATAACCTGAAAGTTGTAGACTGTTATAGCCTGACCCAAAATATCCAGAGCTTGGCCTAACATTTTGCATCAGTCAGATTTTGCATTACATCTTTTTAATAGTTTTTTTTTTTTCAATAAAAACTTAATGTTGAAAACTACAACACACTTTATACATTGCAGTTTAGTCACAATTTTTTTTATACCCCTCACCCTTTGACAATAAAAGGAAACAGCTCAGCAGTTGTGGTTTTCCACAGCAGTAATGTTAGGAACATTCTCTAAAAATTCTTTAAAAATTTAAAAACTGAAACCAAATTTATTTAACACAGCTCGTAATACTGGTATATGTGAATAGAACCATAAACTGATGTGTGGGAAATGGGAAGTAAGACCCAAAGGGCGAGATATCAAACTGCTCATAGCAGTTGTTCACACCAGCCAATCCCAGTACAGATTTCATTTCTCAACATCAAAATATGAAACGAAAGCTGCGCTGGGATTGGTTGAGATGGATTCAGACCACTGCAAAGTTCTCAACATGGCACGACAAAGGAATGAACTGTAATAAGCTAAGATAAAATAAGAACTGAGCGCCCTGACTTACTTTACATCTTGTCATTTACTGTGAGGGCAGAACAGATACTTACCAACATTTACGTTGGTGATATAGAGACGTATAGAAGTCTCACCCCTAAACAGATATATTTGGGATAGGGTTTTATAAGTGATGTTTGTTTTTGCCTAAAAATATTGATGACCCATCCTAAGACCCCGTGACCGAGTGTGCATCTAATGTGGGGCCGAGTTTGCAGCGGAGTGCACTTGGAGTTCTGCATTCATGTCTATAGGGGCTTCCGATTCATTCTTTTGCAATGACTATTATCATAAGTGTTATCAGAACGGAATGGCTCATAATCCCCAATAGATATGAATGCATAATGGAATGCACTGGGCTATCACTGCAATTGTCATCGGAGTATTTCACAGCATACTCTGTCCCACATTGGATGCCCCTCTCCTCAATACCATATAGGTGGGGTTCTAACATTCGACACCCCCATCAATTAGCTGTTTTCATCAACTGAGAACACAGAGAATGGAATAGGAACAGACAGCGCTGTTCTCTGTGTAGTGGTTAGACCAGGAACTGCAGACCAGCTCCCATTCAATAAATGGGACCTAAGCTGCAGTGATTCAGCTCAGCCACTACACAGAGAAAAGAGCTGTCTGCTTCCTGCGCCATTCTCTGTGACTGTATCGCATTACAGACAACTCACTACTGTTAACTTTACTTATCTTATACCCATTCTTTAACTCAATGTACTAGTACATAAAGCATTAAAGTGGATCTGTCAGCACGATATGCAGTCCTATTTAAGGACAGAATATTCTAGCTATAGTTCTGTACTAATAGTGGCGAAAACAGCACAATAAGATATTGAATGAATATACATACTGTAGTATATGAGTCTGGTATATATTTATGATGGCATGCTGCAGTATGGGAAGAATGCTTTCCTTATGAATATACCAGACTCATAAGCTCGGTAACCAAATGAGACATCTTGTGCCATTTTAGCTACATGGAATATGGACCTGTAGCTGGAATTTGCTGACCTTACATTGGCAGCCAATTGTGTTGACAGATCTCTTAAAATCTGTAAAATGTCATATTATATATCTATATACAATATACATATACAAGTGCTTTCTATTTCTATCAACAACCATCTGACAGTATAAAAAATAAATCAATTCCTAAATGTGTTTCCTAGTACCAGGACATCAGGACCCTCAGACAACGACATTCAGAGGGATTTTACATGGTATTCTTCAGTAATTTGGTTACAAATGAGATTACAAATGCTGTAAAGTAATTTGTGATATTAGGAGATATTCATTGTTCATTCCTAATCTCATATACGGGATGCAGCCTCTCATGACCTGATCTGCTCTCCCTGCAGAAGTCTGTTTATAGAGAAATGTTCACATTGCATATCTTCTACTATTTGGTATAATGCTGTTTAGAATATGGCTTCGGATGAGAACACGTAAAAGTGTATAAACTCTGTGTTTATAAGGGGGAATAGTCACTTATAATCAATGTCACATTATTGTGATCTTAGAATTGCATGACTATGGCTTGTATGGCTGAGGGAAGCATCAATCTGATTTTTTCTTGTGCTGTCTCCATATACTCCCTGGCTTCTTTAAAGGTCATAGCCTTAGTCGCTATAACTTTTATCAGGAGGTCATTAAAAAGGGGTTGCCCAGGATTAGAAAAACATGACTGTGCCCTTCCAAGAACAGCACCGCGCCACCGTAAGGGTATGTTCACACAGAGTTTTTTGCAGGTGGATTTTGACGAGGAATCCGCCTCAAAATCCACCTGCAAAACTTACTCCCATTCATTTCAATGGGAGTCTCTAGCAGTTTTTTCCCGCTAGCGATTTTTTTCAGCTAGAAGCAACATGCCGTATCTTCCCACGGATTCCACAGCTGAGTCAGCCACGGCATCCGTGGCTCAAGACTCCATCCTGATTAGGCCCATTCATTCGGGCCTAATCAGGAACGGGATGCCGCGACTGAATGCCAATCCACTGAATCGCCATCCCGTTGCGGCTACCCGCCCGGAAAAGTCACTCGGCGGAAAAAGTTTCCGCCATGTGAACTTACCCTTAGGGTTGTGTCTAGTGTGATAGCTCTATACTATTAAGGATAATGGGGCTGAACTGCTATACCTCTCACAACCTGTGAAAAGGTATGGCGCTGTTTCTGGAAGAAAGCGGGTACATTTTTCTAACCTAACCATGTACTACTGCTATGCAGGGTTACATCTTGGACATTTATGGCACAGCCACAGGATATGCTGTCAATGTCTGAAAGATGTAGTTCCAGCTCTGGGAACTTAAGATTTGAGACTAACAATTCCTATCACGTGGGTGGAGTGAATGAAGAGGTAGGCAAGATGGGATACTTCCCTTTAAGGGAAGAATGAATTAGAATTGTTCCATGTATTCGCACGGAGGTAATATGACATCTTTCCAATGCAATGGATACTTAGTTACATAGGAATAAATGACCTTCTTTGGCTAATCTTTCTTTGGCTGCTATTCCTTTCATGATATACTTTATATGTGAGATGCATCAGCTGTTCATTCCAACCCTCCACATACTGTAGACTAACCATATTAACCCCGACCACCTGAAAAGAAGATTTTAATAAAGATTTACCATATACATTAAATGAGATAAGATCATCCCTAAATTCTGGACTTCTTTGGATTCTACATTACATTATTTTGCACTTTTTATCTCAAAGTTTGAATTAAACCAACTATAGGAATTAGGATGTCGGGAATTTAAAGTAAGAATGCAGGAAAATATTTAAATGACAACATTCATACAATATTTTTGGTCATAATGCAGGTCAGTAACCAACCAGGTTTCCAAATTGCAATAGTTTAGTAAAATGATGGTACGTGGATAATGTGCAGTAGCCAATACAGATTATAAATGTGGCGTCTGAGATCATAATATCTCGAAGATAGCCCAGAACGAAGCACTTCCATAAGGTCAAAAGGATTTCAACAGACGGTGAATAAACCATAGCATATAAGATGGTAGGGGTTACATAAAGTCATCAATAAATGGGTCCATACAGTATATTCTTCTGGTAATATAAAGTTAGCACCTATGTACTGAATAGAGTATAAGTGCTAGATTGATGAGGGGGGGGTGGGTCTAAATACTGGGTCTCCTACTAGATGCCAAAATGAGCCCAACACGTTCCTCATAGCGCAATACGCTGCTGGATAGGCTAGATCAATGTTGGTCCAAGAGCTGGAACCGCCATGATCACTAGGATGGGATACTTGTATCTCCTGGCTGTGGTTTTACTGTTGGGGGGAACAGGGGACATTGGATCTGTATGATTGAGAAAAGTTCCTGCGGTTTGACATCCTCTTGTCTATCAGAGAATAGGTAATAACTTGATATTACTAAAAAGAATAGTCCATCATATTACAACTTTGGCTATACATTTGTTTGCATCAATAAAGTTTCAGGATCTTTGAACGCCAACTCTCATTGGGCCTATCTATATCATATAACTTAACAAAAACTTTATTTGTAAGGTGCTCACAGTCATTGATGGATATGTATGTGGTTCTATGTACAAATACTTCAGCTATAAATCGACATCTTAGTGATCTATAACTATAGTCTTTATGAACAGAAAAAAGTTGTTGTCGTGGGGCCTAATAGTAGTGAACCCAGGGGTGAACTGCACGAAAACCTCACTCTGGGTATAATCTATGGATGCATCCAAAATGTGTATGTGTAGTACTGTATAGTGTAAAGTGTACAATGTTAGGGAACGCTGTATAGAACTATATACTCCTCATACACTTTGTGGAAACTGGTGTCTGTACAATTTGTACAAGTAGAGATTCATTCATCTCAATGGATCCTGCAGAGAAATACATCTTCCACAGAGAATAAGGTTCACACCTAGGCAGATTCACTTTCATATTTCGTGAATTCCCAGCGGGTGCCCAGCAGTTACTCAGAGTGAGATCGGTTTTAATACTGTGCCCAGTTTTCATGATTGTCAGGTTGTCAGTAGGAATCCTTGTATCCAAAGATCACTGGACTTAGCAATGGATGAAATAGTTATATATTCTCTTGAAAACACATTTGTTCATTTATTTAAAGCCATTGCCCCATTGGTATCCCAAAGTACGTTTCCTTCAGTCTCTCTAGAGTTAGAATTAGAAGTCTTCCTATACTTGAGCGCATAGTAAACACAGGACTTCATAGGACTTTCCTAAGAAAGTTATCATATAAACAATGTTCCTTATAGAGTTGACATCGCACAGTAGACTGTGTTGGGTATGGAAAAGGCCAAAATGATGTGAGTTCCCTTCTCCAAGCACAGGCTTCTCTTTACTACTCCCAGGGCACAGATCCATCCTGATAATCCAGACCCTGTACAGTAGGGAACAATTCACAGTTCATCCTCATCCAACTTTGCTAGTCGAGGAACAGGTATATTCACTTCATCTGTGGGCGAGGCGTAGCCAGGGAGCTCCCGGGACAATGTGCTTAGCTTCTGGAGGAAACAAAAATGTCAGAAGGTACATTTGCACTGACACACATCCTATACCTCAACTAGAGATGAGCGAGTACTGTTTGGATCAGCTGATCCGAACAGCACGCTCCATAGAAATGAATGGATGCACCTAGTACTTCCGCTTTGACGGCGGCCGGCCGCTTAACCCCCCGCGTGCCGAACACGTCCATTCATTTCTATGCGAGCGTGCTGTTCGGATTGGCTGATCCGAACAGTACTCGCTCATCTCTAACCTCAACCCTTTCTACCAGCCAACGCCTCCTTGTTGACCATTGCACTAAAAATGTCCATTTGAGACAGAATTATGGCACATTTTGTTCAGTACATGTGCCCTTTATATATTGAGTATGTGGCGTATTAATCTACAAGGAGATAGTAACATCATTCTCCTCCATAGACTGCCCCTTATTGTATAGACTAAGGTCTCATATACCTGTACATAGCAATGCTGTAGAGATAGGGGCATAGAGTTCAATACTTAGTCCTATTCAGTCCATAGTTCTATGGTATGACTTTTGATGAAACTTTTTTGTGACTTGTTTTCTCAGAATCTGTCAAAGGAACTCTGAGAACCTCTATTTCACATCAGAGATCAAGCATAGACTGATCGATGGGTATAGGTCCTGAATTTAGAATCCTGGATTCTGTAGTTTCACAGAGACATAGGGCAGCATCACATATAGATCAGAACAGATGAGTGACACTATAATGTATATGACATTCAATTGTATAGTCAGGTTTGAAAATGTTAAAGAAATTATACTATGCAGTAAATGTAGTGATCACATAGGTGGTGACACACGCTTCCCACACAGTTCATAAATATAAAGTTATGGGAAAGTGAAAATGACTTTGCTCCTTTTATAATAATTACCTGAAAAAATGAGTCATTTATTACCGTAAAACCTGCAGACTAGAAGTGCCCATAGGCATTAAATTCTTGTCTGGCAAATTTTGGCAAGACTGGAGCGACTGTGTTCAGATCTGTAGATGCTGTCAGACACCCTAGGTATGCAATTGTTGGAAATCTTAATAGTAGTTCCCACACTCCTCCAACACTATAAGCAACCTTTGTAATAAAACTAATATAACTGTAACAGATTTAATGTGATTATACTTAATGAAATGACTTTAAAGATTTCTGCAGCGTGTACACTGCACCAAGGAGGGTCAGCCTAGGGGTGGGCAATTAATCGAAAAGTAACCAAAACTGAGCATCAATCCAGATAAGCAACGCGATTTTGTGCACGTTGGTTCTATCAGTTCGGTTATTACAGTATATTACAGTTATTACTTTATCTGCAGTTTCGGACTGAAAACATCGCATCCAATCAGCTATTATACTCTAGACCAGGGGTCCTCAAACTTTTTAAACAGTGGGCTGGAGGCAGAGCAGGTCGCACAGACATCGGGAGCGGTGTCCTCCAATAGGTAAAGTGAAGTGCGCTCCATGGCCTGGCCCAAGCTCCCCAGGAGCTTCATTATAAATGCACACCTGCCGGCGTTGTCGGCGGGGCCAGACAGAAGTGCTTGGCGGGCCGCATGTGGCCCTCGGGCCGCAGTTTGAGGACCCTGCTCTAGATTTAGGTCATTATAGCCCACCCTAGGTCAGGCCCAAGGCCAATACTGAGCTTGTCATAGCATTGCTGGGATACTGGAAGTCTTCTATTTTAGTCTGACTCTTTTTCACATAACCAGCCCAGCTCTACTCCTGCTGCTTGTACTCAGAGTAGAGTAGGTCAGTCATGTGATGAAGAGTTGGCTTTTATAGAAGACTTCCAGACTCCCCCAGCTGTGCTGTTGCTATCTATATTACTAAGCTGTCCATCCTGCTGCAGTGTATTCTCCTCACATAATCCCTTTTCGTATTGTATTCCTTCTTACCCGACTGGTAGGGTCACTTTGTGGGGTTCCATTGGAGACAGTAGATGTGGAGGACTCCGGATAATGATTTAAATCAAGACTGATGTGTGCTGGGGTAAGAACAGCTGGGGGGAGGACATCGGAGTGTGAACCTTTACGCGGAGCATGAACCTGTTATATTATAGGAAAGTTACAGCATTAATATTGTTTTATTTATTTCATAGCATTTAAAGGGGTTTTCCGGGCAAAAAAATTATTTTTTAAAAAAGGTCTGTTAGTGCTATTAATAGGTTAACAAGTGACTCAACTACCTTTATTAGTGTTTTGAGTGATTTCTGGGTTTCTATGTGAGCTCATGGCATCCTTTGCATTTGTTTACATGGGCATTTTCCTGTTCTGTGTTTTCCTACAACTACCATGATGCCTTGTGCTTTACTCGGGGCTGACCCACACCACCTTCCTTTCTCACTCATATCCCCTCCCTCTTTCCCTAGCTAGCCTGCCCACTACCAGCCCTTCCTAACTAATTCAGTGTCACTTCTTCTGGGCGGCCGGCAAATCCTTTTCCTGAAGTCTGCTGGTCAACCATGCCTGCACAATAGAGATCTGCGCAGAAGATCCAGACTGGAAGTCAGGTAAGTATGGTCTAGTATAGGTAGCGTTCAGTTTCTGGAAGGGGAAATGGAACATCAATGGAAAATCTGAAAATGTGCCTAGGGAGGTCACATGACTGCTCTGGTGATCTAGGTAAATAAGGATTTTTGGTACACTAAGTAATAAAAAATTCTATGGGGGATTGTTTAGCTTTGACTAGAAAGATCAGTTTATCCTGGACAACCCCTTTAAAAAGTCTCGTAAATGGAACACAAATAATATACTCAATATGATAAAAAAGGACTTACTTTGCTTCCAAGTCGGCTATCGCGAGGGTTACTGGGCAAGTAAAGGGATGGCAGAGAAGAGTTGTAGGACTTGAGATTGGGCACTTTATTTCTATCCATAGAAGCAGATGAATGAGGTCTGAGACCCCCACGACTTGTATCCATCATGCTGCTGTTACTGGATCGGCCAAGACTATTGGACTTGCTTTCTCTGCGTTGGTACTCAATAGGCGACTGAAGTGCTGGAAATAGAGGTATTTTATATTTAATGTGCTGTGATGACCTTACATTCCTGCTATCCTTTTTATTCCTTTACCCCTATATGTTTTGCCTTGGACTTTTTATATTTGCATCTGTATTCTTCTCATCTGTATTCTCATTATACCATAAGACATCACTTTTGCTGTGTCCATTCAGCATATGCACCGAGAAATACTCACAGGTCCCTGAACTTCTACACACCCAAAATGAAAATAAATGATCGTTCACAATGGCCGATAGCACATTGTTTTCTGCCGAAAATGTGATTAGCCAAGTGATAAATTTTGATGATAGTCGAAACTACATGTGCATACCATGATCAGTCAAGCTAGGAGGATCATTTGTCACTTTTTTCTATTCCCGGGAAGTCAGATTGTTGGAATCAGGTGAAATCACTCTGGTGGGATGGTTCATACAAATAATGACATGGATGACTGAATTGTGGCTTATCATTGCTTTTATGTAGAGCCGGCTTTACTTACAAAAGCAAAACATTACGGTAATTTTTCATAAATGACCCATAATGCTGAACCTACATACAGTCACTTATTGCTTCCCTTTAAAAAATATATGCTTGATGGAAAACCCCAGCATTACTAATTCCTAGAAACTCCAACTCAATAAGCCGTGCACTACAACATTCATTAAAAGAAGACCAATGAACTACTATTGTTAGGATCCTTAAAGGGAGCCTGTCAGCAGGAAATTGTGACATAAACTAATCACAGTTCCTTGTTGGACTCTTAGTACAGGTTTGGCTCTATTCAAATCACATTTTTTGCATCTGTTTAACACATGCGCAAAAAAACGGACGCAAGTAGATGGTCATCCATTTATATATTACATAGACATCAGTGAGAAAAACAAAAAACGAAACATGGATCCATATCTGTCTGTTTTTTTTAGAAGAACACAAGCATTGTATACTACATTTTTGTGTCCTTCAAAAAAATGGACAGATTTTTTATTTTTTTCTTATACTGATATCTATGTAAACCAATGACCATCATTTTGTGTCCGTTCTTTGCATGCAGTAAATAGATGCGCTAAACAGATGTAAAAAATGTGATCTGAATAGAGCCACTCCACTCTTATAAAAATCAGGCTTTTTTCCCCTATCTAAATGAGGAGAAATGGGCTTTAGAGAATTTCTTTACATCTTTGGGCTTCACTATCTGCTGCTCCTAGCTCTGCCCCACACCAGAGAACTGACATCTCTCTCCTTTGGGGTCGGCACACAATATTAACTGTACTGCGCATGTCTGATGATGACACACCGCACCTTGAAGTGAAGGAGGCTGGCTCTAAATCTCTGTGTACCAGCTGATCGGTGGTCCTGGTATTGATGTATACAGTATATCTTATACTTACACTGTATACGAATGGGGAATGGAATGCTATCCTTAATACAGCAGTTACTCACCGTTAAGAAAGTTGCGCTGGCTCTCCAGTATCTGTCCAATGTCTCGGACCCAGGCCATTCTAATTTCAGGGGAAGAGGACTGTAATATGTAACGTGTCAAGCTGCGATCTGTACCTCGTGATGTCAGTGCAAATTTACAGGGGTCACTATCCATAGATTCTTCAATTCCTAGACAACTGATCTAAAAATAACACAGCAAAGTATAGGAATTAAAAACTTTTCTTTAAGCCTGTAAATATTCTGTCATATAAAGGGAACTGATAGCAAAGAAAAATGAATTAATGAATGAAAATGAATTAAAAAAAATATTTTTTCTCCTGGGTGCCAGGTCATGAAATGAACATGAAAGTTCTTGGTAAACATATATATTTTTTTACATTTAATTTACATTAAATCTGTGAAAAATATCACTTTTTTCTAATCTGTTTTTATTTTCTGATTGTAGATTTTTTTTAATTATATTGGCTTACATGATTATGGGGTTGGCCATCTTGTCCACTGGATAGGGAATAACTGCAATGTTTGTGAGCGACCAGCCACTGGGTCCCCACCAATCATGAAAACGGGGTTCTTGAGTCCTCCATTTAAATGGCTTGGTGTTGGAATATGCACCTTTCCATTCCATTCACTGTCTAATGGACACACATGGCTATCCTTGGCAGTTCCACAGCTTTTGAATGGAGTAGCAATGCACATGTCCGACCACAGCTTTGTTTGAATAGGGGGACTGTAGACCCCATTCTCATGATCAGTGGGGTCCTAGCAGTCAGACCTCACTAATTTAGCAGCTGGACAAGAGATAACGTGTGACTACTGGAATATCTCTAAGTTCTGTAGGTTCGTTCTGCTAAGATGTTGGCAAAGATTGAAAGACTGCTGATATGCGGCCAAGTCAACCCATATAAAAACAATACAAGTGAGCAGAGAAAGAATATACAAGGCTAAATGTACAATTCTGTTCCCTGCTAGGATTTAGTAAATCAGTATGAAATCTGTATCTCACGCACAGAATTCCTCCAAAGTGCAACTTTGTAAAGTAATGCAAATTCTAATAACATGAACATTGCATTCACATCATATCAATTATTTATCTACTTTAATGATAAAGTTGGAATTTTATCAAAGCACTTAACACATTTCACAGAACACGACACACTGGAGTGCTCCGCATCTGCTCTGGTCAATAAAGATTGCTGCTCATTCTTTCCACACCAGTGCTTGATGCTGCCACTTTGTTATGGAGTATTGACCTGCAGTCCAGATAATGTGCTAATACAATAGGCGTGTGATATAATAAATTCTATGCTCCAAACAACCGATTGGGGTTTTCTGAGAGTCAGATCCCCATCGATATGAAACAAATGGTCTATGCAAAAGTTAGGCCATCAATATTATATTAAATCTGCTGACCCAAACAATGGTATTATATGTGGGGAAAAAAGTACTACAGAAAAGGTCAGTAAAGTGGCCATGACTTATATACAGTCCAGATAGTGCCTAAAATAAGTGTGACTGTAGTCCTTTTCACTCAGCAGAAAGACGGACTGCCACCTGATGCACTGGATAGTCATCCAAAACCTTTTCAGAAAAGTCTGTCATGCTTTCCTGGCCTGCAAAAAATGGGCAGACGTATACTTTTTTCTTTTAAATGTAGATTGTGAGCCCAGGGATAGGGATCACAATGTACAATTTTTTTCATTTAAATATATTTTTTTTTTGTAGAATGGGAGGAAATCCACGCAAACACTGGGAGAACAAACTCCTTGCAGATGTTGTTCCCGATGGGATTCGAACCCAGGACTCCAGCTCTGCAAGGCTGCAGTGCTAACCACTAAGCCACCGAGCAGAGATCTAGAATACTGTGAGGAATTGATACAGAAAGTATACCAGAAAATAGTACAACTATTTAATATACAAAACATAACATTTGTCTCTCAATATTGGTCTGAAAGTGGCCAACCCCTTTAATGTTTTTTTTTTCTCTTTTTACACACCAAAGCCATTTTAACTCATGATGTATTTTGCATCAGTATTTGTAAGACAAATCAGGAGCAAATTCCAAATATGTAATACGAGTAGATCTGTCCGTTATATTTTTTCTCTGTATGGGTTCCACTCCTGGATGTGGCTTACAAATACAAAAGCAAAATACTGATCTACATGCACTAGTGTGAAAGCAGTCCAAGGTGGGACTATTAAAGGGAGTCTACCACCTCCCCCAAGCATATTCAGTTGCCAGCACCGTGTTAAATAGCACATTAAAGTGAAAAGAACATACCTCTGTTATGTACACTCACCGGCCACTTTATTAGGTACACCTGTCCAACTGCTCGTTAACACTTAATTTCTAATCAGCCAATCACATGGAGCAACTCAGTGGATTTAGGCATGTAGACATGGTCAAGACAATCTCCTGCAGTTCAAACCGAGCATCAGTATGGGGAAGAAAGGTGATTTGAGTGCCTTTGAACGTGGCATGGTTGTTGGTGCCAGAAGGGCTGGTCTGAGTATTTCAGAAACTGCTGATCTACTGGGATTTTCACGCACAACCATCTCTAGGGTTTACAGAGAATGGTCCGAAAAAGAAAAAACATCCAGTGAGCGGCAGTTCTGTGGGCGGAAATGCGTTGTTGATGCCAGAGGTCAGAGGAGAATGGCCAGACTGGTTCGAGCTGATAGAAAGGCAACAGTGACTCAAATAGCCACCCGTTACAACCAAGGTAGCCAGAAGAGCATCTCTGAACGCACAGTACGTCGAACTTTGAGGCAGATGGGCTACAGCAGCAGAAGACCACACCGGGTGCCACTCCTTTCAGCTAAGAACAGGAAACTGAGGCTACAATTTGCACAAGCTCATCGAAATTGGACAATTGAAGATTGGAAAAACGTTGCCTGGTCTGATGAGTCTCGATTTCTGCTGCGACATTCGGATGGTAGGGTCAGAATTTGGCATCAACAACATGAAAGCATGGATCCATCCTGCCTTGTATCAACGGTTCAGGCTGGTGGTGGTGGTGTCATGCTGTGGGGAATATTTTCTTGGCACTCTTTGGGCCCCTTGGTACCAATTGAGCATCGTTGCAACGCCAAAGCCTACCTGAGTATTGTTGCTGACCATGTCCATCCCTTTATGACCACAATGTACCCAACATCTGATGGCTACTTTCAGCAGGATAATGCGCCATGTCATAAAGCTGGAATCATCTCAGACTGGTTTCTTGAACATGACAATGAGTTCACTGTACTCCAATGGCCTCCACAGTCACCAGATCTCAATCCAATAGAGCATCTTTGGGATGTGGTGGAACGGGAGATTCGCATCATGGATGTGCAGCCGACAAATCTGCGGAAACTGTGTGATGCCATCATGTCAATATGGACCAAAATCTCTGAGGAATGCTTCCAGCACCTTGTTGAATCTATGCCACGAAGAATTGAGGCAGTTCTGAAGGCAAAAGGGGGTCCAACCCGTTACTAGCATGGTGTACCTAATAAAGTGGCTGGTGAGTGTATGTCATTTTTGGAGACCAAGAACTTTGAATTATTATGCAAATTAGGCAGTTGGTGCACTGGGGGCGGACTTTGTGCCTTGGGAGCACTGCTCAAGCTTTTCAAGTGGGAATAGTGATGTCAAAACAGTGGATCAACTCACACTAATAGCCTAATTTGCAAAGGATTTTAAAGGGATTCTACCATTAAACTACTTTTTTTTTCTAATTACCACGTCGGAATAGCCTTAAGAAAGGCTCCTACCTTTAGACGTGGTCTCCGTCACGCCATTCCGTAGAAATACCGGTTTTAACCGGTATGCAAATGAGCTCTCCGCAGCAATAAGGGTGGGCCCCAGCGCTGAAAGACCAATGAGCGCATCCCCATTGCTGCCCAGAGCTCTTTCCTGTGCCACCTCCTTCTTCTGCAGCAACTCCGCCTCTTCTGGCTTCTCTTGCTCTTGTAGTTCTATACAGGAGCATAGAGAGGCCACCCCAAAATGGCCGCCGGCCAGCTTCTGTATTGAACTGCAGGAGCGGCTACCCCAAAATGGCCGCCGGCCGGCTCCTGTATTGAACTGCAAGAGCGGCTACCCAAAAATGGCCGGCGGCCATTTTGGGGTAGCCGCTCTTGCAGTTCAATACAGGAGCTGGCTGGTGGCCATTTTGGGGTGTCCTCTCTATGCTCCTGTATAGAACTACAAGACCAAGAGAAGCCAGAAGAGGCGGAGTTGCTGCAGAAGAAGGAGGCGGCGCAGGAAAGAGCTCTGGGCAGCAATGGGGACGCGCTCATCGGCCTTTCAGCACTGGGGCCCACCCTCATTGCTGCGGAGAGCTCATTTGCATACCGGTTAAAACGGAACGGCGCGGCGGAGACCACGTCTAAAGGTAGGAGATGAATAACCTTTCTTAAGGCTATTCCGACGTGGTCATTAGAAAAAAAGGTAGTTTAATGGTAGAATCCCTTTAAAGTCATTTTTCTCCAAATCTACAAGTGACATAAAAAACAAAGGTATTTTTTTATGTAGATTGTGAGCCCCATATAGGGATCACAATGTACATTTTTTTCCTATCAGTATGTCTTTGTATAATGGGAGGAAATCCACACAAACACGGGGAGAACATACAAACTCCTTGTAGATGTTGTTCCTGGCGGGATTGAAACCCAGGACTCCAGCGCTGCAAGGCTGCCACTGAGCCACCATGTTGCCCCAGGTATATGTTTATCACTGTAATGTGCTCTGTAATGGTAGTGGCAGCTAAATATGCCTGGAGAGGTGATAGACTCCCTTTAGACAAGGTAATTTATCAATCCCTGGTGCTTACCTTGATACTGCTTTTAAAGATGTATCCAGGCAGTGAGAAACCCTTCTTCTTGTCAATGGGTTCACTAAAGATGATAAGCTGCTCAAAGAGGAAGACTCGCCGCTCTTTTCCCCTTGTCAGAAAACTGCATTCCTGTTCTGTTACCATGAATGTGTCTTGCTGGAGAAGTTTCCCCTGAGCTGTGATTTTTCCCTATAGAACAGAGAATGATCAAATTGACAGTAGTGAAATATTTTATTAAAAAAACCCATTCGAAACAATGAAGCAAGCAACGTCCCTTGCTGGGTTTGTTTGTACCACTATAATTTAGATCAGAAGGAAAGCAATACCTCAAACCCTTGCAGCCGGCCAAGGTTCATCATGTCATTGCATCTTTTAGGGACAAAACACATCACTTCCACAGCTTTCTGAAAAATCGGAAAACAGAGATACAGTTGTTAAAAAAAATAAGTGTACATTATAAATATACACCCAAGAAATGGATAATTACAGTGGGAAACCCCAAGTTTTGTTGGCAGATGCCGCGACAGTCGCGGAAGGCCTATTTTGGTGCTATTCGGACGTGGCTTCTCGCATCAAAATCAGGACAAAAATACGCCCCCCTTGCCCCGTGTGAGCTAGGCCTTATAGTAGACAAAAAGGGACGTCCATTCCAACCATGCAGGAAACATAGCCATCCACATAATAATAATAATAATAATAATAATAATAATAAATAACATATAATACACATAATAACGTATCACCAACCTCCAGTTCTGTTGTGTCTTGTCCAGCTTTGCTGTAATACTTGAGGAAGTCCTAAGTTTAGGAAGAAATATACATTTGTTGTAAATTATGACTTTTATTTTCATCCACCTTTGCTACATTACAAACTGTACTGCCAAAAATAACCCCCCAGTAGCATGATCCTGTGTCCAATGCTGTGCCAGTATATGAGGAGTTAAAGGCAATGTTTCCTGTATTTGATTTTGCTCTTGATAATTAGATGTAATTCTGTAGAGAAACAATGGCTCACACTTAATAAGGAGCCATTCACACGGCAGTGTTCTGTCTTGGTCCACGTGTCATCTGCATATCCAAGGCCATGTGAGTTATGACACTGTAAACTCCTCAATGGTGAAACATACTGAAGAGACATAAAGCTGTGAGTTCAGTAAATCTATGGCCACTCAGGAGCACAGTGCATCTCTTTACATGGCCATGGTCAACCTGGAACATGCGATTGGACAGACAAAACAGTTGTGTGACTGCCACCTTAGACTGGTCTTTTTTAGAAGGGTATTTTAACTAACAGAGAAAATTGTAAAAAAAAAAAAAACAAAAAAAAAAACCCCTCAATACTAACTACCTTGACCAGCGATTATGATACTACTCAGTATGGCCCGAGAACTTTGAGGCCTCTGGTTGGCGGCAATGGTTATGTGCAGGCAGCTTGTAATTTGTGAACAGAGCCAATGGAGAGCGCTGGGTATCTGTGCTAGTTCGGTATATAATGGAGTATTGTTTTTTTGTATTTTTTTTTATTATTTACTTTGCTTACTTGTATAGCACCTTGTTATTTTACAGCATTTGTTTAATGCTAACAAAGTGTTCCCTGAGAAAATTCTGCAGTATGTTTGCACTCACCTAGGAGTCAAAAAATTATGCACAAGAAAAAAAACCTGTCCTCCATTAGTTAGCTGTAGGTTTAGCAATATTTTACCTATTTGTTTTAATCTATTGTATTATAATTTATTTGTGATAAATTTGATTTGTTCCCTTATTGTGCATACAGTACTCAGACTATATTGGAGATGAAAGAAAAGGAACAATTTTCAAGTGAACGTACTAATAATAATATATGTCATACTGGAATGTGCAAATGGTAACACATTATGACAGCTTCGCTTCATTGCATAATCTGATTTATAATATGAAGTGAATTGCGCCATGTGAACAATTGGGGAGGGATTATTTTGCCTCATACCTTTAGCAGCAGCTGGTACTTCATGATCCTTTGCACGGGTTTGATAAGTAGGTCATTGAGTTGCAGGCGATGTGACAGCTGTTGCCTCAATTCCTGCAGCAGGATGGGTACAACCATATTATGAAATTGGAAATGTGGGCATATTAAGGTAGAACTAGTATAAGAGGTTCATTTGGCTTGATAGAAAGCATTTGGTTGGAATTAAAACACATTTTGACCAATAATCTACATGAATCAGACAGCTGAATGCTTTGTCGCCATATATAAGATGAAAGACTATGGTGCACAAGCTTGTTACTAGTGTCACTAACCTAGGAGTCCCTGTGTGCTTCTCTGTTATGGCAATGGCCTTCTTAATTAATACATCTTAAAACCATCACTTATAGCCTAGAGATGCTATTCCTTACCTCAAAGTAGGTATCAATGTATTCTGACACAATGTGCTCCGACTTGGGCTTGTTCTGGCAATATACCACATACATGTGCAGCCTGCGCTCCTGCAAAAACCATTAATACAGTCATATATTCATTATGTTATATGGGTATGAAACATTTGGTGCAATAATATTGACCAATTACCATACTATTCAGAAAAACATAGGGGTGCTGTCACACAGTGGACTGGGTACACCACAGGCATAATCAGTACAGGTTACCACAAAGGGATAGTCACTAACCAATAAGTACTTTTATTTACTGACTGCAATGGCTGTGGCTGCGGTATGGCCAGTACGCCATCTGGTAGCACCCTAAGGCGTCATGCATACAACCAAGTTTGCAGACCAGGGCGCTTCCATTGGGCGTCTCCGTTGCTCCATTCTGATGGTTATAGAGTCTGTGACATCAGAATGAAGCACCAAGTCAATGGATGACACTTGGATAACACTTGACTGTCATATGAGTGTATTCCGCTATGAAATCGGCCATTCCTCGGCATGCACACTTGGACGTATGCATATAGTCTTATTGTGATGTCAATTGATTTAGTAAATTACTGACATTTATCAAACTTTATTGCAAATTGTGTATGTTACAGTGGATTTTGACTTTTGCATGCCATGGCAGAGCGACCAAATAATTCCGGTGAAATTAGTGATAATGATGAATGGAGTTTTGTGTATAGATTTATATAAAAACAGCATCACGTTGCTCAATGTGCCTGCAATTGGGATCACAGCTGAAATTTTAGTAGGAAAAGGGTAATAAGCGTCTATTAGACACCTCTATCAGCAGCTTATCTCCCAGCTAGAACAAGAAAACCAACAATATTCCCTTGATATAGGGTCATGATCAACCCAAAACCTGTACAGTGGGGCAAAAAAGTATTTAGTCAGTCACCAATAGTGCAAGTTCCACCACTTAAAAAGATGAGAGGCGTCTGTAATTTACATCATAGGTAGTCCTCAACTATGAGAGACAAAATGAGAAAACAAATCCAGAAAATCACATTGTCTGATTTTGTAAGAATTTATTTGCAAATTATGGTGGAAAATAAGTATTTGGTCACCTACAAGCAATCAAGATTTCTGGCTCTCACAGACCTGTAACTTCTTCTTTAAGAGTCTCCTCTTTCCTCCACTCATTACCTGTAGTAATGGCACCTGTTTAAACTTGTTATCAGTATAAAAAGACACCTGTGCACACCCTCAAACAGTCAGATGCCAAACTCCACTATGGTGAAGACCAAAGAGCTGTCAAAGGACACCAGAAACAAAATTGTAGCCCTGCACCAGGCTGGGAAGACTGAATCTGCAATAGGCAACCAGCTTGGATTGAAGAAATCAACTGTGGGAGCAATAATTAGAAAATGGAAGACATACAAGACTACTGATAATCTCCCTCGCTCTGGGGCTCCACGCAAAATCTCACCCCGTGGGGTCAAAATGATCACAAGAACGGTGAGCAAAAATCCCAGAACCACGCGGGGGGACCTAGTGAATGAACTGCAGAGAGCTGGGACCAATGTAACAAAGCCTACCATCAGTAACACACTACGCCGCCAGGGACTCAGATCCTGCAGTGCCAGACTTGTCCCACTGCTTAAGCCAGTACATGTCCGGGCCCGTCTGAAGTTTGCTAGAGAGCATTTGGATGATCCAGAAGAGTATTGGGAGAATGTCCTATGGTCTGATGAAACCAAACTGGAACTGTTTGGCAGAAACACAACTTTTCGTGTTTGGAGGAAAAAGAATACTGAGTTGCATCCATCAAACAGCATACCTACTGTAAAGCATGGGGGTGGAAACATCATGCTTTGGGGCTGTTTCTCTGCAAAGGGGCCAGGACGACTGATCCGGGTACATGAAAGAATGAATGGGGCCATGTATCGTGAGATTTTGAGTGCAAACCTCCTTCCATCAGCAAGGGCATTGAAGATGAAACGTGGCTGGGTCTTTCAACATGACAATGATCCAAAGCACACCGCCAGGGCAACGAAGGAGTGGCTTTGTAAGAAGCATTTCAAGGTCCTGGAGTGGCCTAGCCAGTCTCCAGATCTCAACCCTATAGAAAACCTTTGGAGGGAGTTGAAAGTCCGTGTTGCCAACAACAGCCCCAAAACATCACTGCTCTAGAGGAGATCTGCATGGAGGAATGGGCCAACATACCACCAACAGTGTGTGCCAACCTTGTGAAGACTTACAGAAAACGTTTGACCTCTGTCATTGCCAACAAAGGAGATAGAACAAAGTATTGAGATGAAATTTTGTTACTGACCAAATACTTATTTTCCACCATAATTTGCAAATAAATTCTTACAAAATCAGACACTGTGATTTTCTGGATTTGTTTTCTCATTTTGTCTCTCATAGTTGAGGTCTACCTATGATGTAAATTACAGACGCCTCTCATCTTTTTAAGTGGTGGAACTTGCACTATTGGTGACTGACTAAATACTTTTTTGCCCCACTGTATATGGTTATACAGTGTAACTGTAAAACACATAGCAAGGTCAATACAAAGTAAGGTCAAGAATAAACTATACAAAGTTGCCTGTTATATAGTATAGTAAATAATTGTTATGTGACCGATAGCAAACACAATAGTAGGAGAACTCACATGTTTTATGAAGAGATGTGCTAAGCGGTTTGGATCCTCAAGGCACTTTTGAAGTTCACCTAGGAAATAGCTGTAACAATACACGAATAGTCAGTATAAGACTAAAGTTACAATTAATATTACAGAGAATCAATACAGCAATAGACTTGAGTGGACAAACACTGCTAAATTCAATGGGAGCTACAGGCTATGGAGATGTCCTGGAGACAATTACATGTATATTGGAATAATATACAGCATCAGAGTCAGAGTGGATGGCTGTAATCTGCTGAGTGTTGGCAGGTCAGGGACTGTCAGATGAGTGCTTGTTTGGCTGACAGATATATTGTCCGCCTGTCCTATACACATGGACGCTTGGCAAAACAACAGTCAAATAGTGGAAGAGGGAAGGAAACCACTGTCAGACTCCTCTAACAGCTTATGTCACCAAGAACAAAGGTGTTGGGTAGTTGAAATCCAACTGGTCAATTCTTATCACCCCCAAAACCTGCTGTTGAGGAGGAATTGGGATCGGTTCAGTCGAAATACATCTAATGTGTATGGACAGCTTTACTGTTTTTCTAAACCATATAGTTAGATCTGTGAAAGGAAAATTATACTTTCTAAAGTCTATCTAACTCCCAAATATTGCTAACCAGGCACACCAAGGAACTGGTGCACAGGCTTGAGGGAGATGGTAAGAGAAATGCACTCCACCCTCCTTAAATTTGTTGCTGGAAACCACAAGGCCCATATACTACTCTTGCTCATGAGCCCTGTGAAATCTTGTGTTTTTTGTTAATTTTTATATGGTTATGCAATGTCTACCTACTCTTTGTGCCAGTCGTATATCTGGTGAATATTTCCAAATACAATTTTGTCTTTTCCCTTCATGTCCTCAGGAATTCCTTGAGCATTCATGGTCGCCATATAACCCTGCAAAAGGTGAAAGGTGACAATATTAATCTATAGATAATAAACTCTCTGAGCAAAACAAAACAATTGTACAAATCCTAAGAAGTACATGAGGATTACAAAGCATGGGATTAGGGATTCTACAAAACCACCGTTTGTTTCTCTTAATGAGTGGTTACATTATTCTAACCATTGTTGTATCTTGGTAAAATCTTCACATGTGGTTAAGACCGCACAGACAGCACATGTAGAAGGTAAACTGATGTTATTAGTCTCTGCTGTCACAGATTATGATTTCCAGTAATAAACCGGCCTTGACACTGCAGTGTAGAAGAGCCGTTATCTAATGTCTCATGTTACCATTGACCTGATTGTTCTGTGCCTGGTCCCGGAACAAAGCAGTATAAATATCCCAGTCCCTACACAAGGCTACACACATCCCAAAGGGTTTAAGCTGGAGCATCCTCGACCTCCATGTTTCTGATTTCCATTGGCCCCAGCCGCCCTATTTCCTGCCTGTGTTATATCAGCTGGGGTCTGTTTATTCATCTTCTCTCTGTTTGTGGTGGGGTAATAACTAAGTTTCCTCATACTGATCCTTACAAGATGTGATGAACTTGCTCAGATGCTACATCATTGGCAAAGTATAATATAAAAGGTACATATGTATGCATGATGGTATACACGTTGCATTGACACAGACAGAATATGCAGATAATAAGATACTGTTCTTCCTAGAGCAATAACTAATAGCTGCTGTCCTATCTGAGTGCAAGATATGATAGTGGGAGTGAAGCTGAGCTCTGTGATATATAGGTATATACCGTAGGTGTATATGATTTGGAGCTGGACTTCTGAGTATAAAGCTGAGTAAATTTTGACTACGACTAAGAGGATCAGTTATCCTCGAAACGCGTCAGCTGGACATTCCTGATATGAATGAATTGTACAATGAACATATTCCAAGAACATTCTTGATGTATGGATTTTAACTTTTTGGAGCAAATAAAGGCTACGTTTTAAAGAAACATCGCTGTGGTGCTGGATACACGTTGAGAAGAATATTCAAGTAAGTCTTCCTTTAATGAAAAAGGGAAACTCTAGTGCCACCTTTTTTATTTTTTAGTGTAGATTGTGAGCCCCATATAGGGATCACAATGTACACTGTAATGTCACAATGCCCAATTAGAATGCCACAAAGCCACATTTTTATGCCACAGTCACCAATGTGATGACTGAATGATCGATTGTGATGTCACAAAACCACACTATGAGGTCACAGTACCTCAATGTGACGTCATAGAGCCCCATTATGCTGTAACAATGTCCATTGTGATGGCACAAAGCCTCATTGAAATCTCACAAATCCCCACTGTGAGGTCAGAAAGCCTCATTGTAAGGTCATAGAACCGTATTGTGAAGTCACAATGTCTGATAACTAAAATCGCCATTATAAAGTCACAATGCCCCATGGTGGTATTTCAATAACTTACAATTGTGCCCCTTTCAGTATGGAAAAGAAAAAGCAAATAGGAGGGGTGCTTCTAGTGAAGTACAGTGTAAATGGTGGCAAAAGATTGAATGGCCGCTAACCAAAAAGGGATAACAACCACAAAGTATAAAATGGGGAGAGTTGAATCCTTTTACCCTACAAATTATACAGCGCTGCGGAATATGTTGGCGCTATATAAATAAAATTTATTATTATTATATTATTCTTTTCTAGTCAATGATAGTGAGCTGGTGCACCCGTCATCTTACCAGGACACCGAATGCTACGTACAGTAGTGGTTATAAAGGGAATGGGAAATATAAAGGAAGTTCTTACTCTTTTACTCTGAAAAAAACCGCAGCAAAATATGCAACAAAAAAGGTAGCTTTTCCGCAACGTTGGGCCTTAGCCTAAGTGTGAAATTCTGTCTCAAAGTAAGCAAACTAACAGGCTGATATAATAGACAGTCTAAAGATACACCGGACTTAACATCCGGCATCAGCCACTGTGATAAATTTGGTACATTGTCAGATTGTCTATCAAAGCCTAGCTATTAGTAAATCTGGGCCATTGTGTTCGCTTTTGTGATTGTAATGTATTTGTACTGACAATCTGAAAAAAAAAATATTTGAGTGGAGGCCAACGCTGTAGTCTCTAGGAACTTCCCATTATCATTTATTTATCAGAATGCCGCCCTTAGGGACTGCACATTCACTTTGTAGAGAAATAATTAGGAAAGATTTTTTTTTTCAGAATGTACAAATCTCTGAGAAATTCAATTACTGCTTATCTCAGAGGAGTCATTCATAAGCAATGGCTCATTACATATCTCAATACATGGGGCTGACACCCAAGCCCATGCAACATAGTTATCAAAGCACAAGACAAGTAATGGCACTGAGACTAGGTTCGCATTGATGCCCAACAAAAACATTCTAAACATAATAAGAATCAATCATTGTAGACCTCATAACTACCAACATACTATATATAGTACCTGATCTTACCTCTACTATTTGGCCCAAGTCTTCAACATACATCTTCTCAGTTTCTATTAATTCAATTAAGACATACCTGCAGTGAAAAAGCAAAAAATATCTAAGATTGGTAAAAATGATAAAAAACAGCACATCATAAAGGTGCAAAATGTAACGGTAGGGTCTGCTCAGTTAGAAATGATCACTAAATTAGGTGTAGAGGATTATCTCAACTTGTCACTTGCCGAAGTACATTTCCACAGCTGTCTGCAATGGGGCACTGCATCCTTGGTACTATAGACAGAATACACAACTTGCATCAGCAATTCAACAAGTAATGCAAATAACAGACACCACCAAGAAGTCCTAGGGTAGATTCAGCTGATGCTACTATCAGGCCTCTGTCTCTGCAGTTATACTGAAGCAGGTTATTAAACTTTAATAACCCTATTTAGCCAGTGGGTGATCTCCCACTCAGTGCGGCCCATGGGAGAGGGGATAGCTGCAGAGCACACTCGTGTGTTGTATATACAGGCACAGTATATAAGCAGTGCGCCTGTTGTACCTGCCACATTCTGGACCTTATGCTGCATTTTGAGTATGGTCTTGTATATCAGGCATGCAAATAGCCCCATTAATAGTCCTAAAGTGGATCCTTTGTCACCTCCTCCAACTCCAGTTCACTGCATGATTTAATAAGCTCTGCTCCGCTGATTCCAGCAAAGTTGGAATTTTGTCTATAGTCCCCAATGTTCCAGAGCAATCAATGCAGGTAGTTTTGATGTCTGATATGCTATTAAAGCTCTGTACTGTCAGGTGGACAATGTCAGGAGGGAGCAAGTAAGGGGTGTGATTCTGATCCAATCAGAAGTGGACTGTGGCAGGGCTCAGAATTACTCCTCTTGACTGCTTCTGCCTGAAACCGCCCACCTGACAATACAGAGTCTAGGTAGCATATCAAGCTCCAAAACTACCTGAAACAGCGTGTGGGTGTGTGTGTGTGTGTGGGGGGGGCTACAGAAAAAGCATAGCAAAACTATTAAATGATGCAAAGAGTTGGAGTTATTGGAGATGGAGAAAGGTCCTTTTAAAGGGGTTTTGGGGAATCTGATATTGATGGTCTACCCATAGGGTATGTTCATAATGTTCATGTTGATTAAAGGTTGGTGATGATTTTGAGGCAGATTCCGAATAAACACCAAATTCTTCACTGATTCTGCCTCTGATTCTTTTTCAATGGGAGAAAGAGATTGGAGTAGGACGCTGAAAAAATAAGCATCCTGTTGATTAGACTAGGTTCACACTACCGTTATTTAATGTCCATTGCCCTCATCTGTCACAATAGTAAACAAACATGATGGTAGAAGGGGCCTTAGCCTTATAATATTGGGGCAACTTCAACACCCTCACCAATGTGCTGTTTAATGTGCCTAGTGCATTCAAAAGAACAGAAGAGCGCAGCCTTGTACATTATATTGTCTGTGTCTGGTTTTACAGCTCAGTCTCACTCACTTGAATGGACCACAGCAGTAAGCAGGATATGTGACAGATGACTATGGCTTGTGAAGCACAAGCAGCACCCACATAAGTGTCCATACACTAGTACTGGGGGGTGTTCCACAAATCTCAGTGTCATGGCTAAGGAATACACCCCTAACAGTACAGCGCTATGGACAGTACTATCAGGAGGGGCATCTTGCACAGCCCAGCTAGACTGTCAGGAACTCCCTTCTGACAGTGAAGAGATATCGGTAACGCACATAACAGGAAAGACGACAGCAGTATATAAAACGGCATGTGCCTGAGTTTTTCATGTAGTTTTTGAATTAAAGTCAGAGGAAATATAAAGGAAAGACTAAGGCTAAAGATACAAGACAATGTGTAGTTACTTCAATAATAGCTCAGTAAGTTAAGGTCACCAAATATAGTTAATTGTTATTAAAAGGAAAACCACAATGGCATTTTGCAAATTACAAACTCAGTACTTCTGCACTGACAAAATGAGATCTTCTATATATAAACTTCCTTGAAATTTGCACGTTTACATATAATAATGAAGCAATGGGAAAGGCCATTTGTTAACCAGCAATCTAGAGGATCACGCTCCCTTGTTCTTAATATAGAACCGGTACATGAATGTCACCACTTGCAGAACTAATGAGGGTTGTTTGGCTGCAGCGACACCACCCATTATCCAGAACGCAGACAGACAAAAAAACGTGCTCCGTGACAAAACCTGAGGGTAGCAAGAGAGGAAAAAGCCACTGACTGGTCATGTCCCACGGAACCCACTCTTATTATCAGGTAGTACAGAAAATCCTCTTATCAGCAGGCCAGTATTTCCCTCCATACATGTAAATAACCAAGCATGGCCCTACTTCCCAGCTGCTGAGCTGCTTTTTAATTGTATACATTTTTAGGAAATCTGGCGTAAGTTCACCTATCGGTCTACACCCCTAAATGAGACCCTAGGTTTAGATAACTATACCATAATCCATGCCAATGTTATTGTGGCAGATTTAGACAATATAAACATAAGACTAGACAGTCTAAAGATGGTGCCTGTTGTTTCAGAATATTGGTGTCACATATTAAGCCAAGCCCCCTTTTGCCAATTCATGCCCCTTTTGTGTTAAGACATTTCCACTCATTGGAGGAAGCGAAAGAAGTGTCTAAAACACAGAATTCTGGTTCACTAGGGCATGTTTGGGTATGTTCACACGCTGGAATTTGGTGTTGAATTTGAGGTGGATTCCATAAGCGTCATGCCCCATCATGAGCTGGATTCCACCTGATAATTTCCATTGAAGTGAATGGGAGGTGGAGAACTTGCAAATTTTTCAGCAAAATTTGGTCAAATTCCCGAAGCTGAATTTTTCAGGTAGGAAAATTTCAGCCATGTGAACATATCTGTAGACTGGTGAATTCAGCCCCACTATCTGATGGGAAATAGTGATGTCCTTCCACTTGATGTGGTCATATCAGGATAAAACAGTTCTGATCCATTGAGGCATAAGCACCACAAGATCTCTGAAGATATCTTATGGTATATGGCACTGAGATTAGTAGAAGTTCCTTTAAAGGGAATGTGTCACCGGAAAATGACCTGTTTTTTTTTTTTTTTTTTATCAAAACAGACTTGTTTTTCCAGCACATTCTACAATCAGACAGAGATCTGGGAAATCTGGAGTCCAAGTCAACAGCCTGAACACTTTGTTACATTCCTCTGATCATTCCTGAATAGTATTTGTAGTGTGGCAGGATGCTAGTCTGCTGAAAGAGGTCGCTGCCATTGGCATGAAGGGAAGTGTTTGGGCGGCAACAATGTTCACATAGGTGATGTGACATCATTTTATCATTTGTTATACAATAACGTTTCTGTTGGATCCTTGGGCTATATCTGGTAGGTGCTATACTGGGAGCACCCCAAAATACCTGCCATTTTGGAGGTGCTCTGATTCACTTGTCTTGCCATCACAGTTTGACCTGTGTCACAGTTGCTGAAATCCCTATGTTTCACGGTTTTCCTGATTCCAATATGCAAATGTTTAATTACTAGATATTACATCCCACTCCCTGACAGGTGCCATTGTAATAAAATAATGTCATTTACCAACCCTGCTGGTTGTTTTTATATTATGGCTGATAGCTACAGATAGATAGATAGATAGATAGATAGATAGATAGATAGATAGATAGATAGATAGATAGATAGAGATAGACAGACAGACACTCAGACACTATCTTATAGATATAATAACATAAATACAAAATAACAAATTGTCTCCCCCCTTATACCCAAAAAGGACTCACTTACATACTCTTTTCTAAGGCACTCTTCCTTTCTTCTTCTGTTTCTTCAGGGGGATAGGAGGAAGCAACAGATATTGATGTTTCAGAAGCTATAGACTCGTCCTCCTTGGAGTCTGAGAGGTAGGACTTGTGCGGATCCTGAAAAGTAAAGAGTCATCTATCTATGTCAATGAAGCAAAACATTTTCATGATGCCGTTTATCCATTTATCAGTGTGATTTACCGTCCTGACATTCTGCCTTGCAGAGGTTTGGGAACAATAAAACACTTGCAGAGTAGATCAGTTTCAAATGACTATACACATTTAGTATTCAGCAAAGTTATTCCTGTTTTTTTCTTGCTAGTTTCTTATTCTGAAGTTGTATGAATTCTTCTATTTGTGATGCTGCCTTTATAGCAGATTTCTGTAGGACAGGCCGCTCGAGTGACATGGTGGTCTTCTTGACATGCTGTACATAAAGCACAATAACATGCAGTACTACAACTTACATAAAAGAGCGAACTACAAAAGGAGATGTAGGCGTAGATTGTACCCGGGGCCGTACCTAGAACTATAGGAGTAGAAATGGTGCATTGAAAGGTGATAATAATAAGCCATGTCTACTATGCAACAATGTCTGTGTGCAGTAAAAGCTGAGAGATTTTGAGGTTCAGAGGCCCCTGATATTGTTATGCTAGGATCACACTAGTGTTGTGACTATATTGTGGTCTGCAGTGTGTCTGCTATATTCAAGCTAAAAATGGCAGACAGAGAAAAGTCCTTTGTGCAGGATTTTTCTTTCCGTCGATTTTCGGCAGCTACTGCGATGAACTCTGCCGCAGAACTGAACCCGGCCATCAGTTTAGAGCAGAGGACCTCCTGCAACGTACTCAAATTATTAAAGCGTAACTAAGCTTTAGGACAACTTTTCATTTTTTGGCAGTAATGGTGTCATTAATACATTTTGTAATATACTTTATTAACAAATTTAGTCTCCTTTCTGTGAAATCCTGCATTTTTTCACTCTTTCCCTTTTCTTCCCCACCCTCATTTTCTCTACATCTTCACAGCCCTGTACTCCATACACAGTAACATTCAGTGAGAGGCAGGAACAGCTCAATACAGAAAGAAGGGAAAGAATAGAAAGAGATGCAGGATTTCACAGAAAGGAGACAAAAATTGTATATTACAATTTTACAAAGTATATTACAAACTGTATTAATGACGCAAATACTGCCAGAAAATCAAATGTTGTCCGAAAGTTTAGTCTAATAGGCCATTGCTTGCTATTATTTCTGGTGCCTCTCATATCAGCGGAGGTATGGATTAAGTTTGGCACACGAAACACTTAAAGGGATGCTTTCAGGGTTTTTTTTTCAACCTAAACTGGTCCCAATGTGTACAGCATGAAGTAATGACCTTTCCTCTGGTGCTCCTCACTAAGCTTTCTATTTCTAAAAAGTCATGTTCTAAGCTTTTGTAACCTTGGATTAGCATATGTAAATTTACCTTTACTAGTCTTGGAGGTGGGGAAGCAGCTTCATCTAGTCATGCGATCATTGTGCTACATCACACCCTGTGATTGACATGGTCCTCACTGTCAGACATCAGCCTGATACTCTTCCTAACTGGAAGCCTCACAAGATGTGATTTTGGGCAGTGACTGTATGACTAGATGAAGCTGTCCTCCGCCCTCATGACTACTAACGGCACATTTGCATATGTCAATCTTAGGTTTTAAAAGCTTATAGTTTAACTTTTTAGCAACAAAGATCTTACTGAGGTCACTTAGGGTAGAAAAAACACACAGCATAGGGACTGGGTTAGACCAACGAGAGCTTGACTAGTTCCATTAGTTCAGACATTATATGGGCACCATTGGACAACTCATGACATGCGATGTGAGACAGTGATGGTGTTTTGGAGGGTAAATAAAGCCTAGAAGTTCCATAGATTTGTGTAATAAAGATAAAATTATGCTAAAATTATGCCTGGTCATAAAAGGTGAAGGTATCAATTTCTGCTGTTTAGACAGTGCTAAATGCGCCACGTTTTAAGGAGGAGTGTCCTTTTAATAACTTTGGTGTAGATCACTCCACCTTTATTTTACCTGGGGTGGCAAAAATACTAGTTTCAGTAAATGTGGACCCATGCCTTTTTCTTTGAGGCTGATCTAAACTGATGTCATCATAATAGAACTGATAAGGAGGCCTAGGCCCCACATGATGTAACGCAGCTAATAAACGCCACAGAAAAAAACACATAAAAAATGCATGGTGTTCTTTTCATTCCATTTTTGCTGTTTTCTTTTTTGTTTCCCTATTAAATCTATAGGAGAAAATTTGTGATTCTGAAGGAGGAATTGACATGCTACTATATTCAGAAATATACATGTTTTCGAATATGACGCTTTTCTACAGCTTTTTTTTTTTTTCTCAATGTAAGGATGAGATTACACAAAATTTCACACTAGCGTTAGTGTTTCTGTTCTTCTGGTTCGCTTGAGGACCAAAAAACAAACCCTATTTGCTTAAAAAGTGGTTACCCGCGGAGAGAAGACTCATACTTGCAGGACTTTTCTCACCGTCTATTTCAAGCTGACTGGGGGATGAATGCTAAGTGTGAATGAACCCTGACCTTCCCGGTACTGTAAAATGCTGCGTTTCTACAATGTGGAACCTTAGCCAAAAGCTGATTTGCAGCTTGCTACTTGTCTCATAGAAAAAACATCTATGCAAGAAAATAGAAGTGTGAACCTTTCTTTACACTGTGGCGTCGTCTCTGCACGTGGGATACCACAGCGACAAACAGTATAATGCAGAGGGCAGAGTATGTGACTTCTCTTGTGTAACCCTCAGTGCACCTCTACAGAGAATAGACATAGGGAGTATAGACACATAAGGTAATTGCTTTTCCGTCCTATACATTATTGATCAGCACAAGAAATGCTGGCAGTGGAGACATTCTGGTAAAAGGGATCTGTCAATGTCGTAATAGCTTTCTTCAAATAAGTACAAGCAAGAGGCTCTGGGGATTGAAGCTTGCTTTTCCAAAAACACACAGCATATAGCTTCCAGGCCTGGCTGCTAGTTCAGTCTCTACATGCCATCTGAACAATTACAATGCACAACAGTGAATAGGGTATCAGATTTACTAATCTTCTATAGGAGCAGTCACCTATAGGAACTACTGTAAGTTAGTAATCTACATTATACACATATGTCAACTAATATCAACTAGCTGCAGAAGATACAACAGATGTTATATCCTCCATTAACCCAATATCATATGCACACACTGGACACAGCTATATATATATTTTATTATTTAAAAAAAACCTATAGAAAACACATCTAATATTGTTTTAGTAAATTATATGCTTCTTTTATCACAGCACCATGTTCACATTATTGCTTGTCTTCGTTTCATCAGAATTAAGCGGAGTGTAAGTTGTTCTTGACATTAAAACAAAAAAACTCCTAAAAACTGACTGACAGGAAATTGTAATTGGGTAATTGGGATCCATCATATGGAATTAATTCATCAAAGCTGTCTTGTGTTTTGTCTGCGTTAATAATGGAAGCGGTGATGCTACAGCTTGGCAACTGCATACGGTATATATATATATATATATATATATATATATATATATATATATATATATATATATACACATACTGTTAGAAGGTGACATGCTGAGTGCTGGAATCACGGTACATCTCCTCCAGGTTTCTGACCTATGTGTGGTCCAGTACAGGTGTTGAATAGGCTTCAGCTCCAGATGTAGGTCCTAGGCTGGGCCTTAAAAGGCTGCGGAGCCTGCACTTCAGGGCAGATCCTGGGAGCTTTGTCTGTTTGTTGTTGTGGCTGCTAGTAAGCCACATGTATAGTTAGTTTTGTCCTGTTTAGTTAGTGTTCGGACAAGCAGGGTTTTGTTTGACGTTCTTGTACCTGAAGTGAAGGTTTATTTATTTTTGCTACTTTTCAAATAAACCTGTTTGCACCAGATATTGTGTCCCTGTCTCTGAGTGGTTTGGTCCACACCATTCCTACTACTGAGCTATCTTCCCCACAATATTATATATATATATATATATATATATATATTTTCATATATGCAATATATTTATATTTATTATAACCTCTCTAAAAGTCCACCTCTTTATATACAAAGTATACAATGGGCATCCCCTCCTTTCTCAGTAAGACCAGCGTACTGAGAAAGCATTTTATAAAAAAATAAATATGTATGCGAAAGCTTCACAAATATGACCACATCAGGACATCCATGACAGGCCAAGAGTCAAAATGCTTGAGCCAATCTGTACACAGAGCATGTGAAACCTCACATTACATGATTTTGTGCCTCGGCTGTACTGGGAGTATTGTTGTAGGAGCACAGTCTATTACCAGCCAGCCAGAGCCTATATAGGACATGACCCGTATAAAAGTAGGTAGTTATAATGAGTAAAGGATGAAAAAGTTCAGTCTGTGGGATAAATCCGAGACAGACAGTCTGCCTAGTCTAAGCAGTAGAGCCTGTTGGCCTTGGACCTGTTGTGAATTATTAATGTAGACATATTACACAACTGTTTACAGCAGTAGAGGGTCCACAGGTGTGAAGACCCTTCAGTACAGGGATATCTGCATTAGATGCTCTGTATTCTCCACTAGTTGTATATACAATGCATGACAAATACATAAAGTTAGGGGTCTAAGATATAAGCCCTATGGAGTACAATCTTTATTGTGGTAATACACACCACTGTATGCTGTCTAGCTATGCCTTTGGAGTTTACCGCATTAACTATACATGATGGACAGATGCTGAATATGGAAAGTAACCGCACTAGTATTGCCATGTAAATTAGTCACGTTATATTGCAGGTTGTCATAGGATTACTATATATGGCCGCTGTCACACAAGCTGCAGTATTGTAGCTGGAGTCATAGTGCGTGCCAAGAACCTGGGAGGCCAATTACAATGACAGAGAAATACAGTGTGTTCACACTGAATATGCAGACGGGAAGCAAAGAGAGTGCTTGTAACCGTTCCTGCACCTTTATATCAGAAACTATTTTAAGATGGGATCTTTCTTCTCCCTTGGGTTTATGAGCTCAACAACTCACATAATGGCTGTCAGCAGACATCTCGTGTACAACCCATATGTTCATAGTAAAGTGAAAAAAGGGGAATGTGAAATTTTGTTAACACATTGGCTTATGGACTCAGCCTCAGCCTACTGCAATTGTTAAAGTACCAGATTTTCGGATGTATTGCTAGTTATGATATGTATGCCTTGGTACAATGCCCAATATGCACAGTAATGTATGCCCTTTCTCCTCAAGTTATGTGGAATACATATGTGATATGTATATTGTACTCTGCACCTTTAAGAGCATCGGCTACAGTTCGGTATTAGGTCACATGGGGTGTGTGTTTCTTGAAAATCCTAATTTGGACCTGCAAGAATATAAATAAATGTACAAAACTGTTGTAAGTGGTAATAGTTAGACCAAAACAGCATGGCACTCATCAATTGGCAAACCTTAATAAACTGATGATGGCGCTGTGGTCTATGATGCCAGAAGCGACCCTGCAAATGTAGAGCTGTGTGATATAGAGACTGGTGCAAAGACTCTGTTCTGTAAGCTGTGCCCTTATTTAGAGACTGTTCACACCCACTCAGCTAGCTGCTTCCCGTTAGCCTTTGTGAACACCAACTCTAATTGATATACAGTAAATGGTATACAGTTCTGAAATAAGAGAGGGGTATGAGCTGCCAGATACCTGTGATGGCAGTTTATCTCCAGGGAGAACAAAGGATAGGACATAATATAATTCAACATGTCTGATCCTTTCAGTGGGGAGGCCTGCGTACACATAAGATAGGTCGTCTTGTCAATATCATAAGGTTTGGCTGACTTTTCTCTTATGTGTAGGGGGGGCCTTTACAGTACAGAAGTCTATAGAAGGTCAAAAACATAGGATGATGGATGTCTATTCAGTTCCGTGCTGTTACAGAAATGTACGATGAGAAAGAGACATACCCCTCATCATATACAATATGCATTCCCCAGCTGTACTCATACTCATAGTTGCCATAATTTTCAGGGATCATTTACACCAGTAAACTGGTGGGAACAGCCTCTCCCAATGCTCTCTTTTAAGTACGTGACAAGGGTGGCACAAAAAAGATACAATTGTAAATGTTATGCACAAATAACTGATATGCATAAATTTTTTGACATTTTACGCCTTGCACATACCTCCTAACCGTCCTGGATTCTGCGGGACAATACCGGATTGAGAGTCCTGTCTCGCAGTTCTGGTCGGCGGGAGGTATGTCCTGGATTCAACTCATCTGCATCCGGAGAGGACGTAGATGTGTTGAATAGAATGGTGAACAGGAGCAGACTTTTCTTGCTTCATCACTGTTTTCCTCCCTATGCTCCGACCCCAGAAGCTGTAGGGGCAATGTGGTGACAGCTCCAGAAGATGAGGCAACAGGGGAGTGAGGAGAAATGAATAAGTGAATTTATTATGTTACTCTGGTGGGAAATGGGTGGACATTAGATTGGAGAAAGATAAAGGGGGACATTAAACTGATGGCAGATAAAGGGGCAGTTAAACTGGGGCCAGATGAAGGGGCACATTAAGCTGTTGGCAGATGTAAGGGGGTAATAAAGCTGGTGGCAGATGAAGGGGACATTAAACTGGTGGCAGATGAAGGGGACATTAAGCTGGTGGCAGATGAAGGGGGACATTAAGCTGGTGGCAGATGTAATGGGGTAATTAAGCTGGTGTTGATGAAAGGGGACATTAAACTGGGGGCCGATGGGGGGGGACATTAAAATGGTGGCAGATGAAGGGGGACATTAAGCTGTTGGCAGAAGTAAGGGGGTAATAAAGCTGGTGGCAGATGAAGGGGGACATTAAACTGGTGGCAGATGAAGGGGACATTAAGCTGGTGGCAGATGAAGGGGACATTAAGCTGGTGGCAGATGAAGGGGGACATTAAGCTGGTGGCAGATGTAATGGGGTAATTAAGCTGGTGTTGATGAAGGGGGACATTAAACTGGGGGCCGATGGGGGGGACATTGAAATGGTGGCAGATGAAGGGGGACATTAAACCGGGGACAGATGGAGGGGGACATTAAACTGGGGAAAGATGGAGGAGTGGGCATTAAACTGGGGGGCCAGATAGAGGGCGACATTAAACTGGAGGAGGACATTAAACCGTGGGGGTAGCTGGAGGACATGTGCCCCCCATGGAGAGAGACTTCATACTGTGGGGCAATTGGAGGGGAACATTATAATGTGGGGGCATATAATGTTAGAGTGACTGTAGGAGCATTATACTATGTGGGGGTACAAAGAAAAATGGGTGAGAATGGGCGGAGTCACTATAGAAGTGGTCGGAGCTAAACTTGCCTCTTTTTGACCTTTAAAAGTTGGGAGACATGCCTAGCATACCAGAAAACTGGTGTGCACACTGTCATACATCTGCCCCATAGAAGCCACACATAACTCAAGTGTACTTGTGAAAGAGAATATGTCTTAAAAACAGACATATCTATTATGTGATCAAAACATGTACCAATATTCATAAAAATCCCAATAATTAGAGGAAAATTCAGGAATAAGACTATCATCATTGTAAAGGAGACACGAAACCCAGGAACAGTATATCTCAATGTAATCTACAATATCTTATCTTCAAAGGAGGGTTTCCATAGCAACTAACCCGCTGAGCAATGTGCTGCAGTCTTACAGGAATGGCTGCCTTCTGCTTTACAAGTGTGAAAAGTAATTTGGTTTGTGACAAGAAAAGGCGACTAAAGGAACTTTGCTAGTTTTAAAGACTAGAAAACTATGATATGATAAGTAACCTAAAATGGCCATATATAGAGATAACTTGGCTAATATAGCGGACTACAAGTATCTAAAGGAATCTGTGTGTTCCTAAAAATGGGTTTATTCCAAAAGGAATGTATGAAATATATAAAATCTCCCAAATCAACAATAGTGCCTGTGCCATGAGAGCGGACTTCTGATCAGGTGACCCTGGGGTGGTGACGTGACCTGAGCCCCTGCTCCATTAGCATTCTACCAGTTAGGTTTAGACTGCCCAAATAAAATTGTTTAAATTCTTAAAGGGATTGTCCAGTTTCAGACCAATATTAAGAAACAAATGTTATTGTTTGTATATTACTTTCTATATCAATCCCTCAGAAGTTTCTAGACCTCTGCTTACTCCTAGTAGATAAGAATCAGTCCATAGCTATGTGATGGGCACACAGGTACATTGCTTTTTATAGTCACATCAGTAATCGAACATCTGCCTGGTTTTAATCACATGGCTATGGACTGATTTTTAGATACTGAAAGTAAGCAGAATGAGTGACAGTGAGCAGAGATCTAGAGAATCATGAGAAATTGATACAGAAAGTATATTGGAAAATTGTACAACTTTGTAATATGAACAATTAATTAATACATACAATAACATTTGTCTCTCAATATTGGTCTAAAAGTGACCAACCCCTTTAAAGAAGACCTTTTATGCCCTCATGCATATGCAGTGTTATATGCCACTAGAAAGCCGACATTGCGCTGAATTCAGGGCACGGTCAGCTTTCCTGTTATGTGTCCTGGGGCTACAGATATCAGTGCTATTAAATTCCTGACAATCTAGTGTCATCGCTACGCTGTGAGGAACACCCCCCCCCCAGTACAAGTCTGTGGCCGAGTACTGTCAGGGGAGGTGTTCCTTACAGCCTAGCTTGACTGTCTGGAACGCCCTTCTGACAGTGGGGAGAGATCGGTGCAGAAATTAATGGCACCAATATTTCCAGGCCCAGGGCACATAACGGGAAAGCTGATAGTGTGCTGAATTCAGGGCACTGTCACTTTTCTAGCAGTATATAGAACAGCATGTGCCCGAGAATATGAAAAGTCCTCTTTAAATTAATAGTATAAGTCTCAAACTATATTTCTGCTCTTGCACTTTTGTTAACTGATACTTACCTGACATGTGGGCGGGACTATAAGCTGTAACCATGTGATTCTGCTACTTGTATGTGTAAGATATGATGATGCTACTCATTCATTAGTAGTATCAGTATAAATAAGGGTTACATTCACATCTGTAATATGGTTCTGTTTTTGGTGGGAGGATTACCTCCCTTTTGTATCAGTCTGTCATTGGCTACGATGTTAAAGAAAACATCTGGCGCTTTCTGTCATGGACCCTTCTTTAAAAAAAAAAAAAAAAAAAAAACATCCAGGAAAGGACGCAAATGGACAACAGATCATCTTCAACACTAACTGAAAACAATGGATGTTTGAAAGGATCCTTTCTAACAGTTTTTCTCTTCGGTCGATGGAAGAGGAAAATTAGTTAGCAAATGATAGCACAATGCAGGTCTGAACATAGCCCCACGTAGCAATACCAACCAAACCGTTGCATTTTTGGAAATAATGGCATGTCAATTCTACCTATGGAAATGCTGGCAGTAGAATTGAAGCAGAAAGTCCTACTGTAACATCTCTGCCTGTTCAGGCCTCTGCGCCACCCTCTGCTCGCGTGCTGCGGCGCCGGAGGCGTGTGCAGTTTGATAATCTGCTTAAAGTTTTTAGTTGCACTGTGTGAACACGGCTCTAGTCCATAATTGGATTTGCACCACACCCGTCTTCTGCCAAGGTTGCCTCTGTTCATTAAGTGTTTGTTTTTGTCTTGCCTGTGATTGACAGCTTTCCTTCCTATCAGCTTCAGGGCGGGTTCTTCCTCCCCTATTTAGTCTTGGCTCACAGTCACACTGGGGCCGGTTATTGCTCTAGCTTTCTGGTTTTGCTTGCTGTGATATTACTTGTATTCTAATCCTTGACCTCTGGCTTCCCTACTGACAATTCTTTTGGACTCCGATTTGGCACTGCATCGCTCTCCTGTTACCGAACCCTGGCTAGCTGACCTGCCTTTGTTGTTGTTCGTCTTGTCTGCGTTTTGTGTTTCACGTATTCAGGGAGGGACTGTCTTCGTGGTTGTCGTCTATTACCTAGAATAGGGTCTGGCAATAGGAAGGGAAAGCGGGGGGCTTCAGCTTAGGGCTCACTGTCCCTTGTGCCCCTCCCTCCAGGGTTCACCAGCAGCTTCTGGGGAATTATCATCTGCTATTCCCTAACACCTACTCTCAGAAACCAATACCATGAAACAGAGAATCCATAAAGCAACATGAGATTATGGGGTACCTACCTTATCATTGGGTTCTGTAGTGGCCCCTTGAAGCAAGTCACACAGAAAAGATAAGTCGGGCAAGTTATGTTTGTTAGGATTTTCGTGTTCTTTCCATTCCTACAAAAGGTAAAATGATAAATGAGTTCAGATGATTATACTCAACCTATTTTAAGTGATACTACACTTAGAGTGCTCGGTGTCTTTGTTCTTGTTTTTGCATCTCTTTGGAGTATGGGATGGATATCCATGCAAACACGGGGAGAACATACAAACTCCTTGCATTTTCCACTATACTTTCTGTATCAATTCCTCACAATTCTCTAGATCTCTGCTTGCTGTCATTCATTCAGTTACTTCTAGTGGATAAAACTCTGACCATGGTCATGTGATACACGGTCCATGGTCATGTGATGAGTATACAGGTGCACGGCTCATAGTCACAGCACAGTAATCAGACATATGCCTGGTAACAAGCCATGCACCTGTGTGCCCATCACATGACAATGGACCGTAAATCACATGACCATGGTCAGACTTTTATCCACTAGAAGTAACAGAATGAATGACAGCAAGCAGTGATCTAGAGAATTGTGAGGAATTGATACAGAAAGTATATTGGAAAATTGTATATCTTTTTATTATACAAACAATAACATTTGTTTCTCAACATTGGTCTGAAAGTGGACAACCCCTTTAAAGTCCTCTTGTTCCTCCAGCATTACCGCTTCCAAAAAACCAGGAGATGAAGACGAACTTGTCTACTTGGAAGGCTCCAGCAAACACATGTCTAAATCTTCAAAGAGTATATGGTGAGTTATAAGTGTAGCTATATTCTTTGTGAAAATACAGACATTCCTTTGAAGGCACATCTAAAAGAGGTCATGAGGAAAATTATCTTTAGTAATAATCACAAGTATCCTTGTATGAAAGTTCTTCTTCAGCAATCTGGATACTTCCTTGGAGAGTATTAGTATGAGGATGAAATGAGAGTGATCATGAATAATGGTATGATCCATATAGCCATGATGTTTATATCATATATAACATATGATTTATTGTTATCCTTAGAGTAGGATATTAATATGGGATCAGATAGGATCCGACAACCCGGCACCGATCAGCTGTTCACAGAGGCAGAAAGATTCGGGTGAGAGCTTCTGCTTCACAGGCCAGAGAAGTCATGTTCATTAGTCACATGACCTGTTTGCGCCTCAGTCCCAATGAAGTGTATGGGGCTGAGCGTCAGGACCAAACACAGCCGTTGTACAATGTATGGCACTGTACTTGGTAAGCAATGAAACGCCTGCAGTGCTTGTCTGAACATTGAAGACTGAACGATGGGGGAACTAGGTGTAAAACTCCCATTGAACCATCCTAAGAATACAACATCAATATCAGAATCCTGGAAAACCCCTTTAAGCTTGTTGTCGGCGGAGAACATAAAACGCTCACCACCGCTCACGGCCGGACCCGCTCTGACAGCTTTCCGTCTTCTGCATGCAGAAGACGGAAAGCTGAGAACAGAGACCCGAACGTTAGTGTGAACCTAACGTCATTCTTGTAAATAAATAACAGTGATTAAACTGATTTCCCATTAAAGTGCTTTCTCTTCTTTGTTTCTCTTTTCACATGGCGCAGTGAGGGTTAGGAAACCGACATCTCGGTCTACCTGCAGCGCCACAACGCTGCCTTTCCGGTCACATGTTCATTAATAAAAAACGCTTCATATACCGGCTAAAGTCCACCCTTTCATTTTGTGTACTTATTTTCCGGACACCCTGTATAAGCCATAAAATAATATTTTTCAAGTAGACCCACAGTATAAGATCCTCTGAAAGAGCAAAAAAAAAGACATATGGCTAAAAAGTTTCTAGATCCATGGTCCAGGGCTTATAGTTGTCAAATAAACCCACTTGCATTATGTCTGCTTTGAATATATATATATATATATATATATATATATATATATATATATATATATATATATATATATATATTTAGAAAGCCAGGGCTACGACTTCTAGAGACTTCT
The DNA here is from genome assembly GCF_031893055.1 of Leptodactylus fuscus. Taxonomy (NCBI): domain Eukaryota; kingdom Metazoa; phylum Chordata; class Amphibia; order Anura; family Leptodactylidae; genus Leptodactylus; species Leptodactylus fuscus. Next base: position 223,386,036 of record NC_134266.1, read on the forward strand.
AGAGTTTCCAGTCGACTTGTCCCTAGATAACAAAAAGATACAAACTAATAGAAGTGTAGCAGACTTGTCTAGCCATTCCTACTGCACACTATATGCCTGAATGGTTAGACAGAAGAAATAATTCTCTCCTGCCACTACTGCGGTTCATGACCCCAAAACAGCTTAGCATAGTAGGTTCCTTCAGACAGACTACCTAATCTATAGTGTCCTGCTGGTGAACCGGCCTGCTCCATACCCCTGAGGCCTCTTATACTTTCACTGCTCATTTCAGCTTTTTACAAGTCTATTTTTTAGGCTCTTGATATATGCTAATGTCAGAGCGGGGATAATTCTGCCATCGGTCCAAGCCATAAAGCGAAAATCTTATTGACCAATTAAGAATGGATAAGGAGCTCGGCCTGGAAATCTCCTCAACCTCAGAGTAATATACACAGAAGACAAATGCTGACGGTGTAAGTAACTGGATAGAAAAGTTCTACAAATAGGATATTAAACCTGATCTGTAGAAAATTTTTTAGAAATAAAAATTAACCATTTCCTGAGCTGACTATTTTCCGTGGTTCACGACTGGAGATATTTTTGCGTCTTCATGGGCTTTGAAAAAAATTTTTGCTCAGTTTATTTCAAACAATTTATGTCTTTTTAGTTAATACATTGGGATCTATTTTTTATGTCATTTTTATATTTATTTTGCACTTTTTTATTATACAGGAAAATGTAAAAAACAAAAAGGGATGAAAAAAGTGCTACTAAAATATTTTTGGAAAAAAAATAAAAAATGATGCCTACTTTATGGTTCTTATTATATAGGTGACACATAGTTTTGTGTATCCAGGGCAGGGCTAAAATCTGTGATGTAGGTGTGGTTGTGGCTTTTTTTTACCTTAATTTGTTCTTCTTTTTAACATATCACACCCAACATAACAGACCTTTGGAGGCCATTTCTGTAGCATGGGCTGATACATTACCCCAGTTTAAGGAGGAATATACCTCCTAGCATACCTCCTCCATACACTACAGAATTGATGTGGGTCCTCTAGGTCCCATCAGTTCCCGATGTTTCCTGATGCCCATACATCATGTAACTGCAGGACTGGGAGAAAACTACGGGATGGAGCTTTTGATAGTGTTAGATGCCGACCAGCTGGACATATACAGTATAGTCAATGAGTGGTTAGCAAGCAGTTAAGGGATTGGGTAGCTTAGTGTATAATGATAGAGTATCAAACTTGAGCTTTGTAAAATGACAGTTTAGGGGGTGACCTAATTACAATGTATATATTGTGAGAAGGTGACAGGTAGAGTGCTGGAGTCCAGATATATCAGCCCAAGGTTTCTGACATATGTGTGGACCAGAGCGGACTGGGAGTAGGCCTCAGTCCAGGTGTAGATGCTGGGCTCATTACTGACCCATACAAGGCTGTAGAGCCTGCAGTTCATGGCAAATCCATGAGGTGAAAGGAGGTGTGTTGTTCTGTCCCATAACCCTGAGTCCGGTGAGACAATATTGCGCCTGTTTTGTTCGTGTGGCTGGAAGTAAGCCACACATATAGTTAGGTTATCAGTTCTGTTTAGTTAGTTGCTCAGACGAGCAGGTTTTTTATTTTGTTTTTGCCTGAAGTTAAGGCCGTATTTTGTTTATTTTGTGCCTCAAGCCAAGGTTTATTTATTTTCCTGTTTTTTTTTCCAGTTTACTGCAAATTGTGTGTCCCTGTTTTGACTGTTTGGTCCTGCACCACTGCTTCTACTGAGCTAACTTCCCCACTCTGTGTGTGTGTATGTATGTGTGTGTGTGTGTGTGTGTGTATGGACAGTATAGAGATCTTACCAATGATCTCTTCTTTACACTAGGGTATTAAACCATGACAAGAAGGATCCTTTACATCTACAGGATAAAGTGTTTCACTATCATTATGAACAGGGCTTCTTTACTGTAAGAGCTGCACACTATGTACATCTGCCACAAGATCTCATGATAGTTGACAGGGCACAAGAGGGGCCTGGGTAACTTTAATGAAAGAATACAAATAACCATGTGTATTACATTTCTGGAGATGGGACCTTGATCTAGGGGTTTTTTTTTACCTTAACATTGTAATTCATTTTTAATGGATTCCATAGCAAAATCCAACATGAAAAATCTATAGCATATGGAGGGTACAATACAGTAAAATCCCATGTACTTAAAATAGAGGCCCAGGTATGGTTCAGTACTAAACCAAGCAATAATGTACAGGTGTACAGGAAACCTCAGGCTTTTTGCCTGTAATTTCAAGTTCTCATTTTTCATCAGAGAGATAATATATCAACAGGTTTTAATATCTTTAATGTAAAGGGAGGTGCTCGGGTAGGGTTCCACTAAGCTGTCTTTTGCTGTGATACATTGGAGTAAGATTATTTTTTTTCTGTGGGATATTTTGCTCTACACTTACCGTATTTTCCGGACTATAAGGCGCACATAAAACCCTACGATTTCCTCAGAAATCGTAAGTGCGGCTTATAGTCCGGTGCGGCTTATATATGGATGGAAGCGGCGGCAAAGTCTGCGTGCCGCTTACATACATACATAAAAGGCACCGTAAGGGTGCATTCACACTACGGAACGCCGGCGTGTATCACAGCCGTACACGCCGGCGTTACAGCAGGGCTGCTGGACACTTCCTATTCATTTCTATGGGAGCCGGCATGCGAGCGCTCCCCATAGAAATGAATGGAAAAAAGCAGTCCATTCATTTCTATGGGGAGCGCTCGCATGCCGGCTCCCATAGAAATGAATGGAAAAAAGCAGTCCATTCATTTCTATGGGGAGCGCTCGCATGCCGGCTCCCATAGAAATGAATGGGAAGTGTCCGGCAGCCCTGCTGTCACGCCGGCGTGAAACAGAACCCTGAAACAGAAAGTGAAACTTACCGAGCGGTGCAGGGCGGGCGGGCGGGCATTCAGGCCTCCTCTTCCTCCGATGTCCTGACCACTTCCTCCGGCGCTCGCGAACTGATAATGGCCTGGGCGCATGCGCAATATCATAATGCTTCTACTACGGCTACTGCGCATGCGCCCAGGCCATTATCAGTTAGCGAGCGCCGGAGGAGGAGGACGGAACATCGGAGGAAGAGGAGGCCTGAATGCCCGCCCACCCTGCACCGCTCGGTAAGTTTCACATTCTGTTTCAGGGTTTTATTTTAAAACGGGGGGGGGGGGGGGGGGGGGGGTAGTTTAATATAACTTTTACGGATGGGCTCTATCAGCATGATTTTGCTGATAGAGCCCCTCCTCGCCTGCCGAGCGCTTCCAATAGAAGCGGCTGGCACGCGGGGGGCTAAGCGGCCGCTGGCAAAGTCTGCCTGCCGCCGCTTTCAATAACATATAATGCGCACCGGACTGCGCTTTATAGTCCGGTGCGCCTTATATATGAACCGAGACGGACTATAAGGCACTCATGGGCAATGCGCCTTATAGTCCAGTGCGCCTTATAGTCCGTAAAATACGGTAACAGAAAAAAATATTTAGCAATGTATCTATATGTCATAAAAGATGAAAAATAATATGTCATATTAATATATGACATCAACACAAATGTATTTGTTCCAATGTGCAGATTGTTTGTACATTAAAGTTGTGTCTTTCCTGGCTTGTATTGTAAAGGTTTGACTTATATGTACAACACAACTCCATATGTCTCTTATCTGAGAGTAATCCAATTATCTGATCTTGCTGACTTGTGTTTTGCTCTCAACCCATTTTCCACCCACCAATGTACTCTAAAGAGATGAACATGGCAGATACGATTGCATCAATGTCAAGTAAAGAGTCATTTCCCTTCACTCACATCCTGCAGTCCTGTATGACAGTCTGATGTTCTGCACATGTACACACTTGACATATCAGAGTATCATCACTCTGTGTACAAGTTAAAGGGTGATGTAAAGCTAAAATAGAAGGCCGTACATTGGACATAATCTAATGTTATGGTACTGGGACTATACAGAAGCCTCCAAAGACTGTATGTGTTTGACGAAGAAGGAGCTCTGAAATGCTTTAAAAGTAGGGTTGAGAGATCGGGAACGGAAAAGATCGGATTCCGATCGAATAAATTTTACAATCATGAATTCCAACCCGATCTTTTCCAGTGGGATCGAGATCGGAGGTTATCTCAAGATCGGCTCAACCCTAAAAGTGACTTTTCCCATAGAGAAGCATTGACTAGGGTTGAGGATCGGAAAAGATCGGATTCCGATCAGCGATCGAGCAAATTTCACGATCGAGATCGGCTGGAAAACGATCGGAAATCGGATTTTAAAATCGATCTTGAAATCTCAAGATCGGCTCAACCCTATTTAAAAGTGAATCTAAGGATTCTGACTGTTTATGGGGTTTCTTCTCCCATTTTACCTATAGTGTTTGCCATTTTTTTCTGAACATTTTAACTTCTCGTAGGTTGCAGACACAAATCCTGCATGCCTCAGATGCAATATAATTGAGAGATATAAGCTGCAAGATAACACAGTATTCATATTTTGCATTAGCAGTATGGTTGAGTATTCCATGCCATGTTCACCCAGAATTCCTGGTTTTCTGGTCCCCTCACCCGATGAATAGTCACTTTCACCTGGCTGCCAGCTCACTAGTATTCACTATGATGTTACCTAAGTACCATGAATATTTTTGAGTAGGATCCAGAGAAATCCTGCGTTAAAATTATTATTTTTTATTTTTTTTGGAATTGGGACTATAACCCCTTAAAGAGATTATGTATGGCTGACAGAGGCACAAGTCCTATTAACTTCAACAGCAATTTGCAATAGTATTGTGCTGTCCCTACATAATGTGTTGGTATATAGAGAGATCACTATATGCCAGTACATTCTATGATATATCTGGTGTAAATAAAAATGGCACAATTGTTTATTTTAATTTATCACTTACAATTTGGGGTCTGATATCATTATATAGGGTCTGCATATATGTAACTATGCCCTTTTATAATGTCCGTTACAACGCCACTCCCACTTTTGTTGTGATTTGCCATTTGAATAGGTCTGTATATTACATGCAGAGGTCTCTCCCAGGTTGATGTCTCTGCATGTAATATACTGATCTCTTCCTAAGTGGCCTCTGAGCTCTGAACCCCCTGAGGGACTAGCTCCAGGGTACAACTACTGCACTCCCCTGCAGATACTCCCCTGATGGTGGCATATTTGGTGGCATATTTGATGGCAAATCAAATGAGGAGAGTGGTTTTCCCACTATAGGTTGGGAACACACATTGCTTACTCTTATTGGGTTAGCCACTCTAAAATCATCGCTTTAAAGGGTGGTAAACCTGCTGTAAAGTACAGTAGCAGTGTAGTTGATGGGATTTAAAGACATCCCATCCACACAGTGCAGAAAAAGCCCACAGGACAAAGTGTTTTGAGCCTACAGGTTGTCAATTATTGCTGTGTGTTCCGGTTCAATTTAAAGGCTAGCGATTATTTGCTGGATTTTGCCATGGGCAGGTTTGCTGAAACATATCTGCGATGAACATAAATGGCCATAAACAGCTTTTTAACTTGGCACAAAATGCGTAAAATTAGCTTCAAATATGCAATGGGTTCTCTGTCGTTCCAGTCCCAAATACTGGAGAGCCGGACCACTAAAACAGCCGTCACACGCAGACACCTGCGGACCCCATTAATTCTGTGCAGGACCTTTCTCTCTGTCAATTTTTGCAGCGGAGTCTCTAACAGATGTGAACTTAGCCTACAAAGAAAACCCATATGATTAAAATGAGGAAATGTTTCCAGAATTGTTTCTGTTACGGCTTTGTATGTGGTTTCTACATGAAGGCTTTATGTCGTGTATTATGGTCATTTTTGCCACTACAACAATATATAGTTTTAATTCAGCAAATGTACTAGATGAGGATGGAGTTGTAGAGATAGTGAAACAGCTGCAATCCACCTAGTCACATACCAATGATATGAGAACATCTGACAGGAAGGGGCTCCTGTGGTAAGCTTCTGATCAGATACAGAGACCATGAACCATAAAATAACATGAAATGTGGAAAATATTTCCTTTTAAGCTCCAAGTAACCACATGTTCCATTATTGAGGAATAAAATGGGAAGTGGAAAAAAATCTGATATAAAAGATAAAGTGTGGCAATATCAAGAAAGCATGCTGTTTAAGAGGATGACAGGAGAACTTCACTCCAAAGATAAATTATGTATTATGAAAACAGTAGGGAACTCGGTCTCCTTAGAGCTGTGAGTCATTACAATGTAGGATTAGTACTTGGTGCTACATTCACAACAAACACTTCTTATTAAATCCCTTGAGCATCAATTGTGTCCCACAGGTGCTCCTAGAACGCTGTGTACACCCAGCTTTAATACATCAATCTACCTGCAATGTGGATTTTACAGATATATATATATATATATATATATATATATATATATATATATATATATATGATCCTATCCTATTAATATTATAAATGTGAAATGTTTGTGGGTTTGTGACTTTGGATGTTCGGATGTTTGGCGGTCAATCACGCAAAAACCGCTCCACCGATTTGGCTGAAATTTTCCACAAACATAGTCACTACACTCGATTGCGCAATAGGCTACTTTTTGTCACAATAGCGCACATACGTTTTTCCCAGGATCCCCACAAAACCCAAACTCACATCACTATCTCTGCAATCTCACACACTTTGGACCATAGCAAGCCACAAAATTCATATTACCCTCTACAGCAGAGGTCAGCAACCCCTGGCACACATGCCAAGAGTGGCACTCCTGCCATATTTCACTGGCACACCAGCAGCACAGGACCTGCAAGAGTTAAATGAAGTCTCTGCTAGAGCTGAGGCATAAGGACACTCCCCTTTGCGAGATGTGCAGGAAACCCAGGGGATGGAGCTTAATCGCTCACGTCTCTGCCTGCTATAGTGATAGCTCCTGCCGAAGCTGCTAGCAAACTGAAAGTAAGAAACACACAGCTACCTTCCTTTACTTCCTATTCTCATTAATGTCAGCCATTTGGGGTTATTAGTTTAGTGTTAGTAACTCCATGTGCCTCACATTAATAGGAATAAACCCCATCATGTCCCTCATATTAACCCCTGTGTGCCTCATATAAAGATTACTAATATGTGAGACATATGGAGGGACTAATAAAAAACCTCAGTAATGAAGATACTTAATTATTACCTCCAAGTCTCTCACATATCAGTAACTAGAGATGAGCGAGTACTGTTGGGATCAGCACGCTCCATAGAAATGAATGGATGCACCTGGTACTTCCGCTTGGGCGTAGCCGGCGCGCTTAACCCCCCCGTGTGCCGGCTACGTCCATTCATTTCTATGCGAGCGTGCTGTTCGGATCGGCTGATCCCAACAGTACTCGCTCATCTCTATAAGTAACTCTTACACAGGGGTTAATGTGAGGGACATGATGGGGTTAATTGCTATTAATAAGAGGCACATGGAGTTACTAAACTGTCATGCACAGGGCTAGACTTTATGTCGCTTGCTCAAGGGTATCCTGTGCCCAAAACTTACATGTACTGGCGCAAAATAACAACTCATACAATGTCGTATATCGAAGTATATTAACCTGAAATACTTCTGTCCCAAAGACACTATGTACAGTTTATACCAACACCGTATAGCGGCTGAAATACAAATTACATTCAACACAAAAGTCTCATGTGCTCTCAGAATTACAGCAAAAACAAGATAAACAGTTACATTTTATATCCCATACCTTATACACAGTACGAAAACCTTACCCGTGCCTGTATATACCCACTACTACAATCACCGCAGACGAAGTCGCGGGTACCAGCTAGTATAGATATATATGCATATATATCTTGTGGAAAGTTTTCAGACCTTTTCACATGTTGTATATTTGCAAAATTTATTAAAAAGCTCAAATTTTGTATAGGTATCCAGCTGAAATTTAGCTCTGCGTCTCCCATATCTCTTGATCATCTTTGAGATGTTTCTACACCTTGACTGGAGTCCACCTGTGGTACATTCAGATAACTGGACAGCTGACGATGTATATCAAGAACGTAAGCCAAGACATGAGGAAGGAAGAACTTCCAGTAGAGCTCCGAGACAGGACTGAGTGGAGGAAAAAGATACTGCCGCACCAAAAGATCAGTGGCCTCCATAATTCATAAATGGAAGATTATGGAACAACCAGGACTCTTCTTAAGAGTTGGCCGCCCCACCACAATATAGGAGGAGGGCCTTGGTAAAACAGGTGACCCAGGAGCCAAATGGTCACTCTGGCTAAGCTTCAAAAATACTGTGTACAGATGAAAAAAAAAAAAACTTGCAGAAGCTGAACAGTCACTGCAGCAATCCACCAATCTCAGCTTTATCTCAAAGTGGTCAGAAAGAAGACTCTCCTTAGTAAAAGGCACATGAAAGTCTGTCTGGAGTGTGCAGAGAAGCACCTAAAGGGTAAGTTCAGATAAGGTTTTTTGGTCCGGAACCTGAGGAGGAGGCCACCTCAGGTTCCGGACCAAAAACTGGGTAGCCCCGACTGATATCCGGTGCACTGCACCAGCATCCAGCCACGCACTCCACTCCACTGGAGGAGGGTGTCTCTTCAGGCCGAATCGCGAGGCGAAACGTCCTGAAGAATGAACTTCTTTTTCCGGGAGCCGTCTTTTTGGTCAGGATTTTGAGGTGGATATAGCCTCAAAATCCTGACCAAAATACTTTGTGTGAACTTACCCAAAAAACTCTCAGATTGTGGTAAACAAGATTCTCTGGTCTGAAGAAATCAAAATTGAACTTTCTGGTCTAAATTCTAAGCACCATGTCTGAAGTATGACAGTGAATGGTATCAGTGTCACGCTGTAGGGGTGTTTTTCAGCAGTTGGGACAGATGATCAGGGTTGAGGGAAAGCTGAATGGAAGTAGAAAAGTACAGAGATAGTCTTTATCTATCTAAGTTTATTTTCCAAATGCTTGTAATAAAAATGAATATATTATATTTATATTGACATGTGATGTCAGCTGACATCTTTCTCGCCTGACTGCCTCATACACATGTTCAGGTCACCTGAGAGCTGCAAGCGTGTTTTCTGAACTAGAAGATTAGAAGAAAAAGCCTCTGGCAGTAACCTACATCCATTAGGCCCCATACACATTAGATGTTAGGGCAAGCCCATAGAAATTGTCAGCTTCTAATGTGTTTGTATCTATCAGCATGTGTTTTCAAGAAAGATGCAATACCATCCCATAACTAAACTCTAACAAAGAACCTTTCATAAAAAGTAGAAAAAGTTTGATACAGTGCTGGGCTAAGTGGTTTGTAACAAGTTGGGTTCGATATGAATTTATCAAAAACTTTTGGTTTTACCAAATCTTATATTTTTCAGGTTTGCCTCACACCGATTCAGCAAAGTTGGTTATTAAAATTTACTCACCTCTGCTGCGGCAGCCTCTAGCTTTCTGGTCTTCCTGGGCCTTCTGCCATCTTTTCATTTTCATGGGTCACAGCCTCTGCCGTCACATGGATGGTTCTGACATTATCACTCTTTGACACTCTTTTACAGTGTTTGGAGAATGCATTAAAGTGTGGCGACATCAGTGCTCCTCAAGTCACCTCTGAGGCCCAAGCAAAGCCCTCAGTGATGGCCTGGATGCCAAAAAATATAGTGGGCAGCCTGGAAAGAAGACTGGAACGCAAGAGGATGCCTTGGCGGTGTCCAGGAAAACGAGTTATTTTTTCATGCCATACAATTATTATGCTTTGAGGCCCAAAGAGACCCCAGAGTATAATAATGAACTCTACAACGCACTTCTGGCTCCTGGTAAATCTTCCTGGTGAATATTTATGAAATGAATGGGGTCGCTATCACTAGTCTCATACATATGTGCACTTGAACAAACTGATCTGTTCATAGATTATGTCAATTTCAATGGGATCTCATAACAACATAAATGGAATGTATCACCAATTTCTTATTAAAACCATATAATAAAATATATCACTTTTTCTAATCTGTTTTTATTTTCTGATTGTAGATTTTTATTCCATTTTCCATACATGACTATGAGGGCCGCCATCTTGCCTGAGTTTCTCCTCTGCTCTGTTAACAGCAATTTGTGATATTCTATACAGCAGTGTCCTGACCATAGAGACCGGAGCCAACTCACTACAGGGTCTACGAACGTTTTCTAGACATGCTTTGTGCATGGAGGGAGTAGATAAATTGTGGCATCATCTATAGCCAATAATGGACACAATGATGGGTTATAGGTGTTATCTTCTATTGTAATACCGTCTGTCTTATCTGTGATATAAGGTAAATGCAATAAAAAAAATCTCTAAAGAATTACATAAAGAGACAGAAGGATTTGAGCAAGCCTACATCCACAGAAGATTCTTCCTTAGTTTTACAAGATGTCTGGAACAACCTCCCTGCTGAGTTCCTTCAAAAATATTGATGTGCCTTTTATTCATTCACTTTATTTTGTTAATAGACAAAAATAACTATTGCCTCTATATTATCTCTTATATTTTTTATGCATGTTTATTTTGCAGCATTTTTCCACACCTGAATCTATTTGCATAGTACTGTACGTAGGCAGGGAAGGCATGTTGTGAAGATCGGGAAGTGATGTTTGACCATAAAAATTATTGCAGCCATGTTCTTCATGACTATTAGAGATGAGCGAACACTAAAATGTTCGAGGTTCGAAATTCGATTCGAACAGCCGCTCAATGTTCGTGTGTTCGAATGGGTTTCGAACCCCATTATAGTCTATGGGGAACAGATACTCGTTAAGGGGGAAACCCAAATCCGTGTCTGGAGGGTCACCAAGTCCACTATGACACCCCAGGAAATGATGCCAACACCTCTGGAATGACACTGGGACAGCAGGGGAAGCATGTCTGGGGGCATCTAACACACCAAAGACCCTCTATTACCCCAACATCACAGCCTAACAACTACACACTTTACACACTCAATACCACATCTCTGACAGTAGGAAAACACCTTGAAACATGTGTATTTGGCACTTGCAGTGAGGAGAGCTTGTCACCAGCAGTGAATTTGGCCCTTGTAGTAAGTTGAGGTTGGCACCAACATTTGTTTTGAAAATTAGGGTGGATTGAGCCTCTAACCAGCAGAGTTTGGGCAAATTCATGGTGGAGGGAGCCTCTAAACACCCCAGTTTGGGCAAATTCATGGTGGAGGGAGCCTCTAAAAACCCCAGTTTGGACCAATTCATGGTGGAGGGAGCCTCTAACCAGCCCAGTGTGGGCAAATTCATGGTGGAGGGAGCCTCTAAAAAACCCAGTTTGGACCAATTCATGGTGGAGGGAGCCTCTAACCAGCCCAGTTTGGGCAAATTCATGGTGGAGGGAGCCTCTAAAAAACCCAGTTTGGACCAATTCATGGTGGAGGGAGCCTCTAAACAGCCCAGTTTGGACCAATTCATGGTGGAGGGAGCCTCTAAAAAACCCAGTTTGGACCAATTCATGGTGGAGGGAGCCTCTAAACAGCCCAGTTTGGGCAAATTCATGGTGGAGGGAGCCTCTAACCAGCCCAGTTTGGACCAATTCATGGTGGAGGGAGCCTCTAACCAGCCCAGTTTGGGCAAATTCATGGTGGAGGGAGCCTCTAAACAGCCCAGTTTGGACCAATTCATGGTGGAGGGAGCCTCTAAAAAACCCAGTTTGGACCAATTCATGGTGGAGGGAGCCTCTAAACAGTCCAGTTTGGGCAAATTCATGGTGGAGGGAGCCTCTAACCAGCCCAGTTTGGACCAATTAATGGTGGAGGGAGCCTCTAAACAGCCAAGTTTTGGGAAATTCATGGTGGAGGGAGCCTCTAACCAGCCCAGTTTGGACCAATTCATGGTGGAGGGAGCCTCTAAACAGCCCAGTTTGGGCAAATTCATGGTGGAGGGAGCCTCTAAAAAACCCAGTTTGGACCAATTCATGGTGGAGGGAGCCTCTAACCAGCCCAGTTTGGACCAATTCATGGTGGAGGGAGCCTCTAAACAGCCAAGTTTGGACCAATTCATGGTGGAGGGAGCCTCTAAAAACCCCAGTTTGGACCAATTCATGGTGGAGGGAGCCTCTAACCAGCCCAGTTTGGGCAAATTCATGGTGGAGGGAGCCTCTAAACAGCCCAGTTTGGGCAAATTCATGGTGGAGGGAGCCTCTAACCAGCCCAGTTTGGACCAATTAATGGTGGAGGGAGCCGCTAAACAGCCCAGTTTGGACCAATTCATGGTGGAGGGAGCCTCTAAAAACCCCAGTTTGGACCAATTCATGGTGGAGGGAGCCTCTAAAAAACCCAGTTTGGACCAATTCATGGTGGAGGGAGCCTCTAACCAGCCCAGTTTGGACCAATTAATGGTGGAGGGAGCCTCTAAACAGCCAAGTTTGGACCAATTCATGGTGGAGGGAGCCTCTAAAAACCCCAGTTTGGACCAATTCATGGTGGAGGTAGCCTCTAACCAGCCCAGTTTGGGCAAATTCATGGTGGAGGGAGCCTCTAAACAGCCCAGTTTGGGCAAATTCATGGTGGAGGGAGCCTCTAAACAGCCCAGTTTGGGCAAATTCATGGTGGAGGGAGCCTCTAAAAACCCCAGTTTGGACCAATTCATGGTGGAGGGAGCCTCTAAAAACCCCAGTTTGGACCAATTCATGGTGGAGGGAGCCTCTAAAAACCCCAGTTTGGACCAATTCATGGTGGAGGGAGCCTCTAAAAACCCCAGTTTGGACCAATTCATGGTGGAGGGAGCCTCTAAAAAACCCAGTTTGGACCAATTCATGGTGGAGGGAGCCTCTAACCAGCCCAGTTTGGACCAATTCATGGTGGAGGGAGCCTCTAAACAGCCCAGTTTGGACCAATTCATGGTGGAGGGAGCCTCTAAACAGCCCAGTTTGGACCAATTCATGGTGGAGGGAGCCTCTAAAAACCCCAATTTGGACCAATTCATGGTGGAGGGAGCCTCTAACCAGCCCAGTTTGGACCAATTCATGGTGGAGGGAGCCTCTAACCAGCCCAGTTTGGGCAAATTCATGGTGGAGGGAGCCTCTAAAAACCCCAATTTGGACCAATTCATGGTGGAGGGAGCCTCTAAACAGCCCAGTTTTGGCAAATTCATGGTGGAGGGAGCCTCTAAAAACCCCAGTTTGGACCAATTCATGGTGGAGGGAGCCTCTAACCAGCCCAGTTTGGGCAAATTCATGGTGGAGGGAGCCTCTAACCAGCAGAGTTGTGGGAAAGCAGGGTGGAGGGAGCCTCTAACCAGCAGAGTTGGTGGAAATCAGGGTGGAGGGAGCCTCTAACCAGCAGAGTTGGGGGAAATCATGTTGGAGGGAGCCTAGTATTAGCAGAATTGTGCAACGCTTATGGTGGATGAGTATGAGGATGCGGAGGAATTGGAGAGGTTGAGTACAGACATGGAGTTTCATGTTGGGGTGCTTTACACAGGTGGGCACAAAAATGAAGGCTCTATCCAGTGGTGGTTCATTTTTATCAAAGTGAGCCGGTCGGCACTCTCAGCTGACAGACGGGTGCGCTTGTCAGTGATGATGCCACCGGCTGCACTGAACACCCTCTCAGATAGGACGCTGGCGGCAGGACAGGACAGCACCTCAAAGGCATATAGGGCAAGTTCAAGCCACAGGTCCAACTTCGACACCCAATACGTGTAGGGCGCAGAGGGGTCGGAGAGGACAGGGCTGTGGTCGGAAAGGTATTCCCGCAACATGCGCCTATACTTCTCACGCCTGGTGACACTAGGACCCTCCGTGGCGGCACTTTGGCGAGGGGGTGCCATCAAGGTGTCCCAGACCTTAGACAGTGTGCCCCTCGTTTGTGTGGACCGGTGAGAACTTGGTTGCCTACTGGAGGAACTGCCCTCCCTGCCGCCAACGTCACATGCTGGAAACATCTCCATCATATTCTGCACCAATTGCCTGTGGCAAGCATTGATGCGATTGGCCCTCCCCTCTACCGGAATAAAAGACGAGATGTTGTTTTTATACCGGGGGTCAAGGATAGCAAAGATCCAGTACTGGTTGTCCTCCATGATTTTGACAATACGCTTGTCGGTTGTAAAGCACCCCAACATGAACTCAGCCATGTCTGCCACAGTGTTAGTTGGCATGACTCCTCTGGCCCCACCGGAAAGTTCAATCTCCATTTTCTCCTCATCCTCCATGTCTACCCATCCGCGCTGCAACAATGGGACGATTCGAAGTTGCCCGGAAGCCTCCTGTATCACCATCACATCATCGGACAACTCTTCTTCCTCCTCCTCCTCCTCCTCCTCCTCCATTAAACGCAGTGAAGCGGACAGATGTGTGGACCTACTCTCCAGCTGTGACGGATCGGATGCTATCCCTAACTCCTCTGTGTGATCTGAGTTATCCCTGATGTCAATCAGGGATTCTCTCAGAACACACAAGAGCGGGATTGTAAGGCTCACCATCGCATCCTCAGAGCTCACCCTCCTTGTGGACTCCTCAAAGACCCGTAGGATGTCACAAAGGTCTCTCATCCATGGCCACTCATGGATGTGAAACTGAGGCAGCTGACTTTGTGGCACCCTAGGGTTTTGTAGCTGGTATTCCATCAAAGGTCTCTGCTGCTCAACCACTCTATTCAACATCTGAAACGTTGAGTTCCAGCGTGTGGGGACGTCGCACAAAAGCCGGTGTTGTGGCACATGCAGGCGTTGCTGGAGAGATTTTAAGCTAGCAGCGGCTACTGTCGACTTGCGAAAGTGGGCGCACATGCGCCGCACTTTCACCAGTAGCTCTGGAACATTGGGGTAGCTCTTTAGGAAACGTTGCACCACTAGGTTGAAGACGTGGGCCAGGCATGGAACATGTTGGAGTCCGGCAAGCTCCAGAGCTGCTACCAGGTTCCGGCCGTTATCACAAACGACCATGCCTGGGCCCAGGTGCAGCGGCTCAAACCATATTGCCATCTCATCGAGGAGGGCATCCCTCACCTCGGAGGCAGTGTGCTGTCTGTCCCCCAAGCTGATCAGCTTCAGCACAGCCTGCTGACGTCTACCAACGCCAGTGCTGCAACGTTTCCAACTCGTAGCTGGGGTCAATCTAACAGCGGAGGAGGAGGCGGTGGCGGAGGAGGAGGCGGTAGAGGAGGAGGAGGGGGGTGTTCTTCTCGTGTCCCTGCCAGGAATGTTAGGCGGGGAGACGAGGTACACCGGGCCAGTTTGGGAAGCAGTCCCAGCCTCAACTACATTCACCCAGTGTGCCGTCAGTGAAATGTAGCGTCCCTGTCCGCAATCACTTGTCCACGCGTCGGTGGTCAAGTGGACCTTTGTGCAAAGCGCGGAACTAAGGGCCCGCCTGATGTTGAGTGACACGTGCTGGTGCAAGGCGGGGACGGCACACCGGGAGAAGTAGTGACGGCTAGGGACGGCATAGCGAGGTGCCGCAGTTGCCATCAGGTCCAGGAAGGCGGGAGTTTCAACAAGCCGGAACGCCAACATCTCCTGGGCCAGCAGTTTAGCGATGTTGGCGTTCAAGGCTTGCGCGTGTGGGTGGTTAGCAGTGTATTTCTGCCGCCGCTCCAATGTCTGAGAGATGGTGGGTTGTTGTAAAGAAACGCCTGATGGTGCCTTTGATGGTGCAGGAGAAGGAGATAAGACAGGACCAGGGGAGGATGAGGTAGAAGTCAACAAAGTGGCGGAGGCAGATGAAGTGGTGTCCTGGCTCGTCCTCTGGAGTGCATCGCCAGCACAGTCAGCAGTGGCAGTGGCAGAGGCAGAGGCAGTGGCAGAGGCAGTGGCAGTGGCGTGAACGGCAGGCGGCCTTTGTCCTGCCGTTGCTGCCTGCCACTGATTCCAGTGCTTGGATTCCAAATGACGGCGCATTGAAGTGGTGGACAGGTTGCTCTTCTCAGAGCCCCTAATCAATTTCGAGAGGCAAATTGTGCAGACAACACTATATCTGTCCTCGGCGCATTCCTTGAAAAAACTCCACACCTTCGAGAAACGTGCCCTCGAGGTGGGAGTTTTTCGGGGCTGGGTACGAACTGGAACATCTTGGGAGATTCTGGGTGTGGCCTGGCTTCGCCTAAGCTGCTGACCTCTGCCTCTGCCTCTAGCTACCCTTTTTGGTGCTGCACCTGCCTCAACATCCACACTACTTTCCCCGCTTGACATCCCCCCTGTCCAGGTCGGGTCAGTGTCCTCATCATCCACCACTTCCTCTTCCAACTCCTGTCTCATCTCCTCCTCCCGCACAATGCGCCGGTCAACTGGATGCCCTGACGGCAACTGCGTCACATCATCGTCGATGAGGGTGGGTTGCTGGTCATCCACCACCAAATCGAACGGAGATGGAGGAGACTCTAGTGTTTGAGCATCTGGACACAGATGCTCCTCTGTTAGGTTCGTGGAATCGTGACGTGGAGAGGCAGGTTGAGGGACAATGAAAGGAGCGGAGAACAGCTCTGGGGAGCAGGGACAGTTTGGGTTATTGTTCTGTAAAGCTTCGGAATTTTGGGAGGAAGGAAGACAAGACTGTTGGGTAATAGGAGGAGAGGAGGCAGAGTCTGACTGGCTGCTGGACAATGTGCTGTAAGCGTTCTCTGACAGCCATTGCAAGACCTGTTCCTGGTTCTCGGGCCTAATAAGGTTTGTACCCTGCAGTTTAGTTAATGTGGCAAGCAACCCTGGCACTGTGGAGTGGCGCAATGCTTGCTGCCCCACAGGAGTAGGCACGGGACGCCCTGTGGCTTCACTGCTACCTTGCTCCCCAGAACCATTCCCCCGACCTCGCCCACGGCCTCGTCCACGTCCCTTTCCGGGAGCCTTGCGCATTTTGAATTCCTAGTTAGAAATTGGCACTGTATACCAGTAGTAAAAATTGTGGGTGCACGTAACCCCAATATATTCTTTGAATTACCAGTCAGAAACTGGCACTATATGGCAGTAGCAAGAAATGAGGGTATTTGTATTCCCAATATATTCTTTGAATTCCCAGTCAGACAATGGCACTGTATACCAGTAGTAAAAATTGTGGGTGCACGTAACCCCAATATATTCTTTGAATTACCAGTCAGAAACTGGCACTATATGGCAGTAGCAAGAAATGAGGGTATTTGTATTCCCAATATATTCTTTGAATTCCCAGTCAGACAATGGCACTGTATACCAGTAGTAAAAATTGTGGGTGCACGTAACCCCAATATATTCTTTGAATTCCCAGTCAGACACTGGCACTATATGGCAGTAGCAAGAAATGAGGGTATTTGTATTCCCAATATATTCTTTGAATTCCCAGTCAGACAATGGCACTGTATACCAGTAGTAAAAATTGTGGGTGCACGTAACCCCAATATATTCTTTGAATTACCAGTCAGAAACTGGCACTATATGGCAGTAGCAAGAAATGAGGGTATTTGTATTCCCAATATATTCTTTGAATTCCCAGTCAGACAATGGCACTGTATACCAGTAGTAAAAATTGTGGGTGCACGTAACCACAATATATTCTTTGAATTACCAGTCAGAAACTGGCACTATATGGCAGTAGCAAGAAATGAGGGTATTTATAACCCCAATATATTCTTTGAATTCCCAGTCAGACAATGGCACTGTATACCAGTAGTAAAAATTGTGGGTGCACGTAACCCCAATATATTCTTTGAATTCCCAGTCAGACACTGGCACTATATGGCAGTAGCAAGAAATGAGGGTATTTGTATTCCCAATATATTCTTTGAATTCCCAGTCAGACAATGGCACTGTATACCAGTAGTAAAAATTGTGGGTGCACGTAACCCCAATATATTCTTTGAATTCCCAGTCAGAAACTGGCACTATATGGCAGTAGCAAGAAATGAGGGTATTTATAACCCCAATATATTCTTTGAATTCCCAGTCAGACAATGGCACTGTATACCAGTAGTAAAAATTGTGGGTGCACGTAACCCCAATATATTCTTTGAATTCCCAGTCAGACACTGGCACTATATGGCAGTAGCAAGAAATGAGGGTATTTGTATTCCCAATATATTCTTTGAATTCCCAGTCAGACAATGGCACTGTATACCAGTAGTAAAAATTGTGGGTGCACGTAACCCCAATATATTCTTTGAATTACCAGTCAGAAACTGGCACTATATGGCAGTAGCAAGAAATGAGGGTATTTGTATTCCCAATATATTCTTTGAATTCCCAGTCAGACAATGGCACTGTATACCAGTAGTAAAAATTGTGGGTGCACGTAACCCCAATATATTCTTTGAATTCCCAGTCAGACACTGGCACTATATGGCAGTAGCAAGAAATGAGGGTATTTGTATTCCCAATATATTCTTTGAATTCCCAGTCAGACAATGGCACTGTATACCAGTAGTAAAAATTGTGGGTGCACGTAACCCCAATATACTCTTTGAATTACCAGTCAGAAACTGGCACTATATGGCAGTAGCAAGAAATGAGGGTATTTGTATTCCCAATATATTCTTTGAATTCCCAGTCAGACAATGGCACTGTATACCAGTAGTAAAAATTGTGGGTGCACGTAACCCCAATATATTCTTTGAATTACCAGTCAGAAACTGGCACTATATGGCAGTAGCAAGAAATGAGGGTATTTGTATTCCCAATATATTCTTTGAATTCCCAGTCAGACAATGGCACTGTATACCAGTAGTAAAAATTGTGGGTGCACGTAACCCCAATATATTCTTTGAATTCCCAGTCAGACACTGGCACTATATGGCAGTAGCAAGAAATGAGGGTATTTGTATTCCCAATATATTCTTTGAATTCCCAGTCAGACAATGGCACTGTATACCAGTAGTAAAAATTGTGGGTGCACGTAACCCCAATATATTCTTTGAATTCCCAGTCAGACACTGGCACTATATGGCAGTAGCAAGAAATGAGGGTATTTGTATTCCCAATATATTCTTTGAATTCCCAGTCAGACAATGGCACTGTATACCAGTAGTAAAAATTGTGGGTGCACGTAACCCCAATATATTCTTTGAATTACCAGTCAGAAACTGGCACTATATGGCAGTAGCAAGAAATGAGGGTATTTGTATTCCCAATATATTCTTTGAATTCCCAGTCAGACAATGGCACTGTATACCAGTAGTAAAAATTGTGGGTGCACGTAACCCCAATATATTCTTTGAATTCCCAGTCAGACACTGGCACTATATGGCAGTAGCAAGAAATGAGGGTATTTGTATTCCCAATATATTCTTTGAATTCCCAGTCAGACAATGGCACTGTATACCAGTAGTAAAAATTGTGGGTGCACGTAACCCCAATATATTCTTTGAATTACCAGTCAGAAACTGGCACTATATGGCAGTAGCAAGAAATGAGGGTATTTATAACCCCAATATATTCTTTGAATTCCCAGTCAGACAATGGCACTGTATACCATTAGTAAAAATTGTGGGTGTATATAGCCCCAATTCTATTGCTAGGGGACTTGCAGGGTATTTCTGGGGTGAAGGTGGGGGGGCACACCGTTGGAACGGGTATCGGGGTATATATCGGGTATACGGGAATACACTGACAGTGTATTCCATTCAGGATCCTGGGAAAGCTGGGTTGCGGCGATTGAGCCCGTCAGTGCCACGTTACACTGACAAGCTTCTCCCTGGAATTTAGCTCTTACAAGAGCTGTTGGTTGTCTTCTCCTTCCTATCCTAGCCTGTCCCTGCCTACCCAGAATCTAAGCCCTAGCTAGCTGGACGGAAACCTCCGTCCTCGGTGAATTGCAAGCTCAGAATGACGCGAACCTGGGCGGCGCTGTTCTTTTAAATTAGAGGTCACATGTTTTCGGCAGCCAATGGGTTTTGCCTACTTTTCTCAACGTCACCGGTGTCGTAGTTCCTGTCCCACCTACCCTGCGCTGTTATTGGAGCAAAAAAGGCGCCAGGGAAGGTGGGAGGGGAATCGAGTAATGGCGCACTTTACCACGCGGTGTTCGATTCGATTCGAACATGCCGAACAGCCTAATATCCGATCGAACATGAGTTCGATAGAACACTGTTCGCTCATCTCTAATGACTATATTAGGATTGTATCAAGGCCTATCACAATTTCTAAAGTAAACCCTTCCGTACTATAATTAGAATCCCGAAATGTAACCCTCCTCTGTCCCCGCTCCCACATTACCCCACATGATATGATGCCATTTCAGGCTAACTTTATAGGTCCAAGCTCCATCCACATGTTAAAGGACACAACTGTTGACGGCTCATAAAGTTTTATGTTTGTGTAATGACAGTCACCTCTATTACAAAAGTGTCTGACCTCTGCATAAGCAATGCCGCCCCTGCTACCTCTTGTGTCACCCCCTCTACCTCATAGATTGTAAGCTCTTGCGAGCAGGGCCATCAGTCCCATTGTGTGAAATGACTTTCTTTGTAATGTATCTTTCTGTCTGTATTTGAACCCTACAAATTGTACAGCGCTACGGAATATGTTGGCGCTATATAAATAACATTTATTATTATTATTATCAATCTATTGTATATATGTTCAGTTTATTTAGAGATACTCTAGAATCGCTTTAACATTTCGTATAGCAATTGACCATAACTAGAAATATCTGTAATAACTAAAGTGATCATAATTGAGAAAAGAAGTATTATACCAAACCTCTGACTGCATTACATTGTTTCCTATAAAATACAAAATATCTTACCGAACCCTTGTCTTCAGCCCGCGTGAAGTCATCCATCTTTCTCAAAACCCCAAGGTCAAAGCTTGCTCTTCCCCCATCATCGGCACTCCTTCTCCGACCAGGCATGCCTCTTTTTGGCCTGCTTTCAACTTTCTTCTGGCGCTGATCGAGGCGGCTGCCGCTGCTTAATTTTCTTACTGGGTTTGTCAACCATTTCTTTAGTGTGCTAACAGACCTCCTGGATCCTGGGGAACTAGGGGCAGAGCTAGTGGAGGGCTGAGGTTGAATGGAAGCCACCGAAGCCGATATGCTGCCATCACTACCAGCAATAGAGTAGGATTCTGAGGGAGAAACGAAAATATCCACATTAGCCTTAATTCATACCAGACTACACCACATGCTATACTGCGGCCTCTGGAATAAATAGGTCCTTTCAAATATTCTGTTTCATGATGGCGCGAGAAAAACCCTCAAAAAGAAAACTTTTATTGATAAAATGTTTATGTTTCCACTATTAAATAAGACACATTTGGAAAGCAAAGGAAAACATGGCACAGTTGGCCGCCTAAGTGTTATGCAACCAATCACAATATTGGAGATATTTTACTACAAGTGCAAGGATTTCAGATCACGACAGCTGTAGAGATATATTTATAGAACATACATCTTCTTGAAAAGTTTGGAAATGTAAATATCATGAACTGTATCATTTATTAATTGATTTATAGTAACAAAATTCAAGTACATTATAGTAATATATTACAGTGATTCTAAATATATCAAAACACACTATGGCAACGTATTACAGTAAGGGAGCCTGCACACAGAGTTACGCTCCGCTCATTCTGAACGTAAAACTTGTTCAGAATGAGCGCGTAAAAACCAGATCCCATTGATTTCTATGGGTGCCGGCATACACGCGTATCACATTGAAAGCAATAGGGGGAAAAGGCCTCCCATTGATTTCAATGGGTAGCGCACGTATGCCGGCACCCATAGAAATCAATGGGATCTGTTTTTTACGTACTCATTCTGAACGAGTTTTACGTTCAGAATGAGCGGAGCGTAACTCTGTGTGCAGGCTCCCTAAATCTAAATTTAGCAAAACACACTATAGTAACATATTACAGTGAATCCAAATATATCCACATTATTATTGCAGTGCAAAATGGATGGATTAAAGGGGTTGTCCCATCACAAGGATCCTATCTATACTGCTTGTTAATGTGAATGTAAGACTTTTCCTAAATACATTGCTACAGCAAAACTGCTTTGTTTGTCCGCTATCTTACTTTATTCATTTTTTTTTTGACACATCCCTTGACTTATCTGGTCATAAGTCAAGTGATGTATCTGCTGCTCGGAGGGAGGAGGGGCTAAGTGCACAGGAGCGAGCCTGGAGGGGGGTAGTTTACACTTTGGGGGGAGGGAAGGGGCCACCAATACAGACCCGGCATCCGCTGTAATAGAGAGGCAGATGCCGGGGAGTGTAGACGCCGGCACAGGTGAAGCCAGCAGCGGCAGGAGCGATGCTGCTATTCCAGGGGGGAGGAGGGGGGGGAGGCCAGCGGCATAGAAGTGACGACTTCTCACCGCTGGCTTTGCATATGTAACCCCGCCCACCAATGACACAACAAAGCTGGAAGACAGAAGAATTTGCTGCAGCGAAGACTAGCGAGTATGCGACGTGGGACAACCCCTTTAAGTAAGACGACAACTTGCGGGAATTCTAGTGGCAGATTTTGGTGTGGATTTTTGAGCTGAAGCTAAGTGTGGCTAAGAGTAATGGGAAATATAGTGGAAGCTTCTTATACTTCTCCCTTGTGCTAAATCCACTCCTGGCTTTGGCTTAAAATGCATGAAGCAAACAGAAAACACATCTTTTCCGCAACATGTGGTCCCAGCATGAAGAGGGTAGAGGATATGGACAAAGGGAAGGGGTACGGTTACTTTATTGAACTTTGCTTCCCCCTATTGATTCAGGGAAAGCAAAAAAATCTATATATTTCAGGAGTCAATCTGCCCTAAAAAGGAAAAATTTCCTGATCATCAAACTTGTCAACTCTCCCAAAGTGTCCAGGAAGGGTCATAGATGATCGCCCAGAGAACTGACTATTCTCCCAAGCCTGGCAAAATTGCCTTGTATGCGCTGGACCCTCTGTCACCTTATATGTGACCTGGCCATGTTATGTGCTGGTCACATCACAAAGAGGAGTGTGACCAGTACATTATTGTGCCTGAATCACAAAAACGGGGTGTGGACTGTCTACAAAAGGAGTGTGGACTTGCCAAAACGTGGCTTCAAACACTAGTCTCCTGCAAGCCAAAGTCCAAATGTTGGCTGACCATGGCAGATCAACATTCAAAACAAGAATTTTATACATTTTTATAAGCATTTTTTTCTCCATTGGGAGGCAGAGATCGCAGCAGGACACTGAAAAAAAATCAGCGTCCTGTTCAATTTGCCACGGACTTAACAACTCGGAACTCCCTGCCGATTCATCTTGGGCCTAGTCAGCAGCGGAAACCTGCGATCGGACGCCCTGCATCAGCACCCATTGTGACAAGACCACCGCCTAATACGGTGACGGAAAATGAAGTTGAAGTTCTCTGCATTTTCCACCGTGTGAACGTAGACTAAGGGCTAATTTGACACTAGTGTATTACAGGCACATCTTTGAAGCAAATGCCCCTTTACCCAGTAACCTGGAACACTGCCCTTTATAACGAACAAGGGAAGCCATGTACACAGGTTTAGGTCTCCCCCAGGCTGCAATGACTTGGAACAAATATATATATATATATATATATATATATATATATATATATATATATATAGTTAATGTTTTCAAGAAGAGATGAATCAAATAATGAATAATGAATAAAATATGGCATCTTTCGCTGGATATTTACTGTATAAACTTCAGCGAGTTATAAGACCGGGGTGGCGGACCTGGGTCATATAATGACTGACTCACGTCTGTGTGGGCTGAATTCCACCGCAGGACACGTCACCATGGCAACCAGAGACTACGGAGAAGAACCATGTGTTCATCACTGGTGAGAATGACAGGAGACGTTTAGGCGTCAAGCACAGCGTGCCAGTGTCATGTCATATTTATCCAGAGATAGATGAACAGCGACACGTTAGACAGACAGACGCTAATAAGATATGGCAGAATGAAAAAAGACTGATGGAGTGGATGCTGAAGAAATCATAGGCAAATACAGTATAAGACATAGCCTACAGAAGAGTGATAAAGCAAAAAACGCAACATTAAAACCATCCGCCTAGTATTGTGTAGCCTCTGCCTAATGTTTAGGTACCATAGATGGGGCATGCCGAAATAACATTGCCCAGGCACTGCCTCTGCCAGCTTGCCTGCACCCGTTTTATATCCAGGAGCGATACACACACCTAGACATCTACATAATATAGAAGAAATGTGACTTCTCAGACCAGGCCTCCTTCTTCCATTACTCCATAGTTCTGTTCTGATGCCCACATCCCTATTGTCAATGGTTTGGGCAGGAGACAGGGATAGCATGGTCATTCTGCGGCCATTGCAGCCCCATAAGCAGCAAGCTACAATACATTGTGTGAGCTGACACTTTCCTATCATAGCCAGCATAACCATTTCCGCAGTCATATAGGAATGGACCAGACAAGCCTTCATTCTTCATGTGAACCAATGAGATTTGTGTTTCCATTACTCATGCAGTGGTTAACTGGCTGTCCTTGGACCACGAAAGTTAGGCAATAACCACTCCATACCAGGACCCTTCTCATTTGGAAATCGTCTGATCCAATAGTCTAGCCATCATTATTTGGCTCTTGTAACTGACTGTTCAAATGCTGCCTAATATATCCCACTCATTGACAGGGGCCTTCGCCATGAGATGGTACTGACCTAACCTATCAGTGGATCTATTGTATTCACACAGTGTTGTTGGGTGAAATTAAAAATGCTGCAAAAATGTTTTGGAAAAAACTGCAAACGTTTTTCATACAGTTTGTGTATTTTTTTATTTTATAGGTAAAAAATATAAAATAGTTGTGTTTCACCTGTCAAAATAAGAAATTGCACAAAAAAAAGGATGAGAAAGGTGTGCAGATTTTTTACAATGTAGATTTGTGAATACACTTTTAAGCTGGTGCCCCACATGGTGTAAACTGAAGCGTTTTACAGTCACAGCAAAGTAGAAGGGATTCCCATGCCCACTTTGCTTAAAGATGCGCGCAGTGGACATACTGCGATTTCCAAAAACGTTGCGACTTTGGAAATTGCAGCATGTCAATTATACCTTCAGAAATGCTGGCGGTTTCCCTATAAGTATAATGGAAGCAGAAAGTCTGCAGAGGAAAACTCTGTAAACTCTGAAAAGTACTGTGGGAAAAACCACATTGCATTGCGGGATGTTTTTACGTGGGACCTGAGCCTTCGGGGCCATTCATATAGCCAATAATGAAGAGGATCTGATACTTCCGCCTCATTTTCCTATTCATTTTTTGG
Organism: Leptodactylus fuscus; assembly: GCF_031893055.1. Taxonomy (NCBI): domain Eukaryota; kingdom Metazoa; phylum Chordata; class Amphibia; order Anura; family Leptodactylidae; genus Leptodactylus; species Leptodactylus fuscus. The sequence continues at coordinate 223,411,228 of NC_134266.1, forward strand.
CCCTCTGGGCCCCCCATCAAAGATGAATAGGGCTCAGCAGCTAAGTGTCTCACTCCTTGGTTTCTGCAGCTGATCAGCTATGGATTTTGCGGCAAGATTAAGCAGGACGCTTATTTTTTCTGTGTACTGCTTCGATCTCTGTCTCTAATTGAATACAATGGGAGGCATATTCAGGAATGGACCTCAAAATCAGCACCAAATTCCTATGTATGAATATATCCTTAGTGTTATGGATGATTGTATGTGTGTGCATAGATCTATGTATATATACACATAAACACAATTACAGTTGAAATGTATATCCAAGCAGAAAGTACAGCATACATCCAAGATACATATCTAACAGAAGAAGTCTATATCAAGCACAAGGAGCAGGCAGGGTGTGCATGTAAGTGAATGTGTACAACGCAGCATCTGCCCACAGCTGATAAGAGAACATTCAATTAGTTCGAGATTCAATGGGCGCTTTACTGATGTTATAAAACTGTTCCACGAAGCAGCGCTCATTGAGAGATGAAAACTGCCAAGCCGTCAGCATGACCAATGTTCCTCCTGGGATCCAGAGGACTCATAACTGGTCTTCATTATATCGAATTTCTAAGTGAAGACTTGTAAGAACATTAGCTTTCATGGTGATTGTCCTTACATTAGAAGTGCTGGGGAAATTCTAAGCGCATAGATGTACTGCATTATTGTATTTTTTCAGTCATGCAGGGACCTGATGCATCATAAGCATGGCATGGACTTTATCACCTTGCAATTGTATGAATGAAAAGAATAATGGAGTTCACTTAGAGATAATTATATGGGAAATTCAGTAGTAATGGCTGACAGCTACAGAAAGATCACTTACAATTACACATGCTTGCTAGAGGATTAAAAGACACAGTTTAAGGTTGTAGTCTCATAGCAACAAAAGTCAAGCAAGATCACTTTATTCCACTGTGGAAGAATGTCTTAAAGGGAGTCTGTCACCAAAATCAGCATATCAACCCAATCCTGAAGGTACATAGGTTTTACAGTGTTTACTCCTTGTGAATCGCAGCCTCTGTTGCCGATATATCACTTTTTATGTTAAAGGGGTTGTCCCATCTCAAGGATCCTATCTATACTTCTAGCTTACGTGGATTTAAGACTTTTCCTAAATACATTGCTTAAGCAAAACTGCTTTGTTTGGTCGCTATGTGAAGTTATTCACTTCATTGTTAACACTGTGTTTCCATAACCACGGACCTTGGGATGGTCTTATCTCTCCGCCCAGGACAAGTGACGTAGCTCTCTGCTCTCAGGAGGGAGGGGGAGCTGAGTGCTCGGTACTTGTATTTCTGAGCTGTTTATCTCTGGCTCTTTCAGTTATCAGTCGGAATTTTGCTGATAAGGGCTGAGTCAGGGAGTCCATTAAACACAGACCTAAAAGTGAATATATTGCAAACTGACTCTTGGTTCCGTAGCATATAAGTTTGGGATTCTCATCACCTAACAAATCCAGCTCTGCTACATCAGCTTCACATTGTGCAACTTCCAGTGATACTGTGCTAATTTATTTACAACCATCCCTTATTACTGACTGCAAACATGTACTGCTATGAAGACCTGGCTTTGTCTGTGAGATAGCAAGTGAAACCCCGCTCACAAATTTACTGAGGAAACCAAGAAGTGAACAGAGCACACAAGCCTGCAGGTTGGTGAACAGGGGAGTTGGGAATACCACTTTAAGTTGCGAATGGATCTTATGACGTCTCTTAGCCAAGGAGTGGCAAATCTTGCATATCTATGTATCCATGGATGGTCATGCAAAGGGAAATATCTGACTGTATATTCCACCAATTGTAGCCGATTGCCAGAAGATCTAAAGCAGGAACTACACATATCAATCATGCTATGCAGGCTTTGATCGGCCATGAGACCACCCCTTAAAATGGCAAGCTTTCCTGTACTTTTGACTTTATAATTTTCACTGTAAACTAGTCGCTAGAACAAGAAAAAAGAATCTGTCCGGCTTTGAGGGTATACAATTTCATTTTTTTGCAATGAAAAGAATTCTTTCCTTCTATATAAACAGAGTTTGGTTCTTTCCCTGATTATATCTGAGGGTTTGATGTAAACTATCTAAATGTGCCAATCCCGAAGTTACCCTAAAACCTGCCAATTCAATCCTCACTGCCAAAAGTAAGGATTTTTCCATACTAGAAAGCATACTGCACATTCAAAGTACATATATCTGATATTATTATAGCTGATGCCTGATGGAATACAACCTTATGGACTAGCTAGCACTATAGAAACAGTTCAATAAAAGCGGCATAAAATATGGAGTCAGATGTCAAAACTAACAGGATTAAAAACTAAATCCTAATAAAATGCTTCTCTGCAAAGAGGAAACAAGAACGATGCTTAAATATCTTCTCATGGGAAAAAAAGAGATCATGTGCATATACTACATGAATTGTGATAGGGTCAGAGTTTCTCCTAGACGCTAGGGGGTTTCCAGTATGCGGTGTTTAGTGTCCACCAAAAGTGGTCCAAGGAAGTACAACTAGTGAACCAGTAACAGGCATATTTGTGTGTATGGGGTGTGAAGGCTGGCATATCTAGTGAACTGCTATGGAAAAAATGACTGTAAAATACAAGAAAGTAAATGTTGGTAATAATAGAAAGATGTCAGAATGAAATTGCTGTATATGGGGCGACATAACTGATCCAGGTCCACAATCTGAAATGCCTACAACGGGCACATGAATGTTAGTATTGGAATATGAAGCAATGAAAAAAGGTGGCCTGATAAATCACACGGTCCTTTACATCATGGTTGTATGAATTTCCCAATGGTGGGACTATTAAAGGATTATCTTACATATATTGATGCCTGCATCTCACTAACCTGGGCTAAGAGATGGGGGAAGAAGGCAAGTCAGCAAGACAATTCTCTGGTGCGAGACCTTGGGTCCTGGCATTCATGAGGATGCTACTTTGACACGCACCACCTACTAAGACACTGCAGCAACTTTGTGGAGTTGTCACGCCAAAGCCCCCACTCCAACATTTGCTCCAACTCCTTCATGACTGATGCAGTAATGTCCCTCTGAGGCTACCGTCACATCTGCATTGGAGACTCCATTGTGTTGTGCGTCAAATCCGGTGGTTTCAGTTAAGAGATCTGACGGATCTCATTATAGTAAATGGGGTCTGACGGCTCCGTAAGTGACCACTGTTCTAGCAGTCCTCCGATGGACCAGAACGAGGTATAGGCCGATGCTAGTGACTTACTTCATGTGCTTACTGATATAGTACCGACATATCCCACAGAACTTTACAGATGTTATCACTCAAAGTCTGAAACAGAGCTCACAATCATCTAAATTTCCAATGAGTATGTCTGTGGGGAAATCGGAGTACCCTGTCGAAACCAACACAAACATGGGGAGAACATACAAGCTCCATGGAGTTGAAGGTGTTGACTTGGCCCCATATTTCCATTCCATACAGCAACTATAGAAGAACGTGTTGGGAAAAATACAGATCTATTACGGTCATAACATGACGTAAAGGCTCGGCTGCTAACATCTCACTGCAAAATATCATAGGACTCTTTCAGAAGTCATAGAGTCCACGTCTTACCGAAAATATAAATGATACATTATAATGATTGCTCTTCATTATGGATCAATGGTAATCATTATAAGATTAAGACCCATATAGGAACCTACTGTATATGGTAAACTGTAGGTACTGAAAGACATCTATCGGTCTGGCTACGACACGTCTAGCTTTTTCTCCAGGTCATTGATCATGCGGTGATTCTATGAACAGACATTTCATTAAAAACAAAGTGAGATATAAAAGGCTTTTCATTGTCTTATTTCTCTGTGACGGTTATGTCTTAGATATAGTGAAATGCTGTTTCAATGAAATCTAATATTTTAATTGCAAATTCAATTTACTACAGCTGAATAGATACATCCTGTTATGATATGACTGGCCAAACAAAGGCGTTCAGAACAGGAGATGAGATAATTGCTTTTTTTAACACTATCCTCACACAATGGAAACATTGCGACTGACAACCACCACAAATTGCTGCTGACTACAAAGAGGTTTCTATAAGGGTAATGATCCCTGATAAGGGTAGAAAGAACATTACCCCTCCCAAAAAACGAACATAATAATACTACACACAGCTAAAAAGACCAGTTATATAGTCAAAACAACATTAAAGAGCTTCTTCAGGACATAACTTGGACCATGTTCTTACGTTCCTGTACAGCAAAAGTCAATTTCAACAATAATGAAACTGTGACTTTCTAAGCACATAAATGTTAATTTATACCGTCTCTGTACAACAATATATTACAGTGATATATTGCTCCAGAAAGCAGATAATTGACAGAGAAATTACACGGCCTGTTACAGTCTCTAGGAAGTGATAAATGCTGCCTTATCTTGGTTTCCATTAATAACATAGATCTGTCATAAACGGAACCACCTCCCATTGAATATGAGATGACTCTGTTTATACTGTCCTTGTCTACACAGCAAAGCTGACTAGTGAAAACAAGACACCTCAGCTATTGTAACTGTCCTAGTAGTCAGTGTGAGGACTGGGATACTTTAAGCTTTTTCATATGAAAAAAAAAAAAAAAAAAAAAAAACCCACCGCCAAGTTAGAGGAATGTATTTTTTAGAATAAAAATCTGATTTAAGTAAACTGTCACGTGTGGCTTGTACCTTGAACGTCGCTGGTCTGACAAATACAGGGAGCTTATTCTTCACTACCACTGTCTTTGATGAACAGTATCTTGGATCCATAGAGATAATACTCACTACAAGATGACTTCGGGGTTGTACTGGTTTCCATAGAAACCTGCAGCTCAATATGAAGAATAATAACTGCACTAAGCATGTTATCTGACAGAAGACAAATGGGGGACGACAAGATCTGATATGCAGTGACTATGACATTACAGTTTTTCCATAGAAGATTCTACGCAATAAAGAGAAATTAAGGTAACTTAAAGTCCTAAAAGGGGCACAAAGAAGAGATTAATACTAGTGCATTGTCCTAGAGGTGCAATAGTCTTCCTCCAGCATGTGCAGTACAGAGCTATGGTCATATGAAATGCATTGCTCAGGTGAATGGAGACCTGGAAGGCAGTAACCTGTCCATGGCCTCTACACAGTGTACAGAGCTTTGCAGTGCAGGTGAGCACAATACTTCTGGCAGCGTCTGCTATCGACTGATTGGTGAGCTGTCAAGTATCTAACCCCCCATTGTTTCAATATTGAAGACCTAGACTAAGGAAAAGAAATCAAAGTCCTGGAAAAACCTTTAAGTTTATCATCAGCTTTAGGCCGGTTGCACACGACCGTACTGCAACCGGATTGCCATGAATTAAAAGCATGGGCTGCACACGGGGATGCCCCTGTATGCCGACCGTGCTTGGGCTATGTTTCCACAGCTCCTTTCATATTTAAATTAAAGGGGTATTCCCACCTCACATACTCATCAGTCTTTACTGCTGTAAAATCTTCTTTCTTCCTGGTTTCTTGCATCATTTGGTGGGTGGGGTTTCACATGCAACCTGCCGTTTAGCTCCACCCCCAAATTCGCATGTAGCTCCGCCCACCCATATTGGACTATGAAGTACAGGCAGCAGCAACTCCATTCTGTGTTACATACAGAGACTGCCTGTCTCTGCCATAATGAACAGAATTGTATTAGCTAGCCTGATAACTGGGAGAACAGAAGAAATGAAAGCAGCTCCTCTCCTCTATCTGAGAACAGGGAGCTAGGTCATGTGGTGTAGACACAGGAATAGCTAGATACACAGGCTCGCTCCCATGTACTTAGCCCCTCCTCCCTCCCCACTGAGAGCAGCAGATACATCACTTGACTCATGAGCAGATAAGTCAGGGCTGTGGCCACAAAGAATTGAATAAAGTAAGATAGTGGACAAACAAAGCAGTTTTGCTGAAGCAGTGTATTTAGGAAAAGTCTTACATCCACATTAACAAGCAGTATAGATAGGATCCTTGTGATGGGACAACCCCTTTAAGAGGATGTAAAATACAACAAGAATAGGGCCTATTCTATCTGATGCGGCCCAGACTGTTGGCCCGAACACAGAACCGCAAAATTGACGGTCATGTGTACGGCCCATAGAAAAGAATGGGTCAGTGTGCTATCTGTGAAATACACGGCTAGCACACTGACCCACACCATGGTCATTTGCAAGGGGCCTTACAGACATAACACATCTGACAAACATCCTTTAAGAGTATGATTACCGGTATATACAGCTGCACCAATGCAAATATTTCTGCAAAAGAAATTTGCAGACATTTCTAAAATAACTATCCATTGTGAATATACCCAAATGCTGACAGTTACTGGTAGAAGAAGGCAGACACTCATATATAGTAGACTTTTTTGATCCAGGGCCAGATCTTCCATGTTGCACTCAATGATCTGTACTTTGGGTTCCCTTAGTGAGTTGTATTAATGCCCACCCTCAGGGGCTCTATAAATGACATTTTAAGCCCCATATGACAGATTCCCAGTAAGTCTGGAAAATTCTGTATATTGCTGAGAGTGCCAGAATTATAAATCATGAGAAAGGACCATGGCAGATTGAGGGGAAAATGTCCCACATCACACGGTGTGCGGTGATTTATGGAACAGACACGAGAAAGTAAAAAGGAAATGTTCAATTCATTCCACTGAGTACAATTTACTGGGGGCAATGTCATGGCATCAAACCATAAGAGGGTTTACATATTAATCTACATGCAAATGTAAGACGACATTCCCTCTGCTTTACATTATTACTGTATTGTATAAAAGGAAACCAGCACTGAATGATAATAAAGAGAAAACTGGCCTCATCTTAAAGGGAAGGTGTCAACTATATAGATTGTGAGGGACAACCTCTTTTAGGATGCAATCAGCTCTTTGCCCCAATTCCCGGAACCCCTGCAGTAGCATCTGAAGTGGTACCTGTAGAATTACATTACATCTCATACTCAGAAGAAAGGGTGTCTATGTAATACAAGAAAAGTCTAAATATTCCAGATTTCTCATATGACTTCATCATAGACAACCCCTTTTAGAATCTCAGGCATCTGGGATAATATAGTAACCATTTAAAGGGAACCTGAGTTTTTATGAAAAGTTGGACTATATGCAGGATATTGCTGGGCAGTCTGTTCTATGACTTTATAAGCCTTCATATATGATGTCCTATCATTTTTATGCTGCTAATAATCATATTATAGCTGTAAAACATTTTCATTTATCTTTGAGGCTGTGGGAATGTGCAATAAAGAGCGGTCTGCCCACTACTCTATCCAGTATAACTACTACTAGTTTGTTTATATGTAATTCTGCCAGAAGTAACTGTACAAGAGCAAACATATACAGCAAGGCCTGGTTCACATCTGCGTTTGGTAATCCGTTCGGGAAAGAGGAGAGCTTATGAAAATACACAGACCCAATAGAATATAATAAGGTCCATGTGCTTTCCGCGCAGTGTCTGCACGGAACATGCAGACAGAAAAGAACTTCATGATCTACATTCATGTCCGCATGACTTGTGTGGACAGTGCACAGAAAACACACAGACCAAGGGGCAACACGGTGGCTCAGTACTTGAGTCGTGGGTTTGGATCCCCCCAGGAGCAACATCCGCAAGGAGTTTGTATGTTCTCCCCGTGTTTGCATGGATTTCCTGCCGTTCTACAAAGAGATACTTAAATGAAAAAAAAATTAAAGAAATGTACATTGTGATCCCTATATGGGGCTCACAATCTACATTTAAAAAAAAAAAAAACACACGGACCCCATTATAGTCTATGGGGTCTTTGTGCTTTCACTGCTCACCGCTTGTCAATGCGTTCAGTATTCCATTAGGAGGTCCCCATGCGGACTTCCCAAATGGATTAACGAATGCAGATGTGAACCAGGCCTAACAGAGAATGGGAGCCTTCACACGGAGTTACAGTGCGCTCATTCTGATTGTAAAAACACGTTCAGAATGAGCGCGTAAAAAGTAGCTCCCATTGACTTGAATGGGAGCCGGCATACGTGCGCTCCCCATTGAAATCAATTGGAGGCTTTTTTCCCTATTGCTTTCAATGTATTATGCACGTATGCCGGCACCCATTCAAGTCAATGGGAGCCGCTTTTTACGCGCTCATTCTGAATGTGTTTTTATGATCAGAATGAGCACACCATAACTCCGTGTGAAGGCTCCCAAAATCCAAAGTGACCATAACATAGGAGATTCAGAAACAATGAAATTACACAGTAAAAGAGCAATCTATGTCAGGAAAACTGCTTGCTGTGAAATATTCCATCTGTAATCACAGAAGCAACCAGAAGTAGATACAAATACATACTGTAGCAGATTTTTCTTACATTGTAAGATGTGAGATTTGCAGAATGTTCAGTCCTTTACTCAAAACAGTTTTCATCCATATGTGAGGCTGAGGAGAAACAGCCCTTCCCATCTACAATCATTGTGTGAAGAAAACAGACCTTCCCCATTCCAACTATTGTGATCCCTCTATCATCTATGGAGGCTAAACTAGCCTAGTGACAGAGAGTGAACTGTAAAATTAGCTAGAAGGGAGAAACCTAATGGCAGGAACATTAGAGAGGTAAAGTTTTTAATTAAAGTGCATTATATTTTGGTCCAGAATCACCTGCTCTACTAAATGAGACCAAGTTGTCTGAAAGCTTAATGACTATTTACATGAATGGATGTGTAAAGCCTGTATGTCATCCAAGTAGGATACCAACTCCTATGAGACCCTAACACAACATATCAATAATCTGTCTCCATGAGACAACCCCTTTAATCAAACTAAAATGAAATACATGGGATCCTGATTTTTAATATGAAATGTAGCTAAGTATATTGTTAGGTTTCCTATTCATATCAATACAGAGTGGCCACCCATAAGGTTTGGGGTTTAATGGTCAAAACATTCCATAATTCTCACCCACCAATGTTACGTTTCAGTCAAGATTTGTTGATTACCAAATCTTTCAGCGCATTTGTCATCCCTAATATAGTTGTTACCCAATGACCTGTTTCAAGGATTCCCAGCGTTCTGCAGACTCTAGTTAGGAAACACTACTCTATAGGTACTTAGAACACTAAGATCTGGATTAAAGGTAGACAATATAAAAATATACATCAATAAACATTCAGAGGACAACTACATACTGCCTACACTTGTCTATGGTATTGCCAGATACAAATAAAGGAGATGTAATGCATTTCAAGAAGTTATCTCGACAACTGTAATTTTATTTCAAGAACTTTCAAGTCTATTGATCTAAGAAATGTGTTGTACGGTACCAGCGGAGCCAAGTATATAAAATTACAATCAATCTAATTCTCCAATTACACTTCACTGAAGAATGTTTCACCTTCTACCAATTACTAACATAACTATCTCCGGCTTCAGCGTTGTCACATTCATTATCTGCTAAGCATCTTCTCCTGATGTGATACCTCTTAGATAAAAAGGTACTCAAGAATGGAGCAGGTGGAGGAAAATTCCTTTACTAAAGCCATCCTTATACATTAAAGGTGTATCAGCCAAACCCAACAGTTTCAACAGGTTCGGCTACCGTTTAATGCAGAGGAAAAGCTACAGCTCGGAAAGCTATTTGCCTCCTATATGGCTAGTGTGGCTTAAACCATCTCTAGCACCCCAATATTCGGGACTCCTCTCTGTCCTCTCCACTCCAGAGAAGAAAAGATGATAGCACATTCATTTAGTTCTATTAATTGTAGTATATGGGTGATGTGAAACACTTGGCTCTCTCCATAAGGCTAAGGCCGCATGGGACGATATGCAGCGCTGCCGGAAAAACCGCGGCGGGAATGTGTTTCTTCCCGCAGCGCTTTGAAAATAAAGAGTTTTCCTCTGCAGACTTTTTGTTACAATTATATCTATGGAAAAGCCGCTGGCATTTCGGTAGATATAATTGACATGCTGCGATTTCCAAAACCGCACCAGTTTTGGAAATCGCAGCGTGTCCGTACTACGGTTTTAAATGCAAAGTGGGCATGGGATTTGCATGAATCCCATCCACTTTACAGTAACTGTAAAACGCAGCGATTTTTCTCGCTGCATCTCCGCCAAGGTCAAATCGCAGTGTTTCTGGCTCATGGGGCCCAGGCCTAATTCTCACCAATGGTGGAAGCCATGCTTATGTATGCGATTCCTTTTCACTAGAGTGACAAATTGGGTAGTGCGGACAAGCCCATTTTCTACATATGTGTAAGTTCTAAAGATATCATCAGATATTTATGGCATAGATGATCAATATGTCTTATGGGACCACCCTATAAGATTTTATTGCGGCCTTTTGGAGTGGCCATCTAACAATACGGCCCTTGGACCAGAAAAGGTCTAATGTGTATGATGACTTACAGTCTCTACTGTACATGATGACAGATTTTGGGCAACCTATGGATCAGACAATCCTTTTGTTCTCAGAGAGATAACTAGCTGCCAGAGAGGTCTGGCAATGACTTTCTGCCATCAACTAGTTTAGTACATATACACCATTGGCCGAGCTGAATGTGCATGTGTATGGTGGGGTCAGGCAAAGGTTTAGGCGAAAGCTATCTAAAGTGTTTAACAGGCTTAAGGATGAATATTAAATTACACTACGTTCACACTAGTGTTCTGGTCTCCATCGTTCAGGTCTGCACTGGACCTGAATGACTGAGTCACCGTCTGCTATTGAAGATATGAACCTAGACTTAGCTATACATTTGCTGATGGCTGAACACTCCCTAATCTTCCATACACTAGTTAACCACTTCATTACCGGGCTAACACCAGACTCATTTTCAGGTTTTTTGTATGTGCGGTTTTGGGGGCTTTAACATTTTTATCATATGGTGGTTTTTTTTCAGTGACATATAGGGCTTTATTTTTATCTATTTTTGTTTTTAATGTAGATTGTGAGAACCATATGAAGATCACAATGCACATTTTTTTTTTCCTATCAGTCTGTCTTTGTAGTATGGGGGAAATCCACACAAACACGGGGAGAACATACAATAATAAAGGTGTTTTATTGACATATTATTTTATGTATTTAAATTTTTTATATATATATATATATATATATATATATATATATATATATTTATATTTATATTTTAGGTTGTGTCTCCATTAGCTCATAATAGACCTTTGGGGACATCTGATCCATTTTTTTTTCTTCTTCTTTTCTTTTTTTTTTTTTTTTTTTTTTTTTTGGGGGGGGGGGGGGGGATTTTCCCTGTAACTGGGGCTGGTATATTTAGCCACAGTGGCAGGAGGAGTACAGCCTCATGCACTCCTGTAGGACCCAGCAGCTCTAACAGACTCTGATCCCGGTGGATCACGTGACCACCAAGGTCAGTGGGCAGCCGTAACATGACAGCACCCATAGTGGTGTATACAGCGCTGTGTGCACAGCGATCAGGGAAGGTAGGGAAAGTAATAAACCTTCCCTGCCTTCTCTAGGGGACTCCCTGTTTCAGCAGCTGCACTATTTCACTATCGGTACATCCTTGTAGAACAAGGCAACCTCTTCTGGACGTAAATACTCTATGGGCGGTCCAAAAGTGGTTAATGTTGCTACTGGATTATCCTTGAGAATTCATGACAGTCCTGGCAAGTAAACACATTAACAGTTTCTAGCAGTAAAACAGTGATGTTGCCCCTTCATTTTTGGGATCATCAGACCTCCATTGATCAGAATATTATAGCATATCTTAGCAATATGCCAGAACTGTACATTGAATGGGTAATATATATCTCAGCAAGACAAATATAGGTTTCCAAAACCCCAAGTATGAACCAAATATAATATATATATATATATATATATATATATATATATATATATATATATATATATATTTATTTCAATTCAAAATGATTCCACTTCTTATCATACAGACGTGGTTTTATTCTATTCTCAGACATTTATGCAGGTGTTTCCTGAGTGTCCCTTTATAAATAACATTACTAGATAAATAATTCCTACAAAAAGCCTAAGTTTGTTGAAAATTTTCAGGACAAAAATTACCATCAGAGCAGCTTAGTCTGCAAAACCACAAACTCCACAGACTTCTACAATTGCCAGAATAATCCGAGCCCCTGCCATAAATATCAACTTTAGCAATCAGAGAAAAAATTTTATGGTAAGCTTATAAAGTGTCGTAGAAAAACACTGGTAATATGAAGAAGAAAAAGGAGAACTAGAAAGATGGAATCCATGTGTAGATGCCAAGTCCACAATAACATAAGCAAAGCTTAAAATACATTTCAGCCTTCACCACATTGGTCTTTTACATAATAAATGCAAAATCTAGCATTTGGGTAATATTTTTCCATTACATTTTTATTGTATTCACTATCTTTACTGTAGAGCAGAAAAAATCCTGTGAAGTTGACACATTGGGGACAATTTAGTTTTACTGTCTTAAGGACATACTATTCAGGGCAGAGTAAAGTGTTTTTCTTGAAATCACAGTTTATCAGGCACAGCACTGGAGCCCTCGCTAAGATCTAAGTGTCCTTAGATGGAGTCCTTGATCTTCAGGAGCTGTTGGCTCCTCCCACCAACTAATTGACAGCTTTCTCTCTGCACAATAACAGGGAACAAGCTGTCTATCAGTAGCAGAAAGGCAAGGGAAACCGGGGTACCTATAAATACAAGCACTTCTGGCTGACATAGTGCTTGGCTGCTGTTGCTTCTTATATTATTTTATTATTCTAATTATTATTTATTTTTACAGCACTATTAATTTCATTGTGCTATACATTTGAGGGTTTATGCCTGTAAACAAGTACTGTAACTTACATACCGATATAATGAGTATGCACTGTATAGCACACCGGTTTTGGAAATCGCCGCGTATCTGCATCACAGTTTTTACTGCAAAGTGGGCATGGCATTCACTAGAATCCCATTTACTTTGCTCTGACTGTAAAATACTGCAATTTTTTCCACGGTTTTTACACCAACCACGGGCCGCCGCGATTTGCCTGCAGCGGATACACTGCGGGAAAAACCCACGGCATTGTACAGTGCAAGCACTTTGCGGAAAAAAATGCAGCGCGAACACGCTGCGATTTGCAAAGCCGTTGCAGCTTTGCAAATCGCAGCATGTCAATTATATCTATGGAAACGTTGGCGGCTTTCCCATAGATATAATTGTAACAGAAAGTCCGCAGAGGAAAACTCTGTGAACTTTCTCTTAACAGCGCTGAGGAAAGAACCGCAATGCGTTCACGCCGGTGGGGCCTTAGCCTTAGAGAGCTTTTTAAACACTGCTGTATCTTTCAGGATAACAATTTAGCACTGCATAGAATGACGAAATAAGTCAATGAACTAGCCAGCAGCAGCCTACTAGAGATAAGCGAGTAGTGAAATATTCGAAAATTCAAAATTCGATTCGAGTAGACCTCAATATTCGACTAGTTGTTCGAATATCGAATCCCATTATATATTTTTTTAAATATAGTTTTTATTGAGAAGAACAAAATAAACATACAGCTTTTTCAATTGCACATATGAAACAAAACAAGAACATAGGGATGAAGAGCCAAAGTAAAAGCAAAAAAGACTAGTAGAGGCAACATTATCACCCTGGAAATTCCCAGGACACAACAATAGCACGTAAAACATACAACAGTAATGCCAGCGCATAGCAAGATGTAATATGACAGGCTCATCCGAAAACGGCAAATAGGGGAGCAACAAAAACATAACTAAAGAGAACAGTATGTCATAGCTCAACAGCAGGGGTCCGGGGTAGGGACAGTAAGTTTACCGAAGAGTAAATCACTCACCCAGGGATATGTTGCTGGGTCGGAGTTTGCTACCATCAAAGTGTTATCTTGCAGGCCATTTCCCAGTGAGTCGCGCCCCTGAAAACTTTCCTGACAAAACCCAATTCCGAGTACCAGTCTTGGAGAGGGATTGTTCGATTAAGATCCCATTATAGTCTATGGGAAAAACATGCTCGTTTCAGGGAAACCAAAATTCGACCAATTGGAGTCACCAAGTCCACAATGACACCTCAGGAAATGATGCCAACACCTCTGGAATGCAACTGGGACAGCAGAGGACGCATGCCTGGGGGCATCTAACATGCCCAAGTCCTAGTATTATTATTATTGCTGGAGCTACTGATTTAGCCAGCCAATGACTATATACGTTGTTGTTCCAATGCCTACGTTGTCCTAGTTCCTGTCCCTCCTCCCCTGGATAGTAATTGGTGTAAAAAAAAAAAGTGCCAGGGAAGGTGGGAGGGGAGCTGAATTTTTACTGCGTTTACAGCGTGGTATTCGACCGAATACGAGTATTTCAAATACCGTAGTATTTGATCAAATACCTACTCGATTGAATACTACTCGCTCATCTGTACAACCTACTTCTCTCCCCTCTCCATAGACTTCTGTGTAAGAGGCTGAAGACTGATACAAGTGCTAGTAGAAATAAGATATATGACACAGTTTCTTATATTTGCCCATATTATTCATTTATGAAGAGTGGTTATATAACTGGAGGTACGCTTTAACAGTCGATGAGGGTTTACCTGTGGATTTACATCAGGCAGTGTACAGTCTAGGACATTGACTGTGCTTAGTCAATGGAAAATTTCTATGCCTTTCATAAACAAAAGGATGTCTCTTTCTCTCTTCAAGCTATATTTGCCTGGTCCAACGTAGGTAAAATTCTGAAAAAACACTGAATGAAGCTTCTGAAAATGTTTGCACAGATGGAAGATTCCCTCCGACTGAGTCATTTACAGATATTAATTACCATGAACAATTATTCCCATCCTATACACATCCCCATATGGTCTGCCAACCTAGTCCAAAACACTTCATGTACTGAGATTTCTGCATTTATGAAGCTGATGATGTAACCCGGACTCCTCATAAAATAATGACATAAGTGTAATAAAAAAAAACTTGTCTGACTTCTCAGCATAATATTAAGCTAATATTCTCTGACAGTTATGAATACATTTCTGTCCTTAAAGTGATCCTCTACCCTGCTAAAAAAAAAAAAATTGACTATATTTTTCTGAAACCACCAAATAAGGATGACATTTCATATGACGCACTGATATCATGACAAACTCATCCTTGTTATATTCGACATATCCAAATGTTGCAAACATATTCGTTCCCTGCCGGAGCAAGGGTTAATTCTCCCTCTCACAGGCAGCAGAGATCTCTGATATATTCTTGCTTGCGGCCCTGTAGAACAAGCTGCAAACAGTGATAATTTCATGCAGTGCTTTACCACTTACTGAAGCAGTCAAGGCAAAATTCACATCTTTTGATGTCAAGAGACTTAGAAAAGAACTGTGATTAACTTGTCTGAAATTAGGCCGTAAAGTCAGTTCTGACACCAAAAATGCATTGTGCGAATTCACTCTTTGTCCAAATGAGATGATTAAGGTGCGGGTAATCCAAGGTCTATTCTAACAGAATAAATGGTTTATTGACATACGGCGACAAATAACTGATGAGTGTTGGATCTCGTCCATCACATCACAATTTAGCCCTGGGTGTAGATAAGAAGCTTGGAACGGCTTCTCCGTCACTACTAATCTGACTCCGCTATTGTAGAAGACTATGCAGTGCCTGACAGCATCTCCATGCGATCAGGTACGTTGTCCGTCACTAACATGTTCTTGCCTTCCATTTTAATCATTCCTGTTAATAAACAGTGAGTCACAAGAAATCATAAGAACATGAGGGTTTAAAGGGGTTGGACAGGAAGTTTTGTTTGGATAGCCCATAAAAATAGGATTGGTGGGGGTCAACAGACTGTTTCGTGTCACTTCCAGCATTGTACATGTAACCAAAAGCAGGTGCTGGTACTGCAGCTCAGAGCCCATTGACTTCACTGTGAGCTGCAGTGATGTTGCCAAACCACTATACAGGATATGGAGCCAACTGCTCATGGCTCTGTACACTGTATAGCACGGGCATAAGAAGCAGCCCTGAACTGTTGATCTGTAGCTGTTGGTCCAGCATTGATCAGGTATCATGGCCATCAATATTAAACTGGTGGGAGTCCAAGGGATCAGGACAATCGGTCTAGCACCGAGTAAACAAAGTCACACAATAAATGGGTTTAGTGAGTTGTCAGTTACACATTATGGGTATATTTTATTTAACAATCCCAAAGAACTTTTAAGTTCCTTTATTTATTGCACGCATACACTTCTAACTGGAACATTAGACGTACCAATGGTCTAATCTGCCTAAACTCACAGGTTATAGATCATTATATATATATATATATATATATATATATATATATATATATACACACACACACACTGTATAATGTATGTATGTATTTTTACTAAATCTGTCTCCTTTTAAAAGGTGCAAGCTTTACAGTCACAAAATGTCTGATATGGAATGACAAATCTATTGTATCTTTAGACTATCAATTTGTTGGATGTCACTAGCGTTGCCTTTCCATTGATCTTTTCCGTCAGAGGACTAGAACTACGAATAGTCGCACCAATGAAATAGCGCTTGTACACAGAGTCTGGCAGACCTCCTTGACTACAATGGAGTTTGCCAGGTGTCCATCATTTTAAAACTGAAATCAGCATGGAAAAAAGTCCCCAATTTCAGGCGGACATTTTGATGGACCCTTTTGCACTAAACTCTCCCCCGTTCCCATTAAATCCTGTCCCTTTGTGATGTGGTGCACAGCATGTAGGCTACATTTGTGGTGCATTTAGTTTAGTAAATATCCTGCAATGTCTGTGGCTACTTTTGATGCTGACAAGTCTTCTTTGATATCAATTCATCTATCGTGAAAAAAAACCCAACAGATTTTATTTGAAATATTTATTCACCAGATACAGTAATTTGCAGAATATTTGCCTTGCGGCCCTACAGTGGGGTACATGTGGCTTCTCCTTATAGTGGGGCTGTCTCTAATGATACCAGAGGGAGAGTAAATTAGTAAAACCGGAGGACATGGAAGTAATAAATGATTATAGAAACAAACATGGCAAGAAAACTGTGTAAGTGTATAATTTGTGCCGTATTATTCCAGCAGGGTTTAGGCCATTTCCTGTTAGCTATGAATCAATGAGAATGTAGAGCAGATTATGGCTGACGGAAATATAAATCAGGTTATTGTGCTCTTTTCATCTTAAACAATGAGCAATTATGTGCATTATGTGTCTTCTCCTTGGGTTCTATCTTCAGACATCGGTATCTGACAATTCATTCTGCTACGAGAAAACGCTACAGATGACGTATCATAGCTAAGACATCCTTAACATGATGTGGCATTCAGATTGTACTCTTGTAATTCCAAAACATGAATATGTAATAGCACACAGAGACAGATATATGTATACTCCCACGCATAGGCAGACACAGGCTAAGCAGAGGAATATGATGTGAAGCTCAGATTTGGCTCTACCACAACTATTCACGGTGTCTTTATTAGTGGAATCAGCAGTAGTAACACAATGCATTGTGTAAACTGTGTGAAATACTAAGAAGATCAACTTCACTGCATTTTTGTCCGTTGCTCTGATCCGTCATAGGATTGGATCAACAGACTGAAAAACAAATGTAATGAGTGATGGAGACATCCGTTACGTTTCTTCCAACTTATGTGTTCTTGTTTTAGATGTTAAATAATTGGCTGATTTTTGGTAATTAAATAGGCTTCCGTCTTTTTACATTGCAGTGAATGAAGACAGATTCAGATAGATTGGAGCAGATTTATTAAGACTGGCATATCGCTTGCCAGTCTTAATCAGTGACCCTGTCGAGTGCAGAGATTGAGGGATTTATGAAAATTCTGCACCCGCTTCATAAATCAGTTGGACGTCCCTGTGCCAGAATGGAAATCTATGCCAATTATAATGAATCTGTCAGGTTACACCACAAAACTGGCATAGTGTGATTGATGAATTCAATGTGCTCCATCTGCATCATCATATTAGTTTTTCAGTCCATTGTTCTGATCTTTTTGGTAGATCAGAGCAAAGGCCAAAATTGAAGCTGATGTAAGTTTAGCCTAACAAAAAGAAATAAAATCACAAATGAGGGCGCAGCCGCAGACCCCTGACTCCATGATCCAGGAGACATGGCTATATATTGAAGTGGCATTTACACTATATAACATATGCAGCAATGACATTATAGATATACTGGATTTGGAAGTTTGGACAAGCAATGCTCAGGTCCAAACTGGATTTGGACAAGCAATGTTTAGGTTCGTATAGGCAGAGGGTACCAATTTGGCATGGAAACAAAAACTATACTACTATGTTATAAGCTACTAACTCAGGACAATATTTTAATTATGGAATTAATTTATGGAATATGGGATAGAGATAAGGCCATTTCCAGGGACGTATATTTATAAGCTTGGACTGACCTCTTGGTAGCCATAAAGGTAGAATTAGTTCAGGCTGGATCAATCCTACAAACCTCATGAGTGGTGTAAACCTTTGTAGGGGTAATAAGGAACGGCTGACAGGATTCCTTGTACTTCCTTTCTGCAAATTATTAGGAAAGGCTCAAACAACTACTGAGCCTTCTAGTATCAGGACCGTGAGACGTGAAGTAAACCAGTACCAGGGGGTAGCTTATACTGATGCTGATATATATGAAATATGATATAATATGAGTCTACGGGTTACACACATCCCTTACTGATAGATTTTACGTTGGATGACTAGATTCAAAATAGAATATCTTCATTTTATACTGACTATTATTATGCGATGTATCAGTCACCATAGGCATAATAAATCATACACACAACATATACA
This sequence comes from Leptodactylus fuscus, assembly GCF_031893055.1. Taxonomy (NCBI): domain Eukaryota; kingdom Metazoa; phylum Chordata; class Amphibia; order Anura; family Leptodactylidae; genus Leptodactylus; species Leptodactylus fuscus. The sequence continues at coordinate 223,430,091 of NC_134266.1, forward strand.
CAAAAATAATATAAAATGACTGTGAGTTGCTTCCTAATATTATTACAGAGAAAATGAAATTGAAGAATATAAGAGACAGATGTCACTTTCTCAAATGTCTTCAAGTACAGAGCCTTGTGGTTGTAAGGAACACGTAGGTCTTTGTGTATTATAGTTATACAAATCACATACAGATACTGCGGTCTTTACCTAATAGAGTAGTGGTGACTGTGTGGGGTCTTTCCGAAAACAAAAGCCTTACACACAATTTTAACCTCTGACTCTCAATATTCCTGGGAAAGAACCTCCGAAACTATACTGTTATTGTATTGTCGCAATAAGGAAAATGAATATTAAAAGGGACCGTCACATGGACATTGTAGTGCAATCTGCAGACGGCATGTTATAGAGCAGGGGGAGATGAGCAGATTGATGTATAGGATTGTAGGAAAAGATTCTGTATAACCTGCCATTTATCTATTGAAATCTTTATGTTAAGAAGTCAAGTAGGCGGTCCTATCAGTGATTGACAGCTATATCTGTATACAATGACAAAGTAAGGGTAACAATGTTTTGAGCTTTGACTTTCAGGCTCCATATCTCATCATCAACTACTGCTTCAACCGTGAGCCATTGTGGTCTCTCCCTAAGGAGTGACAATATTCCCTTAACCTGGTATGAAGCCTCTCACCTCTGCCAAGTTATTCTGCTCAGCTCCTCTGCTCTGTAACATGCTACCTGCATATTGAACTGTATTTTCCATATGGTTTCCTTCCTTCTTTTCAGGTTTTGTTCATGTAGGTTTTTGTTCATGTAGTACCAGATCAGAGAGGTTGAGTAGCCCAAAACTCGTCCCATGAGTTCCAAATTATATAGAACGTCCCCTCCTCATTATGGAGTAGAGCTGTCAGGTACTCCAGGGATCGTGCAACCCTTATCCTAGAATACAGCCCCTCGAGGGCCAGGGGTGCAGGCTGACACCAATGTTTGGCAATCAAGCACCTAGCGGAAGTGAGGAGTAGTAAGAGGAGCCGGAGGGCGGGCTTGCGCAATTTGATGGAGGGGAGGTTCTATGTTACAAACAGTTTAAAGGGATTGTCTGTAAAAAAATAATTTTAGATTGTAACTAGTGCAAATTAAAGGGACTGAGTCAAGAATAAGTTGGGTATAAACCCAATACCAGTACATTGTAGAGGTGATTCCACAGTTTCCAAATACGCCGCTGTTATTCAGCTTTGAAGCCCCATTTTCATTTAAATGACCATTTTATTATGAAACTGAATGGAAAAGTGCTTTTGGGATGTGTCTTAGCTAACCAAGGCTTTGGCCTCAGCATTAGACTCCCAAGAAGAGAACTTGTCAATCATTTGCATATGAATAAAATAGCAACTTACCGGTACATGAAATGGGGCTCAAGAACGTAATAACAGACATATTTAGAAACTGTAAACTCAACTCTACAAGGTGCTGGAATTAGGTTTTAACTAATTTACTGCTGATAGACTCTCTTTAACAAGAAATCTAACTTCCCATCTCCAGGTTTCCAGCTCCAGCGGCAGCAGAGCAGCCAGTAGTCATTGCCAGTCCGCGATAATGTCTTCTTGTCATATTCTGTTTCTGTTCAGGTCACTGATACGGCCTCAGCGGTGCTGTATACACAAACAGCATGTCTGCTTATTCCAGTTGGTCACATGCTGTTTGTGTATGGGTCACTGCTTGGATGGATGGGTGACCTGAACAAAAACTTCACTTAGCTGCTGCCGCTGCTGGAGTGGAGGGCCTGGAAATGGAAGATTTTTATTAATCAATTAATTACTTAAATTATTTATAAGGGTATGGCTCTTATGATGACTATTTGCATGTTATAGCTTTTTAGATTTTAATCAGATCCCTTTAAATTATGGTAAAATTTTGTTAAAAACCGCGATGACCGTGCCACTTAGAGAACTTGCCAATGATCAACAAGTGCTTGAGACGGGATCTGAAGAGCGTATAATTGAGAGCACTAAACTACTTCATTTTCATCAAGCAATAGTAACAAACAATGAAACGAGGCGATAAAACGATTCCGCTATTAATTATCATATCTAAAACCTGACGCAGAGTCCAGAAGAGACAAATGGCACATTAGCGGCACCGCGGGATACTTCGAGCTTGGCTATTTTTAACCAGACCACATCTGAAATATTTAACAATCTAGGCCATGCTAAATTGTGCCTGCTCCATACTTAACCCTCATATGGTTGTCATTGAACTGGCAAATACTGCTGTCAAAGTGCTTAAAATGTCTTTTCTTTCTATATCTGTTCAATGTTTTACCGCCATTAACTTTACTTTATCACCTACTGAGAGATGAAAATAAACACGTCTTTCCTTAATCATCATAATCTCTGCTTAATGTTCTGTCCTAATGATCCTCATTTATTTCCAACACAAAGACTGAATCCTGCAGACCATGGTTCTGGAAATAGACGCATATACATTCTCCGCTGAAGCTGAGTTCAATGGGACTGCTGAGCCTAAAACTGGGACTGGATCCAAATAAGGCTCCATGCACACTACAGTCCTGAAGCTCCATAAAACCCTCAAGTTATCCAGAGTCAGAATAGGCTGCCCAAAAAACTCTTCCCTGGTCAGCCATGTGAGTCTCTGCACCACCCATATAAAGTTAATGAAATGTTTATTGCAATAATTAGCTCCATCAAAATGTCACTATTAACGTCGCTATAAAACTTACTGGTATCACAAGCAGCTTTATCGTAAGGTAAGCAACTACGATCCCAATAAACGCATCAATGACATATGGTCTATTAACTGGTACCTGTATTTTATGGATTGCGCCTGTAGAGAAAGAGTAGGGAATTTCACCCGCAGCTGCAAATATTATTACCAGAATCAATCACGTATATCAATCTCTGACAAGTCTGTAGGCAGAAAGTTCTAGAGCAGAAGGAGCGGAGCAGTTTGATATATAGTTTTATAGGAAAAGAATAACTTATTATTTACTCACTTGAAACCATTCATTGTGGATGTAACTAGCAAAGACTGGGCCCCATAGTAAACTTTTGACTTAGCCCCCCCACACACACACACAGCATAGCTCCCCCTTTCTTGGTCCCCACCTGGTATTATAATAATATCCCATAGTGGCCCTTCCACACAGTATAATGTCCCATATAGGCCCCTTCTCACAGTATAATGTCCTATAGAGGCCCTTCACACAGTATAATGTCCCATATAGGCCCCTTCACACAGTATAATGTCCCATATATCTACATGCTGTGACCCCCTCCTCATGTCCTCCAACCACATTCGGCTGTATTATTAACATCACTTCACACAGAGAACTAAATGATCCTGCAGTGTGTCTGTGTTTCTTTCTTTTTAGTTGCTATGATTCCTAGGATTTCTCTATCTGCCATGAGCTTGTATGTATTTTCTCTCTTGATATATACTACTGTACCATCTATGAAACTGTATCACTGAAATTTCCCCATTGTGGGACTATTATCTTATCTTATCTTATAGGCCCCTTCACACAGTATAATGTCCCATATGCCCTGCACAAAGTATATTGTCCAATTGCAAAAATTCTGTGTCAGTCACAGAAGTAGGTTATTTCGGTGTCAGTATGTGTTGTGAAGCCGGCCTTACCAACATCTGTGACATCACTAAAGCACTAAAGAGGTCCAATGACATCTGTGAGTTGCATAGGAGGCCAGAAGAGGTAAGGAGTAATATCATAATATCAGTTAAAGCTTGGACGTATTCCATCTGAACGGAACCGCCAGGCAAATCTCAAGAGATGAATCTAATGGGGTTTGCCCAACAAATATTCTTGCTGCGGGCTCATGGCCCTACTTACTGTTTCTCAGTTCCACCCTCCAGTCTGAGTGTCAGACCCCCACTGATAACTTATCTTCAGGATAAGTCCTAAGTAACTTATCAGTATGAAAATTGCCAAGGACCCTGGAAAACTCCTTTAAGAACTGCATACTGTAACTGTAGTGCTGAGTAGCACATTTGTACTATGCCATAGGTTTTCAATTCAATGGCTGTTAGCTTACAAGTGAAATGCACAGTATAATGTGCCAGGCATTATGTAGGTCTTAGTTATAAAGCACAGTGTGAATATAGCTTTACACGTGTAAAACGGGAACAAAGTGATAATAGACTTACAATAAATCAATAACACACAAATAACTATTTCTGCAGAAAAGGAGAGCTGCATAGTATAAAATACATGGAAAAAGAGGCATAAGAGGATAATGACCAGTAAGCTTTACACTGACAGAAGGGATATATGACTATTGATAAGCACGCTGGCACATAACAAGAACATCATGAACCCACCAAATACACAAGGTTCCATCTGTCTTACATTCTGACTGTGAAAGAGATCTTATTTTACAATCAAACCGAGAACACCACTGAAGCGTGCAATGTTTTCCATGTGGAGGCTGCTAAACCATCCAAATCATGTTTTAATGGCGCTCTCCAATTAACCCAGTATAAAACAAAACATAAATCCATTGTTTAACTAGACGGCCAAACGTTTTTTTAAAGGGGTTGTGCAGACGTACTCGCTCCTCTAATGTAAGTCCCAGCGTTAACTCTCTGCACTCACAATGTCAGATCAGGCAGGAGACGACACCTACATAACTGCTGTAACTAACAAATACATTTGGGATTATTAATATAGATATATTAAAGACAAAGTTGATAATAATCCGCACTTCCCGCAGGTAGGTAGATAGTACGTGTATAAAAACTAAGTCTATCCGCTTCAAATTCTATCGTTTTACATATTAGGACACAATAAAAAAGTTCTTAAAGCGTAACTAAACTTTCGGACAACTTTTTGTAATAAACTTTATTAAGACATTTTGTCTCCTTTCTGTGAATTCCTGACTCTCTTTATTGGCACTTTATTTGGTGCTGAATTTTCAGTGCTGAAAAAAAAGCCTCCCATTGACGTCAATGGGTGCTGCTAACTTTTTTTTTACTAGGGGAAAATTCTGCTAGTGGAAGAAAAAGCTAGGGGTACCCATTGAAATCAATGGGAGGCTTTTTTTCCAGCAGTTTAAAATTCAGCACCAAAGAAAGCACCATTTTCCTCCATGTGAATGGACCCTAAATGTGGCCACATGTTTTCTGGAGGGGCAGATTCCCACCAATTGAGAGAAGTATGGAAAGGGAAAATCTCTGTAATGCAACCTATATTAAGCCAAAACCTGTAGTGGCTACAAAGGGAATAGGAAATAGAAAAGAAGCTCTTAGGCCAGGGCCCCGCGGCGTTTTACAGTACTTGAAAAGTGGATGGGATTCATGCGAATCCCATCCCCACTTTGCGGAAAAAATCGCAGCGCGGACATGCTGCAATTTCCAAAACCATTGCGGTTTTGAAAGTCACAGCATGTTAATTATAACTATGGAAACACCGGTGGCTTTCCCATAGATATAACTGTAACAGGAAGTCCGTGGAGGAAAGCTCTGTGAACTTTTTGTTCAAAGCACTGCGGGAAGAACCGCGGCGTTGCAGTCCGCGGGGCCTTAGCCTTATACTTTGCCCTTCTCTTCAACCCAATCCTGGCTTTAGCTTAAAAAAAAATGCAGCAAAATCTGCAACAAAAAAGCCGATTTTCTGCAATGTGGGCCCTTGGCCTGAAATTGGACCTGTCACTCCTGATATGTCTGTTTTGTTAAATACTCATAGACCCCTTAATATAATATAATTTTAGATTATTTTTTTTTCCTATAACGTTGTGTGCTGTTCCTCTGCTATGCCTAGAAATTTAAATTGCCAACTGGGTGTTACCAGCTGGAGATGGTCTGATACTGGTCAATCAGAGCTGACAGTAACAAACTGTGTGGGGACACATCTCCAAATAGTGAAGTTTCTACAGGCTATGGGATTTACACCAAATGGCAAATATATAATGTATAATATAATGTATTCATAGTCTAAGCTAGACTCCAGGCAATACTGCCAGTGTTACTGTCTGCCTTGTAACCAAGCTCTGCTAAGGAGTGCAAGAAGAGGATTCTCTAATGATCCTAGGAGGAAGATAGAAATAAATCCAAACATCTCACTTTCTTTCAAACAATTTACACCTTCACACATTATACACAGGACCATATGCTCCTTGAGAGAATGCCAAGATGCGACAATTTCAAAGACAAGATCTTAGTAGATGAGATGAGATCCTTGAGCAGAAGGCGGCTAAAGTACCCTTCCTCTTATATTTTGCTTATACAGGATTATTCTCTAAAAGCAATATGAAGCTGATCCTGAGCTCAAGCACTACACATAAGTTTGATGACACCAGAGAATCTACTTCTTGACTCAGTATTAACCCCTCATAGTACTGGCAGATATACAGCGTCTTCTAGTTTGTATTCATGAATGTGGTAGGATGTGAGAGGGTATTGCTCATCAAACCCCTAAGAGCGTACTGAGGTTGGGACTTCGGACTAGCACCTCTTTTTTTTGTTTGGGTGGGGTGTTTATGCCATGCTTTGTAACAGGTAGTAACGTCCTGGGTCCCTTCCTTAGGCCACAGTGGTCACGTGTTTCAGGGGCTTCCGCTGAAAAATAACAACGAACCTGCAGGATCGCACTGGAAGACACCACAGCACCCAGGACAGTTGCATATTTTTTGTTTTTTCCCACCTTTGGAGCATGGGGGAAACTCACGCAAACACAGGGAGAACATACAAACTCCTTGCAGATGTTTCCTTAGGTGGGATTCGAACCTAGGATACCAGCGCCGCAAGGCTGCAGTGCTAACCACTGAGCCAGCGTGCTGCTTATGTCTTAATATCACCTCCCCTTCCCTCATGGGTTTCTGAAGGTAAAGTGATATGGAATATGATGGCGCTATATAAGTAACCAAAATAAATACTTATACCATAAATTTATGGCACTTTGTACAGTATAAGGAAATAGTCTTAATTTTTTTTACAATCTGTTCTTACCTCACAAGAGAAAAAGAACCAAGAAAATATAGACTAAATGAGTGTAAAAACGTAACTACGTAGCCCATTAGAACTTTTTGTTTTGTTGTTTAGGTTGATTGTTTTATTCCTCTTATTAATTTACTTTAGGATTCCACTAAGTTACACATCTGCCAGGAAACAAACATGGCAGGAAATGAAATGTTCTGTCCACAAAATAGTTTCCAAGGAAGAACTAAATAAAATAAATAAAAAATTAAACCGTCACATAAGCAAAGCAAATTAATGGCAATAAATAGACCATAAGAGAGTCACATGTGGCAGGAGGTAGCCGACTCCCAACAGTCTATGTCTATTCCCAACGTGGTATTATTGCAGAATCTCGAAACATAATAAGGTTACATGGCCACCTAAAGTGACAACTCGCACATGAATATCTAGCGTTCTGGTCCCTTTAGGACATAATGGTCACACACAACTTTACAAATAGCCCAGAAATCTCAGAAAAATTCATGGGCTGCAAAAAATGTAGGAGATCGTGGCTTTAGGTCACAGGTCACCAAGGTCATGTAGGCATACTCCATGACCGAACAATTGGCCTATAGAACACTCAGATTATGTACTGTGATGGGCGCCAAGACTAAAGTCGATATGGCAGATCCAGCTTGGAGACAGACGAAGTACCTCTATGCTCCTTTGGGCATCTATTCCTAACATGGGGTTTAGAAGAAAAAAGGGCACTTCATTTCGTTGTTAAAATTTTGCAAGCCTTTTTTTTTTTTTGTTAAAGCTGAAGGATGGGGGGCATAACTATAGTGTGTGTGTGGGGGGGATTTACTACAGTGATTGGGCCTAAATTCTGGTCTGCATTTTAATAATTGCATTTTAGGTACCTTTAGACACATCTAGTATCAGTCAGGCATGACAATGGGTGTAGCAAGGATAATAAAGGAGTGTACAACAATGGCACCCTAGTAGTGCCACAAGTCTGGCTCACAGTAAGCCAAATAGGAGGTTAAACCTTAGACTAAACAGTCTATAGATGAACTGTACGATCTAACATCAGCCACTGAAATAAACTTAGCAGTCTTAGGCCCGGTTCAAACCTGAATTCGGGCCATTCCGTTCCCCTCTCTTGCGGAGAGAAAGCCCTGCAAGCATTTTTCGTGCGGAAACCTAGCAAAAACCACATGGACCCCATTATAGTCTAAAGGGTCTGCAGGTTTCCTGAGGTAATCGCTTTTTTGTGCAGATTAGGTTTCCATTTGGGGGCGCAGATGTGAACCGGACCTTAGTTCACATGTAACACTATAAGTACACGTGTGTGTGTGTGTGTGTGTGTGTGTGTGTGTGTGTGCGCGCGCGCATGTGCGCACAAAGGTTGCACTTCCATCTGGTCCTGTGCACACTACAGTGCTAGTGAACAGATATTCATTCATAGGGCATCCTATAGATTCTGAAACCAACATTTGCAGATTATTTTTCAGAATTATACAGGTTTCACATTTTGCACTTCAAAGAGTGTAAACTGTACAGAAATCCACCATTAAACAAGTAAATTTGCTGTGGATTTCACATCATTTCTGCTTTGGAAATTTCCACTGTGTGTGAAGATGGCGACGAGATTATGCCACGTGATAACTGAAGGACAGAGTGACAGATTTTGGATTGGGGCCCATGAGCTTCAAGTTACACCTCTGTGCAAGACCACCCTTCACTGGCTGTCAAATGAATTATTATCCAGTATTGTCCAGCATTTATACTGGTTAATGCTCATAGTGCGACACTGGCACCGGGTTACATAATCTTATACAATAGTATGAGGACGTATACAGAACTGGAGGGTATTTAGCAGTATGTGCATGGTATGTCTGGAGGTTTCATGGAAAATGTTTGTTTTGGTACCGTGTTAGCCAGTGGTTATAAAATATAAAAAACAAAAAAAACTTTGCAAGTCTTCAGTAGGTGATACCTTTTTTAATGGCTAACTCATAATGATGACAGAATATGACGTTTCGAAGCTTTCCTCTGAGCTTCTTCTTCAGATATAACTAAAAAACACTTTCTAGAGGCTGCATATTTATGTACAACAGGACACATAGGGGATAGGATTACAGGAGGGAGGGGGGAAGAGGCTTATTACTATATACTTATAACAACAAACAATCAATTGCCAGATCCCCCAGTTCTTATCTTAATGGCTGTCTTAATGATGTGTATAAAAAGACATAAACCCACGTGAGATGTTCATCCCATTGTCCAACGTCTGGAATAGGGTCATGGCCTTGTACTCATAAATCAGTCGCTGTTTCCTTGATTTAAAGTTCCCTTTTAAGATCAAGATTTTCATGTCATTGGTGATATTATGATCTTCCTGGCAAAAATGATTTGGCACGGGAAGATCAGTTCTCTGTTGTTTGATTGTATGGCGATGTGAATTAATTCTCATTCTGAGTTTCTGACCAGTCTCTCCAACATACAGATTTTCAGTGGAACATTTGGTGCAAATGATCAAATACACCACATTAGGTGTGTTACAGGTGAACACACCTGGGATTTTATATTCCCTGTTAGAGTTTGGTATCTCTATCCTGTCAGTGGTCAGTATGTGGGGGCAGGTTTTGCACCTCTTCTGTCCACATGGAAATGTTCCTTTGTTAGTTGGAGGTGACAGTGAGCTGCTAATAATCATATTCCTGAGGTTTGGTGGCTGTCTGTAGCATAGGAGAGGGGGGTCAGAAAATATGGATTTTAGACGGTTGTCTTTTTGCAGTAGTGGATGTAATTTGCGTGTGATTCCTCTCAGCGTCTCCAGGTGGGGGTTGTATGTGACAACCAGGGGTACCCGAGTGTTCTCCTGTTTGGTATTGTATTTTAATAACTCCGATCTTGGTATCCTGGTGGCTCTGGTGATTTGGTTATCAACTGTTCTTGGATGGTAACCCTGCCTCAAGAATGTGTTTTTGAGGCCCCCAAGGTGTTCGTCCCTATCTGCAGGGTTTGAACATATGCGATGGTATCTGATGGCCTGGCTGTATACAATGGAGTTCTTTATGTGTTTAGGATGAAAACTATCCCATCTTAGGTACGTAGGGCGGTCAATTGGTTTCCGATACAGCGATGTCTCAATTTTGTTGTCCTGTATCTTGATGACTGCATCCAGGAAGTTTATTTCGGAGAAGGAGTGATTGAGCGTCAGGTTGATGGTGGGATGGAACTGGTTGAACTGTTCATGGAAGGTTTTCAGCTGTTCCTCAGACCCGGTCCAAATGATTAGGATATCATCAATGAAGCGATAGTAGGCCCGAGGCCTAATGGTGCAGGTGGATAGGAAGTCACTCTCCAGCTTGGCCATGAAGAGATTAGCGTACTGTGGCGCCATTTTGCTCCCCATTGCGGTGCCGGTCCGTTGTAAATAGATGCAGTCACCAAAGGAGAAGTAATTGTGAGTGAGGATGAATTTTGTCAGTTTCACCACCGATTCAGCGTTCAAACCTCGCTTTTCCATGAAAAACTGGCAGGCATTTATACCGTCCTGGTGTGGGATGTTGGAGTACAGGGATTCTACATCCATGGTGGCCAGGATGGTTCCATCTGGAAGGGGACCTATAGTGGATAGTTTGTTTAATAGGTCTGTAGTATCCTGTAGGTAGCTGGCTGTATCCTTCACTAGGGGTTTCAGAGTGCCCTCCACCCATCCAGAGATTTGTTCAGTGAGAGTCCCAACACATGAGATGATCGGTCTCCCTGGGTTCCCAGGTTTGTGCAGTTTTGGAAGCATATAAAAAGTCCCTGTCCTAGGGCTTGCTGGTATGAGGCTGCTTAGGCTTATTGCTCCATCAGATAGGCCGGAGATAACCTTTTTTAGTTTTTTGGAGTTCTCCACTGTAGGGTCTGAATCCAACTTGGAGTAGTAGTGTGTGTCATTCAGCATACAGCATCAAGAGTAAAATCCAAATGGAGATTAAAACAAAATGGAACAATATCGAGGAGAGCTCCAGGATAACATTACTACAATACTATGAGAAACTGCAGAAATCTCTGATCCTCAATAAGCGAAAGAAACTCCACAGACTGAGACTTGCTGCAGGATTCTACAAGAATACACACAAAGCAAAATATATATCTAACAACAACCGGGACCACTCACACGTGGATTTGGAAACACAGAACTGTGTTATCAATCTCTCCTATAGTCATAATGAACACATCAGACTACATACTGGAGGCACACAGACAACTGAATGACACACACTACTACTCCAAGTTGGATTCAGACCCTACAGTGGAGAACTCCAAAAAACTAAAAAAGGTTATCTCCGGCCTATCTGATGGAGCAATAAGCCTAAGCAGCCTCATACCAGCAAGCCCTAGGACAGGGACTTTTTATATGCTTCCAAAACTGCACAAACCTGGGAACCCAGGGAGACCGATCATCTCATGTGTTGGGACTCTCACTGAACAAATCTCTGGATGGGTGGAGGGCACTCTGAAACCCCTAGTGAAGGATACAGCCAGCTACCTACAGGATACTACAGACCTATTAAACAAACTATCCACTATAGGTCCCCTTCCAGATGGAACCATCCTGGCCACCATGGATGTAGAATCCCTGTACTCCAACATCCCACACCAGGACGGTATAAATGCCTGCCAGTTTTTCATGGAAAAGCGAGGTATGAACGCTGAATCGGTGGTGAAACTGACGATAGGGACGAACACCTTGGGGGCCTCAAAAACACATTCTTGAGGCAGGGTTACCATCCAAGAACAGTTGATAACCAAATCACCAGAGCCACCAGGATACCAAGATCGGAGTTATTAAAATACAATACCAAACAGGAGAACACTCGGGTACCCCTGGTTGTCACATACAACCCCCACCTGGAGACGCTGAGAGGAATCACACGCAAATTACATCCACTACTGCAAAAAGACAACCGTCTAAAATCCATATTTTCTGACCCCCCTCTCCTATGCTACAGACAGCCACCAAACCTCAGGAATATGATTATTAGCAGCTCACTGTCACCTCCAACTAACAAAGGAACATTTCCATGTGGACAGAAGAGGTGCAAAACCTGCCCCCACATACTGACCACGGACAGGATAGAGATCCCTAACTCTAACAGGGAATATAAAATCCCAGGTACGTTCACCTGTAACACACCTAATGTGGTGTATTTGATCATTTGCACCAAATGTTCCACTGAAAATCTGTATGTTGGAGAGACTGGTCAGAAACTCAGAATGAGAATTAATTCACATCGCCATACAATCAAACAACAGAGAACTGATCTTCCCGTGCCAAATCATTTTTGCCAGGAAGATCATAATATCACCAATGACATGAAAATCTTGATCTTAAAAGGGAACTTTAAATCAAGGAAACAGCGACTGATTTATGAGTACAAGGCCATGACCCTATTCCAGACGTTGGACAATGGGATGAACATCTCACGTGGGTTTATGTCTTTTTATACACATCATTAAGACAGCCATTAAGATAAGAACTGGGGGATCTGGCAATTGATTGTTTGTTGTTATAAGTATATAGTAATAAGCCTCTTCCCCCCTCCCTCCTGTAATCCTATCCCCTATGTGTCCTGTTGTACATAAATATGCAGCCTCTAGAAAGTGTTTTTTAGTTATATCTGAAGAAGAAGCTCAGAGGAAAGCTTCGAAACGTCATATTCTGTCATCATTATGAGTTAGCCATTAAAAAAGGTATCACCTACTGAAGACTTGCAAAGTTTTTTTTGGAGGTTTCATGAAATGGCAGGGGTCAGTAATGCTGCAGTATCCCGCTCTTGACATGACAAGCCTTGTTTCTTCTGACTTCCCTGATGGAGCTCGCCTCTCCCTCATTACGCTCTGTTTATAGAGGGCTCTGACAGAAAGCTTGATTTTAGGATTACATAAACAATCTACTTTTAGACCAAGGAAAAAAAAACTGAAACGTTCCACACAGGACTGAGGCCCAACCGAGCGAAGAACAAATGTGATTTAAGACATGAAGCAATGTGCCAGCACTGTAATAGTCTATGCAGGGACACGTACAGTGTGTATTGGGCATATCATTACTATGAAAGGAAGGAATTCTCCATACTTATGATTTGCACAATGCTATAGACTAGATATAATAAACATATCTGTCAGGTAGAAAACATGATCTATCTATCTATCTATCTATCTATCTGAAGCTCGCTAAAAATAGGGGACAGGGACTACTACAGGGCCCCCTATCTCCTTCCTGCAAAACCACATATCTGGTATGTCGGGATTGAGCAGGCACTATAGACCCTGGGTCGCTGCTTCACAATAGAGACCTGGTGGCAGTGCCCACAATTCGAGACATCATACAACCCATCGGATGTCATGGTCAGATGTGGCTACGGAAAGTAGCACCTCCTATTATTTTCACTTTCCTGTATGAAATGGCTCCCACATGGCAAGAGCATGAGATTCTGAAGACTCCCAGGCTGACCATAGCCATATTAGGCCATATTAACATTAACCCATAGCAATATTAAGCTTCTATATTAAGACAGGGATTTTAGCATAGAGTGCAATACATTAGTAACAAGTCTATGGTATAATGATCAACTGAACTATAAATACTGTATAATAACTATACAAAACTGTGATTTCCCCCCTTCCCTAGAATATATATAAAAAAAAATACACAAGTATACACATAAATAAATTAGGGATCCCAATATCACAAAAGAAAATAATCCCTTGTACAGTATTAAAAAGTTAAGGCTTTTACAAGTCCCAAAGTAAAAAAAACTAAAACACAAAAAGAAAAAAAAGGCTGTTTGGGGATTAATGTTAACTGACTTAGGCCCAGTTCACATCTGCATTCGGTATTCTGTTTGGGGAGTCTGCTTGGGGGCCTCTCTGAACGGAAACCTATATACATTAAAAAGCAGATAGCTAAGAAACCACACAGACCCCATAGACTATAATGGGGTCTGTGTGGTTTCCCTTCGGTTTCCGCACAAAACATATGGAGAGAAAAGTGGTGCTTGCAGTACTTTTCTCTCCGCATGTTTTATGTGGACACCAAGCGGAAATCACGCGGACCCCATTAAAGTCTAACTAACGGATTTTTAATGTGTATAGGTTTCCGTTTGTGGGGGTCCTTATGCGGACTTCCTGAACAGACTACTGAACGCAGATGTGAACAGAGTCTTAGAAAGCTCAGCACAGCCTTATTCACTCCAACAGTAGTACAACCACATTCACCTTGACAACGCGTATTGTAGTTATCTATACACAGACTGGTCAATAGGGGGATCATGCTCAAAAAGCATGTCCCCAGATAATATAAGGAAAAAATGACAGGTCAGACACATCTTTTCTTAGCTGGATCCATCAACAGTCCAATATGTACACGGCCTCTCAGAAAGATCTGACATAGTCCAATACTTTGTTTCAACAGAGATAAGTTGTGCCAGATGTATTAGACAGCCACTTATCATTCTTTCCCTAGTAAAATTGCCCCATTTCTATGTTAAATGAGGATGTGGCCAACTTGACTGTGTAGGGAGAAACGCTGAGCACTTCTGTCTATCATACTGCCGATATCAATAGGACATGTTAGTGATTGTTGCCAGCTTACAGAACAGGGGTAAAGGTCATGGAATCGAATAAAATGCACCAATCTGCAATTTACATATATTCAGTTTCCAAATTGACTGCTAAGCCGGGGCCCCACGTTGCCAATATACAGCGATTTGGCCGCGGTGGAAACGCCACGGCCACTACATGATAGCCCAGTCTTAGAGTATTGTATCTGCAGGGAGAACAGAAGGTACGTTGACCTCAGATGACTTCCACAGAAGTCATCAAAGTCATCTGAGAAGTCATCAAAGTCAACTAATGTAAATCATCTAGTCATCTTCCAAAGAATTACCACACTTTTTACAATACAAATGTCTTTCTATGTAGCCAGAGCATAACACACTGTATTTTTATAGTTACAGAAAAAAAAAAAGTAAAAAAAAAAAAAAAAAAATCTGCAGTGAATAAATTAGCACTACGGGATATTCCAGGAGGAGACGTATCTTGAGATTCTAATGATAGTTGTCATTATAGTAGAGTACGGTATAATCTATGTAGTCACCACATGCCCATTTACTGTATCTAATTTACTAAATACCTAAACTTCACTAGACCGCAGCAAATATATATATATATATATATATATATATATATATATATATATATATAGCCACAGATATGAATGAGCACCTGCTATTTAAAGAACTAGCAGTGCTATAAAAAGGAATACGTCTTATTTTAAGCACTAGTAACTTAGTGGGAAAATGTAGAAGCATGTGCCCAACTATTCCTGGAACTGGTAAAAACAGTCTGAAATGCTCAAAATGTGACTCTACCTTCCCAGAGTAAAAATTACAGTCTTTACCAAGTTTGGTCTCTTCAGAGACTACAACCTTCTGTAATGTAGATGAGTTATAAAAATATAATGCAGAGGAAAGGCTCGCTGGCAGTCACAACAAGGCATTTCTCATCTTCCATCTAGCAACTAAAATGTCATCACTTCTCATGGAGAATACAATTATTATCATTATTGCTATTATTTGCACCGACCTATGGCACCAACTCCTGTACCTTCTCAGGAATAACTGGAATAGTCACCTGGAGATCGAGGAGAATCTACAGGCTTTAGCTTGATGTGGTTTGTTCATAATTTCTATAGAAATCAATAGAAAGGACGACATGGAAGCTCCTGGGCACCAGAAGTGAAATCGGTCAAGAACAGGCAACAACATCCACCAGCTTTCTGGCGTTACTTATTGGGCTGAGGAGACTTCAACGCTTTTTGGCTGCGGGACGCTATGTGGGGCCTTAGCCTATGAGTGGATCTATTTGCATTATGTCGCCTTCCCTGTTTCATGTATGACCTGGGAAAACTTCCAATGCATACATTAAATGTAAATGAACCCTTAGGTATCCCACTATATTAAAGTGTTCTTTCGGCCTGCATTCAGTGATATCCAATGAGGGGTTGTTTGTTGTTTAACCGTATGCAGTAGAGCTAAATCTGAGCCATTTCATACGTAGGCATTCAGAAAAACAAAGCAAATACTGAGCGGTCCCTATTGGTGATGGATGCATCTATCACAGACATCCATTTATTGTATGTACCTTTTACCTCATAGATTGTAAGCTCTTGTGAGCAGGGCCCTCAGTCCCATTGTGTGAAATGACTTTCTTTGTAATGTATCTTTTTGTCTGTATTTGAACCCTACAAATTGTACAGCGCTGTGGAATATGTTGGCGCTATATAAATGAAATGTATTATTATTATGTACCAGAGCCTTCCAAGACAAGAGCCTTAGGGTGCATTCACACGGAGTAAAATGGAGTGTAATTTGGAGCGTATATGGAGCGTTTACGTAAACGCTCCGTAAACGCTCCAAATTACACTCCATTTTACTCCGTGTGAATGCACCCTAATGTGTGTAATACTGATAAGTAATTAATTGGAAAGATATAGATATATATATATATATATATATATATATATATATTAGTCAGGATAACTGGACCTTACAATCCATGAGTTCATATAGGGACATATGATAGATTTTTGTTTAAGGGTCTATGACACCTATTGACTGGTATGGACCATTTCAGAAACTCTGAGGAAACATAAATTATAGCACGTTCCTCCATTGGGGAATTGCATTTAGGAGAGAAAACACAATGGCACGATGAGCCCTGCAGTATCTGTGGGATAATAACATGGGGTCACAAGGAACTATTGTATAACCGCACATTTTTGCTCACACGGTAGTACAGTGTGCATGAGTCCTAATGTTGTGGATGGAGGTGTTAGTGGTGCTTTAGACATGAACATCTAAAAGTGTATGTTCACACGCAGTAGAAATCTGTATAGTTGCTGTCTATGAACATAACCATAGTTTGCCATCCACTATACAAATGCATAGAGAGCTGGTGAAGAAGAGCCAGGATGGGGCCAGGGTACATGGAATATACTGACACATTACTGCTGCAAATCTATCAATTCCAAGAAGAATTATATAGAGTGACAGAGAGATTTGGGTCAATAGTAAATGCGTCTGTATGTCTGCCTGGTCCTGGCCACTTTTCAATACATTTCCATTAATACAATCTGCATCACTTTCTCAGTTAGGACACTGACATAGTGTGACATAGTGCGACACCTCTAACATCTTTACTCATTATTCCAATGTCCTGTATATCTAGGGTACGATGACACACACAGGAATGACTTAATAAACTGTATGAAAATAAGATGATAGCTGTCTTCTGCCCTTGAAGTCAAGATGTCCCAGATTGTACCAATGAGCTATATTTGCTCAGTCCGATCTCTTCTCATGCCGCTCGCCGTCATCAGCGATCAATCTTAGTAGTCCACGCTATTTGTCTTACTCTAATTTAATGGGATTAAACAGTGCAGGGAGCTTTGTCTTGTTTGATGGCTTCTCGTAGGACATGACCTATGTATAAAACTATCCAAAATTTCTGTCTTTCTTCAGTGATTTTCCAAAAATGGCAAAACATGCATTTTTTAACATTATCACCCTTGCTGCGGGAATGTGCATATTCTTACTGTACCCAATGTCATGGGTCAGAACAATATCCAACAAATCAGATTTTTATAAGACTTATCCAGTAAAGGTTTATCCAAAAAGTGATACCACTGAAGGGTACAGTACTCTTGTAGGGCATATGGTGGTCATTCTTGAACAACAATAACATCAGGTTATTAAAAAAATCAGTTGTTATTATACTAATCTCCTAAAAAATCCAAATAATGTATAATCTGGTACATATCACATCATATTAATGTGAGTTTTAAGGAAAAACAACCAACAAGTCAAAGGCTAACTATAGACTCAAGTGCCTCCCATCATCTAGGCACCATGTACCAGTGATGTGTCAACAACCGGTGATATATTTCTGACCCTGCTGCCAAAAGTCAGTGCTGTTTTGTTCCTCTAAGGCAACAAGTGCATAATATAAAATTATGGAAGAGATTGTCTCCATTGTTTAGCTCCAGAGCAGCACATCATCTACAATATCTAAGAACGTTCCATAATGGTGACATTACGTGTCCTTCAATTATATACAGGAGTTGTTGGAATGGGATGAAGCTTTCTATGTGTGACTGTAATGAAGATATATGTAAGTAATTACAATATTACAGCAAAAGATGAAGTTTAATGGGGAAATCTGTACAATTGAAAGGAGGCTGTAGAGCCATGTTGGTCCACCTCTATCCTGGACACAAGATGAGATAAAGTTGGGCAGGGAGACATCGGGCACATTTGTCCACAGATACTGCACCTGGGATGGGAGATCCTGCACACTTGTAAGTTGTCGAAGTTGGAGTACCTGCTGATCCCATAAATGCTCGAGTGGCGATAAATGCTGTGACTGGGCAAGTCAAGGGAGTCTACTCTGACGGAAACCCTTTCTGTCTGAGGGTGATCATTATGAAAAAATTGCCAGATGGAAGCCCTGCCATGAGAGGGAACATTTGTGGCGGCAGGAGCTGTTAGTGTTCCTGATAGTTTTTAATCCTAAAATGAACCTAGATTATTTGCTCGAGATCGTTCGGTTCCAGCATGTAGCAAACCAGGGTTCTCGTTCACAACACAACTGCAAACAAATGCAACAGTGGTTGGCGGCCAATGGCAAGATATGTAATGGGTGGGGACACTGAGGGTGTAAATGTGATAACCACAGTCACCATTGTGTACAGGGCATGTCATTGTTTAGGGCAAGGACAGATACTGTGTTTTTTTGACTGTTTTTGTAACAAAAACTAGGGATGAATTGAAAAAAGTACCATTTGTCCTTGATAGGTCCGAACCCTTTATAATCCACACCCAGTTCAAAAACTACTTCAACAAAAACTGAGTATGTGTCTTTTGCTAAGTTCACACTAGCGTTTGGAGACGCGGTCCCCCATTCCACTTACGGTAAAATAGACATGACTCTTCTCTCCACTGATTTTATACTGAGCTGGGTGGAAACCGGGGTGGACTCTATTATAGTCTATAGGGTCCATGGGTTTCTGCGGGTAATCACTTTTTAAGCAGATAGGGTTTTTGGTTTTAGGGTCCCCAAGCGGGCCCAAAGAACAAAAATCTGAATGCTAGTGTGAACCATGGCACAGGCCATAGAAACCGCCACGACTGAAACTGGTTAATACAGAAGTCTCTTCTTATTTTATCTCAACGTTGTAATTAGAGATGAGCGAGTACTAATCGAAACTCCCATTTCGAATAGCACGCACCCATAGGAATCAATGTACGCAGACAGAACACAGGGGATTAAGCGGCCGGCCGCCGGCAAAGTCTGCCGCTTCAATTCAGTCCTATGGGTGCGTGCTATTCGAAACAGCCGTTTCGAATAGTACTTGCTCATCTCTAGTTGTAATGTGTTAGCAAACACTCGACAAGCCGTTAACCATAGGTAAGAGGACACTATGGACACGGAGGATGCCGTCTCCTTCAGAAGCTTCTCTGTCCTCACAAACAAACTCCTTCAGGCAGAACTCAACAAATCAAGGTTAGCCGTGGCACAATGACTGTGTTTAGATGAGTTTCATGTGTTGTCTCCAAAATGGGGCTTGACATCAGTGAAGGGCAAAAGAAAAGAAGTAAGTAGAAAAAAAAGAGAGAAGGATTAATACTGAAGACAGAAGAAGTACAGGCAGAAGAGTTAAAACAATGTAGAAGGCAGAGCGAGATTTATTTATGTGTCATTTGACTCCAGAGGGGATTAAGTCTGAGAATTACTTTTCCACTACCCCTTAGGACTCCTTGGCAGCAGCTCCGAATCTTGGCTGATTAGCCGTATTCCCGTGTATGCCGGTATATAAGAAAGTTACATCCATATTTTGCTCATATCATGACACCTTGTTAGATCTAATTCCCTCAAATAGTCGAAGAATTTTCACTTGGGTGACAAGAGATGGCAATATTATTTTGCCGTAGCCAAGAGATAAGTGAATACAGAATTATAGATTAACACATCTAGTGTGGGCACCATTTTGGCACAGCCTGTAGAATTTTTATTGTATAAGTATTGATTTTCTAAAAGTGTGCAGCTAATACTTGTCTCTTATGGCACAGACAAAACATTGTGGGTCTCCAGAGAAAGCGAAAGTGGATGCTGGGGCCCCTGCAATAAGTAGCTATAAGGAAACTCGCAAAGAAAACATTCTAAAGTGCACAGAAAACTGACATTATACAGAATCTAATAAATGATGGTTACTGATAGATTTCAATGAATGCAGTTCTAGTGTTTGTTACATCTCTCCCAAGTTGAGAAAATGGTGCAACTGGGCATTTAAAGGGCCTCTATCACTGGGAAAAGTCATTTTTAGCTAAGCACATACATGCATAGGCTTTAGAAAGTCTATTTCACACCTACCTTTTGTATGTAGATTGCCTCAGTGGTTTCTGAATAAGTCCGTTTTTATTCATATGCTAATTAGACTGGTGCACGATAGATCGTGCACTCCTCTCCTGTTGTTTCCTATGGGAGACTGCTGCTGCTGCTGATGATGATGACTCAGCTTCCTGTTTGCCTCTCACACATAGAAGATAATGGGAGAGAGGAGGCTGCTGGGAACTTCCTGTGCTGGCTGGAAGATCATTAGCAGATTAATAAAAACAGACTTATTCAGAAACCACTGAGGTAATCTACATACTATAGGTAAGTGTGGAATAGCATTTCTAAAGCCTATGCAAGCATGTGTTTAGATAAAAATGACTTTTCCCAGTGATAGAGCCCCTTTAAAGGGGTTCGCCAAGACTGACAATAAATGGGCTATCTTTAGAAGTCATTAATTGGAGATTGATTGGGGTCCGACACTGATCACAATGTATGGCTCTATACACTATGTAGAGGCTCGACTGCGTTACTGCAGCTCATATCCTATTTAAAAGGAATGCATCACCAATTTTTCCTATTTTTAAAACCAGATATTGAAATCTCATTTTTTGCTAATCTCTTCTTATTTTCAGGTTGTAGATGTTTTATTCTATTTTCTATGGGAGCTGTCATCTTGCCTAAGCTTTTCCTTTGCTCTGTTAGGCTAGATTTACACGTGTGCTGGGCTCGCCAGGGGACCCAAACGACGAAGAGTAGGACCGCTAAAACAAAGTGAGGCTTTTTACCCAGTATATTATATAATATATCTTGGGCTGTTTTCCAGATACAGATATATTTATCTACTCATTGTTTACGGCTGGTTGCCTAGGTTACGGTCCTGCTCGCAGGTCGAGTTGATGACTCCTGGCTGTCTATATTCTCTTCTCTCCCTCTTTCTGCATATAGCTTGTAGTTTTTGAGCCCTAATATGGTCTAAATAAGTTTTTTTTTAGCAATATATCTATTATCTCTGTATGCAAATCCATAGATATCTGTGCCATTGACAGAAAGCAGGAGCGTGAGCTGAAAACCAGGAAGTGGAGGGGAGAGGAGACAGGAGGACAGGTGAAATCCTGAGATGAGAAAACTCCTTCAAATGTCTATTAGGAATACAAAACAGAGGAAGAAAAATAGATGCCCCAGAATTGTTATTTCATAGGGAATACAAGTATTTACTAAAACAGACATGTCAGGAGTGGTGACAGACTGTCTTTAAGCAAAGATAGGAATATTGTGAAGCATGGCATAATCTAAAGTAAACAAAAGTGTGTTTTTACAGTAATCTTTTACAAAAGCCATGACGGTCCTGAAATAGAAAAGTGATAACGGATGTGAAGAGTTCAAGAGCCATAAAGGTATCACATATGTAAAACATACATGGAATACCCAGCCTGCAGATATAGGAAGGCAGTGCCTAATAAGAAATTCTGTTTTTACTTTATTTCACTGATAGTTTCCTTTTAAGGGGCACGATGAATCAACATGACAAGATCTGTGCCAAATTATAAAAACAGATGTTAATAGCACAGACCTAAAACGGAAATAATATTACAATAAATGATACATTGAATCATGAAGAGCCATTAAAGCCCTTTCAAAACGGAATTAAAGAAAAAGAGTACAAAGAAAAAACAGAACCAGCCCATTTTCTAAGGATCAAATAAAGTAGTTTAAAGTAGAACTTAAAGGGGTTATCTGGAGACTGAGCATTAAAGGAGATTTCCAGGACTATTTACAATTAACATGGGAAGAATATGCAAATCTGACTTCCATGATGTGATTAGGAAGACAGTGCCTCAAGAATGCACACCAATAGAGGGCGCTCACTGAAAATGTGCAAGTCTATCTTTCATGATGTAATTAGGAAGACAGAGTCTCAGTCAAGCAATCCAATAGAGGGCGAAGAGAGCCATTATAGAGAACTAGCAGTTGTCACTGACACCTGTGATTTACTACAAACTGCTCCTGGACTCACAGGTGGATATATTATTGGGGCCACCAAAATCAGCTTCCTACTGTCTATTAGATTGCATATAAATCTCTGAATTGCATGGCTAAGAATGACTAATACACTGTAAGAGAGACAGTAAGCTGGTAATCTTAGGAGCTGCCCATATACTCTTCCTGCACATGGGCTCTGTATTGTCCGTGTCTACCACTGCCTGGGCTTGTCATTGTTTTGTCAGCCCGGGTCTGTCCTGGTACCTTGCGAAATATTGCTTGCATTAATGGTGACCACTCGCACAATAGTGCCCCTACCAGTCTTTGCTGACATTGTGTCTGTGATGATGTGCCATACATTTATGTAACCACTGCAGCCAATTGCACACCTACAGAATGAGACTGCTATCCTCTGATAGGGACATCAATGGATCCCTCCGTATGTTGTAGAGGTCCTAATTAGGGATTGACAGATGTGACATCATCACTTCAGGACAAGTAAACAAATTCTGGTGGGGCCAGTGCAAAGCACTGACATTGGTTTAATATAGAGTTGTATATTATGGGACATTATGGGCGTGTCTGTTATGAACGCAAAATGGGGGGTATTGCATTATTAGCTAGCTGTACTATGTGGGCACCACAGCATCTAAAAAACTGATATGGTTCGCATGTGTAAGGGTACAGATATGTATATTTATACTTCTGTGTGCGCTCCTATATGTAGTATCTTATGGCTTTATACATTTCTTCACCTAGCTGTGTATATTTTGCTAAAAACAATGTTCTCCAAGATGAAATTTTGTGTGTGTGTGTGTGTGTGTGTGTGTGTGTGTGTGTGTGTGTGTGTCCAGCCCTGGCTGAATCTTATAGTACGTGCAACTCTCTGAAGGAGTTAAAGCCTGTCTGAGGCTTCTGTATTGTAGAAGGCTGACCGCCCTTCTTGCATTCAGATGAGGCATACAGTCTCCAGGTATCTTTCCCAATCTGCATATAAAGATGTCCATACTCATTAGGCCCCGTTCACACGGGGCAAGAGGGGGATGATTTTGGCGCGGAATCCACGTCATAATCTGCCCCCTCACAATGGTGGTCTATGTAGAAATGAGAAATTTCTTCAGGCGGATTCTGTGGCATTCATTTGGGCCTAATCCAGAGCGGAAAGCCGCGACGGGATGCCGTGATGGGATGGCCGCTGGAGGAGTGTGTGACCATTACTCAACCTCCTCTGCAACAATACATTGCAACAGAATATGTGCACACGTAATCACATGTGAACTAGCCCTTAGACTAAAGTGAATGAAAACAGCTGCTTTTAATAATATCATATGTTGGTTGGTGAACTATAACAGCGACGGATTGTTTTAGGCCTGGTTCACATCTGCATTCGGGCCATTCCGTTCCCCTCTTCTGCAAGCAACACTTTTCTCTCTGCATTTTTCGTGCGGACACCGAGCAGAAACCACATGGACCCCATCATAGTCTATAGGATCCGTGGGTTTCCTAAAGTACCTGCTTTTTTATGGAGATTACGTTTCTGTTCAATGGGTCCCCAAGCCTGGGCCTGATTCGACACACTGTTGATGTCTGGAGAGAAGTCGTCCATGTTTGATATTAGGAAACTTTTTGTGTCTTGCTTTACATTTCTACAGTTTTACTTGCATTGTGGAATCAATAACGTTGATGTGTTCATTGCCTTAAATCTCAGTGTCAGAATATTAGAAGTATAAAGTGGCTTCAGTATATGTTTCCAGCTGAGGGAGCGGCTTATTGAGGAAGCACATGCTGTTCACATTGCTGTAACAGTGTAGAAGTTATATTTACTTGGAGCTCAGCTGGATGACCACATCTACTGTGAATGAGAGGGGGAAGCTACACAGGGCTATCCTTCCCTGAAATAGTATATGAAGGAGGAGGCTGTCTGTTTAATATCCGTCTCTTATCACCTTACTATGTTCCCTGCTCAGCAGACAGGGAGATAAATTCCAGACACACTGCATGAGGCTGAGTACAAAGCTGACACAGGAAGTGCACCCAGTGGCTGATCTCCCCGCACACAAAATTGGGATATTATAGGAGCGAGGAAATTAAAGCTGACACAGTGTGATGTGGAATAAAGACGTAGCGGAAAACTCAATCACTTTTTAATAACCTTCAAGCAGTGGAGCCATTCCAATGACCAATACTTCATGATCTTCAGGCCCTAATGTCAGGCTGTCTAGTTTTTTTAGGAGTATCCATTGCTGAACTATTATTAGGAGAGACCTTCTATGTGTGACTAGTGGGAGTCAACAGCAGAGTCACAACTTTTTCAATGTTTAGCCAGTAACAGGTTTGTACGAATAGAGATGCAATACCAGACACAGACCCGTGTTCAGACACATCCCTTTCCCAAGATAAACTGTCCATTCGATCTGTTGAATGGGGAAGATCAGATCCCACCAATCACACAAGAATGGCCAATGCTATTGTAGCCTATCCATATATACCTTTCATCTATATATTGCAATAGGTTTCTTTAATGAGATTGTCATCACATATAAAGCCTCTATACCACCACCATAGCATTATATAATAATAGGATTCCGCTACATTAAAGGGGCTCCGATAAGGCGATTTCCTTATAGATGATGTCACCGTTCTGTCGGGTACCTGGTTCTATCACGTCAGTGGCTGAAGGGGCATTTGACCTTATAGGTCACTCAGTCCCATCCACTATGTCTGCCCTCCTCTCTGGACAGCAAAGTATTGTTGCAGGGGAGGCTGAGTGATGGTCACACACTTCTCCTTTGTAACTAGGGTTGAGCAATCGGGATCGGAAAAGATTGGATTCCGATTGGCGATCGAGTAAATTTCAGGATCGCAATTGAAATTCTGATCCCGATCTTTTTCTATGGGATCGAGGTCGGAGGTTATTTCAAGATCGGTTCAACCCTATTCATATATATATCATTAATAGGGTTGAGCGATCGGGAAAGATCGGATCGGGATCGGCTGGAAAATGATCGAAAATCGGATTTTAAAAACAATCCTGAAATTTCAAGATCGGCTCCAGCCTATTTGTAACACAATCCCTTTAGGGATCCTTCACACGGAGTAAACGCACGTGTATTTTTGCAACATACACGTGTAAAAAAAAAGACTTCCATTGACTTCAATGACATTTTACAGGCGTATTTTTACACATGTAAAAAATATCATTGAAGTCAATGGGAGTCTTATTTTTACACGTGTATTTTGCAAAAATACACGTGAGTTTACGCCATGTGAAGGCTCCCTTATTAGTGTTACAAAGCAATAACCATGACCACACTCCTTAAAGTGACCTTCTACCAATATACTTAAGTATAAGGGCATAGAACTATCTAGTAACAGTACCTCGCTGTTGGTAGTCAGCACACGGCAAGATGACCAGTTGGCATTCCCATCACAAAAGGGTCACCTGTATCTCACAGTAATAATAATTCCATATGAAGTTGGTGTCCTTTTTCTAAGAGGGGGCAGAATGTGATTTTTCAATGCCTTACCTGTTATGTAACTAGTGGATTCTTAACCCTGTAATAACAAGGCCTAGAATATATACACATAATGCAATGACATCTCTTTGTCCCAGAACCAGCAGTAGTACACGGCTGTGTAATAGTAAAAATACCCTCCAAGCCTGAGGAAGTTATTGCCGTACATTGTTACCAAATGCGCAAATAAAATAAAATGAAGTTTAGAATTTCCCAATACCATCTGCATCTCAGAACACACATCTTAGTTCCTTACATAATCTTTAGATACTTCAAGCATTTTCGGTGTTTTGGACCCATAGGACCCCTAAGTGCAAGCAGATCTGATGAGCGGGCCAAAAACTAAACAGTGGAAAATAGAGATAATGAGTCCTGGCCTGCGCCAGAAAACCCACGAGCAGCAGATAACATCACTTTATTTCTATAGATAAATCTATTTTCTTCAGCTTCAAACAGTATTCCCTTGTTCCTATTCTCTCAGGTGTTCTTAAAAATGATTTGCCCTTTAGGGAACTTTAACCTCTTCACTGTTGAAAGAAGACAATTTTCTGTAAAATGCACTGACTTAAAAGAGTACTAATTAAAACAGGAGCCCAACTATACAGAAAGTCATCTTGTCTTCGAATCAGTCGGCCATATGGGAAATTGCTGGGAACTAGAGACAATCTGTGGTCTACAGGGAATGCTATATACTGGCAAGGCTCTGCTTCATCATGACCTAGCAGGGTTTAGGTGAATATACACTCACCGGCCACTTTATTAGGTACACCTGTCCAACTGCTCGTTAACACTTAATTTCTAATCAGCCAATCACATGGCGGCAACTCAGTGCATTTAGGCATGTAGACATGGTCAAGACAATCTCCTGCAGTTCAAACCGAGCATCAGTATGGGGAAGAAAGGTGATTTGAGTGCCTTTGAACGTGGCATGGTTGTTGGTGCCAGAAGGGCTGGTCTGAGTATTTCAGAAACTGCTGATCTACTGGGATTTTCACGCACAACCATCTCTAGGGTTTACAGAGAATGGTCCGAAAAAGAAAAAACATCCAGTGAGCGGCAGTTCTGTGGGCGGAAATGCGTTGTTAAGGCCAGAGGTCAGAGGAGAATGGCCAGACTGGTTCGAGCTGATAGAAAGGCAACAGTGACTCAAATAGCCACCCGTTACAACCAAGGTAGCCAGAAGAGCATCTCTGAACGCACAGTACGTCGAACTTTGAGGCAGATGGGCTACAGCAGCAGAAGACCACACCGGGTGCCACTCCTTTCAGCTAAGAACAGGAAACTGAGGCTACAATTTGCACAAGCTCATCGAAATTGGACAATTGAAGATTGGAAAAACGTTGCCTGGTCTGATGAGTCTCGATTTCTGCTGCGACATTCGGATGGTAGGGTCAGAATTTGGCGTCAACAACATGAAAGCATGGATCCATCCTGCCTTGTATCAACGGTTCAGGCTGGTGGTGGTGGTGTCATGGTGTGGGGAATATTTTCTTGGCACTCTTTGGGCCCCTTGGTACCAATTGAGCATCGTTGCAACGCCAAAGCCTACCTGAGTATTGTTGCTGACCATGTCCATCCCTTTATGACCACAATGTACCCAACATCTGATGGCTACTTTCAGCAGGATAATGTGCCATGTCATAAAGCTGGAATCATCTCAGACTGGTTTCTTGAACATGACAATGAGTTCACTGTACTCCAATGGCCTCCACAGTCACCAGATCTCAATCCAATAGAGCATCTTTGGGATGTGGTGGAACGGGAGATTCGCATCATGGATGTGCAGTCGACAAATCTGCGGCAACTGTGTGATGCCATCATGTCAATATGGACCAAAATCTCTGAGGAATGCTTCCAGCACCTTGTTGAATCTATGCCATGAAGAATTGAGGCAGTTCTGAAGGCAAAAGGGGGTCCAACCCGTTACTAGCATGGTGTACCTAATAAAGTGGCCGGTGAGTGTATGTTAGGCCACAATACATCCATACGATACGGACCACATGACGGCCACAAATTCTATCTGGACTGAGGGTCTAATGACCCAATAATGCTAGAAAGCGTCATCGGGATTGTTCGAGACTGTGATTTTGAAATCCACTTCAAAAAAATGGAGCTGAGCTGCA
Source organism: Leptodactylus fuscus (assembly GCF_031893055.1). Classification (NCBI taxonomy): domain Eukaryota; kingdom Metazoa; phylum Chordata; class Amphibia; order Anura; family Leptodactylidae; genus Leptodactylus; species Leptodactylus fuscus. The sequence goes on from NC_134266.1 coordinate 223,458,073, forward strand.
ATATCAAGCACAGCTACTACATCATGCTGTATGGTGCTGTGCTTGGTAAGTAGTGAAGAAATCGCAGCAATCCATATCATAGTCCCAGACAACCCTTTTAAGAAGAACTGGAAATAACACGTTTAACTTGATACTTCAGCAACTTTTTTGATTAGAAAAAGCTGTTTAACAGATGCACGTAGAGATTTTGCTGTAGGTTAGCCACTGTAAAGTTGCCCACAGCTATTCCACTGTGAAGGACAGTAGCAGTGCAGTAGATGAGATGTAAAGAAGACCCATTCACACCCTATAATAACAAACCTGCAGTGCAACGTGTCTTGCATTGTGGGTTTCGAATATTCAGCATATCGCTTATTGCTGTTGATGTATTCAATGCAAAGGTTAACAGTAATAAAATAATAGTAATAAAGCTAAATTAAAGCTGTTCATACACATTCAGTAATGGTATCGCCAAGATAAAGCAAGCCATACAGACTCAATAGTAATAAAGCTAAAGTAAAGCCGTTCCTAGACATACAGTACTGGTAATGCTAACATAAAGCTAGCCATACACACTGAATAGTAATAAAGCTAAAGGAAAGCTGTTCATTGGCATTCAATAGTAATAAAGCTAAAGTAAAGCTAGTAATTCAACTCCAGGCTTGTTTTGTCCACATTTATTCCTCCCAGCCCTCGGCCAGTTGTATACAACACATTACATGGCCATTACATGGCTGAAATCATCAGGGACCAGCCAATATTAATCTCACATTTCAGTAGAAGGCAAGTTTACCCATTAAACGGTAATAATGTAAATGCTGTGTCTTCTACAGAATAGATGGTGCCTGCAGGTCACACCATTGATCTATTGAGCATGTCCAGCACAGCAGATTAGTGCTTAGGACTTTGGTTTTTCCCGCACTCCATAAATCTCTTGGTTTCTTTAGAACTGTCCCTAGTGCATATATATGGGCTGGTGGATAGTAAACCTAATGTGTGTATATTCACTCAAATACATGTACGGAAATCAATGTACGGTAAATCTGGACGAAAGTCCATGGATTTCTGCAAGCCCTACTCAGGTACTGTAAATGAAACTGTCAAAGAAAGATCTGCAACCTGTTTCTTGTGAATATATTGTAAGGGGGGGGGGGGGGTCACGTGGCCTGATGTTTAGGAAGGAGGGGGGGGGGGCGAACGCTGATCAATGATAGAACACATCGATCCAGGCTTGTTTGTATCTGTCTTCCACACAAGCCAATGCAAAACAACATGGGTGACAAACAATCACCACTGAGATCTTTCCTATATTGTTTCATTGCTTGCCCGCGGCACGTCCTTGTTTACAAAGAACAATTCGCCACTGACGCTGTACTGTATAAATGATGCACGCAGCAAATACGTGTTTTTTGTTGGCAGATTGAGAGCACATTCAGGGTGATGCCTTACACAACAGTCAATGTGCAGTATCACAACCACACATGGCAGTCCTATGGTGACAAGATGTTGTGGGTAACGCAGGTATTAACTACAACATCGTGTGCCATTGACCTATGTAGTTACCACATCCTATCCCTTGTGATAAGCGGCTTGTGTAACAGAGTTTAAGTGTCCTTTCCATCTATTCCATTAGGACCACATTTCTGTATATCTGTCTATTGTCCTTGTTTGTGTATTATATCATTTCAGCACATCCTGGGCCTCAAGCGTCTCATAATGAAAGATGGCCAAACCCAAACCAGCAAATTAAAACCGAAAATCTGCTTACTATTTCTATGTGCGCAACTTTTAAAAATTTTTCCATGGGGGTCACAATGCTGATAAACAACAATGTACTATAGATAAAGTAAGATCCTGATTCCGTACAGTAGAGAGCCATAACTGGAAAGACAAGGAAGCTGATGTCAACACTATATACATTGCTGGGAATATACGTGCAGCTCTCTGCACATTACATTCTGATCAAAGAAAATCATCACCACTAGTAACTAGCCGTTGACGACATGAAAGCCAAGACTGCCATCTCGTAAACCAGCTAAAATGAAGCAGCAACTTGATAACACACCATGACTATTGTGTTGTGTTATTGTATATAACAAGTTATTAGTGGTTATGGGTTCATTCATAGTCAATATAGAACTTGTTATGCCACCAATACACAGGCTAGGTGATAAATGTCTGCTGCGGCTCCAATGCTCATGCTATTGCTCCATTTATAGTCAATAAGGTGGATAGAAAGGAGTGCAGGACTGGTATTGCCAGGGGTGAACCTGCCCCTTTCGCCACCCGAGGCGAACAACAGAAAGCCGCCCCCCCCCCCCCGAGGAGGGGCGGGGCTAAGTGAAGGGGCGGGGCTTATGGGGCGTTCGCAGGCATAGAGCAGGCACGGAGAGGACCTGCTCTCTGCCTGAGGGGAGGCTGCTGGAGCAGAACTGCTCCAGTGGCCTCCCCAATCCACCGCTCGGTGCTAAGCCAGTCCAGGACAGCTTGTCCTGGACTGGCTTAGGTAAGAAAAAATGCCGCCCTCCCTGGTGCCCTGGCATAGCGCTGCCTGAAGCGGTCGCTTCAGGTCGCCTCATGGGAGGTGCGGCACTGGGTATTGCTCCATAGACTTACAATAGTGCGGCTGTCCACAATCCCCACTAAAGTTACATTCAATTTCTTATTCACTAGGGTCATGCAGATGATGAAATATCCTATAAATCAATGGTAAATCTTTCTTATGGAACCAGTGGCGTAACTAGGAATGGCGGGGCCCCGTGGTGAACTTTTGACATGCCCACCCCCCTCCCCAACCGATGCCCTCGACCGACCCCCTCCTCCGCATTCCTCTATTATGTCCTTTAGTGGCCCCTGCACACAGTATTATGTCCTTTAGTGGCCCCTGCACACAGTATTATGTCCCTTAGTCACCCCTGCACACAGTATTATATCCCTTAGTGGCCCCTGCACACACTATTATACTCCTTAGCAGCCCCTGCACACACTATTATGCCCCTTAGTGGCCCCAGCACACAGTATTATGTCCTTAGCGGATCGGTAAGTAAATAGGGCCCGTAATGGCCTATTAAGAAAAAAAAAAAAAAACGCAGCGGTAGCGGCTGTCACCGGGCCCCCTAATTTCCCGGGCCCCGTAGCAGCTGCCTCTGCTGCTATGGCGGTAGTTACGCCACTGTATGGGACAACCCCTTTAACCCTCCTGCAGAAGTTGGGATTCTGTTGAGTTCTTCCTTCTTTCACTGAGATGTCTTCTAACGTGCTACAATGTTCACATAAACCAAATTGGAAAAAAAAAAGATCCAAATGAAGATAAAATCCGCCTAAACCAAATAGTGTCTGTACATTAATAACCTTTGTGCCATAACAAACACTCTTCCTTATCAGTTGAAGGGCTATGCGCTTCTATATTGTATATTATGTTATGTTATATACATCTGTCTGGAGTAAGATAGAAGAATTGTAACATTGTAACGTCTGCAAATACACTCACCGGCCACTTTATTAGGTACACCTGTCCAACTGCTCGTTAACACTTAATTTCTAATCAGCCAATCACATGGCGGCAACTCAGTGCATTTAGGCATGTAGACATGGTCAAGACAATCTCCTGCAGTTCAAACCGAGCATCAGTATGGGGAAGAAAGGTGATTTGAGTGCCTTTGAACGTGGCATGGTTGTTGGTGCCAGAAGGGCTGGTCTGAGTATTTCAGAAACTGCTGATCTACTGGGATTTTCACGCACAACCATCTCTAGGGTTTACAGAGAATGGTCCGAAAAAGAAAAAACATCCAGTGAGCGGCAGTTCTGTGGGCGGAAATTCGTTGTTGATGCCAGAGGTCAGAGGAGAATGGCCAGACTGGTTCGAGCTGATAGAAAGGCAACAGTGACTCAAATAGCCACCCGTTACAACCAAGGTAGCCAGAAGAGCATCTCTGAACGCACAGTACGTCGAACTTTGAGGCAGATGGGCTACAGCAGCAGAAGACCACACCGGGTGCCACTCCTTTCAGCTAAGAACAGGAAACTGAGGCTACAATTTGCACAAGCTCATCGAAATTGGACAATTGAAGATTGGAAAAACGTTGCCTGGTCTGATGAGTCTCGATTTCTGCTGCGACATTCGGATGGTAGGGTCAGAATTTGGCGTCAACGACATGAAAGCATGGATCCATCCTGCCTTGTATCAACGGTTCAGGCTGGTGGTGGTGGTGTCATGGTGTGGGGAATATTTTCTTGGCACTCTTTGGGCCCCTTGGTACCAATTGAGCATCGTTGCAACGCCAAAGCCTACCTGAGTATTGTTGCTGACCATGTCCATCCCTTTATGACCACAATGTACCCAACATCTGATGGCTACTTTCAGCAGGATAATGCGCCATGTCATAAAGCTGGAATCATCTCAGACTGGTTTCTTGAACATGACAATGAGTTCACTGTACTCCAATGGCCTCCACAGTCACCAGATCTCAATCCAATAGAGCATCTTTGGGATGTGGTGGAACGGGAGATTCGCATCATGGATGTGCAGCCGACAAATCTGCGGCAACTGTGTGATGCCATCATGTCAATATGGACCAAAATCTCTGAGGAATGCTTCCAGCACCTTGTTGAATCTATGCCACGAAGAATTGAGGCAGTTCTGAAGGCAAAAGGGGGTCCAACCCGTTACTAGCATGGTGTACCTAATAAAGTGGCCGGTGAGTGTATGTGAATCTGCATAATGTCTAACTATGGCTAGGTTCGCAACTACGCCCGGATTCAGGACTTTCTTTCCACAATTTTCAGGCGGAGACCCAGCAGAAACCCGAAAGACCCCGGGAACTGCTTTTAAAGTGGATTGAGTTTCTGTTTTTCGGTGTCTAAGTCATTAGTAAAAGGGATTCTATCATTGGGAAAAATCATTCTTAACTAATCATATACATGCATAGCCTTTAGAAAGGATATTCCACACCTACCTTTAGCATGTAAATTGCCTCAGTGGTTTTTGAATGAACCCGTTTTTATTCATATGCTAATTAGCTTCCAGCCAGCACAGGAAGTTCCCTGCAGCACTCATCTCTGCTATTATCTCCTATCTGTGCGTGCAAACAGGAAGCAGGAAGTCAGCAGCAGCAGCCTGTGCTGTACACATACATAGGAAAGACTAGGCAGAGGATGCACAATGAGACTTCCGGGGTGCACCAAGAGGCTAATTAGCATATGAATAAAAACGGGCTCATTCAAAAACCACTGACACGATTTACATACAAAAGGTAGGTGTGGAATAGTCTTTCTAAAGGCTATGCAAGGATGTGCTTAGTTAAAAATGACTTTTCCCAATGATAGAGCCCCTTTAAGAGATTCACATTACTCAATGTAATGTCAAATATTTAATAACATATGTATAATGAGGCTGATGACAAAAATGAATGTACAAGACGTCAGCCCATTTTTAAAGGTGTTTCCCGGGGGTAAAATATTGATAACCTTTCCTTATGTCGGACACTGAGCACCTCCATGATCAGCTTTTTGAAGAGACTGCAGAGTATGGATGACCCATACAACCTCTTCACTACTTGTATAGTCGCTGTGCTTAGTCTTGATGCGCCAACCCTTTCACTTACTGTATATACTCGAGTATAAGCCGACCCGAATATAAGCCGGGTCCCCCCACAAAAAACTGGGAAAACTCATTGACTCGAGTATAAGCCGAGGGGGGAAATGCAGCAGCTACTGGAAAATTTCAAAAATTAAAATGGTCAGAGTTTTTGGGTGCAGTAGATGCTGGGAAAGGGGACGGGTTCTTTTGGTTTTCTGTCTGCCCCCTTTTTTTTTTTTTTTCTGACTCGAGTATAAGCCGAGGGGGGCTTTTTCAGCACAAAAACTGGGCTGAAAAATTCGGCTTATACTCGAGTATATACGGTATATGGGACTGAGCTGCAAACAGGTCAGTTGATCGATAACTGTGAAGTGTGATGTGGTACTCACTAGGGGGTCATTCCATATCAAGTGATCCAAATAGGAATATTTTTTTTACCTGACGTCTTTAGATTTTTTTTTATTTTTATTTTTTATGAAGTACAACTTAAGTTAATTACAAATAAAAAGTTTTGAATTTTTTTCTTCATCAGTTAATTTTTTATAGACTTCTAAAGTTTTGAAAAAGTGTGAATTTTGGCCTGGTATGGCTTTACATTTTTTAACATATCTTGGGCTAGAATTAAGATAAATAGGTGGGAGAAGCATCATTTTTCTCAGAGCGGTACGGGCTTTCATTTGATATGTCACAAGACGATGTTTCTTTATATTTTGTTTTGGAGAAATCAAATTCAAAATTTTGATGCGCAATTCTGAAAAAAACGTATATTCTAAAATTGTGAAAAAATGCATTTGTGTTACTTGTGTTCTTGGTTATATTTGTACAGGTTTTCAACTTGGGACCAAATTGGGATCAATTTTTTTAATTTTTTTTTTTTAAGCCTTGAATCATCTGATTCTATGTTTGTGTGAGCTTCTTCCTTTTTTCTTTTCAAACTACAACTTGCTGAATTCAACATTTATATGCAACAATAAAGAGAAACAAAAAACAAATCTCATAAGTGCCAGAATAAATACATCTTATCATCATAACACAACTTGTCCAGCATTTTCAACCTGAATGCATTGAACAAACTGAAAGAAAAAAGCTGCTCATATCCTCAAGTGCGATTTTCTAAATAGTCTCATCCTAATTATATGTTAACAAGAGTACAAGAACCAATATTTATAACGCCTATTTCTACATGTAACAATTGTTTTTTATTATATCACTAAACATGTAATTTATTAAGAAAAATAGTCCAGTAGATAAACCCTCATTCTATAAAATATAAACTAATCAAACAATTAATAGGACATTTTTAAACTGCTGGCCTTTTATCATCAATTTGTCCTTTCTAGTGACGCTAGGTTCACACCTGCGTTTGGGGTCTCCGTTCTATGGTTTCCGTCTTCTGCATGCCAGAAGACGGAAATCATAGACCGGGTCCGGCCGTGAGCGGCGGTGAGCGTTTTAGGCTCTCCGCCGCGAAACTGGATTTTTTTTATCCGGACACAGAGTACTGCATGTCCGACTCTGTGTCCGGATTATAAAACCCGGTTTTGCGGCGGAGAGCGCAAAACGCTCACCGCCGCTCACAGCCGGACAGCTTTCTCACCCATTCAAATGAATGGGTGAGAAAGTCTCCTGCAGGTTTCTGTATCCTGCCTGTGTTTTAGGCAGGAAACGGAAACCTAAGTACGGAGTGCCGGGCCGCAGATGTGAACGAGCCCTGAGTGAAATGTAATCTTGTCCATAAGCGCTTACTAGCAATGGCCATTTCCTTTTGTGTCAAAGAGTATGTACAGCCTGTCATGGTGTTCGGCTCCACCTGAGTTAATATCTGATTTTTGTTGACTTGTAAAATGTCTGGTTTTCTTGGATACAAAAAGGATGGTGCTGGACCAGAAGGATGCAAAAAAGTCAATTTTATGTCTTCATTTTCACAATCTTTGGAGAGTACAGTAGCCAGCCACAAGTGCCGATCATATTCACAGGTCACATAACCAGTTATGTCATCCATTGCCAATCTTGTGCCACCTTCTACCACTTCATGGACTTCACTGTCATTTTAGACCACAGGCTGAACAGATCTGAATTCAAGATTTTCGGAATGACACTGTAATAGTTATATTTTAAAATATTATCCCACCGCGATCCCAACTTGAATTTTGGTACAGATGTGGCTAAGGGCATAGCAGGCCCATGTGCATTTTTTTGAAATTTTTAAATAAAACGTTTTTTTCGGAAATGCATTTTAAAATTTTGCGTTTGCGTTCACATGGGTAAAATATTAACAAAGATACTCTTGTGACATATTTGGTGAAAGCCTGTATAGTTCTGAGTAGAATGGCGTTTATTTTGTTTCTCTATCTTTTTTCTAGCCTAAGTTATGAGGAGAAATGTAAAGGCAGGCAACACAGAAATTCGCACTTTTTCTGAACTTTGAAAATCAATTAAAAATCCAAAAAAATTTCTAGAATTGTTTTTTCCTTCACATTTTGCATTCTCTGACACACTATTACCAAATAACAAAATCTCAAAAGAATTAAAAATATAGAGGGAAAAATCATTGGTTCACTTGACACGGAATGACCCTAGGGCCATGCTGCCGATTCGAGCAGATAACCAATCTAATATTGGTGACCTATCCTAAGACAACATCATTAATTTTGTACCCCTGGAGAACTCCTTTGGGAACACTGAAAAGACGTCTATACACATTTACATTCTATGAATATGGATGCTCCAAATCTCCAATGTATTTCAGTTGTGCTGACTGATCTCCCTCTATGAGAAGAAGAAGAAGATGTATTACATAACCCACAACCAATAAACCCCAAATGTAAATGAATGGGCCCAACTTGGATAAACAACTAAAATATGATACAACATCCCAAACAAACTGCTAAGACACTGTGGTAAAAAGCACAGTAAGGAAACGTGAAGTCAGGCACGTCCAACTTGCAGCCAGATGTATTTCATACGATAGATTAACTAGTTATGCTCCAGAACAGAAAACTACAGATGTCCAACATATGTACGAATATCATCAGCTCATATTAAATGAGATTTGCAGTTTTCAGGTTGAGCATACATACAGTCCACAATATAGTATACAAATACTCCCCTGAATGTATAGGCAAGAACCTGTCAGATGATGCCTGCTGCCATATCTAAGAGTAGTATATAATAGAAGAGAGAAGACGGGCTCTGTGATATATAAGGTTATGTGATTGGATCAGGATTTCGGAGTAAATCCTGACATGACTCCTAGAAGAGACAGTAAGAGTCCTGATAACCCCGCCGATCAAATTATCACATCTTCTTCCCAGATGGGGCAACATAAATACCTTACAGGTTAGTATTAAGTGGGTGTTCTAAAAAATTAAAAATAGAAGAAGAACTCACACCCCAACACACAGGAAATGCCTGACCATGCGGTTACTGGCTGAGATACATTGATGCTGTAGTCAGTGACTGGCTAAGTGAGCATTTCCTGTGTGTCGAGACAGGACCAGGAAGTAGACAACCATAAGCGTCAGAACAGGAGCAGCAGAGAATCGGTAATTCCTTCTTACTTAACCCATCCTTAGTATGATGACAAACCCCTGTAAGCCCCTCCAGCCATCTCAGAGGAGGTCCACTGCTTCTATGATTTTTCCTGAAAAGTATTAGTTATGTGGAAGCTTTTCCCCATCTATCTCCTCAATGTTTTCTCTGCATGGTATAGCAGGACAGCTTATTCCAATTAGTAGTGACACATTGAGGGCTGAGTAGGTGGACGGCTTGTATCCTTTTCTGTCATGATATCCTAACATTATCCAAGTTGCATTTGGCACTACTAGACACGGCAGGAATCAAAGATTCGGGGCCAATTAGCAGCCGGGTATGAAGAACACCTCTGGCACAGGCAGAGTCACACTCGCTTTTACATGTCACTTCAAGCATAATACAATGTAGAGCCGATGGGGTTTTAGACTGTTATACTCTCGACGGTATCATTTACAATTATACAGCCAAAGCACCTGCAACTCACTGCTTCCTTCTATTCTTTCTTTACCTTCTATGCCATGTGTGCACACGCGGCTAGTTCTGCTTAAAGAGTTTATCCCACAAAGACTCCTCTCCACATGCCCTATAGTGGCATATGGAAGTCATAGCGGTGAACCCTGTAGGAGCAGCTCTAGCCTATGTATTGCATAGTTGGTCATTTATTTTAAAGTGTACCTGACATAAACTAAAGTGACACACTTCCAACATGTACATAGATATGCCATAGAAGAAATGATCCAGAAAAGCTAGATTATCATGTATTATGGGGTTAAAGGCTTTTCTCCTTAAAATAACCATCCAGTACGAACAATAACAATTCACAATAAATGTATAAACCATACATAGAATACCTGGTGCCCTCCTTTTTATATACTTCAGTTCCTCTGATTCCGTCTCCTTTAAATTCCTGGAAAATGGCAACCAAGATCAAAGTTTCCTCTATGCACACTAAGCTTTGGTAGTCTGAGACACTCCCCCTTTTATGTGATGAATCAACCAAGAGAAGAGGGAGTGTCTTAGACTACCAAAGCAATGTATAGATAAGGCAGTCTGAGAAACTGGTGGTCATTTAGAAGTTAAAGGGCTTTTCCTAGCTGTAGGGCATTTTTAATACTGATTACCTAGGTCAGCGGTATCAGACTACTGGGGGGGAGGGGGACTGGACCCTGCACGAATTAGCTGTTATGAGCTGCCTTTGATGCATGAACCTATACAGGGGGCAAAGTTGACTCTGTTCCCAGTATAGCAGTCATACCTGATGCTAAGATTACATCTGCGTTCAGCTTTCCGTTTTTTTGGGTCCATCTGGAGACCCGAAAAACGGTAACCTTACCCACTTAAAAAGGACCCTTCACCACTTGGGGCACAGGCGGTTTTATATACCGCTAGAAAGCCGACAGTGCGGTGCCAGTACCGTAGCTCTTCACCGCCAGAAGGGCGTTTCTGACAGTCAGTCAGGATAGCCCTTCCTCACAGTAGTGCCTATAGCGCTGTATTGTGAGAGCGCTATAGGCCTATAGCGCCTCCCCTCTTGATAGTACTCATCCACAGACGAGTACTGAATTCAGTGCTTTCTAGCTGTATATAACACTGCATGTGTCCCAAGTGGTGAAAAGTCCTCTTAAAAAAAAAAAACAGTTATCTGCAGAAACCTGCAGACCCCATAGACTGATAATGGGGTCCACCGTGTTTCCGTCCAGTTTTAAACAATTTTATACTGAAATGGGTGGAGAGAAAAGTCCTGCTTGCCGAGTGGTAGACAGAGTCCCCGAACACTAGTGTGAACCAACCCTAAGAACTGTCCCTCCATTTCTATCCACTTGTATCTGTTCAAAAATGTCCCTAGCCCAAAAAAGCCACAGAAAATTCGCAGTTTGACCTCCTCTATATAGCCAAGAAAGAACAGTTTTCAGCTACAGTCTAAAACTACCCAAAATGGCATTCTTGTACATGGATGAAGAAAACAACTCCTAACTGAACACAACTGTGTGCCACAGCCGGAGAGAATTTTTCTTCATAAGGAAACCATTGCTGTAAATAGAATAGAAATAGAATTTCATTATGAAAAATGGTAAACATGTAGGCAGTGAGAAAATTCACTAATAAGACTGTATTCATCACTAAAATTCCATTCATTTACCATGTACATGCAGGCTGCACAACATGGAAGCAGAAAATCCCCCCCTTCCCTGCACTAGAGACTTGGGATGCGGAGGGGTTACATAAACACAGCAAACAGCAGGGAGCATTAGATAAGAAGAAAGCTGGAGGAGGAGGACTGATGAAGAGACGGATTTGGCATTTTCCCCTAAAACAAATTACATCAGGAAAACCCCCCTCTGCTAATAGACTACACTCACTTACTAGTACAATTAGTGTCTGAGCTATTAGGCTCATCCCTAGGCCTTATACAGCTCTTAACTCCTTAGTCACCAGTTCATGCTCTGGTCATGAATTGGTTAATGAGCAGCACATCCTGATAGTGATGGAGCAATATAAGTGTAGGCATTGCTTTAATGTGCTAAATGCAAAACAGATGTGACAATATTACTGGGACAGATATTTTGCTATCTGCTTACCTCGGGAATGCAAACGAGAGCGAGCAAGGCCCACCAGAAGCTCACACTATGGTATGTTCCCAAAGACACCCCCTGAGATATGGGATATGATGTCATGAGGGAAAGGAATGAGGAATGAGAAGATTATGAATGCTACTTTAAATGGAAGGGAGTTTATTCACATGCAAGATAGATACACAATGCACATTACATACAAACCACACAAGTCTTAAAGGGAGTTGCCGCAATCCCTGGGACTGAAGAGATAGGACAGTGGTTGGGCTACCGATACCAAATATATCACAATTACAAAAATTTGTCATCTCAGTTATCTAAGGGTCTGTTCAGATGGAGTTTTTTGGCAGCAGATTTTGATGCAGAATTTGCCTCAAAATCCGCTGCCAAAAACGGCTCCCATTGACGTCAATGGGAACCGCTCGCTTCTTTTTTCCGCTAGCTAGTAGCAGAAAAAAGAAGCGAGCTGCGCTATCTTGCCGTGGCGTCTGCGGTGCGAGGCTCCCTCCCGATTATGCCCATTCTTTCGGGCCTAAACCAGAGCTGAATGCCTTGACGGGATGCCGCCATGTGAACATACCCCTAATAGTTTAGTCATGTCGGTCAGCAATGTTATTTCTAGGTAGGGCTATCTATTTTCCATTACATCACCAAATCACAAGACAAAACATTGTCTCCTGGAGCATAAGCTGAAGCTTCTGGTCGCCAATGCAAAATCTGTAATACAGCCTTCACTTATGATCTGCCATTGACAGTAATAGCATTTACTTATGTGACAGATGAACCACAGGGCCCCTCTAAGGTAAAAGGGCCCAGGTGTTACTGCTACCTCTGCACCCCCTAAAGCTGCATGCCCTTCCACTCATTGCTGGCCATCTCACTATACTAGTGCCACCGAGCAGTTCACTTACAACAAGTCATAAAGAAACAAAATATCACATGGATTGCTTTAGATTGTATAAGAAATAAAATCTGTACATAAATGTACTAGGGCCCAAGCATGACTGCTACCGCTGCAACCCTAAAGCTACATTACTGCGACCCTTCGCATCCAACGTCTTGAAGAACTATATTAGAACTATACTATATGTCAGTCAAAGAAGTTGGCAGAAAAAAAGAAAATTCCGATAATGGAAATTTATGACAGAACTCCTATGTAAAACCACTCATCTCTCTATAACTGTCAGGCACTGACAGCAACTCTACATTAACCCGAGCAAAGTGGAGTGCAATAAAGGAGATTACAACATACATTTAGGGTAATGAAATTAGCCCGACCCGGCTGATATCTGACTTTTCCCAGTCCTTTCTCTTTATTTCCATATCACAATGGTGAGACATAAATTGTATACGTCCAGTGACTATGGTAGCTAATAATATTACAACAAAGCAGTGGCCTCAATAATGCAATAATTTGAGCCCAAAGGTGTTTCCAACATACGTATGTATTTTTAACAAGGCTTGAAGCTTGGCTTAATGAAGTTCACCCAACCCGGCTGATAGCTGACTTTACCCAGTCCTTTCTCTTTACTTTCCTCACACAATGGTGTGGCATACATTATGTCTGGTCACTATGGTAGCCAATAGCAGTACATCAAAGCAGAAAACCTCAACTGTTGGGATACAATGGATGACCTGACATATCATGGACAATCCATCACTGTGTTAACGGTAGGGACTCGATGGGAACTAGAACTGGCAGCTCAGAATCACTATAGTATTAAACAAGTACATTTTTGCCGATTTTTTGAAGATTTTTTTTATGCGAGTAGCAACAAACAAGTGTTCATTTTGAAGTTTTTTCAAGTCATAAAAAGTTTTGGAAGACATTTTATAGCCATCACATCAGCCAGACAGTATAGGACTCTGAAAGCAATAAATGTCTGAAAATCAGCAAATGATCTAAAATATGGCTTTCAGTAATTTCATATATCAGATATCGGCTATCTCTAGGCTCAACTGCATTTCCTTCCATAGATGGCATCTATGATAATACACTGTATCCATCAATATTCTACAAAACAATAAAACAGGTAGTATGTCCCACTGGGAATGTCATCGATGCTCCGGTCACCACCGTTATCACCTCCAATTATCTACATTTGACAGAACAACCAGATTGTACGTTCTCCTTGTTTCCATGTCATTTTATAGGCAGCTAGTTATCTGTACATAAGATCATTTTAGACCTTCTCTGCCTGTAATAGGCATAGAGCACACATGGATACCTATCCTGACTACATCTGTCCTGATTTAGTCTGGAAAAAACGGAAGATGTGTTTGCCTGAAACAATTTAGTATTGTTCTCTACATGGAGGTTTGGAGAAAAACAACTATAAAATTGTATGCAAATGAGGCAGTTGGTGCACTTAGGGCGGGCCTTCAGTTCCTGGAGCATTGCTGTAGCCACACCTACCATCTCATGCATGTACCAATCCGTGCGATTAGAGTGGATCTTCTTATTACTATGACATCACTCATCCTTCTTGAGTAGCAAAAGCAGTGCTCCAGGGAACTGCATGTCCGACTTTGTGTCCGGTTAAAAAAACGGTTTTGTCGCAGAGACCAGAAGACACTCATGGGGAGACACTTTGCAAACCCATTCAAGTGAATGGGTTTGAAAACTGACTGCTGGTTTCCATCCCCTGTCCAGTTTCTCAGGCAGAAGACGGAAACCTGCAAAGCAGAGACCAGGCGCAGGTCTGAACCCACCCTAATATGCTCTGTAATGCAGTGGTAGAAGTTATATACACTCACCGGCCACTTTATTAGGTACACCTGTCCAACTGCTCGTTAACACGTAATTTCTAATCAGCCAATCACATGGCGGCAACTCAGTGCATTTAGGCATGTAGACATGGTCAAGACAATCTCCTGCAGTTCAAACCGAGCATCAGTATGGGGAAGAAAGGTGATTTGAGTGCCTTTGAACGTGGCATGGTTGTTGGTGCCAGAAGGGCTGGTCTGAGTATTTCAGAAACTGCTGATCTACTGGGATTTTCACGCACAACCATCTCTAGGGTTTACAGAGAATGGTCCAAAAAAGAAAAAACATCCAGTGAGCGGCAGTTCTGTGGACGGAAATGCGTTGTTGATGCCAGAGGTCAGAGGAGAATGGCCAGACTGGTTCGAGCTGATAGAAAGGCAACAGTGACTCAAATAGCCACCCGTTACAACCAAGGTAGCCAGAAGAGCATCTCTGAACGCACAGTACGTCGAACTTTGAGGCAGATGGGCTACAGCAGCAGAAGACCACACCGGGTGCCACTCCTTTCAGCTAAGAACAGGAAACTGAGGCTACAATTTGCACAAGCTCATCGAAATTGGACAATTGAAGATTGGAAAAACGTTGCCTGGTCTGATGAGTCTCGATTTCTGCTGCTACATTCGAATGGAGGGTCAGAATTTGGCGGCAACAACATGAAAGCATGGATCCATCCTGCCTTGTATCAACGGTTCAGGCTGGTGGTGGTGGTGTCATGGTGTGGGGAATATTTTCTTGGCACTCTTTGGGCCCCTTGGTACCAATTGAGCATCGTTGCAACGCCAAAGCCTACCTGAGTATTGTTGCTGACCATGTCCATCCCTTTATGACCACAATGTACCCAACATCTGATGGCTACTTTCAGCAGGATAATGCGCCATGTCATAAAGCTGGAATCATCTCAGACTGGTTTCTTGAACATGACAATGAGTTCACTGTACTCCAATGGCCTCCACAGTCACCAGATCTCAATCCAATAGAGCATCTTTGGGATGTGGTGGAACGGGAGATTCGCATCATGGATGTGCAGCCGACAAATCTGCGGCAACTGTGTGATGCCATCATGTCAATATGGACCAAAATCTCTGAGGAATGCTTCCAGCACCTTGTTGAATCTATGCCACGAAGAATTGAGGCAGTTCTGAAGGCAAAAGGGGGTCCAACCCGTTACTAGCATGGTGTACCTAATAAAGTGGCCGGTGAGTGTATGTTGGGGGAGATAGTGAACTCACTTTAGAAAAAGGCTCCTCATTGACTTCACAATGAACACTCAAACCCAATATGTTAACATATAAATGCATTTAGCTTTTTAAGTCTCCTGATCTACCAAGATCCATAAAAGAGAAGCTGTTCTGCTTGGGACCTTCTTTAGGCTGGCTTCAGAGGAGCCGTCTATCATAGTAATTCTTGAAGATAACGTTCATTGTTTATGTGCCAGCCTTTACTTCAAGGTAAATTCCTGTAACTTGGTCTTTATATCTCTCTTCATCTCTTTCACTGTATTAATGTGACATAGATATTACATTTTTACAGCTTATGTATAGATTACATTGTAAGGCTTGTATTTTATATACTTATACTTATATTATATATTTTGTATATATACAGTCCTATGAAAAAGTTTGGGCACCCCTATTAATCTTGATCATTTTAAGTTCTAAATATTTTGGTGTTTGCAGCAGCCATTTCAGTTTGATATATCTAATAACTGATGGACACAGTAATATTTCAGGATTGAAATGAGGTTTATTGTACTAACAGAAAATGCGCAATATGCATTAAACCAAAATTTGACCGGTGCAAAAATATGGGCACCTCAACAGAAAAGTGACATTAATATTTAGTACATCCTCCTTTTGCAAAGATAACAGCCTCTAGTCGCTTCCTGTAGCTTTTAATCAGTTCCTGTATCCTGGATGAAGGTATTTTGGACCATTTCTTTCTACAAAACAATTCAAGTTCAGTTAAGTTTGATGGTCGCCGAGAATGGACAGCCCGCTCTCAAATGATCTGAAAACAAAGATTGTTCAACATAGTTGTTCAGGGGAAGGATACAAAACGTTGTCTCAGAGATTTAACCTGTCAGTTTCCACTGTGAGGAACATAGTAAGGAAATGGAAGACCACAGGGACAGTTCTTGTTAAGCACAGAAGTGGCAGGCCAAGAAAAATATCAGAAAGGCAGAGAAGAAGAATGGTGAGAACAGTCAAGGACAATCCACAGACCACCTCCAAAGAGCTGCAGCATCATCTTGCTGCAGATGGTGTCACTGTGCATAGGTCAACAATACAGGGCACTTTGCACAAGGAGAAGCTGTATGGGAGAGTGATGAGAAAGAAGCCGTTTCTGCACGTACGCCACAAATAGAGTTGCCTGAGGTATGCAAAAGCACATTTGGACAAGCCAGCTTCATTTTGGAAACAAAGATTGAGTTGTTTGGTTATAAAAAAAAAGGCGTTATGCATGGCGTCCAAAAAGAAACAGCATTCCAAGAAAAACACATGCTACCCACTGTAAAATTTGGTGGAGGTTCCATCATGCTTTGGGGCTGTGTGGTCAATGCCGGCACCGGGAATCTTGTTAAAGTTGAGGGTCGCATGGATTCCACTCAGTATCAGCAGATTCTTGAGAATAATGTTCAAGAATCAGTGACGAAGTTGAAGTTACGCCGGGGATGGATATTTCAGCAAGACAATGATCCAAAACACCGCTCCAAATCCTCAGGCATTCATGCAGAGGAACAATTACAATGTTCTGGAATGGCCATCCCAGTCCCCAGACCTGAATATCATTGAACATCTGTGGGATGATTTGAAGCGGGCTGTCCATGCTCGGCGACCATCTAACTGAACTGAACTTGAATTGTTTGTCCAAAATACCTTTATCCAGGATCCAGGAACTGATTAAAAGCTACAGGAAGCGACTAGAGGCTGTTATCTTTGCAAAAGGAGGATCTACTAAATATTAATGTCACTTTTCTGTTGAGGTGCCCATACTTTTGCACCGGT
Source organism: Leptodactylus fuscus (assembly GCF_031893055.1). Classification (NCBI taxonomy): domain Eukaryota; kingdom Metazoa; phylum Chordata; class Amphibia; order Anura; family Leptodactylidae; genus Leptodactylus; species Leptodactylus fuscus. Next base: position 223,475,509 of record NC_134266.1, read on the forward strand.
CAAATTTTGGTTTAATGCATATTGCACATTTTCTGTTAGTACAATAAGCCTCATTTCCATCCTGAAATATTACTGTGTCCATCAGTTATTAGATATATCAAACTGAAATGGCTGTTGCAAATACCAAAATATTTAGAACTAAAAATGATTAAGATTAATAGGGGTGCCCAAACTTTTTCATAGGACTGTATATGGGGAATTCACATTAGTGTTCCAAATAACATGCTTATATAGATGGTGCCGTATAATTTTAATACTAATCTGAAACTTGTGAGTCTCAGAAGTGCTGCTTCTCTTTCTCAAAGATAGTTTAGTTGCTTGCGGGTTTATAATCATTCTATTCTTTCTGTAGGAGAATCAACATGCACGGACTTCCCGATGAGCTTATGCTTATACCAAGTAGTTGGAGATGAGCGAGTACTATTTGAAACGGCCGTTTCGGATAGCACGTACCCATAAGAATGAATGGAAGCGGCCGGCATGCAGACTTTGCTGGCGGCCAGTCGCTTAACCCCCTGCGTCCATTCATTCCTATGGGTGAGTGCTATTCGAAACGGGAGTTTCGATTAGTACTCGCTCATCTCTACAAGTACTCAACCAGAAAAGGTTTGTTTCAGGCTACTTCATATGTAATCCTACAGTGTCCCTTTTATTTCATCTCTATATCTGGCAGCTCAAGGATAGTGTAAAAGTTGGCCTTACAACTGGGATCCAACAACAGCCTAATGTGTATAAGACAAATCATCTCTCTACTGACAACTGCTGTTGGGCTACAACAGACACCAGGCATGTTGGCTATTTACATGGCCAACGGAGAGTTCCCAATTACAGTGATGCCCTATATGTCTAGCAGTTTTTACCCCCTGTCTTTTACAGTGCCTGCAACCCCATCCACAGCTTGAGGAAAAATACACGCATGGTTTTGGAAATCGCAGCATGTCAATTATACCTGCGGAATTGCCTGCAGTTTCCCTATAGGTATAATGGAAGCAGAAAGTCTGTGGACAGTGGACCTTCTGTGGGAAAAGCCGTGATGCATTGCAGCCGCATTATTTCCCACAGCACTTTTTTGCTGCGGCCTGCTACGTGGGGTCTTATCCTTATCTCTTATCCTTCATGTTAAGCATGAATATTTGGCCATCTCTGAAGAAAACTAAAGCAGTCGTACAAGGAAATGTGATGTGCATATATGCAAGAGCAGGGCATTGAACGATCTATGACACTACTGCTTTAGCATCCAAATATATGATTTATGTCTTCCATAGGGTTTAGAATGAATGTATGTTACAGTTTCTGGTTTTCCTTTTTTGTTTCTTTCCATCCCTAGTACAGGGCTAAGATAATAACATACCAGATCGACATGTGGTTTCTACAATTCTCTGCTATCACTATGAATTTCCTACCTTTCTTTTGCAAAATTAAAACACATGATGCAATAAAAGTAATAAAACCAAGGATACATGACCTTTAAACTATGATCTCTGGACAGTTTCGGAAATGTGTATGTAAATTACTGTATAACATCAAAGCTAGGGGTCCTTCTCTAGGTCACGTTCACACAATTTTTGTATATGTATTTTGGAAGACGATTGTAATTAGATTTTAGTTGTAAATGGGGAACAAATATGATTTTATATTTACACACAGAACTTACAAAGAGTTTTGGAGAATTCTTAAAATAACCTGTTTCTTATTAAATTGCATGACTAATGAATGGGCCTGACTACTTGGGAATAAGACACTCAAACTGGCTGAAAATCAAAGTTGTCAGAACCTCACAATTTTGCTCAATGGTCTAATCCAACCTTTTTATAGTCAGGGTACCCTTAGAATAAAAAATCTCCTTGAGGCATCCTTACCAAATAATTTTTACCAAAAGACAATACAATACCTTTTGGTAAAAACTAATTCATATTTATGGCTGAATTAAAGAAGCATTCGGGCAGAAATTATCATCTACTAGCCTCTGCCCGCGACTTCTTCTGCGGATTGTTGGAGTTGATGATCCGCTTATATTCAGCAAATTGCTGCCGTTGATGGTTTGCCTGCTTCAGCGTTTTGGCGGCTCTTAAGCTGTCCTGCTGCTGAACTTGTTCCTCGCACTGTGATTATGGTTCTTCTTGCATCTCAGCAGCTCGCTGGGACGCCATATAATGAGCATGTTGTTGGCGTTGATGATCCACATGCTACGGCGTTTTGGCAGCTCTCAAGCTGGCCTGTCACTGAATTTGTTCCTCGCGCTGTGTCCGCGATTGTTCCGGCATCTCAGCAGCTTGCTGGGAAGCTATATAATGAGCGTATTGTTGGCATTGATAATCCGCATGCTCTAGCGTTTCGGCAGCTTTCATGCTGGCCTGCCACTGAACTCGTTCCTCGCGCTGTGCCCGTGATTGTTGCAGCTCGCTGGGATGCCATATAATGAGCATGTTGTTGACGTTGATGATCCGTTTGCTTCGGCGTTTTGGCAGCTCTCAAGTTGGCCTGGCACTGAAGTTGTTCTTCACACCGTGTCTGTAATTGTTCCGGGATCTCAGCAGCTTGCTGCGATGCCAAATGAGTGTGCTGTTGGCGTCAATGAGCCCCCTCCCCCTTGAAGAGAGCTCTGACTTCTGGCTACCTTCAATAGCTCTCGTTGTTTTTGACAAATTAGATTTTCTTTTTCCAGGCATGTTGAAATTGACAAACTGACAATTTGGATTAAAGATGTCAATTTGTCTGCACTGCCTGGACCAGATCAGATAATATGCAAATGTGTGTAGAAAATGTTTTTTACATTAGAGTCAATGTGAACAGCCACCAATGGAGGGGGCTCATCTGCAACAGACACTCAATCAGTGTTCATTGCTCTGATCCCATGACAGATGATAGGTACAGGCTTTACTGATGGTAGAGGGAATGCACACAGACATACCAGGAGGGCAGACACTTGTCTGAAATATAATTTTTATGGCAGTGACATTTGTTCCAGAATGTCTCAACATGTCAAACAAACACTGTTAAAAATATAACTTCCATTTACTATAAACCAAAAATATAAAGTGACAAAAGAGGTGTCCCAATTAAATGCTTGTTCGGTGAATCTCTGCGATGAAGAAGGGAGAACATATGATGATACATTTGCCATCTGCTCAATTTCACCTCAACCCGGCCAACCCGCAGTGTTATACAGTCAGGCACCTTAACTGCCTGAATAATCACTCTGTTGTAACATATTGCAAACCTCAGTGGAACTGGGGGATATGAAGTAGAAGCTGATCAGCAGCGTGTCTTCCTAATCCTGATACACAGGTTTGACAATCTGCCCCAATTATCTTCACAGAGCACTTGGCGTTATATATTCTTTATATAATACAGAAGATCAATCCAATCTTATCAACACAATATGGAAACTCAAGTTCCTGTGGCCATAGGAGGTAATGCTTATATACCTATTCATTTATACATACGGTATTGTCATCACTCGCTGTCCCAAATAGGTCTCACAATCTGTATACCGTATCAGTAGGTGTTTGGAGTGCTGGAGGAAAATGGAGAACTCAGAAGTAACCCACACAGACACGGGGAGAACATACAAAGTCCATAAAGATGTTCTATGTGGTGAGGGGAATCGCTCAGATAGATGCTTGCAGCAGTGCAGGAAACAGGAACACAGAAACTGGATTGCACACAGGTTCAGGCTTTATTCACATGTAACGCATACACTGCTTTTGCAAAGCCACAGGATAAACAAAACAAACACCTTCTCGGCTGAGCACTGACTTAAACGTAAGGAAACTTTTCCCTGACTATACAGGAGACTGGCTACCAGTCTCCCACCTTGGCAATAACAATGAGTGGCACAGTACCTGCTTTGGAGGTCCGGTCTGGACAGTTCAACACTGTCTGTGTGGTGCCAGTCTGCTAGTCTTCACACTCAGACTGTTATTAGGGCCTGATTAGTCAGCTGACCTCCCTGGTGTGAGTTTTTACCATACACCCTTTAGCTGCCTGGCTGGGACATACCTGTCTTCCCAGACTACACCCTTCCCTCTCTCACAGTGGTCAGAGTGTAACCCCAGTCCCCAGTGTTAGCTGGAAGTGAGATGTCTTGAAATAGCTCTCAAAATGTGTCTGCCAAGGGCAACACGGTGGCTCAGTGGTTAGCATTGCAGCACTGGAGTCCTGGGTTTGAATCCCGCCAGGAACAACATCTGCAAGGAGTTTGTATGTTCTCTCCATATTTGTGTGGATTTCCTCCCATTCTACAAAAAAAAGACATATCGATAGGAAAAAAAAAAGTACATTGTGATCCCTTTATGGGATTGGCTCACAATCTACATTAAAAAAAAAAAAGTGTCTGGCAGAGACTTATTTGCCTGGCTGTACGTAGGATGCATATGTATGGGAAGTTTACTGGAATAAGACGTTGCGCAAACAGCTATAGAAAGTGTATATCCAGCTTTAGTGGTGAAGTAGGTAAGCTAAGCTTTTATCGTTCGGGGAAACTTCCCACAGATTTACTTTGCAGCTACCATTGCAGGAAAAAAATGTAGCATCAGGGGCATTAACTGGAAGCTCCTTGGTCCCAAATCTGTATCAAGGCCCATGTATAATACTGGTGTCATTATGCTGTAATAAGGTCTTCGGTCTCCCTAAGCCTGGCTACCTCTGCCGCCCCCAATGGGCACATCCCTGAGTGGCATTATATTCTCGCCATTTAAATGAATATAATCTGGGGATACCAAGTAGGATATCTGACTCCATGATCCCTGTATGCATTAACACAGCATTATGGAAACTGGTTGTAATAAGAAGATAACCCCCTTTAACTGTGGATGTGGGTGGAGAAAATTAACTCTCGCTTTGCTGACTGGATTGTATGTTTAATTTGTCTGTTAATGTGAAAGCTGCTGTGGCACTAGAATTGCAGGTGGTTTACGAAAGTTCAGCCATAGCTGCCACAGATAAGCCAGTAGCCACAAATCTGACTTATGACAGAAGATTCTACTGAATATGCCACAGCCAACAGCGACAACTCTGAAATTCAGTATTATTCCTGCAGGCAATAGCTAACTCTCTGTTTATTACTACTATCATGGATTCTATATGTGACACTGCGCAGAACATACGGTTTATCTTACCTACATCTGCTATAAGGACATTTCTTGCTAAGGAGAGACTGGCTTTTTAGGAAAAAGATAATAAAATGTCCTCCACTGTGACCACTACTTTATTTCACATATTGCCCGATCCGAAAACGTCCAGGAACATTTACGTAGCCACTGATATTAGCAATATCTTCAGGTCTATTTGCGACTTGGCAAGGTCTTGACAAGTGACTTGGGATCTGGTGACATCACCGAGATATGAGGCAGGTTATTACTTGATATAATCTGTCCTCATCAATGTTCATTTCTCAAATATGAGTGATGATATTTTGTGCGTAAGGCCTCATCCGAGCGTTCACTCTTCCCAAGTGGTATTCCTTCTTCAGCCATTAAATCCAATTAATTTACATGTTCTACACCCGACACATCGTCCGCCTGTCTGCATCTAGTTCACCTTAATTGAGTTTTAGTAAACAGTGATATCGACAATTCCCTTAATTCGCTGCCAAATGAGTCTCCATCGATTTGGCAGTAGTTCAGGTGGTGATTCCTGGATGGCAGTGAGAGTGAGATCAGCAGGAAGCTACTCTCAGATCAATGGTCACTGAGTCAGCACAATCCCACATCTGTCAGCAGAGCGCTATTATGTTCCTACACAATGCTGGCTACGTTAACCTGTTAAGATACTACAGACTCTGGGCTATGGGATGACTGTATACGAGTACCTCCGACCCTTCCTACATTGTGTGTCAAGAAAATGCAAACAGCCTGTAGCCCACTAATACCTTCACCATTCAATTCTACATTCAATGCCAGCAGACATTTTGACTTGTTCTTTACCAGCCACCCCCAGCAGAAGCCCACACACGTCTATATAAAGCATGACTCCGACTGATCACTTACGCATAAAGGAATGGCCTATGGCCTCCTTATACACGTTTCTAATGCACAATAGGTATAATACTGATAAGGATATGATTATAAACTGTACAAAGGACTGGAATAATATAGAGCTCCAGATGTTACATACGACTCAGCCTTGTGTAAATGAATGGTTCACTGCATATATAGTGAAGAAGTATTCTTTTGTTATTTAGGATATAGGAAATTTCGCCACGAATGTTATTGCGGATTTGCTGCAGATTTTCGCCCTGTGCATAGAAAGCGTGAAATGTGTGCTAAAAGGTCCCAGAAAGAATTGATATGTTGACATCTTAGGACTGCTTCATATCTGCGTTTGGCCATTCTGTTCCCCTATTCGCATGAAATATTTGGAGAGAAAAGTCCTGCAAGCAGCACTTCTCTCTCCCCATTTTTCGTACGGAAATCACACAGACCCAATTATAGTCTATGGGGTCTGTGTGGTTTCCTTAGGTAACTGCTTTTTTATGCAGATAGGTTTCCGTTCAAGGGGGTCCCCCTGAACCGGACCTTATAAACTGTATCGCTGGTCAATTTCCGAGCTGATTTTTTTTTAATGCAGCCTGTAACAGATTTGGTAAATTCCCTTACATTTTGCTGTAACTTCAATATGCTTATGACCAGAAAATCCACAGAACATTCACTATGAATAAAGATACCCTGACAGCAAACATGCAAAAAGGTCAGGCAATGGTAATGTGCTTTTCTCATGAAAAGGACTCAAAGCATAGGGAATGTGGTGAACATACAGTTAAGCCAATTTACAAACCAGTATGTTTTTGACATGTGGGAGAAAAACCGTGTGAACACAGGAAGAACATACAAACGCCATACAGATGTTGTCCTTGGTGGGATCTGAACTTAGGACCCCAGAACTGGATGACGGCAGTGCTAACCAGTGAAACATAACAGGTTAAGTCAGGGGTTACACAATCCCACGAGGCAGCGAAACAATGCTCCTTGACATGTACTATTGGCTTCTAACTCTTTGGATTCATTTCTGTTGAAATCTACATTTGCAAGGTAACTACAAAGGTAACAATGACAATGTGTTGCTAAAGTCTACAGCAGTGTTTTTTCCAATCTGAGATTCTCCATCTGCTACAAAACTACAACTCCCAGTTGGAGAGCCAGAGGTCAGCGACCATTGGTTTACTGTATACCCCCAGGTTACGTCTCCGACTAATAAAAATGGTCAATTTCATTGTCTGACACTTGGCCTATTTGATTCTCTCCTTAAAAAACATACCGCATGCTACACTTTTTTCCTGTTTCCACCTCAGCAGTTTGGTGTCTTTGCAGATAGAAAAAAAACACAATATCCAAGCGTGATTTATTTCTGTCAAGTATCATCCCATGGGCCATGCTATGACATATCTCTTCACAGACACTGCAGACAATATGATTCACTTATAAAAGTGCAAGATGACAAACACGTCAGCTCTGAGGATTTATAGGTACATCCTCACTTTCCGAGATTTACAGCTGTGAATACTAACCCGCAGGTTATAAGACAATTGGGGACTCGCTAAGTGGTGAATGCAAACACTAGAAAGAATGAAATGGCCATAAACACTGAGTCTGGTAAGAGATTTACTCTCAGATTATTGCTAAAACATGAAAATATTCTGGACCTCCAACAGTGGCCCTGCTACTAGTCCGTAATAGGATGAGAGCTGGATCAGTGGGTAAGATCATTTTTCTAAGCATAGGCATAATACATATTGCGCACCACACACTGCTTTTTAACATATTCTTCTCACTTCAATATTAATACATAAAATATATTCAATAGTTATTACATTGTGTTTTCTAAAGGGACTGACTGGTTTGGACAAGTCATTTCCATTCAGGGTGTTATTCAGGACTCCGGACAGAGAATTGCTACAGCCAAGGAAACAGAGATGGACGTAAATTTGTTTCTGAGAGAGTCAATATATGGAAAGGAACCGTAAAGACTACATTTTGGCTAAGGCCACTCGTAATGGGTCTGCTGCAGGGAACAGCCCACAGCAGACCCAATAGTAGCCAAAAGCAGCCTGTCCCTGTGGCTTTGTATTAAGATTGAAAACCGTGCCAAACCTGCAGCGAGAACTTGACCTGCTACGGGTTCAATACTTGCAGTAAAGTGCTGCAGGATTTTTCAGCAGTGTGCGGATGGGATTTATTTTACGGCTGTTGATTCTACTGTGGCTATCCAGCTGCAACTACAGCAAGTGTAGCCCTGGCCTCAAAGGGGTTTCCCATATTTAAAATGTTATTTAGACCCCGGAGTATAATAGATGGAGGCCGTGAGGAGGTGACAACAATTTATAAAAATTCATATTCACCTTCCGTTGCCTCTTTTGTGCCTCCTCACAGCATCTGGTGCCCTCCTGGTGACATCATAGGACTGGGGTCTATGGAGGCCCGTGATTGGGCCAATAACAGTCACATGGGCACTGAGCGCCATGACAGGCCTCAGCACTTACCCTGAGTGCACGACATTACCAAGGAAGCCAAAAGAGAGCACCGGACACCACAAGGAGGCCAAAAAGAGACATTTTAAACCATTTTAAGGAGTGGCTCACCTTAAAACAAATCCTGAGAGATTCAGCTATCTCTAGTGATAAGTGTCTGACTGAAGGGGGGTTGTATGCTGTGTCCCCCATTTGATTGTAACAATAGTCTTGAATGTTCATTGCTGCCCCATTCAAATGGAGGAGCATGGGACCACTGCTCGTGTGACTTGCGGAGACCCTCACCAATCATACTCTTTTTATCTATTGATAAGTTTTGGTTATGGGAGAACAGATTTATATCCAAAAGCAGCAATGAGTACAGTACCAAGCTGAGTCATTTGTATGGCTGTACATTATTAGTCACTATAGTGCACTATAAGGATTAGTCATAATGAATGGGTTAAATGTAACCATGTCTAATAAACACTGATGGAAACTCATTCCTGCATTTTCTGCAATGTCATCACCTTTTAATGGGTACAGTTTTAATGGCATGGGGCGGGCACATACTTTTGAGGCAATGTTCAGTGGGAAGAGAGTAAAATGCATTGGGGCAGTAAGAACTATACGGCTGTATACATTTCTGTCAAAAACGAAAACCCACTAGAAACAGAGCTGTGGGTATCTGAGGCTTTACTTCTATACATAAGCTGTACAATTATACTGATGCCAACTCTGCATAGGGTGAAATATAGGTTTTTAATGACATCCATTTTGCTACTATTTCCAGGAGGCCCCTGGAGTTATAATAGCAGATGTTCAACCACATACACTTTACTTCATGGGGCCCGGCCCCAGCATGGAGGGAGACCTATCCATAATGTCTATCCAGCCTGGTGGTCTGGCACATCCCATATAAATAGTACTAGTGACCTCTCTCTGCCTGAAATCATTTTATTATGCAGAATTATTAGCATTGACCTCCACACCCATATCACGCCATTATTCTGATATAGTGGCTTTATTCAAGTGCAGCATATGAAGGAGGAAACACAGCAAGTGCAAGTATCCAGGAATGAAGGGGGTCTGCATCTGCCTAACCATTTACTCGATTTCAGAGAATGGTTAATTCAGTGTAAAATGTTCCCCATGAAATTGCAGATTTGTCTAAGTCTGGATTCACATCTGCGTTGGAGTCTCCATGGGTGACTCTGCAGCAGATTTCACTTAAAATTGCCGGAGTGAAAAGTCCTGCAAGGAGAACATTTCTCTTCCCTGGTTTTATATTGACCTGGCTGACCCGATTATAGCCTATGGAGTCCACGGGTTTCCACAAGAACTGCTTTTTAATCAGACAAGGTCCCATGCAGACCCAAACGACGGAGAACTGATTGCTAGTGTGAACCTACCGTAAGGCTTCGTTCTTGCGACCGTAGTTGCTATCAGTATATTGTCCCATTCATTGCTATACACACATCAGTGTCTGTATTTGCAACACAGACTCAAAGATGCAAGTGTAGGGGATCATACAACTCTTTTGCGCATCCATGATTGCGGACATACTGATGTAATGCAGACAGGTTTTTTGCAGATTGCAGGTCAGTTTTGGTGGATAGTAAAAACTGCTACAGGAGTATACATGTAGCCACAGACAATGCTGACATATATACAAATAGTAATCGGCATTGATGAAACTAACCATCTATGTGGCTACCTTATTTATGTCAAGAGTTGTTAACAGCAGACAAAGAAGTTGTCCTTGTGACGCTGATACTTTGCTATTAGAGATGAGTGATTAGTATTCGTTCGAATACTACTATTCGATCGAATATTCGCATCGGTTGAATACCACGCGGGAAAATTCCATTGAATTCAATGCAAAAACCTCCTCGAGCTCCTCATCCTGCTACTTCCGGAACTTGGAGGATCCAAGGTGTCGAACTTTGGTTTCCATGGAAACTGGAACAACATTCCCGTTTTTTCCCATAGACTATATTAGGATTTGATATTCGAATGAATACTACTCGCTCATCTCTATTTGCTATATAGATTGTGCTGTGTCACAGCAGTAGGACTGTAACAATCTGGTTTTTGGCCTTTTTATATGCTGCATGCAAGTTATGAAAGAGCAAAGCACCATTACCACAGACCTCCAAGCCATAGCCCATTGCCACTACCTCCAAGTCGTAGCCCATTGCCACAGACCTCCAAGCTGTAGCCCATTGCCACAGACCTCCAAGCCGTAGCCCATTACCACAGACCTCCAAGCCATAGTCCATTGCCACACACCTCCAAGCCATGGCCCACTGCCACAGACTTCCAAGCAGTAGCCCATTGCCATAGACCTCTAAGTAATAGACAATTGCCACAGACCTTCAAGCAATAGCCCATTGCCACAGACCTCCAAACTGTACCCCATTGCCATAGACCTCCAAGCCATAGCCCATTGCCACAGACCTCCAAGCCGTAGCCCATTGCCACAGACCTCCAAGCCATTGCCTTTTATACTCAGACAGGACTCACCCTTCCAAAAAGCTTATCTGTCACAGACGCAGTACAAAAACACCTATGGGCACCACAATATGGACATACATGCACAACAGCTGTCAATGTCATCTAGCCAATGTCATTTTAGAAAACTTTGGGTAAATGTAAAAAGGCTCACCATAAACTTCTGACAATGGTATTACTTTGTAAGACTTCAGTCATTCGCTTCCTCCTCTTCCGCAGCTATTCTGTTTGCACTCAATGATTTTTATAATGGCTTCCCTATTCTCCTGTTTTATAACAATTGGAAACTGTTCAATAAAAACTAGTGATTGTAAAAGGGCCATATATGTGATGAATGGGCCGGATACCTGTAAGAACATCAGACGCTTGCTGTGCTCCATCAGCACTAGACAAACCCTATAAGTTGAGCTCCCAATGTACCTAAGACTTAGGATTTCTCCATTTCTTCTCAAGGTTTTGCCAGTTAAATATGTGACATTTATGAGATATATAAAAATACAACTTAAAATAGATTTTTTTCAGTGTATATAGAATATATTATTGATAACTTGAGGAAAAAACAATTCATTCACAATCTTCTTGGCTGGATATTCCAACCTAAGACATTTATCCCCTAAATAGAACTCTATTGGTATAATAATTCTTACCTAACTGCTGGGATCCCCACCAAGGAAGATCGTAGTCTCCTATTACCCCAAACTGCACCATCACACCATACAGGAGCTTGGCTCTAGTGGCTGCGCTGAGTTACTTCATTTTAGCTCCCATTCAGTGACCGATCCTGGTCCCAGTTGTTGGGACACCCACTGATCAGATATTGATGAACTATAGAACGGATGGTCAGTAATATTGTTAGGAGCAGAGCCGGAGCCGGAGCCTCCACAGCATTGAGCGGAGGCTGCCAGCCCTCTCCTTCCTGCGGTCCCTAGTCTCCTGCTTCTGGGTCTCGGGAGGCAGGCCAGAACCTCAGTAAGCATTGTGCAGGGGTTGCCGGTCTCCTCCTGAACCAGACGGGGGACTTCCGGTTTTTGACCTGTTGGCGGGCCGAATTCTATTTAAGAATGGCTCTGGACTGCCGCTGGATATTTAGTTGTACCTCATATCTTGTAGTAAGCGTTCTCCTGTCCTCTTTGCCTGTACTCCGACCACTTCCCTTGACCTCTGATCCAGCATTTGCCTCCTGATTTTGTACTGTGCCTGCTCCTGTTTATGACCCCAGTTTGCCTTTAGACCTCTGCTTCCTGAACACCAATTTTGTACTGCTCCACCGCTCCTGTTATCGTCTCGGCCTGCCTGACCTTCCCTTTGGATTTCCCACTGTACTGCGTTGCCCTCTTGTTGATGAGTCAGACCATACGACTACGCTTTGACTCTTTGCTACCACCTGCAGACTACCACCCGCCGCTGCCTTCCGGATCCTTGGACCTGCACCGCTACCCAAGACATTTGCTGGTAAGAGTTCTGTATGTGGTATGGCTGTGGTTTTACTGTGATTTCTGGTGCGCTTTGTGTCTGGCATTTCCTGATCCGTATTGCTCTGCCCCACGGTGCAGCCAAGTCCATCCCCATCATCTGGGGTTCTGGTGAACACCATGTGGGGTTGGAGTGGGTGCGGCCCGCAGCGCTGTATTTACCATTTTGATCGGTGTATCTAGTATTGGTTCTCACTATTGGCTCAGATCTACATCTGTTATCTTTACAAATATAGTTTCCTTTCATATTTGACCTGCACAGAATTTGCGTTGTAGTCACAACTACGCACGTTACTTGGACAATTCTCTTTACTATTGTATTTTCTTTTAAAGTGCTTCTCCTAAAATCCTCTGCTATCTTCTCCTGTCTGCACTGATGGCCTACAATGTGTTCATGTTTTGTTAATCTGATTGTCGCGCTTCCCATACATTGCGTGTTGTGTGTAAATTCACTTAATTATACACAATAAAATCTACTTATCTAGTAGAGAAAATCTCCTGTCCTATTTCCAGCGATTAGGAGCCGTGTAATCACATGTATAAGTCAATTGTTACCCAGTCACACTATGTGCTTAAAGGGGCTGTCTGGCTTTAAAAAGAAATGTTTGCTAAGAACAGGAAATGCGATAAAATAAAATAAGGAAACCTCACAGGCCGGAGAATTCACGTAAGTGTGGTTTGTTTTCTTCTTCTATGGGCGAGTCTGTGCATTGCCGCAATTCACGGCCATTATGGACATGTCCTATAAATTGCGGACCACGGTTGTGGCCCCGCCACACCACGGATAAAATATCCAGTGGTGTAAGAGGCCACATTGAATATAATGTGTCCGCAATTGAAAACCCTCAATTGCGGACCATTTGCGGACTTACATTACGGTCGTGTAAGACCAGCCTTAAGGCTAAGGCCCCACGTAGCAGTCCGCAGCGAAAAAGTGCTGCGGGAAAAAACTGAGGCAGAAACGCATCACAGTTTTTCCCACATCGCTTTTCACAGTGCTTTTACAATTATACTTATAGGTAAACTGCCATCGTTTCCGTAGGTATACTTCACATGCTGCAATTTCCAAATACGCGACTGTTTTTGAAATCGCAGAGGATAATTTTCTGCAATGTGTGGATGGGTTTAGCCACAATCCCATCCACTTTGCAGCTACTGTAAAATGTTGCGGATTTTGCCAAGGTGTTTCCATCGCAGCAAAATTGCGGTGTTTACGCTACGTGGGGCCCTGGCCTTACACAGGATGCATGCAGAAAGTATAAAGCAGCGTATACAAGACAGTGAGGACTGGGGTAGAAGTATCTGTCACAGCTATTTTGCTAATGTAGCATTTTCATTATCACATAATTGGTTGTCACTATAATTCTGCTTAGTGATTGCCAGAGGCGGAAATGTTACATATCTCATATGTCTTCACTATCAATACTCATCACACCGAATGTCAGCAAATAGGCAAACTCCTAAATAACCAGACTTCAGAGACCCTAACATGGCAGGACCTGCAGCCATTGTCAATCACTAGGCCTGGCTCAGGATGGCCTTAATGGCTTTTTATGTTTTTGTATACTGTACGGCTGGGTCTAGGATGTAGTTATGGCATGTTAGAGATGTACAGTGTATATCCATATCATTCTAATATCCTGGCATATCATCTATCTGTTGTATGTTATGACATATACGCTGCACCGGTTAGTGACTGCTACATGGTTCAGCCGGTGCACCAATAAAGGTATAGGTATAGGTATGATCCCATGGTGGCTCTTAGAGTAAGTTCACACAGAGTTTTTTTGGTCATGATTTTGAAGCCATATCCACCTCAGAATCCTGACCAAAAAGATGGCTCCCTTTGAAATCGATGGGAGCCGTCAGTTCTTTTTTCCAGGAGCCAGTTTGTTTCAGCTCCCAGAAATAGAAGCGAGATGCTCATTCTTTTAGGTGGATTTGCCTTGCGACGAAGGCACTCCCTCCCGACTAGGCCTATTCATTTGGACCTAATCCGGAGCGGAGTGCACAACTGGATGCCGATGCACTGCACTGGCATCCAGTCGCCACGACCCGTATTTTGGACCAGAACCCGAGGCGGCCTCCACTACATGTTCCGGTCCAAAAAACCCATGTGAACTCACCCTTAGAAAGGGATTTAAGGTGGTTTTCAGTCTAAAAACTTTTATCTTTGGCACATGTGTGAACATAGCCTTATGTTGGTTTACGAACTATTCACCCAAACATGTTCAGATCTTATCTTATTATAACAACATGTAACATGTCCCATTCCAGTTTCACAATTTTCACCACATGAAAACCCCAAAGAAACAATCCACCTTCTACAATAAACATAGTGACAAAACCGCAACCACGCTAAAGCTCACCAAAGAACTGGCAAGTTGTTCCAGCTGTGTCTCAGGTACTGGAAAAGCTGAGTGATCACTAATATGGCCGATATTATACCTATGAAGGAAAACCTAACCTTCACAGAGTTCCCGGAAAGTAACTTACATTTATTGGACTTTTATATGAGGAGAAATGTTCTTTGAGGACAAGTGTACTGATCTGTAAGACACGTACTGTAGGATGTCTGAAGAACATTCTCTGATGGATATTATTAATCTCCCGACAATGCAAATTCCTTTTAATGGGAATCACTGCTCACAACCATCAAGACATCTATATTCCCATATTAGAGAAAAAATGACATATTTTTAGAAAGGGCTGGGTCGGCACTTAAAATGGTATTATGCAGAGAGTGACGTTATATCATATCTGATCACCACGAGCATGAGGCGGAGATTTAGGCAGCAGCCTTGGCAGACAGTATACTGGCAGCTGGTCACCATGATACTAGGGGTACAGTCTATTAGCAGGACCATAGGTACAACATGGCAGGTCCCACTGCATAGTTATACATAGGCAATCCCGAACTCATCCCATATTGTGTATTACATGATACCAAATAATCATGTACATAAGGCCCATAGTTACGTTAAATAACTATTACACTGGGTAACAATGTACAATGCGCCTATCAGTGTACCGTAGCACAACCATATTCACCGCCTTAGACCATTATAGGCAGCATATACCATATCCATTGAACAGCATCACATTTTTGGGATATTTCCCAACCAGGCATATGATGCCAACACGTACAACATAGCAGAATAATACCCATTATACAATATACTGCTACGACCCCATATAACCATGTTCATCATGGCCAGCTGCATGCCATAGCATAACTATTTAACCATTTATTGCATCATATACTAATCTGATATAAGATAACCAATCTCCATGCCCATGAATATACCATCACATAACCACACAAAGGCATCAACATGAATATTATATCATAGAGAACACCAGAAAACCACTTACCTATATATGCCATGGTCAGCCATTCACAGGCATCACTTCAAGGCAAACATAAGATCATCACATCTAGTTACATACAAAACACCTATGTATCATATGAATACAGATCTGTATATACAGATAGATCCAGTGTAGTCAGGAGATATCAGTAAGCACCAGTCTATATAGAGTATGTACCCCCCATACATAACATGCACATCTGCATATGGCATTACAGCTGAGCAGATTACATCATGGTACATATGATATGTGACACCCTATAGAAAAGTGCACATATCAGCGCTCACACTAACCTCTCACCCCAGTGTAGCAGCAACTGCATTCAGACAGGACTTTACGGAAGATGTTCAGACAAGGACAGCCATGGCGTGGTTTGCCCCCTCTCATTTCTTCCCAGGCATGGCGAGCCCGGTCCTCAGCATGCCAATGATGTAGAGAGACGGAGAGCCAATTGCTACTCATAAGCTTGCCCATACAGCGCTGTACACTGCAAGCTACATAGAGTACACAGCATACAGCTACTGCACATCACTGGAGGAGCCACAAACTATTCCAAGGATTGCTGAACACACCCTCCATCCCCTCACTATACTCTCTACAGTATACTATACATCCATCCCCTCAGTATACTGTCTACAGTATATTACACCTCCATCCCCTCACTATACTGTCTACAGTATACTATACCCCCATCCCCTCACTATACTTTCTACAGTATATTACACCTCCATCCCCTCACTATACTGTCTACAGTATACTACACCCCCATCCCTTCACTATACTGTCTACAGTATACTACACCCCTATCCCCTCACTATACTGTCTACAGTATACTATACCCCCATCCCCTCACTAGACTGTCTACAGTATACTATACCCCCATCCCCTCACTAGACTGTCTACAGTATACTATACCTCCATCCCCTCAGTATACTGTCTACAGTATACTATACCCCCATCCCCTCACTAGACTGTCTACAGTATACTATACCTCCATCCCCTCAGTATACTGTCTACAGTATACTATACCTCCATCCCCTCAGTATACTGTCTACAGTATACTATACCCCCATTCCCTCACTAGACTGTCTACAGTATACTATACCCCCATCCCCTCACTAGACTGTCTACAGTATACTATACCTCCATCCCCTCAGTATACTGTCTACAGTATACTATACCTCCATCCCCTCACTATACTGTCTACAGTATACTATACCTCCATCCTCTCACTATACTGTCTACAGTATATTACACCTCCAAACTCTCACTATACTATCTGGTGTATACTACTACTCAATATCCTCACTATACTGTCTACACACAGTATACTATACCTCCATGTCCTTACTATACTGTCTGCCGTATACTACTACTTCATATTTTGACTATACGGTCTGCTGAACACTACTACTCCATGTTTTTACTATACTGTCTGCTGTATGCTACTTCTCCATCTCCTCACTATACTGTCTGCTGTATACTACTCCTCCATCTCCTCACTATACTGTCTACTGTATACTACTCCTCCATCTCCTCACTATACTGTCTGCTGTATACTACTCCTCCATCTCTTCACTATACTGTCTGCTGTATATCACTCCTCCATCTCCTCACTATACTGTCTGCTGTATACTACTCCTCACTATACTGTCTGCTGTATACTACTCCTCACTATACTGTCTGCTGTATACTACTCCTCACTATACTGTCTGCTGTATACTACTCCTCACTATACTGTCTGCTGTATACTACTCCTCACTATACTGTCTGCTGTATACTACTCCTCCTCCATCTCCTCACTATACTGTCTGCTGTATACTACTCCTCCATCTCCTCACTATACTGTCTGCTCTATACTACTCCTCACTATACTATCTGCTGTATACTACTCCTCACTATACTGTCTGCTGTATACTACTCCTCACTATACTGTCTGCTGTATACTACTCCTCCTCCATCTCCTCACTATACTGTCTGCTGTATACTACTCCTCCATCTCCTCACTATACTGTCTGCTGTATACTACTCCTCGATCTCCTCACTATACTGTCTGCTCTATACTACTCCTCACTATACTATCTACTGTATACTACTCCTCACTATACTGTCTGCTGTATACTACTCCTCACTATACTGTCTGCTGTATACTACTCCTCCTCCATCTCCTCACTATACTGTCTACAGTATACTATACCCCCATCCCCTCACTAGACTGTCTACAGTATACTATACCTCCATCCCCTCACTATACTCTCTACAGTATACTACACCCCTATCCCCTCAGTATACTGTCTACAGTATACTATACCCCCATCCCCTCACTAGACTGTCTACAGTATACTATACCTCCATCCCCTCAGTATACTGTCTACAGTATACTATACCCCCATCCCCTCACTAGACTGTCTACAGTATACTATACCTCCATCCCCTCAGTATACTGTCTACAGTATACTATACCTCCATCCCCTCAGTATACTGTCTACAGTATACTATACCTCCATCCCCTCAGTATACTGTCTACAGTATACTATACCCCCATTCCCTCACTAGACTGTCTACAGTATACTATACCACCATCCCCTCACTAGACTGTCTACAGTATACTATACCTCCATCCCCTCAGTATACTGTCTACAGTATACTATACCTCCATCCCCTCACTATACTGTCTACAGTATACTATACCTCCATCCTTTCACTATACTGTCTACAGTATATTACACCTCCAAACTCTCACTATACTATCTGGTGTATACTACTACTCAATATCCTCACTATACTGTCTACACACAGTATACTATACCTCCATGTCCTTACTATACTGTCTTCTGTATACTACTCCTCCATCCCCACACTATACTGTCTGCCGTATACTACTACTTCATATTTTGACTATACGGTCTGCTGAACACTACTACTCCATGTTTTTACTATACTGTCTGCTGTATGCTACTTCTCCATCTCCTCACTATACTGTCTGCTGTATACTACTCCTCCATCTCCTCACTATACTGTCTACTGTATACTACTCCTCCATCTCCTCACTATACTGTCTGCTGTATACTACTCCTCCATCTCCTCACTATACTGTCTGCTGTATACTACTCCTCCATCTCTTCACTATACTGTCTGCTGTATATCACTCCTCCATCTCCTCACTATACTGTCTGCTGTATACTACTCCTCACTATACTGTCTGCTGTATGCTACTCCTCACTATACTGTCTGCTGTATACTACTCCTCACTATACTGTCTGCTGTATACTACTCCTCCTCCATCTCCTCACTATACTGTCTGCTCTATACTACTCCTCACTATACTATCTGCTGTATACTACTCCTCACTATACTGTCTGCTGTATACTACTCCTCACTATACTGTCTGCTGTATACTACTCATCCTCCATCTCCTCACTATACTGTCTGCTGTATACTACTCCTCCATCTCCTCACTATACTGTCTGCTGTATACTACTCCTCCATCTCCTCACTATACTGTCTGCTCTATACTACTCCTCACTATACTATCTGCTGTATACTACTCCTCACTATACTGTCTGCTGTATACTACTCCTCACTATACTGTCTGCTGTATACTACTCCTCCTCCATCTCCTCACTATACTGTCTGCTGTATACCTGCTCCTACATCCCCTCACTATACTGTCTGCTGTATACTACTCCTCCTCCATCTCCTCACTATACTGTCTGCTGTATACCTGCTCCTACATCCCCTCACTATACTGTCTGCTGTATACCTGCTCCTACATCCCCTCACTATACTGTCTGCTGTATACTACTCCTCCTCCATCTCCTCACTATACTGTCTGCTGTATACCTGCTCCTACATCCCCTCACTATACTGTCTGCTGTATACCTGCTCCTACATCCCCTCACTATACTGTCTGCTGTATACCTGCTCCTACATCCCCTCACTATACTGTCTGCAGTATACTACTCCTCCATCTCCTTACTATACTGCCTGCTGTATTTTCCACATTCATTTCCTCACTATAATGTCTACTGTATACAACTCCTCCATCTCCTACCTGTTTACTGTATACTACTCCTTCATGTTCTCACTATACTGCCTGCTGTGTATTACAGTATACAGGACGAGTTAGAGAAGTATACATAAGACACTTTAGGAGATGGTAGAGTAATACATAGCAGACAAGGGACATAGCTGTGGGCAAACAGGATACGTGCCCTGTATGTGTTCACTATTGAGGACAGGAGGGGCCCTGGAAAGGCTGAACAGTGTTTCAGCTAGGGTAACGGTCAGTTAAAGAAACAAATCACTGATATTAAAGAATATGTTCACACGACTACACAGTTCTCGGAGGTGTCAGCATCGGTATGGCCCCCTTGTTTTTCACAGATCCACTGACTTTCAATTGGAGAGATGGGTTTGTGAAAATGGAGCTTTTTTTTTGATTTGTCAAAAAGTTGATCATGCTCTGCAATAAAGCATGACCACAAACACCTCACCTCGCTAGACTGTATAGAGTCTAAATGTGCTAGGAAAGTAAGCAAACCTTCAAATCAGCAATCTGGGAGAGTTTCTTGATCGGCGGCTGCATGAGCCAAGGGTGAGTAAGAAACTGACTTTAACAAAGTCAGAAAACCGCCCACTCCATAGGCTACATTTGGTTTGTCAAGCTGAGTGTGAGTCAAGTGTCTTCCACATCTTCTGGGTCTGTATGTCCATTCCGATCTGAATAGGACCTTCTCTAAAAAAAAAAGTTTGAAAGACAACTTGGACTGCACACTCGGTCATGTGCATGAAGCCGTACTCTGCCCTCCTCCTTCAATTCGTTCCACCATGCCCGGCAGTGCCTTAGGCTCTGCACTGATACGCCCTGACGCTTTCCGATATGTGATGAGGAGACACAACTTCCATTTGTCTTACTGCTTGGAGCTGTGGCACTCTCCTCACTCTTCATGTACCTGGTGCTCCAAGGACTTTCTGACTTAGTTTCCATGGCCTATTAAAAGAGCTGTACATGACCAGAGAAACATACTAGCGCCAAACCTGTCCACAAGTTATATAATGTATTGCAGCCTAATTGACTTAAATGGAACTACATGGAAAAAAAATTTTTTTAGCCATTTGCAGATATGACACTATTTCTGGAAGAAAGCAGCCATGTTTTTCTAATCCCTGACAACTTTTGCTATACTTAATAAGCAAGTTATAAAGTTATTAAACCTGTTATGTCATTGCTATGAAAAATAATAGATAGAAGTTATGTTAAATGAATTGGTTTGGTGAGAGGGAAGGTATCTGGAAGCAAACAGAATTCAGCTTCAGATGAGAGGGGTGCCACACTGAAATATTCAGCATTCACTATAGTGGGATGATGGAGGAGGAGTATACAGCATTCACTATAGTGGGATGATGGAGGAGGAGTATACAGCATTCACTATAGTGGGATGATGGAGGAGGAGTATACAGCATTCACTATAGTGGGATGGTGGAGGACATACAGCAGACAGTATAGTAAGGACATGGAGGCAGAGTATACATAAGATAGTATACAGAAGATATTATAGTGAGAAGCTAGAGAAGTATGCAGCAGACAGTATAGTGAGGAGGTGGAGGAGTTGTATACAGTTGACATTATAGTGAAACAATGAAGGAGTAGTATACAGAAGACAGAATGGTGAAAAGCTATGGGAGGAGTAGTATACAGCAGACAGTACAATGAGGAACTGGAGGAGGAGCAAACATCAGACAGTATAGATCGGAGATAAACCAGTAGTATTCATGGGAAAGTATAGTCAGGAGATGGAGGAGTAGTATATATCAGACACTACAGTGAATAGAATGAGGAATGGTATAGAGCAGATACCATAGTGAGTTGCTGAAGGAGTAGTATATAGTAGACAGTATAGTTAGGAGATGGAGGAGTAGTAAACTATACTGAAGAGATGGGGTATACAGCAGATATAATCATGAGATGAAGAAGTAGTATACAGCTGATAGTATAGAGAGGGGGTGGAGGAGTAGTATAAAGCAGACAGTATAAAGAAGGGATGGAGGAGCAGTATAGAGCAGATAGGATAGAGGGGATGGAGGAGCAGTATAGAGCAGATAGGATAGTCAGGAGATGAAGAAGTAGTATACAGCTGATAGTATAGAGAGGGGGTGGAGGCGTAGTATAGAGCAGACAGTATATTCAGGAGATGGAGGAGTAGTATACAACAGACAGTATAAAGAGGGATGGAGGAGTAATATACATCAGACAGTATAGAGAGGGGGTGGAGGAGCAGTATAGAGCAGATAGTATAGTCAGGAGATGGAGTAATATACTGTACAACAGACAGTATAGAGAGGGATGGAGGAGTAATATAGAGCAGACACTATAGTGAGTAGCTGGAGCAGTATACAGCAGCTAGTACAGTGAGGAGAAGGAGTAGTATACAGCAGACATTATATCATCCTATGATGTCAGATAACGAAGTCCATCATTACCAGCCTGGACACGACCACTGTACCATACACTAATGTGACAGCACATCACCATCCCCTACATGCCAGTGTGTGTGCCATGACAACCATTCACAGACATCACTTCTTGAAGTGCCATACACAGCACAGTACACGCTCATAGCTCCATATAAAACAACTATGTATCATATGGAGACAGCTCTGTCATCTGTGTACACTCAGCCTGAGCTCACAGCCAGAGCCAGTGTAGTCAGGAGACATCAGTAACCTCCAGGCTATATACGGTCTGTGCCCCCATACATAACATACACATCTGCTGCTGGCATTCCGGCGGGTTACACCATACATGACATGTGACACCCTATAGAGAAGTGCAGAGATCACACTAACCTCTCACCCGGGCGTAGCAGCAGCTGCACTGAGACAGGACTTTACGGAAGAGGTTCTGGCAAGCACAGCCGTGGCGTGGTTTGCCCCCTCTCATTGCTCCCCAGGCATGGCGAGCCCGGTCCTCAGCATGCCAATGATGATGAGGCAGCAGCCCCACTCTGCCCTCAGCACAGCACACAAGCAGAAAAGAGAGGGAGGGACGAAGATGGCCGGGAGGAGCCGAGCTCACATACACTGTGTTATTATTGTAGGGGAGAGAGGAGCCAGCTGCTGCCCATAAGCTCGCCCAGACAGCTCTCTACACTGCGAGCTCCACAGCACACAGCGCACTGCTACTGCCGACTATAGGAGAGTCACAGGCTATTCCAAGGATTGTGCCTCACCCCCTCCACCTCACATTACTGGAGTGTCTGCTGTATACTACTGTCTGCTGTATACTACTGTCTGCTGTATACTACTCCTCACTATACTGTCTGCTGTATACTACTCCTCACTATACTGTCTGCTGTATACTACTCCTCCATCTCCTCACTATACTGTCTGCTGTATACTACTCCTCACTATACTGTCTACTGTATACTACTCTTCCATCTCCTCACTATACTGTCTACTGTATACTACTCCTCACTATACTGTCTGCTGTATACTACTCCTCCATCTCCTCACTATACTGTCTGCTGTATACTACTCCTCCATCTACTCACTATACTGTCTGCTGTATACTACTCCTCACTATACTGTCTACTGTATACTACTCTTCCATCTCCTCACTATACTGTCTGCTGTATACTACTCCTCCATCTACTCACCATACTGTCTACTGTATACTACACCTCCATCTACTCACTATACTGTCTACTGTATACTACTCCTCCATCTCCTCACTATACTGTCTGCTGTATACTACTCCTCCATCTACTCACTATACTGTCTGCTGTATACTACTCCTCCATCTCCTCACTATACTGTCTACTATATACTACTCCTCCATCTCCTCACTATACTGTCTGCTGTATACTACTCCTCACTATACTGTCTGCTGTATACTACTCCTCCATCTCCTCACTATACTGTCTGCTGTATACTACTCCTCACTATACTGTCTACTGTATACTACTCTTCCATCTCCTCACTATACTGTCTACTGTATACTACTCCTCACTATACTGTCTGCTGTATACTACTCCTCCATCTCCTCACTATACTGTCTGCTGTATACTACTCCTCCATCTACTCACTATACTGTCTGCTGTATACTACTCCTCACTATACTGTCTACTGTATACTACTCTTCCATCTCCTCACTATACTGTCTGCTGTATACTACTCCTCCATCTACTCACCATACTGTCTACTGTATACTACACCTCCATCTACTCACTATACTGTCTACTGTATACTACTCCTCCATCTCCTCACTATACTGTCTGCTGTATACTACTCCTCCATCTACTCACTATACTGTCTGCTGTATACTACTCCTCCATCTCCTCACTATACTGTCTACTATATACTACTCTTCCATCTCCTCACTATACTGTCTGCTGTATACTACTCCTCACTATACTGTCTGCTGTATACTACTCCTCCATCTCCTCACTATACTGTCTGCTGTATACTACTCCTCCATCTACTCACTATACTGTCTGCTGTATACTACTCCTCCATCTCCTCACTATACTGTCTGCTGTATACTACTCCTCACTATACTGTCTACTGTATACTACTCTTCCATCTCCTCACTATACTGTCTACTGTATACTACTCCTCCATCTACTCACCATACTGTCTACTGTATACTACACCTCCATCTACTCACTATACTGTCTACTGTATACTACTCCTCCATCTCCTCACTATACTGTCTGCTGTATACTACTCCTCACTATACTGTGTACTGTATACTACTCTTCCATCTCCTCACTATACTGTCTGCTGTATACTACTCCTCACTATACTGTCTGCTGTATACTACTCCTCCATCTCCTCACTATACTGTCTGCTGTATACTACTCCTCCATCTACTCACTATACTGTCTACTGTATACTACTCCTGCATCTCCTCACTATACTGTCTGCTGTATACTACTCCTCCATCTACTGACTATACTGTCTACTGTATACTACTCCTGCATCTCCTCACTATACTGTCTGCTGTATACTACTCCTCCATCTACTGACTATACTGTCTACTGTATACTACTACTCCATCTCCTCACTATACTGTCTACTGTATACTACTCCTCCATCTCCTCACTGTACCGTCTGCTGTATACTACTTCTCCATCTCCTCACTATACTGTCTGCTGTATACTACTCCTCCATCACCTCACTATACTGTCTGCTGTATACTACACCTCCATCTCCTCACTATACTGTCTACTGTATAATACTCCTCCATCTCCTCACTATACTGTCTGCTGTATACTACTCCTCCATCTCCTCACTATACTGTCTGCTGTATACTACTCCTCCATCTCCTCACTATACTGTCTACTGTATACTACTCCTCCATCTCCTCACTATACTGTCTGCTGTATACTACTCCTCCATCTCTTCACTATACTGTCTACTGTATAATACTCCTCCATCTCCTCACTATACTGTCTGCTGTATACTACTCCTCACTATACTGTCTACTGTATACTACTCTTCCATCTCCTCACTATACTGTCTACTGTATACTACTCCTCACTATACTGTCTGCTGTATACTACTCCTCCATCTACTCACCATACTGTCTACTGTATACTACACCTCCATCTACTCACTATAATGTCTACTGTATACTACTCCTCCATCTCCTCACTATACTGTCTGCTGTATACTACTCCTCCATCTACTCACTATACTGTCTGCTGTATACTACTCCTCCATCTCCTCACTATACTGTCTACTATATACTACTCTTCCATCTCCTCACTATACTGTCTGCTGTATACTACTCCTCACTATACTGTCTGCTGTATACTACTCCTCCATCTCCTCACTATACTGTCTGCTGTATACTACTCCTCCATCTACTCACTATACTTTCTGCTGTATACTACTCCTCCATCTCCTCACTATACTGTCTGCTGTATACTACTCCTCACTATACTGTCTACTGTATACTACTCTTCCATCTCCTCACTATACTGTCTACTGTATACTACTCCTCCATCTACTCACCATACTGTCTACTGTATACTACACCTCCATCTACTCACTATACTGTCTACTGTATACTACTCCTCCATCTCCTCACTATACTGTCTGCTGTATACTACTCCTCACTATACTGTCTACTGTATACTACTCTTCCATCTCCTCACTATACTGTCTGCTGTATACTACTCCTCACTATACTGTCTGCTGTATACTACTCCTCCATCTCCTCACTATACTGTCTGCTGTATACTACTCCTCCATCTACTCACTATACTGTCTACTGTATACTACTCCTGCATCTCCTCACTATACTGTCTGCTGTATACTACTCCTCCATCTACTGACTATACTGTCTACTGTATACTACTACTCCATCTCCTCACTATACTGTCTACTGTATACTACTCCTCCATCTCCTCACTGTACCGTCTGCTGTATACTACTTCTCCATCTCCTCACTATACTGTCTGCTGTATACTACTCCTCCATCACCTCACTATACTGTCTGCTGTATACTACACCTCCATCTCCTCACTATACTGTCTACTGTATAATACTCCTCCATCTCCTCACTATACTGTCTGCTGTATACTACTCCTCCATCTCCTCACTATACTGTCTGCTGTATACTACTCCTCCATCTCCTCACTATACTGTCTACTGTATACTACTCCTCCATCTCCTCACTATACTGTCTGCTGTATACTACTCCTCCATCTCTTCACTATACTGTCTACTGTATAATACTCCTCCATCTCCTCACTATACTGTCTGCTGTATACTACTCCTCACTATACTGTCTACTGTATACTACTCTTCCATCTCCTCACTATACTGTCTACTGTATACTACTCCTCACTATACTGTCTGCTGTATACTACTCCTCCATCTACTCACCATACTGTCTACTGTATACTACACCTCCATCTACTCACTATACTGTCTACTGTATACTACTCCTCCATCTCCTCACTATACTGTCTGCTGTATACTACTCCTCCATCTACTCACTATACTGTCTGCTGTATACTACTCCTCCATCTCCTCACTATACTGTCTACTATATACTACTCTTCCATCTCCTCACTATACTGTCTGCTGTATACTACTCCTCACTATACTGTCTGCTGTATACTACTCCTCACTATACTGTCTGCTGTATACTACTCCTCCATCTCCTCACTATACTGTCTGCTGTATACTACTCCTCCATCTCCTCACTATACTGTCTGCTGTATACTACTCCTCACTATACTGTCTACTGTATACTACTCTTCCATCTCCTCACTATACTGTCTACTGTATACTACTCCTCACTATACTGTCTGCTGTATACTACTCCTCCATCTCCTCACTATACTGTCTGCTGTATACTACTCCTCACTATACTGTCTACTGTATACTACTCTTCCATCTCCTCACTATACTGTCTACTGTATACTACTCCTCCATCTACTCACCATACTGTCTACTGTATACTACACCTCCATCTACTCACTATACTGTCTACTGTATACTACTCCTCCATCTCCTCACTATACTGTCTGCTGTATACTACTCCTCACTATACTGTCTACTGTATACTACTCTTCCATCTCCTCACTATACTGTCTGCTGTATACTACTCCTCACTATACTGTCTGCTGTATACTACTCCTCCATCTCCTCACTATACTGTCTGCTGTATACTACTCCTCCATCTACTCACTATACTGTCTACTGTATACTACTCCTGCATCTCCTCACTATACTGTCTGCTGTATACTACTCCTCCATCTACTGACTATACTGTCTACTGTATACTACTACTCCATCTCCTCACTATACTGTCTACTGTATACTACTCCTCCATCTCCTCACTGTACCGTCTGCTGTATACTACTTCTCCATCTCCTCACTATACTGTCTGCTGTATACTACTCCTCCATCACCTCACTATACTGTCTGCTGTATACTACACCTCCATCTCCTCACTATACTGTCTACTGTATAATACTCCTCCATCTCCTCACTATACTGTCTGCTGTATACTACTCCTCCATCTCCTCACTATACTGTCTGCTGTATACTACTCCTCCATCTCCTCACTATACTGTCTACTGTATACTACTCCTCCATCTCCTCACTATACTGTCTGCTGTATACTACTCCTCCATCTCTTCACTATACTGTCTACTGTATAATACTCCTCCATCTCCTCACTATACTGTCTGCTGTATACTACTCCTCACTATACTGTCTACTGTATACTACTCTTCCATCTCCTCACTATACTGTCTACTGTATACTACTCCTCACTATACTGTCTGCTGTATACTACTCCTCCATCTACTCA
Source organism: Leptodactylus fuscus (assembly GCF_031893055.1). Lineage (NCBI taxonomy): Eukaryota > Metazoa > Chordata > Amphibia > Anura > Leptodactylidae > Leptodactylus > Leptodactylus fuscus. The sequence continues at coordinate 223,503,647 of NC_134266.1, forward strand.
CCATACTGTCTACTGTATACTACACCTCCATCTACTCACTATACTGTCTACTGTATACTACTCCTCCATCTCCTCACTATACTGTCTGCTGTATACTACTCCTCACTATACTGTCTGCTGTATACTACTCCTCACTATACTGTCTGCTGTATACTACTCCTCCATCTCCTCACTATACTGTCTGCTGTATACTACTCCTCCATCTCCTCACTATACTGTCTGCTGTATACTACTCCTCACTATACTGTCTACTGTATACTACTCTTCCATCTCCTCACTATACTGTCTACTGTATACTACTCCTCACTATACTGTCTGCTGTATACTACTCCTCCATCTCCTCACTATACTGTCTGCTGTATACTACTCCTCCATCTACTCACTATACTGTCTGCTGTATACTACTCCTCACTATACTGTCTACTGTATACTACTCTTCCATCTCCTCACTATACTGTCTACTGTATACTACTCCTCACTATACTGTCTGCTGTATACTACTCCTCCATCTACTCACCATACTGTCTACTGTATACTACACCTCCATCTACTCACTATACTGTCTACTGTATACTACTCCTCCATCTCCTCACTATACTGTCTGCTGTATACTACTCCTCCATCTACTCACTATACTGTCTGCTGTATACTACTCCTCCATCTCCTCACTATACTGTCTACTATATACTACTCTTCCATCTCCTCACTATACTGTCTGCTGTATACTACTCCTCACTATACTGTCTGCTGTATACTACTCCTCCATCTCCTCACTATACTGTCTGCTGTATACTACTCCTCCATCTACTCACTATACTGTCTGCTGTATACTACTCCTCCATCTCCTCACTATACTGTCTGCTGTATACTACTCCTCACTATACTGTCTACTGTATACTACTCTTCCATCTCCTCACTATACTGTCTACTGTATACTACTCCTCCATCTACTCACCATACTGTCTACTGTATACTACACCTCCATCTACTCACTATACTGTCTACTGTATACTACTCCTCCATCTCCTCACTATACTGTCTGCTGTATACTACTCCTCACTATACTGTGTACTGTATACTACTCTTCCATCTCCTCACTATACTGTCTGCTGTATACTACTCCTCACTATACTGTCTGCTGTATACTACTCCTCCATCTCCTCACTATACTGTCTGCTGTATACTACTCCTCCATCTACTCACTATACTGTCTACTGTATACTACTCCTGCATCTCCTCACTATACTGTCTGCTGTATACTACTCCTCCATCTACTGACTATACTGTCTACTGTATACTACTCCTGCATCTCCTCACTATACTGTCTGCTGTATACTACTCCTCCATCTACTGACTATACTGTCTACTGTATACTACTACTCCATCTCCTCACTATACTGTCTACTGTATACTACTCCTCCATCTCCTCACTGTACCGTCTGCTGTATACTACTTCTCCATCTCCTCACTATACTGTCTGCTGTATACTACTCCTCCATCACCTCACTATACTGTCTGCTGTATACTACACCTCCATCTCCTCACTATACTGTCTACTGTATAATACTCCTCCATCTCCTCACTATACTGTCTGCTGTATACTACTCCTCCATCTCCTCACTATACTGTCTGCTGTATACTACTCCTCCATCTCCTCACTATACTGTCTACTGTATACTACTCCTCCATCTCCTCACTATACTGTCTGCTGTATACTACTCCTCCATCTCTTCACTATACTGTCTACTGTATAATACTCCTCCATCTCCTCACTATACTGTCTGCTGTATACTACTCCTCACTATACTGTCTACTGTATACTACTCTTCCATCTCCTCACTATACTGTCTACTGCATACTACTCCTCACTATACTGTCTGCTGTATACTACTCCTCCATCTACTCACCATACTGTCTACTGTATACTACACCTCCATCTACTCACTATACTGTCTACTGTATACTACTCCTCCATCTCCTCACTATACTGTCTGCTGTATACTACTCCTCCATCTACTCACTATACTGTCTGCTGTATACTACTCCTCCATCTCCTCACTATACTGTCTACTATATACTACTCTTCCATCTCCTCACTATACTGTCTGCTGTATACTACTCCTCACTATACTGTCTGCTGTATACTACTCCTCCATCTCCTCACTATACTGTCTGCTGTATACTACTCCTCCATCTACTCACTATACTGTCTGCTGTATACTACTCCTCCATTTCCGCACTATACTGTCTGCTGTATACTACTCCTCACTATACTGTCTACTGTATACTACTCTTCCATCTCCTCACTATACTGTCTACTGTATACTACTCCTCCATCTACTCACCATACTGTCTACTGTATACTACACCTCCATCTACTCACTATACTGTCTGCTGTATACTACTCCTCCATCTCCTCACTATACTGTCTGCTGTATACTACTCCTCACTATACTGTCTACTGTATACTACTCTTCCATCTCCTCACTATACTGTCTGCTGTATACTACTCCTCACTATACTGTCTGCTGTATACTACTCCTCCATCTCCTCACTATACTGTCTGCTGTATACTACTCCTCCATCTACTCACTATACTGTCTACTGTATACTACTCCTGCATCTCCTCACTATACTGTCTGCTGTATACTACTCCTCCATCTCCTCACTATACTGTCTACTGTATACTACTCCTCCATCTCCTCACTGTACCGTCTGCTGTATACTACTTCTCCATCTCCTCACTATACTGTCTGCTGTATACTACTCCTCCATCACCTCACTATACTGTCTGCTGTATACTACACCTCCATCTCCTCACTATACTGTCTACTGTATAATACTCCTCCATCTCCTCACTATACTGTCTGCTGTATACTACTCCTCCATCTCCTCACTATACTGTCTGTTGTATACTACTCCTCCATCTCCTCACTATACTGTCTACTGTATACTACTCCTCCATCTCCTCACTATACTGTCTGCTGTATACTACTCCTCCATCTCTTCACTATACTGTCTACTGTATAATACTCCTCCATCTCCTCACTATACTGTCTGCTGTATACTACTCCTCACTATACTGTCTACTGTATACTACTCTTCCATCTCCTCACTATACTGTCTACTGTATACTACTCCTCCATCTACTCACCATACTGTCTACTGTATACTACACCTCCATCTACTCACTATACTGTCTACTGTATACTACTCCTCCATCTCCTCACTATACTGTCTGCTGTTTACTACTCCTCACTATACTGTCTACTGTATACTACTCTTCCATCTCCTCACTATACTGTCTGCTGTATACTACTCCTCCATCTACTCACTATACTGTCTACTGTATACTACTCCTCCATCTCCTCACTATACTGTCTGCTGTATACTACTCCTCACTATACTGTCTACTGTATACTACTCTTCCATCTCCTCACTATACTGTCTACTGTATACTACTCCTCCATCTACTCACCATACTGTCTACTGTATACTACACCTCCATCTACTCACTATACTGTCTACTGTATACTACTCCTCCATCTCCTCACTATACTGTCTGCTGTATACTACTCCTCACTATACTGTGTACTGTATACTACTCTTCCATCTCCTCACTATACTGTCTGCTGTATACTACTCCTCACTATACTGTCTGCTGTATACTACTCCTCCATCTCCTCACTATACTGTCTGCTGTATACTACTCCTCCATCTACTCACTATACTGTCTACTGTATACTACTCCTGCATCTCCTCACTATACTGTCTGCTGTATACTACTCCTCCATCTACTGACTATACTGTCTACTGTATACTACTCCTGCATCTCCTCACTATACTGTCTGCTGTATACTACTCCTCCATCTACTGACTATACTGTCTACTGTATACTACTACTCCATCTCCTCACTATACTGTCTACTGTATACTACTCCTCCATCTCCTCACTGTACCGTCTGCTGTATACTACTTCTCCATCTCCTCACTATACTGTCTGCTGTATACTACTCCTCCATCACCTCACTATACTGTCTGCTGTATACTACACCTCCATCTCCTCACTATACTGTCTACTGTATAATACTCCTCCATCTCCTCACTATACTGTCTGCTGTATACTACTCCTCCATCTCCTCACTATACTGTCTGCTGTATACTACTCCTCCATCTCCTCACTATACTGTCTACTGTATACTACTCCTCCATCTCCTCACTATACTGTCTGCTGTATACTACTCCTCCATCTCTTCACTATACTGTCTACTGTATAATACTCCTCCATCTCCTCACTATACTGTCTGCTGTATACTACTCCTCACTATACTGTCTACTGTATACTACTCTTCCATCTCCTCACTATACTGTCTACTGCATACTACTCCTCACTATACTGTCTGCTGTATACTACTCCTCCATCTACTCACCATACTGTCTACTGTATACTACACCTCCATCTACTCACTATACTGTCTACTGTATACTACTCCTCCATCTCCTCACTATACTGTCTGCTGTATACTACTCCTCCATCTACTCACTATACTGTCTGCTGTATACTACTCCTCCATCTCCTCACTATACTGTCTACTATATACTACTCTTCCATCTCCTCACTATACTGTCTGCTGTATACTACTCCTCACTATACTGTCTGCTGTATACTACTCCTCCATCTCCTCACTATACTGTCTGCTGTATACTACTCCTCCATCTACTCACTATACTGTCTGCTGTATACTACTCCTCCATTTCCGCACTATACTGTCTGCTGTATACTACTCCTCACTATACTGTCTACTGTATACTACTCTTCCATCTCCTCACTATACTGTCTACTGTATACTACTCCTCCATCTACTCACCATACTGTCTACTGTATACTACACCTCCATCTACTCACTATACTGTCTGCTGTATACTACTCCTCCATCTCCTCACTATACTGTCTGCTGTATACTACTCCTCACTATACTGTCTACTGTATACTACTCTTCCATCTCCTCACTATACTGTCTGCTGTATACTACTCCTCACTATACTGTCTGCTGTATACTACTCCTCCATCTCCTCACTATACTGTCTGCTGTATACTACTCCTCCATCTACTCACTATACTGTCTACTGTATACTACTCCTGCATCTCCTCACTATACTGTCTGCTGTATACTACTCCTCCATCTCCTCACTATACTGTCTACTGTATACTACTCCTCCATCTCCTCACTGTACCGTCTGCTGTATACTACTTCTCCATCTCCTCACTATACTGTCTGCTGTATACTACTCCTCCATCACCTCACTATACTGTCTGCTGTATACTACACCTCCATCTCCTCACTATACTGTCTACTGTATAATACTCCTCCATCTCCTCACTATACTGTCTGCTGTATACTACTCCTCCATCTCCTCACTATACTGTCTGTTGTATACTACTCCTCCATCTCCTCACTATACTGTCTACTGTATACTACTCCTCCATCTCCTCACTATACTGTCTGCTGTATACTACTCCTCCATCTCTTCACTATACTGTCTACTGTATAATACTCCTCCATCTCCTCACTATACTGTCTGCTGTATACTACTCCTCACTATACTGTCTACTGTATACTACTCTTCCATCTCCTCACTATACTGTCTACTGTATACTACTCCTCCATCTACTCACCATACTGTCTACTGTATACTACACCTCCATCTACTCACTATACTGTCTACTGTATACTACTCCTCCATCTCCTCACTATACTGTCTGCTGTTTACTACTCCTCACTATACTGTCTACTGTATACTACTCTTCCATCTCCTCACTATACTGTCTGCTGTATACTACTCCTCCATCTACTCACTATACTGTCTACTGTATACTACTCCTCCATCTCCTCACTATACTGTCTGCTGTATACTACTCCTCACTATACTGTCTACTGTATACTACTCTTCCATCTCCTCACTATACTGTCTACTGTATACTACTCCTCCATCTACTCACCATACTGTCTACTGTATACTACACCTCCATCTACTCACTATACTGTCTACTGTATACTACTCCTCCATCTCCTCACTATACTGTCTGCTGTATACTACTCCTCACTATACTGTCTACTGTATACTACTCTTCCATCTCCTCACTATACTGTCTGCTGTATACTACTCCTCACTATACTGTCTGCTGTATACTACTCCTCCATCTCCTCACTATACTGTCTGCTGTATACTACTCCTCCATCTACTCACTATACTGTCTGCTGTATACTACTCCTCCATCTACTCACTATACTGTCTACTGTATACTACTCCTGCATCTCCTCACTATACTGTCTGCTGTATACTACTCCTCCATCTACTGACTATACTGTCTACTGTATACTACTCCTGCATCTCCTCACTATACTGTCTGCTGTATACTACTCCTCCATCTACTGACTATACTGTCTCCTCACTATACTGTCTACTGTATACTACTCCTCCATCTCCTCACTGTACCGTCTGCTGTATACTACTCCTCCATCTCCTCACTATACTGTCTGCTGTATACTACTCCTCCATCACCTCACTATACTGTCTGCTGTATACTACACCTCAATCTCCTCACTATACTGTCTACTGTATAATACTCCTCCATCTCCTCACTATACTGTCTGCTGTATACTACTCCTCCATCTCCTCACTATACTGTCTGCTGTATACTACTCCTCCATCTCCTCACTATACTGTCTACTGTATACTACTCCTCCATCTCCTCACTATACTGTCTGCTGTATACTACTCCTCCATCTCCTCACTATACTGTCTACTGTATAGTACTCCTCCATCTCCTCACTATACTGTCTGCTGTATACTACTCCTCACTATACTGTCTACTGTATACTACTCTTCCATCTCCTCACTATACTGTCTACTGTATACTACTCCTCCATCTACTCACTATACTGTCTGCTGTATACTACTCCTCACTATACTGTCTGCTGTATACTACTCCTCCATCTCCTCACTATACTGTCTGCTGTATACTACTCCTCCATCTCCTCACTATACTGTCTGCTGTATACTACTCCTCCATCTACTCACTATACTATCTGCTGTATACTACTCCTCCATCTACTCACTATACTGTCTGCTGTATACTACTCCTCCATCTACTGACTATACTGTCTACTGTATACTACTACTCCATCTCCTCACTATACTGTCTACTGTATACTACTACTCCATCTCCTCACTATACTGTCTACTGTATACTACTCCTCCATCTACTCACTATACTATCTGCTGTATACTACTCCTCCATCTACTCACTATACTGTCTGCTGTATACTACTCCTCCATCTACTGACTATACTGTCTGCTGTATACTACTCCTCCATCTACTGACTATACTGTCTACTGTATACTACTACTCCATCTCCTCACTATACTGTCTACTGTATACTACTCCTCCATCTACTCACTATACTGTCTGCTGTATACTACTCCTCACTATACTGTCTGCTGTATACTACTCCTCCATCTCCTCACTATACTGTCTGCTGTATACTACTCCTCCATCTCCTCACTATACTGTCTGCTGTATACTACTCCTCCATCTACTCACTATACTATCTGCTGTATACTACTCCTCCATCTACTCACTATACTGTCTGCTGTATACTACTCCTCCATCTACTGACTATACTGTCTACTGTATACTACTACTCCATCTCCTCACTATACTGTCTACTGTATACTACTCCTCCATCTCCTCACTATACTGTCTACTGTATACTACTCCTCCATCTCCTCACTGTACCGTCTGCTGTATACTACTCCTCCATCTCCTCACTATACTGTCTGCTGTATACTACTCCTCCATCACCTCACTATACTGTCTGCTGTATACTACACCTCCATCTCCTCACTATACTGTCTACTGTATAATACTCCTCCATCTCCTCACTATACTGTCTGCTGTATACTACTCCTCCATCTCCTCACTATACTGTCTGCTGTATACTACTCCTCACTATACTGTCTACTGTATACTACTCTTCCATCTCCTCACTATACTGTCTGCTGTATACTACTCCTCACTATACTGTCTGCTGTATACTACTCCTCCATCTCCTCACTATACTGTCTGCTGTATACTACTCCTCCATCTACTCACTATACTGTCTACTGTATACTACTCCTGCATCTCCTCACTATACTGTCTGCTGTATACTACTCCTCCATCTACTGACTATACTGTCTACTGTATACTACTACTCCATCTCCTCACTATACTGTCTACTGTATACTACTCCTCCATCTCCTCACTGTACCGTCTGCTGTATACTACTTCTCCATCTCCTCACTATACTGTCTGCTGTATACTACTCCTCCATCACCTCACTATACTGTCTGCTGTATACTACACCTCCATCTCCTCACTATACTGTCTACTGTATAATACTCCTCCATCTCCTCACTATACTGTCTGCTGTATACTACTCCTCCATCTCCTCACTATACTGTCTGCTGTATACTACTCCTCCATCTCCTCACTATACTGTCTACTGTATACTACTCCTCCATCTCCTCACTATACTGTCTGCTGTATACTACTCCTCCATCTCTTCACTATACTGTCTACTGTATAATACTCCTCCATCTCCTCACTATACTGTCTGCTGTATACTACTCCTCACTATACTGTCTACTGTATACTACTCTTCCATCTCCTCACTATACTGTCTACTGTATACTACTCCTCCATCTACTCACCATACTGTCTACTGTATACTACACCTCCATCTACTCACTATACTGTCTACTGTATACTACTCCTCCATCTCCTCACTATACTGTCTGCTGTTTACTACTCCTCACTATACTGTCTACTGTATACTACTCTTCCATCTCCTCACTATACTGTCTGCTGTATACTACTCCTCCATCTACTCACTATACTGTCTACTGTATACTACTCCTCCATCTCCTCACTATACTGTCTGCTGTATACTACTCCTCACTATACTGTCTACTGTATACTACTCTTCCATCTCCTCACTATACTGTCTACTTTATACTACTCCTCCATCTACTCACCATACTGTCTACTGTATACTACACCTCCATCTACTCACTATACTGTCTACTGTATACTACTCCTCCATCTCCTCACTATACTGTCTGCTGTATACTACTCCTCACTATACTGTCTACTGTATACTACTCTTCCATCTCCTCACTATACTGTCTGCTGTATACTACTCCTCACTATACTGTCTGCTGTATACTACTCCTCCATCTCCTCACTATACTGTCTGCTGTATACTACTCCTCCATCTACTCACTATACTGTCTGCTGTATACTACTCCTCCATCTACTCACTATACTGTCTACTGTATACTACTCCTGCATCTCCTCACTATACTGTCTGCTGTATACTACTCCTCCATCTACTGACTATACTGTCTACTGTATACTACTCCTGCATCTCCTCACTATACTGTCTGCTGTATACTACTCCTCCATCTACTGACTATACTGTCTCCTCACTATACTGTCTACTGTATACTACTCCTCCATCTCCTCACTGTACCGTCTGCTGTATACTACTCCTCCATCTCCTCACTATACTGTCTGCTGTATACTACTCCTCCATCACCTCACTATACTGTCTGCTGTATACTACACCTCAATCTCCTCACTATACTGTCTACTGTATAATACTCCTCCATCTCCTCACTATACTGTCTGCTGTATACTACTCCTCCATCTCCTCACTATACTGTCTGCTGTATACTACTCCTCCATCTCCTCACTATACTGTCTACTGTATACTACTCCTCCATCTCCTCACTATACTGTCTGCTGTATACTACTCCTCCATCTCCTCACTATACTGTCTACTGTATAGTACTCCTCCATCTCCTCACTATACTGTCTGCTGTATACTACTCCTCACTATACTGTCTACTGTATACTACTCTTCCATCTCCTCACTATACTGTCTACTGTATACTACTCCTCCATCTACTCACTATACTGTCTGCTGTATACTACTCCTCCATCTACTGACTATACTGTCTACTGTATACTACTACTCCATCTCCTCACTATACTGTCTACTGTATACTACTACTCCGTCTCCTCACTATACTGTCTACTGTATACTACTCCTCCATCTACTCACTATGCTATCTGCTGTATACTACTCCTCCATCTACTCACTATACTGTCTGCTGTATACTACTCCTCCATCTACTGACTATACTGTCTGCTGTATACTACTCCTCCATCTACTGACTATACTGTCTACTGTATACTACTACTCCATCTCCTCACTATACTGTCTACTGTATACTACTCCTCCATCACCTCACTATACTGTCTGCTGTATACTACACCTCAATCTCCTCACTATACTGTCTACTGTATAATACTCCTCCATCTCCTCACTATACTGTCTGCTGTATACTACTCCTCACTATACTGTCTGCTGTATACTACTCCTCCATCTCCTCACTATACTGTCTACTGTATACTACTCCTCACTATACTGTCTGCTGTATACTACTCCTCCATCTCCTCACTATACTGTCTGCTGTATACTACTCCTCCATCTACTCACTATACTGTCTGCTGTATACTACTCCTCACTATACTGTCTACTGTATACTACTCTTCCATCTCCTCACTATACTGTCTGCTGTATACTACTCCTCCATCTACTCACCATACTGTCTACTGTATACTACACCTCCATCTACTCACTATACTGTCTACTGTATACTACTCCTCCATCTCCTCACTATACTGTCTGCTGTATACTACTCCTCCATATACTCACTATACTGTCTGCTGTATACTACTCCTCCATCTCCTCACTATACTGTCTACTATATACTACTCTTCCATCTCCTCACTATACTGTCTGCTGTATACTACTCCTCACTATACTGTCTGCTGTATACTACTCCTCCATCTCCTCACTATACTGTCTGCTGTATACTACTCCTCCATCTACTCACTATACTGTCTGCTGTATACTACTCCTCCATCTCCTCACTATACTGTCTGCTGTATACTACTCCTCACTATACTGTCTACTGTATACTACTCTTCCATCTCCTCACTATACTGTCTACTGTATACTACTCCTCCATCTACTCACCATACTGTCTACTGTATACTACACCTCCATCTACTCACTATACTGTCTACTGTATACTACTCCTCCATCTCCTCACTATACTGTCTGCTGTATACTACTCCTCACTATACTGTGTACTGTATACTACTCTTCCATCTCCTCACTATACTGTCTGCTGTATACTACTCCTCACTATACTGTCTGCTGTATACTACTCCTCCATCTCCTCACTATACTGTCTGCTGTATACTACTCCTCCATCTCCTCACTATACTGTCTGCTGTATACTACTCCTCCATCTACTCACTATACTGTCTACTGTATACTACTCCTGCATCTCCTCACTATACTGTCTGCTGTATACTACTCCTCCATCTACTGACTATACTGTCTACTGTATACTACTCCTGCATCTCCTCACTATACTGTCTGCTGTATACTACTCCTCCATCTACTGACTATACTGTCTACTGTATACTACTACTCCATCTCCTCACTATACTGTCTACTGTATACTACTCCTCCATCTCCTCACTGTACCGTCTGCTGTATACTACTTCTCCATCTCCTCACTATACTGTCTGCTGTATACTACTCCTCCATCACCTCACTATACTGTCTGCTGTATACTACACCTCCATCTCCTCACTATACTGTCTACTGTATAATACTCCTCCATCTCCTCACTATACTGTCTGCTGTATACTACTCCTCCATCTCCTCACTATACTGTCTGCTGTATACTACTCCTCCATCTCCTCACTATACTGTCTACTGTATACTACTCCTCCATCTCCTCACTATACTGTCTGCTGTATACTACTCCTCCATCTCTTCACTATACTGTCTACTGTATAATACTCCTCCATCTCCTCACTATACTGTCTGCTGTATACTACTCCTCACTATACTGTCTACTGTATACTACTCTTCCATCTCCTCACTATACTGTCTACTGTATACTACTCCTCACTATACTGTCTGCTGTATACTACTCCTCCATCTACTCACCATACTGTCTACTGTATACTACACCTCCATCTACTCACTATAATGTCTACTGTATACTACTCCTCCATCTCCTCACTATACTGTCTGCTGTATACTACTCCTCCATCTACTCACTATACTGTCTGCTGTATACTACTCCTCCATCTCCTCACTATACTGTCTACTATATACTACTCTTCCATCTCCTCACTATACTGTCTGCTGTATACTACTCCTCACTATACTGTCTGCTGTATACTACTCCTCCATCTCCTCACTATACTGTCTGCTGTATACTACTCCTCCATCTACTCACTATACTGTCTGCTGTATACTACTCCTCCATCTCCTCACTATACTGTCTGCTGTATACTACTCCTCACTATACTGTCTACTGTATACTACTCTTCCATCTCCTCACTATACTGTCTACTGTATACTACTCCTCCATCTACTCACCATACTGTCTACTGTATACTACACCTCCATCTACTCACTATACTGTCTACTGTATACTACTCCTCCATCTCCTCACTATACTGTCTGCTGTATACTACTCCTCACTATACTGTCTACTGTATACTACTCTTCCATCTCCTCACTATACTGTCTGCTGTATACTACTCCTCACTATACTGTCTGCTGTATACTACTCCTCCATCTCCTCACTATACTGTCTGCTGTATACTACTCCTCCATCTACTCACTATACTGTCTACTGTATACTACTCCTGCATCTCCTCACTATACTGTCTGCTGTATACTACTCCTCCATCTACTGACTATACTGTCTACTGTATACTACTACTCCATCTCCTCACTATACTGTCTACTGTATACTACTCCTCCATCTCCTCACTGTACCGTCTGCTGTATACTACTTCTCCATCTCCTCACTATACTGTCTGCTGTATACTACTCCTCCATCACCTCACTATACTGTCTGCTGTATACTACACCTCCATCTCCTCACTATACTGTCTACTGTATAATACTCCTCCATCTCCTCACTATACTGTCTGCTGTATACTACTCCTCCATCTCCTCACTATACTGTCTGCTGTATACTACTCCTCCATCTCCTCACTATACTGTCTACTGTATACTACTCCTCCATCTCCTCACTATACTGTCTGCTGTATACTACTCCTCCATCTCTTCACTATACTGTCTACTGTATAATACTCCTCCATCTCCTCACTATACTGTCTGCTGTATACTACTCCTCACTATACTGTCTACTGTATACTACTCTTCCATCTCCTCACTATACTGTCTACTGTATACTACTCCTCACTATACTGTCTGCTGTATACTACTCCTCCATCTACTCACCATACTGTCTACTGTATACTACACCTCCATCTACTCACTATACTGTCTACTGTATACTACTCCTCCATCTCCTCACTATACTGTCTGCTGTATACTACTCCTCCATCTACTCACTATACTGTCTGCTGTATACTACTCCTCCATCTCCTCACTATACTGTCTACTATATACTACTCTTCCATCTCCTCACTATACTGTCTGCTGTATACTACTCCTCACTATACTGTCTGCTGTATACTACTCCTCACTATACTGTCTGCTGTATACTACTCCTCCATCTCCTCACTATACTGTCTGCTGTATACTACTCCTCCATCTCCTCACTATACTGTCTGCTGTATACTACTCCTCACTATACTGTCTACTGTATACTACTCTTCCATCTCCTCACTATACTGTCTACTGTATACTACTCCTCACTATACTGTCTGCTGTATACTACTCCTCCATCTCCTCACTATACTGTCTGCTGTATACTACTCCTCACTATACTGTCTACTGTATACTACTCTTCCATCTCCTCACTATACTGTCTACTGTATACTACTCCTCCATCTACTCACCATACTGTCTACTGTATACTACACCTCCATCTACTCACTATACTGTCTACTGTATACTACTCCTCCATCTCCTCACTATACTGTCTGCTGTATACTACTCCTCACTATACTGTCTACTGTATACTACTCTTCCATCTCCTCACTATACTGTCTGCTGTATACTACTCCTCACTATACTGTCTGCTGTATACTACTCCTCCATCTCCTCACTATACTGTCTGCTGTATACTACTCCTCCATCTACTCACTATACTGTCTACTGTATACTACTCCTGCATCTCCTCACTATACTGTCTGCTGTATACTACTCCTCCATCTACTGACTATACTGTCTACTGTATACTACTACTCCATCTCCTCACTATACTGTCTACTGTATACTACTCCTCCATCTCCTCACTGTACCTTCTGCTGTATACTACTTCTCCATCTCCTCACTATACTGTCTGCTGTATACTACTCCTCCATCACCTCACTATACTGTCTGCTGTATACTACACCTCCATCTCCTCACTATACTGTCTACTGTATAATACTCCTCCATCTCCTCACTATACTGTCTGCTGTATACTACTCCTCCATCTCCTCACTATACTGTCTGCTGTATACTACTCCTCCATCTCCTCACTATACTGTCTACTGTATACTACTCCTCCATCTCCTCACTATACTGTCTGCTGTATACTACTCCTCCATCTCTTCACTATACTGTCTACTGTATAATACTCCTCCATCTCCTCACTATACTGTCTGCTGTATACTACTCCTCACTATACTGTCTACTGTATACTACTCTTCCATCTCCTCACTATACTGTCTACTGTATACTACTCCTCACTATACTGTCTGCTGTATACTACTCCTCCATCTACTCACCATACTGTCTACTGTATACTACACCTCCATCTACTCACTATACTGTCTACTGTATACTACTCCTCCATCTCCTCACTATACTGTCTGCTGTATACTACTCCTCACTATACTGTCTGCTGTATACTACTCCTCACTATACTGTCTGCTGTATACTACTCCTCCATCTCCTCACTATACTGTCTGCTGTATACTACTCCTCCATCTCCTCACTATACTGTCTGCTGTATACTACTCCTCACTATACTGTCTACTGTATACTACTCTTCCATCTCCTCACTATACTGTCTACTGTATACTACTCCTCACTATACTGTCTGCTGTATACTACTCCTCCATCTCCTCACTATACTGTCTGCTGTATACTACTCCTCCATCTACTCACTATACTGTCTGCTGTATACTACTCCTCACTATACTGTCTACTGTATACTACTCTTCCATCTCCTCACTATACTGTCTACTGTATACTACTCCTCACTATACTGTCTGCTGTATACTACTCCTCCATCTACTCACCATACTGTCTACTGTATACTACACCTCCATCTACTCACTATACTGTCTACTGTATACTACTCCTCCATCTCCTCACTATACTGTCTGCTGTATACTACTCCTCCATCTACTCACTATACTGTCTGCTGTATACTACTCCTCCATCTCCTCACTATACTGTCTACTATATACTACTCTTCCATCTCCTCACTATACTGTCTGCTGTATACTACTCCTCACTATACTGTCTGCTGTATACTACTCCTCCATCTCCTCACTATACTGTCTGCTGTATACTACTCCTCCATCTACTCACTATACTGTCTGCTGTATACTACTCCTCCATCTCCTCACTATACTGTCTGCTGTATACTACTCCTCACTATACTGTCTACTGTATACTACTCTTCCATCTCCTCACTATACTGTCTACTGTATACTACTCCTCCATCTACTCACCATACTGTCTACTGTATACTACACCTCCATCTACTCACTATACTGTCTACTGTATACTACTCCTCCATCTCCTCACTATACTGTCTGCTGTATACTACTCCTCACTATACTGTGTACTGTATACTACTCTTCCATCTCCTCACTATACTGTCTGCTGTATACTACTCCTCACTATACTGTCTGCTGTATACTACTCCTCCATCTCCTCACTATACTGTCTGCTGTATACTACTCCTCCATCTACTCACTATACTGTCTACTGTATACTACTCCTGCATCTCCTCACTATACTGTCTGCTGTATACTACTCCTCCATCTACTGACTATACTGTCTACTGTATACTACTCCTGCATCTCCTCACTATACTGTCTGCTGTATACTACTCCTCCATCTACTGACTATACTGTCTACTGTATACTACTACTCCATCTCCTCACTATACTGTCTACTGTATACTACTCCTCCATCTCCTCACTGTACCGTCTGCTGTATACTACTTCTCCATCTCCTCACTATACTGTCTGCTGTATACTACTCCTCCATCACCTCACTATACTGTCTGCTGTATACTACACCTCCATCTCCTCACTATACTGTCTACTGTATAATACTCCTCCATCTCCTCACTATACTGTCTGCTGTATACTACTCCTCCATCTCCTCACTATACTGTCTGCTGTATACTACTCCTCCATCTCCTCACTATACTGTCTACTGTATACTACTCCTCCATCTCCTCACTATACTGTCTGCTGTATACTACTCCTCCATCTCTTCACTATACTGTCTACTGTATAATACTCCTCCATCTCCTCACTATACTGTCTGCTGTATACTACTCCTCACTATACTGTCTACTGTATACTACTCTTCCATCTCCTCACTATACTGTCTACTGCATACTACTCCTCACTATACTGTCTGCTGTATACTACTCCTCCATCTACTCACCATACTGTCTACTGTATACTACACCTCCATCTACTCACTATACTGTCTACTGTATACTACTCCTCCATCTCCTCACTATACTGTCTGCTGTATACTACTCCTCCATCTACTCACTATACTGTCTGCTGTATACTACTCCTCCATCTCCTCACTATACTGTCTACTATATACTACTCTTCCATCTCCTCACTATACTGTCTGCTGTATACTACTCCTCACTATACTGTCTGCTGTATACTACTCCTCCATCTCCTCACTATACTGTCTGCTGTATACTACTCCTCCATCTACTCACTATACTGTCTGCTGTATACTACTCCTCCATTTCCGCACTATACTGTCTGCTGTATACTACTCCTCACTATACTGTCTACTGTATACTACTCTTCCATCTCCTCACTATACTGTCTACTGTATACTACTCCTCCATCTACTCACCATACTGTCTACTGTATACTACACCTCCATCTACTCACTATACTGTCTGCTGTATACTACTCCTCCATCTCCTCACTATACTGTCTGCTGTATACTACTCCTCACTATACTGTCTACTGTATACTACTCTTCCATCTCCTCACTATACTGTCTGCTGTATACTACTCCTCACTATACTGTCTGCTGTATACTACTCCTCCATCTCCTCACTATACTGTCTGCTGTATACTACTCCTCCATCTACTCACTATACTGTCTACTGTATACTACTCCTGCATCTCCTCACTATACTGTCTGCTGTATACTACTCCTCCATCTCCTCACTATACTGTCTACTGTATACTACTCCTCCATCTCCTCACTGTACCGTCTGCTGTATACTACTTCTCCATCTCCTCACTATACTGTCTGCTGTATACTACTCCTCCATCACCTCACTATACTGTCTGCTGTATACTACACCTCCATCTCCTCACTATACTGTCTACTGTATAATACTCCTCCATCTCCTCACTATACTGTCTGCTGTATACTACTCCTCCATCTCCTCACTATACTGTCTGTTGTATACTACTCCTCCATCTCCTCACTATACTGTCTACTGTATACTACTCCTCCATCTCCTCACTATACTGTCTGCTGTATACTACTCCTCCATCTCTTCACTATACTGTCTACTGTATAATACTCCTCCATCTCCTCACTATACTGTCTGCTGTATACTACTCCTCACTATACTGTCTACTGTATACTACTCTTCCATCTCCTCACTATACTGTCTACTGTATACTACTCCTCCATCTACTCACCATACTGTCTACTGTATACTACACCTCCATCTACTCACTATACTGTCTACTGTATACTACTCCTCCATCTCCTCACTATACTGTCTGCTGTTTACTACTCCTCACTATACTGTCTACTGTATACTACTCTTCCATCTCCTCACTATACTGTCTGCTGTATACTACTCCTCCATCTACTCACTATACTGTCTACTGTATACTACTCCTCCATCTCCTCACTATACTGTCTGCTGTATACTACTCCTCACTATACTGTCTACTGTATACTACTCTTCCATCTCCTCACTATACTGTCTACTGTATACTACTCCTCCATCTACTCACCATACTGTCTACTGTATACTACACCTCCATCTACTCACTATACTGTCTACTGTATACTACTCCTCCATCTCCTCACTATACTGTCTGCTGTATACTACTCCTCACTATACTGTCTACTGTATACTACTCTTCCATCTCCTCACTATACTGTCTGCTGTATACTACTCCTCACTATACTGTCTGCTGTATACTACTCCTCCATCTCCTCACTATACTGTCTGCTGTATACTACTCCTCCATCTACTCACTATACTGTCTGCTGTATACTACTCCTCCATCTACTCACTATACTGTCTACTGTATACTACTCCTGCATCTCCTCACTATACTGTCTGCTGTATACTACTCCTCCATCTACTGACTATACTGTCTACTGTATACTACTCCTGCATCTCCTCACTATACTGTCTGCTGTATACTACTCCTCCATCTACTGACTATACTGTCTCCTCACTATACTGTCTACTGTATACTACTCCTCCATCTCCTCACTGTACCGTCTGCTGTATACTACTCCTCCATCTCCTCACTATACTGTCTGCTGTATACTACTCCTCCATCACCTCACTATACTGTCTGCTGTATACTACACCTCAATCTCCTCACTATACTGTCTACTGTATAATACTCCTCCATCTCCTCACTATACTGTCTGCTGTATACTACTCCTCCATCTCCTCACTATACTGTCTGCTGTATACTACTCCTCCATCTCCTCACTATACTGTCTACTGTATACTACTCCTCCATCTCCTCACTATACTGTCTGCTGTATACTACTCCTCCATCTCCTCACTATACTGTCTACTGTATAGTACTCCTCCATCTCCTCACTATACTGTCTGCTGTATACTACTCCTCACTATACTGTCTACTGTATACTACTCTTCCATCTCCTCACTATACTGTCTACTGTATACTACTCCTCCATCTACTCACTATACTGTCTGCTGTATACTACTCCTCACTATACTGTCTGCTGTATACTACTCCTCCATCTCCTCACTATACTGTCTGCTGTATACTACTCCTCCATCTCCTCACTATACTGTCTGCTGTATACTACTCCTCCATCTACTCACTATACTATCTGCTGTATACTACTCCTCCATCTACTCACTATACTGTCTGCTGTATACTACTCCTCCATCTACTGACTATACTGTCTACTGTATACTACTACTCCATCTCCTCACTATACTGTCTACTGTATACTACTACTCCATCTCCTCACTATACTGTCTACTGTATACTACTCCTCCATCTACTCACTATACTATCTGCTGTATACTACTCCTCCATCTACTCACTATACTGTCTGCTGTATACTACTCCTCCATCTACTGACTATACTGTCTGCTGTATACTACTCCTCCATCTACTGACTATACTGTCTACTGTATACTACTACTCCATCTCCTCACTATACTGTCTACTGTATACTACTCCTCCATCTACTCACTATACTGTCTGCTGTATACTACTCCTCACTATACTGTCTGCTGTATACTACTCCTCCATCTCCTCACTATACTGTCTGCTGTATACTACTCCTCCATCTCCTCACTATACTGTCTGCTGTATACTACTCCTCCATCTACTCACTATACTATCTGCTGTATACTACTCCTCCATCTACTCACTATACTGTCTGCTGTATACTACTCCTCCATCTACTGACTATACTGTCTACTGTATACTACTACTCCATCTCCTCACTATACTGTCTACTGTATACTACTCCTCCATCTCCTCACTATACTGTCTACTGTATACTACTCCTCCATCTCCTCACTGTACCGTCTGCTGTATACTACTCCTCCATCTCCTCACTATACTGTCTGCTGTATACTACTCCTCCATCACCTCACTATACTGTCTGCTGTATACTACACCTCCATCTCCTCACTATACTGTCTACTGTATAATACTCCTCCATCTCCTCACTATACTGTCTGCTGTATACTACTCCTCCATCTCCTCACTATACTGTCTGCTGTATACTACTCCTCACTATACTGTCTACTGTATACTACTCTTCCATCTCCTCACTATACTGTCTGCTGTATACTACTCCTCACTATACTGTCTGCTGTATACTACTCCTCCATCTCCTCACTATACTGTCTGCTGTATACTACTCCTCCATCTACTCACTATACTGTCTACTGTATACTACTCCTGCATCTCCTCACTATACTGTCTGCTGTATACTACTCCTCCATCTACTGACTATACTGTCTACTGTATACTACTACTCCATCTCCTCACTATACTGTCTACTGTATACTACTCCTCCATCTCCTCACTGTACCGTCTGCTGTATACTACTTCTCCATCTCCTCACTATACTGTCTGCTGTATACTACTCCTCCATCACCTCACTATACTGTCTGCTGTATACTACACCTCCATCTCCTCACTATACTGTCTACTGTATAATACTCCTCCATCTCCTCACTATACTGTCTGCTGTATACTACTCCTCCATCTCCTCACTATACTGTCTGCTGTATACTACTCCTCCATCTCCTCACTATACTGTCTACTGTATACTACTCCTCCATCTCCTCACTATACTGTCTGCTGTATACTACTCCTCCATCTCTTCACTATACTGTCTACTGTATAATACTCCTCCATCTCCTCACTATACTGTCTGCTGTATACTACTCCTCACTATACTGTCTACTGTATACTACTCTTCCATCTCCTCACTATACTGTCTACTGTATACTACTCCTCCATCTACTCACCATACTGTCTACTGTATACTACACCTCCATCTACTCACTATACTGTCTACTGTATACTACTCCTCCATCTCCTCACTATACTGTCTGCTGTTTACTACTCCTCACTATACTGTCTACTGTATACTACTCTTCCATCTCCTCACTATACTGTCTGCTGTATACTACTCCTCCATCTACTCACTATACTGTCTACTGTATACTACTCCTCCATCTCCTCACTATACTGTCTGCTGTATACTACTCCTCACTATACTGTCTACTGTATACTACTCTTCCATCTCCTCACTATACTGTCTACTGTATACTACTCCTCCATCTACTCACCATACTGTCTACTGTATACTACACCTCCATCTACTCACTATACTGTCTACTGTATACTACTCCTCCATCTCCTCACTATACTGTCTGCTGTATACTACTCCTCACTATACTGTCTACTGTATACTACTCTTCCATCTCCTCACTATACTGTCTGCTGTATACTACTCCTCACTATACTGTCTGCTGTATACTACTCCTCCATCTCCTCACTATACTGTCTGCTGTATACTACTCCTCCATCTACTCACTATACTGTCTGCTGTATACTACTCCTCCATCTACTCACTATACTGTCTACTGTATACTACTCCTGCATCTCCTCACTATACTGTCTGCTGTATACTACTCCTCCATCTACTGACTATACTGTCTACTGTATACTACTCCTGCATCTCCTCACTATACTGTCTGCTGTATACTACTCCTCCATCTACTGACTATACTGTCTCCTCACTATACTGTCTACTGTATACTACTCCTCCATCTCCTCACTGTACCGTCTGCTGTATACTACTCCTCCATCTCCTCACTATACTGTCTGCTGTATACTACTCCTCCATCACCTCACTATACTGTCTGCTGTATACTACACCTCAATCTCCTCACTATACTGTCTACTGTATAATACTCCTCCATCTCCTCACTATACTGTCTGCTGTATACTACTCCTCCATCTCCTCACTATACTGTCTGCTGTATACTACTCCTCCATCTCCTCACTATACTGTCTACTGTATACTACTCCTCCATCTCCTCACTATACTGTCTGCTGTATACTACTCCTCCATCTCCTCACTATACTGTCTACTGTATAGTACTCCTCCATCTCCTCACTATACTGTCTGCTGTATACTACTCCTCACTATACTGTCTACTGTATACTACTCTTCCATCTCCTCACTATACTGTCTACTGTATACTACTCCTCCATCTACTCACTATACTGTCTGCTGTATACTACTCCTCCATCTACTGACTATACTGTCTACTGTATACTACTACTCCATCTCCTCACTATACTGTCTACTGTATACTACTACTCCGTCTCCTCACTATACTGTCTACTGTATACTACTCCTCCATCTACTCACTATGCTATCTGCTGTATACTACTCCTCCATCTACTCACTATACTGTCTGCTGTATACTACTCCTCCATCTACTGACTATACTGTCTGCTGTATACTACTCCTCCATCTACTGACTATACTGTCTACTGTATACTACTACTCCATCTCCTCACTATACTGTCTACTGTATACTACTCCTCCATCACCTCACTATACTGTCTGCTGTATACTACACCTCAATCTCCTCACTATACTGTCTACTGTATAATACTCCTCCATCTCCTCACTATACTGTCTGCTGTATACTACTCCTCCATCTCCTCACTATACTGTCTGCTGTATACTACTCCTCCATCTCCTCACTATACTGTCTGCTGTATACTACTCCTCCATCTCCTCACTATACTGTCTGCTGTATACTACTCCTCCATCTACTCACTATACTATCTGCTGTATACTACTCCTCCATCTACTCACTATACTGTCTGCTGTATACTACTCCTCCATCTACTGACTATACTGTCTACTGTATACTACTACTCCATCTCCTCACTATACTGTCTACTGTATACTACTCCTCCATCTCCTCACTATACTGTCTACTGTATACTACTCCTCCATCTCCTCACTGTACCGTCTGCTGTATACTACTCCTCCATCTCCTCACTATACTGTCTGCTGTATACTACTCCTCCATCACCTCACTATACTGTCTGCTGTATACTACACCTCCATCTCCTCACTATACTGTCTACTGTATAATACTCCTCCATCTCCTCACTATACTGTCTGCTGTATACTACTCCTCCATCTCCTCACTATACTGTCTGCTGTATACTACTCCTCCATCTCCTCACTATACTGTCTACTGTATACTACACCTCCATCTCATCACTATACTGTCTGCTGTTATACTACTCCTCCATCTCTTCACTATACTGTCTACTGTATACTACTCTTCCATCTCCTCACTATACTGTCTGCTGTATACTACTTCCTGCTGTATACTACTCCTCCATCTACTCACTATACTGTCTGCTGTATACTACTCCTCCATCTACTCACTATACTGTCTGCTGTACTACTCCTACTCAATCTACTCACTATACTGTCTGCTGTATACTACTCCTCCATCTACTCACTATACTGTCTACTGTATACTACTCCTCCAACTTCTTACTATACTGTCTGATGTATACTCCTTCTCCAAATCCTTACTATACTGTCTGGGGTATAGTGAGCATTTTGACCCTACAGTTGTTTCACAGATTTTATTAACATTGGGACATGAAAATGAAAAAATATTTTTTTTCCAAAAAAACGTCAATTTAGCCCTAAATTTTTAATCTTCACAAGACTATAAAGGAGAAAAAGTCCCCTAAAGTTTGTTACACATTTTCTCTTGAACACAGAAATGCCCCAAATGTGGTTGTAAACTGCTGTATGCTACATGGTGGGGCTCAGAATGGAAAGAGCGCTATTCGGATTTTGGAGAACAGATTTTGCTGGAATATTTTTCGGGTACCATTCACATTTACAAAACCCCTAAAGTACCAGGACAATGGAAACCCCCAAAAGATGACCCCAGTTTGGAAATTACATCCCTCATAGAATTTATCGAGAGGTAGAGTGAGTATTTTGAACTCACAGCTGTTTCACAGAATTTATTAACATTGGGACATAAAAATAAAAAAAAAATTTTTCCAATAAATTGTCTATTTAGCGCCATATTTTTAATTTTTGCAGGTGGTTGAAGAAGAAAAAACACCCCACAGTATGCAATCTGTATGTAATATGTAATCATAAGCTGTATGGGAACATATAGGGCCTAAGAATGGCAAGAGCGCTATTTGGCTTTTGGAGGGCAGATATTGCTGGAATAGTTTTCAGGTCCCATGCGGCATTTGCAGAGCCCTTAGAGTACCAATACAATGGAAAACCCTCAAAAGTAACCCCATTTTAGAAGCTACACCCTTTAAGGAATGTATCAAGGGGTATTATCATCTTGAGCAAAATGAAAATTTAAATTTTTAAACAAATATGCCATTTCAGTGACTAAAACGTTGCAGCTACTTTGTGGCATCAGAGACATTCACTCCTAAAACTATTAAGTGGGCTTTATATAAATTACATATGTGGGTGTAAATTGCTGCTTGGGGACACAGCAGGGCTTAGAAGGGAAGGAGCACTGCACATTTTAGCTTTTGGGGTACAGATTTAGAGGGTCTTTCTGGACGCCATGTTTGCAAAGGTCTGGAGGTGCCACTAAACTGGAATTTACCATTCTGTAGGGCCAATTCTAGGATCTCTGCAAATATGACATGGTGTCCCAAAAACCAACAATCTAAATCTGCACACCAAAAACACATAGCGCTCCTTCACATCTGTGCCCTGTTGTATTTTACCTTTTAAATTTTTCGCCATACAGCATAAGTAACATGCAGATGCATAAGCTGACTTCCTCCATCGCCAGCAGGATCAACCAGGTAATGGGGGTCTCTAGGCAGCCTAGGGTCACTGCTCAGACCCTGGGTTTCAGACTACAGATACAGCACCCCCCTATCTCGCCGCTGGGAGTGATGGTAACATTGCAGAACCCCTTGAATGCCGCGGTCAATAACAGCTAACACCTGCTTCTGATGCCACCCATTCATTATCCGGTCTTGGACGTAGTATTACGCCTTAGTGTGCCAAATACCAGGCATCCAGGACATAATACTACGTCCAAGGTCACTAAGGGGTTAAAAGGAGTCTGTCACCAGAACATCAATTCAGCCCCATAGATACAGTATACAAAAGAGGGTCACCTGAATCAAGGAATGAGAATCACTGTCTCTACTGCAAATGAGCAATGGCAAGTTCACATTGCTTACTTATATAGCACCATTATATTCCACAGCACTTTACAGATATTATTAACACTGTCCCATATCGGGTTCTTAATCTATATTCCCTATATCTGTGAAGTGTGGGAGGAAGTCTATGCAAACACAGGGAGAACTCCTTGCAGATGTTGTCCTCAGCTGTATTTGACTCCCGGACTCCAGCGCTGCAAGGCTATATTGCTAACCACTGAGCCAGGGCAATGCCTTTGTTGGTCCAAAGACCTAATTTGCATATTGACAAAAATAGCAATATCTCAGCAACAGACACATCAATTCATAAACCCTGATTTGAATGATTGTAACCTATGTATCTGGGAGATGGGATGATATGCTGTGCTCTAGTGACAGACTCCTTTTAAAACAGGGGTCCCCAACCATTGGTCCGCGGACCAGGACCGGACCGTTGGGAGTTTTTTGCCAGTCCGTGGGGCGGGGGGGTGGCGGGGCGGTCTCAGTCTTAGCTGGATACTTTGTGCTAGGACACGTTGCTATGGTAATGTATAAACTATCGGGTAGCACGAGGTCCTGTAGCTGCTAAGGACGCCATGCTACCCAATAGTTTACAAGTTACCATGGCAAGATGGCCTAGCGCAAAGTATCCAGTCTCGGTGTCGTGGCAGTTCAGACGTTCATGTAACGCCCATCTGCCCCTCAGAGTATCGTAGCGGAAAGCCTTCCCATCCAGACGGTGAGGAAAACACTTCGGGTGTCACTATCTCTCATCACCCCTAGATGGGACCGCCTTGTTACAGGAACACAAGCCCCGTGCTCCCACTGATCCAAGGAAACAAGCCCAGTACTCACACACATTCTGAACCTATGGTGAGTTGAGTCACATTCACATTATAAATGTCATAATGAAAAGATAAGTATGTGCTAAAATTCAACCCCTGCATAGCCCCGCCCAGTATGAGCAAAGTCCCACACCCACCCTTCCAGGCCATGGAAAAATGGTCTTGCTTGAAGCCACTGCTATAAAGGATGACCTACATGTAGCAAAGTAAATGAAATATTTCACTGGGCCAGGTGGAGAGGAGGGGAGGGATAGCGGTATAAAAGTGAAAGCACAGGCAGCACAATTTTGGATTCTTGCTGCCTATTTATGTCTGCACACCAAAAGCACATAGCGCTCCTTCATATGTGCCCTGTTGTATTTTACCTTTAAAATTTTTCGCCATACAGCGTACAGCATAAGTAACATGCAGACGCATAGGCTGACTTCATCCATCGCCAGTAGGATCAACCAGGTAATGGGGGTCTCTAGGCAGCCTGGGGTCACTGTTCAGACCCTGGGTTTCAGACTACAGATACGGCACCCCCCCTATCTCCCCTTAGTTCCTGATTCCAAGATGTGCGATAATTTTTTAAGTACATCGGAGGCTTCACTGGGCCTGGAATTGAATAAGCTGGAAGTGGTGGAGGCTCTCCAGTGGTGAAAAGACTGAAGCAGAGGCAAAATCTGCAAAAAAACAACTTTCCCACAAACAAGAATACAAGACCCCCGGATGAAGCTATGACTAAACATTGCATTGGCCTTTCGGGTCAGTATATGATATATTGTGACCTGCTATGGATCAGTACACCTGCTAAGTGTTTCTATGCATGTGTTTCATACTTGGGGGTGTTTAAGTTAAACAAGGATCCATTGTGTGTATGCTACATGCTACAGGGTATTACACAGGCCTGTGGATTCACTTTTGTGCTGATTTGTATGTTATAGTATAATCCAGGTGGGGGGGACTACTTGTGTATTGTGTATTGCTACCTTTTAAAAGCTTTTAAATGTGACTGAAATATGTAATTAATAAAGGTGATATATTTTTCTCTATATAAATGTGTGCTGTAGTGGGGGATTTATGTAGGTGTTGCAGCTTTTTTGTGTGCTACACACAGCGGGTTAAAATTAATTCTGTCCCTTTGTTTGTAATATAGGTGCATTTTTAATTTATTAATTTCAATAGGTATTGACGTTTCAGCAAACTTTGTATAAAGACGATTATAAGAAACTTTGTAATATATCTTATCACGGAGAAATGCCTCTTTCTGCTCTTATCAGACTGTTTCCGTGTTTTCCATCCTTTTGCAAAATTGCCTTTCACTCAGAAAATCACCTTCTATATCTATCTTGAGGAGGACTACAGGTTCCACAACTCAGATTAAATGTCTATATAAGTCAATAGAGAGGGAAGAAAAAGCGTGAACAGGAAATGCAGGAGATAAGACAACTATGATTCACCTGAAGCTGGAGCTAAGGCTGGTGTTACACAACCGTATTGAATGCATGGTCCGCAAGTTGCTGATCGGCAACACTAGTTGCCGATCGGCAACATAGGCTCCGCAGATGGGCGTGTCTTGCCGCACTCACCCATAGAGTTCTATGGGCGAGTCCATGCAGTGCCGCAATTCACGGCCATTACAGACATGTCCTATAAATTGCGGACCACCGTTGTGACCCAGCCACACCATGGATAAAATATCCGGTGGTGTAAGAGGCCACATTGAATATAATGTGTCCGCAAATGGTCTGCAATTGAAAACCCTCAATTGCGGACTTACATTATAGTTGTGTAAGACCAACCTAAGAAGGAGCTTTCTACACAGTTCTGTCACATTAATGTGACCACCTGTCAAAATCCAGAATAACCTCCTTTGGCAGAGTGGAACGCTGCAAGACGTGCAGGAAGAGAGGGGATGTTGTGATGATGTTCACTGGGATGTTGAGCCATGCCGACTCCAGTGCCATGTCCAGCTGCACTAGGTTACGCGGTTGAGCATCCATGGAGCCAAAAAACCCGATCTGGTCCCATAGATTTTCGATTGGGTTCAAGTCCAGGGAATTTGCTGGCCAAGGGAGTATGGTAAACTCATCCTGGTGATCCTCGAACCACGCACGGACACTGAGAGCATTATGACATGTTGCATTGTCCTGCCATGGTCTGCAAGGATAGATGCATACTTGTGTTGATCCATCGTGCCTTCCACAATGATGAGTGCACCCAGATGGCTGATGACACGTGCCTTCTGCGATTGGTTATTTAACATTGATGTAGGCGGTGGTCACATTAATATGACCGGACTGTGTATTTACAACCACAGTACTTAATCGATATTACTGCAGGTCTGTACTTCTCTATACCTATCATGTAATTCCTGGGGCTGTTCCTAATTAAAATCGAGACAATTAAACAGCAGATTTTCCTGTACTTACTGTGTGCAGCTAATCTCCTCACCCAACTCAGAGAGAACTGCAAACTGCAGAAATAACATGCAGAGGATAAACTGCAGTGATATAATAACCAGAAGTACACAGACCATGTGCAGACCATATTACCTAGACTGACCACAGGTCTGTTAACGAAATTCATTGCGTCATAGAGAGTGTAGTGCAGTGAGTTCCCATATGGCCAAAGTATAATTCTAATGTAGATTGTGTACTAAACTTACTATTGTGTATAGTCATGATTTGGCCATTCTGTAGCTACATATATCATAACTCAGTATGACACAGTGTCTTCCATTTACACACCAGTGGTCAGTATTGGAAATATGGCCCACGCATAGTCCATGTTTCATAGATAAAGTTCCATTTATTCAACGACTCTGTTTTACTAGGGAACACTGTCATGTGACTAAGGTCTGAGCATTTCAGGAAGGACAATAGGAGAAGTATGTATTGCTCCATTAAAAGTCTATGGGACTGATAGGGATAGTCGAGGACAGCACTTGGCTATCTCCATCTGTCCCATAGATCCTGTAGTAGTCTGTGAGATAAAGGGATAGTACACACCAGATAGGATAGTGAGAATATGGATGAGTAGCATACTGCAAATAGTACCTAAAATTTACTGTCACCTAGTTATCACTTTTGCCTTTTGCTCTTTCATGCTGGTACAAATATTGTTCATCACCAAATTGCTCCTGGATGGTTGGGAGACGTTCCTGATAGTATAGGTTATTCATAGTAGCATTCTTCGACAAAATTGTGAGAGAGCCCTCTCCTCTAGATGAAAGGCAACCCCATACATGAATGGTGTCAGGATGCTTTATTGTAGGAATGATAAAAGACTCAAGGTAGTGCTAGCGTTGTCTTCTCTGGACAATCATTCTTCCAGGAGCCACTTCTCTCCAAGAAAGACATCAAGGACAGATTGACATTCTGCAGGAAGTACAAGACATCTGGAAGAATAATGTACTGTAACTCATACCAGTTTTTATTGTGATGCCTTGATGCTACTCCTCCCTCCCCCAGACATCACCTGGAATCCTTGGTACTTGCAATGTTCTCCCTGACCTATTGCAATATAGTGATGTGGGTTTGCCAGTTACTTATTAGTATGAGTCTGATTTTAATCAGATGATTTATATACAACAGATCATCTGTCAAGGTGGTGTCATCGTGAGAATGTGATATGTTTTCTGGTGACTTTATGTTCAGATCTCTTACTATTCATTTCCTCCCACACTGAACTTTAAGCTGTCACCAGCTATTAATAGAACAAAAATATTCCATGGCAGTCTAGGCAATTGACACAGGGTAGGTAGATCTTTTTTATTCAGTAAGGCTACTTTCACGGTGTGTATTGCAGTGTCCACTTGCCAAAGCTTTCCCAGTGGATTTTAAACATTTTGTGCCCTCATTCACTCAAAGGAGACCTTTAATAGGCCAGAACACTTCAGTCCCTTGACTCTATTATATTGAATAGTGCCGCAGACTAAAGATTTCACTATTCCGTACAGATACATAGGGGTAGAGTTCCAAATACTGTGTAAAAATTAAAGCAAACTTAGACTAAACTGCCTTAAAGGGGCTCTATCACTAGGAAAAGTCATTTTTAACTAATCACATCCTTGCATAGCCTTTAGAAAGGCTATTCCACACCTACATTTAGTATGCAAATTACTTCAGTGATTTCTAAATAAGTCCGTTTTTATTCATATGCTAATTAGACTGGTGCACGATACATCGTGCACTCCTTTCCTACTGTTTCCTATGAGCACAGCACAGGCTGCTGCTGCTGATGATGATGACTCAGCTTCCTGTTTGCACACACAGATAGGAGATAATAGGAGAGGCGAGTGCTGCTGGGAACTTCCTGTGCTGGCTGGAAGCTCATTAGCGTATGAATAAAACCGGACTTATTCATAAACCACTGAGGCAATCTACATACTAAAGGTAGTGGAATAGCATTTCTAAAGCCTATGCAATGATGTGATTAGTTAAAAATGACTTTCCCAGTGATAGAGCCCCTTTAAGCTATGTCAGATTTTGTTTGATATATCTGTGACATTAATCAGAAAATGTCTACAACTACAACTCCTATCAATTATTGTAGGGTTATAGGTTGGACTTGATGGACTAATGTCTTTATCCAACCTCATCAACTATGTAACTATGTAGCTTCCTGGGGTAGATGGGTTGTACCCTGCTCATCCACTGCAAACGTGGATGAGCAGGGTACAATGTGGCACATCGCTTAGTAAATCTCCCCTATACTTTTTTTTTTTTTTTTATAGTGGGAGGCTGTGGAAAAGAGACGGCATATTATGCCTATATAGTGACATCTTTGGTGGAATACTTTTGTAAACAATAGAAAAACAATGCACACATTTAAAGATACTGCATAAGAATAGTAAACATGCAAAAACATTTAAAATGCTAGTGAATACGGAAGGGTATATATCTCCTTAAAACAAAGAATTCATGCAACATACCAGGCCACAATACTGGCAACCAAAAATACTGAAAGGTCTGTTACACGTAATGTGCATTTTGCAAGAACATGTAAAGGATTTCCAAAACATTTTTCTTTAAGTGTCTAGTCTGGATTAATTTAGGGATCTGGTCTACAGCCTATATTAATGTTGAGGTACGGTCTGGCGTCTGAATTACTATAGAGGTCTTGACTGAGGTACATCACAGCATTCTAGGCTGTATAGAGAATAAAAGGAGCACAACAGGAAGGTGACTGATTTATTAAGAGGTTGAAGCTAGTTGGGACCTTTAATAAGACTGGTGTAGGAAATACTGGTCTTAATAAATCTCCCCCTCTACCGGTTATGTATGTCTTTGTTAGACAGACAATGGAGAAGTAGCTGTATGACCCTCTCCATTATTTTCTATGGGAGTCCCAGTGACGGGTTCCAAATCTATTGCATGTTAATGGTGTATTGTGTGTATATGCCATAAATGTGCCAGATGAGACTGTCCTTATTCTTTACATTGATAGTGAGCAATACAGTGCTATGTCGTCCGTCATGTGCAGTAGCATTGCAAAACTAGAGTCGCATTGTGGCTGCAAGCTCTTGTGAACTAGTGGAATTATAGTCTTCTGTACTGATTAAATACATGCAGTTATATACTCTCAAGCTTTTCCCTTACACTGTCCATCAAAGTCCCAAAAGGCTCTCTGGGAGGCTGCAATAATGGCAAAAGTTTTGCTTTCTAGAGGATCTGACCAGTACAATCTGTGACTGCATATGGGGCTGTGAGGTAGGTAGTTGGATGCCCTGTCAAGAACGCCACATACATAAGGATTGTTACAACCTGAAGCACTTTAGTTAAGAGGTTAATTTTTTAATGGTTACTGTCCCTTTAACAAAAGATAAACAGCAAACAAACCAGCTTGTCCGTTCTCTCCTGGCACTCAATAATAAAAGTCCAATGGTGCTCTCTGGAAGTTGCGATCTAGAGACAGAATCCATTCCAGAAGTTCCAGTGGCAATGGGATATTTTCAGCATTTTACATTTGACTTGCTGTTCCCAGGTCTGTCACAGCTACTAAGCATTCTTCTGTCCCTTGCAGGGAAACACTTTCCCATGGCTGCACAGTAACATGCTAGCGTACTAGGCAAGTGGTTGACACGGTCAGTGGAGGCTATTCCTGAAGTATTGCTAGTTTTTTTATTTAATATTTTTATATAATATTTCTATTACTCAAAATTTGTATCTGTATGCAATTCAACACTGTCTCTGCAAATAGCCCTGCACGGCCAGGTATGAATTTTTCTCAAATGTTGCACTGCTGAACACCAAGGTGACCCAACTGCTCCAATAGGTGTATCCCCCAAAGACATTCTGGTACCAAATACCCATGTTTATTAAGTTGTGCTTCTCTCATGGAGGAGTGTTCCATGGACGTCTCCTGTGGAATGGTGTCTGGGTCCATAGTTCCTACCCTTATAGCGTGGAAGTCCCTGCTCCAACACACTGCACAGATCCATCCTTACAGATGAAGCTGCCACCAAGTTACAAGACTGAAATACAACACTAGCAAGAAATAGAGTGCAAGTGCTTTACCATATAAAAAGAAAATATAAGACACAATACACACACAATAAACATAGGAGACCCCTGGGGCACTCAAGGGCATGTGACAGGGAACAGGCACTGTAACTCCCATTGTATTTTAATTCCTATGAGGCTATCACTTTAATAAGGACAGCCACATGCTACTCATACACAGTATCTACCCTGTAAATAAGTAGCATGTGGATACCGTTTGTAAGTGTCAGCTATATAGGGTTTAATATACAGTGAGCGTTACCCTGTATACGAGTAGCATGTGGATGATACTGTATATGGGGAAACCTGTGTCTCTCGTTGTATATGGGGGCATGTTGCTATCAATATGCTATCCTATGTATGCCACTATGTCTGTACCCAGACAGAAAGGACTGCTCAGAGTCATAGGTCTGCCATGAAGCACAGCGTGCACAACAGACCAGTGTCCCTTTTTCCGCTATCAGAAGTCAGGAGGGTTATAAATAAGCTTGTTCCATTTCCATCCAGTTAAGGCGAGGCTCAATGAGGAAACCTCATAATATAATATGCGCCTACAGATTCATTTAGGGTTAATTCTGTCTATCAAAGGTTGAACATGCTTTTTGACCATAAGATGACTCTGATTTATACCCCATGTATTGCAGTGTCCCACTTACATATTTGCTTTAGTTACCCTCACAGTGCTGTAGAGACATCTGCTCCTCCAGCACTAGGCCTGGAATCTTCAGGCAGTACACAGGGAGCGGAAAGTTAGGAAAT
Organism: Leptodactylus fuscus; assembly: GCF_031893055.1. NCBI lineage: Eukaryota > Metazoa > Chordata > Amphibia > Anura > Leptodactylidae > Leptodactylus > Leptodactylus fuscus. The sequence continues at coordinate 223,537,096 of NC_134266.1, forward strand.
AGTATAAATAGCATGTGACTGCTTCATTACTAAAAAGAGGCTTCATATCATCCATCATGTCCGCTCAGGGCGGACATGTAGTATTCACACTAACACTAAGGTTAACACCAAAATAAGAAGCATTCTTACATGATGGGGATAGATAGAAATACTGCATAGTAAATATATAGCCATTACGTATTTGTTTGCACCAGTATACATATTTATTAAGTGTATTAGATACTTTTAGGACTTTTCGGAAAATGGAATGTGGTATCCCTGGAAAGCAGCACGGCTTCCTGAAAAGCAAACATGGACCATGTGCGGCTAAGGGCCCATGTAGCAGACTGCAGCTAAGAAGCGAAAGAACCGTGGAAGAAACACACCACGGTATTTCCCACAGCGCTTTTCATAGACAGTCCGCAAAGGTTTCTTCTGTGGACTTTCTGCTTCAGTTATACCTATAGGGAAACTGCCAGAGCTGTCAGAGGGATAACTGACATGCTGCGACTTCCAAAACCACAATTTCTGCTGCACATACTTTTCTGCAATATGTGGATGTGTGCTAGAATCCCATCCACTTTGCAGGGACTGTAAAATTCAGCATTTTTTGCCGGGGTAAATCGCAGCATTTACACCACGTGGCCCGTCCTAAAGGTATACAGTAATAATAATGCAACAGATCATTCTGGCACAATTTAAGATGGTTTAGTCTAACTTTTTGACAGTATTAGTATGTCTGTCCCAATATTCTAAGTATATTCATTTCACAGGACATATTCTCATACTCCAGTCACAGAACTACCACAGTAGCAGCCAAAGCCGTTACTATGGAACCCATGACATTAAGCAGCCTGGCCCCCTACTACCTGTTTACAGGGTTGCAATGGTACCATAATGTAACCCACACATGGAGTCCTAGGGATCTGATGGGACTACACATTTATGGGCTTCTTTTTGGCTTTTTTCTTTAAAATAGGCCGATACCTACTAGATTGTTCCAGTAAGTACCGTATTTTTTGGACTATAAGGCGCACCGGACTATAAGGCGCACCTGCAATAAAAGCCTGCTAAGGCATCTAGGTTCATATATAAGGCGCACCGGACTATAAGGCGCACCGGACTATAAGGCGCCTGTTGCTGCTTCTGTTCTGTGTGAGACACAGGGGACAGAAGCAGCAGCAGCTCCGGGGGATGATGCGCTCCCAGCTCTCCAGTGTGACACAAATTAGGTGGGGCTGCGGCCCAGGCCCCGCCCACACAACAGACTGCTGTGAAGAACACGTAAGGCAGCGAGGGGGCACGGCCAGCAGCCAACATGGCCGGACGCTGTCCTAACATCGCGCCACAGAGTGCAGCAGTCACGGAGCGGTCACTTCGGCGCGGCGGAGAGACCAGCGACAGCACGACCGGGACCCAACCAGTTGTATTGGGGAAGAGACAGCTTCAAATTGAGTTTCTGCAACTTCCATTAGAGGTAGGACAGATCCATATATAAGGCGCACTGGACTATAAGGCGCACTTGCAATTTCTGAGAAAATTCTAGTATTTTATGTGCGCCTTATAGTCCGGAAAATACGGTAAAGCCCAATATACACCCATTCCTGTTGCGATCTATGGCCTGTAAATGGGCAATATATGGAATGCAGACCAATAAACAGAAATTTACTATGTGGGGAACAGTAAAGGGGGCAGTACACTGTATAAGGACTAATAATGGGGACAAAATATACTGTGTGGGTGCCAATAAAAGGGAAAGTATACTGTGTGGGGCCAGTAAAAGGGCAACATATTGCGTAGGGGCTTGTAAAGGGGCAGTATACGGTGTAGGGGCCCTTAAAGGCTGCCATAAACTGTAAAGGCCAGTATAGGGGACACTATACTGTGTATGAGTAAATAAAGAGTCTCACGTGGGGGCCAGCGAAGGGTGCAGTATACTGTGTGGGGGCATGGAGTATTATAATGTGTGGGGCCCAGTCAAAAGTTTGATACACTTTGCTATACTCCCTCCCCCCCTTCCATTTTTTTAAAATCTTCCACTCTCAAGAGGGTTCATCAAACCAAATTATAATAATTAATTGGCACCCCAGCTACTGACATATGTTCACCAAAGCATACATAAACACAGACAAACCATATCTTGCTCTAAGAATAGTTTTTGATGTATAAAATAAACCCAGGGGAACACTCCCGAACGTAGTGTGCTCAATGTATGTATAGTATAATCAGTTCTTATTCCAGTCATCTGTCATATAAAGAAAAATGGTTGTCATTAAATCCTGCTACAATATAAGAAGTTCTAAAGTGGAAAATGGAAACCTTGATTAAAGGGATTGTCCAGGGAATTTTTTTTCAAGGTGCTATTATTTGGGTTAAGAGTACACCCATATACTTTTAGCAGTATTTGAGTGATATCTGGGTTTTTGTGGGAGCTCCTGGTATCTTCTGCATTTGTTTACTAGGTGTTAGCTTCCTGCTATGTAGTTTCCTGTTTACCTTCCACACTTCCTCCCTCTCACTGTTCCCCTTCCTCTCTCACTCTGTTACACCCCCTCCCTGTCTCAATAGCTTATCTATCCCACCCACTACTATGGTCCCCCCCCCCCTTGTCTCCCTAGCTAAGCTAGCTATCCTGCCCACTACCAATGTTTTGTAGTTATTATATCTAGGATATAAGACTTATAGGTTTAATAATCTTTATGGAATAACCAGCCACTGTTTTAATCATGGGCGGGGCCTTACCTCTGTTCTTCAACAACCCCTGCGGTTCTTATCAGAAGTCACTGCTGACAGTAATCAGTGCTATAGTCCGTTCCTGCTGTATCTTATTAGTATAGTACTCTTAAAAGAAAGTGATATGATATTAAAGGGGGTTCCGCATTAAAGGGGCTTGGCTATTCTTGGAAGTTCTTTAGAAGTAAATGGAGAAAGCCACTCAGGTGTGGACACCTCTTCACTTAATGCAGTTGCAAGACAGGTGTTTCTTGATGGGAATACACTTAAGAAACTTCATGATCTATCCAAAGCAAGAGAGACTACAAAGTGTATATCTTTTTAAAGAATCTGACAGGTCTGTACATTGCACAGAGAGAATATTGGGTCAAAGGACTGTATAGTCAAATGGGGCAACCACTGTAAGAAATCAATATATATATTGTCAGACTACAGTTGACATTTTGTTTTTTAGATAAGAAAATTGAACATTAATATTTTACAGAAGTGACAAGAAAAGTATACCAACAAGGCTCTGTATGATAAATTACTAAAGAGTTTACAACATTCCTATGAAAAGATAATGCACTAGGAAAGAACAGGATGAGAGAAGAGCTTACTATGGTCACCATGTAGAAGTCTTAAAAATTGAAGAAGGTGAAGGTTATGTCTGCATCACAAACAGATTTTTATTTCATATTTGGAAAAATGGAAAATTGCAACAACTCTGTAATGTGTAAGAGAATCAAAAACATGCCATTGAAAATCCACTCCAAATAGGAACTGACATGTCTAAATATTCTCTCTGTACAATGCTAAGGAATATGCTGGTGCTCTCTCAGTAAGATACTAAATAAATCCTGTGCAAGTTCTGAAGTCATTGATTCAATTCCTTCCAAGCCATCATCTGCAATAAAGCAACATGACATATTTTTTATTGATTATGTAAATATTCCCCTAATATATATAATTTAGCTAGTATTACCTTGTTTAGATGTTAATTTCTATCAGAATATTCATGAGAGCCTTCTTTTCACAGGTAACACGATCTAAGGGCCTGTTCACACGGAGTAAACGCACGTGTATTTTGGCAAAATACACGTGTAAAAAATACACTTGTAAAAAGAAGACTCCCATTGACTTCAATGACATTTTACACATGTAAAAAAATGTAATTGAAGTCAATGGGAGTCTTCTTTTTACATGTGTATTTTTTACACGTGTATTTTGCCAAAATAGGGAGCCTTCACACAGAGTGTACGCTCCACTCATTCTGAACGTAAACTCGATCAGAGTGGGCGGCGTAAAAAACAGATCCCATTGACTTCAATGGGTGCCGGCATACGCGCCTACCCATTGAAATCAATGGGAGACATTTTTACCTATTGCTCACTCTGATCGAGTTTACGTTCAGAATGAGCGGACTGTAAACTCTGTATGAAGGCTCCCTACACGCGCGTTTACTCCGTGTGAGCGGGCCCTAATGGTGACTCCAGGGGCGGATCCAGGGCTGGGAGAGCCAGGCAACCGCCCAGGGCCCCGCACCCAGCGGGGCCCTGTGGCGTGGCCCGGACCCAGCGCCGCACCTCTAATGGGGGTGGCAGCCCGGGCAATTTTTTTCTTCTTTTCTTTTCCTTTGTTTTTTTTCTTTGAACCAGCGCAGGAGAGCTGCCGCTCTCCGTGCGCTGGTTCAGACGTCTACATATCAGCGTAGGCGATGTCATCACACCACCTACGTTGATACATAGACGTCTGATGTCTGCTGAAAGAAGAGGATCACGGAGGCAGCGGGAGCAGCAGCACCGTGATCGGTACGTATAATAACATTTTTTTTGTTTTATAATAGGCTGCTACCTGCAGGAGTATCTCCAGCAGGTAGCGGCCTATTTACCAACCTCCCCGGACCTGATCACTGCCGCCCCCGCTTCCCCTTGTACTATAGGCTGCAGAGGCCGGCAGTGAATAGGCCCGGGCCAGGCCACGATCCCACTGCCGCTATTATTATACTCGGGGGTCTTTTCAGACCCCCGAGTATAATGATCGGAGCCCCAGGGGGGATGAGGGAACATAATAAACAATGTTACTTACTAGAGATGAGCGAGTACTGTTCGGATCAGCCGATCCGAACAGCACGCTCCATAGAAATGAATGGATGCAGCTGGTACTTCCGCTTTGACGGCGGCCGGCCGCTTAACCCCCCGCGTACCGGCTACGTCCATTCATTTCTATGCGAGCGTGCTGATCCGAACAGTACTCGCTCATCTCTATAACTTACCTCTCCGGGATCCAATGTTAATCCTAGCTGGCTTCGGGCCTATATGGTAATGCCCAGATGTCACGTGGTCTGGTATGTTACCATATAGGCCCAAAGCCTGTGCCAGCAGTAACATATAGGCCCGAAGCCTGCTAGGATTAAAAAGGACCTTTCATGGGTTTGGACAAAGGCAGTTCTATATACCTCTGGAAAGCCGACAGTGCGCTGAATTCAGCACACTGTCGGCTTTCCAGCGATATATAGAACCACTTATTAGCAGACTTACACTCAGACAGACCCTTACACCAGAATTGTGACACAATTGAAATGAACATTGTTGCAGCTTAAGCCACAACCTATTGTGTAGGTTCACAAGATAATTGTAAATCTAGATATAAATGTGCCTATCTTTGTCCAGACTTCAGACTCGTTGCTTGTGCACTTATCCCCTAATATTACTGAATGAATTAACTATAGAACATGGCATAATATTGAAGTGTTACACTATAAAGGGGTATGTGCAACTTTTTATTCAGAGATGTGCTTGAGGTGTCAGTAGATACCATTGTTGGCTACTCATATTTCCAAGTAATATTGAGGGCATTCACCATAAAATCAAAAAGGTGCACGTCCCTTTAAGGCTTAAGTTTTTACAAACACAAGTGTCAACAAAAATCTCCGTGGATATACTGAGACTCCATTATACTTTTAGTCATAGTCTTAGACCGAACCGTGTCCTGTCCGTGTCGTATCACTAAGACATCTAAAGTCAGGGTACACAAGATGTTTACATTAAAGTTCTTCTTCACTTCCTTAAAAGTAACAGATAAAAACCATGTTAATGATTCTCAGCCAGGAATATTGCCAATGAAAGAAAGAAGCGAGCTCCAAACCGCAAAATGTACAATTTTCAACTGTGAAACCCTAACCCAATGTTAAAAAAAGCAGCAGGAAGAGAATCTTTTTATAATGGGCCTTGCTGGAAACTATGCAAGTTCTTGCCAAAATTTCTGCCTCTAAACAGCATTAGCAAACTTAGTCTTTAACTACTTAGCTGCCAAACACAGAAGATAAATTGAGCTATAGGGCAAGATCTTGATGGAAAATCTTGCGCCATACACATAGATCATTCTAATACACACGGGATGTTTTTTTGAGCAGAAGACTGTTCACGAGACTGGATATATGATATATTTTGTGCTATAAGCACTGATAAAGGAAGCTGACACTTCTGCAACAAGACATCGCAGAGAACGCAGAGACATTCCTTCCCTCCGACAATCCATCTTACTAAACATTGGAATTTTTAGTTATAGGGGATGTTGATATAAAATGCCCATCATCTCACAATCTCTTAAAATGCCAGTAGGCCTAAAATAGAAGATGATACGCCCTTATATCATAATGTTCAGAAATCTGTGTGTGAGAGTTCAAGCCCAGGATCACCTCCAGGAGACTTAAACATTTCACGAAGCGCTCATTCCTCAAGGACACTGGGAAGTACTGCCAATAATAGACAACATGATGGCATCGCATGGTGATACAATGGAAACCATGACAGTATGATGACTCAGTTGTATGATAACAGTTTTTCAGTGGTTGTCATACCCAGTGCTTTCACAACAAACATACACACGTAATGTGAAGCTCCTGGACTCTAATACAAAATCTGTAACGTGTCCCATTTATAATAATGGCGTGTTTTATATGGCAGGGGGGCCTGGGTGTATTGTGATACCTCTGCACCATTTTAAGGCCCAGTTCACATCTGCATTTGGTATTCCAAAGCGGACTCCCTGAACAGAAACCTATACTAATTAAAAAGCGATTAGCTAAGAAACCACATAGACTATAATGGGGTCCGTGTGGTTTCCGCTTGGTGTCTGCACTTTTCTCTCTGCATGTTTCGTGCGGAAACCAAGCAGAAACCACACGCACCCCATTATAGTCTATGAGGTCCGTGTGTTTTCCCTGGTAACCGCTTTTCTATGTGTGTAGGTTACTGTTCTGGGGGTCTCCAAGCGGACTCCTCGAACAGATCCCAAACGCAGATGTGAACTGGGGTAACCCTTACATGACGCATACATTTTTAATTTTTGTGTTTTCATGTTTTACTCCCTGTGTTCCAAAAGCCATGAATTTCTAGTTTTTCTGTTTATGTAGTCATATGATGAAGGAAGTTGTACTTCAAAATGGTGCCATGTATTATTCTGTATAATGTACTGGGAAATTTAAAAAAAATTCAGTATGAGGTGGAATTGAAAAGAAAAAATGGAGTACCGCCATTTTCTTAAGGGTCTATTTTTAAAGCTCCCACTGTGCAGTAAAAATGCTATGTTAGCTTTATTCTTCGGGTCAGTACGATCACGGTGATACCTAAGTTATATAGTTTTATTCATGTTTTAATAACTACAAAAATTCAATGTATAGAAGAAAAACATTTTTTTTGAATCACCATATTCTGTCACCTGTAACTTTGTTGTATTTCAGTGTACAGAGGTTGTAAGGTGTTTTTTTATGTGGGACAATGTGTAATTTTTACTGACACCATGTTGGGGAATGTATGATGTTTTGATCACTTTTTATTCCATTTTTTAGGGAGGCAAATTGGCAATAGCACACAGACCTGGCAGCTAGTGTGTCTGCTCTGCTTCAGAGCAGTCGCCATACTTAATCCTCCCATCACTCTCATCCAAACATTTCCCATATACCCTGCTAGTCTCTACCTTCTTCATGCAGAGGAAATGACCACCCTGCTGATCGCTGGCTGCAGTGGTGATCCACCTTACCTAGTGAGCACCTGAGCTGTCTATTCCTGTGTGTGCCAGAGATTGGTGGCGGACCTGGGATGCATCAGAATGGGATCATTTGGGGATTAGTGATATGAGTAGGATTTCAAAGATGAAGAATGAGTAAGATGCAGCTACAATACATTGAATATGTTATCCAAACATAGAAATGCAAGAAAAATTTGTATCTAATAAAATAATTGATCATGATTGATTGATTGAAATAAGTGATCATAGCAGCAAAGGCAATGATTCATGCAAAAGCTTGTTCTCTCTACTAGGTGAGGAAGGAGAAGTGTAATATTGTCTAGATTAGACACGTAGAGTGAACAGGGACTAGGGTGCAGCTCCACTGTATAACAAGCAAATAATGCAGCTTTCGGTCAGTGAATGATGGAATTGGTCACGGTAGAATTTGGTGCTGATTTTGAGGAGAATCAGTGTCAAATTCTTCCTCGAATCTCCCTCTCATTGAATTCAATAGGAGGCAGAGATCAAAGTCCTGTAGAACACTGAAAAATAAGTGTCCTGCTGGGTGTTGTACTGAAAACAGCATAAGGTCCATTGTTTTACAAGCTAAAATTAAGTTTTTATCAGTTTTATAATGCCCAACCCAGCTGCTACTAAGAGACTGACAGGTATTAGACTGCATCCATTGGAAAGACTACCACGGGAAAGTGCTTGACATAGGACCATTTTCAGTACTGTAGTGTAGAATATGCTGAGACATACCTCATCCATATTACTCCTCGTTCATTACTTGGTGTGGAGGCGTAAACCATCATTTTATTGTAAGAAAGTTTCCATAATCCTTTGCCATTTCGAAAGGACACAAACAGCAATAGGTGGAGAACATACAGTAAAACGTTATACTAACCACAAAAATATGTAGAGCAAAAGTATGGTCAAATTATTTACAATTACTCTAATTCATAAAACCACAAAAAAACATTAAAAAAATCATAAATCTGAACTTTATAGACCCCCATGTACATGCACCCAGTCAAACGCACAAGCAGAATTCATAGTATAACAATACAATTACTGGTAATATACAAAAAATAATAATCAAACAAGTGCTATATAGTGTGAACTTGAGCCGACTTTCATTTCCTAATGTGTATAATTATCCCCTGACCCTGGTCTATAGTCTCTCACTCTGCCAAATTAGTATCCCCGCGCTATGCTGAGGAGGTCCAAAAGACCGAAACAGCGCTGTCCACAACTGGGAATCTGTTCCTTTTGGAATAGAAATACTAATTTGGCAATAAACCCCGCATCATGTCAGTAGGCTTATTAAGGGAGTTATGCATGATGTTAAGGGGGCTGTCTCTAGAGGGCAGCATACAGAGGCATTGTTCTCCTAATTACATCCTGGAGAATAGATTTGCATATTTTTTACCCAGAATCCCTAGCGGAGCAGGAATGACTTGTAAGTCTCCGTACGCCTATGTAGGCACACACTCTCCCTAATGTGTATGATTATCCCCTGACATAAATATTCTTATAATGAGGATTAAGCCGCAAGGTGCGATTCCCATCTGCTTCTTCATACGGCCTTTATCAGTCCTGTTGGTTCTGATTTTTTTTTCTCATATATTAAGTGTATTGTTATTGATACTATGAATTCTGCTCTTGTGTTTGACTCGTTGCATGTACATACAGGTCTATTAAGTTTTATGATTATTTTTTATACTAGCTGGTATACATGTACTAATCATAGCCCTCTACTCCCTGCTGTATATATTTACATACTGCTTTAGTCAGACATGAATCATTTAGTAATTTAGCATTTAGTACTGTTCTCTGTTTTTGATGTCCTGGTAATTTTTGGCTGGTTATAATAACCACCTACAAGCACAATGACATACATAAGGGGTGGGAGTTGGAGAACACTGAGCTCTTAAAAGCAAATCTCTGTATATGTAAACAGAATGATCTCGGAAAGGAGGCGAAAGGGTAAAGCACTCTCAGCAGCAGCAATAAGTAGTATTCACCCGCATGGTCACTGACACTATGTGCTGCTTTCCTCTCTGTCATGTAGCGCTCACACTATCCCATGTTACAGATTATTACTATGTACAACATAGAAATATCCCAAGGGACAATTATTAGCATATGTCAGTAAGCATAAATATAGGACCGGGAGGACCTGGCTACAGTGTTACATCTAGATAGAATTCACAAGCATGCTTGTCATCTGGCTGCTACCCTTCCCTGTTATCTGCGGCTGTTACATAGTGTTAATTGGTGCAAATTGATATCAGCAGGCGTACAAATAGTTATGAATGCACAGTGTTAATGTAAAACCTCTGTCGTACAACCATGCCCTTTAATCAGATTTCAGGAACATTTTGCAGTTTAGTATGTGTGGGTGTGTGCATGTGTGCAAAGATACATCAAAGTGCACATTTAATAAACTACCTACAGGGTACATGGGTACAATTTATACCTCCTGATATGTCTGGTGTAGTAATACTTGTATTCCCAACAAAATAATCATTCTGGGACATCTTTTACTTATAATTTTGTGTTGTCTAGAGGCAGACACCGATAGCTATATACACTGTATAGTGGTTGGGTGCTGTAACTGCAGCTCAGCTCCCATTGATATCAATGCTGCAGTAATGGTGTCAGTTACTATAAAGTTTATGGATCTATCTGCTTATATCTCTGTGTGTATCATAGTACGAGCATTGCAGACCTGATCCATGTAGGGACCAGATGTCAGCACCCAATTATTCAGATGTTTATGGCCTTAAAAAAAATCCCAGAAAGCCCCTTTAATTCGTGAGATGACAATCATGTATTTAATAACAAACTTTTGTGGCTATTTTGCAGCTTAAAGTAATAAACCAGATCAGAGTTTAAATGGTCATAAATTGGTAACATACGGTACTCTGTACATGTACTCTGAGGCTCTGTGTGTTGCCATATTTTTGACCATATGTTATCATACAGTACCAGTTATGCATACTTTTGTACCAGCTATGTATGGTGTTCCAGGTGGGAATCATAAGAGCTCTAATATATTTCCTGTTTAGAACCTTTTCCAATGGCAAAAGAAGCCGAATATAGGAGCTGCCGGAGATGTCCAGGAGTACAATGAATATATATTTTACTATGCTCTCCCTCCTGATCTATTAGCCTTCTCAGGCAGTAATACATGTGTACAGTGTATACATGTCAAGACGATGTCAATATATTGTCAATAAAGAATGTCTTCATTGCATTTTTGGTTTTAGGACATCTCATGTTAGCAGCAACCATATCCAGCTTCCTGTGTTGCTGGGAATATTGGAAGTTTTATTGTGAATCCATCTTCCACCTACAAAACAGGAACAGTAGATGACCATATTACCAAGACCAAGAAATCTATGGAGAGGGGAGGGGGAGGAAGAGACCGTTCATTGATTTATTGTTTTATTCTTTGTAGTTATAGAGTTTTAGCTTGAAACATAGCAATGTTAAAAGAGCTCCCCGACTCACTGTGTAGCAAAGTTTAGAAGCTGAGACTATTTGTGAGCACCTCCCCTCTTCATAGATTCCTATGTAAAAAGTAGCTCAGTCTGATAACTAAAAAAAGTAACCAGTTCCTTTGATATTATATTTTACACATTTCCTTATATTCACATGTACATTTTGTACATATTTAGTTAGTTTATAATTGTAGGTACTCCTTAATTCCTGAATATTGACTGGTATAGTGGCTAAAGAGGGTACAACAACACATTAAAGCCTATGGTTTTGGAATGGGATGTCCAACAAGCTCATATACACTTTAATTGATGTCCTGATACTTTGTAGCCATATGTTTTATGTAGCCGTTAATACATTTTTTAATTTTGGTTACCTTATGAAGAATGATATTCACTATGATGCATATTCCATATACTTGTATGTATGCGAACTAGACCATCACCTATATAAGTGATTGACTTCCGTCCAGGGTACCTTGAGCTGCCACCAGTCCTATTGGGAATAATTTACCACAGCACAGTAGATCTTGACACAGCTGTGAACATAAATCCTATTCAAGCCAATGAGCATGACATCCGGAACAGCTTGTTATGAGCTCTGAAACCTTTGTGTGTTGCTCCCTGTGTTGTGTTTGTATTGCACTGTCTGCAGGAACACCACGGATGTGTGTCAATACACAGGAGAAAATGATGTTTGTCCCTTAACAGGTATTTCATTCAGTAACAAAACACCATTTATCTGCCAATTATTGACATGAGTAATATGGTATTACTGTCTTGAGAGGACTTAAGAAATAGCACATACCTATCAAGACATCAATGACAAGCAATTTATATTGGCAGACTGACTGCAGAGGAAATCATGATTCACTGCCATCTGAATATTACTGGAAAGACCCACATCATCACCCACATCATCCGAATCCTTTGGTAATCGCGGATTAAGATTTGATCTATGACAATTGTATATTCTCTACCCAAGAGAGCTGAAAATCCAGCGAGAAAACTTATTATGGGAGGATAGCTGCTGTATTTCCCCTGTAGCAATAGGCGATAACAATGGAAATCCTTGCTATCAGGGAGATTTATTCTAATGTATTTAGTCACAGAATAAATAGCATGATGTAATACAGAAAGGCTAAATAATCCTTAAAGCCAAGGGCATATAAGGCGATGCCTACATGTACTATGGAAGAAGGAACCACCATGGCCCCTCTCATTCCTAATGGGCAATGCACAGGACTTCCTTTCTCCGTAGAAACTGCAGTTATTATACAATACACGTGTAAAGAATACACGTGTAAAAATAAGAGTCCCATTGACTTCAATGACATTTTTTTACACGTGTGAAAAAATGCGTCAAAAAAACGCGTCACATTTATTGGCGCGTTTTTTTACACGTGTAAAAAATGTCATAGAAGTCTTATTTTTACACGTGTATTCTTTACACGTGTATTGTGGCAAAATGAGTGCGCGTTTACTCCGTGTGAATGGACCCTTATTTGGATGCGGCTTACCTTAAAGAGGACCTTTCCTCGCGCGTGTGGTTTTAAATACCGCTGGAAAGCCAACAGTGTGCTGAATTCAGTGCACCGTCAGCATTGATGGTATGTGCCCGAGTGCAGGATATATCAATCCCATTAATTTTGGCAGCAATATTCCTTCACCGTCAGAAAGGTGGACCTTGCTGCTCGGAGCTTTCACTGGGCTGTAACCCCCCCCCGACTGTACTCTAACACAGCCTTGCACAGTCAGAGGGGGAACACTGACACTAGGCAGTAAGTTCCGCCCTTCTGACCGTGGAGAGATATCAGTGCCATAAGTCACTAACAGCACCAATATCTCCTGCACCCAGGCACACATTGGGAAAGCTGATAGTGCACTGTCACAGTGCACAATTCAGTGCTGCATTTCCCACGTTTGGAAAGGTAGCTAAAAATAAGCATAGCAAAAAAGTGTTTTTCATTGAGTTTTTGCTGTGCGTTTCTGTGCATTCTTTCTTCCCCTATTAGGGCCCCTTCACACTACGGATACGCTGACTGATTCTGAACGTTAAAACTCGGTCAGAATCAGCGCGTATAAAGCAGATCCCATTCATTTCAATGGGAGCCGGCATACGAGCGCTCCCCATTGAAATGAATGGGCTGCTTTTTACTCTACGAGCGCTCCCATTGAAGTGAATGGGAAGCGCTCACGTGTACGGCTCACCGTGTGAAGGGGTCCAGTGCTCGGCTCAGTCCGAGCCATACACGCGAGCGCGAGCGCTTCCTATTCACTTCAATGGGAGAGCTCACCGAGTAAAAAGCAGCCCATTCATTTCAATGGGGAGCGCTCGTATGCCAGCTCCCATTGAAATGAATGGGATCTGCTTTATACACGCTGATTCTGACCGTGTTTTAACGTTCAGAATCAGGCACCGTAGTGTGAAGGGGCCCTTAAATCTATAGGGAAAATGCTTGTGATTCCGCTACTATAATTGACAAGCTGCGTTTTTAAAGAACGTACATGTTGCTGAAATGGCTGCTTTTCTGCATCTCCTTTTCTACAGTGTGTGGATGAGATTAACCAGAATCTCATTCACTATGCTAATACTGTAGTATGCTAGGATTTTTTCTGCTGCGTTTCTGCAGAAGTAAAAAACGCAGTGTTTCTGCAACGTGGGGCCTTAACCTGAAATAGTTTTCAATGGGGGGCAGCGATTGAAGCAGGACGCTGAAAAATAGCCATCCAGCATTATCGTGCCGCAGATTCCCGGGGTCATCTGGGGCTGATCAGTAAGTGAAAGCTCTGCCTCGTTTTTCTGCCATGGGGAACAAGAAGGCCAAAAAATTAAGAATTATCTGAGGTGGAAATCTGCATCAATTCCTCTTCATTTTTGGCCATGTAAATGCCCTCTTAAAGTTTTTTGTTGTTATGGATTGTGTTGTCCTTGCCATTGCTGCAAAGATATGCATCAATAGAAAAAATCAGCACACACAGACCTTTCACTAGTCTAGCGCAAGCCAGTTCTATTGTCTTGGGTGTAATAAGCAGCAATTTCACATAAAGTGTTTGAGACGTTTCCCAGAGAAACATCCACTCACAAATACAGTCTCTACGAAAATACAAGACATTTTCACCACTAGGAGGCAGACATGGCCATAGAAGAGAAGCTTAGAGAGAGCTAATTCAGGAAGACTCAGGATATGATCGCAACACAGATGTTACTGCAGATCAAAGCGGTTATTATACAGAACATATAATAATAGCTCATAGATAATAATTATTGTTATTTGTCATTATGCAAATATGTCTTTAAGAAAATGTATTGATAAAGTGCTGAATTTTATGCGTAAATACAAATATAAGCAAATGTACAATATATATCACCACACCTACAGCTACTGAGAAACCCCAGACATTTAACCCCTTCTGTACAGTCTATAAAATGCGTAAAAAGACACAATGTGTGTCTCTGTTATCTTGACATTAAAGAGGTTGTGTAATTTCAGCAAATAAATGTTATTGTTTGTATAATGAAAAGTTACACGATCTTTCAATATATCTTTCTAGATCTTTCTGTATCAATTCCTCAAGGTTTTCTAGATCTCTGCTTGCTGTCAATCATTGATTACTTTCAGTGGATAAAAATCAGTCCATGGTCATGTGATGGACCGTTCATAGTCATGTGATATACAGTCCATGGTCATGGTGCACAGCTTGTTACAGTCACAGCACAGTAATCAGACATCTGTCTTGTAACGAGCTGTGCATCTGTGAGACATCACATGACTATGGACTGTACATCACATGACTATGAACTGTCCATCACATGACCATGGACAGATTTTTATCCACTGAAAGTAAACAATGATTGACAGCATACAGATGTCTAGAAAATCAAGAAGTGTAACCACTGAAACATCTGTCTGGATCTCCTTCATTCGAGTCCCCCATCGGACCTGAATGACAGAGAGACAAGCGCAGATGTGAACCTAGTCTTAATGATTTTTTCTGACAAGGTTGCTTGTGATTTTTGCGATAAACTACAGTGGGAGAAACGCAATTCAAGTGGTGAAGCACATAAATACAGCTGACCAGTTGCCGCAGGTTCTGAGACATTAGTAGTCCCATACAGAGACATAACTTGAAGATCCCTACATATCTTATGGCATCTGGAATAGTGGTATATTTCATGTGACCTTCACATCAAATATATATTAAAATTTACATTCCATGTATGAGATTCCATATTCATATAAACACAACTATATCTACAGTTATATAATTACAATTCACGTAATTTACCTTCCTCAGATTCTGAAAAATGTCGAAAATTTTCGGCAAACCATGCACGGAAGTCTGAAAGTCGTCGAGTCCTTCCAATGCCAGGGCATGTGTTGTCAGAAGGTGATAGGTGACTCGTGACAGATTCTGAGGACTCCACACTGTTTTGATCTACTTCCACATCTGGAGTTCCCGGCTCCTCCACATTTTCCTCATTACTGCTGTGTTCGGGTGCAGAAGAATCATCCGTGCAGTCATCGGAAATCTATGTGCAAAAGGAACAAACAGTGAATATACAGAAGGCTGAGAGGCAAAACATACCCTGTACAAAGTGGAGTTAAAATCCTTTTGTTTATTGAGGAGAATGAACTGATGAATGAGATTTTAGATAAGGGTACAATACAAGACACAGTCCATAGACAAGCATGGCGTCTCTAGGAAATAAAATCAGACCAGTATTTTCTAATCTCGTACAACCTCTTTATACATTTATTACTGGGGTTGAGCCGATCTTGAGATTGTAGGATCATTTTTAAAATCTGATTTCCGATCATTTTCCATTCGAACCCGATCTCAATTCCGATCCTAGTGCAAGTCAATGGGATTTTTTTTAATGATCGAAGATCTGATTTTAAAAACGATCCTATTCACTACACAGCATGGAGTCCAAAAATTGAACGTTTTAATTTTTGGACTCCACGCTGTATAGTGATTAAAAAAAAATCCGCCGGCTACTTAGTCCCCCATGGTGTCCGCTTACCTGCACAGATCCACTGCCACTCCCTGTTCTTCTCGCTCCTCTCTCATTCACATGCCTTCAGAGCGCCGTGTGCACCCCCGCCTCCCTAGGCTAGTGTTAGAGATGCTGGGAGTAGGCAAGGCTTGTTGTGGCTTAGGAGAGTGTGGGCAGGTACAGGGCGGGGAGACGTGAGTGCATTACTCACGTCTCCCCTCCCAGTACCCGCCCACACTCCCCTAAGCTAGAAGCCCCGCCTTCTCCCAGCCTCTCTAACACTAGCCTAGGGAGGCTGGGGCGCACACAGCGCTCTGAAGGCATGTGAATGAGAGAGGAGCGAGAAGAACAGCGAGCGGCAGCGGATCTGTGCAGGTAAGTTGAGCGATTGGGATCAGAATCCCGTTCCTGATCTTTTTTAGGCGGGATCGGAACCCGATCACGATCATGAAATTTACTTGATCGCCGATTGGGATCCGATCTTTTCCGATCCCAATCGCTCAACTCTGTTGATAACGTTGCACAATATTGCATTTGATGGGATGGCAACCACTGAACAGACGCACTTGTAGAACTACAAAATTTTTAAGGAAGTTTTGTGAAATTGTCTAAAAGAAAAACTGCCCATAACAACCAATCACAGCACAGCTTTCATTTTGTATTTTTGCTTCTTTTAGACACATTTTATAGGTCTGACCCTTTGTTCTCTCAAGTCCTAGAAGTATACCCATGCATTATATAAGCTTGTAAACACATGCTTTAGAATAACCGACTGGACATCTTGTGCCTAAGGGTATTTTCCCAAAGGACTGTAATGTTGCACAATTTTCTTGAAGAATTTAGAAGCAGAACACCTGCAATAGTAGTAAATTGGATGAGAATTTTAAGAATTTTCACCAACATCCTACAGAAAGAAATCTGCACAACGTAACTTGTGCTCCAGACTTACAGCTCTACTAGATGGTATCATGTGATTTATCTGTGGGTCACGGCCTGAAATTGTTTGCCCATATCACGAAAAAGTGGGTATGGCATGCCTCCAAGGGGGATGGCTGCAAAAATGGAGGCAATTAGAGATGAGCGAACAGTGTTCTATCGAACACATGTTCGATCGGATATCAGGGTGTTCGCCATGTTCGAATCGAATCGAACACCACGTGGTAAAGTGCGCCAAAATTCGATTCCCCTCCCACCTTCCCTGGCGCCTTTTTTGCACCAATAACAGCGCAGGGGAGGTGGGACAGGAACTACGACACTGGGGGCATTGAAAAAAATTGGAAAAAGTCATTGGCTGCCGAAATCAGGTGACCTCCATTTTAGACGAATAGTGGATTTCAAATCCGGGTCATATGAGAATGTGAACTTTGTGACTATGAGACAGGGATAGCTGTACAGGCAGGGATAGCTAGGGATAACCTTTATTTAGGGGGGAATGTTATTAAAAATAACTTTTTGGGGCTCTATCGGGTGTGTAATTGTGATTTTTGTGAGATAAACTTTTTCCCATAGGGATGCATTGGCCAGCGCTGATTGGCCGAATTCCGTACTCTGGCCAATCAGTGCTGGCCAATGCATTCTATTAGCTTGATGAAGCAGAGTGTGCACAAGGGTTCAAGCGCACCCTCGGCTCTGATGTAGCAGAGCCGAGGCTGCACAAGGGTTCAAGCGCACCCTCGGCTCTGATGTAGGAGAGCCGAGGGTGCACTTGAACCCTTGTGCACCCTCAGCTCTGCTACATCAGAGCCGAGGGTGCGCTTGAACCCTTGTGCACACTCTGCTTCATCAAGCTAATAGAATGCATTGGCCAGCGCTGATTGGCCAATGTATTCTATTAGCCTGATGAAGTAGAGCTGAATGTGTGTGCTAAGCACACACATTCAGCTCTACTTCATCGGGCTAATAGAATGCATTGGCCAGCGCTGATTGGCCAGAGTACGGAACTCGACCAATCAGCGCTGGCTCTGCTGGAGGAGGCGGAGTCTAAGATCGCTCCACACCAGTCTCCATTCAGGTCCGACCTTAGACTCCGCCTCCTCCGGCAGAGCCAGCGCTGATTGGCCGAAGGCTGGCCAATGCATTCCTATGCGAATGCAGAGACTTAGCAGTGCTGAGTCAGTTTTGCTCAACTACACATCTGATGCACACTCGGCACTGCTACATCAGATGTAGCAATCTGATGTAGCAGAGCCGAGGGTGCACTAGAACCCCTGTGCAAACTCAGTTCACGCTAATAGAATGCATTGGCCAGCGCTGATTGGCCAATGCATTCTATTAGCCTGATGAAGTAGAGCTGAATGTGTGTGCTAAGCACACACATTCAGCACTGCTTCATCACGCCAATACAATGCATTAGCCAGTGCTGATTGGCCAGAGTACGGAATTCGGCCAATCAGCGCTGGCTCTGCTGGAGGAGGCGGAGTCTAAGGTCGGACCTGAATGGAGACTGGTGTGGAGCGATCTTAGACTCCGCCTCCTCCAGCAGAGCCAGCGCTGATTGGTCGAGTTCCGTACTCTGGCCAATCAGCGCTGGCCAATGCATTCTATTAGCCCGATGAAGTAGAGCTGAATGTGTGTGCTTAGCACACACATTCAGCTCTACTTCATCAGGCTAATAGAATACATTGGCCAATCAGCGCTGGCCAATGCATTCTATTAGCTTGATGAAGCAGAGTGTGCACAAGGGTTCAAGCGCACCCTCGGCTCTGATGTAGCAGAGCTGAGGGTGCACAAGGGTTCAAGTGCACCCTCGGCTCTCCTACATCAGAGCCGAGGGTGCGCTTGAACCCTTGTGCAGCCTCGGCTCTGCTACATCAGAGCCGAGGGTGCGCTTGAACCCTTGTGCACACTCTGCTTCATCAAGCTAATAGAATGCATTGGCCAGCACTGATTGGCCAGAGTACGGAATTCGGCCAATCAGCGCTGGCCAATGCATTCTATTAGCCCGATGAAGTAGAGCTGAATGTGTGTGCTAAGCACACACATTCAGCACTGCTTCATCACGCCAATACAATGCATTAGCCAGTGCTGATTGGCCAGAGTACGGAATTCGGCCAATCAGCGCTGGCCAATGCATTCTATTAGCCCGATGAAGTAGAGCTGAATGTGTGTGCTAAGCACACACATTCAGCACTGCTTCATCAAGCCAATACAATGCATTAGCCAGTGCTGATTGGCCAGAGTACGGAATTCGGCCAATCAGCGCTGGCTCTGCTGGAGGAGGCGGAGTCTAAGATCGCTCCACACCAGTCTCCATTCAGGTCCGACCTTAGACTCCGCCTCCTCCAGCAGAGCCAGCGCTGATTGGCCGAATTCCGTACTCTGGCCAATCAGCACTGGCTAATGCATTGTATTGGCTTGATGAAGCAGTGCTGAATGTGTGTGCTTAGCACACACATTCAGCTCTACTTCATCGGGCTAATAGAATGCATTGGCCAGCGCTGATTGGCCGAATTCCGTACTCTGGCCAATCAGCACTGGCTAATGCATTGTATTGGCTTGATGAAGCAGTGCTGAATGTGTGTGCTTAGCACACACATTCAGCTCTACTTCATCGGGCTAATAGAATGCATTGGCCAATCAGCGCTGGCCAATGCATTCTATTAGCGTGAACTGAGTTTGCACAGGGGTTCTAGTGCACCCTCGGCTCTGCTACATCAGATTGCTACATCTGATGTAGCAGTGCCGAGTGTGCATCAGATGTGTAGTTGAGCAAAACTGACTCAGCACTGCTAAGTCTGCATTCGCATAGGAATGCATTGGCCAGCCTTCGGCCAATCAGCGCTGGCTCTGCCGGAGGAGGCGGAGTCTAAGGTCGGACCTGAATGGAGACTGGTGTGGAGCGATCTTAGACTCCGCCTCCTCCAGCAGAGCCAGCGCTGATTGGCCGAATTCCGTACTCTGGCCAATCAGCACTGGCTAATGCATTGTATTGGCTTGATGAAGCAGTGCTGAATGTGTGTGCTTAGCACACACATTCAGCTCTACTTCATCGGGCTAATAGAATGCATTGGCCAATCAGCGCTGGCCAATGCATTCTATTAGCGTGAACTGAGTTTGCACAGGGGTTCTAGTGCACCCTCGGCTCTGCTACATCAGATTGCTACATCTGATGTAGCAGTGCCGAGTGTGCATCAGATGTGTAGTTGAGCAAAACTGACTCAGCACTGCTAAGTCTGCATTCGCATAGGAATGCATTGGCCAGCCTTCGGCCAATCAGCGCTGGCTCTGCCGGAGGAGGCGGAGTCTAAGGTCGGACCTGAATGGAGACTGGTGTGGAGCGATCTTAGACTCCGCCTCCTCCAGCAGAGCCAGCGCTGATTGGCCGAATTCCGTACTCTGGCCAATCAGCACTGGCTAATGCATTGTATTGGCTTGATGAAGCAGTGCTGAATGTGTGTGCTTAGCACTCACATTCAGCTCTACTTCATCGGGCTAATAGAATGCATTGGCCAGCGCTGATTGGCCGAATTCCGTACTCTGGCCAATCAGCACTGGCTAATGCATTGTATTGGCTTGATGAAGCAGTGCTGAATGTGTGTGCTTAGCACACACATTCAGCTCTACTTCATCGGGCTAATAGAATGCATTGGCCAATCAGCGCTGGCCAATGCATTCTATTAGCGTGAACTGAGTTTGCACAGGGGTTCTAGTGCACCCTCGGCTCTGCTACATCAGATTGCTACATCTGATGTAGCAGTGCCGAGTGTGCATCAGATGTGTAGTTGAGCAAAACTGACTCAGCACTGCTAAGTCTGCATTCGCATAGGAATGCATTGGCCAGCCTTCGGCCAATCAGCGCTGGCTCTGCCGGAGGAGGCGGAGTCTAAGGTCGGACCTGAATGGAGACTGGTGTGGAGCTATCTTAGACTCCGCCTCCTCCAGCAGAGCCAGCGCTGATTGGTCGAGTTCCGTACTCTGGCCAATCAGCACTGGCCAATGCATTTCTATGGGGAAAAGTTAGCTTGCGAAAATCGCAAACTGACAGGGATTTCCATGAAATAAAGTGACTTTTATGCCCCCAGACATGCTTCCCCTGCTGTCCCAGTGTCATTCCAGGGTGTTGGTATCATTTCCTGGGGTGTCATAGTGGACTTGGTGACCCTCCAGACACGAATTTGGGTTTCCCCCTTAACGAGTTTATGTTCCCCATAGACTATAATGGGGTTCGAAACCCATTCAAACACTCGAACAGTGAGCGGCTGTTCGAATCGAATTTCGAACCTCGAACATTTTAGTGTTCGCTCATCTCTAGAGGCAATGTCTTGAACTCACTAGCCTTTCTTCAAAATAGGAGAACGGAAATGTTGGCAATTATGATTTTCATTTGCAACAAATTGATATAATTCTGCAGATTTTCAATTGAGTCTACTATTTGCAATTTAAAAGAAGAAATTTCAATTGTAAGTATCTGCATGGTTTCAGGCCTATAGGAACGTACCCTCAAAGGGTCATTTTGTGTACACTGAAATAAGAAATGCTTTGTAAAGTCATAGTTTTATGCTGCAATATGATTTTTATATCTGATGAGACAGATTTATTAAGATCGGCAATTTTTTAAGAGGTCAGAGCCTGAATTATCAACTGGCCTCTTAATAAATCAGTCCCACATGCCCATGCGCCAGAATGGAAGTATATGCCAGTCAGGAACTGGCATAGTATTGCTATATAACTTAAAAAGATGATACAGGTAGCATACATACATCTACTTAAAGTCTTATTCTATATATGTTTCCATATGTGGGAAAGGATTTTGAATCCCAGATCCGATGTAGTCCCATGGTGGAACTATTAAAGGATTATCTTATATAAATGAATCAGTCTCCTGCTTGAGCCACTGACTCCAAGTACGGTATGGATGATGTGGCAGCAACTGGGTGAAAGTGGAGGCTGACAATGATGAAAAATCCTGAAAACCTGCAGACGCTGAGGAAAGCCAGTTGAGTTGCCATGTCTGCGGGAAGTATATTTGATCACTTGTGGGAAAGCATTTGTTCACTTCACTTTCATAATCTGAAACCAATTCCATAACACCCATGTACCTGAAGGAACACGTAGTCACTAGGATCCTTCTTCAGGTTTTGGTGCATAAATTTTATCACATTGTAGTATATAAATAAAGTTGTCCCTACACCGTAGATTTTGGATGCAGCCGTCCAACTGATGATGAGATTGTTCGATCAAAGATCCCACCATCAACATTAACTATTAGGGTAAGTTCACATGGAGATTTTTGGTCAGGATTTTGAGGCCATATCCGCCTCAAAATCCTGACCAAAAAGATGGCTCGCATTGAAATCAATGGGAGCCGCTCAGGTCTTTTTTCCGGGTGCCGGCATTTCCCAGAAAAAGAAGTGCGATGCTCATTCTTCAGGCCATTTTGCTACGTGATTCGGTCTGAAGACACTCCCTCCTCCGGACCAGGCCCAATCATTGGGCCTAATCCGGAGTGGAGTGCACCGGCACTGGATAAACATATAGCTGGGATGATTTAGGAAGACCTGCACTCGCAGGGGGTTGGACCCGATGGCCCTTGAGGTCCCTTCCAACTCTACCAAAAAGAAAAGGCTTTCAGTCGTAGCTACCCAGTTTTTGGTCTGGAACCTGAGGCGACCAAAAAACCCTGTATGAACTTACTCTTAAACTGCCTGATCAATTAAAATAAAATTGTGAGTGTGCATGTTGGCTATAGCTAAATATAGGCCAAAAGTATCTGATCATGACAGAAATTATGACCATCTTTTAGCGGGACATTTGTAACATTTAAGTTTCTTATTGTTGGCCGACAAAAACTTGATGTGTATGACTAGCTTAAGATATTGCAAATTTGTTTTCACGTGTTTCATGTATCTTTTGAACTTAACCCTTTTCAGGGTACCCTATAAAGGTTTTCACATAGCAAACAGGACTATACTATATCTATACAAAAAACGGCAGCATTTTCGTAGGTAAAATTTGACATGCTGCGTTTTACAAAACGAAAATGCAAAACAAGAACGATTTTTGAAATCGCAGTTTTTCCACTGCGGATATTTTTCTGCAATGTGGTGGATGGGATTAGCCAGAATCCCATCCACTTTGCAGGGACTGTAAATCATGGCATTTTCACAACATGGGGCCCCGGCCTTAAACTCTTACATTTTTTCAGTTTTTTTGTGCATTTCAGTTGTCAATAATTTCCATTGAATTCATTAATTACAAAATTGGTATTTTTTTCAAGCTAAATTGAAAGACTCTTTCCCTGTCATTTCCTTCAGACATGAACATTATATGAAAACATTGGACTATATAATTTGCTTTCATCTGCAACAGCAACAAACTGTATGTCATGAAAGCTCTTTTATTACGACTGTGATTTCTCACTGTAAACAATGGGATCTTTCACATGAGATGACGTGTGATGTTTGCTTTATGTAGCCATATTTTAGTGAATGAACTCTATAAATAAATAGCAAATAGTCTGCATCATGCACAAAGCTGCTCACAAAGGAAGAATTCATCTAAGCTGCCCATAAGACTTGTACTATCCATTTAGGGTAATGCAACTTTTCTGAGGTTAATAAGTTTTTACGGTCAGGATTATTTCGCTATGAGTATTCCTACTGAGCCTATATTTGTAAGGTGTGTTATGACAAATGACTTTTCTGGTTTGGAACTTTTCTCATTTCTCTGTATACTTCAGGCTGGGTATATACAGCGCTTTTTTAACGCAGGTGAAGAACTGCTGCGGATTTTAATTTCAGTAATAAGTAGCACTGTATACTAAGATTAAAATTGCTTATCTCGCCTCATGGCAGACGCGGCCCTGTCTACTATGCCAGTAAACCCAAGGTTTTCAATGTAATGGCCGCTAGCATACCAGTGAAAGGCTGTAAGGCTAGGTTCATACTAGCGCCCATTCTCCATTTAGGGTTTCCATCCCTGAATCTGCCTAAAAAATGCAGAGAGAAAGGTCCTGCAAGCAGGACCTTTCTCTCGGCATTTTTCAGGCGGACACTTGGTGGACCCCATTATAGTCTATGAGATGCACGGGTAACCAATTTTTAAGTGGGTACTGTTGCATTTTTTAGGTCCCCAAGAGGTCTGCAGAACACCAATACAATTGATATAAATGGTAAAGAAAGAAGTCATTGGTTTCCTGCTCTATGATTCCATAACTTGTAGACCTCAAGACACTTCAGCATACAAGATGCCATTACCACAGATAAGATGTTTGCCTCCTAGTGTAGGCTGGCACAATAACATCACTACCTCCCATGGTAAAATGTACGCCAAAGACCTTATGTGTCTTAGGCCATACAACTTAGAAGATGGAAGAAGGGATAGCAGTGTCTTTCACTCTGTGGATCAGGAGGTTTTGAGTATCGTATAGTTCCCATTGTACTGTATAGTACTTGGTCATAGTTTTTGATTTATTTATCTTACTTGTATAGAACCATCGTATACCGCAGCACTTTATAGACATTATTGGTCAAAATCTACAATCAGTATGTTTTTGGAGTGTTGGAGGAAACCCACAAAATCATGGGGAGAACATACAAACTCCTTGCAGATGGTGTCCTTGGCAGGAAAAGAATCCAGGCTGTGGTGCTAACCACTGAGCCACCGTGTTGCCTGACACTTTACGGCAACTAATATTTGTTCTATATAATAAGGTGAGTGGTTTGGTCAAACTTGAATTTTTTTTAACAATTTTAAGGTTTGAGGACTTGAGGTTTACTTTATTGTAAGGGAGAACAGCTATGGAGGTTATATATGAATCTTGTCTATACTGAGGTGAACTGATTTCTGCAATTGAAAATTTGAAGGAGTTGCAAGAGTTAAGTGTATGATTTTCTTTCCCTCTAAGCGCTACACCCTGGCATACTGAGTCTCCCCTGTCTGGGATTTCATGGGAAAAGGCTACATGTAGGAGGAGAAATAGTTTAAACAGTCCTAAAAAAGAGACATTAATAGTGAAGGAGAAAGATCGGAGATGGGGAGTCTCAGAATTCTGCATTCACATTGGTTACAACCTTGGATGTTTTAATTTTTCCCACACAGCTTATAGGAGAATTACTACCAATTATACATACAATGGAGTCACAGAGCTACGTCACATAGACCACATGATGTTACATTAAGGAATTCCTATATACTACATTTGTATGTTCTACATTGCCTGGAATAAGTCTTGTATACCTTGGAAATAATATTAATGCTCAGCAATAAGACTAAACATAGAAGTGGTAGCCTGCAATAGCACAGTACACCACAAATATCTCCAAAAAGCATTGTAATATAAATTTCTAAATATACATAACATTCTAATATATATAATAAATAATGTTCAAAGTTAAAAGAATTGCAAAGTGACATTTCAGTAGGGTACCATTATATCCCACCATCAACTTCCATAAGGAATCACTTCCCACTAAGCATATGTTACTAGGATGCCTCACTTCATAGGATATGACTAGAGATACCAGGCACCTGTCTCATAAAACAGCCCTGCACACTGCAGCTACTGTACGTATATGTTAACAGCCGTCTACTTCTTCCATACTTGATGCATCAGCATTATAGAAATGTAACTTATCCCCTTCGCCTTCATATATGTTTAACGTATCACTTTTGCCTTGGTACTAAAACTTTGACCTTGACTTTAAGTCTGTCTTGGCCTCAAAACTGTCTTGACCTTTGGTTTATCTTTCTGTATCTCCTTCTACATCAGCTGGTTCCTATAGAATCTACAGTGAGTTGCGCTGATTACTGGTGACATGGTAGATAAAACACAACAACCCAATATAGAAACTGATGATACTGGGAATTTCAGCACATAGTAAAGGAAGGGGAGTTCATCAGAGGAGAACATTGGGAGTTTCCCATACAACTTAGATCACTGCCTATTAATAAGGTTGCAAAGGATTAAGGCTTTGGCTACAAAATCCGGCTCATTTTCATCATGGGTCTAATCCTTGTGGCTAGAGTGGTTTTCAAACTTTGCATTGCATAGGCTGAAAACCACAATGTAATTCACAACAATAATTGACAAGCTATTGGTTCTGAAGCTACTGCACAAGACACTGCATTGCTGGGTTTGTTTAAACCCCACCCACTTGGCTGCTCCTGTAATTCGCAGTGGGATAGGTGATAGTGATTCCAAAGGTGACTAACCCACTGCAAGCTCAATCTAAAACATATGGCTTTTTCTTCTACAAACAGCCCTAGTCTTATACACTGTGCATACCATTGCAGCCCAGGTTTATAACTTCTGATGTTGGGACATTGATCTAGGGATTAATTCTGAATA
The DNA here is from genome assembly GCF_031893055.1 of Leptodactylus fuscus. NCBI lineage: Eukaryota > Metazoa > Chordata > Amphibia > Anura > Leptodactylidae > Leptodactylus > Leptodactylus fuscus. The sequence goes on from NC_134266.1 coordinate 223,563,596, forward strand.
GGACAGCTGGGATGAACACAGACCAACATGGGAAAGACTTGGTCCAACAAACCTATTATTATTTACTCCAGAAAACTGGTACAAGTTATAACTGAAACCTGCACCAGTTCCAGCCTCTACAAAAGGTTAAGTTGCAGACTATAATGGGGTCCGTGTGTTTTCCATGCGGTGTCCACACGAGTCATGCAGAGAGGAAAGTAGTTCTTGAAGTACGTTTCTCTCCACATGACTCTTGAGGACACCGCGCGGAAAACACACGGATCCCATTATAGTCTATTGGGTCCATGTGGGGTCCATGTGCTTTCATTGCTCACTGCTTTTTAATGTGTTCAGTATTCCGTTCGGGGGTCCCCAAGTGGAACGGAATACTTGAACACAGATGTGAACCAGGCCAAAGACTGAACTGGATGTATACACTCACCGGCCTCTTTATTAGGTACACCTGTCCAACTGCTCATTAACACTTAATTTCTAATCAGCCAATCACATGGTGGCAACTCAGTGCATTTAGGCATGTAGACATGGTCAAGACAATCTCCTGCAGTTCAAACCGAGCATCAGTATGGGGAAGAAAGGTGATTTGAGTGCCTTTGAACGTGGCATGGTTGTTGGTGCCAGAAGGGCTGCTCTGAGTATTTCAGAAACTGCTGATCTACTGGGATTTTCACGCACAACCATCTCTAGGGTTTACAGAGAATGGTCCGAAAAAGAAAAAACATCCAGTGAGCGGCAGTTCTGTGTGCGGAAATGCGTTGTTGATGCCAGAGGTCAGAGGAGAATGGCCAGACTGGTTCAAGCTGATAGAAAGGTAACAGTGATTCAAATAGCCACCCGTTACAACCAAGGTAGCCAGAAGAGCATCTCTGAACGCACAGTACGTTGAACTTTGAGGCAGATGGGCTACAGCAGCAGAAGACCACACCGGGTGCCACTCCTTTCAGCTAAGAACAGGAAACTGAGGCTACAATTTGCACAAGCTCATCGAAATTGGACAATTGAAGATTGGAAAAACGTTGCCTGGTCTGATGAGTCTCGATTTCTGCTGCGACATTCGGATGGTAGGGTCAGAATTTGGCGTCAACAACATGAAAGCATGGATCCATCCTGCCTTGTATCAACGGTTCAGGCTGGTGGTGGTGGTGTCATGGTGTGGGGAATATTTTCTTGGCACTCTTTGGGCCCCTTGGTACCAATTGAGCATCGTTGCAACGCCAAAGCCTACCTGAGTATTGTTGCTGACCATGTCCATCCCTTTATGACCACAATGTACCCAACATCTGATGGCTACTTTCAGCAGGATAATGCGCCATGTCATAAAGCTGGAATCATCTCAGACTGGTTTCTTGAACATGACAATGAGTTCACTGTACTCCAATGGCCTCCACAGTCACCAGATCTCAATCCAATAGAGCATCTTTGGGATGTGGTGGAACGGGAGATTCGCATCATGGATGTGCAGCCGACAAATCTGCGGCAACTGTGTGATGCCATCATGTCAATATGGACCAAAATCTCTGAGGAATGCTTCCAGCACCTTGTTGAATCTATGCCACGAAGAATTGAGGCAGTTCTGAAGGCAAAAGGGGGTCCAACCCGTTACTAGCATGGTGTACCTAATAAAGTGGCCGGTGAGTGTATATGTCTCATCTCAGTCTTACAAACTATGCTACATGTACATGTAATGTGCATCTTAGGGTCCATAAAAAAATGAGATATGGATGATATCTGTGTGCTGTCTGTGCCCTTCACGGTCCCATTAATTTCCAGCAGTGATCTTGGGAAGGACATTAGACAGGAATAGAACCTCTCCTAAGTTTTCTCTGGACTCTCATCCCCCTGCACGGACCTGTAACAATACACAGCAGTGTGTTTGGGGTCCATCGAAAATAAACGGTCAGTGTGCTAGAAGGGAAAAACACAGCTAGCTCACAAAGCGCACATTTTACTTGAATGAGGCTGAGCTGCAATACCAAAAAACATTTATAAACAAGTGTAGCTGTGTTTTTAGAAGAAAGCAATCATGTCTTTGTTGTCCCATACTATCCCTTTAAGCTACCACAGCCCTACTTTACAACGACTTGCAGGAACCAGAGGTCTATTGTTTTTCTTTTAAGAACTGACTTGCTTTTGACTATATCAACTAATTACTAAATTGTGAAAAACTCCATCAAGTGAGTCACAGGAGTCAATTAGTAGGATTTTGCCTCTACATTATGCGCATCAATTAGAGTTTCCTTTTATTCAGGTTATTGCTCTGTAATTAGATGAAGCAGATTCCTTCTAATTTAATATGAGGTAGAGGAAGCTCCAGATGTCTTCAATGAGAGATAAACTGCTCCATAAAGCCTGGTGATGAGCCGAAACAAGCAGAACAGGGAATAAGAGGCAAACTACATGAAAACTTATACATCGCAGTACTTAAAGAGTAGCTTAACCTAATGGCTCATTTACCCCAGAATATTCCACATCCGTATTGCCAAAGGAGAGGTTTCCATTTACAGCCAAATAAGAAGGAAAGGAATACTGAAGAAAATTTTAGATCCTACTAATATTATAAATTGTTTGGATGTTTGGATGTTTGCATGTTTGTGAGTTTGGATGTTTGTTCCTCAATCACGCTAAAACGCCTGGACGGATTTGCGTGCAATTTTCCACAAACATAGTTTTCCCTTAGGATTGAGTCATAGGCTACTTTTGGTGCCACTAAACAACATGGATTCCTAGCAGGAGACTCACAAAAGCAGGACTCCTAGCTCCAGCTATAGACTCACACACACTGCCTGGCATTTCCTGCCTCAACCTGCCTGCACACTCCTTACTGTCACCTCAGGAGTAGCCCTCACTCTGCTCACTCACATTTACATATAGCTTTCCACTATATAACAGATCACATTGTCTGTATTAGTACATACACAATATAACAGATCACATTGTCTGTATTACTACATACACAATATAACAGATCACATTGTCTGTATTACTACATACACAATATAACAGATCACATTGTCTGTATTACTACATACACAATATAACAGATCACATTGTCTGTATTACTACATACACAATATAACAGATCACATTGTCTGTGTTACTACATACACAATATAACACATCACATTTGCTATCCCACCAAACTTTTTAAAGCACTTTTACAGTTTCACACGTCTGTGTCCGCCCAATTCTCAAATCACCGCAGACGAAGTCGCGGGTAAAAGCTAGAAATAGATAATTACTAGAGATGAGCAAGTACTATTCAAAACTCCCATTTCGAATAGCATGCACCCATAGGAATGAATTGACACAGCCAGCACGCAGGGCGTAAAGCAGCCGGCCTCCGTCAAAGTCTGCATGCTGGCCGCTTCCATTCATTCCTGTGGGTGCGTGCTATTCGAAAAGGCCGTACTTGCTCATCTCTAGTAAGTACATATAATACATAGAATATTAAAAATGTACAGATGTAAGGCCTGGTTCACATCTACGTTCGGTATTCCGTTCGGGGAGTCCATTTGGGGACCCCCCCGAACGGAATACCGAACGCATTGACAAGCAGTGAGCTTATGAAACCACACGGACCCCATAAATTATAATGGGGTCCGTGTGTTTGCTGCGCGGTCTTCATGAACTACTTTCCTCTCCACTTTCGCAGGGATACAGTTGAAGTCCCAGTGTTAGAAGCTAGGGTCCCACCCCGTATTCAATATTAAAGAAGAGAGCTTCACACAGCTATGTGCCACCAAATAAACGTGTTTTTATTGGTAGAGCGTAATGGAGCGAACGTTTTCGGCCTCAGTAGGCCTTTTTCAAGCTCTACATAAAGAAAATTGTAACAGTCAATACCAATATATACAACACCAGCATACTTCCAATATACAATATCCCTAATATATACATATGAACATCTATATACATAAGAGAACCATGCAATAGTTGTTGTGATAATACTCCGGGTGATTTCAGCAGGAATAACTTGGAGAAACAAAATGTGTAGCATTGCAAGTTAAGGTAAGTAGACATGCCATAATAATGTAGAAATAAAGAAACAAACAATTTAAATATTCTGGACTATCTGTGCACCTCACTCAGCATAAGACCAATGACAATGAGTCACGATATAATACTATATATAGTGAACATAAGGAGCAGAAGCCAGAATAACGCAACAGAAAAATAAGATGCTGAACAGAAAACACAAAAATACAATAATACCTGTATGTTAGATGCAGATAGTCAATAATGACTCGAGTCAGCAGGTAGAGGGGAATCCAACTGCCTAAAAATACCATAAGGTTCTGATTAGAACCAAGCATGTGTAGTAGATCAATATGACATGGATGCTCGTCTCTAGGGGTCCTTACCTCTGCTGCCGCTATCCGGAAAACCCGCTCCCCAGGTGGGGAAGATGAAACAATGGTAGATGATGGTATGCGCACAAGAAAAGGGTAATACACCACAAGAAAGTGCTGATAAGTGGCGTCTCCCCTGTTTTAAATAGAGCGCTGGATCACATGTGATCCGTAGCGTGTGTGCGTGTACCCGGAAGTGCGGGAAAGGTAAAGAGTGCGCGTGCGCGTGTCGGAGCGGACCCGCGCATGTGCAGTAGCTCAAAAGAGGGACTTAGTGAAAAAAATAAAAAAATGGAATAACGGAAAGCACATGCGTGCGCTTCAATCGTCCGGTGATGCAGGGGAAAAGGACCAGAGGTGATTATGAGCAATGTAGTAAGTTGAATATGGAGCATAGTAACGATAAGAGGAAGGAATGGACTAATGAGTATAACATGACATAAGAGCCAGAGAGAAGAAAAGGAAAAGAAAGGAGAGTAAGAGAAATAAAAGATAAGGGGATACACCAGTATTGTGACAAAAAAAAAAAAGGAGAAAGAGGGATGAATGACAACAATAAAAAGAAGAGGAAGAAAGGAGGAAAGAAGAAGAAAAAAAAAAAGAAGAAAAAGAACAAAGAAGAAGAAGCAAGAAAAGAGAGGACAACATAATAATAGGAATGAAGAAAATGATAAAGATGAAAAAATAAAAGATAAAAAATAAAAAAGTGAAGGTCAACAAGAGAAATCGACCAAAAAGTAACAAAAATACAAAAAAAGTAAAAAAAATGAGAAGATGAAAAAATGAAAAAAGTGAAAAAAAAGTAAAGAAATAGTAAAATAAAAAATAAAGCATAAAATTGAAATAAAAAATAAAAATAAAAAATAAAAAATAAATAAAAAATAAAAATAAAATAAGAATGAAAAAATGCAATGGTTTCCGTAAGGATACTGTAGTAAGCGGGCCCAGACGGGCCAGTCAGAGGTGGACCTAGCGAGCCTGTGAAATGAAGTACATACAGGTAAGTATAGTGAAATAATGACATGTCACTTAATGAGTTGTCTACAAAGAAAATAGAACATTAGTTTACAAATAAGCATGAATTTCGTACTCTCGGTTCAGGCCACGTGGCTCCATAGTCTGTAATCTATGGATCCATTGAGCCTCACGTTTTTTGAGGAGAGTAATCCTGTTACCGCCCCTACGTGGACTTTCCACGTGCTCCAGAACTTGAAATCTAAGTTGGGAGATACTGTGCCCTGCCTGAATAAAGTGTGATGGTATAGGTAACAGTATTTTTGTCACAATACTGGTGTATCCCCTTATCTTTTATTTCTCTTACTCTCCTTTCTTTTCCTTTTCTTCTCTCTGGCTCTTATGTCATGTTATACTCATTAGTCCATTCCTTCCTCTTATCGTTACTATGCTCCATATTCAACTTACTACATTGCTCATAATCACCTCTGGTCCTTTTCCCCTGCATCATCGGACGATTGAAGCGCACGCATGCGCTTTCCGTTATTCCATTTTTTGATTTTTTTCACTAAGTCCCTCTTTTGAGCTACTGCACATGCGCGGGTCCGCTCCGACACGCGCACGCGCACTCTTTACCTTACCCGCACTTCCGGGTACACGCACACACGCTACGGATCACATGTGATCCAGCGCTCTATTTAAAACAGGGGAGACGCCACTTATCAGCGCTTTCTTGTGGTGTATTACCCTTTTCTTGTGCGCATACCATCATCTACCATTGTTTCATCTTCCCCACCTGGGGAGCGGGTTTTCCGGATAGCGGCAGCAGAGGTAAGGACCCCTAGAGACGAGCATCCATGTCATATTGATCTACTACACATGCTTGGTTCTAATCAGAACCTTATGGTATTTTTAGGCAGTTGGATTCCCCTCTACCTGCTGACTCGAGTCATTATTGACTATCTGCATCTAACATACAGGTATTATTGTATTTTTGTGTTTTCTGTTCAGCATCTTATTTTTCTGTTGCGTTATTCTGGCTTCTGCTCCTTATGTTCACTATATATAGTATTATATCGTGACTCATTGTCATTGGTCTTATGCTGAGTGAGGTGCACAGATAGTCCAGAATATTTAAATTGTTTGTTTCTTTATTTCTACATTATTATGGCATGTCTACTTACCTTAACTTGCAATGCTACACATTTTGTTTCTCCAAGTTATTCCTGCTGAAATCACCCGGAGTATTATCACAACAACTATTGCATGGTTCTCTTATGTATATAGATGTTCATATGTATATATTAGGGATATTGTATATTGGAAGTATGCTGGTGTTGTATATATTGGTATTGACTGTTACAATTTTCTTTATGTAGAGCTTGGAAAAGGCCTACTGAGGCCGAAAACGTTCGCTCCATTACGCTCTACCAATAAAAACACGTTTATTTGGTGGCACATAGCTGTGTGAAGCTCTCTTCTTTAATACCTTCCTCTCCACATGACTCGTGCGAAGACCACGGAAAACACACTGGCCCCATTATAATCTATGGGGTCCGTGTGCTTTCATGAGCTCACCGCTTGTCAATGTGTTTGGTATTCCGTTCGGGGGCCTAATACTGCCCAATATTTCCACCACAAATACTGAAGCAGCACAGTGACCTACAGCTGATTCACACCAACGTATTACTGACATTGTGTACATTAAAAAAATTATCCACCGATAAAAGGCCATCTTACACTTCAAGGAGTACGTCAATTCCAGAATTTTGTTCCTAGCAAAAAAACAGACCATTGCACACTTCTGGAAGAAATCCTTGACCCCCTTTGGGGGAGTGAAATCCGGACTAGACAACCTCTTAATTCATGAAAAACTCAGTGTTATCCTGATGGACATCCATGATAAGTTTTTAAAAATCTGGTCCCCTTGGATTTTTATGCCTATCCACAAATGACGCAGGAAACCCTTTTCTTCTAGATCCATGTCCTGGCCTTTGTCTTTTCCTCTTTGGTTTTGCCTACTTTTTTCTTACACTTTACTTGCCTACAATATAGTTCTGTATGTTACCACATAGTGCATACAACTATTGTACCATAAGTGACACAATGGGGAGAATCTATTAAGACTGGCATTTCCTATACCAGTCTTTATCAGTTCCCTGAACCTCAGTTATTAAGAGGCTCCAGTCTCCTGAAACTTGTCAGTCAGGAACCGCCATAAATATTAAGTAGAACTGAAGCCAGTTTTCTCACTTGAGATATTGTAAATTTGTTGGGCCAAGGAGATCCCACCCTGACCCACTTTGGTCCGCACCCCACTCTGCCCACATTCATAAATAGTAGTGCATGGGTTGCACATGCGTTCGGATTTCCGTTCTTCGGGTCCACTCCCAAAAACCAGAAACCCACTCCACTTAAAAAGCGGTTAGCTGCAGGAAGCTGCGGACCCCGTAGACTATAATGGAGTCAGCTGGGTTTCCACTCAAAAAATTAGGAAAAATGCGGAGAGAAAAGTCCTGCAGATTCGTGAGTGGAAAACCCCAAATGGAGAGCAGAGACAGGTGTGAACCTAGCCTTACACAACCAACAATGTGGTGCATCTTTGGCATAAAAAGGGCTGTGCTCCTACAATGTGCCACATTTACATCCGTCTACTCCAGAACACTGGTGTGGATGAGATAGTAAATCCCCCCTACAATATCAATTTCCCATTCACCCAATATCCATTTCTTTTCACACACATTCCAGCCACTTTACAGTTTACGTTTTCCTGAGAACACTCACAAAGGCCTTGAAGCAAAGTGTGCTATTAAACACAGCATGCCTCATACTTCTGCCATTCTACAATAACTGGCAGCATCTCGGAAATGTGCGAGAATATACAAAAGACTCGCAAAAGCACACAGGGCAGCTTTCATAAGAAAAGGCCTGGTCTTTGTAGATGTCATGTGACCAAACTAATAGTACAGAATGAAAATATATGGACCTACCTCATACCTTTGTTTGAGCATGTCTATAAATAATGTTTGCTAAGTCACATTAGATTAATGTTTTACATGATAATTACATAAAATACTGTTTTACCATCCACCACACCCCTTTGCCAGATATGTGTCTCAACAGAAGTACCGTATTTTTCGGACTATAAGACGCACCGGACCATAAGACGCACTAAGGTTTTAGAGGAGGAAAATAGGGAAAAAAAAATTTTAAGGAAAAAAAATTGGTGAAATATTTAATAACCTAATAATATAATATTTCACCAATGTAAATAGAACCGGGGGCTTTCGGACACAGGGATACCAAATGTGTATGTGTTTCACAGTAATGTTTTTGTTTTATATGTATTCTAGGGATATGGGGGTGATTTGAACATATATCTATATCTATCTGTCTATCTATCTATCTATCTATCTATCTATCTATCTATCCATCTATCCATCTATCTGTGTCTGTCTGTCTTTCTATCTATCTATCTATCCATCTATCTATCTATCTATCTATCTACCTATCTCCTATCTATCCATCTATCTGTCTGTGTCTGTCTGTCTTTCTATCCATCTATATCTAATCTATCTCATCCATGGAAGTGAAGCTATGCAACAAGAGAAAAAGGGGCGGGCCAGACGGGTGAAGGAGGTGTGGTTTTCTAAGCAAACTTGAAAACACACCTCCTTCTCCCATCTGGCCCGCCCCTCCTTCACTGCCTCTCAGATCTGGCTCTTGCAATGAAGCCACACAGGCAGGGAAGTAGGGGCGGGCCAGACGGGTGAAGGAGGAGTGGTTTCAAGCTTGCCGAGAAAACCACGCCTCCTCCTCCCGTTTGGCCCGCCCCTCCTTCCCTGTCTGTGTGGCATCATTGCCGGAGCCAGATCTGAGAGGCAGTGAAGGAGGGGCGGGCCAGATGGGAGAAGGAGGCGTGGTTTTCTCGGCAAGCTTGAAACCAGGCTTCCTTCACCTGTCTGGCCCGCCCCTACTTCGCTGCCTCTCATATCTCGCTCCTGCAAACATGCGACACAGACAGGGAAGGAGGGGCAGAGCAGGCAGGCACCGTGCTGCTCTCCGTGCTGCTCCTCATAGACAGGACACAGACGCTGCACACGCTGCATTCGGTCTATAAGACGCACACACATTTTCCTCCCATATTGGGAGGAAAAAAAGTGCGTCTTATAGTCCGAAAAATACGGTATATTATACACAATGAACTATTAATGTCCCAATGGGGTTAACTGTGCTATGTTATGTAACCAACATATCTTGCCGTGTTATGCCAATGTGCGTGTTAACCAATGTTTTCTGGCTGGTTTAGTGGCCTGAATGAGTCACTCTGAGCCTGAGATCCTGTTGAGTAATGAACCACCGCCCATTACATCTTGATCTGCTCCGGGCACCAAAGATCCACTAGACTGGAGATCTAGGAAGCCATTCATAACATTTCCTGGATCTGTACTGTGGACTGAGGGAATTCCTTGAGAATACTTCTGTGTGTGACCAGAAACTGGAGGGTTGTCAATCCACAATCAACAACCATAGTTTGATATTGTGAGCTACTCTTACAGCCTATTAGAGACTGCAATAGTTCATCTGTGTGCCCACCATAGACTGTAACCACCAAGCATTATGCCCACCAAATTCAGTAAACCTCAATTTGCGTGCCCACTAGAGACTGTAAGCACTAAGTTATGTACCCACCAGAGACTGTAACCAGGGTCGGACTGGGGTGTCTAGGGCCCACCAGTGGAATTGTTTCTAGGGGCCCACCACCAGGACCCTGCAGACCAGCGATGCCGAGACAGGGCAGCTAAAGGTAATACCATCTCGGGAGCCATGCTGCTCATCTGCCATACAATGTGCAACAACATACTACCTAAACCTACTGCTACACTCTGTATAGAAAGTGAACAGCGCGGCTCCTAGAAATGTTACCATTACCTATAGCCGCGCTGTCCTGGAATAGCTGATCTGCAGAGGTCCTGGCTGTTGTATCATCACAGATGTAATATTGATGGCCTATCCTAAGGACAGACCATCAATATTATAAAGTTGGATAAATCCTTTAAAGATTTATCCAGGAATTGGATCAACCCATTTGCCTGGCGGGAGGTGTAAAATAAAAAAATTAAAAGTGCCTTCACCTGTCCCCATTGCTCCATTGTCCGCCGCCAGTGTCCATTCAGTCTCGTGCCGGCGCCTCCATGCTGGGAGTCCTGCACCTCATGGGACCACTGAAACCAATTAGATACAGGATTTCCAGAAATAAGGCCATGAGACTGAACAGACACAGGCAGGAGGATAACGGGGTGCTGGGGACAAAAGCTCAATGAAAAACACTGCGTCTCTCTGTTGCGCCTAATCCTTAAAGAGGACCTTTCACCATTTGGGGCACATGCGGTTTAATACACCGCTAGAAAGTCGACAGTGCGCTGAATTCAGTGCAGCTTTCACGTTCTGTGCCCCGGGTGAAGAGCTATCGGTGCCGGTACCGTAGCTCTTCACTGTCAGAAGGCGTGTCTGACAGTCAATCAGTAACGCCCTTCCTCACAGTAGCGTCTATTGCGTTGTACTGTGTGAGGGGGCTTTGCTTACCGCCTAGTGATGACGTTGAGCGGTGAGGAACGCTACCTCCCCCCAGAACACGTCTATTGTCGAACATTATCAGGAGGGGAGGGGGCGTTCCTCCCCGATCTCATAGTACAGCACAATAGGCGCTGCTGGGAAGAAGGACGTTCCTGACTGACTGTAAGACACGCCCTTCTGACAGTGAAGAGCTACGGTACTGGGACCAATAGCTCTTCACCGGGGGCACAGAATGGGAAAGCTGCACTGAATTCAGCGCACTGTCGGCTTTCTAGCGGTATATAAAACCGCATGTGCCCCAGGTGGTAAGAGCTCCTCCTTAACATCTCAATATACTGTACATCACACTATAAGGATAAGACCTAACACAAGCGTCCCACAGCCAAAAAGCTCTGCAGGAAAAACCCCGGCGGCAACACATCAGTTTTCCTGCAGTGCTTTTTGCAGAAACTCCACAGAAGATTCCTCTGTGGACTTTCTGCTTCCATTATACCTATAGGGACACTGTAGGTGTTTCCGTAGGTATAAGTGCTGCGATTTCCAAAAACTGCAACATTTACCTACACACTCATACATATACATTCATATATACTCACACACACATATATATATATGTATATATACAGTCCTATGAAAAAGTTTGGGCACCCCTATTAATCTTAATCATTTTTAGTTCTAAATATTTTGGTGTTTTCAACAGCCATTTCAGTTTGATATATCTAATAACTGATGGACACAGTAATATTTCAGGATTGAAATGAGGTTTATTGTACTAACAGAAAATGCGCAATATGCATTAAACCAAAATTTGACCGGTGCAAAAGTATGGGCACCTCAACAGAAAAGTGACATTAATATTTAGTAGATCCTCCTTTTGCAAAGATAACAGCCTCTAGTCGCTTCCTGTAGCTTTTAATCAGTTCCTGGATCCTGGATAAAGGTATTTTAGACAAACAATTCAAGTTCAGTTAAGTTAGATGGTCGCCGAGCATGGACAGCCCGCTTCAAATCATCCCACAGATGTTCAATGATATTCAGGTCTGGGGACTGGGATGGCCATTCCAGAACATTGTAATTGTTCCTCTGCATGAATGCCTGAGTTGATTTGGAGCAGTGTTTTGGATCATTGTCTTGCTGAAATATCCATCCCCGGCGTAACTTCAACTTCGTCACTGATTCTTGAACATTATTCTCAAGAATCTGCTGATACTGAGTGGAATCCATGCGACCCTCAACTTTAACAAGATTCCCTGTGCCGGCATTGGCCACACAGCCCCAAAGCATGATGGAACCTCCACCAAATTTTACAGTGGGTAGCAAGTGTTTTTCTTGGAATGCTGTTTCTTTTTGGACGCCATGCATAACGCCTTTTTTTTTATAACCAAACAACTCAATCTTTGTTTCCAAAATGAAGTTGGCTTCTCCAAATGTGCTTTTTCATACCTCAGGCAACTCTATTTGTGGCGTACGTGCAGAAACGGCTTCTTTCTCATCACTCTCCCATACAGCTTCTCCTTGTGCAAAGTGCGCTGTATTGTTACCGATGCACAGTGACACCATCTGCAGCAAGATGATGCTGAAGCTCTTTGGAGGTGGTCTGTGGATTGTCCTTGACTGTTCTCACCATTCTTCTTCTCTGCCTTTCTGATATTTTTCTTGGTCTGCCACTTCTGGGCTTAACAAGAACTGTCCCTGTGGTCTTCCATTTCCTTACTATGTTCCTCACAGTGGAAACTGACAGGTTAAATCTCTGAGACAACGTTTTGTATCCTTCCCCTGAACAACTATGTTGAACAATCTTTGTTTTCAGATCATTTGAGAGCGGGCTGTCCATGTTCGGCGACCATCAAACTTAAGTGAACTTGAATTGTTTTGTAGAAAGAAATGGTCCAAAATACTTTCATCCAGGACTTAGGAACTGATTAAAAGCTACAGGAAGCAACTAGAGGCTGTTATCTTTGCAAAAGGAGGATCTACTAAATATTAATGTCACTTTTCTGTTGAGGTGCCCATACTTTTGCACCGGTCAAATTTTGGTTTAATGCATATTGCGCATTTTCTGTTAGTACAATAAACCTCATTTCAATCCTGAAATATTACTGTGTCCATCAGTTATTAGATATATCAAACTGAAATGGCTGCTGCAAACACCAAAATATTTAGAACTAAAAATGATTAAGATTAATAGGGGTGCCCAAACTTTTTCATAGGACTGTATATAGCATATACACATTTATATACATTCATATACCATATATACTATATATACTGACATATATACATACACTCACACATTATTATAGCATACTGTATATACACACACATACCTGTATACAAACATACAGTCCTCACACAGTATACAAAACACATGCTTTAACCCTTAAGTACTATCATGGTGTCTATCATAGTGATATGTGTATGGTAGTGGTGTATGATAGACACCATGATAGCACTTAAGGGTTAAACAAATATACACATATACATATTAAATATTACATTTTACCAAAAAAAAGAAAAAAATATACTCACATTTGTGAAGCAGCAGCAGCAGACTCCTCTGTCCCCCCCCACACGGGCCGATGTAAACGATGACTCACTCTGAAGAGGAGGGGGAGGGGGGAAAGTCCCGGCTTGCAGAGAGATCGCTTCCTAGGATTGCACTGGCAGGAGGCCCCTCTGTGTAAGTGTCAGGGCCCTGGGAAACTGCGGCAGCCATGCTTCTTTATTCATTACAGCGCTGCCGGCAGCCTGGGGCCCCGAGCTTACTGTTCCAGCCCCTGCCACTAGCAGCGCTCAGTTTATCAATGCAAATGTACTGGACAGGGGCCTGAACCAGCCCCTGACATCCCGATCGGGCCCCTGACCAGTGCTTCTCCTGCCTATGCTTTTTCTTAAAACATGCAGCAATATATAGTCGGGGCCTGGGGCCCACCGGGGGATTCCCCGGTGCTCCGGCGGGCCAGTCCGACCCTGACTGTAACCACTAAGTTATGTGCCCACCAGAGACTGTAACCACTAATTTATGTGCCCACCAGAGACTGTAACCACTAAGTTATGTGCCTTCCAGAGAATGTAAGCACTAAGTTGTATGCCCACCAGAGACTGTAACCACTAAGTTATGTGCCCACCAGAGACTGTAACCACTAAGTTATGTGCCCACCAGAGACTGTTACCACTATATAGTGTACTGGACTTAGGACTGTAACTGCCAAGCTCTGTGTCTTGAAGAAAGAATTACTGCCAAGCTTTGTTGGTACCCTTATGTGACTGTAACCACCAAGATAAGTGTTTGCGTTATAACCATAAAGCAATATGCTCCCTGTTATAAAAATTCAAGTTAACTGCTATATATTTGCCTCTATTCAGGAGTGAGGTCACATATAAGAGTCAAGGGCCACACACACAGAACTGACCCTCTTACAGGCCGATCCCAACTGACCCCTCTTCCCCAAGAACTTCACTAAACCCTAACCATAAAGTCAGTTCATCAATAATATATGCCATATTTATCAAGGTGCACAACTACAGACCTCCAGGGAGATCTAGTCCAAGTTTCTATCTCATAGCAGACAAGATGTTTCCTGGGTTGTGGATCATTTTGGAGCTTAGAGTAAAGCAGCCCGATACAGCAATGGTGTAGGCTCCTGGGAGGGAGCAAGACATTGACAAATTACAGCAAATAGTCAGTAGATAAGGAGTGAAGCCTAATTTGTTTTAATGTTCTAGCTGAGAATATTATCATGTTTCATTATTCGGTTGCCCTGGGTGACTTGTGAGTTTTATCTGTTTTCCTTGGTTATATGGTATCACATTATTTCACAGAACTGTATGCAGATTATATTCAGTTCCTACCTATATTGAGGTTCACTATGTCATTTTCACTAATTGTACATTTTTTCATACAGTATATTGTGCCTTTTACTAGCCCTTACACTAATTTATCATTGTTGGCCTCCATGCTGTCCACTTCCCCCTTTATTGGCCCCCACACAGCATTTTTTTTTTCAGACCCTGCAAAGTGTTGTGCCCATTTTTTTTTGGTTCCCACATAGTATACTAACCACTTTGTTTGTCCCTTACATGTAATATTCCTCCCTTCTTCTGGGCCCCTACATATGATATTGCCCCCTTTTTTGACCCCTACACAGTGGCACATCTAGCCATTACTAGGATAATTGGATTATTCTATAAAGTAGTTGCCAATATATCTTATTTTCTCATCTCTGCTCTTGTCCATGCTAGCCTCTGCTTTGGCCTCCAGGGGTCACTGAACAGTTCCTTGAACAATATCCGGATAACATATCTGTGCAGCGACTGCTAGGGGCTGAATCAGAAGCGGGCCTGGATAGGATGGGGGATGGAAGAGTAAAATATTGGTCACTACCTGTGGGAATAATACTATAGCTAGCAGCCCAATTTTTTAAACAAATGTTATAATACAACCCACCACTGCAGGACCCCACACAGTTGCATGAGTTGTATTATGGCTAGGGTTGAGCGATCGGGATCGGAAAAGATCGGATTCCAATCGACGATTGAGTAAATTTCACAATCGCAATAGAAATTTTTAGGCGGGATTGAGGTCGGAGGTTATTTCCCACAATGCTTTGCTATTGGCCAAAAAAAGCTAACAATGTTAGCTAGGTCCCATAGGAAGGAATGGATGCAGCCGGCACACAGCCTGTGCCGGCGTCCGGCTACTTAACCTCCTGCGCGCCGGTAGCGTCCATTCATTCTAATGGGAGACTAGATAACACCTCTAGTAGCTAACACTTACCTGCACAAATCGCTGGACACCAGGGGGGACTAAGTAGCCAGAGGATTTTTTTTAATCACTACACCGCGTGGATTCTAACAAATAAAGCGTTCAATTTTTAGACTCCATGCTGTGTAGTGAATAGGATCGTTTTTAAAATCCGATCTCCGATTATTAAAAAAATCCCATTGACTTACATTGGGATTGGAATTGGGATCAAGATCGGGTTCGAATGGAAAATGATCGGAAGTCGGATTTTAAAAACGATCCTGAAATCTCAAGATTGGCTCGACCCCAATTATGGCCAAATCCTCTTCTGACAACAGAACAGTTAAAGGCTCACAGAAGCTGATCACGCACATTTGATAAAAACTTCCCAAATCTGATCATTTCACAATCTAATGTATGGAGACAAATATCTTGGGAACAAAGAACTGTTGAATTTCAACATTTGGCATGTTTTATCTTTTGTTTCCACAGGAAGGTCAGGCATTTCCTTATTTCTCCTTACCCATGTGGATAGCTATCTTAAACCTTCAGTCTCCATTATCTCCATCATCGCTCTTTAATATGGAGAGGAATGTTATCTTTTCTGCGTGAGAACAGTCATTGCAGGCGGACTAGAGCTGACTATTATCGATGTGGAGACCGTAGAAATGTTTGGTGCCATGCTAACTCTTCATCTCCCATATCTCCAGTTCTAAGAAAATGTAGAAACTTTACCATACACATGTTTCAGTTTTATTTGCTGTTCTTTGTATAATCTACACTTTTATTACCCGCAACTTTTACATTTAGTGTTTATAAGTGAGGGTCCGTTACCATTCTCGACATGTTTGTTTATCAAATCCTTATATTCTCCTTGGAATAACAATTCTGGGGCATCTTTTCTTATAACTCTGTTCTATTCCTCGGTTACTCTTTATGAATATTTATGAGTACATTGACAACTTGGTGTTGCCATTCCCTTTGTAGCCAATGTTGACAATGATTGGACAGTGTCAGAGTATGTAGGAACACGTCCTCAATTTATCCATAAATAACAGAGGAATGGCACAGGTCACTGTTCTGAGAAAAATTGCTTATGAAGACTTGTCACTTGTCTATATATCTTGTCTATATGTCGTGTAAGGGATGCTGCAGGGGAAATGTATGGCCTGGGAATGACAACTGAATACTGGACGTTCCAGAAGCCCCTACTACTAGCCCGAAATGTATGTTAGTAAAAATAGGACTGTCCATGTCTATAACCATTGCTATCTGCCACGTAGTGCCTGTGGCCAAGACATTACAAATGTGTTAATGGTGCCTTAAAAAAAACCCTGATGTTCCTCCCTGCCTCTGACATTTGTAAAACTCGCCAAATCCCTGGAGTCGGTATGATATGGACTTGGCTACCTTCTGGTCAAAAAATTGGTCTGATTTTTTTTTTTTTTTTTTTTTTTACTTATCACTTAGTTAAATTTTTTACTTTTATAAGGGAACTGAAACTCTGTGGGGAACTGTTTCTAGGGAACCTATAGCACAATCTAAAATAGACCTCTGCAAATGGGGCACTATTTTAAAATTTGGCACTACCATAAAAGAAAAACTTTAAGACCGGGTTCACACGATGTCTTTTGGCACGTAATGTGCCACGTAGACGGCCGCCGCAAAATCACGGCCGCAAAATAGCGCTGCGTATACGGTACCGGCTCCCATTGAAAACAATGGGAGCATATACGGCCCGCAAAAGCTCCCCCGGCGTCTACGTGGACATTACGTGCCAAAATACATTGTGTGAACCCGGCCTAAACCTGACACCAAGTGCAAAATACTAAATGTCATACATCATTTCATTCTCACTGTGCCCCTGTTCAATTTGGGGATTTCTTCTAATCCACAGGTATGGCCCCTGGAAGGCTATATGTAAATTAAAGGGGTTGTCCAGCGGAACTCCGGAAGAGGCCTGTTTAGCAAAGGGACCGGAACACGCTGGGGGACGCCGAAGCATCGGACACAGGTGAGTATGATTTTTTTTTTCAATGCCCTGGCTGAT
Source organism: Leptodactylus fuscus (assembly GCF_031893055.1). NCBI lineage: Eukaryota > Metazoa > Chordata > Amphibia > Anura > Leptodactylidae > Leptodactylus > Leptodactylus fuscus. The sequence continues at coordinate 223,581,267 of NC_134266.1, forward strand.
TTAAAAGTTAAAAGGGTTGTCCATTTTTGCCTGGATAACCCCTTTAACTTTTGATTTCCAAGTGGGCAGGAAACTTTTGTTTTACTCTGAGAAAAAGAGAACAAACAAGAGCTTATTCACAAATAACTTTTCAGGAGCCGCAACTTGTTTTTTACATTACAGTAAATGGTGTCAGATACAGACAGAAGGTGCTTTGTCTGCCTTTGTCATTATATACGTTTTTCAGTCCATTGTTCTTATCCTACGATGGATCAGAACATTAGACTTGTATAGGTGAACAAATACAAATATGTATATTTATTGTTTATGTGGGTATTCATCTCTGTTTCCTATTACATTGTACAGCACCATGAAGACGGTGACACTATATAGATAATAGAATTCAGTAACTATTTTCAGTCATTGCATTTATTTATACCTATGTAGGCAACTGTATCATGGATGTGAACTAACGGTCTCTACAAAGCTCCCTAATACCAAGGATGGATGTCTCAGTCTTTAAATACAGAGGACTTGGAGCTGTAATGAATCTTGGAGGGATCAGCCTGCCAAAAGGGTGCAGTGACATTTGTGACAGGAAGTCACAAAACATTCCCGTGCAACGTTCAAAGAACTCTATCTTCTCTTAATCCCTGGGAACCATTTAAAGGCGATGTGCAATCAGAAAATGATACATTTTTTAAAACAAGTTTTAAGGATATTTAGTAACTTTTTAAAACTATTTTCCTTGTATTAATTTTTTTTCATTCTAAAAACCTGTACTCTTCACTCTGGTCGATAATAGGGTGACACCTCGATATCAGTACAATCAGGACTACAATGAAAGGTGAGACCTATCAATACATCATATAGGGCCATAAGTCACAACGATGGACGCAGCTTATTTACTACCTTCTATGTATCTTTGACCCTTTCCTGCACAATAACCTTCACACAGGTCACACATCATGTCTGGAATGAGTCTTATAACTCTCCCCTAAACCTCTCCTGACTATTGTGTCTGCAGTCCATGTGACTGCTGTAAAGCACATCTTTAAATGTTGTTAACAGCAAATCAGGCAAGATGAGTAAAAGAAAAAAATCTATAATCAGAAAATAACAACAAATTGGAAATTTTTTCTCACTATCTGCTAATTTTGCCTTGCAATTCCTGAGTGTTTTCATATCACAAGTGCAATCCACATCTGAAGACGGTCACCTGTATGACCGAAATGTTACTATATATTGGATTGTTACCTTTGAAATAAACACAACCTCAGTGCAAACTCATCTCTCTGGGGTGGTGAGTTACATATTCATTATATAACAGGGTTGAACCCTACTTGTGCACTATTACATGGTTGAAATGCTGTGCAACTCTATCTTGTTATAGTATTCACTGGAGTCAGCCGGATGTTCTGGGATTTGCCATTAGTTTTATAGTTCAGATAAAGGCTGTGGAATTCCAAGAGAAAATGTCGCTGTGTTTTACAATAACAGCAAAGTGAATGAAATTTCTGTGAGATCTCATCCAAATGCTGCAAAAACAGAACATTTTAAAAAATGAATGTAATTTTTCATGTTCACTATACCTGCCGAAACGTTTTTCCCATCATCGACTTCTATAGGTTTGAGAATGCAAAATGCAGAAGAAAAGAAGTGATAAAAGCAAGCATTTGAGCTGTGGGGTTTTTTTACACTACATTTTTTCCAGCAACATTTTTGGGTTACGTTTCGCTATGTTTTTCTTTAGTCTAAAAATTGCCAGTTGCTGCTTTTACTATCTCTACTCATATTGAACAAGTCTTAGGGGGAGTTCACACGGAGTAACGTGCCGCGTAATGTGGCACGTATACGGCGTGTGAGACTTTGAGCGCCGTATATGCTCCCATTGATTTCAATGGGAGCCGGGATCATATACACGGCGTTATTTTGCGGCCGTGATTTTGCGGCTCCCATTGAAATCAATGGGAGCGTATACGGCGCTCAAAGTCTCACACACCGTATACGTGCCACATCACGCAGAACGTTACTCCGTGTGAACTCCCCCTTATGTATCTGATAACCTCGGCTATGATCTGCGTATGATGTGCAGCTGTCATATATGCCGCCTTGTCTTATTTGATTTTGTTACTTTCTTTTACTCTTCGATATAAAGAACAGTGGAAAACACAATAAAATAATAGAGGGAGATATATAAAGACTTTTCCCAGCTTTTGTACACTCACACACAAAGGTATTCTAATGTGTAATATCCTCCAAGTGCTTGTTTAAAAACAAGGAACATCATCCATCAAGTAAGTACATTGCAGGAATACATTTACAAGAAGTCATTTTAGTCCAAGGTGAAGTAGCTCTTTAAAGACAATTACAAAAACAACAGCTAATCTTGCTTGAAGACATTGTGTTCATGTCATGTATTATTCACTGGGAAAGCTACATGGAACCTTGGAAACATCCATCAGCATTCCAGATGATAGCAGTCACTCAAAGGCCATGAGTACAATGTGTAATTTCTGAACGTGACTCATATTTTGGTAACTGTTTTTTTCCTTAACATGATCATTCCCAAATATTTCGATGAAATTGCTATTAATTGGTTTATGTGGCAAGACTTAGGCCCGGTTCACATCTGCGTTAGGGCCAATCCGATCCCCCTGCAAGCAGCACTTTTCTCTCCGCATTTTTTATGTGGAAACCACACGGACCTCATTATAGTCTGTGGGGTCCGTGTGTTTCCTTCGGTAACTGCTTTTTTATGCGGATTAGGTTTCCATTTGGGGGGTCCCCAAGTGGACTCCCTGACCTGAAACCCATGCGCAGATGTGACCCGGGCCTGAAAAGAGAAAGAATTTGACTACCGTTTTATTTATATTCTACTTACGCTAGGTTCACACCTGCTTTCAGCCTTCCGTTCTGTGCTTTCCGTCTTCTGCATGCCAGAAGACGCAAAGCACAGACCGGGTCCGGCCGTGAGCGGCGGTGAGCGTTTTATGCTCTCCGCCGCAAAACCAGATTTTTTAATCCGGACACAGAGTACTGCATGTCCGACTCTGTGTCCGGATTAAAAAACCCGGTTTCGTGGCGGAGAGCGCAAAACGCTCACCGCCGCTCACGGCCGAACAGCTTTATCACCCATTCAAATGAAAGACTCCTGCAGGTTTCCGTATCCTGCTCTGTTTTATGCAGGAAACGGAAACCTGCACAACGGAGAGGACAACGCAGATGTGAACGAGCCCTTAATGGGGTTATCTAGTTTCTAGTATTGATAGAATAGGCCATCAATATTAGATCTGGGGAACCCCAGCAGATTACCTGCACCACTACAGTTTGCAAAGCAAGTGAGCAGCTTGGGTTGTGGTATATAAACCTTAGCGAGAGCCAATAATACTAGAAACTGAATAACCTCTTTGATAGCATATTGGTCACACATGGTAGATATTTTATAGAAATGTATTAAACTGGACAATTCATCTAAATAGTGTGTGCAGAACTCCATGCACATGCTAGAAAAACAAAGGGGAAAGGATTTTCAGAAATTGATGCATCAAATCTTCTGTTTGTGATTATAGTCTTAGAAGTAAACGCTGACAAACACTTGGAGATTCCCATTTTAAGTATTCTTCAGGGAGTCATTCAGTCTACTGAATCACTTGTGAACTTCTGTGTTTTCCAAGCAGTTGCTCTATAACTGTTGTTGTGTTTGTCTACAAATAGTCTAAGGCTCCATGTATATGAACCTGTCCTATATAAGTGTACCAGCCATGTTTTTAAGAGCTATAGCATACTAACCTATTATTTTCTTATGGTCCCAAGTAGACACCCTTGTATTATCATGTGTTGATGTAGAGGCCATGAGCCTGGGGCAAAACTCAGGACAGGTCGTATTTCTTAATGAAATAATTTGGTCTCCATGTGCCATGCGTACACATGTAACCTAAGGAGTGGGAGAGGTGGGGGGACATTTGCTCATGAATACACTGGGCTTATAACTATGTGTATTCGCTCCACACACTAAATAATAGTAGTAGTACGTACTACAACTAACTTAAGAGCTTGTGTTTTTTGGCTTAACTATGGATTGTCAGTCTGACCACAAAAATTGGACATTTTCTTGATTTTGTTAGACCTTATTCACATCTGCATTCGGGTTTCCATTCAGGAAGTCTGCTTGGGGATCCCCTGAACGGAAACCTATACGTATTAAAAAGCAGTTAGGTAAACCACATAAACTATAATGGGGTCCATGTGGTTTCCACTCGGTGTCCACACGAATCATGTGGAGAGAAAAGTATTGCAAGGAGAACTTTACTCTCTGCATGTTTGCGGACACTGTGCAGAAACCACACGGACCCCATTATAACCTGTGGGATCTGCGGGTTTCCTGAAGGAAGCCTCTTTTTTGTGCATATAGGTTTCTGTTCAGGGGGTCGCGAAGTGGACTCTACGAACGGAAACCCAAATGCAGATGTGAACCAGGCCTTAGGCCCCAAGTACATGAGGGAATCTGGACTGGAAATTCTGATCTGTGCATTGACCAGCTTTCCATATGCTTTACTGTCCCATGCGGCATGTAGTACTGATAATATTGCCGCGAGGAGACAGGGATTCCCAGTATTATAGATTACTTTGATGTAAGAAGTCTTGTCTCCTGACTACATTTAGCAACCCAGATCATGCACAGACCAGATTTTCCGACCTGGATTGTCCAGTGTATATGTGACCTCAGGGCTGCTATCCTGAAGTACAGAATAGAATTTCTTTGTCATGTATCTTTCTTTCTGTCTGTATTTGAACCCTATAAAGTGTACAGTGTTACGGAAAATGTTGGCGCTATATAAATAAAATCTAATATTATTATTATAGAATGTCCAGTTTCAGTGCTTTCTGCAACAAATCTGCCACACATGAATATACCCAAAGTGTGTGAGCGGGATGAATAATAAGATAAATTTATTTTCTGACACATCTAGGCCAATGCCATTAATCCGCAACCGATATTACGTTTACATGCACAACATCAGGGTGGCATATAGTTTATCATAGATTGAGACCACAGTTTGCTTAAAGGGATATTCCAGTTAACACAAGTTTATCTTTTATTTTACTAATCTGTGAAATATATCACCATAATAATGTAACTGGGAAACTTGAAAGTCTAGAAAGTCTTCTATGACTGATGTGTACTGCAAGAGATAGCTAAATGCTTTGGATATGGGGTCAAAGTAACTTCTTCTAACTGGAATATCCCTTTAACTTCAGGCAAACATCATAAAGAAAAATAAATTGAGTGTCACATAATATAGATACAATAGGTATGCATTTTGTTATTTTTTTGTACACAGTCCAAACTATTAGATCACTTTATACACCAGAGATATAAGATGTCTCAGTTGCCCAATTAGAATGACATGAAGATGATAGATTTCTCAGATTAGTAAAATACTATATAATACATAATGCTGTTGTGCACATTGTATTGTTCACCCACCGGCAATGTACAGAGAGAACACCAGCCTGTTTTCAGGATTATGCAGCCATTACATAATCGATAATTGATGCCTCATTTTCTGCTCTAATAATTTTTTATATTTTTTTGTAGATTGTGAGCCCCATATAGGGATCACAATGTACTTTTTTTTTTTTCATTTAAGTATGTTTTTTGGAGAATGGGAGGAAATCCACGCAAACACAGGGAGAACATACAAACTCCTTGCAGATGTTCCTTGCAGGATTTGAACCCAGGACTCCAGTGCTGCAAGGCTGCCGTGCTAAGCACTGAGTCACCGTGTTGCCCCTTGCTCTAATAAATTTTGACAAATTCATGTCAATTAATTAAAGTATGACTGAACCACTTCAAATGTAGGTTGTGGGTGCAAAATCATTGTATTATACAACATATTCCATTCTAAGGGCAGTGGTGAGAAAGAGGTTAGTAAATGGTGTGAAGTGGAGAGGGGTATAGTGTGGGAGAACCACTATTTTTCCCCAAAACTGTTGCAGTATGCACAGGCGTTTAGCTTGTAGGTCCTGGACTGGAGTAAAGTTCGGACCAGTCCTGCAGGGCAATCCATTCCAGGCTTGAAAACAGACCAGCAGAGCTCTGTAAGTAGCACAGATGTGCTGGTTAGTGGGAGAGAGGAGAGAGGGACTGAAACACACACTCAACCAGTCTGGGAGAGCTCTGGCAAAAAGGACGCTGTTAAAGGGCCGGGTTTGTGTACCCCTTGTTTACTTGTGAACCCTGTTTGTTAGGAGGTCAGCAGTAGGCTGACCCCTGAACAGTGAGGGAATAACTCGTTTAGTAAGCCGCCGGAGAGGCGTAGGTCTTTATTTGCATTTGTTTGTTTTGATATTCTGAGCAGCACTACCTGTACCTGTAAGCTTGTCTGCTGCAATAAAGACTGCTTTTGGGAAAGAAACCAGAGCTTCTGAATCCCCCATACATCACAATGGGTATATGAGTTGTATATGAGGTGTAAAGGGTTACTATATGAATGGCCTAGAATGCTGACCTAACTAATACTACATGGATATTGATAAATACTATTGAAAATATATGCTATATATACACTATGGAGGTAAGCATTCAGACACATCTCTTAGTCATTGAATTTGGGTGTTTTGTTAAATCCCATTGCTACAGGTTTATAAAACTCAGCACCCAGCCATGCAGTCTGTCCTTACAAACATTTCCCGAAACAATGGGATCTATCGCCTTGAATCCTTGAAGTGCAGCATGATAGCTGGAACTCGAGCCTTGATTTTCATAAGGAATTTTGTTTGCGTCTTTCTGGCAATTTGTAAATGCAGTTGAAACACAAACCACATCCACATGCTGTTGTGACTAAAACTCTCAGCACAATGTAAGTGCATTGTGGGGTTTAAACCTACAGCATGTACATTATGTCAGGAATCTCAATAAGTGTAATTGTACTAGTACGGTATCATCATACTTCAGTGCAGCACTGCTCACGGTCATTGCCTAAGGATTGCTATGCCTACAAGTCAAACTCTGGCTGGGTCTGCAGCCAGCCAAAGCTCCGAGATGCTGAGCCAGAGTGCTGCCACTTTATCCAATCCTGAGCTGAGGCAGGGTATTTACACTCCGCATTGAGGATACACAGGGGTCTGCTATTCATTGTAGTTATGTTCTCTGAACTTATCTGGATCTCTGCCATATGTCTAGTTACTGATTTTGCTTGCTTTCCTGGCTATCCAATTTCTAACTGATTTGGTTTTATGTGTTAAATGTTGGACTCATCCCTGGCTTGGACACTTTCATTCTTCTGCTACCAATTTGGATACTCGTGTGCTCTCCTGGTTTTGACCAGGCTTGTGTGTTTCACTCTGTCTTCTGTAGGTTTGCTGGTCTGCTCCACAAGTGCACCTATTTTGTGACACCAGATTGGTGAATAACTTGGGTCTCTGATCAGCAAAGTCCACCTTGCCTTGTGGTAGGGTCTGGTGAAATCCTTTAAAGTGTTTTGGACACTACCCACCAGAACGATGTTGTTTTGCTTGCTGCTTTTGATCTACCAGTTTCCTGCAGTTGCTGAAATAGCAATCACATCACTTGGAAATTGCTTAAGTGGCAATTCCATTAGACAATGCAAAGCCATTAAGTGTCAGAAAAAAGGGAAACTTGATGGATATGCTCAGTGTGAACAACACTCCTCTCAGTGCAGTTGCATCAGAAGGCTGTCACAGTTGTGCATTTCTGTTCACAGTAAAATGTACAAAACCCTAGTTCCTTGTACGTAATGAAATATATGATGTAGCGTTTTGACCACATTGGAAATATAATTTCCATGTATTATGTGCAAAGTCAATGTGGTTATTATGTTAAGTTCTTATGATAGGTTTCCTGTCATCCAGCACAGTCAGACAATAGAATCCTTTCAAAATCCAGCAAAGGATTCATTTGTGAAGCAATCCCTATGCCTTTTGTTGGCGTGTCCTTATAAGTTCACCATGTCACAAATCACAGAGCGCATTGCGGCCCGGAGCATTCATAACATTCTTGCCTTATGATATGTTTGAATAAAGAATTCTGCAAGTAGTTGTCTCAAGCACACAGGAGGCAGAATATTACTGAGGCTAGGTTCACATCTGCATTGGGCTCGCCGAGAGCTGGACCACTAAAACAGCGGTTATCCGTGGACACCGGCAGACTCCATAGACCATAATGGGGTCCACCAAATGTCCGCCATTTTCATACTGAAAGAAAAGTCCTCTGGATTTCTAACGGTGTCTGAGTCTACAGCATAGATTTGACCTTAGCCTAAGCCTTTGTCTAGTCCTGTAATATGTGTACACTGAATCACCCATGTCCAGGACCCCTGTTATACTTGCAGCACAACTTATCATATATTGAATTTTAAATTTCTACATATTTGGGTCAGCCAGCTTTAGACCGATGGTGCTGACTTCAACACTTTACCATAATTTATGCAAAAAATATTGGTACATTTTGTATACCTGCTTGCTCCTCCATTGGTCATGGACTTCTGGTATATGACATTATTTATCCTGGCTTATAAACATGAACTGGATATGACTTTTTGAAATACAATGTTCTTATCCTTTGCATCAATGATGTTTGTGTCAATAAAAAAGTGGTAGGAGGTTCACACCATTATTACAATTTCCTATTGTCTAGTTTTTCCACTATTCAAGACATTCAGGGGGCATTCACACGGAGGAAAATGGTGAGGAATTTGCTGAAAAGAAAGCCTCCCATTGACTTCAATGGGTTCTTTTTTTTTTGCTAGCAGAAAAAGGAACCCATTGAAGTCAATGGGAGGCTTTTTTTTCAGTGCTGAAATTCCACACCAAATTCATTGCCATTTTCCTCTGTGTGAATGTACCCTTAGGATATGTTGACATGGCCAAAGTGGAAAAGGAATTTGAGGTGCGCTCCAACTTTTCCGCCCCTCGGCTTTATGGAGCCACATACCTAGTATTTATAAGAATGTGTAATGAAAAGATCTAACACTATAAATCATGAAGAGTCAACAGTCAGCTTCTCTCCTAAAAAATGACACACGTAAGCTTAAGTGTATATTCACATCTTAATCACTTTATTAATTCTATCTGTTCTATTATAAGAAAACTAAAAAACAGCACTGGATACATCACATGACAGACACCACAAACGCCCACAGACTACAATGGTGTTGATCACATTGACAAAATTTTGGTTGTGATTTTTTACAAAATCTCCATGGGACACGTAGATGTGAACCTACAAGTAGAATCATTTTACTAAATATTTTCTGGTAACATAGTAAATTACTAAATATCATTTACACTGGATAAAAATCTGTTTTCTATATTTCTTTTGCATATTCTACTATTGGTGTTTAAAAAATGGTATTTAATATCAATAACATGGACAGAACAGGTTAATCAGATAAGTATTTTAATTGTATTTATTTTTATAGATGAGCGAGTAGTATTTGATCGATTACCTTGCTCCCATAGGAATGTGTGTAAGCGGCCAAACACCAAGGGGTTAAGCTCAGTAAGCGCTTAACCCCTTGGTGTCCGGCCGCTTACACGCATTCCTATGGGAGAGAGGTAGTCGATCGAATACTACTCGCTCATCTCTATTTATTTTTTACTGAAAATATTTTTTTACAACTTTTCCAAAGGAAAAGAGTAATAGTAATAATATTAACAATAAAAAGGGTAAAACTATCGAGAAACACTGCATCATACTGAAATATAAAGTGTAATTTTTTGCATGATTTTTTCTTACACATTTCTCAGTCTAAGGAGTATAAAACTGTATGAAATGTATAAAAGTATAATAACAATTATTGTTTATAATAATAATAATAATAATAATAATAATAATAATAATAATATTTTTTAGTAATTTGCCCCCCCCCCCCCCCAGTGTTTAGGGGAGCACTGGCTATAAATCCAGAAAGATAATAGAGGTGATATCACTAATACACGAATACTATATTTATGGATGTCGTGTTGGTTGTACAATTATACTTCCAATTCATCTTGACATTACGACTGTAGGATAGTTCCTGTTCAATAGTTAAACAATTCTGAAATCCTCTAATATTTCCTTCCATGCTCCATAAAAATCAACATCCCACCCAGCCAGAGCTTGAAGTAATACCAAGGCACTCCCTTGTACAGCCAGGCTCCCAAGAGGGAGCTTGGGACGCTGCTTATATTCTCTGTGCATGACCAAGTTTCTGCTACACCCATTACACCAACCTCACCAACACCCAGTCAGCATTGCCCTCAGGCACCGACTCGCTGCCTTTGTTTTTATTTTCACAGTAAAAATCTTTATCCATGTCAAAGACGTCCGCCTCCGAGAGTAATCCCAATGCTCCTAAACTGGACCACATGAAAGAACAGACTGGGAGTTAACCTCTGTCCTGGAAAAGTTCAACACGACTTGCTTAGAAAGTATCTCGAACTTTACTCAGTGTTAGAAAGAAGCAAAATGAGGCATAGACAATAAGATGGTGCCTCTCCATGACTGGACTTGATTCACGTGAACAGTAGAAATACATGTCCCAACACAAATAGTACATGTCTAGTGTGAACAAGATAGCAGACAGAATGAAGGATGCAGATAGAGCGTTCACCTCCAGCACCTTCAGCATTGACTCTAATGTTAAATATAAGATGGAATGAATGTTAGACTTTTTCTTTCCTTGAAAAAACAAACAAGCACAATAGAAGAAATCTTTTATGGTCTTACTTTAGAGTCAATGATGCAGGAAGCAAACTCAAGGTGCCTCATCTACATCCTTCACTTTGTCAACTTTTCAGTCTGTTAATCTCATCCTATGAGGAACAATGGAAAACAGCGCCTATGTGGACATAACCTAACTAACAGACAAACTGGCCGCATTACCCTAAGTAACCAATCAGACCTCAACTTTCTGTGGAGGAAAAACCGCAATGCAAAGGTTGAAATCCAGGGACAGCAGCCAAGGAATCATGGCTGAAAATCACAATGAATACCAGCAGTTTTTATCTTGTTTTAGCTATAAAGGGCCCATTTCAGAATATCTGAAGCAGAACACACCATATCCTTAAAATGTTTGCCCTTTGCAGAAACACAACAGGAAAGAACACTGCTTTTTACAGTTCCAGCAAAGTGAATGAGATTTTATTTAAAGGGGCTCTATCATTGGGAAAAGTCATTTTTAACTAATCACATACTTGCATAGCTTTTAGAAAGGCTATTTCACACCTACCTTTTGTATGTAAATCGCCTTAGTAATTTTTGAATGAGGCCTTTTTGTTCATATGCTAATTAGGCTTCATCGAGCACAGGAAGTTCTCAGTGAGCACTGTCTCTCTGCAGTGTGCTGTGTATGAGAACAGGGAGATGAGTCCTCAGCAGCAGCCTGTGCTGTACACATACATAGGAAAGAATAGGAGAGTGGAGTGCATGATGAGACTTCCAGGGTGCACCAAGTGACTAATTAGCATATGAATAAAAGCAGGCTCATTCAAAAACCACTGAGGAGATTTACATACAAAAGGTATGTGTGGAATTGCCTTTCTAAAGCCTATGCAAGTATGTGCTTAGTTAAAAATTGTTTTTTCCCAATGATAGAGCCCCTTTAATCTCATCCCACATTGTGGAAAAGAAACTATGAGGAAAATGCAGCATTTCCCCAATAGGCCTAAAAGAGAAAAGCAAAATGCAGCAGAAAAGCAGTAAAAAAACCACAAGTGTTTATGCTGCATTTTTTCCTGCAATGATTTTAGCCACGATTCGCATCATATGGCTTTAGCATTGTGTGACCTTACTCATAGGCTGGATTCACACTTGCAGTTTTTCAGCTAATGCCAGGAGTGGATCCAAGATGAAAGAGTGGTATATAAATGATACACTGAGACATGTCTTTTGTTTTATATTGATTCCTGTGTTTGGCTCCAAAAGCTGTGTGAAAGACTACATGTGTGATAGCAGCCTAAACGGCCCTGTGTAAAAGGCACTGTTTATATACTATGCTATATGTACTATAGTAATTTTGACCAAACAAGTTCTATACTATATTCCCAAGATAGATGTGACCAGGGACGTAACTACCACAGAGGCAGCGGAGGCGGCTGCCACAGGGCCCGGGCCATTAGGGGGCCTGGTGACAGCCGCTACCGCTGCGTTTTGTTTTGTTTTTTTTTAAATTGGTCGTTATGGGTCCTATTTACTTGCCGATCCTGGACATAATACTGTGTGCAGGGGGCACTATTGGGTATATTACTGTGTGCAGGGGCCACTATGGGACATAATACTGTATGCAGGGGCCACTATGGGGGATAATACTGTGTGCAGGGGCCACTATGGGGGATAATACTGTGTGCAGGGGACACTATGGGGGATAATACTGTGTGCAGGGGCCACTATGGGGGATAATACTGTGTGAAGGGGCCACTATGGGGGATAATACTGTGTGCAGGGCTTACTAAGGGACATAATAGAGTGCGGAGGAGGGGGTCAGTCGAGGTCTTCGGCATCGGTGTCGGTTGGGGGGGGCCCCATGTCAAAAGTTCGCCACGGGGCCCCCGCCATTCCTAGTTACGCCACTGGACGTGACATATGATTTATCTATTTATTCATGTTGCTTATATCACACCAATATATTCTGCAGAAACTGTCATCACTCTCACGAGTCTCTATCCCCAGTGGTGCTTACAATGTAATTTCCCCGATTTAGGCTTGTTTTATGCATATTTACTGGACCTAAAGCAGCTCAGCTGAACTAAGCTGGATGGAACTGGTGTGAGATTCACATTTACGACATACATTTTATTTATTTTCGCTTACTCATATAGCACCAACATATTCTGCAGCAGTTTACAGATACTGTCATCACTTATTGTACCAAGTAGGGATCACAATCTAAATTCCCTGTTACGCATTTAGAGTATGGGAGGAAACTCACACAAACACAAGGAGAGCATACTCAAACTCAACATGGAGAAAACGGAGCGCATCATCTTCGCCCCACCTCATACGGCCTCTCTACCTGACCCATCTATCAAAGTTAATGGAACCACACTTACTCCTGTCCCACAGGTCTGTTACCTTGGGATAACCTTGGACTCCGAACTATCCTTCAAATTACACATCAAAACTCTCAACACCTCCTGCCGCCTCCAACTCAAGAACATCCATTGAATCCGCTACTTCCTCACTCCTGAAACTACAAAGATACTAGTCCATGCCCTCATAATATCCCGCTTAGATTATTAGATTATCATATCATCACCCTTCTCCGTGGCCTCCCAGCGAATACTCACGCCCATAGCTCCCTACAGTCCCGATTTTGGCGGGACAGTCCCGCATTTACAGTTCTGTCCCGCCGTCCCGAACAGCTTAGAGATTGTCCCACTTATGTCCCTGGGTGTTTTCTCTTTAAAAACTCACTTTGCCCCGATCTCCTGGCTCTCTGCTGCGTCTCCTCCCCCCACCTCTCACTCGTGCGACCTCCCGCTGAGCCAGGAGAGGAGACTGAACACGTGACCTATGAGCCCCCTCCTCCTCCTCTACACTCCAGTCCTGTGCAGAGAAGAGCAAAGCTGAACTACCTGCAGCTTCTTCCCTGTGTAAGTAGTAACACGTTTGTGCCATGCAGGGTGGAGAGTGTGTGTGTCTGTCTGTGTTTGTGTGTGTGTGTGTGTGTGTGTCTCTCAGTAACCTAGGGGCAGAAATGGAAGGAGAACATGAAACTGGGGGCAGATGGAGGGGGACATGAAACTGGGGGCAGATAGAGGGGGGATATGAAACTGGGGGCAGATGGAGGGGGGACATGAAATGGGGCAGATGAAGGGGGATATGAAACTGGGGGAGAAATGGAGGGGGGGACATGAAACTGGGGTTAGATGAAGGGGTGCACTTAATCTGGGGGAGGTAGCTGGAGGGGGCCCTGTCTGCCTCTAGTTGCCCCCAGTTTAATGTTACCCTCCAGCTACCCCTACAGTTTAATGTCTGCTTCTAGCTGCCCGAGTTTAATGTCCCCCTCTAGTTGTCCCTGGTTTAATGTCCCGCTTCAGCTGCCATTAATTTATTGTCCCCCTCCACCTACCCCCACTATTAATGTTCCCCTCCAGCTGCTCCATTTTCATGTCCTCTCTAGTTTCCACCAGTTTAAACTGGGGCACCAGGAGAGGGACTTAATACTGTGGGGGAGTTGGAAGGGGACATTATAATGTGGGAACACATAATGTATGGGTGACTGTAGGAGGATTATACTGTGTGGGGGCACGTGAAAAAAATGAATGAAAATAGGCAGGGTCAACATAAAAGTGGGCGGAGCTAAATTTGCCATGGCACATTATGCACGCTGCACATTTTGTCCCTCTTTCTGTTCTTCAAAAGTTGGGATGTATGCTCACGACCCCCTCCAGTCCACCTTAAACTGTGCTGCTCGCTTAGTACACCTCTTCCCCAGTTCTTCATGAACTGCTCCCCTTTGCCAATCCCTTCCCTGGCTACCCATTGCCATCAAATAGAGTTCAAGTTACTAACGCTGACATACAAAGCCATCCACAACCTGTCCCCTCCATATATCTATGACCCATTCTCACGCTACCTGTCTACACGTAACCTCAGATCCTCCAAAGACCTCCTACTACGCTCTCATCTGCTCTTCACAGAAACCATCTCCACGATTTCTCCCGTGTATCCCTCATACTCTGGAACTCCCTACCAAGACACATAAGACTGACCCTCACAATCACAGGCTTCAAGAAGGCCCTGAAAACTCCCCTATTCAGGAAGGCCTACAACCTCCAATAACACTACTATCACCACACCACCATCTGTACAGTCTCCCCCTCTTCTTCTGTCTCTGTCCCTCTTCCCTCATAGATTGTAAGCCCTTGTGAGCAGGGCCGTCTGTCCCACTGTACCAGTCAGTCATTGTTAATATTATATTTGTTTGTACATTTTGTGTACCGTATATAAACCCTCAAATATAAAGCACTATGGAATTAATATAATAATGTATATCACCATGGAATTAATGTAATGTAAAACACCATGGTATTAACCCCTTCCCGACATCCGCCGTAATAGTACGGCGCATATCGGGTGTGTAACTATGGCGACCGCCCAGGAGCCGGGCGGTCGCCATAGCCGCCGGGTGTCTACTGCTTTAAGCAGTAGACAACCGGCTCTAATGCCTCCGATCGGTCCAGCGATCGGTTAGCCCCTCCGGCGCCACGGTCAAAGGCGCCGGAGGCGCCATTTCCCCGGCGGCGCATGGGCGCAGTCATTTTGCCGGTGATCGCCGGCTCCTGGAGCATGCTCCAGGGCCGACGTCACGTTGGCATGACAGCCGGAAGCCTTTACAAGGCTCCCAGGCTTGTCTGCAAGCTCTTTCTTTTGCAGGCTGGTCTATGCAGCCTGCAAAAGAAAAGATGATTTTTTGCAATGCATTAGCATTGTAATGCATTGCATTAGTGATCAGACCCCCTGGGGTTCAACACCCCCTAGGGGGTCTAATAAATGCAAAAAAAAAAAAAAATATATAAAAAGTATTAAAAATTCAAATCACCCCCCTTTCCCTAGAACACTGTGAAACACATACATGTTAGGTATCCCCACAAAAAGTGTAAAAAGTACAACCGGCCCCGCAAAAAAAGACGCCCTATGCATCCCCGTACACTGATGTATAAAAAAGTTACTGCTGTTGGAATATGTCGACTTTTAGAAAAAAAATTCTTTAACACAGTTTTGGATTTTTTTAAGGGGTCAAAATGTGAATAAAACCATATGAATTTGGTATCCCTGGAACCGTACCGAAACACAGAATACAGGGGACATTTTGGCTGCACAGTGAACGCCGTAAAACCAAAGCCCATAAGAAAGTCGCAGAAATGCATTTTTTCTTCAAATCCACCCCATTCTGAATTTTTTTTCCAGCTTCCCAGTACATTATACAGAATAATTAATAGTGGCTTCATAAAGAAAAATTTGTCCCACAAAAACTAAAAACCACATATGGCTCTGGGAGCGGAGAAATAAAAAAGTTATGGGGTTTAGAAGGAGGGGAGTCAAAAACGAAAAACAAAAATCAAAAAATGCCATCGGCGGGAAAGTGTTAATGGTTCTATATAAACAAACAATAATAATAACACAAACTCCATGCAGATGTTGTCGTTCTCTACATTTGAACCCAGGACTCCAAGGAACAGTCCTAACCACTGAGCCACCTCGCTATTCATGTTCATAAGAAGCCAATAAACCTATCACTATGGTTTCATTGTATGAAAGGACACTCATAGAAACTAGGGGAGAAAATACAAATGCCATGTAGATGTAGTGCTTGGTCAGTTTTGAACCCAGGATCCCAGTGCAGGGCTTACTACTGAGCCCCAGGCATGTCTATTAGGGAGCCTTCTCACGGAGTATACGCTCCGCACATTCTGAACGTAAAAGTCGTTCAGAATGAGCGCGTAAAAACCAGATCCCATTGATTTCTATGGGTGCCGGCATATGCGCGTATCACATTGAAAGCAATAGGGAAAAAAGCCACCCATTGATTTCAAGTCAATGGGAGCTGTTTTTTACGCGCTCATTCTGAACGACTTTTATGTTCAGAATGAGTGGAGCGTATACTCTGTGTGAAGGCTCCCTAACACTGCTATTGTGCAATAATCAGAACCAATAAAGATACAGTCACTAAAATAGCTTGTTACACAATAACAGATTTCCAGAAAAGTCCTTTTAGATATTTCAGCAAACGGAATTTTCTTTGTATCCAGCATCATTAAAGGCGTTATTCATCTTGGAACATTCCGCTCCTCCTCTTTTGAAAACTAACCCAAGAACAATGGAAGCTGAAATCTGGCTTTCATCAACTACAGCATCTCGCTATTTTCCTGCTGGAAAGTAGACGTATACCGCTATATCCTGCACCCAGCAAACAGACTGTTTAGTTAGTGAGAGTGGATAAATACGCCGTCTCTTCTGCTTGATGTGCGGTTTCGGCTGTAGAAGATTCCTGATAATTAATAGTGAAATGACTGCAAAACTTCTGGAATGGAGAGACGGAGTAAACAGGGAAATGGGTGATGACATGCCAGTCTTACATAATAACCCCGCTGGCGATGTACTTCCCAAACAAATTATATACACAACAGATATATATGTACACATGTAATGAAGTCCTTTACCTCACATGGACCACATGGGAGAGGCAATTATTTGCAGGATAATTCCTTAGAATCTAGTGACTACAGACATTTCCATAATGATGGCCCTGACTATACCCTCTCCTCCAGCCTTCACTATTTCCTTCATCGCTCCTTTTTTTCCTACTTAACTGTCTACAGATGTGTGATGGCTCTGGATTTTAAAGCTTGCTTCACTTTGTAAAGCTGACGTTCGATAAAGGAATAAATCCCTTAGAAGACCAAAAAAATCCACCAATTACCTAAACACGCGACCATGCGCCTTGTCAGTATCCTAGCCACGTATGCAACTGACCAGTTATATGGCTTCATACACACACATACACATTTACATACTCGTATATTATCACAGAGGTCATATATATCGAGAAGAAAGACAATGGGTGGCACAACTGAGACCTCATATTCCGTTTGTGAACTATTTAGCGGCAGAAAAGTATGTGGATATTATATATCAGCGGTATCTTATAATGGTGGAGCTCTTCATCCTAGACATAGTGTACCAGAACGCAAAATAGAAGAAACAAAAACGGGGGGCACTCACCCAAATGGATATCTTCATAAAATCAGTCCTGTATTGTATGAAGATAAAAACAAATGGGAGGGAACAATAGCACATTGACACAGGCTAGGCAACAGCCGTTTCCCGCTCAAAGAAACAGCACTTTTTCAAGCCATACACATGCACACAGATGTGCAAAACCCATAAGAAAATGGTGGTACTGCATTTTTTTTTTCAATTTCACCTTATTCTGAATTTTTTTTTACTGCTTTTCATTACATTGTACAGAATTATAAATGTCACAATCTTGAAGTACAACTTGTCATGCAAAAATCAAGCCCTCATATAACTACATACTGTACATGAAAAAATAAGAAAATTATGATTTTTTGAATACAGGGAGTAAAAAACAAAAACACAGAAATTAAAAGTGTCTGCGTCACATAAGGGTTAATGACTTGTATTCCCTAGTGCTTACTCCAGAGTCCAGTGTATTCCCTTAAGATGCAGTTTCTGTATGTCTCTCCTGTCTCCTGCTTGTGATTGAGGTTTCCCCCTGTCAGCTGTCCCAGCTTCACACGGAGGAAAATGGTGAGGAATTGGGTGTGGAATTTGAGCGCTGAAAA
The DNA here is from genome assembly GCF_031893055.1 of Leptodactylus fuscus. Lineage (NCBI taxonomy): Eukaryota > Metazoa > Chordata > Amphibia > Anura > Leptodactylidae > Leptodactylus > Leptodactylus fuscus. The sequence continues at coordinate 223,599,567 of NC_134266.1, forward strand.
AAAAGCCTCCCTAGCAGAAAAAGGGACCCATTGAAGTCAATAGAAGGCTGTTTTTTTCAGCGCTCAAATTCCACACCCAATTGTGAATGAACCGTTACCTTTAGACTGGGAACTTACATTGCGTAAACACCTCGGCTTGGCAAAAAACAGCGTTTTAGGGTGCATTCACACGGAAGAAAATGGCACTGAATTTGGTGTGGAATCCGCGTCAGATTCAGCACTGAAAAAAATCCTCCCATTGACTTCAATGGGTTCCTTTAGATCTATAAATTGATTGTTTATTGCTTGTTATTTGTTAGTGGCCGAACGATTTTGTGGGTAAACATCATAAATAAAAAACATCAGTTGCATTTTAACCTGCTAGCTCAATGATATGCTGTGTACAGGATGGCAACATCACATTTGCTTACCCATAGGTGCCAAAATGTACTCTTATGTTCCCACATTATTTCCTCATATGCAGCCCAGGTAGTCTTTAACCCCTTCCCGCACTTTTTGACTTCCTGACCAAGCTCGATTTTTCAAAACTGACATGTGTCACTTTATGTGGCAAAAACTTTGGAACGCTTTAACTTACCAAAGTGATTTTGAGAATGTTTTTTTCGTAACACATTGTACTTCATGTTAGTGGTAAATTTTGGTTGATATGTTTTGTGTTTAATTATGAAAAAATAGGAAATTTGGTGGAAATTTTGAAAAAATATGCATTTTATAAAGTTTGAAATGATGTGCATTGCATACAGATAGTCAGACCGCCAAAATTATATCATAAATCTCATGTCCCAGATCTCTGCTTTATGTCGGCATCAAACTTTAGTCATCCTTTTATTTTTTACGGACATTATAAGGTTTACAAGTGTAAAAACATTATTCAAAATTTTCAAGAAATTTCCCAAACCCATTTTTTAAGGGACTAATCCAGTTATGAAGGGGTTTTGAAAGACCCTTGTATTAAAACCCCCCATAAATCACCCCATTTTCAAAACTGCACCCCTTAAATAAGCCAAAACAACATATACCTAGTATTTCAATCCTATAAGTGCTTAACAGGAATTAAGACAAAATGGAGGTGAAATTTACACATTCGATTTTATTTTACTAATATTTTCGTTTAGCCCTAGAATTTGCACATTCACAAGGGGTTAAAGGAGAAAACACATCCCACAATTTGTTATGCAAGTTCTCCCGACTACCATAGTACCCCACTTGTGGGTGTAAACTAATACATGGATGCACAGCGAGACGCAGAAGTGAAGGCGCGCCAAAGAGCTTTTAGAGGGCAGATCTGGCTGTGATCAGTTTCAAGAACCCTGTCGCATTTACAAAGACCTTGAGGAGTCAAAACAGTGGAAACCTCTAAAAAGTGACCTTTTTGAAAACCTCACCCCTCAAAGAATTTATCAAGTGATGTAGTGTGCATTAGTAACCCCGAAGTGAATATGTAAGCTGTGCGGAGTAAATTGGGTACACCAAATCCCATTCAATTTTCCCACTAGTTCCTATGACACGGATGGGGAAGAGGAGCATTCTGGGGGATCAGCGCTGGTATATTCTCTCTTATAAGCTCTAAATATGGGGGGTCCCCTGAAAACACTCGCACAGATTACATACATTTATACATTTCCTTCTAGTCGCAGCCATTTATGTCCTAATGATTTGGCGACTTTTAGGGTTTTTGTCTTCACATTGTACAAGCTAGATTTTTATTTTTATTTTCTGGCAATGTGGCCATATGAGGGCTTGTTGTTTGCGGTATTAGATGTACTTTTCAATGCCACCATTTTGGGGCCTGTAACTTATTCACTACATTTTATTAACTCTTTCTGGGTGGGATGTAACAGGAAACATCAATTCTGGCATTGCTTTTTAGCATTTTTTTTCCCTGTGCAGCGTACAGCATAATTAACATGTTACCTTTATTCTGCGGGTCGGTACGGTTACGGCGATACCTCATTTATATGATTTTTAATGCGTTGCTGAATTCAATTCAGGGGAAAAAATCTATTATTTTTGCATCGCCATCTTCTGAAAGGCATAACATTTTTATTTTTCGCTAGACAGAGCTGGTTGAGGGCTTATTTTTTTGCGGGATGACCTCTGCTTATTATTGGTACCATTTTGGTTTTCATCTGACCATTTGATTACTTTTTATTGAACATTTGGTAATGCAAAGGTGGTGAATAATCATTATTTTGTGCGGTTTTCTACGTTTTTTTTTTATTTTTTATGATGTTCGCCGTTTGGGTCAATTAATGTTTTAATTTTATTGTTAAGGTTTTTACGGATGCGGTGATACCAAATATGTAATGTTTTTTTTCCTCTTTTTCTTTATTTTACATAATAAAACATTTTATATGGGGAAAAAGGGATTTTTGGGGCTTTATTTATTTCTAATTTATTTTAAACTTAAACTTTTTTATTTTTACTTTTTTATAACTTTTTTTTTCTGTTCCCATGGAGGATTGAAGCAGTGATCTTAACAACATGTACGCTGCAATACACGTGTATTGCAGTGTACAGGAAGCTGTCAGCCTTCCTTTTTGGCAGGATCAACCAGGTACGTGGAGGGCAAACTGGGGTCACTGATCAGACCTCGGGCTGCCCTTTACCAACACTGGCACCCCCCGAAACCGTCGTGGGGGGTGCCGATCGGGACCAATCGAATCCGAAACCCCTGAGATGCTGGCGGTCATGCTTGACCGACGGCATCTCAGGGGTTAACACCTGCGATCGGACCCGGCTGACACTTCCAGGGCATGGTGCGCACGCAGGTTCTGTGTACGTACCATGCAGCCACCGTAGTACTATGGCGGTTTTCGAGAAGTCTTTCCCAGCAGCGCCGTACTATAACGGCGGATGTCGGGAAAGAGTTAAGTACCAATGCCTCATTTTTTGGTCTATTTGTTGCCTTCTTTTGCAGGTGAATTTTTTTTATTATTTGTGCTTTTCCTGTTGCTGCAGAATTTTATCTCTAAAGATTGATAGCAAAATTTATGACCGTCATGTCCATGTGTGAGAGATTCCTGTTCATATTTGTAGAGGAAACAGACAGTCACATTTATTTGGCCTGTAGGGATCTTTTTACCTGCGAATAATACTTACTGTCTATCTTTCATGTCATATCAATTCGCCTTCCCTTGTTATGACAGCTGTGACAGCCATCAGCCTTGTGTTTATCATGAACCAAATATATCCATGTCAGACATGAGAAAACCTCCATCGTGTAAGGCTGTGATGCGAGTCTCTATGTGAATAATAGCCCAGCGACTCAAGGGTAATAAATAAAACAAAGGAAACTTTCTGAAAGTCATTACAACATCTTTATATAATTAATGCAAGTTAGGACTGCTTAGGGCAGATCACACATTGTAGAAAGGTGCAAGTGTAGCATTATAAGATGAAAACTTTCGCTATGTGCTACATTTCAGCTATATTCTGAGTAAACTGGGTGGAACTAGATCACAGGTGTCCCACGGCCTTATGTTTTGGGGCCTGCGAGGTGGCAGATTTTGTGGCCCTCCAGTAAGGACAGAGATCCTGGGGGACAACACTAGCAAGCAGTTTGGGTGATGCAGACAGTGAGTGCAAAGGTGCAATGCTGTCTGCTCCCCATTCGCAGCCTGTAAATCTCCCCCAGAACTCTCACAGTATTAGGTGCCATTGGATGCCCATCCCCATGCTCTAAATTGTACAATTATTTCACTAATACAAGTACAAAAATTTTCCTCCCAGTGCCTCAACCCCTAGCCTATGATAGAGCTGGTACGATAAAAGAAGATGGACACGGGCGGTGTGCCAGAGGAGGTCTCGCCTGCCGTATCACTGCGCTGTAAGTAGAATATAATTATACAGCGCTACAGAGTATTCATTGGAATGCGGAGGAGGGGCACTATTACTGACTATTACTAATGGCCCTTTGAAGACAATCATAAGCTTGATGAGTTTTTTTTTTTATTGTTTACTCATCTCTCCTTGCCTTCATTCCCAGTAGCCGCAGCTCCATTCTTCTGCATACAGGTTGACATAACCAATGACATCCCATTTGTGCCAAGCAAATTCTGGCTGCAGCGCCTTACATTATATACTCTCTATGGAGACACTCCATATAGAGTGGAAATTACATAGAATGCTGGTGTAACGTGCACAGCTGCTGCTCTTCCCGGGACCACTAAATCTAAGGTTAGCGGTAAAGTAATATGGCAATTAAAAACTAGAATAAATTACTGGGATTATTAGTGAGCACTGCTTGATGGGAAAAACAAATGTACAACTGATTAGAGATGATAATATTTTATTGGTTCCACTTGGATACACAAACGTGGCTTCTAGGTATTTTGTTTTGATGTAGAACTAGAGTCTTCTTCAGGCCCCAGTACTGGGGGGTTGTTCTAAGTCATAGCTTCAGCCAATCAGAGGCCTCAGTGATGACCCCTTCCCAAGCAGCATGTGACTGCTATGTCAGGCCTCTAATTGGCTGCAGCATTCACCTGGCAAAAACAGCCCAGGACCAGTAAACTGAAGACCCAACCTGCTGTTGCTGGGATGCTCAGGAGACATGAGCAAAGTTTTTTGTTTTTTAATGTTTATAGCCCCCTCAGCAGTCATAGAAACAGTATAAAATGAGTTAGATAACCAACTTAAGGGCTTGTTCACATTGAGTTTTTTGGCAGCGGATTTTGACATGGAATCCACCTTAAAATCCGCTGCCAAATACGGCTCCCATTGACTTAAATGGGAGCCACTCATTTTTTTTTCCCACTAGTTAGTAGCGGAAAAAAGAAATGAGATGCTTCTTCTTCCCATGGATTCCGCGGCTGACTCAGCCGCGGCGTGCACAGCGCAAGACTCCCTACCGATTAGGCCCATTCATTCGGGCCTAATCCGGAGCGGAATGCTGGTGCAATACGTCATTCAGTTGCGGCTAGCCATGCGGTACATTCACAGGTGGAATCTATTTTCCGCAGTGTGAACATACCCTAAGTCAGACTTGTCATCCTTACTGGAGTGTTTGCTTCATAATTTTACATGTAACTTCATGTCCATTAACACAATAAATAATACTTGGTGGCATCATATTTACATGGGCACTTTTATATATGTTTCCACATGTCTAACACAATGATGAAGCTTTTTATGCCATGTCCATTGAAGCTGAATATTTTCATTTGATACCTACTTAACATCGATGACCAACCTTAAATGGATTGTCCCATTAAGACAATATTAATACCTAGTTACACTGTGTTCCAAATTATTATGCAAATAATATTTTCTCATATTTTCAAAAATTACATATATGAATTGCAGTCATTGTAATTTTCCAGTCATCAACTATTAGAGTACAATTGAAAGGTTTTTGAACAAACTGTCTATGATAACAGTATATTTTAATAAAAACAAAAAACACAAAATGCACTCAAAATGCACAGCAATTATTATGCACAGCAGAGTTTTCAACCTTTTTATTTTTATAAAGAACAAAAAAAATGGTCATTTGTGACATTCTAAGCATTAGCAGGTTGTTACAAACTGAAATCAAACAGTTTTCAAGTCAAAACTTTATTCTAGGTGATGTTACATTTGCACATAGGACCCCTTGTTCGAAAGGAGCTTCTGAACTCTCTTGTCCATTGAATTTGTCAGGTTTTGGATGGTTTCTGCTTCAACTGTTTTGCATGAGGACTGAATACCCTCCCAGAGATGTTGCTTAGATGTGAACTGCCTCCTGCCATCATAGACACTCCTTTTGATGATGCTCCAGAGGTTCTCAATGGGGTTGAGGTCAGGGGAGCATGGGGGCCACACCAAGGTTTGTCCCCTTTTATGCCCATATGCCCATAGCAGCCAGAGATGCAGATGTGTTATTTGCAGCATGAGACATTGGTGCATTATCATGCATGAAAATAATCTTGCTGCGGAATGCACGGTTCTTCTTCTTGAACCATGGCAGGAAGTGCTGTTTGAGAAACTCCACATACATTATAGAGTTCATCTTTACCTCTTCAGGGATCCTAAAGGGGCCGAAAATCTCTCTCCCTATGATTCCAGCCCAAAACATTACTCCACCTCCTCCTTTTTGGCACCGTAGCTGTACTTGCATGAGGTGTCCATCAACCAGCCATCCTCCACTCCATCCATCTGGACCATCGAGCATTGCATGGCACTCATCGGTGAACAAAACAGTTTTGAAGTCAGTCTTCATGTATTATTTGGCACACTGGAGCCGTTTCTGCTTGTGTGCAGTGGATAGAGGAGGTCAACAGAATGGCTTACGCACAGCTACAAACCTCTGAAGGACCCTCCATCTTGTTGTTCGGGGGATGTGTGTGCTGTGAATCAGCTACATACTTCTTGATTGTGCGATGATCACGATGAAGTGTCTTGGCAATGTTGATTGTAGTCATTCCTTGACCTAAATACTCCACAATTTGTTGCTTCTCAGCAGCTGACACATCCTTTTTCTTTCCCATTTTGGCAGAAAATGTAGGTTGCTTAATAATGTGGGACAACCTTCTTAAGTAGTCTTGCCTTTAATTGGACACACCTGCCAAACTAATTAGCACAGGCATCTGCAATTGCTTTCCGTGATATAAAGAGCCCTGACACACATCACCATCAATGAGCTTAACTGACAAACAAAAAAATTCTTACCTTATCACTCCTAAATACTTTTTGCATAATAATGTGGAACACAGTGTATATGCCAAATGGAATTTGGACATCATAGAGAAGAGTAGACTGTTCAAGACACCACAATTTAAGGTGCATGATAAATTTAGAAACTTAGAAACAAAGAAGATTGTTGGCATTGTCCATCTAGTCTGCTCTTATATTACCATTGTATCTTATGATAGACAAGTGTTAATCCCAGACATGCTTATATTCATTTACTGTAGATTTCCCAATTGAAACTACTTAAAGTTTGTTCCAAGTCTCAACTATTCTTACAGTGAAATACTATTTCCTGACATTGCTTCTGATCTTCCCCCAGTTCCAGATTGTGCCCCTTGTTCTTGTGTTTAGTTTTTTATTAAAACACATCCCTCCTGAATGTTATCTATACCTTTACAATATGTAAAGGTTTTAGTCATGTTTCCCCCTTCCCTTCTTTCCTCAAGACTATACAGGTTAAGTTCTTTAAGCGTCTCCTGATGATTTATTCTTCATACGTTCTATCATGTGTACCCATTATTTTTCCTCTGAGGGGGTGTTCACACTTGCGCCTGTGTCCGCCCTGTGCCACTCTGCCAGGTTTCCTTCCTCAGTCCCGAGAAACTGGACAAGGGACGGCTTCCCACCGGTGTTTATTCTTAAAAACCCATTCAAATGAATGAGTTTTAAATCTGACCATCAGGAAGCCATCCCCTCTCCAGTTTCTTGGGGCTGAGGACACAAACCCGGCAGAGTGACACAGGGTGGACACCGGGCGCAGTGTGAACACCCCCTATGTCTTTTTTGTAAGTTGGGTTTCCAGAAATAGGCACAGTATTCCAGATGAGGTCTCACCAGCGCTGTATACAGCAGGATCACAATCTCTCTTTTCCTTCAGAAAATTGTTTTTAGTTATATCTGAAGAAGAAGAAGCCAAAGAGCTTCGAAACGTTATATTCTGTCATCATTATGAGTTAGCCATTAAAAAAGGTATCATCTACTGAAGACTCTCAAGTTTTTTGTTTTTATATCTGTTCCTACGGGTTATTCCTCTAGCTATGCGGCCCAACATCCTCCTTGCTTCCCCATCCACCTGCCCGCACTGTGCACTCATTTTTAGGTTGTCAGAAATCAGGACACCTAGATCATTCTTTACTGACGTCCTGCCAATATGATACTCAGATAAAGGATTTCTTCTCCCCAAGTGCATGATCTTACTTTTGGAAACATTTATCTGCTGTTTCCATTGTTTGGACCCTACATTCAGTAAAGTTAATTCAAGTTATACAAAGCTCTCCAGGAGTACCAACCCTATTACACAACTTTGTATCATCAACAAATAGGCAAACCATATCTACCAAAACCTTCTCCTAGGTCACTTACAAAAAATATTACCCAGAACAGATCCCTAAGGTAACCACTTGTGACTTTTCTGGCCTCAGACTGCCATTAACAACAATACTCTGAAATCTGTTTTTTAACCAACTGTGAATCCAGAGAACTGTCCAGGGGTTAACCCTCCTACAGTTCTCAATGTGTCCTGCTCAGGGCTTGAGTGCATTACAGTTCACCCCAAATAGAACATGTTTGGGACACTTGACATTGGCTAGAGCCACAATCTTGGTCTCATTTTAAATCCAGGAATCTTGCCTGTAGGCCACATAGACTTAGAAATATCATTGGTGAAAGTGAAGGTGCATGTATTAGCATGAATTAGCAAGTAGAAGACCATCCATATTAAAATTCAAAAGGTATTTTTAAAGTGGCCAACCCCTTTATAGAAGCCCGAACTGCATCATTTCAGCTGTCGGAAATCTTTTGACACCCAGTTACATTGTATCTGCCAGTAGTTTCCAAGCATGCCTCTGTTATTCAGTTTGAAGCCCCATTTTGCGTAAATTACAGTTTCACTTATATGCAGATGAGGGTTAAAGTGCTTGGGAGGACGTGCCTTAGGTTGGTTGGGCTTTGGTCTCAGCTTTAGTTTCCCAGACAAAACACTTTTCTCCTCATTTACTTAAATGAAAATGGGGCTGCAATGCTGAATTACAGCAGCATATTTGGAAACTGTTAAATCACCACTACAATGTACTGGTATTAGATATATAACCAATTTACTGTTGACAGACTCTCTTTAAGCTATTGTCAATGTATAGGAAAATAGGTACATTTTACATGTGAGTAAAATAATGTACATGAGATGAACATAAAAAAATGAGTATATATCAGTATATATAACTACTAGTTATATAACTACTAGCATCTGCCCATGACTCCGTCTGCGGGTTGGTGTTGGCGCTGAGCCGCTTATATTTAGCCAATTGCTGTTGTGGATGATCCGCCTGCTCCCGCATCTCGGCTCTGCTACATCACTGCATATGCGCAGCATACTCAGTTGCATGTACATCTCTGCATATGGAGATCGTACTCAGCTGTGCTACAGCGCTGTCTAAGCTCTGCTACATCTGGCCATTTGGATTAGAGGGGTGTTCTTATGTCAGTGTCTGAGCAGCTTCTGTGTTGGAAACGGATGTTGCAGAAATTTGCCACAGTTCGATCAGCCTGCTCCCGCGTCTCGGCTCTGCTACATCGATGCATATGCATAGGATACCCAGCTGTATGTACATGTTTGCATATGGAGTGCCTATAGAGGTGTGCTACAGCGCTGCCTAAACTCTGCTACATCGGGCAATTGTGATTACAGGGGTTTTGTTATGTGACTGTATGAGCAGCTTCTGTGTTACAAAGGACTGAACGGATGTTGCTGAAATGTGCCAAGGTTCTCCCCCCCTGCCCCATCAGAGGCAGAACACCACATTCCCTGTAGTACTCACTGAAACTCTACACCCGATATAGTCCTCTTGCCCACACACATCCTGCATGTTCTGTAGTCTCCTGATCTTCTATGAGACTCCATTTTCTTCAGCTTTCACACTGTCCAGCTTCATCCTATTTAGCTCCGCCCACAAAATAGTGTGTAGCTCCGCCCACTGCCTAGCATAATCCTATCTGAGAATGGCTCAAGGACCTGTGATGACGTCATCACAGGTCCTTTAGTGTAGTGTGAACCTAAATTCCTTCACTGCGGTCATGTAGTGACGTCATTTACTGGGATAAAAAGTAGCCTATGTTTTAATCGTGGTTCCTATCTATGTATGTGGCAAATTTCATGCAAATCCATTCAGCCGTTTTTGCGTGATTGAGGAACAAACATCCAAACATCTAAACCCACAAATTACAACAGTAGACCTGAACTCATATTCAATATACATACAGTAAATAACGCAAAAATACAAAATTTTATTTAATACAATATACACATACAAAGCAAAATTATATCAAAAAGGTGTTGATTCTTGATGCACGGGCAAAATGTATAAATCCGATAGGATATGGAGTAACCACTGAACCACTGAAGGGTTCTCGCTTGGGGAGAAGGGGGGGAACTAGTTGTCAAGGGGATGCAAACAAGACACTTCTATGTATTTGGATGAAGAGTAAGGGTAAGTTCACACGGGGTTTTTCGGTCCTGACCAAAAAGACAGCTCCGATTGAAATCAACGGAAGCCGGTCAGTTCTTTTTTCTGGGTGCCGTTTGTTCCAGCTCTCAGGAAAAAAAAACCGACATGCTCATTCTTTCAAGTGGATACCTGAAGACACCCCCTCCCAACTAGGCTCATTCATTGGGCCTAATCCGGAGCGGAGTGCGCGGCCGGATGCCGTTGCAGTGCACTGGCTTTCAGTCGCGGCTGCCCGGCTTTTGGACTGGAACCTGAGGCAGCCTCCACCTCAGGTTCCGGTCCAAAAAACCCTGTCTGAACTTACCCTACGTTCACACAGAGTTTTTTGGTCAGGAATTTGGTCAGAAAACTAACTCAAATTCCTCCTCCAAAAAATGCCTCACCATACAGTCCTATGGTGAGGCGTTTTTAGGAGGAGGAATTTGAGTCAGTTTCCTGACCAAATTCCTGACCAAAAAACTCTGTGTGGGTAAATTCACATGAAGTTTTTTGGTCAGGGTTTTGAGGCCGTATTCGCGTCAAAACCCTGACCAAAAAGACGGCTCCCATTGAAATCAATGGGAGCTACTTAGGTGTTTTTTTCCGGGAGCCGGAGTAGCGAGGTGCTCATTCTTCAGGTCAAGTTGCCTTGCGATTCGGCCTGAAGACACTCCCTCCTCTGGACTAGGCCCATTCATTGGACCTAATCCAGAGCAGAATGCGCGGCTGGATGCTGGTGCAGTGCACCGGCTTTCAGTCGCGGCTACCCAGTTTTTGGATCGGAACCTGAGGCAGCCTCCACCTCAGATTCCGATCCAAAAAACCCTGTTTGAACTTACCCTGTGAACGCAGCCTAAACGTACTGAATCTTTGTCCCTGGAGAAGGAAAGGCTATCTATAGCTCTGACCAATATGCAAGTAGTATATATTATAGAAACCAACCCCTATCTACATGCCAGTGTATTATACCAAAGAGGACACAGAATGTTAAATATATCACTAACGTTTGGACAAATGTTAAATAAAATACACACCCAAGACCCCAGAAGACTTAATAACCCAAAATATACATTTAACTACACAATGTATTTAGTAAACTTATTACTTAGAAAAGAGAGATATTCTTACAGTCCTTATTATATCAGACACATGTAACTATCTGCTACATGTGTAAGCTAAAACCCATGAGAGCACGACTTGCAGCTTGGGCACCTTCATCTACATAGAAGGAGTCCCTCTTATGATGATATTTTTCCTTAAAAGAACATTTTGTAAGAATTGCTCTTGGATGCCGTCCATAAACTGAGTTCTTTTTCACCACCATGTAGTTGTATGCATATCTCATTACAGAAGTTTAGCAGGGCTTGTTATTCCCAAAGAGAACATTTTGCCCCTGGGTCCTGGGTGTGAAAGTTCATGAGAAGAACACACCTTGGTAAAGATTCCTATGGGAATGAGTGCATGAGCATATCTACTGGAAAAACGTCTTAAAGTAGAAGCCTAGTGATCTATACCCAGAGGCCACAAATAACTCCATTGGTCCAAAGATGGGAATGTAAACATATCAAAGCATTGAATTTTATCTCAGATGCCACTAAAAGCTGACCCCCACCTCTTAAAGAAGACCTTCTCATCCTAGCTATTAAGCTGTCAATGTGTCTGCCAGACCTGTACACACATCACCCAACATGTCCTGGTCTCCTTTGACATGTACTTCTGTAGGATCTTTGGTGTCCGCATTAACATTTGTATTCAGTCATTGCACCCATATAAAAAAACGACAAAGAAACTTTCATACAGAAACCAAGAAGTTAAATTCAAGAGCACCAATCCCTTATCTGGATCTGTGTGTTCCCTCCCTCTGATCTAATTCTCTGCTTTGTCTCAGTGTCTCAGCTTTGAAGGCAGCCAACTACTTAGTTAAAAAAATAAACTTTTGGGTGATGCAATGAACCTCAGGATGTCTACCCTTGACTCTTTCAGGACAGTCAATGAGTAGAAGTACTGTATATTACCACCGCACATTACGATCAGGCCTACTATACACGGCATTTTAGCGTATTATATCTCTATGCTATTGTATTGGCAAAAGCTGATTCCAAATCTAGTAACTCCTCTTTAGTTTCCACATTAAAAACAATAGAAAAATAGAATAAAAATGATATGAGATGTGACAGCATGAAGCATGGACGTGAATGGAAACCAAGTGTTTCTGATTTAGAAAGCAACCCCTCCTCCCATAGCCCCTATAGAGAATGTTTGAAAATAGAAAAGCAGAAAAAAAAAGATGAAGACCAATGTTGCATAACAGTATGTGGAGCTTATATAGTCAGTAGTATACACAATACCTGTATATACATTAGTCCGTTTCCAATAGATAGATAGATAGATAGATAGATAGATAGGACAGATCTTACTATAATAACAAATATAGATAAATAAATAGATTTTATGGGAAATTATGTAAGTAGATCTTGGACCACAGCAGAAAATAGACACACACACAGCAGGTATATTCACCTCCACAAAGATAGTGCCCTGGGCAGTACCAAATTCAAGCCTATACATGAGTTTACCTGTACACCATTCTTTAACTATGGGACCAAAATAAATAAATGGTACCTGTTTCTATGATACACATGAATTCTTAGATAGTGCTTAAAAAAATAACTAAACTCTCCGTATTTTAAGTAGATCCGTGAAACCTTATTACAGTCTTGTCTTGACTTTTAGTGCCTATTAGACTAGTTTTACTAAATGTTCCCTTCCTCAATATCGAGTTTAGGAAAGTGCTGCTATACGAGACTTGACATTATAATTAGAATTGTAACTAAGCAATGGTTATGCTTTGCACATGTAATATTATAGTAGCGATTCCTTTACACCTTTTATATGCTCAGTGTACATTTTTGGAAAATTCCATATACTTTTATCAAACACAATATAATAATCATCATACTATATAATATAGTAGTAGTTACAGTAGTAGTAGTATATACCACAAAAACAGACTATGCAAACAATAAAAATTGTCAGAATACATTTACTTGTCAGATAATAACCTCTGCGATCGTTCGCTAGACGTCCAAGATCTCTTACCTGCTACTTTATTACATTAAGACATTGTAGATTTTTATTACTTCTATACTTGATTGTACTGAATGTACTTATAATATCTAAAGTTAAGAAGGAAGACCAGAGCTTGTTTTCTGATAGTTTAGATAATATTAGAAATACGTATTTTTAGCATAGTTTTCAGCATGTATAGGCTTTGCAATATCTATTATATGAATTGGTATATTTTACAGCAAATATGATGTTTATCTATTAACATGACATCACTGCCCTGAGTTGAAAATATAGACCACATAGGAGTAAAAAGCCATAGAGCACATACCCACTGATGACTTGGAAGTACCAGGGACCCTAGGATATCAGCCATAGCACCCAGCATCTGATCTGTACGCCCCACATGTCTCTGAGGATTCTTCATGTTATACATCCAACTCCTTGAGGAATACTGCAGTTAATCCTTAGCCCAGTCTCCACTTCTCAGCCACAGCTTGGGGCTGCACCCATTTAAGTTGTAGGTCGTAGCTCCAGATGTAGGAAAGTGTCAGAAGTGGAAGGTTAAGCGAGTAGAGAAGAGAGTGTGTGTGAGAGTCTATGTGACACAGCAGAGCAGATTGCTGAGAGGCAGGGAGAGGCAGCAGCACAGCAAGCTAAACAGTGATAAATCCTTGCAACAAGTACAGAGCCAGTCCCTTTCACCAACTCCCCTCACAAGCCTCACTGGCCTCCTTGCTCTGTTGTGGAAGGCGGCCATATGTTTGGTGTAAGTTACCGTAACATCCCATGCAACAGCTGGGCTTGGAAGGAGATGCTTAACACTTTCACTGCCAGAAAAGCTTTGATGAAAACCATATTCTCATTATTCGCAACTGAACGACGGAATGGATTTGATATACTTGGCTCTTGCTATTTCTTTCATACCTCTGTCTTAGCAAATCTTGTATTTTATTATTAATATTACAAATCAGATGTCTCACTGGTCAGAATGGTGTGTATATGGCCCTTCAGGAGCCCCTTGTTACATAGAAACTTTAGGAATCTAGCCCGATAGGTAAATGATCCATCAGCCATTCACTAGAAGAGGTTAGAAAACAAACGTTTTGCCAACACATGTGCAAGGTTCAAGGCTCAGTCACTGGTTTACTAGCGGTATGTGCAAGGTTCAAGGATCAGCCACCAGTTTACTAGTGGTATGTGCAAGGTTCAAGGCTCAGTCACCGGTTTACTAGTGGCATGTACAAGGTTCAAGTATCTGCCACCAGTTTACTAGTGGTATGTGCAAGGTTCAAGGATCAGCCATCAGTTTACTAGTGGTATGTGCAAGGTTCAAGGATCAGCCATCAGTTTATTAGTGGTATGTGCAAGGTTCAAGGATCAGCCATCAGTTTATTAGTGGTATGTGCAAGGTTCAAGGCTAAGCCAACGGTATACTAGTGGTATGTGCAAAGTTCAGGGCTCAGCCACCAGTTTTCTAGTGGCATGTACAAGGTTCAAGACTCAATCACCGGTTTACAAGTGGTATGTGCAAGGTTCAAGGCTCAATCACCGGTTTACTAGTGGCATGTGCAAGGTTCAAGGTACAATCACCAATTTACAAATGGTGTAAGTAAAGGGAAGGGGCATAACGGCATAACTGTAGGGGGTGCAGAGCTGGAAATCACTATTGGGTTCTTTGTGGACCCAGATACTTCTCTGCAACATAACAAAACACAAGTATTATAGATAGCACATGGTAAGAGGGAGCGAGAAAGGCACTCATACACAGTAATACCCAGTAATATGAAAAAATTCAAAAAATAATAATAATAAAATTTAACTTTTAATGTTTAAAATCAAAATATCAAAAATATATTCCATAAACACAATGGACAAAAAAAAATCAGAAAAATTAAATACAAATTCACAAGGGCATCCAAAAAAAAAAGACAAAACTGCCATATGGAAACTTCCTTACACGTTTCGAGGCATGAGCCCTTTATACACACTACATTGGGACTGATTTATTAACCCCTTCCCGCTTCAGGCATTTTTCAATATTTGGTTTTCCCTCCCCACCTTCCAAACCCTGTAACTTGCTTATTTTTCCACTAACAGAACCATAGGAGGGGTTAATGTTTGTGGAACAAATTGTACTTCATATTTAATATTCTGTACAATTTACTTGTAAGCTGGAAAAAAATTCAGAAGAAAGTGTAATTGGAGAAAAACTGAATTTGTACAACTTTCTTATGGGCTTTGCTTTTACCATTGTTTTCACTGTGCAGCCAAAATGACAGAACACCTGTATTAAATGGTTCAGTTAGATTCCAGGGATACCAAATTCCAATTTTTTTTTTACATTTTAACCTCATAAAAGAATCCAAAACTTTGCAAAAAAAATAAAAATAAATTTTTTTGGAATTGCCATATTCTGATACCCATAAATTTTTTTATATTTCATATGGTATAATTTTTTGTATACGTTTGTAGATTAGGCATTTTCGAACTCAGGGATACCTAATGTGTATGTGTTTCACTTTTTTTTTTACTTTTCTATGAGTTCTAGGGAAAGGGACCCCCAGGGGCTCTAATCAATACCCTGTGTTTGCGTGGGTTTCCTCCGGGTACTCCAGTTTCCTCCCACATTCAAAAGACATACTGATAGAGAATATAGATTGTGAGCCCTATATGGGACAGTGACTGTCAATGTCTGTGAAGCGCTGCGGAATATGATAGTGCTATACAAGTAAGCATAAAATAAATTAAACAATAAATAAAATAATGCAATGTAGCCTATAGTACAAGTGCCATGTCAACCAATCACAGACTCCGGATTTTGTTTGAGATGGGGGGACGCAGTATCTATGGCAAACATGGCACATCAGTCAGGCTTGACCAAGGCGTTTCCGAAGCTAATGTCCATGATCACTGTAAGCACTGATTGTGACATTAGTGCTGGGTTTCCGCTGTATAATACAGTGGAAACCTGATGGCTATAGAAGCCAATCAGCTCCTGAGAAGTCACTATAATAGTTTATATACAAAGTTGGAAGAGGGTTCAATTCAGCACCATGTTTGCCAGTTTAAGGCTAAGGCCCCATGGGACAACCCACAGCTATAAAGCCGTGCAAGAAAAACCATGGAGGCAACGCATCACGGGTCTTCCTGCGGCAATTTAAACAGAAAGTTCGCAGAGTTACAATTATACCTATGGGGAAACTGCCAGAGTGTCCGTAGGTATAATTGATGTGCTGCGATTTCCAAAAACACACCAGTTTTGGAAATCGCAGCATGTCCGCGCCACGGTTTTTACCACAAAGTGGGTATGGGATTCGCTTGAATCCCATTCACTTTGCAATTACTGTAAAATGCCACGATTTTTCCTGCCACATTTCCATCGGGCCCTAGCCTAAGGCCGGGGCAAATCGCGGTGTTTCCAACCCAAAGGGGCTTGGCCGTAGGCTAAGGCCTCAGGTTGCGGAAAAGCAGCTTTTTTCGTTGCATTTTTTTTTTTAGCCAAAACCAGGGGTAGATTGAGCAGAAGGTAGAAACATAAGAGCTTCTATTAAAATTCCCAATCATTTTGTAGATATTACTGGCTTTGGTTAAAAAAACTGCAACATAAAAAGCTGCGTTTCCGCAACGCGGGGCCTTAGCCTTACTCCATTTGTGTATGAATAAGATGCCTCAAAATTAAGAGACTTTGGCTTTTTGATAGGTTTAGCTCACCATTTGAAGGCTCTGCGTGCCAAAAATTTAATTCACAAAGCTGGTATATGGTAATAAGATCCCAGGATCCAGCAATATAAATCTAACGTGTATGGGTGGCGTAGACTTTCCTACAATTTTGAGTTCCCATAGAGGGGGGGGGGGTAGTTCTAGTATGGACCTATTGTCTGCCAGGAGTCAGTTTTGTGGTTACCATAAAGTAGAGGCAGTTGTAGAGTGTGGTGACCTCTTCTGTCCTATTTATTTATTTTTCTGAATGTCTCCGCACTGTTTATATCCCTCGTAATACTATGTACACACTTCAGCTGAGATGTGTCACGTGCCTTGTCTGGCAATAATCTTATATTTTAAACAGACGTTACATTACAATGACAATAAAATATTTAGAGAAAAATCACAAAGTACAGCTTGTAATATTTAGAGTATAATTAGCCGCCGACATACAAAATGTCATCTATGAAGCAAAGGATCACACGTCAAAAACAAAAGCCCTTTAGGGAAGTCACATGGCTTCGATTGGTTGTATTTCTTTATATGGGAAATTCAAGAATTGTAAGGTCAACACTACACAGGAGTGGGCTGAGACGTCTGGACTTCATTCTGTGCGATAACATAGACGGCAAAGATCAAATTCACAGATTTCTGTTCATAGTCAAGAGGAAAGGGGGCACAATGTCTTTTAGAAAGAATATTCCAGTTACACCAATTCACAATATAGGAAAACATTGGGTGCTGTTATTTTAACTGTGGACTTCTTTATTTTTTAGGGAGTGGGTAGAATAAAGCAGAATATAGATGAACGCATTTATTATAATAACTCCTGTTCATGTCATATTGACACAGGCCATACATATGAGATTAAATCCAGGGATCATAAGTGTATGGGGGATCAAGACAATCCCCTAACAATTTCTGTTGAGTGCAAGAAGGATTGGACAGATTTGATGTAAACATGTTTGATCCTTTGGTCTTCCCAGAAAGAAGAGAATGGTTTATTTTTCCTCTCCTCACTAAAATATACCTTCTTATTTTGAGAAGAGACCTGAGTATATGTCCAGCTTTATATTATACTTTAAGGAGGACCTTTCATGTCCTCAGGCACATGCGGTTTTATATACCGCTAGAAAGTCGACAGTGCGCTGAATTCAGCACACTGTTAGCATTCCTGGTATTGTGCCCAGGGGCTGGAGATATCGGTGCTGTTAAATTTGGCACCGACATCTCCCCATTGTCAGAAGGGTGTTCCTCATAACTTAGTGTCATTGCTGGGCTGTGAAGATCCATTTGAACAGTTGCTTAAAGGGATTCTATCATTAGAATTCCCTTTTTAAACTAAATACATGTAGGAATAGCCTTAAGAAAGGCTATTCTTCTCTTCCCTTTATTATTCTCATCCACGCCGCCGTTCCTGAGAAATATATTCTTTCTTCTTTATGTAAATGAGTTTTCTCGCAGCACTGGAGGCGTTCCCTTGCACTCAAACAGCACTGGGGAGCGTCCCCAGTGCTGCTTAAAAACTCTCCAGTGACGCCTCCATCTTCTGCGCACCGTCTCTTCTCTCGTGCTCCCATCATGTCTTCATCCAAATGCACTGACTATTTTCGGCCATTTTCTTGAGGCCGAACGGAAGAGGCGTTTTTGGACAAAGATGCGATGCGAACACCAGAGAAGAGGCGGTCCAGTGAAGAAGACAGTCGTCGCTGGAGTGATTTCAAGCAGCACTGGGGACGCCTCCAGTGCTGCGAGAAAACTCATTTACATAAGGAAGAAAGAATATATTTCTCAGGAACGGCGGCCCGGATCAGAATAATAAAGGCAAGAGAAGAATAGCCTTTCTTAAGGCTATTCCTATATGTATTTAGTTTGAAAAGGGTATTCTAAAGATACTGTTTTTTTTTAAATGGAGCTTCTCAAGTTGGAAATGCAGATCGATCCATGGACATCATGGGCTTAGGAGTCCAGTGGGTGGACTTATCTGTGATTGACAACAATTCTTGAATAAGTAAATAAAGAGATTGCTGTGAATTATAGATAGGACCACCCACTGGGCTGCTAAACACACAAGAAAAAGAAACATTTCTCCACCACATAGCAATATATAAGAATTAATTTTGATGTGCCTTTACACATTACCTTTTAATACATATGTTCATACAGGAGCAGGGACACATAATCTAAATGTCCTGTACATGTCCACTTTAGATATGATGGTAACAGGCTCTTAGATAACTCTTATCATTGATCTATAGACAGGGGCATGCCTAGACAACACAGGTCAAGTATCAGAGCATGCCCTCTAGCTCTATTTTAGGTTATTTTCACACATCAGAACATGGCCAGTATTTAGTCAGTAATATCTGTACGGCAAAACCATAAATGTAACCTACACAGAAAAAAGTATGGTGGAAAGATATACACCCCTTCTGTGTTTTGTCCCAGCTCCTGCTTTAGGCCTTACAAACACTGACCATGTGAATGTGACCTTACTTTCATTAACCAGCACTCAATATGAGCTTGGTTATTGCAGTTCCCTTTCCAGCTAGATTCTGTATCACACCATCCATTCCAATTTACTGTTATGGTTAGTCAACAGAGCATATAGGTATTCTATGCTGGAGATAGAACACAGATCCTTAAGTGCCCAATGTGAATGGAGTGGTGGTACACCTGCCTAACCACAGCTCCATCCTCTTCAATGAGACTACCAGACTAGTGATCTCCATGACTCCCATACAAGTGACTCCATCACCCCTGTTCTTCTGTTCATGGGGGTCTCAGCAATCGCACCCCGAGCAATCATACACTTTTTCTGTTCTGTGTAAAAGGGTTAAGCATTAGTAGTGGAAAAACCGCTGTAATTTACTTTGTCACATTCATTATGTTCATTGCTGTCATGCCGGAACACACCAGTAGTGTGCTCTGTAGAAGAAAAAACAACACAACATGCGTTTTACCATAAATAAGAGGGTGTTTGCTATGCAGTTTTGGCCGTATTGTATATTAAACATGTTGTGGCTACATTATGGTCAAAAAACGTAGAAGAAAACAGTAAATTCCTGGTAAAGATTGAATAAACCCTAGAGAGTTTAGACTTGGACTCCTGCAGGGATATTCTACTTGAAATAATTCAGCTGAATCCTCATATAAACAAAAAGTTGTGTATCAGACAGCAGCACAACATTTCTAAACAGGATCATGGGACAGAAAACAAAGCAATGATATGTTGATCACCCTTATATTGTGTTAGTAACATGATCGTTGTATTCATTAGGGAGGATAAATTAGCATAAGGGAACAATATCATAAGAAGCTAACAAAAATTCATAGTAAATATTCAAGAGAATTTGAGTGACCACCACTCCATCCACTTCTATGGAACTTCACAAAAAGCAGAGAACTCGTTTCAACAGGATGTTATGTTTGTTAATAACTTGTACAAGTTCAAGAGGGGCAAGGACGCCTTTCTTGAAAGCAAAAATATCACAAAGTATTGGATTTAGAATTTTGGAACGGGATGTTGTCCCAATGATGTATTCGTCGTAGTCAGGAAGGAATTTTTTCCCTAATATAAGGCAATTGTAATCCGCCTCACAAGAGTTTTTTTATCTTCTGGATTAACATGGTAGGATTATAGGTCGGACTTGATGAACTTGTTTCTTTATCCAATGTATAGGTTGTTGTTTAGGATATCAGTTCCATTAGTTAAAAAGACAAATCTTCAGTTGACCTTTGGCGTTATCGGTGTTTGAGTCTGGTCTTCCATTGGTGGGATGCAGATCTGTCATTTGGATTGAATGAATTCTCAACTCCAGCAGGATTGCATCTGCACTTAACTCTTCACATATCACGTAGGCACAACCAGATTTTCATGAAAGTCAGCTTTTGCAGTTGGATGGTGACTACACACTACAGCTAAATACAAAAAGCACTTCCAACCGCTCACAATGTCATCAGAGGATCTAGTATAAATAGATACATGAAAAATGAGCCCAGGACCGGGGCTTCAAAGACATCACATCCACAAAAACAAACTCTTCAGCATCCCTCAGAACCACAAATAAATATAATAAAATGTAGCTTTTAATAGCAAAAGTTAAAAATACATCATGTGTTCATAAGCATGGTATAGAAAAGGAATCCTACGCGTTTCGGGAGCGACCCCCTTACTCATGGCATCACAAAACCCAAATGAACACATCGCAATTTAAAATAAAGACCCACCCCACGCCCAGATCACATGATTGAACAAAAAATTAACCCATAAAAACCAAAACCAAACAGCAAATTATTCAGAAAATGAACAATCATATATAACAGAATAGAATCAACGTATACACAAAGTTGCTAATAAATCTCAGCGGAAAAGAACAAAAACAAAAGAAAATGCATATAAGTCATAGCAAACACATAAATAATGTTCACATGAATATACAATCGTGCGCCCACATAGAAATACACAGAATGAAAATAAAGAATGAATAATGAAAAATGAATGAATAATAAATGTGATCATGTAACGAGAAGACTTACTATTAAAGAACAATAGACCGAAACAGACTTAGCATTGCAGCCATATACGCTCAATCCACAGGTCCCAAACAAACAGGAAATGAAAGACCCAAAGACATGACAGCGGTCACGTGACCACGGCCATGTGATCAGAAGAGCACTGGATTTAATCGCTTAAGGGCTAGTTCACACGTAAAAACCTCCTGGCTTATTTTGGTCATGAAAAAAAACGCTTCCTAATTAGCAAGCTTTTATTTTTTACCTTGAGGTGTTTTTTGGAGCTTTTTCTTGGAGCAGTTTTTGATTAAAAAAAAAAAAAAAACTGCTTCAGAAAACACCAGGCAGTTTTCCCCTCCCCTAAAGTGAATGGACTGTAACAAAAAAAAACGCGTTTTCAGTCGCTGTTTTTTGCAAAAAAACGCTAGGCGTTTTTTGCCTCCCATTCACTTCTATTGCCTTTCCTCAGGCAGAAAACGCCTGAAGAAAGGTCATGTCACTTTTTTTTTCTGCTAGCAGAAAAAAAAAGCTAGTAGTCTACATAGACCACCATTGTATGGAGGCGGATTTTGAGGCAAAATCTGCCGTCAAAATCAGCCTCCATAGCCCTGTGTGAACTAGCCCTTAAAGTAAAAGGAGAATATCAGTGTCTGAAAAAGGAGCAAAATTGGAAAGCAATGTCTTCTCGTGACACAATACCATATGGGGTGCAACCCACAATATCATATCTTAAATAAAGATAATAAAATATATATATATATATATATATATATATATATACACACACAAAAAAGAAACTGTGTACATCCACAAATTCATACACACATATGATGAAATCATGAGACAATGTGATAAATGAACTGCCAAAAAAAAAAATAATATCAAAATCACACATATGCAAGAATTTATATCAATAAAAATACTCTAGGTTCATCCTCAGATTGAGACCCGCCAGAGAGTGGGTACCCAATCTGAAGATCCACAGAGCTTCTCGTTTCAACAATTTACGCCGCCAATCTCCCCTCCCCCTGGCAGGTCTGGTGACATGTTCCACTGGGAAGAAATTAAAGTCAGAAACATCCCCTGCGCGTGCTACATTAGAAATATTATTAGAAAAATTCTCAGAGCTGTCTGATAGATGTTCTGCAATCCTGGCTTTAAGTGACCAAATTGTACAGCCAACACACATAAGGCAACAAATATGCAATTGCTAATGTATACAACATGGTGGCCGTTGCAATTAAAAAACGATCTAATGTTGAATGTCAATCTGCTATCCATACTGTTAAAAACCGATGTCTTTGTGGCAAATTTGCAGACATTACATCTAACCCCACCACATTTTAAAAAAGCCTTTACAGACTACAGCTGGCATCCTGCTACTAGAACCGCTATATACCCATGCTATACACTGGATCTAACTGTACCTGTATGAGTGCCCCAGTATAATACATACATGGTTATGACCATCTGTAATGATACAAGAGATAATTCAAGCAAAATATACTCCAAAATTGTTATGTCAGAGAAAAAACAAGAATGTACTAAAACTGGCAAGTCAATACAGCCGAAGGTCTTCTTGAGCTCCTATATTTATAAAACAGCTTACAATCCCCTTAGGCATCTGACCCACTTAACTTTTAGCCTGGCATTTTTTTTTCTAAGAAAAATGCCATAACAAATCCCATTATTAAAATGTACGCGGATACTTGTCCCTGTGTTTAAAAAATGTAAATAAAATTCTGCACTTAAAAAATGCCAAATAGGGAGAAAAGGCAAGAAAAAATGTAGTGCTTGTAAGACTATTCATAAGTTCCTGTTGGATCACCTGTAACATCTGGCCATGTTTTTTTTTTTGTTGTTTTTTTTTTTTAGCAAAAACACCATTAAAAATACAAAACATTAAAAACTAAATGTGAAACCAGCCTTATAACATGCTAAGGGTATGAAGATATCAAAAGTCTTTATCCATAGAAGTCTATAAAAGGTATTTGGATAGACTTGAATCTGTATTACTATCATTCATCCTGTATAATCAGAACTACAACAAAATACACAGATCCAGGGGCTTGAAGCTCCTGGGCCCCGATGAAGAATCTATAATGGAGTTCCATGTTTCTCAGTGCCATTTTGAATAGTGGTATATCATAGCTCCCACTTTCCTGATTTTAAGCTCCTGTCCCGCAGTCCCACACAGCTTACTGCATGTCCCGCTCTGCCCCTGAAGTGTTTACTTGTTAACATACTTTCCCCCAATCTCCATCAGCTCTTATAACAGTTACAAGGTGATCAGGGGAAAGCTTCACTACTGTAATCAGAAGGACCTGTGTGACGTCAGACGTCACATCACTAGGTAGGCATGTCTTAGTATACCGGCAGTAAGAAAGGTGGAGAGATCTGTGTAGTCTAAGGTACTGAAAGGGGAGGGAAGGATGTAGGATGCAGGGTGGTTAGGGGCTGTGTGTATAATGTGGGATGCAAGGTGTGTGTGTAATGTGGGATGCAGGGTGTGTGTGTGTTGCAGGGAGAGGGTGTACTGTGTGGGTACAGGGAGGGGGAGATGTGGGGTTCAGGGTGTACTGTGGGGTACAGGGTGTACTGTGGGGGATGTGAGGTTCAAGGTTGACTGTGGGTGGGGCTAAATTTGCTGTGACCACCCACATTCTGTCCCTCTTTCTTCCCTTTAAAAGTTGTGAGGTATGGTATATTTCACATAAAATGGTCCCCCCTCAGGGTCTGGGGCCTGGTAGCAACTGCTACAGCTGCACTCCTTATAGCTAAGCCCCGATGTAGATCTCAATCTTATGTGCAGCTACAGAAAATACATTAGTCTCTTAATAAAAATTCATCTGGTCCTAATAGTATTCCCACATTGCTTTTCAGCAGAAAGGAACAGTAAAAATTTGATGTAACAAAGTTCAAATAAGTGAATTAGTTGTAAATATCTGACATGTTGCAGACTCTTTGTTTTTTCTCGTAACTTTGCAGTTCAGGCCTGAGTAATGCGGACGTTACAGTAATTTAATGGGAAGGATACATTATTCACCGTCCACCCTACTTTCTGAAGTGTAGATGTGTTTCCTGT
This sequence comes from Leptodactylus fuscus, assembly GCF_031893055.1. Taxonomy (NCBI): domain Eukaryota; kingdom Metazoa; phylum Chordata; class Amphibia; order Anura; family Leptodactylidae; genus Leptodactylus; species Leptodactylus fuscus. The sequence continues at coordinate 223,624,089 of NC_134266.1, forward strand.
CTCTTATTTTCCTCTTTGCCTGAAAGCTAAAAACATTCCAGTCCAATCAGCCAAGAGAATATCCATCCTCCCCCAGCGCATAGCCAACATCCCCCACTGCGCACTTCAGCATCCCCTCTGTAACCTAATCACTCTTCTCCTAGTACTGCTGGGTGTTTATACATAGTCAGGACGTATTCAGACTGTGCCACTCTGCGCCCTGGCTGGACTGATAAAAGAGTGTTCGCAAACTCACATACCGTTCACTTCCACAAGGGATTCCCCAGTGCATTATTTTCAGCTTCTTGTGTCAAAATACATCTCTTTATATGGTCAAAGCCAGACAGATCATGTAGCACTGGCTAACCGCATAGTGAGTGCTACACCCACTACTTATTAGTAAAACCGGGAAGTGGGAAGGAAAGGGTGCCTGCAGTGCTATCTACGAGTAAGACTTCATGTTGCAAAGAAAAGGATTTCTAAAGGAAAATCAGTTGTCAACTTACACAAAGCAAATCCGCCTAGTTACATATGCTGTTATACCATGTTTGTAACACATTTATATGCCAGTTATGTCTTATATGAAGTTAAGGTCACATCATGTTATATGATGCCATGCTGCATACCGCCAGCAATGTGATATAGGACAAGGTTACAGCTTAAACAGCCTGCTGCCATTTTAACACTTTAAGGACACAGCCTAGTTTGGCACTTATTAGAGATGAGCGAACACTAAAATGTTCGAGGTTCGAAATTCGATTCGAACAGCCGCTCAATGTTCGTGTGTTCGAACGGGTTTCGAACCCCATTATAGTCTATGGGGAACAGATACTCGTTAAGGGGGAAACCCAAATCCGTGTCTGGAGGATCACCAAGTCCACTATGACACCACAGGAAATGATGCCAACACCTCTGGAATGACACTGGGACAGCAGGGGAAGCATGTCTGGGGGCATCTAACACACCAAAGACCCTCTATTACCCCAACATCACAGCCTAACAAGTACACACTTTACACACTCAATACCACCTCTCTGACAGTAGGAAAACACCTTGAAACATGTGTATTTGGCACTTGCAGTGAGGAGAGCTTGTCACCAGCAGTGAATTTGGCCCTTGTAGTAAGTTGAGGTTGGCACCAACATTTGTTTTGAAAATCAGGGTGGATTGAGCCTCTAACCAGCAGAGTTTGGGCAAATTCATGGTGGAGGGAGCCTCTAAAAACCCCAGTTTGGACCAATTCATGGTGAAGGGAGCCTCTAAAAACCCCAGTTTGGACCAATTCATGGTGGAGGGAGCCTCTAAAAACCCCAGTTTGGACCAATTCATGATGGAGGGAGCCTCTAAACAGCCCAGTTTGGGCAAATTCATGGTGGAGGGAGCCTCTAAAAACCCCCAGTTTGGACCAATTCATGGTGGAGGGAGCCTCTAAAAACCCCAGTTTGGACCAATTCATGGTGGAGGGAGCCTCTAAACAGCCCAGTTTGGGCAAATTCATGGTGGAGGGAGCCTCTAAACAGCCCACTTTGGGCAAATTCATGGTGGAGGGAGCCTCTAAAAACCCCAGTTTGGACCAATTCATGGTGGAGGGAGCCTCTAAAAACCCCAGTTTGGACCAATTCATGGTGGAGGGAGCCTCTAAAAACCCCAGTTTGGACCAATTCATGATGGAGGGAGCCTCTAAACAGCCCAGTTTGGGCAAATTCATGGTGGAGGGAGCCTTTAAAAACCCCCAGTTTGGACCAATTCATGGTGGAGGGAGCCTCTAAAAACCCCAGTTTGGACCAATTCATGGTGGAGGGAGCCTCTAAACAGCTCAGTTTGGGCAAATTCATGGTGGAGGGAGCCTCTAAACAGCCCAGTTTGGGCAAATTCATGGTGGAGGGAGCCTCTAAACAGCCCACTTTGGGCAAATTCATGGTGGAGGGAGCCTCTAAAAACCCCAGTTTGGACCAATTCATGGTGGAGGGAGCCTCTAAAAACCCCATTTTGGACCAATTCATGGTGGAGGGAGCCTCTAAACAGCCCAGTTTGGACCAATTCATGGTGGAGGGAGCCTCTAAAAACCCCAGTTTGGACCAATTCATGGTGGAGGGAGCCTCTAAACAGCCCAGTTTGGACCAATTCATGGTGGAGGGAGCCTCTAAAAACCCCAGTTTGGACCAATTCATGGTGGAGGGAGCCTCTAACCAGCAGAGTTGGTGGAAATCAGGGTGGAGGGAGCCTCTAACCAGCAGAGTTGGGGGAAATCAGGGTGGAGGGAGCCTAGTATTAGCAGAATTGTGCAACGCTTATGGTGGATGAGTATGAGGATGCGGAGGAATTGGAGAGGTTGAGTACAGACATGGAGTTTCATGTTGGGGTGCTTTACACAGGTGGGCACAAAAATGAAGGCTCTATCCGGTGGTGGTTCATTTTTATCAAAGTGAGCCGGTCGGCACTCTCAGCTGACAGACGGGTGCACTTGTCAGTGATGATGCCACCGGCTGCACTGAACACCCTCTCAGATAGGACGCTGGCGGCAGGACAGGACAGCACCTCCAAGGCATATAGGGCAAGTTCAAGCCACAGGTCCAACTTCGACACCCAATACGTGTAGGGAGCAGAGGGGTCGGAGAGGACAGGGCTGTGGTCGGAAAGGTATTCCCGCAACATGCGCCTATACTTCTCACGCCTGGTGACACTAGGACCCTCCGTGGTGGCACTTTGGCGAGGGGGTGCCATCAAGGTGTCCCAGACCTTAGACAGTGTGCCCCTCGTTTGTGTGGACCGGTGAGAACTTGGTTGCCTACTGGAGGAACTGCCCTCCCTGCCGCCAACGTCACATGCTGGAAACATCTCCATCATATTCTGCACCAATTGCCTGTGGCAAGCATTGATGCGATTGGCCCTCCCCTCTACCGGAATAAAAGACGAGATGTTGTTTTTATACCGGGGGTCAAGGATAGCAAAGATCCAGTACTGGTTGTCCTCCATGATTTTGACAATACGCTTGTCGGTTGTAAAGCACCCCAACATGAACTCAGCCATGTCTGCCACAGTGTTAGTTGGCATGACTCCTCTGGCCCCACCGGAAAGTTCAATCTCCATTTCCTCCTCATCCTCCATGTCTACCCATCCGCGCTGCAACAATGGGACGATTCGAAGTTGCCCGGAAGCCTCCTGTATCACCATCACATCATCGGACAACTCTTCTTCCTCCTCCTCCTCCTCCTCCATTAAACGCAGTGAAGCGGACAGATGTGTGGACCTACTCTCCAGCTGTGACGGATCGGATGCTATCCCTAACTCCTCTGTGTGATCTGAGTTATCCCTGATGTCAATCAGGGATTCTCTCAGAACACACAAGAGCGGGATTGTAAGGCTCACCATCGCATCCTCAGAGCTCACCCTCCTTGTGGACTCCTCAAAGACCCGTAGGATGTCACAAAGGTCTCTCATCCATGGCCACTCATGGATGTGAAACTGAGGCAGCTGACTTTGTGGCACCCTAGGGTTTTGTAGCTGGTATTCCATCAAAGGTCTCTGCTGCTCAACCACTCTATTCAACATCTGAAACGTTGAGTTCCAGCTTGTGGGGACGTCGCACAAAAGCCGGTGTTGTGGCACATGCAGGCGTTGCTGGAGAGATTTTAAGCTAGCAGCGGCTACTGTCGACTTGCGAAAGTGGGCGCACATGCGCCGCACTTTCACCAGTAGCTCTGGAACATTGGGGTAGCTCTTTAGGAAACGTTGCACCACTAGGTTGAAGACGTGGGCCAGGCATGGAACATGTTGGAGTCCGGCAAGCTCCAGAGCTGCTACCAGGTTCCGGCCGTTATCACAAACGACCATGCCTGGGCCCAGGTGCAGCGGCTCAAACCATATTGCCGTCTCATCGAGGAGGGCATCCCTCACCTCGGAGGCAGTGTGCTGTCTGTCCCCCAAGCTGATCAGCTTCAGCACAGCCTGCTGACGTCTACCAACGCCAGTGCTGCAACGTTTCCAACTCGTAGCTGGGGTCAATCTAACAGCGGAGGAGGAGGCGGTGGCGGAGGAGGAGGCGGTGGCGGAGGAGGAGGCGGTAGAGGAGGAGGAGGAGGGTGGTGTTCTTCTCGTGTCCCTGCCAGGAATGTTAGGCGGGGAGACGAGGTATACCGGGCCAGTTTGGGAAGCAGTCCCAGCCTCAACTACATTCACCCAGTGTGCCGTCAGTGAAATGTAGCGTCCCTGTCCGCATGCACTTGTCCACGCGTCGGTGGTCAAGTGGACCTTTGTGCAAAGCGCGGAACTAAGGGCCCGCCTGATGTTGAGTGACACATGCTGGTGCAAGGCGGGGACGGCACACCGGGAGAAGTAGTGACGGCTAGGGACAGCATAGCGAGGTGCCGCAGTTGCCATCAGGTCCAGGAAGGCGGGAGTTTCAACAAGCCGGAACGCCAACATCTCCTGGGCCAGCAGTTTAGCGATGTTGGCATTCAAGGCTTGCGCGTGTGGGTGGTTAGCAGTGTATTTCTGCCGCCGCTCCAATGTCTGAGAGATGGTGGGTTGTTGTAAAGAAGCGCCTGATGGTGCCTTTGATGGTGCAGGAGAAGGAGATAAGACAGGAACAGGGGAGGATGAGGGAGAAGTCAACAAAGTGGCGGAGGCAGATGAAGTGGTGTCCTGGCTCGTCCTCTGGAGTGCATCGCCAGCACAGTCAGCAGTGGCAGTGGCAGAGGCAGAGGCAGTGGCAGAGGCAGTGGCAGTGGCGTGAACAGCAGGCGGCCTTTGTCCTTCCGTTGCTGCCTGCCACTGATTCCAGTGCTTGGATTCCAAATGACGGCGCATTGAAGTGGTGGACAGGTTGCTCTTCTCAGAGCCCCTAATCAATTTCGAGAGGCAAATTGTGCAGACAACACTATATCTGTCCTCGGCGCATTCCTTGAAAAAACTCCACACCTTCGAGAAACGTGCCTTCGAGGTGGGAGTTTTTCGGGGCTGGGTACGAACTGGAACATCTTGGGAGATTCCGGGTGTGGCCTGGCTTCGCCTAAGCTGCTGACCTCTGCCTCTGCCTCTAGCTACCCTTTTTGGTGCTGCACCTGCCTCAACATCCACACTACTTTCCCCGCTTGACATCCCCCCTGTCCAGGTCGGGTCAGTGTCCTCATCATCCACCACTTCCTCTTCCAACTCCTGTCTCATCTCCTCCTCCCGCACAATGCGCCGGTCAACTGGATGCCCTGACGGCAACTGCGTCACATCATCGTCGATGAGGGTGGGTTGCTGGTCATCCACCACCAAATCGAACGGAGATGGAGGAGACTCTAGTGTTTGAGCATCTGGACACAGATGCTCCTCTGTTAGGTTTGTGGAATCGTGACGTGGAGAGGCAGGTTGAGGGACAATGAAAGGAGCGGAGAACAGCTCTGGGGAGCAGGGACAGTTGGGGTTATTGTTCTGTGAAGCTTGGGAATTTTGGGAGGAAGGAGGACAAGACTGTTGGGTAATAGGAGGAGAGGAGGCAGGGTCTGACTGGCTGCTGGACAATGTGCTGTAAGCGTTCTCTGACAGCCATTGCAAGACCTGTTCCTGGTTCTCGGGCCTACTAAGGTTTGTACCCTGCAGTTTAGTTAATGTGGCAAGCAACCCTGGCACTGTGGAGTGGCGCAATGCTTGCTGCCCCACAGGAGTAGGCACGGGACGCCCTGTGGCTTCACTGCTACCTTGCTCCCCAGAACCATTCCCCCGACCTCGCCCACGGCCTCGTCCACGTCCCTTTCCGGGAGCCTTGCGCATTTTGAATTCCCAGTTAGAAATTGGCACTATACACTCACCGGCCACTTTATTAGGTACACCATGCTAGTAACGGGTTGGACCCCCTTTTGCCTTCAGAACTGCCTCAATTCTTCGTGGCATAGAATCAACAAGGTGCTGGAAGCATTCCTCAGAGATTTTGGTCCATATTGACATGATGGCATCACACAGTTGCCGCAGATTTGTCGGCTGCACATCCATGATGCGAATCTCCCGTTCCACCACATCCCAAAGATGCTCTATTGGATTGAGATCTGGTGACTGTGGAGGCCATTGGAGTACAGTGAACTCATTGTCATGTTCAAGAAACCAGTCTGAGATGATTCCAGCTTTATGACATGGCACATTATCCTGCTGAAAGTAGCCATCAGATGTTGGGTACATTGTGGTCATAAAGGGATGGACATGGTCAGCAACAATACTCAGGTAGGCTTTGGCGTTGCAACGATGCTCAATTGGTACCAAGGGGCCCAAAGAGTGCCAAGAAAATATTCCCCACACCATGACACCACCACCACCAGCCTGAACCGTTGATACAAGGCAGGATGGATCCATGCTTTCATGTCGTTGACGCCAAATTCTGACCCTACCATCCGAATGTCGCAGCAGAAATCGAGACTCATCAGACCAGGCAACGTTTTTCCAATCTTCAATTGTCCAATTTCGATGAGCTTGTGCAAATTGTAGCCTCAGTTTCCTGTTCTTAGCTGAAAGGAGTGGCACCCGATGTGGTCTTCTGCTGCTGTAGCCCATCTGCCTCAAAGTTCGACGTACTGTGCGTTCAGAGATGCTCTTCTGGCTACCTTGGTTGTAACGGGTGGCTATTTGAGTCACTGTTGCCTTTCTATCAGCTCGAACCAGTCTGGCCATTCTCCTCTGACCTCTGGCATCAACAACGCATTTCCGCCCACAGAACTGCCGCTCACTGGATGTTTTTTCTTTTTCGGACCATTCTCTGTAAACCCTAGAGATGGTTGTGCGTGAAAATCCCAGTAGATCAGCAGTTTCTGAAATACTCAGACCAGCCCTTCTGGCACCAACAACCATGCCACGTTCAAAGGCACTCAAATCACCTTTCTTCCCCATACTGATGCTCGGTTTGAACTGCAGGAGATTGTCTTGACCATGTCTACATGCCTAAATGCACTGAGTTGCCGCCATGTGATTGGCTGATTAGAAATTAAGTGTTAACGAGCAGTTGGACAGGTGTACCTAATAAAGTGGCCGGTGAGTGTATACCAGTAGCAAGTAGAGATGAGCGAACACTAAAATGTTCGAGGTTCGAAATTCGATTCGAACAGCCGCTCAATGTTCGTGTGTTCGAACGGGTTTCGAACCCCATTATAGTCTATGGGGAACAGATACTCGTTAAGGGGGAAACCCAAATCCGTGTCTGGAGGGTCACCAAGTCCACTATGACACCCCAGGAAATGATGCCAACACCTCTGGAATGACACTGGGACAGCAGGGGAAGCATGTCTGGGGGCATCTAACACACCAAAGACCCTCTATTACCCCAACATCACAGCCTAACAACTACACACTTTACACACTCAATACCACCTCTCTGACAGTAGGAAAACACCTTGAAACATGTGTATTTGGCACTTGCAGTGAGGAGAGCTTGTCACCAGCAGTGAATTTGGCCCTTGTAGTAAGTTGAGGTTGGCACCAACATTTGTTTTGAAAATCAGGGTGGATTGAGCCTCTAACCAGCAGAGTTTGGGCAAATTCATGGTGGAGGGAGCCTCTAAAAACCCCAGTTTGGACCAATTCATGGTGGAGGGAGACTCTAAAAACCCCAGTTTGGACCAATTCATGGTGGAGGGAGCCTCTAAAAACCCCAGTTTGGACCAATTCATGGTGGAGGGAGCCTCTAACCAGCCCAGTTTGGGCAAATTCATGGTGGAGGGAGCCTCTAACCAGCCCAGTTTGGACCAATTAATGGTGGAGGGAGCCTCTAACCAGCCCCGTTTGGACCAATTAATGGTGGAGGGAGCCTCTAACCACCCCAGTTTGGACCAATTCATGGTGGAGGGAGCCTCTAACCAGCCCAGTTTGGACCAATTCATGGTGGAGGGAGCCTCTAAAAAACCCAGTTTGGACCAATTCATGGTGGAGGGAGCCTCTAACCAGCCCAGTTTGGGCAAATTCATGGTGGAGGGAGCCTCTAAACAGCCCAGTTTGGGCAAATTCATGGTGGAGGGAGCCTCTAACCAGCCCAGTTTGGACCAATTAATGGTGGAGGGAGCCTCTAAACAGCCAAGTTTTGGGAAATTCATGGTGGAGGGAGCCTCTAACCAGCCCAGTTTGGACCAATTCATGGTGGAGGGAGCCTCTAACCAGCCCAGTTTGGACCAATTCATGGTGGAGGGAGCCTCTAAACAGCCCAGTTTGGGCAAATTCATGGTGGAGGGAGCCTCTAACCAGCCCAGTTTGGACCAATTAATGGTGGAGGGAGCCTCTAAACAGCCAAGTTTTGGGAAATTCATGGTGGAGGGAGCCTCTAACCAGCCCAGTTTGGACCAATTCATGGTGGAGGGAGCCTCTAACCAGCCCAGTTTGGACCAATTAATGGTGGAGGGAGCCTCTAAACAGCCAAGTTTTGGGAAATTCATGGTGGAGGGAGCCTCTAACCAGCCCAGTTTGGACCAATTCATGGTGGAGGGAGCCTCTAAACAGCCCAGTTTGGGCAAATTCATGGTGGAGGGAGCCTCTAAAAAACCCAGTTTGGACCAATTCATGGTGGAGGGAGCCTCTAATTAGCCCAGTTTGGACCAATTAATTGTGGAGGGAGCCTCTAACCAGCCCAGTTTGGACCAATTAATGGTGGAGGGAGCCTCTAACCACCCCAGTTTGGACCAATTCATGGTGGAGGGAGCCTCTAAACAGCCAAGTTTGGACCAATTCATGGTGGAGGGAGCCTCTAAAAACCCCAGTTTGGACCAATTCATGGTGGAGGGAGCCTCTAACCAGCCCAGTTTGGGCAAATTCATGGTGGAGGGAGCCTCTAAACAGCCCAGTTTGGGCAAATTCATGGTGGAGGGAGCCTCTAACCAGCCCAGTTTGGACCAATTAATGGTGGAGGGAGCCTCTAAACAGCCAAGTTTTGGGAAATTCATGGTGGAGGGAGCCTCTAACCAGCCCAGTTTGGACCAATTCATGGTGGAGGGAGCCTCTAACCAGCCCAGTTTGGACCAATTCATGGTGGAGGGAGCCTCTAACCAGCCCAGTTTGGACCAATTCATGGTGGAGGGAGCCTCTAACCAGCCCAGTTTGGACCAATTCATGGTGGAGGGAGCCTCTAAAAAACCCAGTTTGGACCAATTCATGGTGGAGGGAGCCTCTAAACAGCCCAGTTTGGGCAAATTCATGGTGGAGGGAGCCTCTAACCACCCCAGTTTGGACCAATTCATGGTGGAGGGAGCCTCTAAACAGCCAAGTTTGGACCAATTCATGGTGAAGGGAGCCTCTAAAAACCCGTTTGGACCAATTCATGGTGGAGGGAGCCTCTAACCAGCCCAGTTTGGGCAAATTCATGGTGGAGGGAGCCTCTAAACAGCCCAGTTTGGGCAAATTCATGGTGGAGGGAGCCTCTAACCAGCCCAGTTTGGACCAATTCATGGTGGAGGGAGCCTCTAACCAGCCCAGTTTGGGCAAATTCATGGTGGAGGGAGCCTCTAAACAGCCCAGTTTGGGCAAATTCATGGTGGAGGGAGCCTCTAACCACCCCAGTTTGGACCAATTCATGGTGGAGGGAGCCTCTAAACAGCCAAGTTTGGACCAATTCATGGTGAAGGGAGCCTCTAAAAACCCGTTTGGACCAATTCATGGTGGAGGGAGCCTCTAACCAGCCCAGTTTGGGCAAATTCATGGTGGAGGGAGCCTCTAAACAGCCCAGTTTGGGCAAATTCATGGTGGAGGGAGCCTCTAACCAGCCCAGTTTGGACCAATTCATGGTGGAGGGAGCCTCTAACCAGCCCAGTTTGGGCAAATTCATGGTGGAGGGAGCCTCTAAACAGCCCAGTTTGGGCAAATTCATGGTGGAGGGAGCCTCTAACCAGCCCAGTTTGGACCAATTAATGGTGGAGGGAGCCTCTAAACAGCCAAGTTTTGGGAAATTCATGGTGGAGGGAGCCTCTAACCAGCCCAGTTTGGGCAAATTCATGGTGGAGGGAGCCTCTAAACAGCCCAGTTTGGGCAAATTCATGGTGGAGGGAGCCTCTAACCAGCCCAGTTTGGACCAATTAATGGTGGAGGGAGCCTCTAAACAGCCAAGTTTTGGGAAATTCATGGTGGAGGGAGCCTCTAACCAGCCCAGTTTGGACCAATTCATGGTGGAGGGAGCCTCTAACCAGCCCAGTTTGGACCAATTCATGGTGGAGGGAGCCTCTAACCAGCCCAGTTTGGACCAATTCATGGTGGAGGGAGCCTCTAACCAGCCCAGTTTGGACCAATTCATGGTGGAGGGAGCCTCTAACCAGCCCAGTTTGGACCAATTCATGGTGGAGGGAGCCTCTAAAAAACCCAGTTTGGACAAATTCATGGTGGAGGGAGCCTCTAAACAGCCCAGTTTGGGCAAATTCATGGTGGAGGGAGCCTCTAACCACCCCAGTTTGGACCAATTCATGGTGGAGGGAGCCTCTAAACAGCCAAGTTTGGACCAATTCATGGTGAAGGGAGCCTCTAAAAACCCGTTTGGACCAATTCATGGTGGAGGGAGCCTCTAACCAGCCCAGTTTGGGCAAATTCATGGTGGAGGGAGCCTCTAAACAGCCCAGTTTGGGCAAATTCATGGTGGAGGGAGCCTCTAACCAGCCCAGTTTGGACCAATTCATGGTGGAGGGAGCCTCTAACCAGCCCAGTTTGGGCAAATTCATGGTGGAGGGAGCCTCTAAACAGCCCAGTTTGGGCAAATTCATGGTGGAGGGAGCCTCTAACCACCCCAGTTTGGACCAATTCATGGTGGAGGGAGCCTCTAAACAGCCAAGTTTGGACCAATTCATGGTGAAGGGAGCCTCTAAAAACCCGTTTGGACCAATTCATGGTGGAGGGAGCCTCTAAACAGCCCAGTTTGGGCAAATTCATGGTGGAGGGAGCCTCTAACCAGCCCAGTTTGGACCAATTCATGGTGGAGGGAGCCTCTAACCAGCCCAGTTTGGGCAAATTCATGGTGGAGGGAGCCTCTAAACAGCCCAGTTTGGGCAAATTCATGGTGGAGGGAGCCTCTAACCAGCCCAGTTTGGACCAATTAATGGTGGAGGGAGCCTCTAAACAGCCAAGTTTTGGGAAATTCATGGTGGAGGGAGCCTCTAACCAGCCCAGTTTGGGCAAATTCACGGTGGAGGGAGCCTCTAAACAGCCCAGTTTGGGCAAATTCATGGTGGAGGGAGCCTCTAACCAGCCCAGTTTGGACCAATTAATGGTGGAGGGAGCCTCTAAACAGCCAAGTTTTGGGAAATTCATGGTGGAGGGAGCCTCTAACCAGCCCAGTTTGGACCAATTCATGGTGGAGGGAGCCTCTAACCAGCCCAGTTTGGACCAATTCATGGTGGAGGGAGCCTCTAAACAGCCCAGTTTGGGCAAATTCATGGTGGAGGGAGCCTCTAAAAAACCCAGTTTGGACCAATTCATGGTGGAGGGAGCCTCTAATTAGCCCAGTTTGGACCAATTAATTGTGGAGGGAGCCTCTAACCAGCCCAGTTTGGACCAATTAATGGTGGAGGGAGCCTCTAACCTGCCCAGTTTGGACCAATTAATGGTGGAGGGAGCCTCTAACCACCCCAGTTTGGACCAATTCATGGTGGAGGGAGCCTCTAACCAGCCCAGTTTGGACCAATTCATGGTGGAGGGAGCCTCTAACCAGCCCAGTTTGGACCAATTCATGGTGGAGGGAGCCTCTAAAAAACCCAGTTTGGACCAATTCATGGTGGAGGGAGCCTCTAAACAGCCCAGTTTGGGCAAATTCATGGTGGAAGGAGCCTCTAACCAGCAGAGTTGTGGGAAAGCAGGGTGGAGGGAGCCTCTAACCAGCAGAGTTGGTGGAAATCAGGGTGGAGGGAGCCTCTAACCAGCAGAGTTGGGGGAAATCATGTTGGAGGGAGCCTAGTATTAGCAGAATTGTGCAACGCTTATGGTGGATGAGTATGAGGATGCGGAGGAATTGGAGAGGTTGAGTACAGACATGGAGTTTCATGTTGGGGTGCTTTACACAGGTGGGCACAAAAATGAAGGCTCTATCCAGTGGTGGTTCATTTTTATCAAAGTGAGCCGGTCGGCACTCTCAGCTGACAGACGGGTGCGCTTGTCAGTGATGATGCCACCGGCTGCACTGAACACCCTCTCAGATAGGACGCTGGCGGCAGGACAGGACAGCACCTCCAAGGCATATAGGGCAAGTTCAAGCCACAGGTCCAACTTCGACACCCAATACGTGTAGGGCGCAGAGGGGTCGGAGAGGACAGGGCTGTGGTCGGAAAGGTATTCCCGCAACATGCGCCTATACTTCTCACGCCTGGTGACACTAGGACCCTCCGTGGCGGCACTTTGGCGAGGGGGTGCCATCAAGGTGTCCCAGACCTTAGACAGTGTGCCCCTCGTTTGTGTGGACCGGTGAGAACTTGGTTGCCTACTGGAGGAACTGCCCTCCCTGCCGCCAACGTCACATGCTGGAAACATCTCCATCATATTCTGCACCAATTGCCTGTGGCAAGCATTGATGCGATTGGCCCTCCCCTCTACCGGAATAAAAGACGAGATGTTGTTTTTATACCGGGGGTCAAGGATAGCAAAGATCCAGTACTGGTTGTCCTCCATGATTTTGACAATACGCTTGTCGGTTGTAAAGCACCCCAACATGAACTCAGCCATGTCTGCCACAGTGTTAGTTGGCATGACTCCTCTGGCCCCACCGGAAAGTTCAATCTCCATTTCCTCCTCATCCTCCATGTCTACCCATCCGCGCTGCAACAATGGGACGATTCGAAGTTGCCCGGAAGCCTCCTGTATCACCATCACATCATCGGACAACTCTTCTTCCTCCTCCTCCTCCTCCTCCTCCTCCATTAAACGCAGTGAAGCGGACAGATGTGTGGACCTACTCTCCAGCTGTGACGGATCGGATGCTATCCCTAACTCCTCTGTGTGATCTGAGTTATCCCTGATGTCAATCAGGGATTCTCTCAGAACACACAAGAGCGGGATTGTAAGGCTCACCATCGCATCCTCAGAGCTCACCCTCCTTGTGGACTCCTCAAAGACCCGTAGGATGTCACAAAGGTCTCTCATCCATGGCCACTCATGGATGTGAAACTGAGGCAGCTGACTTTGTGGCACCCTAGGGTTTTGTAGCTGGTATTCCATCAAAGGTCTCTGCTGCTCAACCACTCTATTCAACATCTGAAACGTTGAGTTCCAGCGTGTGGGGACGTCGCACAAAAGCCGGTGTTGTGGCACATGCAGGCGTTGCTGGAGAGATTTTAAGCTAGCAGCGGCTACTGTCGACTTGCGAAAGTGGGCGCACATGCGCCGCACTTTCACCAGTAGCTCTGGAACATTGGGGTAGCTCTTTAGGAAACGTTGCACCACTAGGTTGAAGACGTGGGCCAGGCATGGAACATGTTGGAGTCCGGCAAGCTCCAGAGCTGCTACCAGGTTCCGGCCGTTATCACAAACGACCATGCCTGGGCCCAGGTGCAGCGGCTCAAACCATATTGCCGTCTCATCGAGGAGGGCATCCCTCACCTCGGAGGCAGTGTGCTGTCTGTCCCCCAAGCTGATCAGCTTCAGCACAGCCTGCTGACGTCTACCAACGCCAGTGCTGCAACGTTTCCAACTCGTAGCTGGGGTCAATCTAACAGCGGAGGAGGAGGCGGTGGCGGAGGAGGAGGCGGTGGCGGAGGAGGAGGCGGTAGAGGAGGAGGAGGAGGGGGGGTGTTCTTCTCGTGTCCCTGCCAGGAATGTTAGGCGGGGAGACGAGGTACACCGGGCCAGTTTGGGAAGCAGTCCCAGCCTCAACTACATTCACCCAGTGTGCCGTCAGTGAAATGTAGCGTCCCTGTCCGCATGCACTTGTCCACGCGTCGGTGGTCAAGTGGACCTTTGTGCAAAGCGCGGAACTAAGGGCCCGCCTGATGTTGAGTGACACGTGCTGGTGCAAGGCGGGGACGGCACACCGGGAGAAGTAGTGACGGCTAGGGACGGCATAGCGAGGTGCCGCAGTTGCCATCAGGTCCAGGAAGGCGGGAGTTTCAACAAGCCGGAACGCCAACATCTCCTGGGCCAGCAGTTTAGCGATGTTGGCGTTCAAGGCTTGCGCGTGTGGGTGGTTAGCAGTGTATTTCTGCCGCCGCTCCAATGTCTGAGAGATGGTGGGTTGTTGTAAAGAAACGCCTGATGGTGCCTTTGATGGTGCAGGAGAAGGAGATAAGACAGGACCAGGGGAGGATGAGGTAGAAGTCAACAAAGTGGCGGAGGCAGATGAAGTGGTGTCCTGGCTCGTCCTCTGGAGTGCATCGCCAGCACAGTCAGCAGTGGCAGTGGCAGAGGCAGAGGCAGAGGCAGTGGCAGTGGCGTGAACGGCAGGCGGCCTTTGTCCTGCCGTTGCTGCCTACCACTGATTCCAGTGCTTGGATTCCAAATGACGGCGCATTGAAGTGGTGGACAGGTTGCTCTTCTCAGAGCCCCTAATCAATTTCGAGAGGCAAATTGTGCAGACAACACTATATCTGTCCTCGGCGCATTCCTTGAAAAAACTCCACACCTTCGAGAAACGTGCCCTCGAGGTGGGAGTTTTTCGGGGCTGGGTACGAACTGGAACATCTTGGGAGATTCCGGGTGTGGCCTGGCTTCGCCTAAGCTGCTGACCTCTGCCTCTGCCTCTAGCTACCCTTTTTGGTGCTGCACCTGCCTCAACATCCACACTACTTTCCCCGCTTGACATCCCCCCTGTCCAGGTCGGGTCAGTGTCCTCATCATCCACCACTTCCTCTTCCAACTCCTGTCTCATCTCCTCCTCCCGCACAATGCGCCGGTCAACTGGATGCCCTGACGGCAACTGCGTCACATCATCGTCGATGAGGGTGGGTTGCTGGTCATCCACCACCAAATCGAACGGAGATGGAGGAGACTCTAGTGTTTGAGCATCTGGACACAGATGCTCCTCTGTTAGGTTCGTGGAATCGTGACGTGGAGAGGCAGGTTGAGGGACAATGAAAGGAGCGGAGAACAGCTCTGGGGAGCAGGGACAGTTTGGGTTATTGTTCTGTAAAGCTTCGGAATTTTGGGAGGAAGGAAGACAAGACTGTTGGGTAATAGGAGGAGAGGAGGCAGAGTCTGACTGGCTGCTGGACAATGTGCTGTAAGCGTTCTCTGACAGCCATTGCAAGACCTGTTCCTGGTTCTCGGGCCTACTAAGGTTTGTACCCTGCAGTTTAGTTAATGTGGCAAGCAACCCTGGCACTGTGGAGTGGCGCAATGCTTGCTGCCCCACAGGAGTAGGCACGGGACGCCCTGTGGCTTCACTGCTACCTTTCTCCCCAGAACCATTCCCCCGACCTCGCCCACGGCCTCGTCCACGTCCCTTTCCGGGAGCCTTGCGCATTTTGAATTCCTAGTTAGAAACTGGCACTGTATACCAGTAGTAAAAATTGTGGGTGCACGTAACCCCAATATATTCTTTGAATTCCCAGTCAGACAATGGCACTGTATACCAGTAGTAAAAATTGTGGGTGCACGTAACCCCAATATATTCTTTGAATTCCCAGTCAGAAACTGGCACTATATGGCAGTAGCAAGAAATGAGGGTATTTGTATTCCCAATATACTCTTTGAATTCCCAGTCAGACAATGGCACTGTATACCAGTAGTAAAAATTGTGGGTGCACGTAACCCCAATATATTCTTTGAAATACCAGTCAGAAACTGGCACTATATGGCAGTAGCAAGAAATGAGGGTATTTGTATTCCCAATATACTCTTTGAATTCCCAGTCAGACAATGGCACTGTATACCAGTAGTAAAAATTGTGGGTGCACGTAACCCCAATATATTCTTTGAATTACCAGTCAGACACTGGCACTATATGGCAGTAGCAAGAAATGAGGGTATTTGTATTCCCAATATATTCTTTGAATTCCCAGTCAGACAATGGCACTGTATACCAGTAGTAAAAATTGTGGGTGCACGTAACCCCAATATATTCTTTGAATTCCCAGTCAGAAACTGGCACTATATGGCAGTAGCAAGAAATGAGGGTATTTGTATTCCCAATATACTCTTTGAATTCCCAGTCAGACAATGGCACTGTATACCAGTAGTAAAAATTGTGGGTGCACGTAACCCCAATATATTCTTTGAATTACCAGTCAGAAACTGGCACTATATGGCAGTAGCAAGAAATGAGGGTATTTATAACCCCAATATATTCTTTGAATTCCCAGTCAGACAATGGCACTGTATACCAGTAGTAAAAATTGTGGGTGCACGTAACCCCAATATATTCTTTGAATTCCCAGTCAGAAACTGGCACTATATGGCAGTAGCAAGAAATGAGGGTATTTGTATTCCCAATATACTCTTTGAATTCCCAGTCAGACAATGGCACTGTATACCAGTAGTAAAAATTGTGGGTGCACGTAACCCCAATATATTCTTTGAATTACCAGTCAGAAACTGGCACTATATGGCAGTAGCAAGAAATGAGGGTATTTGTATTCCCAATATACTCTTTGAATTCCCAGTCAGACAATGGCACTGTATACCAGTAGTAAAAATTGTGGGTGCACGTAACCCCAATATATTCTTTGAATTCCCAGTCAGAAACTGGCACTATATGGCAGTAGCAAGAAATGAGGGTATTTGTATTCCCAATATACTCTTTGAATTCCCAGTCAGACAATGGCACTGTATACCAGTAGTAAAAATTGTGGGTGCACGTAACCCCAATATATTCTTTGAATTACCAGTCAGACACTGGCACTATATGGCAGTAGCAAGAAATGAGGGTATTTGTATTCCCAATATATTCTTTGAATTCCCAGTCAGACAATGGCACTGTATACCAGTAGTAAAAATTGTGGGTGCACGTAACCCCAATATATTCTTTGAATTCCCAGTCAGAAACTGGCACTATATGGCAGTAGCAAGAAATGAGGGTATTTGTATTCCCAATATACTCTTTGAATTCCCAGTCAGACAATGGCACTGTATACCAGTAGTAAAAATTGTGGGTGCACGTAACCCCAATATATTCTTTGAATTACCAGTCAGAAACTGGCACTATATGGCAGTAGCAAGAAATGAGGGTATTTGTATTCCCAATATACTCTTTGAATTCCCAGTCAGACAATGGCACTGTATACCAGTAGTAAAAATTGTGGGTGCACGTAACCCCAATATATTCTTTGAATTACCAGTCAGAAACTGGCACTATATGGCAGTAGCAAGAAATGAGGGTATTTATAACCCCAATATATTCTTTGAATTCCCAGTCAGACAATGGCACTGTATACCAGTAGTAAAAATTGTGGGTGCACGTAACCCCAATATATTCTTTGAATTCCCAGTCAGAAACTGGCACTATATGGCAGTAGCAAGAAATGAGGGTATTTGTATTCCCAATATACTCTTTGAATTCCCAGTCAGACAATGGCACTGTATACCAGTAGTAAAAATTGTGGGTGCACGTAACCCCAATATATTCTTTGAATTACCAGTCAGAAACTGGCACTATATGGCAGTAGCAAGAAATGAGGGTATTTATAACCCCAATATATTCTTTGAATTCCCAGTCAGACAATGGCACTGTATACCAGTAGTAAAAATTGTGGGTGCACGTAACCCCAATATATTCTTTGAATTCCCAGTCAGAAACTGGCACTATATGGCAGTAGCAAGAAATGAGGGTATTTGTATTCCCAATATACTCTTTGAATTCCCAGTCAGACAATGGCACTGTATACCAGTAGTAAAAATTGTGGGTGCACGTAACCCCAATATATTCTTTGAATTACCAGTCAGAAACTGGCACTATATGGCAGTAGCAAGAAATGAGGGTATTTATAACCCCAATATATTCTTTGAATTCCCAGTCAGACAATGGCACTGTATACCAGTAGTAAAAATTGTGGGTGCACGTAACCCCAATATATTCTTTGAATTCCCAGTCAGAAACTGGCACTATATGGCAGTAGCAAGAAATGAGGGTATTTGTATTCCCAATATACTCTTTGAATTCCCAGTCAGACAATGGCACTGTATACCAGTAGTAAAAATTGTGGGTGCACGTAACCCCAATATATTCTTTGAATTACCAGTCAGACACTGGCACTATATGGCAGTAGCAAGAAATGAGGGTATTTGTATTCCCAATATATTCTTTGAATTCCCAGTCAGACAATGGCACTGTATACCAGTAGTAAAAATTGTGGGTGCACGTAACCCCAATATATTCTTTGAATTCCCAGTCAGAAACTGGCACTATATGGCAGTAGCAAGAAATGAGGGTATTTGTATTCCCAATATACTCTTTGAATTCCCAGTCAGACAATGGCACTGTATACCAGTAGTAAAAATTGTGGGTGCACGTAACCCCAATATATTCTTTGAATTACCAGTCAGAAACTGGCACTATATGGCAGTAGCAAGAAATGAGGGTATTTGTATTCCCAATATACTCTTTGAATTCCCAGTCAGACAATGGCACTGTATACCAGTAGTAAAAATTGTGGGTGCACGTAACCCCAATATATTCTTTGAATTACCAGTCAGAAACTGGCACTATATGGCAGTAGCAAGAAATGAGGGTATTTATAACCCCAATATATTCTTTGAATTCCCAGTCAGACAATGGCACTGTATACCAGTAGTAAAAATTGTGGGTGCACGTAACCCCAATATATTCTTTGAATTCCCAGTCAGAAACTGGCACTATATGGCAGTAGCAAGAAATGAGGGTATTTGTATTCCCAATATACTCTTTGAATTCCCAGTCAGACAATGGCACTATATACCAGTAGTAAAAATTGTGGGTGCACGTAACCCCAATATATTCTTTGAATTACCAGTCAGAAACTGGCACTATATGGCAGTAGCAAGAAATGAGGGTATTTGTATTCCCAATATACTCTTTGAATTCCCAGTCAGACAATGGCACTGTATACCAGTAGTAAAAATTGTGGGTGCACGTAACCCCAATATATTCTTTGAATTCCCAGTCAGAAACTGGCACTATATGGCAGTAGCAAGAGATGAGGGTATTTGTATTCCCAATATACTCTTTGAATTCCCAGTCAGACAATGGCACTGTATACCAGTAGTAAAAATTGTGGGTGCACGTAACCCCAATATATTCTTTGAATTACCAGTCAGAAACTGGCACTATATGGCAGTAGCAAGAAATGAGGGTATTTGTATTCCCAATATACTCTTTGAATTCCCAGTCAGACAATGGCACTGTATACCAGTAGTAAAAATTGTGGGTGCACGTAACCCCAATATATTCTTTGAATTACCAGTCAGAAACTGGCACTATATGGCAGTAGCAAGAAATGAGGGTATTTGTATTCCCAATATACTCTTTGAATTCCCAGTCAGACAATGGCACTGTATACCAGTAGTAAAAATTGTGGGTGCACGTAACCCCAATATATTCTTTGAATTACCAGTCAGACACTGGCACTATATGGCAGTAGCAAGAAATGAGGGTATTTGTATTCCCAATATATTCTTTGAATTCCCAGTCAGACAATGGCACTGTATACCAGTAGTAAAAATTGTGGGTGCACGTAACCCCAATATATTCTTTGAATTCCCAGTCAGAAACTGGCACTATATGGCAGTAGCAAGAAATGAGGGTATTTGTATTCCCAATATACTCTTTGAATTCCCAGTCAGACAATGGCACTGTATACCAGTAGTAAAAATTGTGGGTGCACGTAACCCCAATATATTCTTTGAATTACCAGTCAGAAACTGGCACTATATGGCAGTAGCAAGAAATGAGGGTATTTATAACCCCAATATATTCTTTGAATTCCCAGTCAGACAATGGCACTGTATACCAGTAGTAAAAATTGTGGGTGCACGTAACCCCAATATATTCTTTGAATTCCCAGTCAGAAACTGGCACTATATGGCAGTAGCAAGAAATGAGGGTATTTGTATTCCCAATATACTCTTTGAATTCCCAGTCAGACAATGGCACTGTATACCAGTAGTAAAAATTGTGGGTGCACGTAACCCCAATATATTCTTTGAATTCCCAGTCAGACACTGGCACTATATGGCAGTAGCAAGAAATGAGGGTATTTGTATTCCCAATATATTCTTTGAATTCCCAGTCAGACAATGGCACTGTATACCAGTAGTAAAAATTGTGGGTGCACGTAACCCCAATATATTCTTTGAATTACCAGTCAGACACTGGCACTATATGGCAGTAGCAAGAAATGAGGGTATTTGTATTCCCAATATATTCTTTGAATTCCCAGTCAGACAATGGCACTGTATACCAGTAGTAAAAATTGTGGGTGTATATAGCCCCAATTCTATTGCTAGGGGACTTGCAGGGTATTTCTGGGGTGAAGGTGGGGGGGCACACCGTTGGAACGGGTATCGGGGTATATATCGGGTATACGGGAATACACTGACAGTGTATTCCATTCAGGATCCTGGGAAAGCTGGGTTGCGGCGATTGAGCCCGTCAGTGCCACGTTACACTGACAAGCTTCTCCCTGGAATTTAGCTCTTACAAGAGCTGTTGGTTGTCTTCTCCTTCCTATCCTAGCCTGTCCCTGCCTACCCAGAATCTAAGCCCTAGCTAGCTGGACGGAAACCTCCGTCCTCGGTGAATTGCAAGCTCAGAATGACGCGAAGCTGGGCGGCGCTGTTCTTTTAAATTAGAGGTCACATGTTTTCGGCAGCCAATGGGTTTTGCCTACTTTTTTCAACGTCACCGGTGTCGTAGTTCCTGTCCCACCTACCCTGCGCTGTTATTGGAGCAAAAAAGGCGCCAGGGAAGATGGGAGGGGAATCGAGTAATGGCGCACTTTACCACGCGGTGTTCGATTCGATTCGAACATGCCGAACAGCCTAATATCCGATCGAACATGAGTTCGATAGAACACTGTTCGCTCATCTCTAGTAGCAAGAAATGAGGGTATTTGTAACCCCAATATATTCTTTGAATTCCCAGTCAGACAATGGCACTATATACCAGTAGCAAGAAATGAGGGTATTTATAACCTCAATATATTCTTTGAATTCCCAGTCAGACAATGGCACTATATACCAGTAGCAAGAAATGAGGGTATTTATAACCCCAATATATTCTTTGAATTCCCAGTCAGACAATGGCACTATATACCAGTAGCAAGAAATGAGGGTATTTATAACCCCAATATATTCTTTGAATTCCCAGTCAGACAATGGCACTATATACCAGTAGCAAGAAATGAGGGTATTTATAACCCCAATATATTCTTTGAATTACCAGTCAGAAACTGGCACTATATGGCAGTAGCAAGAAATGAGGGTATTTGTAACCCCAATATATTCTTTGAATTCCCAGTCAGACAATGGCACTATATACCAGTAGCAAGAAATGAGGGTATTTGTAACCCCAATATATTCTTTGAATTCCCAGTCAGACAATGGCACTATATACCAGTAGCAAGAGATGAGGGTATTTATAACCCCAATATATTCTTTGAATTACCAGTCAGAAACTGGCACTATATGGCAGTAGCAAGAAATGAGGGTATTTGTAACCCCAATATATTCTTTGAATTCCCAGTCAGACAATGGCACTATATACCAGTAGCAAAAATTGTGGGTGCACGTAACCCCAATATATTCTTTAAATTCCCAGTGAGACAATGGCACTATATACCAGTAGCAAAAATTGTGGGTGCACGTAACCCCAATATATTCTTTGAATTCCCAGTCAGACAATGGCACTATATACCAGTAGCAAGAAATGAGGGTATTTATAACCCCAATATATTCTTTGAATTACCAGTCAGAAACTGGCACTATATGGCAGTAGCAAGAAATGAGGGTATTTGTAACCCCAATATATTCTTTGAATTCCCAGTCAGACAATGGCACTATATACCAGTAGCAAGAAATGAGGGTATTTGTAACCCCAATATATTCTTTGAATTCCCAGTCAGACAATGGCACTATATACCAGTAGCAAAAATTGTGGGTGCACGTAACCCCAATATATTCTTTGAATTACCAGTCAGAAACTGGCACTATATGGCAGTAGCAAGAAATGAGGGTATTTGTAACCCCAATATATTCTTTGAATTCCCAGTCAGACAATGGCACTATATACCAGTAGCAAGAAATGAGGGTATTTGTAACCCCAATATATTCTTTGAATTCCCAGTCAGACAATGGCACTATATACCAGTAGCAAAAATTGTGGGTGCACGTAACCCCAATATATTCTTTGAATTACCAGTCAGAAACTGGCACTATATGGCAGTAGCAAGAAATGAGGGTATTTGTAACCCCAATATATTCTTTGAATTCCCAGTCAGACAATGGCACTATATACCAGTAGCAAGAAATGAGGGTATTTATAACCCCAATATATTCTTTGAATTCCCAGTCAGACAATGGCACTATATACCAGTAGCAAGAGATGAGGGTATTTATAACCCCAATATATTCTTTGAATTACCAGTCAGAAACTGGCACTATATGGCAGTAGCAAGAAATGAGGGTATTTGTAACCCCAATATATTCTTTGAATTCCCAGTCAGACAATGGCACTATATACCAGTAGCAAAAATTGTGGGTGCACGTAACCCCAATATATTCTTTGAATTCCCAGTAAGACAATGGCACTATATACCAGTAGCAAAAATTGTGGGTGCACGTAACCCCAATATATTCTTTGAATTCCCAGTCAGACAATGGCACTATATACCAGTAGCAAAAATAGTGGGTGTATATAGCCCCAATTCTATTGCTAGGGGACTTGCAGGGTATTTCTGAGGTGAAGGTGGGGGGGCACACCGTTGGAACGGGGATTTGGGGTGTATATATGGGGTATATGGGAATACACTGTCAGTGTGTTCCATTCAGGATCCTGGGAAAGCTGGGTTGCGGCGATTGAGCCCGTCAGTGCCACGTTACACTGACAAGCTTCTCCCTGGAATTGAAGTTATATGTAAGCCCAATATATTCTTTGAATTCCCAGTGAGACAATGGCACTATATGGCAGTAGCAAAAATAGTGGGTGTATATAGCCCCAATTCTATTGCTAGGGGACTTGCAGGGTATTTCTGGGGTGAAGGTTGGGGGGCACACCATTGGAACGGGTATACGGGAATACACTGTCAGTGTATTCCATTCAGGATCCTGGGAAAGCTGGGTTGCGGCGATTGAGCCCGTCAGTGCCACGTTACACTGACAAGCTTCTCCCTGGAATTTAGCTCTTATAAGAGCTGTTGGTTGTCTTCTCCTTCCTATCCTAGCCTGTCCCTGCCTACCCAGAATCTAACCCCTAGCTAACTGGACGGAAACCTCCGTCCCCGGTGAATTGCAAGCTCAGAATGACGCAAAGCTAGGCGTCGCTGTTCTTTTAAATTAGAGGTCACATGTTTTCGGCAGCCAATGGGTTTTGCCTACTTTTTTCAACGTCACCGGTGTCGTAGTTCCTGTCCCAGGGGAATCGAGTAATGGCGCACTTTACCACGCGGTGTTCGATTCGATTCGAACACGCCGAACAGCCTAATATCCGATCGAACATGAGTTCGATAGAACACTGTTCGCTCATCTCTAGCACTTATGACATTACTTTTTTTGTTTTTCCAATATCACATTTTTAAACCCATAAAATTTAATATGACTAGTCAATGTAGCAGAGAGGTATTATTGCATGTCAATTTGTAATTTTCAGTGGCACATTTTTAGAAAGCATGTAGTTTTGAAATTCAGTTTAGTCTCAGGGTTTCACCCGCTCTCTTGTCTCCACTCCCCCCTACCTCCTGGTTTCAGTAAGTTGGTGAGTAGGTTTAATTTGTGTGCTGGCTCAGGCCAGTAGCAAGCTCCGGAGACTAAAATACAAATTGTTATCACTGGATTTACATACATTATAGTGAAACAAAGGCTCTGATCAAGCACTGTTCTAGGCCTCATCGGGGCTCAGCAGCTTAGAGAACTTTAGACTCTAAACTTTAGTGATTTCAATTAGAGATGAGCGAACAGTAAAATATTCAATATTCGTTTCAAATAGCCACTCAATATTGGACTATTCGATCGAATACCGAACCCCATTATAGTCTATGGGGAAAAATGCTTCATTTCAGGGGAACCCACCATTCGACTCAGGAGGGTCACCAAGTCCACTATGACACCCCAGGAAATGATGCCAACACCTCTGGAATGACACTGGGACAGCAGGGGAAGCATGTCTGGGGGCATCTAACACACCAAAGACCCTCTATTACCCCAACATCACAGCCTAACAACTACACACTTTACACACTCAATACCACCTCTCTGACAGTAGGAAAACACCTTGAAACATGTGTATTTGGCACTTGCAGTGAGGAGAGCTTGTCACCAGCAGTGAATTTGGCCCTTGTAGTAAGTTGAGGTTGGCACCAACATTTGTTTTGAAAATCAGGGTGGATTGAGCCTCTAACCAGCAGAGTTTGGGCAAATTCATGGTGGAGCAACTGAGACAGCAGAAGAAGCATGTCTGGGGGCATCTAACAAGCCCAAGTCACAGTTTTACCCCACCATCACAGCCTATCAATTACACATTTTCCACACTCCAAAAAGACTCTATCAAAGTGGGAAAATATCTGTCCGAATGCTGTACTCTGTATGGCATTCGGCCAATCAACGCTGGTCAATGCATTACTATGGGAAAAAGTCAGCTCGCGCATATCGCAAGCTGACAGGGATCCCGACCAGATAGAGCCCCAAAGAGCTGTGTGAGTGACATTCCCCCCTAAATAAAGGTAATCCCTAGCTAACACTGCCTGTACATCTATCCCTGTCTCACAGTCACATAGTTCACAGTCTCATATGAACCGGATATTAAATCCACTGTTCGTATAAATTGGAGGTCACCTGATTTAGCCAGCCAATTACTTTTTCCGATTTACTTTCAATGCCTCCGTTGTCGTAGTTCCTGTCCCACCTCCCCTGCGCAGGTATTGGTGCAAAAAAAGCGCCAGGGAAGGTGGGAGGGGAATCAAATTTTTAGCGAGTTTGCCACTTGGTGTTCCACTGGAATCGAACATCTCAAACAGCCTGATATCTGATTGAACATGTACTCGGTCGAAAGCTGTTCGCTCATCTGTAATTAGGCACAGGTACCATGTAATGCACCATAAGTACACAGCCAGTCACCCAATTCAGACAGTGTGGGAAATTCTGCAGTATTCTGAAGCAATTGATGTAGAAAGTTAAAGGGGCTGTACAGGCAAAAATGGACAACCCTTTTAATGTTTAAATCTGCTGGGGGCAGTGAAAAAAAAATAAAATAAAAATGTATACTCACCTGTCCCAGATATTCCATTTTTGTCTGGACAACACCTTTAACCCCTTCCCGCCGACAGCATTTTTTTATTTTCATTTTTCGTTTTTCATTCCCCCTCCCCCCTTCCTTCCAAACCCCATAACTTTTTTAATTTACCCCTCTCAGAGCCATATGAGGTTTTAATGCTTGCGGGACAAATTCTTCTTCATGATGCCGCCATTAATTATTCTGTACAATGTACTGGGAAGCTGGAAAAAAATTCAGAATGGAGGAGGATTTGAATAAAAAGTGCATTTATGCGACTTTCTTGTGGGCTTCGTTTTTACAGCGTTCACTGTGCAGTCAAAATTACATGTCATCTGTATTTTATGTTTCGGTACAATTATAGGGATACCAAATTTTTACGGTTTTATTTACATTTTAACCCGTTAATATAAAAATCCAAAACTGTGCCAAATTTTTTTTTCTATAAGTCACCATATTCTGACAGCCGTAACTTTTTTATACTTCTCTGTACAGGAATGAATAGGGCATCTTTTTTTGCAGGGCGGGGTGTACTTTTCAGTTATACCATTTTGAGGAATTGCTTTTGCTTTCATCGCTTTTTATTCAAATTGTTATCAGAGGTAAAACATTGAAAAAAATGGCAGATTGGCACTTTAGACTTTTTTTCCTGCTACGGCATTTACCGTACGGGAAAATATTTTCATAGATTTGTAGACCCATTGTTTTCACACACAGGGATACATAATGTGTATATGTTTCATGGTATTTAAAAACTTTTATATGTGTTCTAGGGAAAGGGGGGTGATTTTAATTTTTATTTATTTATTTTTTTAAATTTTACTTTAAAAAAAAAAAAAAAAAAATGTAATGCATCACTAATCCAATGCATTACAATGCTAATGCATTGCAATGCATTGAAAAACCCTGTTCTTCTATTGCTGGCTACCTAGAGTAGCCTGCAATAGAATCCATTGAATGACATGCCGGGGAGCCTTCACAAGGCTTCCCAGTGTCATGACAATGCAATCTTGGCCCCCGGAGCTTGCTCCGGGAGCCAGCAATCGCTGGCTAAATGGCGGCACCCGAGTGCCACTGGGAAATTAGCGCCTCGGTCAGCTTTGATCAAGGCGCCGAAGGGGTTAATGCCCACGATCGGTGCAGGCACTGATAGTTGGCATTAAAGCTGGGTGTCTACTGTATAAAACAGTAGACACCTGGCATCTATTGCGGCCGTTCGGCTCCCGAGCAGCCGCCATGTTTAAACACCCGGCATCTGCCATACTAGTATGGCAGATGTCGGGAAGGGGTTAATTGTCTCATAATAAGGGCTATTAGTGACCGACATAGAAAGTCTATATGTTGGTCATTAATGAGTAGTGCTTTGTAACCATAAGCATGTTGCCTGTTCGGAGTACGTCTGTAACCATTGAGGTCATTGCCTCCCTGGGAGTAAAGTTTTATTCAACTATTCCAATGCCTCTGCCTTCTTCCTTATACCATCACTGAGGGGTGTATCACTTACACTACTCAGGCCACAGATTCCTATAAATTCTTAAAAGAGTACACCTGTCTTCAAGTGTGTTCATGACATTTCTTCTCATCTAGATATTCTACCATCAGCCGTGAGCCATAATATTGAGTGGAACCGTTTAGGAACCACAGAAAATCTGTTCAGGGTTGCAAGTGCTGAGGCACATATTGTACTAAAGTCACCAGTGCTCTGCAGTCTCCTCTGGCATTAACATCAGCACAAAATCCTTGTCCAGAGAGCGTTATGACATGGGTTTCCATGGCAAAGCAATATAATGTTACATCACCAAGTAGAATGTATTTTTCTTCTTGCATACATAGCACCAGCATAGTCCGCAGTGCTTTGCCATCACTCACCATCCCTAGTAGTGCTCACAATCTAAATTCCCTCTCAGTATGTCTTTGTAGTGTCAGAGGAAACCCACACTAATTCTGTGCAGATGTTGCACCAGATGAAGTGGTGTAAAGTATGCAGGCACTAGAATCTGGAGCAGTGGAAATGTGTCCTGTGATGTGATGATACCACTTCTCTATCTGGCAGCCTAATGGATGAGTGCCAGGAGAACATCACCTGTCCGACTGTAAAGTTTGGTGCAGGAGAGATATTGCTGTAGGGTTTGACCTAGACAACTTAGTTCCAGTGAACGGAAATCTCAATGCTTTGGCATACCAAGACCATTGTAGGCTTCCAACTTTGTGGGAATAGTTTGGGTAAGTCCAGTAGGACTGTGCCCCAATGTCCAAAGCAAGGTCTATAAATGTATGGCTGGGTGAGCTTGGCGTGGAAGAACCTGACCACAGATAGCACAGAGAACATGGCTACCCAGAGCACAGTTCCCATTGAACACCTTTGGGGTGAACTAGAATGGAGATTTCAAGGCAGGATCTCTCATCCATCATCAGTGTCTGCACTCACAAACACTCTGGAAAAATGGGCACAAATTCCCACAGACACGCTCCGAAATCTTATAGAAAGCCTTGCAAGAAGAGTTTTAGCTTTAAACGGGGACCAACTCCATGTTAATGCCTATGGATTTAGAATAGAATGTCATACAAGTTCCTATAGGTGTAAAGTGTAATGTATAAGCAGGGCAACACGGTGGCTCAGTGGTTAGCATTGCAGCGCTGGAGTCCTGGGTTCAAATCCTGCCAGGGACAACATCTGCAATGAGTTTGCATGTTCTCCCCATGTTTGCGTGGATTTCCTTCCTTACTACAAAGACATACTGATAGGAAAAAAATAAAAATAAAAAATGTACATTGTGAGCCCTATATGGGGCTCACAATCTACATAAAAAGTGTAATGTGTAAAACTTACAAACTGATCAGAATATTAACATTTGGAATGTTTCGGTCATTGCCATTATCAGTTCATCTTTACAACTAGACCTCAGATACCCTATGGGGTAACCTCTGTGTCTGCACAGTCATCGCAGTCAGAATATGGAACTCGCTTCTACAAGATATGGTGATAACTAATATCTTGTGCAAGTGCGACTGGATGCTTTTCCTTAAAGTACAAATATCACAAGTTATGGGAACTGGTATTTTGTAATTGGAAGTTGATTTTAGGGATTTATTCTGATTGTCATATTTGGAGTTGGAAAGGATTTTGTTTCCAAAATTGGCTTCCACCTCATGGGGGCGGGGGGGGGGGGGGGTTGGGGGCGTTGCCTTCCTGTAGTTTAACAGGGTAGCATTATAGATTGGACTTGATGTACTTTATCCAGTTTTATCAACTGTATTTATTCCAATGTTTTCAACTATGTAACTATGCTGTTCATGTGTTGAGATCTGTAAATTGAGAATCTGCAAAAAATCTTTTATGATTCAATGATAGGTGTGAGGGTGCTGAAACACTTTCAGGTTTAGTTGATGCAATCTTTACTCTCTATACTGACCCGACAGACATATAACACTTCCTTTACTGGCCTCAACATGGTATGCTGCCCACCTTTTGCTAGCCCCCACACAGTACATTGCCCCCTTTAGTGGCCCTCACGTAATACATTGCACCTTTACTACCCCCGCTCTGTTTAT
This sequence comes from Leptodactylus fuscus, assembly GCF_031893055.1. Taxonomy (NCBI): domain Eukaryota; kingdom Metazoa; phylum Chordata; class Amphibia; order Anura; family Leptodactylidae; genus Leptodactylus; species Leptodactylus fuscus. The sequence continues at coordinate 223,652,929 of NC_134266.1, forward strand.
TGTCTCCATAATTGGCCCCCATACAGTATACTGACTCTTTTACTGGCCTCCACAGAGTAATTGCCCCCTTTGCTGGCCCCATACAGTATACAGCACCCTTTACTAGCTCCCTTTATTGGCCCCACACACTGTACTGGACTTTTAATGGGCTCAATATAGTATCTACCCCCTTTACTTAAACTGTGACATTAGGGTGCTATCTCCTGCCCATGGCCTCCTTCGCTTTGGCTCCAGCTTGTTGCTTTGCATTATGCCACTTGGAGGCTAACTGAAGACCCCATGCACGTGTACATTGCGAAGCAGATTTTCTACATGTAAATCCTGGCCTTGTGTATATAGCCTACTATCCGTACTATGAAAAAGGTGTATGTGTCTTGAAAAATAATCCTAGGTATCTGCCTACATCTCTGACCCTCTGCCAATAGAAAGTTTACAGACAGACTTCCTTTTAACAGCTAGCGAGAGTGTGTATATGTATACTACATTCCTAACCTGAAAAACTCCTGGGATTCTTCCAGCCTGACCACAGGAATGGCGATGCTATTAAAGCAGGGAGCAGTGCACAGGAGCTGAAAACTGTGGTTACATTTAGATGGAGAAGCATTAACCTTGGCAGACGAGCCTCCTCTAGAGAAAAACCTTCACAAATGTCTTGTCTATTCTGCTCAGCTGCTGTTTGGGATTTATGACCCAGAAATGGATTAGAGGGATCAGGACTTGATTTATCGATAGCGTCTTCCAATGCACTGGAACCATACACTGCGTTATTGTGCATATCAGATTTATGTGTCAAAGATTTTACTTTTTGGATTTCAATGAAACTTATGGCTTGTATTGTGTCTTAGGGTAAGTTCACACGTAGTTTTTTGGTCCGGAACCTGAGGTTTCGGACCAAAAGCCTGGTAGCTGCACTGCACCAGCATCCACCTGCGCACTCCGCTCCGGATTAGGCCCAATGAATGGGCCTAGTCCAGAGGAGGGGGGTGTCTTCAAGCCAAATCGCAAGGCAATTCGGCCTGAAGAATGAGCATCTTGCTTCTTATTTCCAGGAGCTGGAAGAAACGGCTCCCAGAAAAAACTCCTGCATGGCTCCCATTGATTTCAATGGGAGTTGTCTTTTTGGTCAGGATTTTGAGGCGGATACAGCTTCAAAATCCTGACCAAAAAATTATGTGTGAACTTACCCTTAGAGCTCTGGATCACTAAAATCAATCTCAAACACCTGTGATAAGTAGTTTGCCAGGTAAACTCAATCAAAACAACTTACTTAAGAAGGATGTTCCACGTTATAAAATGGGCTCTATCATTGGGAAAAGCCATTTTTAACTAATCACATCCTTGCATAGCCTTTAGAAAGACTATTCCACACCTACCTTTAGTATGTAAATTGCCTCAGCGGTTTTTGAATAAGTCCGTTTTTATTCATGTGCCAATTAGACTGGACATCGTGCACCCTCTTTGCTATTGTTTCCTATGGGTGTGCACAGCACAGGCTGCTGCTGATGATGATGATGACGACTCAGCTTCCTGTTTGCACACACTCATAGGAGATAATAGCAGAGACGAGTGCTGCTGGGAACTTCCTGTGCTAGCTGGAAGCCCATTAGCGTATGAATAAAAACGGACTTATTCAGAAACCACTGAGACAATTTACATACTAAAGGTAGGTGCACAATAGCACGTCTAAAGCCTATGCAAGGATGTGATTAGTTAAAAATAACTTTTCCCAATGATAGAGCCCCTTTAAGCAGGCCACAGGTTTCAAGTAATATGGGAAAGAAAAAGGATCTCTCTTCTGCTGAAAAGCGTCAAATAATGCAATGCCTATGACAATATATGAAAACGTTAGACATTTCACAAAACTTAAGTGTGATTATCTTACTGTGAAGAGATTTGGGGCTGATTCAGAGCACAGATGGGTTTGTGCAGATAAAGACATAATGAAGAAGGTTTCTGCCAGACTAATTACCGTATATACTCGATTTACTCAAGTATAAGCCAACCCGAATATAAGCCAAGGCCCCTAATTTTACCACAAAAAACTGGGAAAACTTATTGACTTGAGTATAACCCGAGGGGGGAACTGCAGCAGCTATTGGAAAATTTCAAAAATTAAAACGGTTGGAGTTTTTGGGTGCAGTAGATGCTGGGGAAGGGGAGGGGGTGTTTTGGTTGTCTGTCTGTCCCTTCCCTGAGCTTGAGGACTGAGGTTTTTTTTCCCCCACTTGGAATTCAGTCTGGCTGAATATAGTGTATCTGCAGTGCTCCTATTAACCCCTTTCCGATGGAAGAGGAGCACTGCAGATACCCTATATTCAGCCAGACTGAATTCCAAGTGGGGGAAAAAAAAACTCAGTCCCCAAGCCGGGCACTGTCAGACACAGGGATACCTAATGTGTATGTGTTTCACAGTCATTTTCTACTTTTGTATGTATTCTATGGAAAGGAGTGATTTAGAACTTTTATTTTTTTATTTTTTTTTAAAGCTTCTTTTTTTCCCCCACTGTTTTATGGGAGATTCTATACATTGATATTGCGGCTGGTCATAGACACCCCCCCCCCCCATCCCCTCCTAAAAAAAAAAAAAGAAAAAAAAAATATTTTTTTTTTTTGCTGACTCCAGTATAAGCCGAGGGGGGCTTTTTCAGCACAAAAACTGTGCTGAAAAATTCGGCTTATACTCAAGTAAAATGCCATTGAAGTCAATGGGAGTCTTCTTTTTACATGTGTATTTTGGCAAAATACACGAGCGTTTACTTCGTATGAAAGGGCCCTTAGGTTGCTTTCACATGGAGTAACACTCCGCTCATTCTGACAAGTAAACACATGTCAGAGTGAGTAATGTAAGACAGAATCCCATTGACTTCAATGGTTTCGGTCTTACATGCGTTACCCGTTGAACTCAATGGGAGGCTTTTTTACCTATTGCTTTCAATGTGATACGTGCGTATCAGTCATGGCTAAGGGGCAGCATTTTCCCCGAAACACGTAGGCTTATTTGGACTACTCATGTCATTAGCATGGACCTTTTTATGAAGATGTACTTCATTTCCAATAAAAGTTAAGTTTTAAACTTGAACTTAGAGTGACACGTTGCTGGGAATCCTACTTCTTTGTTCTCATTCATACGCTTCAATCGAGGGAAGCTTCCCGTGCATTGTGTGATCCTCAATGGGAATTCATCTACTTCATGCCTCTAGCAGTCTTCCAATGAGTGATTCCTACATTATTTAATCTATTTTCTTGGAATTTATTCACATTACAAAAGTAATAATAAGGAAACTACATGTTGACAAGCCACAAAGCTTCTGGGAAAAATGTCCTATGGACAGATGAGACAAAAATCAAACTTTTTTGACAAGGCACATCAGCTCTATGTTCACAGATGGAAAAATGAAGCATATCTTGTAAAGAACACTGTCCCTACTGTGAAACATGGAGGAGGCTCTGTTATGCTCTGGGGCTGCTTTGCTGCATCTGGCATAGGGTGTCTTGAATCTGTGCAGGGTACAATGAAATCTCAAGACTATCAAGGGATTCTAGAGAGAAATGTGCTGCCCAGTGTCAGAAAGCTTAGTCTCAGTCGCCGGACATGGGTTTTGTAAAAGGATAATGACCCAAAACACACAGCTAAAAGCACCCAAGAATGGCTAAGAGGAAAACATTGGACTATTCTGAAGTGGCCTTCTATGAGCCCTGACCTAAATCCTATTGAGCATCTTTGGAAGGAGCTGAAACAAGTCATCTGGAAAAGGCCCCTTCACACCTGAGACAACTGGAGCAGTTTGCTCATGAGGAGGGACCAAAATACCTGCTGAGAGGTGCAGAAGTCTCATTGACAGTTACAGGAGTTGTTTGGTTGCAGCGATTGCCTCAAAAGGTTGTGCAACAAAATATTAAGTTATAAGAACCATCATTTCTGTCCAGGCCTGTTTCATGAGTTGTTGGTTTTTTTTTATAATTCTGGAAAAAAGAAAAGCAATGTCTGACTTTCATTTGTTCATTTTCATAGAATTTTTATTTATTATTACTTTTGTCTGATTCAAGTTATTTCTGTGACCATTGTGGGTTTTTCTTTCATTAAACGAGGGGAACCAACAATTTTGTCCACGTGTGTATATAATAGCATACGATCCAGGCTATGGGAACACCAGTGACTATGAGAACTATGGTCCAAAAATTCCCTCCTTGTTAATGGAGATCTGAGTATCTGCAGCGACCTCTTAATTTTACTTGTGAGGCTCATGGGATGGTGATCTACCACATAGAAGTGATGGCGTACGCAGGAAAACATGCAGCACCCTATTCTCCTGATTGTTGTGGGTTTTATTGATGAGAGATCAGACACTCATAACCTATCAACAGGATAAGGCTATGCTCACACTGCCTTTATTAATGTTCGGTGCTCTCATCTGTCATAGGATGAGAGCAATAGACATTAACCATATAATGTAGATGGAGTCCCCTCTGTCTGGTGTCCACTTGCATTCACTTTCGTGTTAAACATGATGGAACTTTTTTATGTTTTTTTTCTCTGACGGAAGGAAAAGTCCTGCATGTAGAAAATGTTCTTCCATTACAAAGGGAACCAAACAAGATGGAAGAAAGTGTCCATCATATTAGTGTCAATGGTCACTGTACTGCTAATAAAGTCCAGTGGTGTAAATGTCCTCTAACATGAGAGTTTGTGATAATGTCTGATTTTCTTTATATATGTAACCTCTGAAGTGTAAAGCGTTGCAGAATATACAGGCATTATGTTAAGATTTGTATTATTATCATGTACATGCCTACCTGTGTTCTACCCTGACAATGGATAAAGTAGGATTTTTACAATTATACGATGATGTTTCATCCCTCTCCACCCTTCTTACTTATTCCATAATCTAGTCCTATGAAGTCTGACTTGTATTTCCCCAAGTGCCTTTCATGCGGCTTATGAGATAAACAGTACCCATGTTCATAGGTAATGTGAGTCACTTCTGCCTGGCAGATGGATGACGATAACAACATGGCATACAACCCACACTACTGAGAAGTGCCTTTAAGGCGCGATAATTAGGATAGATAATGACTTACTTTATACAGTTTGGCATTGACTCTGCTCATTCAGATGTATCATAAATTATATCCCATTAGTTATATCTGGTATAAATATCTCATGCTTCAGGTTTGTCCTGTGTTCTAGAAATGATCCCCTTTTTCCTAATAGAAATATTTCACTAATACTATAACTTCACCAAAGCTCAAGGGACATAAGAGGTGCCGAGGTAGCAGTCACACCCTGGACCTAGTGCCTGAAGAGGATGAAGACTCTTCTCTCATTTTACAAGGACCAGTATAGAGTTTATTCACTCTGCATTTGTCTTTCACATGAATGATATTTTTATCCAAGTGCTGTCCATGAAATGACTATACAGACAGCACATAGACCCTTTGTATTGAATGGAGCCCGACAAAGATCCATTTTTTTTCATTGACCAAAAGACATTGAGATAAAAATTCCTGCATGCGCTAATTTATTCTCTTTTCTTTACGTGTCTCAGAATCTGCAAGTCTATAAGGTTTTGAAAACAGACTGCACATGCTTGTCATCCTTGTGGTGTCCATGTTTTTCACAGATGCGCATATAAAACAAAATATGACACACCGATGAAACACTAAGGTCGAGTTTGCTTCTGCATTGGAGTCACAGTTTGTAGACTCCATTGTAGTGTCCATCAAAAAGCCCTGTCAGGCAAAAAGTCAGGCAAGCCCATGTTTTTCCATGTGGATATTCTCCACTACCATACCAGCTATATGTGCACTCAGCGCTTTGCACTTGCGGACTTCCCCGGACGGAATCCAAACGCTGATGTGAACAGGGCTTAAGGAAAAGGTGTAATTTAAAGGTCTATGGCCCCAATGCAAAATGTATCATTAGATACATAGATACATTTTGTATTGAGGTCATACAGTGTTGGCCAAAAGTATTGGCACCCCTGCAATTCTGTCAGATAATACTCAGTTTCTTCCAGAAAATGATTGCAATCACAAATTCTTTGGTATTATTATCTTCACTTAATTTGTCTTCAATGGAAAACCACAAAAAGAATTGTCAAAAAGCCAAATTGGATATAATTCCACAGAAAACATAAAAAAAGGGGGTGGACAAAAGTATTGGCACTATTTGAAAAATCATGTGATATTTCTCTAATTTGTGTAATTAACAGCACCTGTTACTTACCTGAGGCACCTAACAGGTGGTGGCAATAACTAAATCACACTTGCAGCCAGTTGAAATGGATTAAAGTTGACTCAACCTCTGTCCTGTGTCCTTGTGTGTACCACATTGAGCATGGAGAAAAGAAAGAAGACCAAAGAACTGTCTGAGGACTTGAGAAGCAAAATTGTGAGGAAGCATAAGCAATCTCTAGGCTGCAAGTCCATCTCAAAAGACCTGAATGTTCCTGTGTCTACCGTGTGCAGGGTCATCAAGAAGTTTAAAGCCCATGGCACTTTGGCTAACCTCCCTAGATATGGACAGAAAAGAAAAATTGACGAGAGATTTCAATGCAAGATTGTGTGGAAGGTGGATAAAGAACCTCGACTAACATCCAAACATGTTCAAGCTGCCCTGCAGTCCGAGGGTACAACAGTGTCACCCCGTACTATCCGTCGACGTCTGAATGAAAAGGGACTGTATGGTAGGAGACCCAGGAAGACCCCACTTCTTACCCAGAGACATAAAAAAGCCAGGCTGGAGTTTGCCAAAACTTACCTGAGAAAGCCAAAAACGTTTTGGAAGAATGTTCTCTGGTCAGATGAGACAAAAGTAGAGCTTTTTGGGAAAAGGCATCAACATAGAGTTTACAGGAAAACAAAAGAGGCCTTCAAAGAAAAGAACACGGTCCCTACAGTCAAACATGGCGGAGGTTCCCTGATGTTTTGGGGTTGCTTTGCTGTCTCTGGCACTGGACTGCTTGACCGTGTGAATGGCATTATGAAGTCTGAAGACTACCAACAAATTTTGAAAGCGGGGTCTCCCTCAGAGGTCATGGGTCTTCCAGCAGGACAATGACCCAAAACACACTTCAAAAAGCACTAGAAAATGGTTTGCGAGAAAGCCCTGGAGACTTGTAAAGTGGCCAGCAATGAGTCCAGACCTGAATCCCATAGAACACCTGTGGAGAGATGGAGAAATGGCAGCTTGGAGAAGGCCCCCTTCACATCTCAGGGACTTAGAGCAGTTTGCCAAAGAAGAATGTTCTAAAATTCCAGCAGAGCATTGTAAGAAACTCATTGATGGTTACCGGAAGCGGTTGTTCGCAGTTATTTTGTCTAAAGGTTGTGCTACCAACCCATTTGTCCGGCCCATTTTTGGAGTTTTGTGTAAAATGATCAATGATTTGACTTTTTTTTTTTTATTCTCTTTTGTGTTTTTTCATTGCAAGCAAAATAAATGAAGATATTACCAAAGAGTTTGTGCTTGGAAGAAACGGAGTATAATCTGACAGAATTGCAGGGGTGCCAATACTTTTGGCCAACACTGTAGACCTTTAAATTACACCTTTTGCCTTATGCCCTGTTCACATCAGCATTTGGATTCCGTCTGGGGGAGTCCGCATGGGGACTTCCCCCAAACAGAATACCAAACGCAAGTACAAAGCGCTGTGCTGTAAAAGCGCACGGACCCCATAGACTATAATGGGATCTGTGTGCTTACCAGCAGATGTCCGAAGGGATCGTGGAGACAGGAAAGTAGTTCCCAATGTACTTTCCTGTCTGCATGATTCGTCCGGGCAGCGCGCAGCAAGCACATGAACCCCATTATAGTCTATGGGTCTCCATGCGGACTCTCCCCAGACGGAATACAAAAGCAGATGTGAACCAACCCTTACTTTGCACATCTTATGCATCCAAAACAATTGGGTCAATTATAATAAATTGCGATATCTGGGTCACAGCTCGGGCATATTGTTGCTTTTTTGTATTTTTTGCTTGGAATGATGAGGAAAGTGGATTACAAGCTGTCTCTGCTTTCAATCCAGTTTTAATATATTATTCAGTAAGCTTGTAACAAAAATCAGATACACAAAACATCTGTTGGCAATCCTCTCTATTAAATCCTTTTTCTATGAGTATTGTTTATTCCTTGAATCTGCAGAATCCCCCAGAATAAGATGTGCAAGTTTATTACCTAGAATTCACAACAGAACAACAACAACAACATAAAATGATGGGATAAAACACACTGGCCCTTATAACAACTGACACGCAATAGCAGAAAAACAGAAGCGAGGCCAAATACTGTAGATTCCAGACACCCATGCAATAACTCTTTATAATATCCCCGCTGGACTATTAGCCCATGAACTATTCACCTAAGGATTAAACAATAAATTGAGAAACCTTTTCTAAAACTAAACAAGTAAGTAAAGCAATATAAAGCATACACATATAATTGTGTTATATTTAGTTATGTATATTCCTATCCATACTACATCTTGGGGTTCTATAACCATCTACGGTCTTGCTTTCATAGACTGTAATAATTCTCTGCTAGAGCCTGTGCTGTACAAATTCTAGATTTTATCATATCTGGAGACAGGACGTGTTAGGGATGTGTGACCTCTGCGGACTTGCTTGCCCCTGCTGAAGAGGTTCATAGATGGAATTTCAGCTGAGGGACCAAGACAAATCATAATATGAATGGTGGGACCATGTTAGCTAGAGAAAGCTGAATACAACTACCTCTGGCAGACTCATAGGAATTAATGGAAAGGGAATGCACATGTGCGACCTGCCACTCCATTTATATGGGGAAAGGGACCCTGCTCTTGTGTCAATGTAGGTCCCAGAAATCAGATCCCGCTGCACCCCAGTCTCCGTTTTGGAGGTTTCTGTTTCTTCCCCGAAACTGGACAAGAGACGGAAACCGGCAGTCATTTTTCAAACCGATTCATTTGCATGGTTTATTAAACCTACCAACCCTCAACACTAGGGTATACCATACATGATACCTACAAAGAGAACATATTGGACTTATTTATTATCTGTATCAAGTAATGAATATAATCACAAAAAATAATTATCAAAGAAAAAATGAGACAATAAAAACAATTAAAATCGCATCGATAGGAGTGGAATTTGAATGGGTTTGGAAAGTGTCCGGCCGTGAGCGCCAGTGAGCGTTTTGTGCTCTCTGCGGTGAAACCGTTTCTTTTTAACCGGACACAAAGTCGGACACGCAGGATCTTGTGTCTGGCTAAAGAAAAATGGTTTCGCGCAGAAAGCACAAAACACTCACCTGCACTCACGGCCAGACACAGTCTGACAGGTTTCCGTCTTGTGTTGGCAGAAACCGAAACCTGAAAACATAGATCGGGCGCTGGTCTGAACTTAGCGTGAGCAAGTTATCCTATCCTGTGAATAGATGATAACTTGTTAGTTGGTTAGTATATAGCATTACTATTTAGGATTTTATTGGTTCACCGTGTTGTCTGTTGCTATTATTTGTACACTTTATGATTGTCTTGTGTATATACAACATAGGCATTGTACAGGATACACTAATATTTTTCCAGTGTAATGTGATAAAATGTATGGAATGGTTACTTAGACAAATATATTTTTCAGACAAATATTTAGACAAATACGTATTTTTCGGACTATAAGACGCACTGGACTCTAGGTTTTAGAGGAGGAAAATAGGGAAAAAAAATTTGGAAGCAAAAAATGGTAAAATATTTAATATATGGGAGTTGTAGTTTTGCAACAGCTGCAAGGCCACATTGACAGGTGACCCTGCAGCTGTATGGGGACGCATAGAGTGTTTTTTTTTGCGGGGCCAGAAGTACTTTTTAGTTATACCATTTTGGGGACTATCTATTGCTTAGATCACCTTGTATTGAAAAAAAAACCTGGTGGTTTATGATATATGATTTTCTACTTTTATATATATATTCTATGGACAGGAGGTGATTTAGAACTTTTATTTATTTCATATTTTTAAAGCTTTTTTTTTTTTTTTTTTTTTTTTTACACTATTTTATTCCCCCCCCCCCGGGGGCTTGAACCTGCGGTCACTTGATTGCAAGTCCCATAGACGGCAATACAACTGTATTGCCGTCTATGGGACATTCTATTATTATTACGGCTGGTCATAGACCCAGCCGCAATACTAATATAGCAGTGACAGGCCTGGGAGCCTTCATTAGGCTCCCGGCTGTCACCCGAACAGGTCGGCTCTTGCGATATCGCCGCGCAGGAGCCGGCCTGCAACTTCACAGGTACGGGGCTGGTGGGGACCGGCCCTGGGGGAGAAGGGGCCGCTGATACAGACTACAGACCCGGCATCCGCCTCTCTAGTACAGCAAGGCAAGGGATAGATGCTGGTTGCCGGGGCCTGAGACATCGCTGCGCTCCTCTGCCCTGCATGAAGCCAGCGGCGGGGGGACAGAGGAGTGGAATAGCATCACTCCTCCTGCTGCTGGCTTCATGCAGGGCAGAGGAGCGCAGCGATGTCTCAGGCCCCGGCGTCTATTCGTTGCCGGCATCCGCCTCTCTATTACGGTGGGTGCCAGGCGCCACATTCGGACTATAAGACGCACCCTTCTTTTCCCCCAAAATTTTGGGGAAAAAAAGTGCGTCTTATAGTCCGAAAAATATGGTACTTTGTTTATGGGGCTTCAACAGTAGATACTCTAAAGAATACCATCCAGTGGCGTAACTAAAGTCTCGTAGGCCCCGATGCAATCTTTTGCCTGGGACCCCCGAACCTCTTCCCTACAGCGAATTCTTGATAGTGATGGTTACAGGTGCTAAGACTTTAATCCACCTTAGTGTGGTTAGGGTAATCTGTGGGTCTCCTTGGCTTATGGGACAGATGGAAGCTGCAATATCAATACTGATGCCAGTGCTTTTGGGTCCCGATACAACTGCACCCCCGACACCATCCAAGGTAAAACTGTGCTGTTTCGAGAAAATACAGATTAATGCAGGACTGTGCCACAGAACATGCCCAGGATAGAAATACACACACAGTGGTCAATTCAAGGGCACATGCTTGGTATGACATTGGTTAGCAGCAGCTATTCTTAGGGATACATATATTAAGTGAGTGCAATAACAATGATGGACATGGACAAGTTTTCCCACCAACTATATTATTCATATACATCACCACTATATGTCGGTCTCCAACACAGCGTAGGATGAGAAGAACACACATTGCATCTGTAGGTCGCATAACTTCATATTCATGTACTAAGTAATGGTACCATAAAGCATACAAACTGCAGCATATCTTCTTGTTTAACTTTTTGTTTTTATCTGGGATGAGTTTTACAGCCGATGCCAGCAACAGAAATGAAGCTTTTCTACATGCAGTCATATACATTGTGCTCATTCACGGCTATATACTTACTATGGTTGGAAAGACAGCTGTAAATCTAGAGAACCAGGAAGGGACAGTGAAAGAAAACGCCTGTTTGTACTTACTATAAGATCTGCAACACATATACATACAGGCGGAACACATACACTATTCAGCGCTTTTTCCCTTTGTGGTCTGCAGCATATATAGAAATTTTTCCTGAGTGTCCTTGTGATATAAAACAATCTTAGGTCTTTTGGATACTGTTTTGTCTTTATTGGGTGTCCTATGTATGGTGCTATGTATTATACCCAGAGAGTAATGTTATCTTTTTGGGATCACAATTTTATGAAAAAAAAATAAAAATACTGCACTGTGTGCATTTGGACATACAAATATGCGTGGATTCCAAGGTGAAGCATCTCTTAAAAGAAGGATTGTGTATCATATAGTTACAATGTTACTCTTCATGAAGGGTGGTGGAACCATTGTGAAATCTATGTTTGGCACGAAGAAAACTTACCCCACCCTTGACCTTTTCCTATAAGGAAAATGTTCGTTCTTGTACCGTGTTAGCCAGTGGGTTGGAAATATAAAAAAACTTGATAGTCTTCAGTAGTTGATACCTTTTTAATGGCTAACTCATAATGATGACAAATTACGACATTTCGGAACGCTTCTGCTTCTTTATCAAGTAAATTTAAAACATTCTTGAAGGATGCATATTTATATACAGAAAGAGCACATAGGAATAGAATTCCAGGAGGAAGGGGGGGGTTGTTATTAATTGGTAGAGACAATGTAAACACTTACAGGTCCTTATCAGTTCACACATTTCTGTAAAGTGACATAAAACTATGTGACAAATTCAATCCACACTCCAGGGTTTGAAGCAGGGTATTGAATATTCACTCATGAATGCGTCGTTCTCTCTTTGATCTGAAATTCCCTCTCAAAACTAAAATTTTCATGTGATATTATGATCCTCATTGCAGAAATGTTTTGATACGGGGAGGTCCAGTCTTCATTCTCTAATTGTATGGCGATGTGAGTTCATCCGCATTCTAAGTTGCTGTCCGGTCTCTCCAACATACAGATTATCAGTGGAACATTTGGTGATATCCTATACATAGATTATAAGATTGTTATTTACTATACATTGCTTATCTGATAGTAGATACAGAGAATTTAGGTGGGATCTACTGATAAGGTATTGACTGTGGCAGCCCACAGGCCAGAGATCTCTTGAGAACAATGGGTTTCCATTTCCCATATCCGCACATAGTGAAAAACAGCAATGAATATTAACACATCACTCCTGGAAATCAAGCATAAATATATGGACCAAAGGGAGGGGGACATTAGTCATCCACTTACACATCAAATGTGGAGACATTGCTACTATTAGGGGCCACTATTAGGTCTCAATATACTTGAAAATCCTTCATTGTGTGTATTATGTACTAACAGGATTGCATCAATTCTTCCCCAAGGTATCCAACCAGTGTTTCAGAACGTGTGACAAGGTCAGAGACACTATGCCTAAAAGTCTCATCTTTATGGTGCCAGGTATGTTCCCCCTATCATCAATACTCAACTAAGTCCCCAATGGTTATGGTGGGCTTAATCATAAATTGCTAAAATTGATTCAATTCATTACCACGCCACCAAAGTACATGTAGCAGCTAAATGGCGAAAATCTATCTTGTCGTTCACACACCTGACTATGTTATGTGAAAATATAGAAGCAGCCAGACCGGATGCCCTGGGAAGAGTCTATGAGCTCCTTGGCTCTCCTCTCATGTTCCCCCAGACTTACATAGGACTTTGTCCCATGCCTCATAGTCCTGCATGTAATAAGAAGCTCTCGCATTATAATATAAGGACATAGTTCTGCAGAATTCTCCTTCCTTATCATTAGTTTTTTAGCATTATGTTAGAATTTTTTTGCATAAACAACCGGTTGATGTGTTTCTAAATGACGTCACTATTAGAAACTTTTGCAAAATATGCTTTTATATACAGTATATACCTCCTGTATGAGGATTATTATATTGTCCACCTACATCACATTACTACTCCTACGTATAAGAAGAAACAGTTGTCTGAGAAAGACACTTTCCTTAAAAAAAAAAGTTTATTATTTTTGCATCCATTATTGAATGATGGAAAGCGATGTAAATAGTAAGTACTATAAGTCACAAGTGCCAAGATTTATTGTCAATCCTTTCTGCCACCATTGGGTTTGTGTTACTATACTATATCACTATATTGCTAGATCGTTATATCACTATATTACTATATCACTATATTGCTAAGTAGTTGCACAAGCAATTCCGTAATATGTTACATATCACCAGGTCAGAGGTAGATTGTCACATAGCTGTTTGTAGGCCAAGTCACATCAAAGGATATTTTATAGTCTCACAAAGAATAACACATGATATTACTCAATGCGTCCAAATACATTTCTAGGCCGCAGCCTCACACTAGTGTACGTTATGTGCCTGAGCGCTGGTCTAGGAAACTTTTATCATCTAAATCTGTTGAATGTCCTTTCGAGAGATTTGGGGCCAAGATATGAATAATCACACAGGAAAGTGTAACCACAATGACAACTGAGAAGAATTTTAGCTACGGCCATAGTATTCCAGCTTCTTACATAATTCTTAAACCTGTTAAAATGAGGGCTCCATATGTGTGAAGTTGTGTCCACGTAGTCTTCAAACTCATACACAGTTACTAATTAGAGATGAGCGAACAGTGTTCTATCGAACACATGTTCGATCGGATATCAGGGTGTTCGCCATGTTCGAATCGAATCGAACACCGCGTGGTAAAGTGCGCCAAAATTTGATTCCCCTCCCACCTTCCCTGGCGCCTTTTTTGCACCAATAACAGCGCAGGGGAGGTGGGACAGGAACTACGACACTGGGGGCATTGAAAAAAATTGGAAAAAGTCATTGGCTGCCGAAATCAGGTGACCTCCATTTTAGACGAATAGTGGATTTCAAATCCGGGTCATATGAGAATGTGAACTTTGTGACTATGAGACAGGGATAGCTGTACAGGCAGGGATAGCTAGGGATAACCTTTATTTAGGGGGGAATGTTATTAAAAATAACTTTTTGGGGCTCTATCGGGTGTGTAATTGTGATTTTTGTGAGATAAACTTTTTCCCATAGGGATGCATTGGCCAGCGCTGATTGGCCGAATTCCGTACTCTGGCCAATCAGTGCTGGCCAATGCATTCTATTAGCTTGATGAAGCAGAGTGTGCACAAGGGTTCAAGCGCACCCTCGGCTCTGATGTAGCAGAGCTGAGGCTGCACAAGGGTTCAAGCGCACCCTCGGCTCTGATGTAGGAGAGCCGAGGGTGCACTTGAACCCTTGTGCACCCTCGGCTCTGCTACATCAGAGCCGAGGGTGCGCTTGAACCCTTGTGCACACTCTGCTTCATCAAGCTAATAGAATGCATTGGCCAGCGCTGATTGGCCAATGCATTCTATTAGCCCGATGAAGTAGAGCTGAATGTGTGTGCTAAGCACACACATTCAGCTCTACTTCATCGGGCTAATAGAATGCATTGGCCAGCGCTGATTGGCCAGAGTACGGAATTCGGCCAATCAGCGCTGGCTCTGCTGGAGGAGGCGGAGTCTAAGATCGCTCCACACCAGTCTCCATTCAGGTCCGACCTTAGACTCCGCCTCCTCCAGCAGAGCCAGCGCTGATTGGCCGAATTCCGTACTCTGGCCAATCAGCACTGGCTAATGCATTGTATTGGCGTGATGAAGCAGTGCTGAATGTGTGTGCTTAGCACACACATTCAGCTCTACTTCATCGGGCTAATAGAATGCATTGGCCAGCGCTGATTGGCCAGAGTACGGAATTCGGCCAATCAGCGCTGGCTCTGCTGGAGGAGGCGGAGTCTAAGATCGCTCCACACCAGTCTCCATTCAGGTCCGACCTTAGACTCCGCCTCCTCCAGCAGAGCCAGCGCTGATTGGCCGAATTCCGTACTCTGGCCAATCAGCACTGGCTAATGCATTGTATTGGCGTGATGAAGCAGTGCTGAATGAGTGTGCTTAGCACACACATTCAGCTCTACTTCATCGGGCTAATAGAATGCATTGGCCAATCAGCGCTGGCCAATGCATTCTATTAGCGTGAACTGAGTTTGCACAGGGGTTCTAGTGCACCCTCGGCTCTGCTACATCAGATTGCTACATCTGATGTAGCAGTGCCGAGTGTGCATCAGATGTGTAGTTGAGCAAAACTGACTCAGCACTGCTAAGTCTCTGCATTCGCATAGGAATGCATTGGCCAGCCTTCGGCCAATCAGCGCTGGCTCTGCCGGAGGAGGCGGAGTCTAAGGTCGGACCTGAATGGAGACTGGTGTGGAGCGATCTTAGACTCCGCCTCCTCCAGCAGAGCCAGCGCTGATTGGTCGAGTTCCGTACTCTGGCCAATCAGCACTGGCCAATGCATTTCTATGGGGAAAAGTTAGCTTGCGAAAATCGCAAACTGACAGGGATTTCCATGAAATAAAGTGACTTTTATGCCCCCAGACATGCTTCCCCTGCTGTCCCAGTGTCATTCCAGGGTGTTGGTATCATTTCCTGGGGTGTCATAGTGGACTTGGTGACCCTCCAGACACGAATTTGGGTTTCCCCCTTAACGAGTTTATGTTCCCCATAGACTATAATGGGGTTCGAAACCCATTCGAACACTCGAACAGTGAGCGGCTGTTCGAATCGAATTTCGAACCTCGAACATTTTAGTGTTCGCTCATCTCTATTACTAATCTGTCGTGGTTTAGGCACAGTAGCTAGAATGCTACGAGAGTCCTGAGAGGATAATGATATATACTGGTGATACGCCAGTATACATGGAATAACCATCACTACAATGTAAGGTTTCCCTGTGATTGTGATATACGTGTCAATGCACAGAGCAGTTCATGATAAACAATATCATTATCGTTCATCCTTGAGAACATTGGTCATTCATATGTAAGAACTCTCGCTTTCTAATTGCTACTTGGACTGTATATAGACATCTGATAACTATATGCAGTGAACTGCAATGATGTAAATGTCCATCTTATGCTTGTAATGATTACACCACACAACAAAAAAAACTTTTCGTCTGCTACTGGGCAAAAACCATTTGTCCTATACTAAATGGAGTGTGCAGATTCCAAATCCGAAGTCAGAATTGTTGTAACACGTCAGGAAATTTTGCTATGCCTAAGTATGCCTAAATGGATTAAGCACTGGGAAAGCATTGAATGATTTTGAACACAACAAGTTTTACTCCAACAATTACATGATCTACATCAAAGTTTTCGTAGTAAACAGTGTATGGAAATGTAATAGAATAGAAAAATTTCAAAAAGTCTCGTTTTTCAGTTTATAAGTCTTAGGGTGCTTTCACATCATGTTTTGCACGTCAGTTTAACTGATCAGTTAAATGGATCCGTTCTTTTAATCAAAAAACTGATGTCAATTTATGCATCAGAAAGACTGATCCGTTAACAGATGTGCATCTATTTGCATCAGTTTTTTGCTTTAAAAAAAGAAAGAAAAAAAACGGATCAGTTTTTTTAGGTTTCCCTTGTGAAACACCAATTAAAGTTTGTTGATAGAAGATGGTGGATGTGGGTTGGGCAGTTTTGACCTTTTTCCCCCACTATGGCGTTTACTGTATAGGAAAAATATTTTTTTTATAGATTTGTAGAGCGGACGTATTCGGACACAGGGATACCTAATGTGTAAGTGTTTCACAGTATTTAAGTCTTTTTATATGTGTTCTAGGGAAAGGGGGGTAATTAGAATTTTTAATACTTTTTTTTTTTTTTTTTTTTTTTTTTTACTTTTTGCATTTATTAGACCCCCTAAGGGTCTTGAACCCCAGGGGGTCTTATCACTAATGCAATGCAGTATAATGCTAATGCATTGTAAAAATCCGGCCTTTCTATTTCAGGCTGTATATTAGAGGAGCTGACCTGCAAGCACTACAAGTCACAGCACAAATAACAAAAAAAATTGTGCTGTGACTTGTACTTGGGGGACAGCGCCTCTGCTACCTGTTATGGTCTGGGGATCTCTGACCATAGACTGGCCCCTGACTGATGACTTCTCAGTCAGGTTAGCAAAAAAAAAACTATACAAAAAACAGAAGTATGAGCAGTTTGGAACACTAGTGTGGATACTCCTATATCCTGCCTTGCACAAATAGAAGTAGCCGTGGGCCCGACTAACTAGCCTGAGTGGGCCTGGATACAGCCGGAGAGATAACTAACCTAGTAGTGAAACAGAAACCCCTGACTGGTTTCACATTTATGAAGGAGAAGCAGATACAGAAAAAGCCCCCCACAGAGGTCCGACTGGACGCGGTGAATATGAGGGAACACAAAGTATAGTGTAGCAAATAAATGAGAAACACAGGAAAACTGAACTTAAGCAAAGGGATAAGATAAACAGAACTTAGTATCACACACAAAAAATGTAACAAAAAATCCAAACCTCCAAACAGCAAAAATAACCTAGGGTTCAATGCACCCCGACCACTATGTTTGGAGAAGGAGCTCAATACTCAGCCAAATCTGGATAGTGTGAACAGGCAGCAAGGACTGAATGGGCCAGGGCTCAGATGCAGATGATACTGCAGGCTTCAGGCAGACGGACCAAGTCTGGGACCAGGCACTAAAGATTTAAGACCGGCAACTTGACAAGGTGCAAGGCGGAGAATAAATAGAAAAAAATCAGGAGCAGGACTTAGAACCGCCCACAGCCTGAACCCTCAGCACTGCAGGGAACTTAACCCCTTCAGAGGCCAAGACACACCAGGCACTGATCCACAAGGCAACTCATCACATGAACCATGCTTGAGTGTCACCGCAGAAACAGCATGCCTAGTGTGAACACTCCCCTGCAGTGCATCAGACGATTCATGCCCCGACAATCTACGCCTGAACCCAACAGGCCTAGACAGCAAAGACCGGGTCATAACGCTACCTCCCACAAGTACTTCACATAGTACCATTAGGGGTAGCACATGTGGGGGAGGAGCATCTGCTCCGTCATAAATAATGAGACCGAGAGCTGCTGTGTCCTGTAGATCTGATAACCCATATAATCTGCACAGAGCCCCGGGTTATGAGGTCTACAGGACACAACAGCTCTATCTCATTATTTATGATGTCTCTTCTGATACAGCAGTCTGAGCATTGATTATAATTATTAATTATTATTATTATTAATAATTTATTTATATAGCACCATTAATTCCATGGTGCTTTACATTTGGGGGTTACATACAATACACAGAATATACAGGTAGATATAATACTAACAATGACCGACTGGCATAGTGGGGTAGAGGGCCCTGCCCGCGAGGGCTAACAATCTATGGGGGAAGAGGGATAGAGACAGAAGGAGAGGGGGAGACTGTACAGATGGCGGTGCGGTGATAGTGTTATTGGAGGTTGTAGGCCTTCCTGAATAGGAGAGTATTCAGGGCCTTCTTGAAGCCTGTGATTGTGGGGGTCAGTCTTATGTGTCTTGGTAAGGAGTTCCAGAGTATGGGGGATGCACGGGAGAAATCTTGGAGGCGGTTGTGTGAGGAGTGGATGAGAGCAGAGCGGAGTAAGAGGTCATTGGAGGATCTGAGGTTATGTGTGGGCAGGTAGCGGGAGATTAGTTCAGAGATATACGGAGAGGACAGGTTGTGGATGGCTTTGTATGTTAGCATTAGTAGCTTGAACTCAATTCGCTGGGCTATAGGTAACCAGTGGAGGGACTGGCAGAGGGGAGCAGCCGATGAAGAGCAGCACAGTTTAAGGTGGACTGGAGGGGGGCGAGGGTGTTTGCTGGGAGTCCATGGAAAAGGGTGTTGCAGTAGTCTAAGCGGGAGATTGTGAGGGCATGGACGAGCATCTTGGTAGTTTCAGGGGTGAGGAAGGAGCGGATTCAGTGGATGTTTTTGAGTTGGAGGTGGCAGGAGATGTTGATGGTTTGAACGTGTGACTTGAAGGATAGGTCGGAGTCCAAAGTTACCCCAAGGCATCGGGCCTGTGAGACAAGGGTAATTGTGGTTCCGTTAACTTTGATAGATGGGTCAGGTGGAGAGGCCATACGGGGTGGGGTGAAGATGATGAACTCTGTTTTCTCCATGTTGACTTGGAGAAAGTGGGAGGAGAGGAAGGAGGCTACGGCCGCTAAATAGTCTGGAACTCTGGTCAGCAGGGAGGTAATGTCTGGTCCAGAGATGTCCTGGGCTCTGTAGTGGGCTGCTGGAAACACAACCTTTCTAACATCCCAGGACTTACAGAGGGTTCTGGCCACTTAGGAACTCTCCCGGGAGTTCAGAAGGTCTCCCATGTTTTTTTGGAAGCCTCCCAGATAGTGCAGGAGAATTGGTCAGTATAATTTATACATCAGGTCTTCATTGAGGCTCTCAAGAGGTCTCTCTGCTTCTGTCCTTTCATATACTTACAGCTCTACTATGCACTAAACAAATGTCTGAGAAGAAATAAGGAATATGCAAAGAAGAACTTGCACCTAATGCCATCTCTTGGAAGGTAGCTCCTTATAGATCAATGCCTGGTTTTCATGAAACTTAGTAGCATAATTAGGGAATGATGAGACACATTATTTCATCTGTTAAGAAGTAAACCACAAGACAGCATATATGTATGATAATGACAAGTAATGCGTCAATCTCACAAGATTTCATTTTGCAAATATTTGCAAGGTTCATTTGTTTCAGACCAGAAGCTCTGAAGTCTCTTCAGACATGTCCCCAATCACATGCCACAGCGGTGACCCCGGGCCTCTGATGTCAACAAGGAGACCAGAAGATGCAGGGAGCGGCAAAGCAGAGCTCTGGAAGGATTTCGGTTTTCTTTTATTTTTCTGCACCCTTCCTGGCCTTCAGTTATTATACTCTTGGGTTAGCCCAACCTAAATTCTTTGAAAAATTTGTAATAAACCCAGTTTGTTATGAACTGAACCGCTTCGCTCATCTCTAATAATGATGGGATGGATTTCTTCTGTATCTTCTGTGATCAAAATTCAATTCTTACAGTTATTGAAGAACACCTTCTGCCATCTAGTGGCTATTCTAACACAATGCAGGTCATGTCTCAGACTGTGGCTGTTATACAGTGTGTCTTCGTCATAGTCTCCTCATAGGAAATATTACTGTATCGATATAAAGCCTAAGTGAAGTGAAAATTATTTCTTATAATAAAAAAACCAAAATTATTATTGTTCATCACTTTTTACACACATCTGTATAAATTACAGCCAGTCACTTGAATAGCACGTACTCAAATAGTAATAAAAGTATAAAGGTGGGTTCACACTACTGTTATTTCACAGGATGAGAGCAATGGACATTAAGTAACAGAAGCAGATGGAGCCCCTCTGTTTGCATACACCACAATGTAAAAACAAACAAACATGTTTTTCTTTATAATTTCCATTCCGTTTCGAGCCAGTCCTGATGTTGGCTCAAAAATGAACAGCAAAATCCACAACATTTCTGCAACCTTAACCTATAACAGTTTCTGCACCTTACAAGCAAGTGGGAACAGGCACTGATACAATACAAGAAAAAAGAGATGTAGGATGGCACTGCTAAATGCACAAAATGAAAGTCCCAATGAATTGGAGGTAGATATGAGGATTGTAACCTTATGTATAGAGCGCTGTGGGGGTGCTCAACAACCAAAAAAGGCAGTAAGCAAATAAAGCAAATGTAGAAAAATAAGGAAGGGCACTCACCCACATCCACGCTCGTCTTCATAAAATGCTTCTTTTATTAAGGTAACATATTTCTTTAAAAACAAGTAGTGCAGGGAGGGAATAAAGCATATATAGGCAAGTAGGCAACAGCCGTTTCGCGCAACTATGTGCGCTTTCTCAAGCCTCAGAATGCAATACCAGATGAACATAAATATATATAAATATATATTTATTTAATTTTTATTTTTTATTTATTTATTTCTTATTTTTTCTTCATTATTCTATAACAAATATTCATGGTCTATTTAATTTTCTTGACTGTCCTAATTGGGTTATGGGTCCCAAAGATTGTGGGCTGATATGCATGCGATCTATGGCAGTTTGTATGTGTGTTTGGCCAGGGGGATGGAGGGTGTCCCCTATTGGTATACCCTCGGTCCTCTTTTTCAGTCTGGTTGACCTCTTGGGCGGTAATATATTCAGGTCGTTTGTGCGACGCTGATGTAGGTCTGCCATAATATACCCTTCAATTGGACTATAGCTAAAAAATAAAAAAATTAAAAAATATTTCTTTAATTTTGGGCCATATTATTATTTGTTTATACTTTATGGTTTAGATTAAATTTTTGATTTATTTATTCATTTATTTTATTTATTTTTTTTACATTTTTTAAAAAAAAATTTTTGTTTTTTTTATTTCCTTTTTTTGTATTTTGTATTTTTTTTTCTTTTCTGGCTATAGCAACACCTGACTATGTAGATGCACTGTGTCTGCTTGTTTTTTAACATGCAGGTTTACACAAGTGCACTGGGTAGTCTGGGTGGATGCCAGCTTTTGGTATGCCGCACATGACTTTATTTTACTCTGTGCATGCAGGGATATACTATGATTGATATATTCAGCCTGGGAAGGCATGTTTTTTATGTTTTTTCTGATTTTGCACAGTAGTCACTTTCGGACACTGCAATGTATGAATAAACGCCCATGATACTAGTGAAAGCAAGTGGATGTTCCTCCTCCTCATATTTATATTTTATATATGATGTGATTTTATATATATGTGTCACTTATATTGATCTGAAAAATGTTACTAGATCATCGTATATTTATAACACTTTGTTACACTGTATCTTTCACTCCACCTAAGTGTGTTTTGATGTTGTGTTGCATTGTATCCACATGCTAACTAATTAATTGTAATTATGCACCATATGATGTGGTTGTTATTTAAACTGGTGGTTTTCCCTCACTTCTTTGCTTGAGAAAGGTTCAGATAAGAACCGAAACGTCGCTGCTTGGAATAAATCCACACTTTTTCTAAATATTGGAGTGCTGCCATTTTTTCCATTTTCCAAAAAAAAATCGCAGCTACTTGCGCTACTTTTGCGATCAGTCCCATTGGTCATTTAGATCACTCCTATGGGATTTTTTCGCACGAAAAAATTTGCACAAAAAAAAAAACACTGGAAAATTGCTAGTGTGCTTGAGGCCTTACACCAGGGGTAGGGAACGTATGGCTCTCCAGCTGTTGCAAAACTACAACTCCCAGCATGCATACTGGCTCTGCTGTTCTGGGAACTCCCATGGAAGTGAATGGAGCATGCTGGGAGTTGTAGTTTCACAGCAGCTGGAGAGCCATACGTTCCCTACCCCTGCCTTAGACAAATGTTTTTGGTCATTACTCACAGCTGTACCTTGCTCTAAAATTTCTGATTCTATTTAAAATATCTAAAAAATGATTCATTGTTTCAGTGCTTTTTTGCTCAAATAAAACTAAACTATACAATATGTATAGTCTTTATATTATCAAATACAATAAACTGAATAGAACTAACTACTTTACTAGCTACACACTTTACTAGCTTTGGCAATGCCAAAAGTCTATTCGGACGTGCCAATAAAGCTTGTTTGAATTGAATTGAACTAACTAGAAACTAAATGGCTAAACTCAATGGAAAACAACCTCCTGTGGTGTGACAGTAATGGCCTTAATTATAGAACAATAGACTGTGATTATAGGTGTTTGCTTAAATCCTTCAGGTCATTCCACCCTTCTCTGGGTTCCAAAGGTAGAAATGAAGACGAGCGTGGATGTGGGTGAGTGCCCTTCCTTATTTTTCTACATTTGCTTTATTTACTGATACAATACAGGTAATACAGTGCTGGAGAATATGTTGGTGCTTCATACATATCTTGTCATATCTGCGTCAGGAAGCGTTGATGAAGTTTCTTGCAGCACTATTTCTTCTCTTATGGTAATATATTGTAAGGCCTTGCAGGGGCAGAATCTTCGTACCTAGTTGTGTCAGGACAGTCCCCTAGTTAATTGTGTGTTTATGGTACTTATTGTTGCACTATGTGTGTACAGCCCTTCACAAATATACAGCACCATGGAATTAATGGGGCTATGTAGATAAATAGTAACAATGAGAACCTTATAGACTCTATAAGTCAATGTCATCCATCTTGTCCTGGGTCCATCACAGCATTGTGAACAGAGCCTAAGCACTCTTGTGCATCATTACTGGCTACTAGACATTTCTAGAGTTTCTCTAGACATGGCTTTTGGGATTCCTGCTATAGCTAAAGATAAACAGGATACTTCTCAGATTTAGCTCTTAGGTAGGGTTCACACTACCGTTGGTGTCCATTCAGAAGATTTCCATTTATAAAAAAATAAAATAAAAAAGGACACCTATCATAACGGACACAAACGGACAGTAACTGATGTCCGGCGGGACACCCGTGTAAAATCGGAATTTTCCTGCTGGTTCCATAACGGTTAGGAGCTATATCTTAGATGTCTGAAAAATGGCTAAACCAACTTGCTAGCCACTTCACTTCATGCAAGGGCATTCAGTCCCAGCAGCCTTAAAGGGGTATTCCCATGACGCTTGTTCACTAACCTGCAGGATGTTGTGCTCTCTTCACTTCCTGCTTTTCTCAGCACATAGGTGGGCGGGGTTTCACTTGCACGGGATTGGTTGTAAATGAATTACCACAGTGTGAAGCTGATGTAGCAGAGCTGGATTTGAGTCAGTTTGCATTACGTACAGAGGTAACGGACTCCCTATCTCAGCCCTTATCAGACAAATTAAATTAAACCGACTGATAAAAGCTCAGAAATCCCAGAGCTCTCACCTCCCCTATCTGAGAAGCTCCGCTACTTAAAAGACACAAACAGCTCAGAGCTGCTCCCAGCCCCTCCTTCCTCTCCCCCTGAGAGCAGGCAGCTACATCACTTGACAAATGAGCAGATAATTCCCAGGGCCATAGAAACGGAGTGTAAACAACAAAGTGAATAAATTATGATAGCAGTTTTGATAAAGCAATGCATTTAGGAAAAATCTTAAATCCACATAAACTAGCAGTATAGATAGGATCCTTGTGATGGGACAACCCCTTTAAGTTATATAATGCATTGTTTGCTTCCTGGTGATGCTTAAGAGGTCATACGTCATGTTACCACTAGGAAGAACAGAGCACACATATGGTTAATTATCATGGCGGTGGTTTTATAGGAGATAGAGCAGTGTTGCGTCTCTTTATTGCTCTAGTTTATCCTGTTAGCAGTAATGGAAGTTCCTGTTTTTACACTGTCCGTCTGTACAAAGCGTTTCGTTTCTGTCAGGACTAGGAATAGTACACAGTTGTGTATTGTGCTTTCAGGAGCACTGGAATGCTTTTATGTGGCTTTGTGGTCTTCTGGAAATATATTCCATGTGCAGGAGCGGCGCAATGAACACTGAGCCTTGGGTCATCTGACTGGAACACGTGTCACTTACACCTGAGAGGGAAAAGCAGAATAATAGGAAAAAGCTTATTAACAGTGGAAGTGAAAGGGATGCTGATTCCACTCCCGAATTAGAGGCAGATTCCGCCCAGATTCTGCTTCCAATTGTTTTCAGACAAAAAAAAGCGCCCTGATGGATCTTCCCGCGGATGCCGCAGCTCCAGACTCCCTACTTATTAGACCTTATTCATCTAGGCCTAATACGCAATGAAAGCCACCACTGACTACTGATGCCTTGTGATGTTAAACTGTGAGCCAGAAATTATGCAACAAAATTTCAGCCATTGCGCCAGATTTTTGCATCCAAATTCTATGGGAAACTAAGCCAACTAATAAGTGGTGTATAGTTACATTAGACAATCCAAAAGTGTGCTGTATTTTTGACTGTTGACACTTTTCACTCCACGTTTCATGCGGAAACCACACTGACCCCATTATAGTCTATGGGGTCTGTGTGGTTTCTTAGCTAACTGCTTTTTAATGCATATAGGTTTTCATTCAGGGGGTCCTCAAACGGAATACCGAATGTAGATGTGAACCAGGCCTTATGCACTTGAAAGGAGGGAGGAGGAATAAAAGCGACATTCTGGCCTGTTGCTGTTGGGACAGGAAGATGTCCATTGAGGAGGTTGGATAAACACTATCTGGTGTTGGACTCTGACCAGTACAACAATGGAGGCATCACTAACACCTGGCTGGAGAAAACATTGACACAGAGGGCTGTGAAATATGAGCCCTGTCCCACATTCCCTAATGAGGATGATGATGATGATGATGATGATGAGGAGGAGTTGGACTAGAAGCATTGGTGTAATATAATTTTTCCTCTGGTGTAATATGCTAATTTATTATAGAATTTTTCTGTAAATGAACAATGAATTCCAGGATAATTAACTATGGTGTAATAATTGTTCCTATGACAACTGACACTAGTTTCACATAAGCATTATATCTCTGTTGTTCAGGACCTGAATAATGGAGGACCGCTAAAACTGCAGTTACATACGGAGCCCAGGAGGACATCAGAAGTCAGTTGTTTCTACAGTGAAGCTGGCGGAGGAGAAAGACCTCTGTGCAGGACTTCACCCACCACCAATTGTCAGTGGACTCTGCGATGGAGTCTCCAATAGGGTTGAGCGATCGGGATCCGAAAAGATCGGTTTCTGGCGATCAGAATTCCGATCCCGACCTTTTCCAGCGGGATCGAGGTCGGAGGTTATCTCAAGATCGGCTCAACCCTAAAAGTGACTTTTACCATAGAGAAACATTGACTAGGGTTGGGCGATCGGGATTGGAAAAGATCGGATTCCGATCAGCGATCAAGCAAATTTCGCGATCGAGATCGGCTGAAAAATGATCGGAAATCGGATTTTAAAATCGATCCTGAAATCTCAAGATCGGTTCAACCCTGTGTGTGTACGTATAACTGTTGCTTTGGTGCAATACGCCAATATACTGCTGAATTTTTCATAACAAAACAACTGAACCGCAGTAACATTAAATAATATACTAGTTTAAAAAAAAAAACTTCTAAAAACTTGTTTGAGACAAAGAAACAGTGTGAACTCTTCTTAAGTCACTACCAAGTCCCTTTATGGGAATAATAGTCTGTGTGCAGAGTTTCCTGGACTAAACTCGTCTGTATGAATTATGATGCAGAGACTTTCTGAGCGGCTTTATGTCTTTTCAGTACAGTAGTGCTTCGGCCATTCTGGAGCTCACTGTATCATAACTATGCAGTCTGGGATTTTCAGCCCGCACAAGGACCATTTTTCTCAGACAGCAGCCTTAGGCATTTTACAGTACCAGCGAAGTGAATGAGATTTTGGTTGATCTCATCTACACATTGCAGAAAAACTGCTTATTTTCCATCAGCTTTTTGGGTGCCTGCCCATTTTAATGTTTGTATGTGTTTTTGAAATGCTGTATTTTCTATCCCATTGTTTTCCATAATGCGTGGATGATATTAAATTAAATCTCATTCATTTTTGTAGAACTGTAAGCCCCTATCCGGCGTTTATGCCAAGACCCCATGTAGCGTCCCGCAGCAAAAATGCACCATGGGACACCGCAACGGTTTTAGAAATTGCAGCATGTCCGCTTCACGTATTTTTATGCAAAGTGGGGATGAAATTCGCTAGACTGTAAAACGTCGCTGTTTTTTTGCCACATGGGGCCCTGGCCTAAAACTATTTTTTTTTACTACTGTTATTCCTCAACAGCCAAAAATGCTGCATTTCTGCAATGTATGGCCTCAGCCTTGAAGAGAACTGAAATTGGGGCCTTAGTTTCGGCACCTGAAATCAATGAACCGCCAAGTGGGCGGTCTCTACCACAGTATATATAACTATACAGTATAAATAGCTATACAGTATATATAGCTATACAGCTATAGCACATCTATCTTTGTGATAAACACTGTGAGGTAGAGACTGTCCATATACTATATATGCTGCCGTTTTCAAATGCAAGTTTGGTCATAGCACCATATGTATTGTAAATGCTGGACATGAGACACTTGTGTGTGTAAGGCTAGGTTCACATCTGCGCCAGATTCGTCGTAAGAGAAAAGTCCTGCACAGATTTTTCAGTATAAAAATGGCGTAAACCTGACGGACACCCAGCAGACCCCATTGTAGCCTATAGGGTCTGCAGGCAATCCCTGTTTTAGTGGACGGCCGTTCCATCGTTTGGGTCCGCCGGGGTCAGCTCGATGCAAGTGTAAACCTGGCCTATCAATAGCATTATTTACCTGTTGGTTTCAACAGACATTTTTTTTAGTAAAAGGTGAAATATTTATTCGGTCTGAAGAAAGACCAGAGTATTAACAACACATATGGAATCTGTATTCAGCAGATCCATCTGTATGGCTTACAGTTGTATGTATATATTGAGGTTCTGCATTAGGTGCACATCTTTGGAGACTTTTATTGATTTATACCCTAAATATTGTGTGAAAAGAGCCTTAATGGTTGGCTCAGCTATAGGAATATGATTGGCTTCGTGCTCTATGCCATATGTTAGCTTTTAATTAAAAGTTGTTTCCTTTATTAAGAGAATTTTAACAGCATTTATCATCATTTACTCTGGTTTTCTGGTGTAAATGAGGCCAGAAATATACGGCAGGCATAGATTCCTGTTTAGGGAGGTGACCCTGGAGTATTCGCATCATTTTTGTTGAAGCATCCACCTTGTCATAAATTAGGAGCAAACTAAGGCAGGCAGGGATTATCAAGACCTGTGTATAAATGTCAGTCTTAGTAAATCAGACCCATTATTTCCTATCCACAGGAGGTCATAATATCGATATTCAGCAGCTGCAGCGAACATATAATGAAATGCATGGCTGACCATGTAATGCTTGTATTGATGATGTTACCAGAGCAGTAGGTATTCTTATAAACAGCCTCTTTGTGCTAACATAGGTGAGCAATCCTAATACTGCAACAGTGTATCCATAAGAGACACAGATATGTATACAATTCTATATAATGATACTAGCTTCTGCCCGCGACTTCATCTGCGGGTTGTTGTTGGCGATGAGCCGCTTATAATTAGCCAAATGTGGTTGGCGGTTATCCGTCTGCTTCCACCTGTCGGCTCTGCTACATCTGTGCATATGCGCAGCAGCCCCAGCTGTATGCACATCCGTATGGAGAGCAGAGCAAGCTGTGCTACCTCGCTGCGTCAGCTCTGCTACATCGGGCAATTTGGATCACAGAGGTTGTGTTGTCTGAGTGTCCTAGTAGCATCTTTGTTAGACATGGCTGAACAGCTGCTGCTGAAATTTGACACAGTTCGCCCTCCCCCCCCCCCCCCCAGCACAGTCCGAAGACCACATGTCCCCATGTTACGCACACAAACTGCTAGCACACTGCCTCAGCTCTGCTACATCTGCTAATTTGGATTACAGAGCTTGTGTTGTGTGAGAGTGTCTGAGCAGCTTCTGTGTTAGACACGGCTGAATGGATGTTGCTGAAATGTGCAACAGTTCTCCCCGTCCCCCATCTGAGGCAGAACAACAGATTCTGTGTCCTACTTACTGAAACTCTACACCCGATATACTCCTCTTGGCCACACACAGCTTGTATGTTCTGTACTCTCCTGATCTTCCACGAGACTCCATTTTCTTCAGCTTTCACACTGTCTGGTTCCCTCCTGTTTAGCTCCGCCCCAAAATTACCATGTAGCTCCGCCCACCACATAGCATGATACTATGGGATGGCTGAAGGGCCTGTGATGACGTCATCAAGGGTCCTCAAACATAGTGTGTGTCTAAATTCGTGCTTAACGGTCATGTATTGAGGTAATTTACTGGGATAAAAAGTAGCCTATATTTTAATCGGAGTTCCTATCTATGTATGTTGTAAATTTCAGTTAAATCCGTTCAGCCGTTTTTGCATGATTGAGTAACAAACATCCAAACATCCAGCTAAAGCTAAACTTGCTGCATTGGATAGAAAAGTGAAAGCTCATAGTCAAATCCTAAAATCTAACATCCCTTTTATTCAGAGAATTTCAAAAACTAAAGCCACAGATTGTCTTGTTCTCGCCACAGAACTCCGCTGCAGTTTTCTCATCCCATTATCATTTATTATAAATAAGCAGCTTCAGCCTCTTCTTACAAGATGGAGCTCAAGAGATGTGGATCTTCTCCCTGTGCCAGGTATCGAATGGCAGAAAGCAAATAATGTACCTTGTAATGTGAAATGAAAAAATCAATGATGCAAGAAATCTTAACAGCTCTGCTCTGACAACTACAAAGGGAAAGGCAGGTATCACGTAAGACCTAATCGGACTGACTTACTACTGAGCAGATCATCTGCCTTTCCTAACATTTCTAACATACAATTCATTTTCTAATATCATCTTTCAAGCATAAGCCATGTACAAACAAACAGCAGACATAAGATCAGTTCAATAGGAAAATGAGTGTATGGTATCTCTGGTTGTAATGTACAGATGTAGCAAAGTTGAAATGAACATAGATATCGCATAGCACAACAAAAGCCTCTGAAACAGCTAAGCTAAACTTCTGTGCCACAGTGTAGATAACAGGGTAAATGCCGTGGGAAAAATTGCGGCGTCTTACAGTAACCGCAAAGTGGATGGGATTCATGCTGTGATTTCCAAAACCAGCACGGTTTTGTAAGTCGCAGCATATCAAATATGTCTACGGAAACGCCGGCTGCTTTCCCTTAGATATAATGGTAACAGAAAGTCTGCGGAGGAAAACTCTGTGAACTTTCTGTTCTAATCGCTGCGGGAAGAACCGCGATGCTTCCCGTTGCAGTTTTTCCCGCAGCACTTTAGCACTGCGGATCATCCCAGGGGGCCTTAGCCTAAAGATATTTTCTCAGGGTTTCTCCTGCCCTCCTGTCTCCTTTCCCCTCTGCTTCTTGGTTTTCTCAGGCCAGCTGTGTAGTCACATTTGTTCTAAATTGCAGTTATCTCTGGATTTACATACAAAGGTAACACAGGCACTGACCAAGCACTTGTCAGGGCTCAGCAGCTGAAAGCACTTTGCATAGAAAGAGAAGAGAATATAAGTGTCTGGTAATAAGGACTGATTCACAAGTCCCATCACTAGAGCTAGATAAGAGAGGTGGCCTGAAACCTAGGCAACCAACTGTAAACACTGAGGAGGCTTATTCAGCTGTATCTGATAAATGGAACAAGATAAAACAATGTATTGGGTAAGACACTTTGGTTAGCTTAAGCTACTAGTTTGAACAGTGGGATAACTAGGAATGGTGGGGCCCCGTGGCGAACTTTTGACATGGTGCCCCCCCCCCTTTCCCGACTAACGCCGAAGGTCTCAACCAATTGAGCAGAACAACCCCCCGCACTATAATGCCCCATAGTGGCCCATGCACACAGTATTATTCCCCATAGTGGCCCCTGTACACAGTATTATTCCCCATAGTGGCCCCTGCACACAGTATTATTCCCCATAGTGGCCCCTGCACACAGTATTATTCCCCATAGTGGCCCCTGCACACAGTATTATCCCCCATAGTGGCCCCTGTACACAGTATTATCCCCCATAGTGGCCCATGCACACAGTATTATGCCCCATAGTTGCCCCTGCACACAGTATTATACCCCATAGTGGCCCCTACACACAGTATTATTCCCCATAGTGGCCCCTGCACACAGTATTATCCCCCATAGTGGCCCCTGTACACAGTATTATTCCCCATAGTGGCCCCTGCACACAGTATTATTCCCCATAGTGGCCCCTGCACACAGTATTATTCTCCATAGTGGCCCCTGCACACAGTATTATACCCCATAGTGGCCCCTGTACACAGTATTATGTCCTATAGTGGCCCCTGTACACAGTATTATTCCCCATAGTGGTCCCTGTACACAGTATTATACCCCATAGTGGCCCCTGTACACAGTATTATTCCCCATAGTGGCCCCTGTACACAGTATTATTCCCCATAGTGGCCCCTGCACACAGTATTATGCCCATAATGAACACCCATAAACAATTATTATACTCTGTTGTTTTTTCAGACCCCAGAGTATAATAATCGGAGACCCTGGGGATAAAAAATAAAAAAAACACTGTTACATACCTATTTCCCGGCTCCGCTGCATTCCGCTGTCAGCCATCTTCAATGATGACCAGGACGTCATGTGACTGGAGGGCCTGCGTTGCATCACATAAGGACGCAGGCCCAGTCATGTGACGTCATGCAAGCAGGCCCAAGCATGCCCGGAGCGCGGAGAGGTAAGTAACACAGTTTTTTATATTCTGTTAGCTTCCGGAGCCTCTGATCATTATACTCGGGGGTCCGAAAAGACCCCAGAGTATAATAGTTTTTGTGGGGCCTGCAGCGTTACTTACCGATCCCGGCCCCTGCCAGGATCAGTAAGTAAGTAGGGCCTGTTATTGGCTGGAGTAACTCCAGCCAGTAACGGCCTATTAAAAAAAAATAAAAAAATGCAGCGGTGGCGGCTGTCGCCGGGCTCCTAATGTCCCAGGCTCTGTGGCAGCTGCTACCGCTGCTACCCTGGTAGTTACACCACTGAGTTTGAATATCATTCTACAAATGGGAATACCCCTTTAAGTGTCAAATCAGACTTTCCTACATATGTAGGTTTGCATACCCTAGATGACATTGTGTGATGAACCTAAAGCAATACCTCTAGGGAAGAATACCTCCCTAATACAACATCCAATGAAGCATATCACTGATTTTTCTTTCATATTCCATATGAAACCGGAGGCATACATGGATTCTATAGTTACTATAGTAAGTGAAAGGTGATATTGTATCTGCTGTTTCACGTGATAGTGGAGCTCCTTCAGTGCTGCTCCCGCTTCACAGTCCATGTGACGTCACATTAATCAGTCACATGGCTTGATTGCAGTTCAGTCCCATTCCAGTGAATGGGCTTAGATGCGTTACCAAGTAAAACCACTACACAAATGTACAGAAACTGGGAGATAGTACTCCAGTAGTCTGTAGTCACAAAGGGCATATTCGCAGTGGGTTAATCACCACATACTCACTGGTAACTTACCCGCTGTGCTGTACAATAGCAGCATAGTGACTGAAATATCTCCAAATCTCATCCATATGTTGTGGCTAAAAACTGGACAGCAAAGTGTTTGTGCTGCAGGTTGAAAGCTGAAATGCAAAGGGTGAAATGTGGGAGACATGTGCCCATTCTGGCTGGTTTGGATTGATGCCGATGATAGTCACAGACTGTACTCTGCCCTGCTTATGTGCAGTTTGTCTATGGTTGATCTGTTTTATACACCTGTGAAAAACACATTAACTATTTTTTATATACTTTCTATACTTTGGGTCCCAAAAAAAAACATAAAACACATGGATGTTTTTTTCATGGACCCATAGACTTTCATTGTATTGGTTAAAAAAAAAAGAACATATTTCCGTTTTATGTAAAAGAAAAAAAGACGGATGTCTGAATAAATACATTGAAATGAATGGATGTGTATGCCATAAGCAAAAAACGTGGTTGTCATACATTTCTGAAATGTGGACGTGTGAATACAGTCTATTGGGGCACATTTATTAACCCTTTAGGACACAGGGTAGTTTGACAACTTATTAGAGATGAGCGAACACTAAAATGTTCGAGGTTCGAAATTCGATTCGAACAGCCGCTCACTGTTCGAGTGTTCGAATGGGTTTCGAACCCCATTATAGTCTATGGGGAACATAAACTCGTTAAGGGGGAAACCCAAATTCGTGTCTGGAGGGTCACCAAGTCCACTATGACACCCCAGGAAATGATACCAACACCCTGGAATGACACTGGGACAGCAGGGGAAGCATGTCTGGGGGCATAAAAGTCACTTTATTTCATGGAAATCCCTGTCAGTTTGCGATTTTCGCAAGCTAACTTTTCCCCATAGAAATGCATTGGCCAGTGCTGATTGGCCAGAGTACGGAACTCGACCAATCAGCGCTGGCTCTGCTGGAGGAGGCGGAGTCTAAGATCGCTCCACACCAGTCTCCATTCAGGTCCGACCTTAGACTCCGCCTCCTCCGGCAGAGCCAGCGCTGATTGGCCGAAGGCTGGCCAATGCATTCCTATGCGAATGCAGACTTAGCAGTGCTGAGTCAGTTTTGCTCAACTACACATCTGATGCACACTCGGCACTGCTACATCAGATGTAGCAATCTGATGTAGCAGATCCGAGGGTGCACTAGAACCCCTGTGCAAACTCAGTTCACGCTAATAGAATGCATTGGCCAGCGCTGATTGGCCAATGCATTCTATTAGCCCGATGAAGTAGAGCTGAATGTGTGTGCTAAGCACACACATTCAGCACTGCTTCATCACGCCAATACAATGCATTAGCCAGTGCTGATTGGCCAGAGTACGGAATTCGGCCAATCAGCGCTGGCTCTGCTGGAGGAGGCGGAGTCTAAGATCGCTCCACACCAGTCTCCATTCAGGTCCGACCTTAGACTCCGCCTCCTCCGGCAGAGCCAGCGCTGATTGGCCGAAGGCTGGCCAATGCATTCCTATGCGAATGCAGACTTAGCAGTGCTGAGTCAGTTTTGCTCAACTACACATCTGATGCACACTCGGCACTGCTACATCAGATGTAGCAATCTGATGTAGCAGAGCCGAGGGTGCACTAGAACCCCTGTGCAAACTCAGTTCACGCTAATAGAATGCATTGGCCAGCGCTGATTGGCCAATGCTTAGCACACACATTCAGCTCTACTTCATCGGGCTAATAGAATGCATTGGCCAGCGCTGATTGGCCGAATTCCGTACTCTGGCCAATCAGCACTGGCTAATGCATTGTATTGGCGTGATGAAGCAGTGCTGAATGTGTGTGCTTAGCACACACATTCAGCTCTACTTCATCGGGCTAATAGAATGCATTGGCCAATCAGCGCTGGCCAATGCATTCTATTAGCGTGAACTGAGTTTGCACAGGGGTTCTAGTGCACCCTCGGCTCTGCTACATCAGATTGCTACATCTGATGTAGCAGTGCCGAGTGTGCATCAGATGTGTAGTTGAGCAAAACTGACTCAGCACTGCTAAGTCTCTGCATTCGCATAGGAATGCATTGGCCAGCCTTCGGCCAATCAGCGCTGGCTCTGCCGGAGGAGGCGGAGTCTAAGGTCGGACCTGAATGGAGACTGGTGTGGAGCGATCTTAGACTCCGCCTCCTCCAGCAGAGCCAGCGCTGATTGGTCGAGTTCCGTACTCTGGCCAATCAGCGCTGGCCAATGCATTCTATTAGCCCGATGAAGTAGAGCTGAATGTGTGTGCTTAGCACACACATTCAGCTCTACTTCATCAGGCTAATAGAATACATTGGCCAATCAGCGCTGGCCAATGCATTCTATTAGCTTGATGAAGCAGAGTGTGCACAAGGGTTCAAGCGCACCCTCGGCTCTGATGTAGCAGAGCTGAGGGTGCACAAGGGTTCAAGTGCACCCTCGGCTCTCCTACATCAGAGCCGAGGGTGCGCTTGAACCCTTGTGCAGCCTCGGCTCTGCTACATCAGAGCCGAGGGTGCGCTTGAACCCTTGTGCACACTCTGCTTCATCAAGCTAATAGAATGCATTGGCCAGCACTGATTGGCCAGAGTACGGAATTCGGCCAATCAGCGCTGGCCAATGCATCCCTATGGGAAAAAGTTTATCTCACAAAAATCACAATTACACACCCGATAGAGCCCCAAAAAGTTATTTTTAATAACATTCCCCCCTAAATAAAGGTTATCCCTAGCTATCCCTGCCTGTACAGCTATCCCTGTCTCATAGTCACAAAGTTCACATTCTCATATGACCCGGATTTGAAATCCACTATTCGTCTAAAATGGAGGTCACCTGTTTTCGGCAGCCAATGACTTTTTCCAATTTTTTTCAATGCCCCCGGTGTCGTAGTTCCTGTCCCACCTCCCCTGCGCTGTTATTGGTGCAAAAAAGGCGCCAGGGAAGGTGGGAGGGGAATCGAATTTTGGCGCACTTTACCACGTGGTGTTCGATTCGATTCGAACATGGCGAACACCCTGATATCCGATCGAACATGTGTTCGATAGAACACTGTTCGCTCATCTCTACAACTTATGTGTGGCGTTAATGTTTTTCTGTTGACATAGATAAGTGAGGGCTTATTCTTTATGTGACGAGTTGGATTTTCATTTTGGAGTACAAACAGTGGCGTAACTACCAGGGTAGCAGGGGTAGCGGCTGCCATGGGGCCAGGGAAATTAGGGGCCCAGAGACAGCCGCTACCCCTGCGGGTTTTTTGGGGGCACATGGGCACTACCTATAAACCACATGGGCACTACCCATAAACCACAAGAAGGCCAAAATCATAGTATTCCAGAAGAAGGGCCACAATAAAGCCCCCATCCCCCACCTCGCATTAAACTGCTCCACACTGGAGAAAACCAGCAACTACACCTACCTGGGGCTGGAGCTCAGCCAATCAGGTAGCTTCAAAGAAGCAATAGAGACCCTGAAAGGAAAAACCAGCAGAACCTTCTATGCCATCAGAAGACAAATATACCATCTCAATCCACGGGTGAGGGTTTGGCTGAAGATATTTGATGCAGTCATCGCTCCAATCCTTCTCTATGGCAGTGAGGTTTGGGACCCAGCCACCTACCCAGACCAAAGTGGGATTGCAGCCCAACAGCGACCTTCCATCTAGAGTTCCGCAAGTACCTCCTCCATGTCCATCGCAGCACCTCCAACATGTGACTCCAGGCAAAGCTAGGCAGGCTCCCCCTAGGGCTCACCATGCAGAAGAGGGCAGTATCATTCTGGATACACATACAGGGCAGCAGTCCTGGCTCTTACCATCACCAAGCCTGGCTAAGCCACAGAGCCCTGAGCAAACCCAGCGCCCCCCAACCAAGCATAAGCCAAAACCCCTGAACAAGGCTCAAATAAAAAGAGGCCATTGAGAGAGACAAAGAGCGGTACATTGAGGAATGGAGAAGTGCAATAAATAACTCCAAAAAACTTACCGTGTATCAGTCACTGCAAAGGGACTACACCATGGCCACTTACCTGGTGAAAATACACCACCCCAAACACAGACAGACCCTGAGCCTGTACAGACTGAGCTCCCACAGCCTGGAGATGGAGATGGGGCGACACAGGCAGACGTACAAGCCACGGGAGAACAGACTGTGCCAACACTGTGACCAGGGGGCCCTAGAAGACGAGACCCACTTCCTGCTACACTGCACCAAATACTCAGCTGTGAGGGCCGTCTACTACCAAAGACTCTCTGCCCACATCCCAGACTTCATATCTCACAAGATGCAAAAGCCATCCAGTACATTAAAAAGAGGCAACTGTGTCTTCTTTTTTTTTTTTTTGCAACAAAAAAGGGGCAAAGTCTACATAGCTTATAAAGGATCTGAACTAACATGTGCACAACATGTAACAAGGAGGTGCACCAACATCATAAGTAGACACCACAGTATAACTAGTCTAAAAATGGGCACACATGCAAAAAATATGGCCAAAATAAGGGGCAGATGACAAACAACCCTCTATATTTTTAACATTCTGTAGAGTTCTAGAAGGTAGCCTCCGCTGAAATGCTATAGGGCTTACAGGGCTTGCAGTTCTTTGTGAACAGGAACACTGTAAACAGTTAAATTTATAACTGCTTAGCTTGTGTCTGGCTTGGACTATCTGTTCCATACTGTAATTCATGCCAGATTTAGAATATACACAAATTAAACTTGAAAGATTATACTTTAAGGGCACAAGATATGTCACTTAACTGAGTTTACATGATGTTTTTATTAGGGATCAGCAGATTCTTTAGCGGTACCAATATGGTAAAAGAATGCTAAACTGATTACAATGTACAGAGCGTTCCTCATTGCACAACAGAAGTGATGAGCTGGCCCTAAAATACCACTCACCTTAGTTCTGAATTTCAAGCATTTTTGTAATAAAGTTAGAAAATTAAGGTACACACATAAATGAATTAATTTCGGTGACAGCGGTGTCCTCAGGGTGTCATGGTCAGACAGGCTCCAGTATGGCCACAATACTCGCTGTCATTCTACAGGATTAATCTGTAAGAAATGTTCAGATTGTTCCTGTGCTGGTTCTCTATAGCCAGAGAAGGGGATCTTTCTGCAGCTACATTGTAGCAAATATTTAGTAATAAAAACCTATGATGTCACCTAAGATGAGAACAAATTATTCTTGTGATACTTGTTGGCCTCCTAATTTCCTGAAGAGGCGGGACATTACACCCATTTCTTCCCATTATCGGCTCCATTTTATCAGATCTGGTTCCATGATATAAAATGTCTTTTGCTGTGCTATTAATATTTATTTATCCCATGGTGCTGTACATTAGAAAAAGGGGTTTACATGCAGAAGTTTATGTACAATGAGCACAAAGATAGCCAGATGTCTCAAGTGGTACAAAGGCAGAAAGGACTCTGTCCATAATTGACATGCATAATTACTGTTGGACTGAAGCGCCTGGGGCCCACCAGAGGAGTTTGTGGTCGGGGCCCACCCAACAGCTTCCTGGTAACAGCCTACACCATGGCTCCCTCATTGAAATCTTACCTACAGTATGTGCTGACTATCCAGAGTTAGAGTATTTTCCCTGTATCATCATCCCCTATATTACTGTGCAGACCTCAATAGCTCCATGGCCAATTCATGCACAATACTGTATAGAGCAGACCTGGGCAATGTCCAGCCCGGGGGCCACATCCGGCCCTCTGACTGCTTCTGTCCGGCCCGCATAACTAGTTGACGTTTTTTTCAAGGGCCTGTGATGATGTCATCACAGCCTATCACCAGGATAGGCTATGACTCGTTAGTGGGCGGAGCCACACGGGACTGTGTGCTTGACGCAAGCTGCTGGCTATGAGGGCTGCTGGATGATAAAGAGAGAAGAGACAGCATGTGTGAGCAAGAGGGGGGACTAGGGGCAGATGTAGGGGGGCAGTTAAACTGAATGCACATGGAGAGGGGACATTAAACTAGGGGGCAGATGGAGGGCGACATTAAACTTGGGCAGCTGGAGGAGGATATTAAACCATGGGGGGTAGCTGGAGGGGGACATGTCTGCCTCTAGTTGCCCCCAGTTTAATGTCCCCCTCCAGATGCCCCATTTTAATGTCCGCTCTAGTTTCCACCAGTTTATACTGGGGCACCAGGAGAGGGACTTAATACTGTGGGACATTTGGAGTGAAATGTTATAATGTGGGGGTGTATAATGTTAGGGTGACTGTAGGAGGATTTTACTTTGTGGGGCACATGGAAAAATTATTGAGAATGGGCGGAGTCAGCGGAGAAGCAGGTGCTAAATTTGCCGCTGTACGCATGGCCCTCTAGAACCGTTACAATTTCTCATGTGGCACCATGGGAAAATTAATTGCCCACTGCTGGTATAGAGAATGACACCGCCATGGAGCACCCCACACATACAATATTTAATGAGGGAGTCATGACACAGGCATAGCACACACATCTGCTATCAGGGGTTTTCGAGCCAAATACTGTCAAAATTTGTGGGCTACATAATGCTCTCCTGTGCTCGCTACATGGTATTGTGCTCCCCAGTTTCTCCCATGCTCAATGGGCCCCTGCTATACAGTATAATGCTCCACATGGTATATAATGCTACACTGTAACAGTGTACCCACAAGGTATAAAATGTTCCTTTCAGCCCTCCACAATGGCTCAACATGGTATAACCTCCTCAGCCCTCCTGTATACTATAGTGTACAATGTTTTTAAACAATATAATTTCATTGTGGATAACCTGATGTGGTTTAGAACTGGTGGAAACTGTAATGCACATAGAACTCATTTCATATGATATTAAGATTTTAGCTCAGATCGATAGTTTTGTTAACAAAGATGTCATCGCTGAGTACTAGCGTGTTTTACGGGAGGAAGAAAGGT
Source organism: Leptodactylus fuscus (assembly GCF_031893055.1). NCBI lineage: Eukaryota > Metazoa > Chordata > Amphibia > Anura > Leptodactylidae > Leptodactylus > Leptodactylus fuscus. Next base: position 223,692,251 of record NC_134266.1, read on the forward strand.
TTGGCTGTATTTATGTTATAATAGCAGTTGCAGAGCTGTACTCTCGCAGTTTTATCTAGTACTTTAACTATTGAGTCATAGTTAGGGTTGAGCCGATCTTGAGATTTCAAGATCGATTTTAAAATCCGATTTCCGATCATTTTTCAGCCGATCGTGAAATTTGCTCGATCACCGATCGGAATCTGATCTTTTCCAATCCCGATCCTCAACCCTAGTCAATGTTTCTCTGTGGGAAAAGTCACTTTTAGGGTTGAGCCGATCTTGAGATAACCTCCGATCTCAATCCCACTGGAAAAGATCGGGTTGGAATTCCGATCGTGAGCGTGAAATTTACTCGATTGCGATCGGAATCCGATCTTTTCCGATCCCGATCGTTCAACCCTAGTCATAGTATTAGCATCACATACCGAATGTTTTAGCTATATTGGCGTAGGTCGCCTGCAAAGTACCTGTACACTGTAGTGCACAGTGGATCTAAATGCAGTACAAGTTAACATAGCAACAACGCTTTACTTATGGTTAAATTCATAAGATATCTCTATTGATACGTATAAATAATGTAATTGTTTTAAAATTTTGTTTATTCAAATACACTAATTTATTTATTTTATAAAAATTCATTTTGATATTTAATTTTCACTTATTTATTTATTAATTGTATTCAAGTAATTTTGGTAGCTGTTTTTTACGCTATAAACTGTAGAATAAGTGAATGTTAGTACGCTGTACATGCAAAATTTTTATCCCAGAAGGACCCACCGTGCGCTATGATGCACAGTCAAGGTCAAGGTCATGTGAACATTTTGTTAAAATTAAAATTTTTACATTGAACATAAAATAACTCTATTATAAGACTTCTGGGTCTGAGGAGGATAAAAATATCAACAGTGGCCCCTTACAGCATAATGCTCAACAGAGGCCCCAAACCATATAAAAAGATCACCAGAGCCCTCTCTCGTAGTGTAATGCTCCACAGTGACCACACACAATATAATATGCTCCCCATAGGCCCCCAGTATAATGCTCCACAGTAGCCTCACACAATATAATATACTCCCCAGAGGCCCCTGCTCCCCTGTACAATGCTCCACAGTGTTCCCACACAGTATAATATGATCCGGAGAGCTTTCACACATTATAATGCTCCACAATGGCCCGCACAGTATAATATAGACCAAAGAGGCCCCCAGTATAATGCTTCACAGTGGCCCCATAGCCAGCTCATTTTCAGGTCATATGCTGTCTGTGGTTCATCGATTATTTATGGTCCATGAAAAACGGATGACACGTGGATGCCATTGTTTTTTTGTTTTTTTTTGAAGGACCTGTAGACTTACGATTAGAGATGAGCGAGTACTGTTTGGATCAGCCGATACGAACAGCACGCTTGCATAGAAATGAATGGACGTAGCCGGCACGCGGGGGGTTAAGCGGCTGGCCGCCGTCAAAGCGGAAGTACCAGGTGCATCCATTCATTTCTATGGAGCGTGCTGTTCGGATCGGCTGATCCGAACAGTACTCGCTCATCTCTACTTACGATATGTATGGCGCTGTGCATGGTCCTCATTGAGCGAAGCACAGTACTCACCTGTACTCTTGGCCTCTTTAACATACTGATCAGTGGGGGTGTCAGACCCTACCAATCACATATTAATGTTTTTTGGAAAAACACAGTATGTTAATTATACCTGTAAAAATGCTGCCGTTTTCTCCATAGACTGAAACAAGGAAAGGCTAAAATGCAAAACATAGTAGGAAATCATTGACAAATGCAAGCGTTCTTGGGATTGCTACTGTATTTCCATTTTTTTCCTCTTTTAGCTTGGGCTATGAAATGAAAGGATCATCCATCAAGTTTTACTTTAGATAAATGGACTTATTGCCATCTGCTGGATACACAAAGGTACAGTCTTACGATACATGCATATTCATTAGCCCAGTTCTGGAATCCGATTCAGATGTGACATAAAGTTGAATCCAATATACAGATAAAGGGAGATATTTATCATTATGCTCTAAATTTCTCTTATATTTAAAACGTGATACCTTTTTACATACAGTATATACACACATTTTAAAACTAATAGAGATGAGCGAACACTGTTCGATCGAATAAATATTCGATCGAATATCAGGCCGTTCGAGGTATTTGATTCCAATCGAATACCACGAGGCAAACGCACTAAAAATTTGATTCCCCTCCCACCTTCCCTGGTGCTTTTTTTGCACTAATAACTGCGCAGGGGAGGTGGGACAGGAACTACGACAACGGAGGCAATAGGAAAAAGCCATTGTCTGGCTAAATCAGGTGACCTCCAATTTATACAAATGGTGGATTTAACATTCGGTTAATTTGAGACTGTGAACTATGTGACTGTGAGACAGGGATAGATGTACAGGCAGGGTTAGCTAGGGATTACCTTTATTTAGGTGGGAATGTTACTCACACAGCTCTTTGGGGCTCTATCTGGTCAGGATCCCTGTCAGCTTGCGATATGCGCGAGCTGACTTTTTCCCATAGGAATGCATTGACCAGCGTTGATTGGCTGAATGCCATACAGAGTACAGTATTCGGCCAATCAACGCTGATTCTGCCGGAGGCTCGTCTGTGAGGAGGCGGAGTCTAAGATCGAACCAGAATGGAGACTGCTGTGGACCAATCTTGGTCCTGGATAGCACACTGACCCATTAATTTCCATGAATTACACAGTCACATGTGCAGGCCAACAGTCCAGGCCGCAAATTATCGAACCATTACTATTCCTGTCCGTTTTGTAGCCCTATTCATGACAGTTTTGGAAATCGCAGTATTTCTGCTGTGTGTATTTTTCTGCCATGCCTGGATGTGATTCACTAGAATCTCATCCACTATGCAGAGACTGTAAAATGCCACCACGTAGGGCCCCAGCCTTAAGCTATGGGGAAAATGCTCACGATTCTGCAGCTAAAATGAACGTGCACCATTTTTTAATCAGATAAAAAAATCTAATGCACTTTGCTGGCACTGTAACACATAGCAGAAAAAAGCACCAAAATCACTGTGTTTCCACTATATGGGGTCAATCTTCTTCGACCAAATACAGCATATAATGTATGCCATACTCTAAAAAAAATAGCATAAAAATAAGGCTATAAAAAAAACTCCCTGAAGGTGAAAGTGTCTCAATAACTCTCTATATCTATTCTAACATGAACTGTGCAATAACATTGAAAAAGATTATGTATGTAATGTTAACAAGATGATGTATATAACAATGGGCTGCATTAAATATACCCATCTGTATGTTTGCTGCACATAGTAGTCTAAATGCAAATACAATGATGCAGGTTCAGCCCACATAATGTCTTCCCCCGTACTCTGCATGTGAGTTCTCTGACTACGCTCTTTATAATATATTCCTGTCCTCATTGCATGGCTATCTGCGTCAGTAAAGATATTGGACATTCCTTCCATGTGGATGTGGCTCTGAGATGCACTTGGAGAAACAGCATGAAGCGGTGAAATTATAATTCTAGCCTATGAAATAGCATTGTACACATGAATCATTATAATGAATCATACTGGAACAATAAATAAACCCACACTGTGTTTCTGTTGAGATCAAATGTGGCGTACCTGTACAGCATAGAGGAAAACATATTTATAATAAGTGGTCGGATCCATTTTCCTGAGGAGTTCATCTATTCACAGTCTTATTATAGCTCGGATGAGGTGCCATCCACATTAAATAACGCTATTATTGGAATCACTCTCTTTACAGGTTCGATTGTTCAGTTCCATCTCCCCAGCAGGAACCATTGGCAGAATGTAGGTCTTGTTTACAGCAGCCTGTATTCTCTTAAATGTTCCCTTAACCTTGCCTAGATTGTATCTGTGTACAGGAAACAAGCACAGTCTGAAAATGACCATTGTAAGGACAGGTAGAACTTCTTAAAGTGCACATATATAACCAACTCAGGTAACCATGCCTTAAATGTGAAACCCAACTCTACATGAATGATCATTAGGTTGCTCTGATGTACAATATGTATCTTTCCAGCACTACCCTTGACAGGGAAAAATATATCTTTGTACCGTATTAGCCAGTAGATATTAAATATAAAAATAGGGTCTTCAGCAGTTGATACCTTTTTAATGGCTAACAAAAATGACGACAGATTGCAAGCTTTCGAGACTACTAAGGTCATTTCATCAGGCTGGTATAACACAATTTCTGAAGGGATGCATATTTATACAGAAAAGTACACAACCTACCTAAGATGGGATAGTTTTCATCCCAAACATATAAAGAACTCAATTGTCTACAGCCTGGCCATCAGATACCATCGCATATGTTCAGACCCTGTAAATATGGACAAACACCTTGGAGGCCTCAAAAATACATTCTTGGGGCAGGGTTATCATCCAAGAACAGTTGAAAACCAAATCACCAGGGTCACCAGAATAGCAAGATTGGATTTAGTCAAATACAATACCAAACAGGAAAACAATCGGTTGCCCCTGGTTATCACATATAACCCCCACCTGGAGATGCTGAGAGGTATCACACGCAAACTACAATCACTACTGCAAAAAGACAATCGTTTAAAATACATATTTCCAGACCCCCTCTCCTGTGCTATAGATAGCCCCCAAATCTCAGGAACATGATCAATAGGAGCCCACTGTCACCTCCAACTATAATAGGAACATTTCCGTGCAGACAGAAAAAGTGCAATACATGCCAGCACATACTGACCATGGACAGAATAAAGATCCCCAACTCTAATCAGGACTACAAGATCCCAGGTACCTTCACCTGCAGAACACCTAATGTGGTGGATTTAATAATATGTACCAAATGCCCCAAAATACCCATTTTCCCATAGGTATCATTGACATGCTGCGATTTCCAAAAATCTGACAGTTTTATAAATTGCAGCATTTCCCTGCAAGTATGTGTCTGCAATATGTGGATGAGATTCACTAGAATCCCATCTATTTTGCAAGGACTGTAAAACACCATGGTTTTTGCCTCAGTGTTTACACCACATGGGGCCCCCAGCTTCAGGCTAAGGCTCCACGTAGCACGCCACAATGAATGCAACACGTTTTTTCCTGCATCGCTTTTCACAGTAAGTTGGCAGAGTTTTTCTCTGCTCACATCTGCTTCAATTATACCTATGTGGAAACCGCCAGGATTTCCATAGGTATAATTGACATGCTGCGATTTCCAAAAATGGGAAGGAGTTGCTAGAATCCCATCCACTTTGCAGGGACTGTAAAACGCTGCGGTTTTAAACCAAAAGTCCTATTTCTGTCCGTTTTTGTGGCCGTGCTTCTGGGGCTCCTATTCATTGTGCGGAAGCACAGCCGATGCACGGGTGGTAGATGGATGCCATCCATGTGCTGCCCCTGCACCAGCCTTCCTGTTGAATCACAGGTGGCAGCCAGCACACAGTTGTGTGTAACTAGCATTAGATAGTATTAGTAAATCTGCACCATTGGGGCATACTTATCAATAGAGGTCCGACACTTTCTACTTTTGTGTCAAAACTTATGGTGCACGACATTTACGACATATTTATAAACAGTGGGCACCAGAAAGAACAGACAAATACAACTGGCTGAACACTTTATAAAAATGTGCACCAGAATGAGCGCGGTTTGGAGGTGTCTCGCTTTACAAGACATTTATGAAACAGAAAATAATGTATACCGACCAGATTTACTTCTGCAAAGCAGACTTAGTTTACAATAGTGTAAAGAATTTATGAAATGACTTTGTGCTATAAATTCCTGTCATTCATCACATATTTGTCTCCTCAATAAGAGATGGTTTGTGTCTGCTTAAGTTGTGCCAAAAATTGTAGAGCTTTTGATGCATGTGCCAAATATTTGTTCCTTACATCCTGCGAGCTAGGTTCTAGGTCTACAGATTTTGTCTACGTTTTGCGCCAAATATTTGTCTATTGGTGAAGCTCAACACTTTTAGAAGCCCCCCATATTTATGAAGGTCTGTACTACAGTCATAGTTTATGTATCGATAAATGTGCCCCGTTGTGGTTTCTTCTGCAGCATTTTCCATTAAGTTTTTGCTGCGTTTTTCTCCGGAGTTTCTTTCTTCCCCTATTAAATTTATAGGGAAAACAATTGCAATTCTGCACCTAAAATGAACATTCTGGTTTGGTGGAGGCACACTCAGTGTCACCACCTCAATGACTTTCTCCATAAGCGGTGGATCTTCACCAAAGAATATTTTGCTACTACATACTCCCTCCGTCTCCCTCAGAGCCATTTAGGATTGAACAGGTCTTCTATTTTCTTTGTTCTCTTATTCCACTCATTCCAGAGATTTTCCCCACCAGCTTCCAGAGGCTAGGCATATTTAGAGCGACTGATCGGTGCTCACTCTTTCATATACCAGTAGCAAAAAAGTCAATGGTACCGCACACTCTAAAATTATATGTGGTGCTAGCGAAAAAAGGTCCTTCGACCCAAATATACTAGTGAAAATAGATTTTGCTGCACACACTGTTTTGTGATCAAAGGAATATAGAGATTTATTTTACAATATAGTTAACGCCTTTTGACACAATGCAAAATATTGGCATAGAAAGACAGGCTAGATCAATTGGATATGACGTTTCGGTCCTTAGACCTTCATCAGACGCGATCTAGTGTGGTAGCAGGATCAGTATAAGTGTCAAGGCACTTATACTGATCCTGCTACCACACTAGATCGCGTCTGATGAAGGTCTAAGGACCGAAACGTCATATCCAATTGATCTAGCCTGTCTTTCTATGCCAATATTTTGCATTGTGTCAAAAGGCGTTAACTATATTGTAAAATAAATCTCTATATTCCTTTGATCACAAAACAGTGTGTGCAGCAAAATCTATTTTCACTCTTTCATATACAACCTGTTGAGTGACCCACCTCCTGATACTAAGTTTGACTTCATGGTGGCCTGGGAACAGGACCTTGTTTCTACCCTGATTTCCGACCAGTGGATTGACTGTTGTACATCTATTAGCAAAGACAGTTTGATGTTACCTTTATGGAACACTCTTTGAGGATTCTTTATAGGACCTATTTTGTTCCTCATCCATTACATAACTTTTATCCTACTGTCTCGCCCCTTTGCTTTAGAGGTTGCAATGCCCTAGGCAATACCTTCCATATTTGGTGGTCCTGCCTTCATGCCCCTTGCTTTTCAGTGACCATTCATGGAATGGTAAAACAGCTTTCAGGCAGTTGTTCCCATTGTCGACCCCCATTTTTCTTATCCCATTGGCCTCAGATATGCCCAATTCAAACTACTTCAGCACATTTTGATGGCTGCCTAGATTCATATTGCCTTCAATTGGAGGAAATCTTTTCTCTCGTTGACTGGTGTAGTTCAGCAAATTGACACTGTCATTGTCCATGAAAAAATGAATCCCACTATTTCTGACATCCATCCGATCTTTGATAAGGTTTGGGCGCCCTGGATCAATAGATTCCATATCCCGGGTCTGCCATATTGTCTTCAGCTATAACTAGATCTCTAATGGGATCTCTTTCTCAGCCATATTTTTGCCCTCTGTACTTCCAACCCTACCTTCCACCCCTCATGCCCCCTTCTGTTGCTTTTTGTGCCTTTTTACCTCCCTTCCTTTATTCATGTACATGCTGTCTTTAAAGAGATATATATTGCTAGAAAGCCGACATTGAATTCAGCACACTGTCAGCTTTCCGGGAATATGGCCCAGTGGAGGAGTTATCAGTGCTGTTAAGGACGTTCCTCATAGCCCAGCATCAATCCAGGGCGGTAAGGAGCGCAAGGCTATGTTACAGTACTGTCAAGGGAAAAGGGGAAGGGTGATGACGCTGAGCTATGAAGAACACCCTTCTGACAGTGGGGAGATATCGGTGCCGAAACTAACCACTCCAATATCTCCGCCTCCGGGGCACACAACATGAAAGCTGACAGTGCGGTATATAAAAGGTCCTCTAACTGTATAGCAGTTCTCTGTCCCTTGGTTCTTTGTCTCGCTTTTTTGCCCTGTTGTTATGATTGCCTTGATGTTTTCTGTATTTTCTGCTATTGCCATATATCAATAAATACTTGTGAAACTAAAATTACCATTCTGCAGCTCTTTTGTCCCCGCAATGTGTGGATGAGATTAGTGAAATCTTATTCACTTTGCTGGTACTGTAAAGTGCAGTGTTTATTTCTGCTGTTTCCACAGCAGCCAAAAACACATCCTTTCTGCAATGTGAAGCCTTACCCTGAAGAATTCATTCTGCCAGCAAGGTTCATTGTATTGGCTAGTCAGTCAGGTCCTAGTTCATAATCTACGTTTTTGTAGTCATAGGAAATCTCCTGTTTAAAGCCAGTCCTAACAAAACATCTAAAGAAACCATGCAGTACTGGGCACGACTCAGAATACCCCAGAGTGTATCTCTGTCTGCTAAATATGAGAGTGCACAAAATCAATGCCTGAGAATAAGCTTCAGGTTCAGAATTTCTGATGTGATACAAACAGGTTGAGAAAATATTGTAGCTAAGAGGTAATCTGACATTCAGGCCTGTATGACTTTTTTTTTTTTTTAATGTAGATTGTGAGCCCCACATAGAGCTCACAATGTACATTTTTCCCTATCAGTATGTCTTTTTTGAAATATGGGATGGAAATCCATGCAAACACGGGGAGAACATACAAACTCCTTGCAGATGGTTTTTTTTTATGTCCTTGGCGGGATTTGAACACCAGGACTCCAGCGCTGCAAGGCTGCAGTGCTAACCACTGAGCCACCGTGTGGCCCCAAACCTGTATGACTTTGTACAGACAGTGCAAGTGTGTAAAAGCTTGTCTCCTGCGGAGTGAGTCATAAGGCCGGCTATGTAATTATTTTTCATTATTGCACATATTAAAGCCAAAATCTACAGAATTCCTAATGACTGCGGGTCACGGTGAACGGCCGCCTCCGCATTTATTGTTTGTCATTATTAACTCGCCTGCAGCAATGTCATTTGTAGAGACTATTTTTATTTCATAGAAAGGAACATACAGTAGGCGCCATAGTAATAAAAGTCATCTATGTATTGGTAATAAAGTGAATTGTTCTGTTAGAAGTTTTTACTCTATTTGCACACTGTATCTTGTATGCAGAGGCGTCTGGCCCCCAATGCAAAATCTGTAATGTGGCCCCTACCTACCCTGTGTCATTTAGAATTGCGGTATATTATATGGGACAGATTAGGACTTCTCGTATCGAAACGCAGCTAAAATGTTTTACCTTTTTTTTCTGTAGGATTTATTTTAAGTTTTTGATGCATTTTTCAATTAGTTTTTTCCCTCCCTCATAAATTGATAGGGAAAACGCTTGTGATTCTGGGGCTAAAATGAACTTGCTGCAGTACTTCCTATATATTTCCCATTCCTTTTATAGCCACTTGGCTTTGACTCAAAAAAAGCTGCAACACATGGACCACCACACATCTTACTTAGATTACCACAGGGTCCAATGGAAAAAGCGGGATGATGGGAAAGGCCATGTGTACAGTATGCACTGAAATATATGGCAGCTCATTGACGCAATGACTTTTAGAATGTGACAATGAAAAAAAAAAATAAAAAAATATCCTTAGCAGGTTACTTTCACCAGGACAAAAAATATTTTTCACTTGCATCATATCACCCTGTGTAAGGTTGTGCTGCCAGCGAAGGCTTGTGCTAACTGTGCTTTCCAATAATCAGTCTGTCTAAGGGCTCGTTCACACGGGGCAAGAGGGGACGGATTTTGGCACCAAATCCAGGTCATTATTCGCCCCCTCACAATAGAAGTCTATATGTAGACTGCTAGCTTACTTTTTTCCATGAGCGGCATGTTGCCGCTCACGGAAAAAAGAAGCGAGCTGCCCTTTCTTCAGGCGGATTCCGCGGCTGATTCAGCCCTGGGGTCCGCCTCGTGGTAGCACCCTCCGGACTAGACCCATTCATTTGGGCCTACTCCGGAGTGGAAAGCCGTGACTGTCGGAAGCCGTGACAGTTGTGGCAGGTGCATTTTGGCCCTATTCTGACGAGGCTTCCCGTGTCAGAAGCAGGACCAAAATACGCCATACCGTGCCCCGTGTGAACGGGGCCTAAAGTTAAGCCCATACATGGTGTCCTGCGGCAAAATATTGTGGTTTTTCCTGCAGCGCTTTTCACAGAAAGTCCGTCAAAATTTCCTCTGTGGACATTCTACTTCCATTATACCTAAAGGAAACTGCTGGTGTTTCCGTGATGTTTCTGGAAATTGCAGCGTGTCTGCTGCCCAGATTTTTAGCAAGATGTGGATGGGATTCACTAAAATCCCATCCACCTTGCAGTGACTGTAAAACGCTGTGGTTTTTTTGCACACTTACGCCAGCCTTATAGTGTTGCTGATCATCTGATGAATAAGTGCTAACTTGTTTAAAGGGATCCTATCATTCAGATGGAATTTTTTGTGACTAACAAGTCGGAATATCCTTAAGAAAGGCTATTCGTCTCCTACCTTTAGATGTCTTCTCTGCGCTGCCGTTCCGTAGAAATCCCGGTTTTCGCCGGTATGCAAATGAATTCTCTCGCAGCACTGGGGGCGGTCCCCAGCGCTCAAACAGCACTATAGATGGTCATGGCTCCTGCAGAAAACAGTGGGTTTGGTCAACAATAATCTAATGTGCACGACTATCTGTGGTTTGGTTCCATAGAATCACATAATATCCTGGTTTTTCATCCATAACACAGATACTAAAATGCATGTTTCAGTTACAACCTTACAAGACTCTACTATACCTAATTCAAATTTCCTAGACAATTATGGTAACTAACTGGATAGCTATAATACCACCACATAGATGTGCCTACAAGTGCATTATAGACAAATGGGTCTACTGTGTGCATTTATGGTAAAACTATGAGGTGGAAAACATCATTACCCACAGTACATAAAAAGATAAAAATGAGGCAGATGATGTTAGAATATCGGTTCTTCTCCGTAACTGATGTTTATGTTCGGAAAATTGAGCTGTGAGTTCCAGCCAGGATACGGGTATAAAGAAACCAGCGTAGTCTGTAACCAGAGCCTGGCGCATAGCACTGTGGGTGAGGGCACACATTGCACAGCATTACCAAATTCGATCCCCCAAAAAGTTATTTTATTGTACAAAAGAATGAATAATGAAAACTAGTAGACATATTTGGTATTACTAAATCGGAATGACCCATAAAAATAACAGTCCATTTAACCCATATAGGCAATGAAAGAGAATACAAAACGTAAATTGCTGCCCCCTTAAAAAATGTTTTATATGGCCAAATACAGGTAATAAAAAGCTATAAGTGGTCCCTCCAAAACAAGCCCTTATACAGCGGCTGTACTGAATGGGGCCATGCTAGGCAGAGGTTAAAAAGATTTTCTCAGATGTAGTCACATAAAACACATCGCAGTTCATCTGGACTTCACTATCTGTTCATCTCTTCTCAATGAGGTGTGAAGACACTTATTTATGCCTCAGTTATGACACTTTTCTCACCAGGTAATAGATTACTATCTTATGGAAAAAGTTTGACTGTGTGGTATAAGGTAATTTATTCCCAAAAAAACAAACAAATACATAAAAAGACTAAGGACCGAAGCGTAATGAAGCGCAGCAAAAAATAGACTGTGGAAAAAAATTCAGAGGAAACACATTGCGTTTCTTTCCTCAGTTCACCTCTGCGTTTGGTATTCCGTTCGGGACCTCCAAACGGAAAACTGAATGCATTGACAAGCAGTGAGCAATGAAAGCACACGGACCCCATAGTCTATAATGGGGTCCGTGTGTTTTCCGCACGAGCGATGCGGGGAGGAAAGTAGTTCATGAAGCACTTTTCTCTCCACATGTTCCGTGCGGAAAACACACAGACCCCATTATAGTCTATGGGGTCCGTGTGCTTTCATAAGTTCACCGCTTGTCAATGCGTTCGATATTCCATTTGGGGGGGTCCCCAAGCAAACTCCCCGAACGGAATATTGAATGCAGATGTGAACCAGGCCTAACTCATCCTAGTTCTCCTGGAGCTGTGAGGTTTTCCTGTTTCGTGGCTGCATCTGAAAGCAGCGAGTCTTCCCCAGGCATTACTAGTTTCTACCTGAGTGAAAGATTCAATGCTCTACTCAAGTACAACAGAATCCTAGAGATGTGAAAGTTGTTAAATGGGGATGTGGCCATTTCGCCTCCAGATTGTCATGGAAGGTCTGATGGATCTCCACGGCACTCTGGTTGGGAATTACTTGTCTAACGAATTGATGGCCTATCCTTAATGTCATTGATATCAGATGGGTAGAAGTTCGCCACTTGAGCTGATTGAAATGGCTCGGGTAGCCAAGTCAAAATATGGTCAAAACCCGCCTGCTACAATGTCGCAGGCTTCCCCCACCCTGGAGTCGGCTCAAATGAATGGGCCGATGCCGGAGGTTGCGGCTGCCAGGCGAATCCGCCTGAAGAAAGGGCAGCTCGCTTCTTTTTTCCGCTATCAGCAGCTGCAGATAGCGAAAACAAGAACGCTAGTGGTCTCCATAGACCACCATTGTAAAGGGGCGGATTATGACGTGGATTCCGCTGTCAAAATCTGCCCTATTGGCCCTGTGTGAACTAGCCCTTAAACTACATAAGGAGAAATAAACCCGCTGCTGTGAATGAGTATAATCCACATTAATTTACTGCTATAAAAGCAACTGTAAATAAAGTGCGACATTTAAAGGGATCCTGCCAAGAAACTTCCTATCTGAGACTCCTGCTATCTTTACTCACACAGGATTGACAGCTTCTGTATACACACAAATACAGGGAGAGCTGTATTTACTGCGGAGTAATAAGGACTCTTACTGTCTCTTCTAGGAGTCCTGGCAGAATTTACAGTTTTTTACTCAGAAGTCCTGCTCCAAATAATACAAACCTATATATCACAGAGCTCAGCTTCTCTCCCTCTACCATATCCTGCTCTCAGATAGGGCAGAAGAAATCACTTAACAGGTTCACTCTAAAAAGAATTACTGATATTCACAATGACGGCTTGAAACAGTTATCAGTGATTTCAGTAAAGTGAACTGCAAGTTGATCCTTAGGAAAATAACATAATATAGAATACAGTACAGCAAATATGGATAGGACTTTTATTAAAAGCTACCATATATGCTGGATCCCTACAAGGATACCTTCAATGGTTCAAGCTTTGTGGTGAAATGTCACAGTTTTTCTACTATAAAGTTGACTCAACAATGTATTATATGTACAGATGAAAATCATATGTGAAATAAAACACCCATATTAGTCATACTTAGAAAATATGGAGTCCAATTATTTTGAGATATGTCTTTTATTACAGCATAAGTGAATACATCAAAACCATCCCCACAATGTCCCAGTAAGCGACCCGCAGTTATGTACATTATAGTACAATACAATGCACACAGGTAGGATCTAGATGCAGTTCTCAAAAGCCCTTCTGTTTTTCAATGAAATGTTACCCTTTACTGCCAGCCAGGCCAACAACGCTCCGTCACTTAGTCTGGCATTCAAGGGTTTTAAATACAATATAAAAAAAACAAACTAAGAAATATTTCTTCTACAAATCACACAATGTCCTTCCCACATAGCATATACATATATATTGCAATAACATTGTGGCCTCTCAGCAAGGTCCCTTTGATAAGAATTGATCAAGCAGTTATGTGACTCAAGGTGGACCCATCATATAGAAACACACTAAAGGAACCAGTTAGTGGGTAACACTAATACTAAAGCATATCTCCGGGCACAAACTGAGAATTCTACTTTTACTTGGGTAATGACTGGTCTTCACCCAAGAAACCTTCCCTGGAATCCTGAGATGCGGAGATCTTGAGGTTTTCCTGGCTTGCTTACTCCACTGGACTCCAAGCATGTGTTGCCATGAGCTGCTTGGTGATTTATCTAATGTGATCCAGCAATTCCTATAGAAGTGGTTACTGCTATAGACAAGGGACAAGAAAAGAGAAGGCCAAGGTAATTCCAAGGTGTCTGCATCTGAACCTCCAGTTCATAACGGTGAACTAGAATTTTAGTTTGTGAACATAATTTTGCCTTACACGTCTGTAAATATTTAACCACAAAATGGCCAACTCTGATGTATAGAAGTAACCAGTCAGTTTTCTAAAAACACCTTACCTGCAGAGCATGCCAAATATTTGCAAATCCTTTCAGTTACTAAGTAGAGATGAGCGAACAGTGTTCTATCGAACACATGTTCGATCGGATATCAGGGTGTTCGCCATGTTCGAATCGAATCGAACACCGCGTGGTAAAGTGCGCCAAAATTCGATTACCCTCCCACCTTCCCTGGCGCCTTTTTTGCACCAATAACAGCGCAGGGGAGGTGGGACAGGAACTACGACACCGGGGGCATTGAAAAAAATTGGAAAAAGTCATTGGCTGCCGAAATCAGGTGACCTCCATTTTAGACGAATAGTGGATTTCAAATCCGGGTCATATGAGAATGTGAACTTTGTGACTATGAGACAGGGATAGCTGTACAGGCAGGGATAGCTAGGGATAACCTTTATTTAGGGGGGAATGTTATGAAAAATAACTTTTTGGGGCTCTATCGGGTGTGTAATTGTGATTTTTGTGAGATAAACTTTTTCCCATAGGGATGCATTGGCCAGCGCTGATTGGAGACTGGTGTGGAGCGATCTTAGACTCCGCCTCCTCCAGCAGAGCCAGCGCTGATTGGTCAAGTTCCGTACTCTGGCCAATCAGCGCTGGCCAATGCATTCTATTAGCCCGATGAAGTAGAGCTGAATGTGTGTGCTTAGCACACACATTCAGCTCTACTTCATCGGGCTAATAGAATGCATTGGCCAATCAACACTGGCCAATGCATTCTATTAGCGTGAACTGAGTTTGCACAGGGGTTCTAGTGCACCCTCGGCTCTGCTACATCAGATTGCTACATCTGATGTAGCAGTGCCGAGTGTGCATCAGATGTGTAGTTGAGCAGAACTGACTCAGCACTGCTAAGTCTCTGCATTCGCATAGGAATGCATTGGCCAGCCTTCGGCCAATCAGCGCTGGCTCTGCCGGAGGAGGCGGAGTCTAAGGTCGGACCTGAATGGAGACTGGTGTGGAGCGATCTTAGACTCCGCCTCCTCCAGCAGAGCCAGCGCTGATTGGTCGAGTTCCGTACTCTGGCCAATCAGCACTGGCCAATGCATTTCTATGGGGAAAAGTTAGCTTGCGAAAATCGCAAACTGACAGGGATTTCCATGAAATAAAGTGACTTTTATGCCCCCAGACATGCTTCCCCTGCTGTCCCAGTGTCATTCCAGGGTGTTGGTATCATTTCCTGGGGTGTCATAGTGGACTTGGTGACCCTCCAGACACGAATTTGGGTTTCCCCCTTAACGAGTTTATGTTCCCCATAGACTATAATGGGGTTCGAAACCCATTCGAACACTCGAACAGTGAGCGGCTGTTCGAATCGAATTTCGAACCTCGAACATTTTAGTGTTCGCTCATCTCTATTACTAAGGATTTACTGTTTGGTCTTGTTGACATCTTAAAGAAGGACCTGACACTTGTCCAAACTCGTCTGTTTTACACAATACCTACCTTCACCATAAAACAACAACTCAGGGCCATCTTTTTTAATTCTGTGCAGTTCCTCTCTTAAACCGGGAAAAAATTGCAGTGTTTTACAGTATCTGCAAAGTGGATGGGACTCATGCGAATTCCATGCCCACTTTGTGTTTAAAACCGCAGCACGGACATGCTGCGATTTCCAAAACCGGCACGGTTTTGGAAATCGCAGCATGTCAATTATATCTATGGAAATGCCGGTTGCTTTCCCGTTAATATAACAGATAGTCTGCGGAGGAAAACTCCCTGAACTTTCTGTTCAAAGCACTGCGGGAAGAACCGTGATACATTCCCGCTCTGGTTGTTCCTGCAGCACCTTAGCGTGACGTTTCCAACCCGTGGGGCCTTAGGGTATTTTCATATGGCAGAAAATGAAGAGGAATTCCAGTTCCAGCCCAGATGGGAGGGAGCAGGGAGCCTTCAGCCAAGGAAGCCACGGCAAGATAAAGCAGGATGCTTCTTGCTTCTTACCGCATCCTGCTGCGATCTCTGCCTCCCATTGAAAACAATGGGAGGCGAATTCCAGGAGGAATCTGCCCTGGAGCGAGATCCGCCCACAATACCAAATTCCTCTGTGTGAACACGGCCTTCCTCCTCCTAGAAATATTTCATTAAAATGAAATCTGTTACCATTCACTTGTCAAAGGGCTATGTCCCTACACAGCTAGACATTGTTGAACAAAGTTAAACTGTGTTGGTAATGGGTGACACCCAAATGCCAATGTCGTAAAAGTTTCTAGGAGGAATAACAGAGGAACAGCACAACACAGAAATTTAAGAAATGATGCTCCAAAAGTGTTATATTATAGAGAAAACAGACATGTCAAGAGTGGTGACAGTGGTGATAAAAGTACCATATATATATATATATATATATATATACATACATATACACACACACAGTTTGATGTATTTGTTATGCAATGAGGAAACATAGCACTACTAACAATTCTCAGTCCAAAGCTTTTACAAAGTAGAACCGAGTACACAATGAACATTATCAGGTGACTTTAGTGCTAGAAATAGAATATGGCCGTGTCTGCTAGGTCTTTGCCCTTGGATGTCTTTTAGTTGTCACTATAGAACTGCTGTAAGGTCTTTGGGGATTATATCTGTTGTAGACCACATAGTAGATAAAGTGTATATCTCCCAGCAGACTGCTCCAGCCAACCAGAGAGATAATGATTTTCCAGCTCTGCTAAAAGAGGTAAATTGGTAAATTAGGTTCTCTCTGAGAAATGTACAAAATAGCACCAGAACAAGGACATCGGATTTCTTAGGCTGGACTCTGTATTAGAATTAGAACATATCTGCTACCATGATGAATATTTTATTTCAGTGTCCTCTCTTAAAGGGGTCTGACCCCTGAGACTCACATCAATCAGCCCAATAAACAGGTTCCCTTCATTGTATATATAATGACTGACCTAACTGGGTGTCTGTGCCTGGTACTGCAGCCTTCAGTGAGTATCCCAGAGGATGGACCTCTCCTAATCAAAATGAATAACTTGAGAATAGGAAGGGGTCCTGGAAACCCCTTAAAAGAAAACTACCTTCTACATTCTTGTAGGATGTACAGTAAAGACTACTTACTGAATGGTTTACATTGTAAACTGATAGCTGTGAATCACATTTCCATGTATGTAATGAGGCATTATATTACTTATATAGCAAAAAATATTCCATAAGCCATGGAAATAGATAATGGGAAAATAAAGATAAGTAAAAGGGGGGGGGGGGGTGCCAGTGTTATTTACATACAGCTTAAAGGGGGTCATCACTGCAAATGGTAAAAAGTAAACTGAATATGCATTTTAGAGTAACTTTGTAAAATACTCTTATTAAATAAATGTTGTCTTACAGAAATATCACAACTATCTGCTTGTAATAGCACCCACGGATGTTCAAAATGTATAGGTCTCTGCATGTCGTTTTAAGGAGACTCTACTCATCACAAATGCATAGGAGAATACAGTACAGCTTCAGCAGCATCCTGAATAAGAGAAGGAGGGATATTGTTTAGACTGGACATAGGCTTTCTTCTACTTCTCTGAGAGCCACAACATTTATAACAGTAAAAGAGAAACAACCTGATACAGATTCCATGCAGTGAGAGAAAACACCATTAGATAATAAGGGAATAGTCCATGTCAAGTATAAATGGATCCCTGGTTCTTTTACTCGGGATACAGCAGAAACTGTACTGTATTCCCACTCTACACACTTGTTGCCCAGGATAGGAAATAAGTGTCTGATTGCTGGGGTCCTGACCAGAGGGACCATCAGTGATGAGGAGGATGGGGGTGCACAACTGATGTGCATGACTAGCCAAAGCTCTTTGGAATCCAGAAGTCAAATAGAAGTGAACAGACAAGTGACCATGCTACTGTTCCAGATCCCCCTGAGATTAGACACTCCTTCCCTTTTCCTGTGGACTAAAAGTTATAAAATGAGTCAATGAGAGGTCTGGAAATATAATACAAATAAAATTGCATAAAGTTTCAATATGCATTGATTAAATGGGTTGTCTCCTGAAGATGAACCATGTCCATATGGACAACTTAGAAGTGAGTCCTCCGTTTGGGAACCAACCCAAACAAGTCTAAAAATTAAGCCACTTTTACCAACAGCTCATATTCTTTCGGACTCAAGCCGTTCTAGTATTTACCTGAATGGCAGTCAAGTAAAATCAGCTGTATGCCAAAGGTATCGGCAGCGGGAGTCAGAGCAATTCGCTGACTGCTCTGGAGTTGTATTATGAAAGGGGTTGTCACTGACCATTTATCCCTATTAAAGCTTTATTTGACTATGACTTGACAACTGCCATTGCCTACACCTACTAGCTGCTAAACAGGTTTATCAAAGGGTAATAAACCAAAAGTTCAAAAGTTATAGTTGCAGCAACATATGGTGAATAGGTTTCATCTGTTTACAGACATATTGGCATTATTTTATTTACATTTTTGCAAAAAGGACTGCAAATTCTTAATTGGGCAAGTTGTGAGCAGACATATTCCCCTAAATCAATGCAGTGTATCATAGACTGTTCCAGAGCAACAATACCTTTACATGGTGCTCACTTTACTAGGTAATGACGGGGGCCACCCACTTCAGAACTGACACTAATCTGCTCTACTTGCTGCGGGTTCTGCAGTCTGGAGAATTTATTCAATTAATTGTTATATCTGCAATAGTATCACATCGCGGACGGGATTTCACACTTCTTTACTGGAACGTCAGGCACTTGAAAAACTATATTTTTTTCTGTTATCACCTTTAGTGGCTGTAAATGTAAAATAATACAGCTTTATAACACTTGTCACAAACGTCCAGACCTAAGGAAATTCTAAATACCAGACAGCAAGATCATGTAACATAGTCATCACCTTTGTGCTTCCATTGAGTTGTCACACCACTACATTACCATAATGGTCAACTTGTTTCATCATATCACAGGCAAATTCCCACTACGGCGGCAAGTAATATGAGCAAAGCACTCGAAATGCACTGTAGACACTTGGCAATACATTAATACAGGCTACATTGTGAGAATTACAGAGCCAATATATCCAGAGCTGTAATGACCCGTCTCCTTTTACCTCATTTGTTTAATGTAAGAGATAAAAAATGAAAAATGAAGATATAAACTAAGATGAGTAGAAAATGAATACATGGAAATTGGAAAAACAATCCTATAAAATGCAGAGTGTAAGGGGACTAATATCAGAGGAGTTAGCTTGTAATATTATCCTGGGTACAGTGCCATGCAAAGGTTTTAGTCAGGTGTGGAAAAACTGCTGGAAAGTCTAAAAAAAAAAAATCAAAAATAGAGGTGTTAATAGATTATTTTACTCAATGAACAAAATGAAGTGAATGAACAAAAGAGAAATCTAAATCACATCAATATTTGGCGTGACTGCCCTTTACCATGCAGCAATTTTTTAGGTACACTTGCAGACAATGTTTGAAGGAACTCGGCAGGGAGGTTGTTCTAAACATCCTAGAAGTAGGGTTGCTCAAATCCTGGACAGACTGACTGGACGATGTTGAGATCAGGGCTCTGCGGGGGCCGTATCATCACTTCCAGGACTCCTCCTACAAAGGGCGATCACACCAAATATTGATTTAGATTTCTCGATAAAAGTAACTAGTAACTATTTTAATGCTTTCTTACTTTGTAACATTTTCCACACTTGCTAAAAAAACTTTTGCACAGTATTCAATGTTAAAGGTAAATATCAGCAGATCTAAAATTGTACCACTTGTGTCACGTGAGAGTTGCAAACTGTATGTTCGGTCATGAAAGTCATGTGAAAATGGTGTTTCCATTGTAAGAGGTAAAGGTGTTCAGGTCAGTCGGCCCCTTGGTTTCCTACTCCAATAGACTCAATCTATTGGACTCCGAGGGTCTACCATATTAGTAATTTATCTGTAAACCAACAGAAAATTCACCCTAATATTTTTTAAGATATTTCCAAGACTGATGATACTGTATGAGATGGCTGTCTTCTTGTATTCTCTTATAGTATACAAAGCAAGCAATACTGCACCAATGATTTCCCAATGGTCCACCAATGCAAGCTTTCTGTATAGATTTCTAGTGATCGGGTTTGACAATCAGAGAAGGTCTGACACCACAGGGCCACATAAATTATGTGATTTTCTACCTGAATGAATCTAATGAAAAATCTAAACTGAATGGCACCAGTTATCAGTAGATATATTTTTAGGATTACCTAATTGTATTTATTAATTTTAATATCACAATTTTCACATTGCACTCAGTCACAATCGGACAAAACAAGGCTCTCCTGGAGTCCCATAAGGGTTCTCTGTTGGATTTTGTAAAAATCCAAGAGATTTAAAAAATTTGCTGGAAATTACCATTGTTTGATTTTTATTTTTTTTTTACCATAAATTGGTGTAAATTAGTCATAGGTTTTGATGCACAAATCTTGTGTTGGGGTGGGGCCTACTGACAGTGGTTTCGGGAAAACTGGCGTAAATCTACCACCAACTTCTAGCTGTCATTGATATCAGCTTTATCTGTGCAGAGGTTAAGTCCTGCACATAATTTATGAAAAGGCATGATACCAGACTAGAGATGAGCGAACACTGTTCAGATCAGCCGATCCGAACAGCACGCACCCATAGAAATGAATGGAAGCTCCTGGCACGTACACTTTGCCGGCGGCCGGTCGCCGTGCCAGGTGCTTCCATTTATTTCTATGGGTGCGTGCTGTTCGGATCGGCTGATCTGAACAGTGTTCGCTCATCTCTATACCAGACCAATGAAACCTCTATAGCAGTGTACAACCAGTTGAAACATACGTCAGTACAGTCAGTTCCCTAAGCCTTTTGCCATACAATATTGGTGATACCGGTGTTTAGGTGTCTAAATGGTCTTATGTTATGACTAGTTATTTGCCTGAGAGTATAACACTGCATGCAACAATTTCTCTGTCGGGCACAGGTAACAGGGGCTTTGTTCTTTATAAAGGAACAGATGGGAACAATCTGGGTACAGTCAAGCTGTGCAAGGTACAGTCTGATGTAGTGGCTGCAAATCACAAGGACATGTAAGTCTGTACGGTTCTCATATTCCTCCTCCGGTCCCGTCTTCCTCCAGCGCTCGCGAACAGACAGTGATAGCCTGGGCGCATGCGCAGTAGCTGTAGTAGAAGCCGCATGCTACTGCGCATGCGCCCAGGCCGGTTTTTTATCTCAGTGTCCGCGAGCGATCGCCGGAGGAAGACGGGACCGGAGGACATCGGAGGAAGAAGAGGCGTGGAAAAAGATGAAGACACACCCTGAATGCCTGCCCAGCGTGCACGTTCGGTAAGTAGAGCACATTCTTTTTTTAAGTTATTATTTTAAAACGGGGGGGTAGTTTAATATAACTTTACCGGTGCCTGAATAGCCTTTTTAAAGGCTATTCACGCATATGTGGGGCTCTATCAGCATGATTTTGCTGATAGAGCCCCTTATTAATGAGTTCACAACCATGTACTTAAACAGTCAATGTGAAAACTGCGCAGACTTGTGTGTCCATGTGGTTACTGGAGACATTGAGGCCTTGTCTTGGTCACCAAGCAGTCATTATATTAGACTATGTACCCTTGCAGACTGTAGGGACTGGTTCGATACTACACAGGTATGAACAAAATCTTAGAGGGTGGTTTAGTTCAGCAGTACCTAGAGGCTCAGTATGATCCTATTCAATACGAGAATGATAGCACATATTTCACAGTAATACCATTATAACCACATTACAAACATTTTTACTTTGATTGTTTTTTTATTTTCTGTGGACACAATATTTCACCATCTTACACCTCAACCACCCACAAATGAGTTTCTGTATTATCCCATCATTCTGTGGCTAGGAATAAAAGTGTTTCACGAGTTTAATATGTACTGCTCATAGCATTGTGATCTTATGGATGGCATGTATTGCTTCACCATTGCTTTCCTATACAACTAATACTAAAGATCAGAGATCAAAGTGGCATGTCTATAGAAACAGTGAATAGAGGGTGTATGAAACACTACATGCCCGCCATAAGTTTCTGGTATACATCTCTGCAAATTAAAAATCAATGTTAAACCCACAGAAGCCCTTTAATGCTTCACATGGAGCACAGAATGGCGGATTTTGGTCCTGATTGTGACGCGGGAAGCCGCGTCAGAATAGGACTAAAATGCGCCTGCCGCGACTTCCCTCTCTGGAGTAGGCCCAAATGAATGGGCCTAGAGCGGAGGGTGCTGCCGCGAGGCGGACGCCCGGGCTGGCTCAGCAGTGGAATCTTCCTGAAAAAAGGGCAGCTCGCTTTTTTTTTTTCGATGAGCGGGAACATACCGCTCACAGAAAAAAGTAATCTAGCAGTCTACATAAACCTCTATTGTGAGGGGGCGGATTCTGGCGTGGATTCAGCGCCAAAATCCGCCCCCTCTTGCCCAGTGTGATCGAGCCCTAAGGTGCATTGTGTGTTTGCAGTAACATTGCCAATGCAGCAACATTAATAGACAACTAATACTACTGGTGTTTTCAGTACTTGTGTCTGCCGATATGGTAGGCCCTCTGCATTCACATACAAGCAGCATTTATAGCATAGCTAAACTTTTGATTTTATTGCAGTATTTGTGTCCTTAATAAATTCTGTAATAAAAATAGTAACACATTTTGGCTCCTTTCAGTGAAATCCTGCATTTCTTTATTCTTTCTATTGTTTCTCTATTACGACCTGGTTCTCACTGGAGTATGAGGGTGTACCGACTGTTATATAATGCAGGGAAGCTAAGGCTGGAGGGGGGGTCACTTCAAACAAATACATCTCTGGCATTTTAAAACATAGAACAGTGCTGCCGGTGTCATATGAAAGATGACACGTATATTCATATTTAAAAATGATACATATAAAGATTAGAGATGAGCGAACACTAAAATGTTCGAGGTTCGAAATTCGATTCGAACAGCCGCTCACTGTTCGAGTGTTCGAATGGGTTTCGAACCCCATTATAGTCTATGGGGAACATAAACTCGTTAAGGGGGAAACCCAAATTCGTGTCTGGAGGGTCACCAAGTCCACTATGACACCCCAGGAAATGATACCAACACCCTGGAATGACACTGGGACAGCAGGGGAAGCATGTCTGGGGGCATAAAAGTCACTTTATTTCATGGAAATCCCTGTCAGTTTGCGATTTTCGCAAGCTAACTTTTCCCCATAGAAATGCATTGGCCAGTGCTGATTGGCCAGAGTACGGAACTCGACCAATCAGCGCTGGCTCTGCTGGAGGAGGCGGAGTCTAAGATCGCTCCACACCAGTCTCCATTCAGGTCCGACCTTAGACTCCGCCTCCTCCGGCAGAGCCAGCGCTGATTGGCCGAAGGCTGGCCAATGCATTCCTATGCGAATGCAGAGACTTAGCAGTGCTGAGTCAGTTTTGCTCAACTACACATCTGATGCACACTCGGCACTGCTACATCAGATGTAGCAATCTGATGTAGCAGAGCCGAGGGTGCACTAGAACCCCTGTGCAAACTCAGTTCACGCTAATAGAATGCATTGGCCAGCGCTGATTGGCCAATGCATTCTATTAGCCCGATGAAGTAGAGCTGAATGTGTGTGTTAAGCACACACATTCAGCACTGCTTCATCACGCCAATACAATGCATTAGCCAGTGCTGATTGGCCAGAGTACGGAATTCGGCCAATCAGCGCTGGCTCTGCTGGAGGAGGCGGAGTCTAAGGTCGGACCTGAATGGAGACTGGTGTGGAGCGATCTTAGACTCCGCCTCCTCCAGCAGAGCCAGCGCTGATTGGCCGAATTCCGTACTCTGGCCAATCAGCGCTGGCCAATGCATTCTATTAGCCCGATGAAGTAGAGCTGAATGTGTGTGCTTAGCACACACATTCAGCTCTACTTCATCGGGCTAATAGAATGCATTGGCCAATCAGCGCTGGCCAATGCATTCTATTAGCTTGATGAAGCAGAGTGTGCACAAGGGTTCAAGCGCACCCTCGGCTCTGATGTAGCAGAGCCGAGGCTGCACAAGGGTTCAAGTGCACCCTCGGCTCTCCTACATCAGAGCCGAGGGTGCGCTTGAACCCTTGTGCAGCCTCAGCTCTGCTACATCAGAGCCGAGGGTGCGCTTGAACCCTTGTGCACACTCTGCTTCATCAAGCTAATAGAATGCATTGGCCAGCACTGATTGGCCAGAGTACGGAATTCGGCCAATCAGCGCTGGCCAATGCATCCCTATGGGAAAAAGTTTATCTCACAAAAATCACAATTACACACCCGATAGAGCCCCAAAAAGTTATTTTTAATAACATTCCCCCCTAAATAAAGGTTATCCCTAGCTATCCCTGCCTGTACAGCTATCCCTGTCTCATAGTCACAAAGTTCACATTCTCATATGACCCGGATTTGAAATCCACTATTCGTCTAAAATGGAGGTCACCTGATTTCGGCAGCCAATGACTTTTTCCAATTTTTTGTCGTAGTTCCTGTCCCACCTCCCCTGCGCTGTTATTGGTGCAAAAAAGGCGCCAGGGAAGGTGGGAGGGGAATCGAATTTTGGCGCACTTTACCACGCGGTGTTCGATTCGAACATGGCGAACACCCTGATATCCGATCGAACATGTGTTCGATAGAACACTGTTCGCTCATCTCTAATAAAGATGCATCTGCAACTAATACCAACTGTGTTCTCAACTGGTGATATCTCTGAATGAACAAGAAAAACTGAATTATTTCATATGACACCAAAAGCACTGCTCACTGTTTTATAATGCCCAAGATATAACTTTGAAGAGACCCCCCGCAAGCCTCAGCTGCCCTTTTACACAAGAGCTGTACTCCAGTTAGACCTACAAATCTCAGCTCTCAATAGAGAAATAAAGGAAAGTATAGAGAAGTACAGGATTTCACAGAAAGGAGACAAAATTTGTTAATAAAAGCAAAATTTATTGAGAACATGAACGCCACAAGAAAAAACAAATGTTACTTGAAAGTTTAGTTACACTTTAAGAAATACACGACGGGTCCCATACAATAAGTATTAGCTATTGCAGTAATATGGGTTCCATACAGCGAGCATTACATATTGTAATATGGGAGAGAAGACAAGTGATTCCAGACTCAAGACAAGATCTTCGCCGTCTCCACGTCTTGGTCAACCCCATCTCTATGATTATGAAAGCAGAATTGCCAAGATGGCTGTCTATAGATGCTTCAATTATATAACCAATACAGACCGATAAATAAAACACAAAGTAATTAGAAATAAATTGTAATAAAACTTAAACACAGATTAGTTAACATATTTAACATTCTACATGGGGTAGATCTTTCTGAATATTCCTTCTTTAAAATATTTCACCAATGGTGCTTCAGACATAAGCAGCCTGTAAAGCTCTGTCACATAAATATAAGGTCAATATCACAAGAGTATAATATGGGCAAATTTCTGCACTCGTATTATGGCCGCAAGTTCGAACCTGACCAGTCTGAGGCCTCAAACTAACAGCAGTATTGTGACAGGCCTCGCAGCCATGTGATAGTGACGGTAAGGATCTTTAGAGCTGTAGTTGGCTGCTATATGTGCACCCGCCTTGTGTGAAATAGACCTACCGCTGTGGCACCCCAACCAGCACGACAGATATTGCACTGAAAATGTTACCAAAAATATCTCTGAAAGACATCTCAGATCATACGTGGCAAATTACCAAAGGCTTTCGGAGCCACTTAGACCACTCTAGGTGACAACCTGATACTTAGAATTATTAATAATGACTTCTATATATAGCCATAGAAAGCAGCTGAAAAATGGACGCACCAATATCAAATTTGTAGGGGCACTGGCTACTTGGCTCTGAAGATGTACAGTGTAAGGGAAAGCTATGTAAAGTTATCTGGAAAATATTACTGTGGCATCACCTTCAATAGCATATTAAAATAAAAAAATCTATGCCATATTTCTGGCTGCTAAACGTAAACTCAACAGAAGAGAGAAGAAAACCAAATGTGAATGATGCTGTATTACCAGACATAACTGTGTGACCAGGTTGGATAACAATTCTTACATTCATGGGTCAAACATTACACAAACAGGCAAAAAAAATCTTCACTTTTGTAACTATGTCGTGTCCAATTGAGTGGCTAAATATTCCTGTCATGCTTTTTTGTAAATGGCAACTAGCAGCTAGAATTCTAGGTGTCTGAAAATCCCTTTTGTATTGTTTCGGAAAGGATATTAAGTAACGCCATTCATGTGGAGATACTCTGCAATGAAACGAAGGAGCAATGGAAAAGAAAAAGGTACAGTAAAATGAAGACTATAGGAGGAGTCGCATTGCAGCATCTAGTACAATGGGCAATCAAAGGTGTGAAAATAACAAGATCCATAATGAATTGCAGTTATCAGGACTACAGGATCCAGAATGTGCCGAAACAATTATACGCTGGTCTTTTCTAGTGGCTACAAAGCTCAGGATATGATGGAATTCCACAGAAATGGATATCAGAACTGCAGGAACCGGAATGCACTGTAAGATCACAAACACTTGTCTTCTCTTTCTCTGAACTATAGCCAAACACTAAAGGAGAAAAGTGGTGAATAACTGGACATCCAGCCGGAGGAGGCATCTCCGCAGGTTTCTCATCCGTGGTCCAGCAAGAGTTCTGTCTGTAGTAATGTTTCACAGACACCATCAATTCTCCGACTATCTTCAGAGTCACCAGCACGGTGAACCAACAAAGTCAATAACATTAAACATGAAAGATCATGTGCTCTATGCCGAGTCGCCATATAAGTTATCGTCTTCAATATCCAATCAGCAAAAGAGCTAAAGTGGAAGAGGAAGAGGACAAAACAGAAAAGAAAACAAAGCCTAAGTTGTCTCCGCTGAAGATGGGAGTTTGGTCTCTATTGTCATGAAATTCTCCTTCACCTGTCGACCCCCAACTAACACTCACAGACGACAGGTTTCTTCCCCCTCTAGTCAGCAGTGATGCCTTTGGCTCGCAACTCCTCTTGAACTCTCAGCAAGTAAGTGGGGTCAGGGTATCCAAACCTGAAGGCAATACAGAAGAAATTTAAGCTTAGGGTCAATAGATTAAATACACAATTACATTATACATAATTATATGGACTTTTTTTTGCACAAATTAACATAAAAAGGTCCACTACAGTGAAACTTGAGTTAGTAAAAAAAAACTTAGGGTAAGTACACAGGAGCTTTTTTGGTCAGGATTTTGAGGCAGTCAAAAAAAAAATGATTTCATTGGGAGCCGGTCAGCGATTTCTTCATTCTTCAGGCGGATACGCCTCATGACCTCCGCCTGAAGACACTCCCTCCCGACTAGGCCCATTCATTTGGGCCTAATCCAGAGCGGAGTGCGCGACTGGATGCTGGGGCACTGCACCGGCATCCAGTCGCAGCTACCCTTATTTTGGACTGGAATCTGAGGTGGCTTCCGCCTCAGGTTCTGGTCCAAAAAACCCCGTCCGAACTTACCCTTATAGATCGAGCAGTGCACAACTACAGAAAACAGCAGGGTTGTGGCGTCCGACTCAGACTCCTTTATTACTCCACAGTCTAATTCTGACTCCTGCTCCGACTCTTTCATAAGTGGCTTACAGTCATGGTCAGTAAGAAGCCCTAATTTGATTTTTCATACTGATGACCTAACCAGAGGATATAAGTCATTAGTATGTGATCTGTGGAGGTCTGACACCTGGACCCTGCACAGATCAGCTACTGCAGCAGCATTCAGGTGTTGGAAACTATAGCAGTACACAGTGGTGATTTTATTGCCTGTCCATATTTGCTGCCCATCCACTAGCAGCTCCTGGCACCCAGAGGTTGCGTCAACAGCTGATCTGTGCAGGGTTCATGTGTCGGATCCCACAAATCACATATCAATGACCTATCCTGTAGATAGGCCATCATTATTAGAAATGGACTGAGG
Organism: Leptodactylus fuscus; assembly: GCF_031893055.1. NCBI lineage: Eukaryota > Metazoa > Chordata > Amphibia > Anura > Leptodactylidae > Leptodactylus > Leptodactylus fuscus. The sequence continues at coordinate 223,720,385 of NC_134266.1, forward strand.
GCTAGAAACTCCTGTAAAAGGTGAATCTTAGAGATCTCAAAGGAATTTATCAGCCCCGAATGCATTTCTAATACTATTGACATATCCACAGGATAGATTTTTAGTATCTGATCTATGGGTGTCTAATAATCAGACACTGCACAAAGCAACTGATCCAGTTGTGTCCTGGCGCTGGTAGCTACATCAGTGGATGGAGAGCGTCAGCAATCTGCTCGTATTCAAGTACTAGGAACAAAGCTGCAACTCCGTTCACTGTATAGCAGTGGTGCCAGGGAAATGCAGCTCAACTCCTATTACTTACTGCTTCCATTCCTCATACACTGTTGTAGCTTCCAACGTCGAACCCCACAGGACAGACAAAGATAACCTATCCTGTAAATAGAACATCAGTAGGAAAAATGCATTTGGGATCAGAATACCCCTATAAGTGTTTTCCATAATGCTGTAAATGAGTAAAAGCTAAGGCTTACAACTGTGGTCCTCCTGTGCAGTTAGTCTTGTGGTGAATGTCATTCCACGTTATGACATTAGGTCTTCCTGTAGTCATTGATGTCCCAATGGTGAAGGTCAAACGTTGGTCAAATGCTTTCTTAAAGAGTGTCAGGACTTTATTCCCTTCTGGGCAATCAGGTAAGTACGCCACACGAGTTGTTCCTGGATACCTCACGCCAGGATTTGGGTGCTCTGACTGCAGGGACAAAGTATACAATGAAGTCTAAAATATACACAGCACTTATAATATAGCAAGTCAATTACTGTTACAAAAATACCTAGGATTTAGTATGAAAAACATGTTGTTTTCAGTGGATTCAGTATATTCAGCTAAACAAGCCAATCCAAAAGCAACTATATAATTTAGAAAGATATTATAGTTGCTAGAATTCAGGCTTCACATCATTTGCAAACAGTTTTTATGCAATTTTTTTCCACCCTGTGTTTTTGGATTCATGTGTATGTCACCCAACAATATCATTAAAACTTCATGAAGATACATGCCACTTAAAGGGGTTATCCAGCTTCCAAAAATTATTTGCACATACATCCACAGCAGTTCTTAATACTCACTGTTCCCTTGTACACCCTTTGCCTGGCTTTATTTTACTTGCTGCTGCTTGTATCACTGTTATTTACATGCAGTGAATCTGTGGACAAACTACATTTCCCATGATTCATCTGCCTGCTCTCCATTATTGTTGTTTGCTGGCTGCACTACTCACAAGGGAGGAATGAGCTTGCAAACAAACTGTCACAGCAGAGGTCAATGACCTGAAAATAAATCGGATAAATAGTGCTGAATTTATACAGGGTGTATATTAGGAAGTGTTTTGTATTGATGCATCTTGTTATTAAAAAAAAATTCCAAAAACTTGATATCCCCTTTAACGTATACAATACCGATAGACAGATGCTGCTAAACAATTCCTAGACCTCACAATGCCTTTTTTACTTCTGTGTTAGGAGCCTGACACCAGAACCCGGAATACCAAGTCTGCCCCATAGATATGTTAGGGTCACATGAATCTAACGTTGTTTCCCTCATGAGCACTTTGAAGCAATGAGGACGATGTTGCTCACCTCTTTGCAGAATTAGGAATGCCCTCATTTGCATATTGCCAAAAACAGAAATATTTCGACACCGATTCACAAGGGGGAAACACCATGTGATTCAGGTGGCTCTAACCTATCTATCTGCAAGTCTGGGTTGGTAACCTGCTCTCTAGTGACAGACTCCCTTTTAGCTGACTATACACATTGAACTGACGTCAGTGGTCTCACCGATAATATGATATGTATGGAGACACTGTGATAGTTCCCCTACATTGGGTCATACAAGCCTGTCTGAGGCACAAGATGATCACTCGCTCTCCTAGAGACTAAGCGAGCGCGGGATCTCCAGTCTTTTCATCATATGCTTGCTCTCATAGAGGACCCCGCACCCTCTCACTACTTTTTCTTCACTTGTCTTAACTGCCAATGTTTTTCCGTTCTGATGCCGTTACGACCTGATTAAAATAACTATCCAAGTCATGTGGTGGTCACTGCCTCCTACAAGGTCAAACTCCTCATCTCCTGCTGCTGTGAACACTCACCAGTAGTTTCGCGGACTACAGAATATTCTTTCCCACACTGTAGAATATATAAATACTCAAACCTTTGTCACATTTACAATCTTATGAGACAGAGACGGAAAGATTTTTTTCCCCACTTTGACAAATAAACTGACATCGCTCCATTACTGGTAAAAGTGTTTACATGCATATATTTTCTGCTAAGACTGGAACATTTATTCCTCCTTTGTCATTGTGGGTATAGACCATTGCCCACAGAGGAATTTACTGACATCCAATAATATAGTTTTCTGCTTGTAGGACAGAAATTCAACACAATGCGGGATATTAATGACCATAAATTATAGTTCAATTTCTCTTAATCTAGCGATTAATAGTCCAGAAATTTACCATCTAGGACAGAACTGCAAAGAATCTTAATATCTCAAGATCAAGTCCAGAAGAATGAAATAGAGAACCAACTGATAGAGTCGTCTGGTTAGAGTACCTAATAGTTCTCCAGAGATGTATCCTTAAATTCTATACATTCTAAACTTCGTTGTTTCTGACAGTCAGCACCCACACAGATCAGCTGTACTATATAGTGCATGGATGTGCAGATAGCTCCATACACTGTATAGTGGCAAAGTGACGGTACTGCAGTTCAACTCCGATTTGCATCAATGGGAGATAAGAGTACAGTGCTATCGACTTCTACCTCCTTGCACTGTACAGTATGGGCATCAGACGCACCCATGAACCAGCTGATCCATGTGGGAGCTGGTTGTCAGCCCTAGATCGATCAGAATTTTATGGCCTATTCTAAGGCCATTAAAAGATAAAAAAAATCACTGAAAAACCCTTTGAGGATAATGGTCTACATTGCAGAAACAGCACACAAATACAAATGAAAAACAAAGCATTTTTCTTTACCAGCAAAGTGAATGAAATTTTTGTTTTATCTCATCTACAGCTTATGGGGGAAAAAAGCTACAGAAAAGCTATTTAAAAAAACCCCAAAAACATGCATTTTTGAAAAACGCAGGATGATAACCATGAGCGTTTTCTCAATATATTTAATAGTGGGAAAGAAACAGAGAAAAACGCAACAAAAACTCAACTAAATACAATGTAATAAAAAAAATCAATGTGTACACCATTTTAGAGTTGTCTTTATAAAGCAACAAGATGGAAGGTAACACCCTCTCTCATGAACATAAATGAGTGACAGACACACACGTCTGGGGGCGGTGGCCATCCATGGGGGATCTATGGCAGGTCTGCCTGCTATCTCTCTCTGTCATCCTGGGTAAGATGTGATGACCATCCCAGAGTCCATCAGCCAGATGATCAAGCATGAACCAAGCTGGAACTGTACAAAATATCCAGACTGAAGAAATCTAACTATAAGCTGATGTAAGCTAATGAGACATTGTCATCTCTAGTAGCTACCTATATGTTCATAGTAAGATCCAGGAACTCATTTTAGTTCTAGGAGTATCATGTACTGTATATACCCGAGTATAAGCCGAGTTTTTCAGCCCCCCTCGGCTTATACTCGAGTCAAGCAAAAAAAAAAAAAAAAAAAAAGTTTTTTTTTTTTTTTTTTTTTTTTTTTTTTGGGGGGGGGGGGGGGGGGGTCTATGACCGGCCGAAATAGTAATGTAGAAAATCTCCCATAGAATAGTGGAAAAAAAGCTTTGAAAAAATAAAAAATAAATAAATGTTCCAAATCCCTCCTTTTCCTAGAATACATATAAAAGTAGGAAATCACTGTGAAACACATACACATTAGGTATCCCTGTGTCTGACAGTGCCCGGTCTACTGAACATAGGGGATCTGCAGCGCTCCTGTTCCATCGCGAAGGGGTTAATAGGAGCACCGTAGATACCCTATATCAGGCATGTCAAACATGCGGCCCTTTATAGGCATATCTGCGGCCCGCTCAAAAGTCTCAAACTTTGTCTCTAAAGTTTAGAGACACGGTTTGAGACTTTTGTGTGGGCCGCAGAGGTGCAAAACTCACGCTGCTACTCGCTGCTACACGCTGCTGCGTAGACGTGATGTGACGTGATGACATCACATCGCGTCTACAACTGTTAGCGCGCGAGAGAGAGAGAAAGTGCGGTGAGGGAGCGAGGACTCGGAGTCGTCGGAGAAGGTAAGTTTAATGTGTGTACACATAGAGGTGGAACGTGAAACTGAGGGCAGATGAAGGAGGGGACGGCATGACACTGAGGGCAGAGATGGAGAGGACGGCATGACACTGGGGGCAGAGATGGAGAGGACGGCATGACACTGGGGGCAGAGATGGAGAGGACGGCATGACACTGGGGGCAGAGATGGAGAGGACGGCATGACACTGGGGGCAGAGATGGAGAGGACGGCATGACACTGGGGGGCAGAGATGGAGAGGACATGAATCTGGGGGCAGAGATGGGGAAGACATGAATCTGGGGGCAGAGATGGGGGGACATGAATCTGGGGGCAGAGATGGGGGGCATGACACTGGGGGCAGAGATGGAGAGGACATGAATCTGGGGGCAGAGATGGGTGGGCATGAATCTGGGGGTAGAGATGTGGGGACATGAATCTGGGGCAGAGATGGGGGACATGAATCTGGGGCAGAGATGGAGGGGACATGAATCTGGGGCAGAGATGGAGGGGACATGAATCTGGGGCAGAGATGGAGGACATGAATCTGGGGGGCAGAGATGGGAGGGACATGAGTCTGGGGGCAGAGATGGAGGGGACATGAAACTGGGGGCAGATGAAGGGTGTATATGTAAACAGATAATTTTCTTTTATGAAACTAACAAAATCTTCTCAGAGAACAAGGCTGACTGATCACCACTTATAAGCTAAAAAAGATTGAAAAAAATGATATCAAATAAATGTTTAGTTTTTAATTGCTGTATTTTTGTTAAATATATTAGTTGCTGTTGCGCACTGCAAATATATGTTGCTGTTACATATTACTACTTCATATCTTGTTTTCATGACTGCTGTTGAAATACGTGTGTGACATTAGCTGCTGTGTGCGGCCCTCGCAACAACCTCTTGTTACTCATGTGGCCCTCGGGGCCTGCCCTATAATCAGCCAGACTGAGTTCCAAGTGGGGGAAAACCCCAGTCCTCAAGCTCAGGGAAGGGGCAGACAGACAACCAAAACACCCCCTCCCCTTCCCCAGAAACTACTGCAGCCAAAAACTCCAACCATTTAAATTTTTTTAAATTTCCAGTAGCTGCTGCATTTCCCCGCCTCGGCTTAAACTCAAGTCAATACGTTTTCCCATTTTTTTGTGGTACAATTAGGGGCCTCGGCTTATATTTGGGTCGGCTTATACTCGAGTATATACGGTATATAAAAAAAAACAAAAAACAATTGATTCTAGTAGGAGACAGTATATTGCGGGGAGGCAGGGGATCCTAGCAGCATAGATAACTGTATTGTTAGGACTCCCACCCCCGACATACTGGTAACACCATCAGCGCTGACGGATCAGGATCTGGGTGCAAAGAGACACAATCCATTGACATTTCAAACATTTCCATTAAGAATACAAGAGGAATAGTATAATTTGCTTATTTTATATAGAATACAAGTGTTTACTAAAACAGAGGTATAAGCAATGCTGACATGTCTTTAAAAAATCCAGAAAAACAACAAAACAACTGTTGCACATGTAGAAGCGCATAAGTGTATAATGTCAGATTATGAGAACACCTTGGCGTTCACCTTGTATTATATTCCATAGTAATCGGTAATCTATCTAGAAGTGTAATTCTCTTCTTGTCATTTGTCACATCCCTGCACTGACGCTCAGGTTAGTGGCAGCGAGCCACAGGCTACATTATGGCTTCCCAGGATGGATTACTGCTGAGGTGCATAGAAAATGTATTAGTGCGACTGAATAAACACACCGAGGGCACGCCAGGTAAGATATAGCCACGGATTAGATGTTATTAAAAGCCAATTGTTTATTAACCTGGCAGGAAGATGAGGGTGAAGTCATTTGTATACAGACAACTCTCTAAGTACTTAGCTAATACAGTTAACCATTTCAACCCTGAGTTGGCTCATCTGCTGCGACTCTCTGTGTTCACTTTTACATACTGTGTATATCAGGGTAAAAAGGCACTGGGGTTGATTTATTAATACAAGCGCTTTGTGCATTAGTCTTAATCCATTTGTAAAGTGGTGCAAGATACAAGAGAATTATAAGAAGGCTCCCGTACATCAAAAAACTAAATCTACACAAGCCAGGACAACTGATGGGCCAAGGCATTGTGCATGGGGACCTTTGGGACAGAAACCCCGTCCACCTAAAAAAAGCGGTTACCTGCGGAAACCAGACTGTAATGGGGTCCGCCCGGCTTCCGATGATTTTATACTGAAATTGGCAGAGAGAAAAGTCTTGCTTGTGATTTAAGTAGCATCTCAGGCAGATTCTCCTGAACGCTAATGTGAACCTAGCGGAAATGCTTCCTTTATATTTTTCATTTCTTTTGTAGCCACTCCTGACTTTGGCTCAAAAAAACACAGCAAAACACTTGCCGAAACACGTATATGCCTGGTTCACATCTGCATTCGGTATTCCACTCGGGGAGTCCACATGGAGACCCCCCCCAAACGGAATACCAAATGCAACTGCAAGCGGCATGCAGTAAAAGCACACAGACCCCATAGACTATTATGGGGTCCATGTGCTGGCCGCACACTGCCCACACGAATTATCCGGACAGGAAAGTAGATTGCGAACTACTTTCCTGTCTGCGTGATCCTTGCGGAGATCAGGTTGCAAGCACATGGACCCCATTATAGTCTATGGGGTTGGTGTGCTTTCACTGGCACACCGTTTTCAGCTGCGTTCAGTATTCCGTTCGGGGGGTCCTCATGCAGAATCCCCTGGACGGAATACCAACGCAGATGTGAATGAGGCTACACTTCTCACTTCTGCTCAATACTCTCCTGGCATTGGCTTAAAAAAATAAGCAGCAAAATCTGAAAAAAAAAAAAAAAAAACTCACTGGGTCCAAGTAAGCTTATATAGGCCTGTGACGTACACACACAAATATATATATATATATATATATATATATATATATATACACAGTAATCTTCTTCCCTCTACTCCCTTACTTCAGACAGTTAGTATAGGATGGAGGATTGTGGTTTTGTCAGAGGTTATATACACTCACCGGCCACTTTATTAGGTACACCTGTCCAACTGCTCGTTAACACTTAATTTCTAATCAGCCAATCACATGGTGGCAACTCAGTGCATTTAGGCATGTAGACATGGTCAAGACAATCTCCTGCAGTTCAAACCGAGCATCAGTATGGGGAAGAAAGGTGATTTGAGTGCCTTTGAACGTGGCATGGTTGTTGGTGCCAGAAGGGCTGGTCTGAGTATTTCAGAAACTGCTGATCTACTGGGATTTTCACGCACAACCATCTCTAGGGTTTACAGAGAATGGTCCGAAAAAGAAAAAACATCCAGTGAGCGGCAGTTCTGTGGGCGGAAATGCGTTGTTGATGCCAGAGGTCAGAGGAGAATGGCCAGACTGGTTCGAGCTGATAGAAAGGCAACAGTGACTCAAATAGCCACCCGTTACAACCAAGGTAGCCAGAAGAGCATCTCTGAACGCACAGTACGTCGAACTTTGAGGCAGATGGGCTACAGCAGCAGAAGACCACACCGGGTGCCACTCCTTTCAGCTAAGAACAGGAAACTGAGGCTACAATTTGCACAAGCTCATCGAAATTGGACAATTGAAGATTGGAAAAACGTTGCCTGGTCTGATGAGTCTCGATTTCTGCTGCGACATTCGGATGGTAGGGTCAGAATTTGGCGTCAACAACATGAAAGCATGGATCCATCCTGCCTTGTATCAACGGTTCAGGCTGGTGGTGGTGGTGTCATGGTGTGGGGAATATTTTCTTGGCACTCTTTGGGCCCCTTGGTACCAATTGAGCATCGTTGCAACGCCAAAGCCTACCTGAGTATTGTTGCTGACCATGTCCATCCCTTTATGACCACAATGTACCCAACATCTGATGGCTACTTTCAGCAGGATAATGCGCCATATCATAAAGCTGGAATCATCTCAGACTGGTTTCTTGAACATGACAATGAGTTCACTGTACTCCAATGGCCTCCACAGTCACCAGATCTCAATCCAATAGAGCATCTTTGGAATGTGGTGGAACGGGAGATTCGCATCATGGATGTGCAGCCGACAAATCTGCGGCAACTATGTGATGCCATCATGTCAATATGGACCAAAATCTCTGAGGAATGCTTCCAGCACTTTGTTGAATCTATGCCACGAAGAATTGAGGCAGTTCTGAAGGCAAAAGGGGGTCCAACCCGTTACTAGCATGGTGTACCTAATAAAGTGGCCGGTGAGTGTACACCTTAGATATATAACATAGTAAGACTAAGTAATGACACTTTAGTTAAGATTCCCTGTTTTTCAACATACCAGACAAAACACTGAGAAAGCGAAGTGTGAAAATCCCCGACTTCTCTGCCAGATTTCTTCAAGACTTGTTAGCAGTCTGGTAACACACATCTTGTTTGTATTCGCTCTCGTATATTTCTAGGTTTAGTGTTCCTCTAAAGCACATCCCCAACCCATTCCATGTCACTGGAAAGTGAGATTCTGGGTTTACTTTGGCAGAGTCTCTATAGTAAAATTTTTAGTGGTCCGAGACAGAAATACTACAGGATTACTCTCTCTGTAGTTGAATAGTCTTTAGGTAGAAAGACTCTGTATATAAAACCAAGATATGCATCTTCTGCCTTTCAGTCATGGATAAAGTTATTGGGTCCAACCTATAAACCTGCCTTCCAGGATGAACTTGATAGGTTGGACTCAGTGGCGTAACTACCGCCGTAGCAGCAGAGGCAGCTATCACAGGGCCCGGGACATTAGGGGCCCGGCACAGCCGCTACTGCTGCGTTTTTTTCTTTTTTCTTAATAGGCCGTTACCGGCTGGAGTTACTCCAGCCGGTAACGGGCCTTATTTACTTACCGATCCTGGCTGGGCCGGGATCGGTAAGTGACACCGCGGGCCCCACATAGACTATCATTATACTCGGGGGTCTTTGCAAATCCCTGAGTATAATGATCAGAGGCCGGAGAGAGGTAAGAAACATAAAAAACAGTGTTACTTACCTCTCCACGATCCGGGCAGGCTTCAGGCCTAGTTGTAGTTGTCTGCCTGCGTCCCGGGTCATGTAACGTTCGACGTCATTGAAGAAGGACGACAGCGGAGGACTGCAGCGGAGACAGGGGACAGGTAAGTAACAGTGGTTTTTTTTATGTTTTTATTCACCCTGGGTCTCCGATTATTATACTCTGGGGTCTGAAACGACCCCAGAGTATAATAATTGTTTATGGGTTTCCACAGTGGAGCATACTACTGACTGCAGGGGCGACTATGGGACATAATACTGTGTGTAGGGGCCATTAAGGGACATAATACCATGTGCAGAGGCCACTATGGGGCATAATACTGTGTGCAGGGGCCACTATGAGGCATAATACTGTGTGCAGGGGCCACTATGGGGCATAATACTGTGTGCAGGGGCCACTATGAGGCATAATACTGTGTGCAGGGGCCACTATGGGGCATAATACTGTGTGCAGGGGCCACTATGGGACATAATACTGTGTGCAGAGGCCACTAGGGGCATAAAAGAGCGCGCAGAAATGCGGAGGAGGGGGTCGATCAAGGTCTTCGGTGGCGGTCTGGAGGGGGGGGGGCATGTCAAAAGTTTGCCACAGGGCCCCGCCATTCATAGTTACCCCATTGGTTGGATTTGATGGACCTGTGTCTTCATCCAGCTTTATCTACTATGCTGCTGTATTACTACATATGGGTGAAGATAAGTTTTTATAACAATGAGCTCCAAATGTATTAAGTCTAGGTTCACACTTGCATCTGCTCTCCGTTGTTCGTATCCGCTGTGGAACCCAAACAATGGAGATTCCACTAAAATAGCGGTTACCCGTGGACACCTGCAGATCCAGATGGCTATAAAACCGATGGAGAGAAAAGTACTCCATGCAGTACTCTTCTCTCTGCCGATTTTTTGTGGAATCTGCGACGGAGACTCCGCCACAGATACAAACACAGTCAGGTGAGGATTTATTTTTTTTTGTCCATTGTTCATAAGTAAAAGTTCTATAACTCTATTAAAACTTGAAAAACTCCTGTAAAAAAGTGCGCTGTAAGTAAACTGGTACATATGAGCAGAATTATGACTTCCAAGCGCACATGCCAAAGAAGATGGCCAAGACCCAAGATGAGAACTTAGATAAAAGTTAAGTACATATATAGCAATTTTTAACTTGAGGTTTATAACATGGAACACCAAACATCAATAAAAGGCCAGTGAAAAAGTGAAAGTTTCATGGCACAGCACAATTAACATGTCAATCGCCAACTTAAACCTTGCTACATATTGTCCACATTTTTGTACTCAATAATTTGGTGACAAAGTGGGGGACCTTACGTCCTCCTTCCTCATCTGTAAGGTTATTACAGACTAATTCTTTTCACCACTGAATACAATAAAAAGCCCAACATACTTCACAACAGGCCTATTAAACGAAGAGACTATTGCAATGGGACTATCCATCACAAATAGCTAGTTACCAACTCATTACATAAATATATTCATGACCACCATCACATTGAATGAGCCCCAATTAATACTTAGTGGGTAATAGCAAGATAAGGACTGAGTTGTTTTCGGTGACTTGCGTTATGTATCATAAGGTTGAAAACAATCATCCAACTAAGTACTTGACATATCAGGAGAGACACAAGTGAGATCACTCCTGAAAGCTAAAAGCATATATAAGCCATTATAAAAACACTCAGCCAAAAGTGGAATTCTACTTTAATCAATTTCATCAAGGTAATTAGTTTTCCTGCGCAATTACAGACTGCAAAGCATCAGCGCTCTACGGATACTAGAGGACCTATGGTTATAAAAATTCACATTTACCCAGCAACATGAAAAAATGTACAGGAAAAAATTCTTGAGATGATAAACAGTCTTCTGGGATGTTCATTGAAAAGGTCAACCTACGTAGGATATGACATGGCTGAAAATATAGTCTAGGTCACCGGTCCTCAAACTATGGCCCGCGGGCCACATGCGGCCCGCCGAGGACATTTATCCGGCCCGCCGCATGTGGCCCGCGCTGTCGTCTGGATCGCTCACTAACGGGGAATCCAATTCCCCGTTAGTGAGCGGATCGCCGCTTTCAGTTGTATGTGCATTTGCACATACAACTGAAAGCTGTCAGGGGTCGCCCGACCGCGGCCTACACTGATGGCTGATGGCAGAGAGTGACCTCTGCCCCCGACGCAGGCGCAATGACGTCATCACTCCTGCAGTCTGGAAGGAGGAGGACGCACCGCGGCGGCTCTTCATGGGTAAGTAGGACAGTGTGGGTGTGATTGTACTGATGAGCATATAATACGGGGGGGGAGGGTACTCCCCCCACTGTATTATATGCTCATCAGTACCCTCCCCCCCCTGTATTATATGCTCATCAGTACCCTCCCCCCCTGTATCATATGCTCATCAGTACCCCCCCCCCCCACTGTATTATATGCTCATCAGCATATAATATAGTGGGGGGAGGGTACTAATGAGCATATAATACAGTGTGTGTGTGTGTGTGTGTGTGTGTGGGGTACTGATGAGCATATAATACGGGGGGGGGGGGGGGTAGTGATGAGCATATAATATAGTGGGGGGAGGGTACTAATGAGCATATAATACAGTGGGGGTACTGATGAGCATATAATACAGTGGGGGGTACTGATGAGCATATAATACAGTGGGAGGGTACTAATGAGCATATAATACAGTGGGGGGTACTGATGAGCATATAATACAGGGGGGGGTAGTGATGAGCATATAATACAGGGGGGGTACTGAGGAGCATATAATACGGGGGGGGGGTACTGATGAGCATATAATACAGTGGGGGGAGGGTACTGATGAGCATATAATACAGTGGGGGGAGGGTACTGATGAGCATATAATACAGTGGGGGGAGGGTACTGATGAGCATATAATATAGTGGGGGGGGGTACTGATGAGCATATAATACGGGGGGGCTAGTGATGAGCATATAATACAGGGGGGGGTACTGATGAGTATATAATACAGTGGGGGGAGGGTACTGAGGAGTATATAATACAGTAGGGGGTACTGAGGAGTATATAATACAGTGTGTGTGGGGGTACTGAGGAGTATACAATACAGTGGGGGGTACTGAGGAGTATACAATACAGTGTGTGGGGGGGTACTGAGGAGTATACAATACAGTGGGGGGGGGTACTGAGGAGTATATAATACAGTGGGGGGAGGGTACTGATGAGCATATAATATAGTGGGGGGGTACTGATGAGCATATAATACAGGGGGGGCTAGTGATGAGCATATAATACAGGGGTACTGATGAGTATATAATACAGTGGGGGGAGGGTACTGAGGAGTATATAATACAGTGGGGGGTAATGAGGAGCATATAATACTGTGGGGTGGGGGCATACTGAGGAGCAGGGGTGAACCTAGCCTTTTTGCCGCCTGAGGCGAAATATTTCGGCCCTCCAGTGTTTTGAGGGACAGTGAACTGGCCCCGTGTTTGAAAAGTTTGAGGACCCCTGGTCTAGGTAAAAGGATGATTTTCCCAAAATATGGTTCTTTGAACAGGTTGTACTGTCCCTACCACTGATAAAGATATTGGTGTAGATGTCCATCACACTTACTAGGTAAAGGTGGCCATACACATCAGATGAGCAGGCCAAACAAGCCACGTTCAGCAGAAATGGCCAACCATCTAATGCGTATGAGGTAGTCACAACTATTCTCCAACATCCGATGTCAGGGCAAGAAGGGTTGGCCAAGCTTGGATTTCAACGCATCCAATCCTTTCTCTTCTAAAGGGAAAAACACCACAAGAGGTATCGGACAGTGGCTTATAACACTCCCTTTTGGGAACATGTGCATGGTCAGCTGAACCAAACATGTATGGTGTGGTCGGCAGGAATAATTGTTGGCCACAGAGAATTCAGCAAAATCTGTCTAAGGTGTATGACCAGCTATACGCCCAGATTTTATCACCAGATTTCCTGTCCTTTCACAGTTTACAGTAGTTAAAAGATAAGTTCTACATCTCTTACCCCTTGGATGCCTGGTGGGAAGACATACTGGATGATAATCGTTCCATATTTTTCATAACCAGGAAGCAAAAGGCTGGAGTCCTTGGATACTAACATTCTACCATTCTCAGGTTGGTTGCCCACAAGTTGCCCATAGAAGCGACCACACATTGGACATGCTTTCTTCACTTGCAGAGCCCTGGTGATGCAATCCTCACAAAATGAATGCTGGCATTTCTCCAGGGTCTTTATGTTCTGAATCTCACCCAGGCATATTGGACACTGGTTCTCCCGGTCATCTTCTACCTCTTCTCTTCGGTGATCACGTGAGTTCCCATGACTCCCACTTGCTCCGCCACTGGAACTGCCAGGTAATCCCCGACTACTCGTACTTTGCTGACCTCTGCTATATACATTACGGAGATGTAACTCACCCGCATGTTCACTGTTTTTATCTGTATAAGCCATGCAACCTGAAATTTGATGTTGTTTGCAGGATTTTTTTAATTCTTTCTCAGTATCTTTTAACAAAGATTTCAGGGCTTTTCTGACAAGTGAAATAGTATTTGCAGGAACGTGACTATCAAAAGACAACCGCAGTACATAAATTTCAGAAGTTTCACCATCAATCAAGATGCGAACTCCACTGTCTTCTCTCAGTCGATTCAGTTTGGATGGAGTCTCTTTGTTGAGGAAATCCCAAACTGGTTTATGAACTGTGACTTTGTTCTTCGTGTTCACACCACAGGCTGCCATTCTGGACCAGACAAAGGAAACTTAAAGAAACAGAGAACAAACAAGAAGTTAGTAAGTTCAGCTTACCACTAAGAATACTTGCAAGATCACATGTGCATAAAACCTGAAAAGCACAATTTATTTTTTTATAGACTTTACTATTCACTGTATTTCATAACACAGCAGTAGCGATACGTCACCAGGATTTGTACTGATTATTAAAAAGGATTAGCCTAAAAAATATATGATTTGTCCTCATCCATTATAGTTATCCATACCTTAAACATCAGGATACTTATATACATCTGGTAAGTTAAAGTTTTGGTTGAAAATTCTCTTTGCCAGAAAAATTTGCTCTAACTTTATATGCATATAAGACATATAATATAACAAACACAAATTCATAATGCTTTTAGGTATGGTGAATTTTTTTTCCCATGGAGAAATTACATTAAGACTGCCTTCAGACATGGTTTTCTCTGACCTTCTTATGGTTTGTAAAAAAAAAAGTCCTAAAGAGAGGCCCATGAGAAAAAGCATAAAAAGGCGAAACCAAGAGAACCCTACATATTGTCATACATATTGTCATATATACTCAAGTATAAGCTGAATTTTTCAGCACAGTTTTTGTGCTGAAAAAGCCCCCCTCAGCTTATACTCAAGTTAAGCAAAAAAAAAATAATTTATTTATTTTTTATTTTTTTTTGGAGGGGGTGTCTATGACCAGCCGCAATAGTAATATATAGAATCTCCCATAAAATAGTGGGGAAAAAATAAGCTTTAAAAAAAGTATAATAAAAAAATAAAGTAAATAAAATTTCTAAATCCCTCCTTTCCCTAGAATACATATAAAAGTAGAAAATTACTATGAAACACAAACACATTAGGTATCCCTGTGTCTGAAAGTGCCCGGTCTACTGAATATAGGGTATCTGCAGTGCTCCTGTTCTGTTGGGAAGGGGTTAACAGGAGCACTGCAGATACCCTATATTCAGCCAGGCTTATATTCGGGTCGGCTTATACTCGAGTATATACGGTACATCAAAAAAGCAGCAAAACTGAAGTAAAAAGCCACAAAAAAGCACTTTTTACAGTGCAAGAACAAAATTCCAACTGCACTGGAATCATCTAATTCCAACTGAACTGGAATCAACTCCGGTTCTTATCATCTATTAACAATTGTTGGAAGTGGTGAAAGGTCCCCTTTAATGTGATCAGAATCCCCCTTTAACTGTCTACAGTAGCCTGTTCCAAAACACACAGTTATTCTCCCCAACCAAATGAATTATTACAGAATAGGCCGCAGTTACAATGGAGGGACTCTGACTACACTAAGCAGCAATTACTGTAGTCAGGATTTTTTTTCCTATTTTTTCTATATAGTACAAGGCAGGGAAGCGACTATAAATAGCTTTAGATTATTAAAAAAACAAAAAAAACAAACTCGTATTCATCTAATATTGCATAAAAGATAAATCTATAATTAAAAGAAAACTGATAAAAGATATATTCTAATAACATATAATAGAATAACGTCATTCATAACTACGTTATACATGGTATTGACCTTGCATGGCACTGATTAAAACACTGTACTTGAAGCCTGTTTAATGCCAGGAGGATGGTGAGCACATAACTCATTGATGCTAATGATCTGCTAATAAGCTTCTAGTTTTTACAGCACTTGGCATTTCTTAGTAGCAATTAGACAATTGTAGGAAACACCTGAGCTGCATTCACGTCTTTCATCTTACCAGTCATAACCATGGGTGTCCATTGTCAGCCGGAGTTAACACCTCCCATAACTTACCGCGCCAATCTAAACGCTAGACTTGCCTTATAATGCATGTATTTTACACTAGAATGATTTTTAAAGGAGTTATCTGGTTTCTAAGATTAATGGATTATCCTTAGGGTAGGACATAAATATTAGATCTGCTGGGATCCGGTTATCTGATTTGTAAGATCTGACAAGGATGGACAGCACTCCAGATAGCTGAGCTTGCTTGTAAGGATTATTTGCTGTCACACATTCTATGTTAGATCAAGTAGTACCAACCACAATATATCATAAAAGGTTGTATTAAAAAGTTACGTAAATATTCAAAAGCCAAGAGCAACGTTTCAGACTGTCAAAGCCCTTTCTCAGAAAATAGAACATGGAGGCATGAAGGCTGCTGCATATATAGAAATTTTTTTGGTTTGGAGTAGGGCCCCAGGAGCAATGGTCTTGGTGATAGAGGCGTTCACACAACAAGCTCCGGACGGCACTTGATCTAACATGGAATGTGTGTTCTGTAAATAAACCTCACTTATCTGGAGTGCCGTCCATCCTTTTCAGATAGTCTATACTGAATTGGTGGCTTCCGGACAGCCACCGATAGAATACTTGCACCCATCTACAGCCTATGGAGAGCGCTGCTCACTCCAATATTGAATTTTCTGCAGAAATCTGACAGCTGGAATCCTCACAGATCTCCAGTACAGAGGCAATGCGGGAGAGCCACACTGTATACTCGCCCTAATAAACTGTAATATTGAGTGTAGGTACTGCAGCGCTGCCCCAGTGACGTTGTTGTAGGGCAAGTGAGCGGGGTGGCCCTCCCCCACACTGCACAGTACTGGAGATCAGCGGGAGTCCCAGGTGTCAGATCATATATTCAATCGTAGAAACCGGATTATCCCTTTAATAAAAACATTATCCTATTATTTTGCGCAACTATCATGTATTACATTACATAGCAAGCTGAAAATGCCATTCACAGTCAAATCGGACAAGATCTTGATCTCTCGATCCCCAGCCACTTCTCTGCTCTCTTCTGTGTAATAATTTAAACTAAATTATGATCAAACCATCTTTCTTTTAATCAGAAACTCATCTGGCAGACTTTTGCAGCTTTAGGGGGCATTCACACGGAGTAACTCCGGGCGTGTATCACAGCCGTACACGCCGGCGTTACGGCAGACTGCCGAACACTTCCCATTCACTTCAATGGGAGCGCTCGTAAATGCCGCTGTTACAAGCGCTCCCATTGAAGTGAATGGGAAGTGTTCGGCAGTCTGCCATAACGCCGGCGTGTACGGCTTGGTGCAAGGTGTTGCATCTGAAGCCCCACTTCCTTCCAAAATAAGTTCCCACCCTCTTTTGAGCAAACCTTGCCTACCTGTCATATAAGGCACAGAAAATGTATATATATAAAAAAAAAACAAAAAACAGTTAATAAATATAGTGTAAAGTAGATACAAAAGCTGTGCCCGAATCCTGGTACATCTTCAATAGTAAATCTGCCCCATAATCTATGATTTCTGCAAGTAATGGGAATATATAATAATTAGCAGTGATTAAACAAGCGTGTAATGATTTATATTTAAGCCGTTCTCCTCCAGTATGGCCTGTTTTTACAGTCACGGTGAATGAACATTCACATAAGATAATTATATTGCATTCTTATTACTATATTATTTATATGATATTTGCTACTTCATTGATGAATGCGCATTAATTATGTAAATGAGATCTGAGCACATTAAAAACCCTATTGTATTCATCTTCACTGGGGCTGGGGCAAGGTTCATTAGAAGAAGAAACAGCGTGTATGATGGATGAAGTAATGACTGCTCACTATTTTGATGCTCGCTGCTCATTCTCTACTCCATCAAATTTTCACCAGGGCCAATGTTAGTGGGGCAATCTAGGTAAATGCCATGGGTGTACCTTCCTTAAAGGGGTGCTAAGAAAATCCCTATTATAGTAGCTCTAAAAATGGCATTATTACTGTTGGTGGGAACGGAGAATATAACTGTGCGGGCATCCTATCCTCCTATCCTATCCCTCCTATCCTACTAATCCTCCTCCTACTATACTTACTTTACTTTACTAATTTATTTACTAATTTATTTATTTTATAACACATAAAAGAGGCAAAAATGTAAACTTATGTGTGGGTATACAATCATGTCCAACAGTACAAAACTACCACATAATTGATTAATAAAACATAATAAATTTTATTAATACCTACTAAAACAGTAGAATCACATGACATATATGAGAGACAATTACATAATACAATTGCTATAAGCAAGTGGGGGTAGACAAAACTACACAGTACCAACTAGCCAGTAGTAGGTAGAAAACAGATGGCCAATAACAATTACATGAAGTAGGAATGGTCCTGGATAAGAACAACAATATATAATAATGTATGATGCAGGATGCACCTAACCATAAACAGCAGTGTGACAAAGCCAGGAACCCAGTATCTCTCCTAGGTGGTATAACAATACAGTGTTGCCATCTTACCTACCAACAAGAAAGGAAACGCCCGACGCGCGTTTCACCTGCACATAGGCAGGCTTCGTCAGGGGACCATGACCCAGGGACCAGGGGACCCTGACGAAGCCTGCCTATGTGCAGGTGAAACGCGCGTCGGGCGTTTCCTTTCTTGTTGGTAGGTAAGATGGCAACACTGTATTGTTATACCACCTAGGAGAGATACTGGGTTCCTGGCTTTGTCACACTGCTGTTTATGGTTAGGTGCATCCTGCACCATACATTATTATATATTGTTGTTCTTATCCAGGACCATTCCTACTTCATGTAATTGTTATTGGCCATCTGTTTTCTACCTACTACTGGCTAGTTGGTACTGTGTAGTTTTGTCTACCCCCACTTGCTTATAGCAATTGTATTATGTAATTGTCTCTCATATATGTCATGTGATTCTACTGTTTTAGTAGGTATTAATAAAATTTATTATGTTTTATTAATCAATTGTGTGGTAGTTTTGTACTGTTGGACATAATTTATTTATTTATTTATTTACTAATCCTATTAATATTATAAATGTGAAAGTTTGTGAGTTTGGATGTTTGCATGTTCGGATGTTTGTTCCTCAATCACGTAAAAACCGCTCCACCGATTTGGCTGAAATTTTCCACAAACATAGTTAATACACCCGATTAAACAATAGGCTACTTTTTGTCACAATAGCGCACATACGTTTTTCCCAGGACCCCCACAAAACCCAAACTCACACCACTATCTCTGCAATCTCACACACTTTGGACCCCGATTTGGCTGAAATTTTCCACAAACATAGTCCCTACACTCGATTGCGCAATAGGCTACTTTTCGTCACAATAGCGCACATACGTGTGTGCCAGGACTCCCACAAAACCCAAACTCACACCACCATCTCTGCAATCTCAAACACTTTGGACCATAGCAAGCCACAAAATTCATATTGCCCTCTGCAGCCTCGCCCCTAACCCCACACAATCACATACATATACTTTACCACTTTGCCCCTCACCTTATCGATTCTCCAGGAGGCTCTCTTTAACGCTCCGGAGCAGCCATGTTTGCCCCCACCACTCTGACAATCCGCGACACCGCCCACCCATGTCAATACCCCTAGGCGGTCTAATAAATGCAAAACAAAAAGTTTAAAAAAAGTTAAAAAAAATATAAAAACAATAAATAAAAAGGATTAAAAATTCAAATCACCCCCCTTTCCCTAGAACACATATAAAAGTAGTTAAAAACTGTGAAATACATACATGTTAGGTATCCGCGCGTCCTAAATCGCCCGCTCTACAAAGTTATACAAATATTTTTCCTGTTCGGTAAACGCCGTAGCGGGAAAAATGGTCAAAAGTGCCAAACTGCCATTTTTTCACTGTTTTGATTCTGCTAAAAATTTGAATAAAAAGTGATCAAAGCAATAACATTTCCCAAAAATGGTAGAACTACAAAGTACACCCGTTCCCGCAAAAAAAGACGCCCTATACATCCCCGTACACGCACGTATAAAAAAGTTACGGCTGTCAGAATATGGCGACTTTTCAAAAAATAATTTTTTAACACAGTTTTGGATTTTTTTTAAGGGGTCAAAATGTAAATAAAACCATATAAATTTGGTATCCCCGGAATCGTAACGAAACACAGAATACAGGGGACATGTCATTTTGGTTACACAGTGAACGCCGTAAAACCAAAGCCCGTAAGAAAGTCGCAGAAATGCATTTTTTCTTCAAATCCACCCCATTCTGAATTTTTTCCCTGCTTCCCAGTACATTATATAGAATAAATAATGGTGGCATCATGAAGAAAAATTTGTCCCAGGAAAAATTAAGACCTCATATGACTCTGGGAGCGGAGAAATAAAAAAGTTATGGGGTTTAGAAGGAGGGGAGTCAAAAACGAAAATCAAAAAATGCCATCGGCGGGAAAGGGTTAACTTCAAATACCTCAGTCCCAAAGTCACTATGTAAAGTTTCTCACAACACCGTATATATAGCAGCTCAAATACAAAGTAACTTCAACACAAAAGTCTCACGTATTATCTGAATTACAGCAAAAACAAGATACAAACTTACATTTCATATCCCATACCATATACACAGTACGAAAACCTTACCCCCGCCTGTATATACCCACTGCTACAATCACCGCAGACGAAGTCGCGGGTACCAGCTAGTAATATTATAAATGTGAAAGTTTGGATGTTTGTTATTCAATCACGCAAAAACAGCTGAACAGATTTGAATGAAATTTGGCAGATAGATAGTTTGTAACCTCGATTAACACACAGGCTACTTTTTATGCCATGCCATGACATGCCTTCACGACTGTTATGAATTTATGTTCATATACTATATTACACTGCTCTTATCTCAGCTTCTGAGAAAGCCAGGACTGTTATCTCTCTATGTAAACACACACTAACCCTCAGCGGTTTGTGTACACACATTTGCATACTATCTGATCTGCTCCAGACAGTGCTGACTCACTGGATGGGAAAACACCTTTAATCCAAATTGGCAGTTTGCTAATATTAAACATGCTAGGAAAAAGAAAATCTAATTTGTTGCAAAATTCTAAAACAACAGCTATAAAGGTAGCCGGAAGTCACAGAGTTTTCCTCAAGCGGAGCTGATGGCGGATCAACGGCGCCAACAACACACTCATCATATGGTGTCCCAGAGAGCTGATGAGATGCCGGAACAATCACAGGTGCAGTGCGAGGAATGAGTTCAGTGGCAGCCCAGCTTAACAGCTGCTGAAACACCGGAGCAGGCGGATCATCGACGCCAACACGCTCATTATAATGAGTCCCAGTGAGCTGCTGAGATGCCGAAAAATCACAGGCGCGGTACGAGGAACGAGTTCAGCAGCAGGCCAGCTTGACATCTGCCAAAACGCCGGAGCAGGCGAATCATCAACGCCAGCAACATGCTCATTATATGATGTCCCAGCCAGCTGCTGAGATGCTGGAACAATCACAGGCACGGCGTGAGGAACAAGTTCAGCAGCAGGAAAGCTTAAGAGCTGCTGAAACACCAGAGCAGGCAAACCATCGACGCCAACAACAAGCAGACGAAGTCGCGGGCAGAGACACACACACAAACGACATACAAAATACACGAGTGCAAAACTGGGCAATTCTTATAGGGCCACTACACAAACAAAAAATTAAATATACCTGTGCGAAGCCGGGTCCTCCTGCTAATTATTAATATGTAGGGTGTACAATATGGCACTATTACATGTAAAAGCACACAGGTCACAATTTTAGTCTATTACCCCCAAGAAGCAAAAAAAGACTGAGGCGGAAACGCATCACTTTTTTTTACCATAGGGATTTTTACAGAAAATCCATCGAGTTTTCCCCCACAGACTTTCTGTCTCTATTATACCTGTATGGAAAATGCCAGCGTTTCCATAGGTATATTTAAAATGCTGCGATTTACAAAAACACCGGTATCCCATCCACTTTACAGGTACTGTAAGGGTGCATTCACACGGAGGAAAATGGTGAAGAATTTGGTGTGGAATTTCAGCGCTGAAAGAAAAGCCTCCCATTGACTTTAATGGGTTCCTTTTTCTACGGGAGGCTTTTTTTTCAGCGCTGAAATTCCACAGCAAATTCCTCACCATTTTCCTCCATGTGAATGGACCCTAACACACAAATGCTGCGTATTCATAGTGTGGGGCTCCCGCCTAAGTGTGTGTTGCACTATTACCATCTGGGGCCTAATATGGAGCACTATCTGCCACTATTATTTTTCGGCGCAGTACTTATTTAGCACTATTATAGTGTCAAAACAATGTGTGGAACATTTTTTTCTGGGCTGTAATGATACCATTATTAATGAAGTGAAGTATTTGGGGATGACAGTGTCACACACTGGGCACAGTACATAGGGCAGCAACAGGCACAACACTTCAGCCACCATTTGCCCGTATTATATTGTACAGACAAGAGTAACCACTTTAATCACTGTGCATGACTATATATGGTTAAATGGTCACTGCACGGTATTAATATTGCATGATAGTAATATTGGTCTCTATAGTTATTTTTATTCAGTAACAGTATTGTAATATTACTGCAATATATTACATTATCACCATGTAGTGTTATCGGTAATAATCTGACAGTATTATTGGAACCTTATATAGTGGAGCCATAGGCAATACTGGCTTTTCAATAACAGTCTGAAAGTAATATTTAATCACAAAATGATGGTAAGTTTTATTATTTGATAATATTTTTTTGTGTGTGTTGGGGCCCTGGCAATGCCACTGAAAGAGCTAAATATGGGCACTCTACACACTGTCTGAATGAGCCTGTGTTCACCATTTGGAGAACAACGTTCAACTTTTCCAGGGCCACACTTTGTAAAAAGCCATCTATGCTATGACTTCACACACTAGCAAAGGATTTGGAAATAAAACTCAACATTTTGAGGCATCACATTAGGTCTTATTCACATTGTCATTTTTGGCACGTCCATCATGTGGACAAGTATGTCTGTTTTTATGCACCAATAGAAATCACCGGATCCGTTTTCATCTGATGTAAAACGGATTGACGTCTATTTTACATTTGTTAAATGCAGATTAGTGGGATGTGTCAAAAAAGACCACTGAAATTCATCCATTTGTTTTACTGAAAGTTGAAAAGGGATGCAAAATGGGTGACAATAAGCCATCACGAACAGAAAAACAGAACGGATGCAAAATAGCTGCCAATAACGGACATGGACATCCGTTTTTTATTGGGTTGTTAGATTTGTCAAAACTACTTGATCTACTTCTTCCTTACATTGACCACCATTGAACAGAAGGACAGACCTACATCTCCGTAAACGCCAAGGAAAACAACATTTTTTACATAGATCGCTCTAAACAGGACCGAAACCCAATGACTATACAGCTGGTACTATGTGTCAAGTGATATTACAAATACAGAGTTTTAGAAAGGATTGTCTTGAAGCGAAGTCCTCTGAGGTATCAAGTGAACCATAACATATCTACCATCTATCTGATCAAAGCTGTCATATTCTATAAGACATGGACAGACTAGCTAGTTTAATGTAAATAAATGAAATTGCGTTGTTGCAGCCTTGGGCCTGAGCTCCCAGCACTTCGCCGTCAGCCTCATGTTTGACATGATAAACAGCCTGCCTTTCAATCCATCACCACAAGTGTACAAAGAACATGGCAGAGATGCCATTTCTCATGGGAGTAAAGAGACGGGTTAAGAATTTTGAATCCTAAATAAGAATTAAAGAATCAGATACTTCCAATGAATTTCCTAAATTATTAGACCATTATTAGGAATAATAACTTAGGATTTATGATATAGTCTCATCTCGTGTTCGTTGCACAGGCTGGTAATACCTCTCACCAGTGTCTGCCACCCAAAGGGATGACTATAGTGTTGTCTATGATAAGGTACCAGCCAGGGACGCAACTCAGCCAATCGCTTTGTGTACGGGGAAAAGTGACAGCTTAAAATCATGGCAACTACTGCTGCAATCACATCAGGGACTCCGAGCCATTACAATGATACTATTAAATTAAGAATGACAAGCACTGGCATAACTTCAAGTTTCCGGTCCCCATTGCAAAATCTGTTAAAGGGTTCCACATGCAATTTATAGTAGTGGCATCGTATCCCTACGTGGCAAATAAACCTTCAGGCAACCTCAAGCTCCAGTTACCAACTTCTGCACAGTCTGCACCTCATAAACATATGCCAATACAAATCATAAGGAATTAGTCTAATAGTTATGTTACAGAACATGGATAATACACACAATGATATCTCACCATTAGGATAATGCACACAGTGATGTCAGGTACAAAATAATAGTAATGTCATATGACAATGTCAGAATGATGTCACAGTACATGGGTAAACAACACTGGGAAAGCATATTAAGGTATACAGTGATGTCACAGACCAGTGATAATATATACAGTGATGTCACAGCAAATTGTGATCACTGCAGTGAGCTCATAGCACAGGGATAATCAACACTAGGAAGATCATATGAAGGCATACAGTGATGTCACAGAACATGGATACTAAACACAGTGGTTTAACTTAATGGATATATGTCTGGACATATGGAAATACCGGTATGTTGAACTTGATGTCCATATGTCTTTTTTCAACTCTACTAACTATGTGATGTCACAGCTAATTCTAGTCACCACAGTGATGTCACAGCACAGGGATAATTAACACTGTGATGTCATATGAAGGTTAAATGCATGTATAGTAATAGTGGGCCAGATAATAGATATACAGTGCATATTATACTAATAGTTAGACAGTGCAAACTGTCTAATTGAGGTTTATACCATCTTTTAGTTGGCTTACTTTGAGTCAGAAGACACATTTTTGGTGCATTTTTGGCACATTTCATCCATCCAAGAGTCTACCCTGGACAATAAATTAACCCCCAACTTCTACAATTTCAAGCACAACCTAATAACAGATGTCTTCAGAGAGGCCCATCACATTTCCTAATCTAACACATCTGCACTTACGCTCCACAAAATAACCCTCCCCTGTTCATATCCCTCACCCACACATCATCTTATAGGACATGACGCTCCTATCAGAGTGTGACGCTAGTATTACACCAGTACTGGCTGTCCGTCGGAGGACTAATCAAGAAACCAACCGCTAAACCATGATTGGCGCCCGCCAGACCCTACTGAGTATAAGGGGGTCTGTCAGATGTCCATTCTTTTTAACTGACATTGCCTGTACTACACGCACAACTGTTTTAGTCTGCCAATTTTGGGTGGACACTATGATGGCGTCTCCTAGCAGACTTAGATGTGAACGCATCTGTATGAGCAGATACTTAGGAAGTATACTTCTCTAACTTCTACCTTACAGATTGTAAGCTCTTGTGACCAGGGCCTTCAGTCCTATTATGTGAATTGATTTATTACTCTGTAAGTCTCATTCTGTCTGTACATAAACCCTGAACTGCAGAATATATAGGTGCTATACAATATTTTTTTATGGATGACGGTGCAGATTTTGTGCAGTAAAATCTGGACCGAAAATACACCCGTAATCCTGAATAAGTGCAATTGACATTTCGGTGTCATCTATGAGATCTACAAATTTTCTCTAGAGTCAATAAAAATCCAGTTTGGGTGTGAGATCCTTTGGGTTGCAACATTTTGGTGATCTGCTCTGGGAAGAGAATATTTCCCATGTAACACGTAAATTCCTGCTTTATATTAAGTTATAAGCAGCCAAGTTCAGCTGACATCTAAAATGTTCTAATATGACCCAACTCAATAAATCCAAAAATGAATTAGCTTTCCACATAAACATTTCAGTTTTCATCCTTTGGTTCTCACAGTCCAAAATAAATGGATAAATAAATTACTGGTGTTGAAAAGGAATCCATCCTGCTGTAATCTTGTTTCTCTGCCAGCATCTTGGGCTATTTTCCATCTACAGGAACTTTGAAAGATATTTGGAAAATTTACCAGCAAAACTAAATAAACTAAAAAGAAGTCAAATAAATGAATCAGCACAAAGAAATTCTATTTGTGCAATAAACCTGCAGTAAGCTGGCCATACATGCTAAGATAGCCTGCAGAGAACAGATCTGACAAAGATATATGCTTTATGTTAGAAGAGATCTGTCAGCTTAAAATACTGATCTATACAAGGACAGCATATTACAGCGACAGTATAACAGCTCCTAGTAGCCCAGGGCACAAAAAACAAGCTGTACTGGCTGGCTAATATCAGCATTGAAGAATACAACGGACTTGTGGCTATCGGTGCATTGTGTATTATTATATTGGGTATTTTTAGAGAAGTCGTTCCTCTACCAAATCCACAGGATGGTGACCAACAGGTTGTCATCCATCACAAAAAGGTATGCCGTTTTGTCCACATCCTCTACAGAGGAAACAATAAGCAGCATGGCGATATGACAACAGCAAATTTGAGGTTGTCACCCAGTACATTCACAGACTGTGAGGCCCCCCGGCCTTGCATAAAAAGCAGTTTCTTGGGAAACCCATGGACCCCATAGACTATAATCGGTTTCCACACGAAACATGAGGAGAGAAAAGTCCTGTAAGCAGCACTTTTCTCTCCGCATGTTTTGTGCAGAAACTGAGTGGAAACCACACCGACCCCATCATAGTCTATGGCAGACCTGGGCATTGTTTTGGCCCGCAGGCCACATTTGGCCCTCTGTCTCTGACTGGCTCCCATAGGCTGTAAAATAGAGGTAGATGCTGAATGGCAAGTCGCCTAAAGGACCTTTGATGACATCATCAAAGGTCCTTTAACTCAATAGGATATGATCAGACTCTTTTTTGGGCGGAGCCACACAAGACAGTGTCGTTGTGTTACACAGAAAGAGCAAGCTGCTGGGAATAGAGACTGATGGAAGATAAGGAGGAGAGAAGAGACAGTAGGTGCGAGCAAGAGGAGGGAACTGGGGGCAGTTAAACAAAGGCAGATGGAGGGGGGCATTAAACTGGGGCAGGTGGAGGAGAATATTAAACTGTGGGGGTACCTGGAGGGGGACATATCTGCCTCTAGTTGCCCCCATTTTAATTTCCCCCTCCAACTACCCCCACTATTTAATGTCCCTCTCCAGCTGCCCCAGTTTAATGTCTCCCTCTACTTTCCGCCAGTTTAAACTGGGGCATAAGAGAGGGACTTAATACTGTGAGACATTCGGAGGGGAACATTGTAATGTGGGGGCATATAATATTAGGGTGACTGTAGGAGAATTACACTTTGTGGGGGCACATGGAAAAATGGATGAGAACCGGTGGAGTCAATATAAAAGTGGGTGGAGCTAAATTTGCCACAGCGCACATAGCCCTCTAGAACCTTTTCAATTTCTCATGTGGCCCCATGGGAAAATTAATTGCCCACCCCTGGTCTATGGAGTCCGCTGGGGTTTCCTAAAGGTAACCACTTTTTAATGCGTATAGGTTTCTGTTCAAAGGGTCCCCAAGCGGACTCCCCGAACGGAAACCCGAACACAGATGTGAACCGGGCCTTACTTTGCTGTTGCCCATGCCTATTCTGACAGATACTTTATTATTCTGGAACCTACAACAGATAATGCTATCTATGGTGAAAGGTGAAAGTAATTGTCTACATACAGAAACTGTACTAAGTATGGTAAATTGGAAAGAGTTTGAAAAAATGTGCAAGGCAGAAGTTAGTGGGGTAAAATCTTGGATTACGATAATTCTTATATAATATTCATTGCAGCACTGGTCCCTTTATCTAAGGGCATTTCTTTAGACAATTGTCCTCATCTGATCTTTCGTTTGTCAACCACCTTCAATAGCTGTTGACTTATAGCTCATTGGCAGACAGCCATTCCTCCCAACTCACCATTCACATTTGGTTCAAAGACGTTGGTTCTCAATGAGAAAAGTAAACCGCGACCAGACACGTCTGGCAATTTATCTTCCTTGAGAACAAGGAATCAGGCATTACAATTCAACAAGTCCAATCCTTCTCTCTCCCAACATCATCTGTCAAGGAAGAGCTGGCAGGCTCCATACAGATGAGATTGTTGGCCGGTCCCATTGTAGACAGGTTCAGACAACATTGTTCTCATGTATATGAGGGCCTGTAACCTAGTACTTTTCACCGATGTGTATTAGAAGAGGCCCCTAAAAAGTATTCTGCACTGTTATTATCTCATTGTACGTCCAAGTGGAGATACAATGTATACAGTGAAATAATCCTCAGTGTAGTTACTGTGTCTGTAGAAGAAACAGACTATGTAGCATCTATTGCCACATAGTTTAAAAATCTTCTTGCTCCCTTTAAAAAGACCTGTGAGGAGGTCTGAAAAGCACAATGCCATACATTATCTGTTAGGTGCTGTCACCCTGAGCATTTTGGTGTTTTATTCATCTAAATCCACTCAGCCATTCCACAGATATAAGGCTATAAGTGTTGATGTAGATTAGGGCATACTAGCCAAGTGGGTGGTAATAAGTGGGTGGTTTCTGGGGGGGCGCAGTCACCATGTGCTGTATGTCAAGTAATGTTACCGCCCACTTGGCTACTATACCCTAATTGGCAACAACACTATAAGGACTTTTATCTTTGGAATAGCTGAATGGATGTGGACAAATACGACACCAAATTGGTCAAGGTGACGGCATCTACCAGGTAATATTTGGGCTTTTCAGATCTGGTGACAGGTCCAACATTCCAAACATTAATGTGAAAGGTTTTAGTACTTTAGGCTGTATAGCCGCACCTTTGTGATCTGCTTTTCATACTTACTATATGAAAGAACAAGAGAAAGAGGAAAGAGTGATCCATGTAAGTGTGTGACTAGGTGTCTCTTACCTCCATTGTTACAGGTTTTTTTGTTGCTAGCCTCGCTAGTATCTAAAACTCTTGATCCTTTAGAATTCTGTTGAAACCTGGTAGTTCTGGAACTTCAAAAGGAAAATTGCTCAAATTTAGAAAAGTTGAAAATTCTTACATCAAAGTTTTGTTTTTTTTATTTTGTGGCGAGATGCTGATTTGTACAAGTCTTAAGTTTAATGGAAATCTAGCGGCTTTGCTCATAGGTGACTGGATGATAAAATACCGGAGTCATACTACTGGTACAAGGGAAATCTATAAGTTCTGTATAGCAGATTTCAAGTTTAAGTAAAGTTGGATAACATGTAAGTGATAGCTAAGGCTATATACATGCCACAGGCAGCATATATGCCACGAGAACCAGCTGCTATACATGCCAAACTAGGCCATACAACTGCCATTCACTCCTATTGTTAAAAAAAAGTAGATATTTTTTGTGAGGTGCTCATGTATTGGAAGGAGTAACCAACTAGACTTTTCAATATAAGTTGGTGCGGTTTGAACAAAGCCTTACATTAATACTCATATAGCAAAAGGGTCTGTTTAATCTTCCCTGTGGTGTGTATAAGGTCCTGTATACAGTAGTTTATGGGTGCATAGACTAAAATAAAAGATGAAAAACAAAATAACAGTACTAAAAGGTTAAAAAGCTTATTTAAGATTGTTATGGTAGTATTTCTTGTCCTGTGATTTATTATATTAGCTATAAATGTATTATCCCCAATATACAGTATATCACATGACTCATCTAGAAGTGATGAAATGAAACGCACTACAGAAGGGATTTTCTTATGGTGGTAACAAGGATCACTGCGCGTAGAGGAATCAATCTTCTTATACGCTCCTCCTATTTTATTTGTACTATTGTAGAATATATAAATCAATAAAAAGTAATATCCAGAAATATCAATGAAAAAACTATTCTTCCACAACATGGTTCCTCCGCCTAAAGGAGTTATGCGCTTACTAATATTGATGACCTATCCTTAGATCTACGAGAGGGTCCAGGACCCAGGACCCCTGCATATCAGCTGCTCACTCGCCAAAGTGTAGCTGCAGTTTTAGGAGCTGCAGTGTTGCCCTCTTGAAGTCTATGGGACAGCACTGCAGTACCTAAACCCACCGCTCCCTGCTACAGGATTTATGAATTAATGTGAATTAATGTGAGTAGAGATGAGCGAGTATATTCGGCCGAATGCCTCCCCTGCATAGATATTGGTGTTTAAAAAAGGTGCCAGGGAAGGTGGGAGGGGAATCAAATTTTTCCCACGTTTACCGCGTGGTATTCTACCGAGTACAACAATAACTAAGCAGGGGAGGTATTCGATCGAATGCTACTCGCTCATCTCTAAATGTGAGTCATTTTGACAAATTTGTCACTAAAAGCACACTAGTAAAATATAAGCTAAGTCTGAAAGAGTTCAGTGAACTAATGAGTACAATTTTACGCAAATGAGATGATCCTGCTGGACAATATGACCGAATAATTAAAGCAATACTTGGTAAAATAATTACCAATTAATGATGTTGTACTAAAGCTGAACTGTACTTCAGGAACCCTGAACACTCATTTACTGGAAGTCCATCTACAGTAGATTTATAACGTCTCTGCCTCTTTGGGTCTTTGCGCCACCCTCCGCTTGCTCGCTGCGGAGCACTAGGCGTGTTCAGTTTAATTCCTTGCTTATGGTTCTTGTTGCTCTGTCTGAACACCGCCCTATTGCCTCTTCTCTGTAATTGAATTTCTGCCACACCCATCTCCTGCACCTTTATTTCCCTCCGTTCCTCTAATAGTTAATCTTAGTTTTGCTTGTGTGATTGACAGCCTGTCTACCAATGAAGTCTGGGTCAAATTCTGGACTTCCTACAGTATAAACAAGTCATCTGCTCACACATGGTTGCTGGCTATTGTGACTCTGTCCTGAGACTTTGACATTCTCTTTCTTCTATTATCGTATTCGGATTTCGGACCTCTTCTACCCTTTGACTATTCTCTCGAACTTCAATTCTGTACTGCGTTTCTCGACTGTTACCAACCCTTTGGCTTGCTGACCCTACTTCTGTGTTGCTGTCCTGTCTTGTACTCTGTACACTTATTCAGATAAGGGATCACAGCTCAGTTACTCATCAGTCATCAGTGCTCCTGCACTTAGGTAGGGTCAGGAACTGGGTCGAGTTTAGGGCTCACTGTCTGCCCCTTCTTCCATTGTTCCTCCAGCAGCAGTAGGGAATTGCACAACTGGCAATTCCCTTACAAGATTATTGAGATCAGTAGGGACGAAGTTCTAATATTCAGTAACTAACCCATAGTCTCTTCTTCAGGTATCCAACATAAGCAGGGGGTTTCAGTGGTTAGTCTTACATACATTACTATATCATTATAGAGAATACACCCGTGACTGTTTGCAATTAACATTACACTAATTTCCCCCAGAACCTTAGAGGAACGTGACATTCAGAAATGTTACCATGACAGATAAGGGTCACGCAGGTTCAGGGTCTCCATGACAACGGTTAAAGTCAAGTAAAATGATCCATGTGTCAAGGTGCTATAAAGGAACGAGCTGAAGAGCAATTACAAGGTCTGTGAGTTTTTCTCGAACAGAACATTTAATGGAAAACCATGATGCATAATCAAAGCTCCATATTGTAAGATATAGGCAACGCAACAATACCAGGTCAGTACGCCTTTAAAGGAAGTTTGCAAAAATGCACAAAACAAGTGAACAGTAAACCCATCTGTTATTGTGAGAATTATTTATATCACATAGAAAATAGCAATCCTTAAAATGGAATATATGATCAGTGGGATGTCTTATACAGCTACGAGCGCCTATCACTATAAGTGACATGACACTATACACCTATCTCATACAATCATTAATCTTAACAACCGGTTAACTTGGCGCACACCGGACATTCTACTTAACCCCTTCCTGCCGCAGCCATTTTTTGTTTTTCAATTTTTGCTTTTGACTCCCCGTCCGTACTATTTAATATTCCGTACAATGTACAGGAATGGTGGGATCGCACAGGTCAGACTTTATATGGTAAATTGCACCAAAAAATTTACTCCATAACAGGTCAAGTTTTGAAACAAGAAAATAGGAGAGCATGGATAAGACAAACCGCATAATGCACCAGTCACATGTCCATTCAAGGGATCATCTCACACAAGACATTTCCCACCTATGCATGAGCCCCTAGGACTGGGGTAGGGAGGAATCTGAATGGAGTGGCATGCTGTTGCGCAATTCAAAGTCTAAAAAAATTGACAGAAACAAGGACGACCCCTTTAAATGAGGCTCTTTTATTAGGCCGTAAATGCAAATCTTCTGGCTGCGGTGGAAACACTTTTTACATTACCTTCAAAGTGGATGGATCTGGTTAATTCCATCCACACATTGCAGGGGAAAAAAATTGGATTTTTGTAAATCACAGTCAATTATGGAAAAACTTCTGTTTTTTCACGTATAGGTATAATAGGGGCAGAAAGTCTACAGAAGAAAACTGCAGACTTTCTGTGCAATGCGGTTCCGCCACATTTTTCTGCTGTGGCTCGCTAAGTGGGGCCTTAGCTTTAAGTAGTTACTAATAATGTGGAAAAATAAAGCATTGTGTTACATAAACCTGTATACAAAATGCTATCGTTCTCTGTTATCAGCCTCTTTTGGTCCTGTTACATCAGAGGAAGAATGGGGATTTGCAGGCTATCGCTGTCACGAATCCTAATCCGGACTCCTGTGTTTCCATTAGTACGTAAACCAGTAGGTGATCGGTATTACACCCGAGGGGTCCCTTTGAAGCCTAAATAAACTTTTGAAAAACTTTTCATTTTCTAGAAGAATCTCTATCATTAATTCATTTTGTAATATATTTTGATAAGAAACGTGGGTTCCTTTCTGTGAAATACTGCCTTTCCCATGCTGTACACTGTGAGGGTGCCGCAAGAGGGTATTAACATACTATACTGGGGCCACAAGGGGACATTATTATACTGTGCAGGGGTTACAAGGGGGCATCATTATAGTATTGGGAGCCACAAGGTGGCATTATACTATGCGGGGGTCATAAGGGGCATTATACCGTAAGGAGAACACAAGGATGGCATTAAACTGTGCGGCACATGAAGGAGAGCTTTATACTGTGTGTTACATAAGGAAGAGCCCTGAGTCAAAAGGAACATGGGCATGCTACACTATTTTGTTGGATTTTTTTGACTTATATCTGAAATTTTTCCATCCAGTTATAAGGAATGAATATCTATATTAATAAATCTAAATATATATATATATATATATATATATATATATTCCTCCTGAAAGCGTTAGCTCTTTTAGTACTCATGGTTCAGCTTTAAAACTATGAATCTTGTTACAAAATCTATCCTATGGGTCCTCTATTATGTACCTCACGGATCTAAATGACTATTATATGCATGAGGCTTTAGTGTGATTGAAAGAGTAAAAGCGCTATGTAGTGGTAAAAACCTGATCGGTATGCTCCCGGGACCCAGATTTCCTCCTTCTAGGACAGGCTGATTGATCCAGAATGATCAGATAATATTAGTGTCACAGGATTATCACCTTGCCGCTTACTTAAATACTGCCTACACTTGTTAAGACACCCAGGACACACAAAGGAGCTCCAGCAAGTTTCATCACAAATGCCCCTTGTATTAAGACGTGCATAGTTTAAGTGAATTTTATCTTGTCTATTCTTTTCAAGATTTCTGTTCTCCCGTGGTGCAGGACTACAAGCTTCTACTGTCCGCTTTTATTTCTAGATATGGGAAAGCCAATTAATTGTCACTGCCAAAGTTCTTTTACACAAATGTGGCAAAGTTTAACTTGAAACTTCTACACTGTGGCAAAGAACTATAAGTCAACTTTTTAAATGACTTTTCAGTGGCTTTCTTTTATGTCCTGTGATAAGTTATCACCCTGCAGCACGTTATAAGTCCCCACTTGGGTCGGCACGATTACAGCGGTACCAAATATATATACGGTAGTTTAGCTTATGTTTTATCACCTTAAAAAAAATTCTAATCTTAAAAGAAAAATAGTTTTTCTTGGACTCACTATATTCTGATGCACATTACTTTTTAAATACAGTATTTCTGTATATATGGGCTGCAAAAGCGTCTTTTTTAAAAGGGCCAGTTGTACTGCTTATTTCTACCATTTTGGGGAATGTCTGATATTTTGATTACTTCTTATTCAGATTTTTAATGGGAGACGAAATGGCAAAAAAACTGTGGTTGATTTTTGCATTCATCGCATGGGAAAAATATTTTTATTTTTAAGTTTGCAGTTTGGGCATTTAAAGACTTAGAGATACCTAATGTGTTTGTGTTTTACTTTTTTTTTTTTTTAAAAAAAGGAAATGAGCTCTTTTTTTATTTATTTATTTTTACTCCTTGAATCCATAATGATCTATGTCACTGGGAGTTCCTATCTCCCCATGGCTTTACTATCCCATACTTGCAATATGGTGTATTAGAACTGCAAGAGGCAAAAACAGACAGAATCATAGATCACTAGGATGCAAGACGACTTGTCTCCTGACTTGGTTTGAACTAGGAAATCTGGCTTGTGTACAGACTAGATTTTTTTTAGTCCTGACCTGTCAGTTGATGCTGTCCGCACTGTAGGGAGCATGTGCAAGAGAAGTTTATAATTGATGGGTTAATGTTTCTTTCCATGATAGATAGCCTTCCCTGTATATGCATACATATACATGCTCATATAGCGCTGACAATCATTGACAGCGTAGGAAACGTTGGACACAAGTCTCACGGCAGGCACACTAAGGGTAAGTTCACACAGGGTTTTTTGAGGCCATAAACACCTCAAAATCCTGACCAAAAAGACAGCTCCCATTGAAATCAATGGGAGCCGCTCAGTTCTTTTTCGGGAAGCCGTTTGTTCTGGCTCCCGCAAAAAAGAAGCGGCATGCTCATTCTTTCAGGCTACGTGAGACCTGCAGCAAACCCTGCAGATATGGCGCAGCAAAAATACCTGATTTCAGTTTGATTTTACATTGGCATCCTTTAGTGAAAATACTACTAAATTTCACTGTCCTTTGTTGCCACAAGCTAAATATTCCTGGACATCTGAATGACACAACTGTAACTGCAGCAGTGGATTTGAACAGCCTATAATACATGCTACAAACATACAATATTGTTTAGGTAAAAATACATTGTAACAATAGGCTAACACTTACAGATTTCACTAATATGAACGGCTCAGACGTACTTAGGGCATTTCAAAAGACTGAACATTTCAGTCTCTTTCTAACACGCTTCTAGTGAGTCATGTGACTATAGTAGATTTAATTTGCCAACTAAATACTCTTCTATGTAGCTCCGATTAATGAATATTGTTGTAGAACTCACCTATTTCATGTAGCAAAGCCTTCATGCAAGCAGGTATGGCCTGTAATGTATGTTATATATGTTCTGTTAAAAGAAAAGTTTGACATCTGCGTGAGAAACTGTAAGTAAAGTGAAAAACACTTGGGATACATTGTGAGAACAGATAATGGTTATTAAATCTTATTCTTAGGCTATAGTCACATGATGACGGAGAGAAATAGCCATGAAAAACAGATTAAATGGTCTGATTTTTTTTTATGACCATTATGGCATCTGCCCAGGACCCGTATTGATGGATCCCTCATAGACTTCAGTCTGATGAGAGATCCGCGAAATAGACAAAGATAGGACATGTTCTTTAATAGATATATGAATACCACCACTGAAATTTATGTGGTTAAGACACAACTATGTGATAGTCAGCCATCATGCATCCGTTTTATTTCATTCATGTGAATAAGACCTTAAGTGTTATTCAAATGAATGTCAAAAACAGCCGTACGATGGTTGGGACACATTGATTAAAATGGGGACATTCGCATGTCCATTTTTTAAGGGTCCATTTTAATGAACTGGAAATATAGGACATGTCTGCTGCCCCAGGCATGCAAAATGGCCATGAAAAAACAAGGCAGTTTATGGCCTGGTTCAAATCTGTCCTGCAAGCAACACTTTCATCTCCGCATTTTTTGGGAGGAAACTGAGTGGAAACCACACAGACCCCATTATAGTCTATGGGGTCCACGGTTTCCTTAGGTAAACGCTTTTATATGCAGATAGGAAACCCAAACTTAGGGTGCATTCACACTAAGTATACACTGAGCTGATTCTGAACGTTGAAACCAATAGGGGAAAAAGCAGCCCATTCATTTCAATGTGGAGCGTTTGTATGCCAGCTCCCATTGAAATGAATGGGATCTGCTTTGTATGCGCTGATTCTGAACGTGTTTTATGTTCAGAATCAGCTCAGCGTATACTTAGTGTGAATGCACCCTTAGATGTGAACTGGGCCTTATTCACTTTTTCTAGATAGTTTTTATCCATAGCTGTGTTAATAAGGTCTTAAAACTGTTGTCTAAAGGCAACCTATTTTTTATTTTAATGACTCCTGGCCCCATCCTTTCTGACCCCCACTGCTGCTGGGAATAAGGCGCATCAGAGACATGGGAGTGTCGACGTCAGCCTCAAGCCCTGCTGGATTTTTTTTGCACTTGTGGTCTTGTTCTGCCAAGGCTGCAGCTAGTACACCTAGAAATTTAGTAGCAATACTAATCGATCGTAACATTACAGTTACAGCAGCAGTACTAAGAGGTAAATTGAGTTGTATAAAATCTTGTGGCACAGTCACTCAACACGTAAAATCAATCAGTAGTGAAAAAGTCTACGTATATCCCCAGATGGGTATTCCTATCTCTGCCAGTCATGTTACAAAAACAGCCAAATGTGGCAGTGATGCGCTGTTTCCGTATCACTATAATAGGGTCAGAAAGTCCGCAGAGGAAGACTTTCTGTGAACAACGTTGTAGAAAAAAAAAAAAGCATTTTTTCCCTGGTCTTTTATGCAGCATTTTTTAATGTAGCTCGCTACATGGGTCCTTAGCCTAGAACAGTTTAGCTGTTCCTATAATCCTGACCATTTCAGGTGATTGAAGACATGGGTATTCTCATCTTAGCCATGAAAGGCTACCAGGACAATATCCCTTTAACCTGTGCTTAATCAAGTATCAATACTCCATTGTTGCAATACATAGTACAGAAGTGTACTAAGCCTAGAATCTATGGATGGGCTGTTTCTCTTTAAGAAGAAGCCTTACAGGCTATGCAATGCTTCTCTAGGAAGAAGAAGGGGAAATACGTTGACTTTCCAAAAAAAAAAAAAATTCCAAATACGCAGGTGGTATCTTCGTGAAAAGTTAAAGTTGGATGACTACTAACTAATAACTCAATTTTAGTAATACAGATTCAGGTTATAGCGGTTTTCACATTGGGCATGACAACTCATTGCCAAACAGTGTATACTGGTATATAAAAAGAACAGCATAGGGGGGAAGCTTAAAGGGGATTTCCAGCCCAGGAAATTTATATGAAGAGATGACAATGGTATAAAGTAATAAAAAGAGTAATACTCACTTTATAAAGCCTTGCTGATTTACCACCAGTCTGGACCCAGGCCTCAGTGATAACATGGCGTGTACAGCCAACCACTGGGCCTAGCGATGACGTGATTAGGCTGCCAATGCTTTCATAATAGAAGCCGGGATTGGTAAGCTGAGTATTTACTCCTTTCTTTATTTCATACCACTGTCAGCCCTTTTAATAGTATCACTTCATCATCAGTAGTTGGTATAGCTAAGCCACAAAACATATTTGTCCACAATCTATAAGCTCAGCAGTCAGTCCTCTACTAATAAGGCAGGGTTCACACTACCGTTGATTCCGTTCAGATGTCCATTAAAAAAAAAAAAAGGACACCTATTATAATGGACACAAATGGACAGTAAATGATGTCCACTGGAATTCTGTTACCCATAGACTTCAATGTTAAAAAAATAACGGACACTTCCTGCATGTAGGGTTTTTTGTCCGCCTGAAAAAACGGACATGGGTGTAAACAGCCACAAACAGACAAGATAAAATCCCATTGAAATGAATGGAGATTTCAGACGGACCAGCTATTGCTAAAATCTTGTAAATCTTTTGTAATAGCCATGGACACTGCTGACCAAATCCAATGGTAGTGTGAACGCCCCCTAAGCAACATACCCTCTATCCAATGGCATAACAGGGCAGACTCCTAGGTTTGTTATACTGTTTGACCAACTTCAGCGCCAAATAAAGCACCATTTTCCTCCATGTGAATGGACCCGTGAGGTCCCAGAAATCCCCTTTACACCATGGTTTTAAAATATGATGTCCAAAAAATTGTTGATGGTAACAGGTCCTCATACTTTTGGCCACATAATACAATACATCATAATTCGAGACACATAAGCATTATTCAAACAAAAAAATACAGATACAGCCATGGTGACATGCAGCTCAATGTCCGTCCCTCAAAACAAGCATGTGAAAAGACACAGGTATCATTTCCTCCAAAACCTGCAATTTTACCGCTCTGTAAACAAGCATTAATCTATTTTTCTTGTGATCCGTCTGCTCCCGCTCTATAATTAACTGCGTCCTTTCTGTCAATGTGAATTAGAACTCAACTTTTAATACGCCATTAACACTTATTAATGCTAATATTTCTATCAACAACATACTGACATTTGGTCGTAGTTGGGTAAAATTATAAAAAGTGACATCCACATGACATATGTTATTCTACAATTGCAAGAATGTTAACACACTGGTTCCTGTTTTCGAGAGACATACGGATACTAGAGAAGAGAGTGCTAGTGTCTACAGATACCACCACATAAATACATATTGCTGCGTTAGTCTATGACAACCGAGTCCTATGTGACAAATACAAAAACAAATACGACACCAACCTATTCCGTACACAACGGCGACAAGGACACACACCGCAGCTCACTCACCCTCCGACAGTGAGAACGGGAACATACCTCTGACCCCCTCCCACTGAGAAATCAGGCACAACTTTCAGAATTAATCGGATTCAGGAGACCAAAATGAAGGGCACTATCTGCAAATTGAGAACAAAGACGTAACTTCTAAGGCAACATGAAACACAATCCTTTCAGCCGTTGCATAATATAAGACAGTAGGAAGATAGACACAAGGCCTGGAATCTATTACTCATCTGAGTATTTACTGCGAATGATGACACGTAGGGACTTCAACATTTACAATAAACTTCCTATACGGCCATCTCCTCCAGTACATCATGCGGAGCACACTGTGACATATACAAGACCATACCGGAATGACTGTATACACCTGGTGATGAGAATACAGTCTGTAGGATTCCTTATCCCTCTCGCTCTGTGCTAGCTTCTCATTACGAAAAACACAGGGCCTTCATACTGTAGCTATCAACACGGCCAGCACTGTACAGCACCCACACACTTGATAAAATATGTCTGACTCGCCCACAAGTATCTCCCGCTGAGACTAGAGAATGTCAGTGCTAATGACTTCACCTATGTATAGCTTTTACCTTGGAGATGTGAAGAGACCTGGGCGCAGAACCTGGATGAATCCTGAGCCGAGCCACGGAAATTCAATCAGGTACTATTACTACTAAAAGCCGACAGGAAAGCAGCCATTGCATTGACTCTTCAGCCTTCTGCAGGAAATCTTAGCCCATAATGTAGTTATCCTCCTCCAGCTTTGCCCTAAACTGTACCTTGTAATGAAATGAGGGCTTCTTACCTGGAGACCCCATGGGCTGTTTCCACAGCAAGAAATCCCCAAAGGTCCTATTTTAAGTGATCTGGGAAAAAAAAAGCAGATAAGATAGATAATAGTTATAATGAAATGAAAGCAGCAGTATCCATTCGGCTCCATGCACTCTCTGCTTGCACTTTCACATTACAGAAGCTGTCAGGGGCGGAGGCATGGCTGCTCGCTGTAGAACAAGGGCCTGCTTTCTGCTAAAGTGAAACTGATGTATGAGGAAATAGGACAACACAGCAGCAGACATAGCACCATAATACACACACACGTCACCTCCCCCACACAATGCACAGGGCAGCGCGCTGCCAGCTGTGCCAACCATATACAATGTCTTTGTTACCTAGTCCCAGCATTACTGCACTGACTGGCTTTTCCTGTCATGTGCTCAGACTACTCTGGCCTGCCCACATACATCTTTCCTGCCTCTTTCCAGTACATCAGCTTTGCTAGAAAACACATACATTATGTTCTTTCCTTGTCTTCCAGCAGCAGCCAATAGTTATTATAAACCTGTTCACACAATGCAGCATGTTGCGTCATGCCTGTAATGGAGCGATAATAGCTTCTTCTAGACCTGCTTTAGAACAGATGCTGTCACATTTATATGACTTTAATGAAGTCCATCAAGGTCACGGCAATTTTGATTGCAACAATAGCACTGCATCTGAGCTATTCTTGTGAGCACAAATACCAGAAACACTTGCAGAATCCGGTAACAACAGTAATGTCAGACCAAAGCCTGTTCACACTAACGTTGTAAACGGCCATTGCTTTCATCCATCATGGGATGTGAGCAACGGACATCAAAGGTAGTAGAGTGACACATGGTAAGTGAGCACTCTGTCCATTCCCACTGACTCTAATATAAAAAAAACACGCTGGAAGCTTTCTTTCATCATGTATGTTTACTTCTAACGAAAGAAAAAGTCCGCTGTGAGAAAGTGAAGGGTGTGGTCTGGGAGGACGGGTATGTTCCAGCCAGGCAGCTAAAGGGTGTTTGGTAAGACCCACACCAGGGAGGTCAGCTGACTAATCAACACCTGATATTAGTCTGTGTGTGCGGACTAGGTGTGTGGCACCACACTGACAGAGCTGACCTGTCCAAACAGAACCTACAAACCAGGTACTGTGCCACCCGTTGTTACCAGAGCGAGAGTCTGGCAGCCAGGCTCCTGTATAGTCAGGGAACAGTTTCTTATGCTTAGTTAGTTCTCAGCCTGGAAGGTTTTGTTTTTGTGCCTTTGCAAAGTTTATGCACCTCAAGTGAAATAAATGCTGAACTTGAGTGCAACCTAGTCCCTGTGTCCCTGTTTCCTGCACTACTACTGAGCATCTATCTGAGCAATCCTCCACACCGCATATAGGACTTATTCTGCCGTCAAAAAAGTAAGACATGACTAAAGAAAGCTTCCATCATGGTTTTTTACATGAGGGTGAATGCAGTTGAGTTCCATCTGCAGCAGATGATGGATGAGAGCAACGGACATTACATGATGGTAGTGTGAATCCACCCTTACACTTTTGTTACATGTTTACTGCAGATTTTCTCAGCAATATTACAAATTAAAGTAGCCTAAGTCATCATATGCCCCCAAATATGATATTACATGCAAAGCAAGGATATGTTACGTGTGCTTTATTGCCCAAATTGGTTTGTTCTTTAAAGGCCGATTCTCCCCCCCCCTCCCTTTGCAGACCATTAGAAGTTAAGATTGGCCTTGCGACTCGACCTGAAGACACTCCCTATTCCCAACTAGGCCCATTCATTGGACATAATCCGGAGCGGAGTGTGTGACTGGATGCTGGTGCAGTGCACCGCCATTCACTCGCAGCTACCCTTTTTTTGGTCCGGAACCTGAGGCGGCCTCCTGCCTCGGGTTCCGGACCAAAAAACCCGGTGTGAACCCGGCCTAAGACTACCCGTTCTTGTCATATAAAGCCTGAGATGCAGATATATGAATTGATCTGATCCTCAGAGATCCAGCCCTATAAAAAAAAAAAGGGCTGACCTGTACACACAGACAGCTATAAATCACACACGTATACCTTAAAGCAGAAGCAACTGAGATACAGGAGTATAAAGAAGGGTCAGAGCGATTTCAATCATTCAATTCATGGTTGTATCTATTGGCAACCGATCAAAACAACAGACCGTCACCACTAAGATAGTTAGAAAATCTTTTTAACTACTTATATTAGCAAAAATGTTTCACTTTTAATTATCTCCAAATATAGATATAATTGTATTCATGGGAATACCCCTTTAAGTACAGACAAAACTTTCCATATTGGTATTTCCAGCTGTCGTCATCCCAGATGATTGAAAAATATACCAAAGGGACAGTAACTCATATTAGAAGAAATTGTAGTAAACAGAATGATTTTATAGAGTAATCCAAAACCCAACAGGATGGATCCATGGAGAATTATAATAATGAGGGAATACAGAACATTAAACCAATTAATACATCAAAATATAGAAATATATGATGAATAGATGAAAATAGGCAATGAAAAGCAAAAGTCTATAGAATTGAAAAACTATACCGTAGTTCTTAGATAACAAGAAGGATAACCACGGCACTCTAAGTCAGGGAGCTATAGTAGGGTCCTAACCACATAATCTTGTAACAATGAACTCCGCACATGAGCATATTTTATTAAGCAAGCAACAGAAAACACTTGACATTTCAGCCAACGATCTACATGCAATTATCCACTCGCCCATGAATTTCAGCACTATGGCGGATGCAGCAAAGCTACCAGGGGGAAGGTGCTCTGATAAAATATACTCCTAAGGGCCCGTTCACACGGAGTAAACGCGCGTGTATTTTGGCAAAATACACGTGTAAAAATAAGACTCCCATTGACTTCAATGACATTTTAAACGTGTATTTTGACGTGTATTTTTACACGTGTAAAAAAAAAATGTCATTGAAGTCAATGGGAGTCTTATTTTTACACGTGTATTTTGCCAAAATACACGCACCTTTACTCTGTGTGAACAGGCCCCAGGCATTCAGACACGTATACACGAGCGCTCAAAACAGGAGGCTTTTTAACCCATTCATTTCAATGTGTAGCGCCCATAAGCCGGCACACATTGAAGTGAATGGGATCTGTTTTGAGCGCTCACACTCTGACATGTGTATACATTTCTGAAAGCGCAGCGCGTTACAACCGTGGGAACAGAGCCTCAGGGTGCATTCACACAGAGGAAAATGGTACCAAATTTGGTGAGGAACCCGCGTCAGATTCAGCTGAAAAAAAAAGCCTCCCATTGACATCAATGGGTTCCTTTTTTTCAGCGTTGAATCTGATGCGGATTACACACCAAATTCAGCACCATTTTCCTCCTTGTGAATGCACCATAAGGGTATGTTCGCACTGAGTTTTTTGCATGCTGAAAAAATCTGCTTCAGGAATTAGGAAACTTTTTTGACGCGGTTTTTGTTGTGCCTTTCTACACGTTTTTGTCACAGTTTTTGCCTTGGTTCTTTGCTCCAGCAAACTGTATGGAACTGGTAACATCCCTGGTAACTTGCAAAGACCACGTCAAAAAACACATAAGAATAAGCATTGCTATTTACCATCCTCTCATTTATTTCAATGGCTTTTTCAAGGCGGAATCTGCCTGAAGATAGGTCATGTCGCTTTTTTTCCCCCTCTCGGTGAAAAAAACTGCAACTGATTCCCATTGAAATGAATGGGAGCCGTTTTTTTGAGGAGGATTCCACCACAAAATCAGATTGCAAAAAACTCTGTGTGAACATACCCTACAGCCCCGTTCCCACGGAGTAACGCAACACTCATTTAGACACGTATACACGTGTCAGAGCGGGGCGCTTCACAACAGATCCCATTGACTTCAATGGGTGCCAGCATACGCGCGATACACATGGCTTTATAACCCCTTGATTTCAATGTGTAAGACCGGCACCCATTGGAGTCAATGGGATCTGTTTTGAAGCGCCTCGCTCTGACACGTGTATACGTGTCTAAATGAGCAGCGCGTTACTCCGTGGGAACGGGGCCTAAGAGTTTGATAGGGATTATTTACAGTTTGTTAAAATAATAAAACAAACGTTTCTTCTACATAACCCAGTTGTAGGTCTCCCTCCCGACAAACTACAGTTTATTTACAAAAAATTGTTACAATACAACAGATCAGTTAGTTAGGAGTTGTGTAAAAATATAGTTTCAATGAGTGCAGATTTATATATAGGCAACTTATAGATGTATGGTGTTGTGGGGTGGTAAAAAAAAGGTGATGAATAGTGGACTGGGCCAAAACTTGAGTTGGTTTTTGGCATGGACGTCTGTGTGTCCTTATTTGAATAGTTTATGATCTGGGATTACTGGGACTTCCATGATTTTCTTTGTTGGGGACGGGGAGAAGAATTAAGACGAGTGACTACCATCTTTTTCACTTTAAAGAAAAGTCCTCATTTTGTGCCTGGACTTTTGTAATTTAATTGTGTCACAGAGGTCTGACCGCCACCTATAGTTAGTACAGTATAGCAGGACGTCCATCATATGGTCTTTTCATTTTGTTATGCAAGTTTATATAGTGGTGCATTGAAGAAAATAAAAAACTCAACTTCACCTCTTATGTCCCATCAAATCCCTTTGGTTGGCAGCAGACTTTAATGAAATCTGCCAGGTTTCTTTACGCAACTATTTCCCACCTGTATAACATTTAGAAGTGTATTCCACCACGGGTTATGATCAATTATTCCCAGACTCCTAGAACACCTGCTCCCACGCAACCAACAAAAGGACAGAAATCTAAGGTTGTAAATGTTAACAAGAAACCTACATCTCTGCTGCGGTAGAATTATACAGATGATATTTGTATTCACTGACCAAACCAAGTTGTATAGACAGCTATGGTTCCTATTGTTTGACTTTAGATAACTCTTAC
Source organism: Leptodactylus fuscus (assembly GCF_031893055.1). Taxonomy (NCBI): domain Eukaryota; kingdom Metazoa; phylum Chordata; class Amphibia; order Anura; family Leptodactylidae; genus Leptodactylus; species Leptodactylus fuscus. The sequence continues at coordinate 223,764,733 of NC_134266.1, forward strand.
CATTAAGCCATACAATCCATGTCCCACTACCTTGACTATGAGCATTCAGTATACAATGTATATTTCTTCTCAGCATCTGATTTAGTGTTGCAGGGGCTCCATGTTACACATACATGATGTTATTTGTAGTTTAGAACCTGCGTAAACGGCAATGATCTAACACATTAGTCCACATTTACCAAAGCTGCCTGGTAGACCAGGTGTAAACGTAGTAGGCTGCTTTCACACGGTCAGTGTTTGGTCAAGTGATTTTCATCAGGGATTGTGTGCCAAAACTAGGACTGGGATAAAAGCACAGAACAGGTACAAATCTTTCTATTATACCTGATCTCCGTGTAGTCTCCACTCCTAATTTTGGCTCACAAACACTGAACAAATACTGCCATGTGAAAACAGCCTTACGCTAGGTTCACACCAGCGTCCGGTCTCCGTTCAGAGGTTTTCGTCTTCTGCAGGCAGAAGACGGAAAACTGTCAGACTGTGTCCAGCCGTGAGCGCCGGTGAGCGTTTTGAGCTCTCCGTATCGAAACCGTATTTTTTAAACTGGACACAAAGTCCTGCATGTCCGACTGTGTCTGGTTAAAAAAAAAAACACTCAAAACGCTCACCGGCATTCACGGCCAGACACTTTTCAAACCCATTCATTTGAATGGGTTTGAAAAATGCCTGCAGGTTTCCGTCTCCTGTCCAGTTTCGGGTAGGAAACGCAAACCTGAAAGCGGAGACCCAGAGCGCAGTTGTGAACGAGCCCTTACCCTATATTCACACAACAGTGAAGATAGGCCGTCTGGTGGACATTTTGTTAACGGCTGTCACGCGGATGCTATTCACGACTGATATTTTGACAGTCCGTTGTAACAGACCGTCAAAATATAGGTCATGCTCTATTTTTGTCTGTTTTCATGGATACCTCCATACACTGCAATCTATGAGGGATTTGAGAAACCGAAACCACCTTGAGCGTAAAGCGGAGAAAACTGTCCATTTTTCACAGCCGTTTTCACCCATAGTTGTGTGAATGTAGGCGTAGTCCCAGCAGTCACTAGAAGTTAGAGACCCGCCACTTTTTTTAGTCTACTCTTCGTCAATGATAAAAACTGGGGCCTTTTAGGATTGGACCAAACCATACCTTATTGTTTACATACTATTGAAACTCATGTGCAAGCAAAAATCAATGGGAGGCTTTTTAACCCATTGATTTCAATGTGTAACGCGCGTGAGTCGGCACACATTGAAGTGAATGGGATCTGTTTTGAGCACTCACACTCTGACATGTGTATACGTGTCTGAATGCGTGGCGCGTTACTCTGTGGGAACGGAGCCTTAAAGAGGTTATCCACCGTATTAAATTCATATATTAATGGTTGGTTCACACTAGCGCTTGTATTCCGTCCGCAAGGAGTCTGCATGGAGACCCCCCGAACGGAATACCAACACTAATGCAAGCGCTGTGCAGTTAAGCACACGGAGCCCATAGACTATAATGGGCTCCGTGTGCTTGCCGCGCACTACCCGCACAATTCATTCGTGCAGGCAGTGCGCTGCAAGCACACGGAGCCCATTATAGTCTATGGGCTCCATGTCCTTTGCAAGCACATCGCTTGCAATTGCGATTGCATTCCGTTCGGGGGGTCTCCATGTGGACTCCTTGCGGATGGAATACAAGCGCTAGTGTGAACCAACCCTTAATTCAATGTAAGTGAATGGAGGCTATTCACATGACTGCGATTTTGACAGCCAATTGTAATGGATCATCAAAATATAGGTCATGCCCTAGTTTTGTCTGTTTTCAAGGACCCCTCCATACACTCAAATGTATGGGGGATCCATGAAAACGGGTGCCCCTCGGGTGCAAGATGGCCATAAAAAATGGACATTATTCACAGCCGTTTTGCATCTCATTCTTTGGATATAGACTTAGACAGAACAAGAAGCTATCCAGAAAATAACTGAAAATGTCTAGAAACGGTCTGGAGCTTCAAGAAGAGGTAAACGAGGTAAATATGTCCTAGAGGTGTCAGTATTCATTAGACAGGAGCGTGCTGATGCTAATAAAACAGAATCATGGCTGAGGGAACATCTGCCGCCTCTTACAAATAAGGATTACAGGCTACAGCAAGGATGAATCCAGGGCCGAACCATGCTACAGAGACACCTCAGGCGAGAGAAAGAGACAGACAGCAGACTATTCTATGGAGCTGAGGAGCCGACCAGGCACGGACAGAAGCAGAAATCCTCCTGTAATATAGGGAAAAAGCCAGTGACACAAGAGGGGGGCGGACCACAAAAAATAGGTATCAATACCACGAGACAGAATACTCCAACAAGACCATCAGATGTGACATCAGCAATAGAGAGAAGCTTCTTTAGTATATCAGCATTAGAGATGAGCGAGTACTGTTCGGATCAGCCGATCCGAACAGCACGCTCCATAGAAATGAATGGATGCACCTGGTACTTCCGTTTTGACGGCGGCCGGCCGCTTAACCCCCCGCGTGCCGGCTACGTTCATTCATTTCTATGCGAGCATGCTGTTCGGATCGGCTGATCCGAACAGTACTCACTCATCTCTAATCAGCATATCTACATTACCTAGGAGCCTTAGATAGAACACACTATATTTATATGATGAAATGTCTAAATTTTCCTAAATTCCTATGAAAATAAACGTGTAACACGCTAAGCATCTAATACTGTATAATAAAATATGAAAAATATAGAATATCTAGCATTTCAGGACCTTTCTACCACCTTCAGCTTTGATTCTGGCCAAAAATGACACTGACTCAGGGTCCATTCACATGGAGTTTTTTGGTGAAGATTTTGACGAGGAAAAAATCTGCTTCAGGAATTCCACGTGAATTTTCCGCCTCCAATTGACTGTGTTGGTTTTTGCAGGCAGAATCCACCTGAAGGAAGTTTTTTTTTCCGCTAGCAGAAAAAATCCACTAGCAGAACCCTATGGAGAGGCTTTTTTCCACGTTTATTCTGACACGGATTCAGCACCAAAATCCTCGCCAAAAAACTCAGTTTGATCGGACCTTTAGGGTGCATTCACACAGAGTTTTGTGGCGATGTTTTTACCACAATATCTCGAGTAAAGAATCAGCGCTGAAAAACAGACTCCCATTGACTTCAATGGATTCCGTTTTCCGCACAGTACACATTGAACTCAATGGGAGTCTGTTTTTCAGTGCTGATTCTTTACTTGAGTTATTGTGGCAAAAACAGCGCCACAAAACTGTGTGAATGTACCCTTTAGGGTCCATTCACAGAGAGGAAAACGGGGCTTTATTTGGTGCTGAATTTTCAGCGCTGAAAGAAAAGCCTCCCATTGACTTCAATGGGTTCTTTTTTCTGCTAGCATATTCTGTAAGCTTTTTTTTCAGTGCTGAAATTCCACACCAAATTCAGCACCATTTTCCTCCATGTCAATGCACCCTTAGGCTTGGTTCACACATCAGTATGCCTTCCGTCCATTTGAATTCAGTTTGAGACTTTAAAACAGACTGATGCACATACTGATTGTATACTGACACCTTTTTATGCTGATGGCAAACACTGTCCGTCCCCTGGAGGACAGATAAGGGGATTAAAAGTAGAAAATTGTAAACAGAGCAGAGATAAGGACATTTATTATATGCCCCCTCCATATATCTCCAACCCATTCTCCCGCTACCTGCCCACACGTAACCTCAGATCCTCCAATGACCTCCTACTCCGCTCTGCTCTCATCCGCTCCTCACACAATCGTCCCCAAGATTTCTCTCGTGCATCCCCCATACTCTGGAACTCCTTACCAAGACACATAAGACTGATCCCCACAATCACAGGCTTCAAGAAGGCCCTGAAGACTCACCTATTCAGGAAGGCCTACAACCTCCAATAACACTATCACCGCACCCCCATCTGTACAGTCTCCCCCTCTCCTTCTGTCTCTACCCCCTTCCCTCATAAATTGTAAGCCCTCGCGGGCAGGGCCCTCTACCCCACTGTGCCAGTCGGTCACTGTTAGTATTCTATCTACCTGTATGTTTTGTGTACTGTATGTAACCCCCAAATGTAAAGTACCACGGAAATAATGGTACTATATAAATAAACAATAATAATAAAAATAATAATGACCAGTTTGTTTGAATGTAGCCTTAGGCCTGGTTCACACGAGACTTTTTTGGACCGGATTTTGAGGTGGAAGCCACCTCAGAATCTGGTCCAGAAAAAAAGGCATACCGCCGTGGATTAGGCCCAAATGAATGGGCCTAGTCAGGAGGCGGTATCGTGAGGCAGATGTCTGAATCAGCCGCAGAATCCGCCTGAAGAAAGAGCATGTCGTTTCTTTTTTCTGGACAAACCGCAAGCAGAAAAAGGAAATTACCGTCTCCTATTGAGTTCAATGGGAGGCAGTTTTTTGAGCCGAATTTTGACGTGGATGCCCCATCAAAATCCGGACCAAAAAAAACCCTGTGTGAACCTGGTCTTAGGGAGTTTTCCCACCAACATAAAAATATTTATATTTGTAGACAATTAAAAGTGAATTTTTTAAAAAAATATATAATTAAAGTTTTAGCAGCACTTCAAGGATTAGATTAATAATCTTGTTCTTGTTCAATTGCCAATTGATACAACTATAAATGCAGGAACTTTTTATGGTCTGCCACTTGGCAGAAACCCAGCCATGATTTCCTTATTGTGGTTGAGATAGCTTCTCATGCATGTAGTACTAATACTTGATAACCTGTCCACAATAACGCTCCATTCCCACGGAGTAACGCGCCGCTCATTCTGACACGTAAACACGTGTAAGAGTGAGCACTGTAAAACAGAATCCCATTGACTTCAATGGGTGCCGTCTTACGCGTGCTACACATTGAAATCAATGGGAGGTTTTTAACCTATTGATTTCAATGTGTAGCGTGCGTAAGACGGCACCCATTGAAGTCAATGTAAAAAAACGTGCCAAAAAACGCAACGCATTTTTTGACGCGTTTTTTTTTACACGAGTAAAAAATGTCATTGAAGTCAATGGGAGTCTTATTTTTACATGTGTATTCTTTGCACGTGTATTCTGCCAAAATAAGCACGCGTTTACTCCGTGTGAATGGATCCTTAGGAAATCATGACTCAGGAAAATGTTTAGTTATTTAACATTTAATATTGTCTACAAATTTAACTATTGTTAAGTTCCTTATGGCTAAGGCCCCATATAGACGGCCACAGCAAAAACCAATGTTGGAAAAACAATGGCAGCAACACTTTTCCTGCAGCGCTTTTCTGCTGACTTCTACTTCCATTAGACCTATAGGGAAACTGCCAGTGTCTCTGTAGATATAGTTGACATGCTGCGATTTCCAAAGCCGCAACAGTTTTGGAAATTGACACATCTCCACTGCGCGTATTTTTCTGCAATGTGTAGATGGGATTTGTTAGAATCCCATCCACTTTGCAAAGACTGTAAAATGCAGCGGTTTTTGCTGTCACGTTTCCGCTATGGCCATACTGCGGTGTTCACACTATGTTGGGGATCCAGCCTTAAGGCTAAGGATCCACAAAGCAAAGCGCAGCAAAAAAAATGCTGCTGATAAAAACGCAAGAGGAAACACATTGGGTTTCTTCCGCAGCATTTTTATTGCAATTTCACATAGTTTTTCTCTGCAAACTTTTTGCCCCTATTATACCAAAAGGGGAAATGCGAGCGTTTCCGCAGATATAACTGACATGCTGCGATTTTCAAAAACACAAGCATTTTTTTAAATCACACCTTTTCCGCTGCAGATTTTTTTCTGCTATGTGTGGATGAGATTAGCCAGAATTCACTTTGCAAGTTCTGTAATGCAAATGTTTTTTGCCGCAGCGTTTCCGCAACGTGGGGCTTCAGCCGAAGTTATAATGTGAAATACCCACAGGATAAAAGCTGCCGATAGCTAGAAGGGAGGAAGTGATGAACCGGAGATAAACAGCACCACTCCTCATTTCACTGGTATGAAATATTTAATAAGTCCAAAGGTAGAGAGAACAAATAAAGTGATTTACATTTTCTTTAGAACAACGCCAGAACCAGAGGCAGAAATATTCTGTGTAATAAGGTAAAACTATATCTTCTCTTTCTATTTAGCTAGGACTGCAGATACCAGCCATTTCACATTATAGTCACCTGCTTCCTATAACTATATTCCTCCAGTCATAAATCACATTATACCATTACACATCATTGCATGCCATCAGTATAGCTGGAAAATGAATGACCATAAACCCTACAGTAGCACCAAGGTAAGATCTAGAGATGAGTGAGTACTAGTCGAAACTCCAGTTTCAAATAGCATGCACCCATAGGAATGAATGGACGTAGCTGGAAAGCAGGGGGTTAAGCGGCCGGCCGCCGGCGTGCTTGCCGCTTCCATTCATTCCTATGGGTGCATGCTATTTGAAACGGCCGTTTTGAATAGTACTCGCTCATCTCTAGTAAGATCACATATGGTAAGCACAGTATAGCCGCGGTATGTCCCATACATCAGTACGTTTTTCATACCGATTGTTAATGGCTGCACAGTTCTGTGTGTACACAGTAGTTTTACCCATACCTGATGGAAAAAAAGAGAAGTCAGAGTCAGTGGTTTGGCCTACTGACCCCACAGTCCTGTGATTTCATACACTACAAACTGGATTTTGCAAATTATGATGACATAGCCCTACAAAGAACTTACGCAAGAGCTCAATGACATTAAAGGGGTTGCACAGGCTAAAAGTAATTTTTTTAATTAAGCCAAAAGAAGTTGCGGTCCGGTCCTGCAGCTCTGTTGTTTTCTTCTTGCAGAAGTCCCCACTACATGTGATTGCTGAGGTCAATCGGTGAAGGACATGGGGCGACACTACCTGTGACATCCCCGAGTCCCTTTCTTAGGCCACAATCAGCAAAAGAAAAAAGCTGAGCAGCAGAACTGAAGCACACTGGGAGGACACTGGAGCACTGGGGACAGGTGAGTATGTTTTGTTTTTGTCTTTTTTTAACCTCCCCTACTTAAAAAATTCTACTGTATATTTTACTGCACCTGAACTTTATTAAGGCTGAGTTCACAATGAGTATTTTGGTCAGGATTTTGAGGCTGTAATCGCCTCAAAATCCTGACCAAAAAGACAGCTCCCATTGAAATCGGTCAGGTCTTTTTTCCGGGAGCCGTTTGTTCTGGCTCCTGGAAAAAAGAACGGACATGCTCATTCTTAATGCTGATTTGAATCGCGAATCGGCCTGAAGACACTCCCTCCTACCGACTAGGCCCATTCATTAGGCCTAATCCGTAGCGGAGTGCGCGACTGGATGCTGGTGTAGTGCACCGGCATTCAGTCATGGCTACGCATTTTTTGGTCCGGAGCCTGAGGCGGCCTCCGCCTCAGGTTCCGGACCAAAAAGCCCTGTGTACACTCAGCCTAAGGCTGAGGGTTCACATGGCAGAAAATCTGCCTTTAACAGTTGCAGATTTTTCTGCGTATTTTTGAGTCAAAGTCAAGGACGGCTTCAAAAGTAATGGGAAATATAACACAAGCACTTATACTTCTCTCTTCTGTTAAGTCCACTTTTAGCTTTCTTGAAAAATACGTAGCAAAATCTGCAACAAAAAAAGCAGCTTTCCCACAAGTTGAGGCCTTAGCGTAAAGGGGTTTCTGGGCAACAAGAGGGAAGGGCGCGAAATAAAAAGTGTTACGACCCTCTTCTTTGTCATTGGCCTCAGCGGTCACGTGCACTAGTTTAGTAGGTCACCACTGCAGTAATAAAGGCACTGCTATGGTGAACTATCTGCTATGCTGAGGCCAGTGACTGGCTGCAGAGGCTACTAAAGCCATCATTGGACCACCATAACAGGAGAAGGTGAAAAGGATTGGGCCCTGTCCCTAAGGTAGCATGGTGAAAAAGAGATGACTCTTATTGTGATTTCACACCTTTCTCTGTCCTAAGCTATTATTCCACCATTAAACCCCTTTAATAAGAACTACAGCATTAAAAGTCAAGGTTAGGAAAAATCTACTATTCGTACCAGGCTGTAATGTAATGTCGTTTCCTCAGAGACAGTACTAATGATACACCATTACACCGTATGTATAAGTATCTGAAGATGAAAACACTGAAATATTCAATATTCAATTAAGTCAATATTTCTGACCTGAATTCAAATAAAATTGTTATTAGTGGAAATGTGGTTACAATATTACTCAGGTCTGATGAGGAAAGCAGAGCAGAAATCTAACACAAGGACTAAATCTCAGGCATCTAAAGGCAAAATTTTAGTAAGGTTTGAAAACTGCCAGAACACAGATAAGTGTTATTATCCATAGTGATCATAGAGACAGGACTCCCATAACTACACAACTAAGTAACCCCATTATAGTCTATGGGCCTTGGAAATAAGACTTGTGGCCCCCACTGCACTCTGCGAACCTAAGAAAGGGGCAACAAGGGCTCAGCATATATATTAGTAAGTACATCCAGGGCACGGACTGCATTGTCCCTGTATAACCCCAGGGCTATGGAGTAGGAGTCGGGACCAATTCTGCCTGGAGTTACTGAATCCGACTTCAAAATAAAATGATTCATTTTTTTTTTCATTATATTAAACAATTATCATTAATATTGTATACTTAATTAGATGTATAGCTTGTTACATATTTACTCAATGTTTTTTTAATGAATTAGAAGATCTTTACTGTCTCTGACTGACCATCAGTGTCGGCCATTTACAGAGGAGTCAGAGTGGGTGGTTTGGCCCACTGACTCCACAGCCCTGGCACATACATCTGTTGCATTCTGACCTCTTAAAGGAAGAAAATCTAATTGCCACCTACTAGGAGAAGGCAAACCTATCCAACAAAAATTAGCACATTTTTCACCTAATTTTTTAAAATAAATGTAAACAGCATCTGTCAGCTGGTTTGGCACCACTAGGCTGCCAGCTTGCCATTATGCAGATAGGGTTTAGGACCCAAACCTGTTTAACTCCTGCCTGACAATGAAGTTAAAACTGGTCAGGGGTCCACATGCTGCAGTCTGCTTCAGACCTCTAGCACATGCACCTTGCACCCTGCGAGGTCAAGGTCATCACATCTTGCTTCACTGCACATGTCCTGCATATGCATGACCACCTCTTTGTACAGGGGACCCCCAATAGGAGAAACTCACACACAGAGACCGCCATGGATATAACTAGAAAATGCTGGACCATGGCTGCCATAATGAACATCAGTGTGAAATGACCACAAGCAGTATGAACTAGATATGGGGAAGGGTATATTGGGAGTTGTATCACAAACCCATCAAATTGTGATTATAGGACGAACAAGCCAGGGCAGAGAATGTGGGTGATAGTCTATCATGGGCCAGACGGAGAGATTTTGACTTCCTTATAAAGTAACATCATTTGACTAAATGTTTCCTACATAAGGAATATATTTACTATTTTGCATGTTCTGCCAAATGCAACAAAATCTAATCCTAACAGATAACACTCCAGACAATCCTGATAATCCAGAATTAACTGCAAAATAATCTGAAATCTCACAAACCAGGAACATGAACAGGCTGAAAAAAGAGAGAGTAGGCTCTATAGCCTTATAGGTAGATTCTATATGACTGTCTATGACCCCTAATAATCCAGAATATGGGATAATCTGAGTCTAATCTATACCTAACTTCATTTTCTTGCAAAAATAAAAAAAAATGTATATGATTGTTTATAAGGATACATAAAAGTAGGGTCCGATGTGATACAAAAGAGGGGAGTTTAATACAAAACATATTACACAATGACGTCATCTACACCTCTTCACAAACACATACGTTACACTAACCCGCCTATGGATTACGTAGTGTTACTGCCATCTACACACAATGCTGCCGCACAAACAACCAACACATCTATCCCAACCTATATGTTCATATTAAACTTAACCTTTCAATCTCATGATATTGTTCTTCTTCTTTCCTGAACAGAAATAAGGGGAAAGTTCTCATCAGTCCTTATTCCAGGCCTCTCGGCCCTAGCGAATATTATTAATGTAATGACTTGTAATAGACTGCTTTAACCCACTTGTCACCGCTGAGGTGAACAATGGGCTATGCTGTGTGTCATACTAAACCAAAAACTGATCTTCGGGGAAGTATTGTGTTACAGTCATCAAGTTCAATGATTAATATGGAGGCAATAACCTGCTCAAAGGAACACAAAGAAAGACGCCTCGCTCCAGACACATGGCATTCATTAAGTTAACTACTAGTCACCGACAACTGCAACAACCACATATACAAGTCTGTGCCGAGTATACATATACATACAGATAAAGAATTATATACATATATATGTGCTACGTACCTGTATGTGTTATACAACTGTACACAAATGCATTGCACAAACATGTAAATGTGATGTATGAGCACATATATATATATATATATATATATATATATATACACACACACACACAGAGAACCTAAGAAACAGTGAACATATACATGCACAAATATAACTGCGTATATAATGTATGTGTATGTGCTATAAGATACAATACATGACTATGTTATGTGTGAACATACATGTTGTATACATATCTGGTACATGGATACACCTTTATGTATTACATATGTGTATCTGGCATGTCATTGTACATGCATGGACTGTATGGCTATAAATATGTTTGATGTATGCAATCTGTATAACAATGTATGCAGTCCATGTACATGGATACACATGTGTGCACTGGATGTTACGCTGTATAACATTATGTATACAGTCACAGGTATGTATGTGTGTGCAGCATGGCTAGATACATGTATGTTGTATGTTCTGCATAGCATGCCCCTCATGTATAGACACAGGGAGGAAACTACAGGGCACAAAGAGCGGGCACCGAGTCAGGAGACAGAGGCGGCTGCAAATGGTCAATGTATAATTCACTGATCCATAAAGTGTCCTTCAGCAGGCAGCTGCCAGGCAGCCATCCCAGCCTCTGCCCACTCCTTCCCCAGCCAGCCTCCTGCTCTCTGTACACGGCAGCAGTATCCCTCCATGCCTCCCCCGCTCTGCCCCCAGTGCCCGGATGGCTCCGCGGTCTCTTCTCCTTCATGGCACGGCAATAAGAAGAGATAGAAGACAATACGCACCCGATGCCAGGCTGAGTGTCCAGGCCAGGCACGACGTCCTGCTCTCACAGCTGTGCCCCGTCCCCCGCTAACACACGCCGTGCCCATACCGGGCGCCCGTCATGCCCGCGGCCTGCATGATGCCCTCTGCTATGACTGCTCTATCCTCCCAGCTCCAGTGTCAGGGGCTGAGCTGCTGCACATCGCGGTGAGATGACATACCTCCCATCACAGCAGCCATCATACAGCAGGTCACATGGCTGTTGCGTTGCAGGAATGGTCATAGCCATAGCAACAGCGAGGAGCAGGCGAGGAGGAAGAGAAATCCCTGCCCTGGTGAGGAGGAGGATGGGGGGCCATTACCTCCTGCCTGAGGGTCACGTAGTGTGTCATCTAAGGGGTTCACCTGACAATGGCTGTCCTGCCAGGGGCAGAGTCCTGTATGTAGCTGTGCTCCATCATCTCCTGTATATAGCTGTGCTCCATCATCTCCTGTATATAGCTGCGCTCCATCATCTCCTCTACTACTGCCATATCACATACCTGCACAGAGCCCTGTATATAGCTGTGCTCCATCATCTCCTGTATATAGCTGTGCTCCATCATCTCCTGTATATAGCTGCGCTCCATCATCTCCTCTACTACTGCCATATCACATACCTGCACAGGGTCCTGTATATAGCCGCTCCATCATCTCCTCTACCACTGCCATATCACATACCTGCACAGGGTCCTGTATATAGCTGTGCTCCATCATCTCCTCTACCAATGCCATATCACATACCTGCACAGGGTCCTGTATATAGCTGTGCTCCATCATCTCCTGTATATAGCTGTGCTCCATCATCTCCTGTATATAGCTGTGCTCCATCATCTACTCTACTACTGCCATATCACATACCTGCACAGAGCCCTGTATATAGCTGTGCTCCATCATCTCCTGTATATAGCTGTGCTCCATCATCTCCTGTATATAGCTGCGCTCCATCATCTCCTCTACTACTGCCATATCACATACCTGCACAGGGTCCTGTATATAGCTGTGCTCCATCATCTCCTCTACCACTGTCATATCACATACCTGCACAGGGTCCTGTATATAGCTGTGCTCCATCATCTCCTCTACTACTGCCATATCACATACCTGCACAGGGTCCTGTATATAGCTGCGCTCCATCATCTCCTCTACCACTGCCATATCACATACCTGCACAGAGTCCTGTATATAGCTGTGCTCCATCATCTCCTCTACTACTGCCATATCACATACCTGCACAGAGCCCTGTATATAGCTGCGCTCCATCATCTCCTCTGCCACTGCCATATCACATACCTGCACAGGGTCCTGTATATAGCTGTGCTCCATCATCTTCTCTACCACTGCCATATCACATACCTGCACAGGGTCCTGTATATAGCTGTGCTCCATCATCTCCTCTACTACTGCCATATCACATACCTGCACAGAGCCCTGTATATAGCTGCGCTCCATCATCTCCTCTGCCACTGCCATATCACATACCTGCACAGGGTCCTGTATATAGCTGTGCTCCATCATCTTCTCTACCACTGCCATATCACATACCTGCACAGGGTCCTGTATATAGCTGTGCTCCATTATCTTCTCTACCACTGTCATATCACATACCTGCACAGGGTCCTGTATATAGCTGTGCTCCATCATCTCCTCTACTACTGCCATATCACATACCTGCACAGGGTCCTGTATATAGCTGTGCTCCATCATCTCCTCTACTACTGCCATATCACATACCTGCACAGGGTCCTGTATATAGCTGCGCTCCATCATCTCCTCTACCACTGCCATATCACATACCTGCACAGAGTCCTGTATATAGCTGTGCTCCATCATCTCCTCTACTACTGCCATATCACATACCTGCACAGAGCCCTGTATATAGCTGCGCTCCATCATCTCCTCTGCCACTGCCATATCACATACCTGCACAGAGTCCTGTATATAGCTGTGCTCCATCATCTCCTCTACTACTGCCATATCACATACCTGCACAGAGCCCTGTATATAGCTGTGCTCCATCATCTCCTGTATATAGCTGTGCTCCATCATCTCCTGTATATAGCTGTGCTCCATCATCTCCTCTACTACTGCCATATCACATACCTGCACAGAGCCCTGTATATAGCTGTGCTCCATCATCTCCTCTACTACTGTCATATCACATACCTGCACAGGGTCCTGTATATAGCCGCTCCATCATCTCCTCTACCACTGCCATATCACATACCTGCACAGGGTCCTGTATATAGCTGTGCTCCATCATCTCCTCTACCACTGCCATATCACATACCTGCACAGGGTCCTGTATATAGCTGTGCTCCATCATCTCCTCTACCACTGCCATATCACATACCTGCACAGGGTCCTGTATATAGCTGTGCTCCATCATCTCCTCTACCACTGCCATATCACATACCTGCACAGGGTCCTGTCTATAGCTGCGCTCCATCATCTCCTCTGCCACTGCCATATCACATACCTGCACAGAGTCCTGTATATAGCTGTGCTCCATCATCTCCTCTACTACTGCCATATCACATACCTGCACAGAGTCCTGTATATAGCTGTGCTCCATCATCTCCTCTACCACTGCCATATCACATACCTGCACAGGGTCCTGTATATAGCTGTGCTCCATCATCTCCTCTACCAATGCCATATCACATACCTGCACAGGGTCCTGTATATAGCTGCGCTCCATCATCTCCTCTACCAATGCCATATCACATACCTGCACAGAGTCCTGTATATAGCTGTGCTCCATCATCTCCTCTACCACTATCATATCACATACCTACACAGAGTCCTGTATATAGCTGTGCTCCATCATCTCCTCTACTACTGCCATATCACATACCTGCACAGGGTCCTGTATATAGCTGTGCTCCATCATCTCCTCTACCACTATCATATCACATACCTGCACAGAGTCCTGTATATAGCTGTGCTCCATCATCTCCTCTACCAATGCCATATCACATACCTGCACAGAGTCCTGTATATAGCTGTGCTCCATCATCTCCTCTACCAATGCCATATCACATACCTGCACAGGGTCCTGTATATAGCCGCTCCATCATCTCCTCTACCACTGCCATATCACATACCTGCACAGGGTCCTGTATATAGCCGCTCCATCATCTCCTCTACCACTGCCATATCACATACCTGCACAGGGTCCTGTATATAGCTGTGCTCCATCATCTCCTCTACCACTGCCATATCACATACCTGCACAGGGTCCTGTATATAGCTGTGCTCCATCATCTCCTCTACCACTGCCATATCACATACCTGCAAAGGGTCCTGTATATAGCTGTGCTCCATCATCTCCTCTACCACTGCCATATCACATACCTGCACAGGGTCCTGTATATAGCTGCGCTCCATCATCTCCTCTGCCACTGCCATATCACATACCTGCACAGAGTCCTGTATATAGCTGTGCTCCATCATCTCCTCTACTACTGCCATATCACATACCTGCACAGAGTTCTGTATATAGCTGTGCTCCATCATCTCCTCTACCACTGCCATATCACATACCTGCACAGGGTCCTGTATATAGCTGTGCTCCATCATCTCCTCTACCAATGCCATATCACATACCTGCACAGGGTCCTGTATATAGCTGTGCTCCATCATCTCCTCTACCACTATCATATCACATACCTGCACAGAGTCCTGTATATAGCTGTGCTCCATCATCTCCTCTACTACTGCCATATCACATACCTGCACAGGGTCCTGTATATAGCTGTGCTCCATCATCTCCTCTACCACTGTCATATCACATACCTGCACAGGGTCCTGTATATAGCTGCGCTCCATCATCTCCTCTACCACTGCCATATCACATACCTGCACAGAGTCCTGTATATAGCTGTGCTCCATCATCTCCTCTACCACTGTCATATCACATACCTGCACAGAGTCCTGTATATAGCCGCTCCATCATCTCCTCTACCACTGCCATATCACATACCTGCACAGGGTCCTGTATATAGCTGCGCTCCATCATCTCCTCTGCCACTGCCATATCACATACCTGCACAGAGTCCTGTATATAGCTGTGCTCCATCATCTCCTCTACTACTGCCATATCACATACCTGCACAGAGTCCTGTATATAGCTGTGCTCCATCATCTCCTCTACCACTGCCATATCACATACCTGCACAGAGTCCTGTATATAGCTGTGCTCCATCATCTCCTCTACTACTGCCATATCACATACCTGCACAGAGTCCTGTATATAGCTGTGCTCCATCATCTCCTCTACCACTGCCATATCACATACCTGCACAGAGTCCTGTATATAGCTGTGCTCCATCATCTCCTCTACCACTGCCATATCACATACCTGCACAGAGTCCTGTATATAGCTGTGCTCCATCATCTCCTCTACCAATGCCATATCACATACCTGCACAGGGTCCTGTATATAGCTGCGCTCCATCATCTCCTCTGCCACTGCCATATCACATACCTGCACAGAGTCCTGTATATAGCTGTGCTCCATCATCTCCTCTACTACTGCCATATCACATACCTGCACAGAGTCCTGTATATAGCTGTGCTCCATCATCTCCTCTACCACTGCCATATCACATACCTGCCAGGGACAGAGTCCTGTATATAGCTGTGCTCCATCATCTCCTCTACCAATGCCATATCACATACCTGCACAGGGTCCTGTATATAGCTGTGCTCCATCATCTCCTCTACTACTGCCATATCACATACCTGCACAGGGTCCTGTATATAGCTGTGCTCCATCATCTCCTCTGCCACTATCATATCACATACCTGCACAGAGTCCTGTATATAGCTGTGCTCCATCATCTCCTCTACCAATGCCATATCACATACCTGCACAGGGTCCTGTATATAGCTGTGCTCCATCATCTCCTCTACCACTGTCATATCACATACCTGCACAGGGTCCTGTATATAGCTGCGCTCCATCATCTCCTCTGCCACTGCCATATCACATACCTGCACAGGGTCCTGTATATAGCTGTGCTCCATCATCTCCTCTACCACTGTCATATCACATACCTGCACAGGGTCCTGTATATAGCTGCGCTCCATCATCTCCTCTGCCACTGCCATATCACATACCTGCACAGAGTCCTGTATATAGCTGTGCTCCATCATCTCCTCTACCACTGTCATATCACATACCTGCACAGAGTCCTGTATATAGCCGCTCCATCATCTCCTCTACCACTGCCATATCACATACCTGCACAGGGTCCTGTATATAGCTGCGCTCCATCATCTCCTCTGCCACTGCCATATCACATACCTGCACAGAGTCCTGTATATAGCTGTGCTCCATCATCTCCTCTACTACTGCCATATCACATACCTGCACAGAGTCCTGTATATAGCTGTGCTCCATCATCATCTCTACCACTGCCATATCACATACCTGCACAGAGTCCTGTATATAGCTGTGCTCCATCATCTCCTCTACTACTGCCATATCACATACCTGCACAGAGTCCTGTATATAGCTGTGCTCCATCATCTCCTCTACCACTGCCATATCACATACCTGCCAGGGACAGAGTCCTGTATATAGCTGTGCTCCATCATCTCCTCTACCACTGCCATATCACATACCTACACAGAGTCCTGTATATAGCTGTGCTCCATCATCTCCTCTACCACTGCCATATCACATACCTGCACAGGGTCCTGTATATAGCTGTGCTCCATCAACTCCTCTACCACTATCATATCACATACCTGCACAGGGTCCTGTATATAGCTGTGCTCCATCATCTCCTCTACTACTGCCATATCACATACCTGCACAGGGTCCTGTATATAGCTGTGCTCCATCATCTCCTCTACCACTATCATATCACATACCTGCACAGAGTCCTGTATATAGCTGTGCTCCATCATCTCCTCTACCAATGCCATATCACATACCTGCACAGGGTCCTGTATATAGCTGTGCTCCATCATCTCCTCTACCACTGCCATATCACATACCTGCACAGGGTCCTGTATATAGCTGTGCTCCATCATCTCCTCTACCACTATCATATCACATACCTGCACAGGGTCCTGTATATAGCTGTGCTCCATCATCTCCTCTACTACTGCCATATCACATACCTGCACAGGGTCCTGTATATAGCTGTGCTCCATCATCTCCTCTACCACTATCATATCACATACCTGCACAGAGTCCTGTATATAGCTGTGCTCCATCATCTCCTCTACCAATACCATATCACATACCTGCATAGGGTCCTGTATATAGCTGTGCTCCATCATCTCCTCTACCACTGTCATATCACATACCTGCACAGGGTCCTGTATATAGCTGTGCTCCATCATCTCCTCTACCACTGCCATATCACATACCTGCACAGGGTCCTGTATATAGCTGTGCTCCATCATCTCCTCTACCACTATCATATCACATACCTGCACAGGGTCCTGTATATAGCTGTGCTCCATCATCTCCTCTACTAATGCCATATCACATACCTGCACAGGGTCCTGTATATAGCTGTGCTCCATCATCTCCTCTACCACTATCATATCACATACCTGCACAGAGTCCTGTATATAGCTGTGCTCCATCATCTCCTCTACCAATGCCATATCACATACCTGCACAGGGTCCTGTATATAGCTGTGCTCCATCATCTCCTCTACCACTGCCATATCACATACCTGCACAGGGTCCTGTATATAGCTGTGCTCCATCATCTCCTCTACCACTATCATATCACATACCTGTACAGAGTCCTGTATATAGCTGTGCTCCATCATCTCCTCTACCAATGCCATATCACATACCTGCACAGGGTCCTGTATATAGCTGTGCTCCATCATCTCCTCTACTACTGCCATATCACATACCTGCACAGAGCCCTGTATATAGCTGTGCTCCATCATCTCCTCTACCACTGCCATATCACATACCTGCACAGGGTCCTGTATATAGCTGTGCTCCATCATCTCCTGTATATAGCTGTGCTCCATCATCTCCTGTATATAGCTGTGCTCCATCATCTCCTCTACCACTGCCATATCACATACCTGCACAGAGCCCTGTATATAGCTGCGCTCCATCATCTCCTCTGCCACTGCCATATCACATACCTGCACAGAGTCCTGTATATAGCTGTGCTCCATCATCTCCTCTACTACTGCCATATCACATACCTGCACAGAGCCCTGTATATAGCTGTGCTCCATCATCTCCTGTATATAGCTGTGCTCCATCATCTCCTGTATATAGCTGTGCTCCATCATCTCCTCTACTACTGCCATATCACATACCTGCACAGAGCCCTGTATATAGCTGTGCTCCATCATCTCCTCTACTACTGTCATATCACATACCTGCACAGGGTCCTGTATATAGCCGCTCCATCATCTCCTCTACCACTGCCATATCACATACCTGCACAGGGTCCTGTATATAGCTGTGCTCCATCATCTCCTCTACCACTGCCATATCACATACCTGCACAGGGTCCTGTATATAGCTGTGCTCCATCATCTCCTCTACCACTGCCATATCACATACCTGCACAGGGTCCTGTATATAGCTGTGCTCCATCATCTCCTCTACCACTGCCATATCACATACCTGCACAGGGTCCTGTCTATAGCTGCGCTCCATCATCTCCTCTGCCACTGCCATATCACATACCTGCACAGAGTCCTGTATATAGCTGTGCTCCATCATCTCCTCTACTACTGCCATATCACATACCTGCACAGAGTCCTGTATATAGCTGTGCTCCATCATCTCCTCTACCACTGCCATATCACATACCTGCACAGGGTCCTGTATATAGCTGTGCTCCATCATCTCCTCTACCAATGCCATATCACATACCTGCACAGGGTCCTGTATATAGCTGCGCTCCATCATCTCCTCTACCAATGCCATATCACATACCTGCACAGAGTCCTGTATATAGCTGTGCTCCATCATCTCCTCTACCACTATCATATCACATACCTGCACAGAGTCCTGTATATAGCTGTGCTCCATCATCTCCTCTACTACTGCCATATCACATACCTGCACAGGGTCCTGTATATAGCTGTGCTCCATCATCTCCTCTACCACTATCATATCACATACCTGCACAGAGTCCTGTATATAGCTGTGCTCCATCATCTCCTCTACCAATGCCATATCACATACCTGCACAGAGTCCTGTATATAGCTGTGCTCCATCATCTCCTCTACCAATGCCATATCACATACCTGCACAGGGTCCTGTATATAGCCGCTCCATCATCTCCTCTACCACTGCCATATCACATACCTGCACAGGGTCCTGTATATAGCCGCTCCATCATCTCCTCTACCACTGCCATATCACATACCTGCACAGGGTCCTGTATATAGCTGTGCTCCATCATCTCCTCTACCACTGCCATATCACATACCTGCACAGGGTCCTGTATATAGCTGTGCTCCATCATCTCCTCTACCACTGCCATATCACATACCTGCAAAGGGTCCTGTATATAGCTGTGCTCCATCATCTCCTCTACCACTGCCATATCACATACCTGCACAGGGTCCTGTATATAGCTGCGCTCCATCATCTCCTCTGCCACTGCCATATCACATACCTGCACAGAGTCCTGTATATAGCTGTGCTCCATCATCTCCTCTACTACTGCCATATCACATACCTGCACAGAGTTCTGTATATAGCTGTGCTCCATCATCTCCTCTACCACTGCCATATCACATACCTGCACAGGGTCCTGTATATAGCTGTGCTCCATCATCTCCTCTACCAATGCCATATCACATACCTGCACAGGGTCCTGTATATAGCTGTGCTCCATCATCTCCTCTACCACTATCATATCACATACCTGCACAGAGTCCTGTATATAGCTGTGCTCCATCATCTCCTCTACTACTGCCATATCACATACCTGCACAGGGTCCTGTATATAGCTGTGCTCCATCATCTCCTCTACCACTGTCATATCACATACCTGCACAGGGTCCTGTATATAGCTGCGCTCCATCATCTCCTCTACCACTGCCATATCACATACCTGCACAGAGTCCTGTATATAGCTGTGCTCCATCATCTCCTCTACCACTGTCATATCACATACCTGCACAGAGTCCTGTATATAGCCGCTCCATCATCTCCTCTACCACTGCCATATCACATACCTGCACAGGGTCCTGTATATAGCTGCGCTCCATCATCTCCTCTGCCACTGCCATATCACATACCTGCACAGAGTCCTGTATATAGCTGTGCTCCATCATCTCCTCTACTACTGCCATATCACATACCTGCACAGAGTCCTGTATATAGCTGTGCTCCATCATCTCCTCTACCACTGCCATATCACATACCTGCACAGAGTCCTGTATATAGCTGTGCTCCATCATCTCCTCTACTACTGCCATATCACATACCTGCACAGAGTCCTGTATATAGCTGTGCTCCATCATCTCCTCTACCACTGCCATATCACATACCTGCACAGAGTCCTGTATATAGCTGTGCTCCATCATCTCCTCTACCACTGCCATATCACATACCTGCACAGAGTCCTGTATATAGCTGTGCTCCATCATCTCCTCTACCAATGCCATATCACATACCTGCACAGGGTCCTGTATATAGCTGCGCTCCATCATCTCCTCTGCCACTGCCATATCACATACCTGCACAGAGTCCTGTATATAGCTGTGCTCCATCATCTCCTCTACTACTGCCATATCACATACCTGCACAGAGTCCTGTATATAGCTGTGCTCCATCATCTCCTCTACCACTGCCATATCACATACCTGCCAGGGACAGAGTCCTGTATATAGCTGTGCTCCATCATCTCCTCTACCAATGCCATATCACATACCTGCACAGGGTCCTGTATATAGCTGTGCTCCATCATCTCCTCTACTACTGCCATATCACATACCTGCACAGGGTCCTGTATATAGCTGTGCTCCATCATCTCCTCTGCCACTATCATATCACATACCTGCACAGAGTCCTGTATATAGCTGTGCTCCATCATCTCCTCTACCAATGCCATATCACATACCTGCACAGGGTCCTGTATATAGCTGTGCTCCATCATCTCCTCTACCACTGTCATATCACATACCTGCACAGGGTCCTGTATATAGCTGCGCTCCATCATCTCCTCTGCCACTGCCATATCACATACCTGCACAGGGTCCTGTATATAGCTGTGCTCCATCATCTCCTCTACCACTGTCATATCACATACCTGCACAGGGTCCTGTATATAGCTGCGCTCCATCATCTCCTCTGCCACTGCCATATCACATACCTGCACAGAGTCCTGTATATAGCTGTGCTCCATCATCTCCTCTACCACTGTCATATCACATACCTGCACAGAGTCCTGTATATAGCCGCTCCATCATCTCCTCTACCACTGCCATATCACATACCTGCACAGGGTCCTGTATATAGCTGCGCTCCATCATCTCCTCTGCCACTGCCATATCACATACCTGCACAGAGTCCTGTATATAGCTGTGCTCCATCATCTCCTCTACTACTGCCATATCACATACCTGCACAGAGTCCTGTATATAGCTGTGCTCCATCATCATCTCTACCACTGCCATATCACATACCTGCACAGAGTCCTGTATATAGCTGTGCTCCATCATCTCCTCTACTACTGCCATATCACATACCTGCACAGAGTCCTGTATATAGCTGTGCTCCATCATCTCCTCTACCACTGCCATATCACATACCTGCCAGGGACAGAGTCCTGTATATAGCTGTGCTCCATCATCTCCTCTACCACTGCCATATCACATACCTACACAGAGTCCTGTATATAGCTGTGCTCCATCATCTCCTCTACCACTGCCATATCACATACCTGCACAGGGTCCTGTATATAGCTGTGCTCCATCAACTCCTCTACCACTATCATATCACATACCTGCACAGGGTCCTGTATATAGCTGTGCTCCATCATCTCCTCTACCACTATCATATCACATACCTGCACAGGGTCCTGTATATAGCTGTGCTCCATCATCTCCTCTACTACTGCCATATCACATACCTGCACAGGGTCCTGTATATAGCTGTGCTCCATCATCTCCTCTACCACTGCCATATCACATACCTGCACAGGGTCCTGTATATAGCTGTGCTCCATCATCTCCTGTATATAGCTGTGCTCCATCATCTCCTGTATATAGCTGTGCTCCATCATCTCCTCTACCACTGCCATATCACATACCTGCACAGGGTCCTGTATATAGCTGTGCTCCATCATCTCCTCTACCACTATCATATCACATACCTGCACAGAGTCCTGTATATAGCTGTGCTCCATCATCTCCTCTACTACTGCCATATCACATACCTGCACAGGGTCCTGTATATAGCTGCGCTCCATCATCTTCTCTGCCACTGCCATATCACATACCTGCGCAGAGTCCTGTATATAGCTGTGCTCCATCATCTCCTCTACTACTGCCATATCACATACCTGCACAGAGCCCTGTATATAGCTGTGCTCCATCATCTCCTGTATATAGCTGTGCTCCATCATCTCCTGTATATAGCTGTGCTCCATCATCTCCTCTACTACTGCCATATCACATACCTGCACAGGGTCCTGTATATAGCCGCTCCATCATCTCCTCTACCACTGCCATATCACATACCTGCACAGAGCCCTGTATATAGCTGTGCTCCATCATCTCCTGTATATAGCTGTGCTCCATCATCTCCTGTATATAGCTGCGCTCCATCATCTCCTCTACTACTGCCATATCACATACCTGCACAGAGCCCTGTATATAGCCGCTCCATCATCTCCTCTACCACTGTCATATCACATACCTGCACAGGGTCCTGTATATAGCTGTGCTCCATCATCTCCTCTACCAATGCCATATCACATACCTGCACAGGGTCCTGTATATAGCTGTGCTCCATCATCTCCTGTATATAGCTGTGCTCCATCATCTCCTATATATAGCTGTGCTCCATCATCTCCTCTACTACTGCCATATCACATACCTGCACAGAGCCCTGTATATAGCTGTGCTCCATCATCTCCTGTATATAGCTGTGCTCCATCATCTCCTGTATATAGCTGCGCTCCATCATCTCCTCTACTACTGCCATATCACATACCTGCACAGGGTCCTGTATATAGCTGTGCTCCATCATCTCCTCTACCACTGTCATATCACATACCTGCACAGGGTCCTGTATATAGCTGTGCTCCATCATCTCCTCTACTACTGCCATATCACATACCTGCACAGGGTCCTGTATATAGCTGCGCTCCATCATCTCCTCTACCACTGCCATATCACATACCTGCACAGAGTCCTGTATATAGCTGTGCTCCATCATCTCCTCTACTACTGCCATATCACATACCTGCACAGAGCCCTGTATATAGCTGCGCTCCATCATCTCCTCTGCCACTGCCATATCACATACCTGCACAGGGTCCTGTATATAGCTGTGCTCCATCATCTTCTCTACCACTGCCATATCACATACCTGCACAGGGTCCTGTATATAGCTGTGCTCCATCATCTCCTCTACTACTGCCATATCACATACCTGCACAGAGCCCTGTATATAGCTGCGCTCCATCATCTCCTCTGCCACTGCCATATCACATACCTGCACAGGGTCCTGTATATAGCTGTGCTCCATCATCTTCTCTACCACTGCCATATCACATACCTGCACAGGGTCCTGTATATAGCTGTGCTCCATTATCTTCTCTACCACTGTCATATCACATACCTGCACAGGGTCCTGTATATAGCTGTGCTCCATCATCTCCTCTACTACTGCCATATCACATACCTGCACAGGGTCCTGTATATAGCTGTGCTCCATCATCTCCTCTACTACTGCCATATCACATACCTGCACAGGGTCCTGTATATAGCTGCGCTCCATCATCTCCTCTACCACTGCCATATCACATACCTGCACAGAGTCCTGTATATAGCTGTGCTCCATCATCTCCTCTACTACTGCCATATCACATACCTGCACAGAGCCCTGTATATAGCTGCGCTCCATCATCTCCTCTGCCACTGCCATATCACATACCTGCACAGAGTCCTGTATATAGCTGTGCTCCATCATCTCCTCTACTACTGCCATATCACATACCTGCACAGAGCCCTGTATATAGCTGTGCTCCATCATCTCCTGTATATAGCTGTGCTCCATCATCTCCTGTATATAGCTGTGCTCCATCATCTCCTCTACTACTGCCATATCACATACCTGCACAGAGCCCTGTATATAGCTGTGCTCCATCATCTCCTCTACTACTGTCATATCACATACCTGCACAGGGTCCTGTATATAGCCGCTCCATCATCTCCTCTACCACTGCCATATCACATACCTGCACAGGGTCCTGTATATAGCTGTGCTCCATCATCTCCTCTACCACTGCCATATCACATACCTGCACAGGGTCCTGTATATAGCTGTGCTCCATCATCTCCTCTACCACTGCCATATCACATACCTGCACAGGGTCCTGTATATAGCTGTGCTCCATCATCTCCTCTACCACTGCCATATCACATACCTGCACAGGGTCCTGTATATAGCTGCGCTCCATCATCTCCTCTGCCACTGCCATATCACATACCTGCACAGAGTCCTGTATATAGCTGTGCTCCATCATCTCCTCTACTACTGCCATATCACATACCTGCACAGAGTCCTGTATATAGCTGTGCTCCATCATCTCCTCTACCACTGCCATATCACATACCTGCACAGGGTCCTGTATATAGCTGTGCTCCATCATCTCCTCTACCAATGCCATATCACATACCTGCACAGGGTCCTGTATATAGCTGCGCTCCATCATCTCCTCTACCAATGCCATATCACATACCTGCACAGAGTCCTGTATATAGCTGTGCTCCATCATCTCCTCTACCACTATCATATCACATACCTGCACAGAGTCCTGTATATAGCTGTGCTCCATCATCTCCTCTACTACTGCCATATCACATACCTGCACAGGGTCCTGTATATAGCTGTGCTCCATCATCTCCTCTACCACTATCATATCACATACCTGCACAGAGTCCTGTATATAGCTGTGCTCCATCATCTCCTCTACCAATGCCATATCACATACCTGCACAGAGTCCTGTATATAGCTGTGCTCCATCATCTCCTCTACCAATGCCATATCACATACCTGCACAGGGTCCTGTATATAGCCGCTCCATCATCTCCTCTACCACTGCCATATCACATACCTGCACAGGGTCCTGTATATAGCCGCTCCATCATCTCCTCTACCACTGCCATATCACATACCTGCACAGGGTCCTGTATATAGCTGTGCTCCATCATCTCCTCTACCACTGCCATATCACATACCTGCACAGGGTCCTGTATATAGCTGTGCTCCATCATCTCCTCTACCACTGCCATATCACATACCTGCACAGGGTCCTGTATATAGCTGTGCTCCATCATCTCCTCTACCACTGCCATATCACATACCTGCACAGGGTCCTGTATATAGCTGCGCTCCATCATCTCCTCTGCCACTGCCATATCACATACCTGCACAGAGTCCTGTATATAGCTGTGCTCCATCATCTCCTCTACTACTGCCATATCACATACCTGCACAGAGTTCTGTATATAGCTGTGCTCCATCATCTCCTCTACCACTGCCATATCACATACCTGCACAGGGTCCTGTATATAGCTGTGCTCCATCATCTCCTCTACCAATGCCATATCACATACCTGCACAGGGTCCTGTATATAGCTGTGCTCCATCATCTCCTCTACCACTATCATATCACATACCTGCACAGAGTCCTGTATATAGCTGTGCTCCATCATCTCCTCTACTACTGCCATATCACATACCTGCACAGGGTCCTGTATATAGCTGTGCTCCATCATCTCCTCTACCACTGTCATATCACATACCTGCACAGGGTCCTGTATATAGCTGCGCTCCATCATCTCCTCTGCCACTGCCATATCACATACCTGCACAGAGTCCTGTATATAGCTGTGCTCCATCATCTCCTCTACCACTGTCATATCACATACCTGCACAGAGTCCTGTATATAGCCGCTCCATCATCTCCTCTACCACTGCCATATCACATACCTGCACAGGGTCCTGTATATAGCTGCGCTCCATCATCTCCTCTGCCACTGCCATATCACATACCTGCACAGAGTCCTGTATATAGCTGTGCTCCATCATCTCCTCTACTACTGCCATATCACATACCTGCACAGAGTCCTGTATATAGCTGTGCTCCATCATCTCCTCTACCACTGCCATATCACATACCTGCACAGAGTCCTGTATATAGCTGTGCTCCATCATCTCCTCTACTACTGCCATATCACATACCTGCACAGAGTCCTGTATATAGCTGTGCTCCATCATCTCCTCTACCACTGCCATATCACATACCTGCACAGAGTCCTGTATATAGCTGTGCTCCATCATCTCCTCTACCACTGCCATATCACATACCTGCACAGAGTCCTGTATATAGCTGTGCTCCATCATCTCCTCTACCAATGCCATATCACATACCTGCACAGGGTCCTGTATATAGCTGAGCTCCATCATCTCCTCTGCCACTGCCATATCACATACCTGCACAGAGTCCTGTATATAGCTGTGCTCCATCATCTCCTCTACTACTGCCATATCACATACTTGCACAGAGTCCTGTATATAGCTGTGCTCCATCATCTCCTCTACCACTGCCATATCACATACCTGCCAGGGACAGAGTCCTGTATATAGCTGTGCTCCATCATCTCCTCTACCAATGCCATATCACATACCTGCACAGGGTCCTGTGTATAGCTGTGCTCCATCATCTCCTCTACTACTGCCATATCACATACCTGCACAGGGTCCTGTATATAGCTGTGCTCCATCATCTCCTCTACCACTATCATATCACATACCTGCACAGAGTCCTGTATATAGCTGTGCTCCATCATCTCCTCTACCAATGCCATATCACATACCTGCACAGGGTCCTGTATATAGCTGTGCTCCATCATCTCCTCTACCACTGTCATATCACATACCTGCACAGGGTCCTGTATATAGCTGCGCTCCATCATCTCCTCTGCCACTGCCATATCACATACCTGCACAGGGTCCTGTATATAGCTGTGCTCCATCATCTCCTCTACCACTGTCATATCACATACCTGCACAGGGTCCTGTATATAGCTGCGCTCCATCATCTCCTCTGCCACTGCCATATCACATACCTGCACAGAGTCCTGTATATAGCTGTGCTCCATCATCTCCTCTACCACTGTCATATCACATACCTGCACAGAGTCCTGTATATAGCCGCTCCATCATCTCCTCTACCACTGCCATATCACATACCTGCACAGGGTCCTGTATATAGCTGCGCTCCATCATCTCCTCTGCCACTGCCATATCACATACCTGCACAGAGTCCTGTATATAGCTGTGCTCCATCATCTCCTCTACTACTGCCATATCACATACCTGCACAGAGTCCTGTATATAGCTGTGCTCCATCATCTCCTCTACCACTGCCATATCACATACCTGCACAGAGTCCTGTATATAGCTGTGCTCCATCATCTCCTCTACTACTGCCATATCACATACCTGCACAGAGTCCTGTATATAGCTGTGCTCCATCATCTCCTCTACCACTGCCATATCACATACCTGCCAGGGACAGAGTCCTGTATATAGCTGTGCTCCATCATCTCCTCTACCACTGCCATATCACATACCTACACAGAGTCCTGTATATAGCTGTGCTCCATCATCTCCTCTACCACTGCCATATCACATACCTGCACAGGGTCCTGTATATAGCTGTGCTCCATCATCTCCTCTACCACTATCATATCACATACCTGCACAGGGTCCTGTATATAGCTGTGCTCCATCATCTCCTCTACTACTGCCATATCACATACCTGCACAGGGTCCTGTATATAGCTGTGCTCCATCATCTCCTCTACCACTATCATATCACATACCTGCACAGAGTCCTGTATATAGCTGTGCTCCATCATCTCCTCTACCAATGCCATATCACATACCTGCACAGGGTCCTGTATATAGCTGTGCTCCATCATCTCCTCTACCACTGCCATATCACATACCTGCACAGGGTCCTGTATATAGCTGTGCTCCATCATCTCCTCTACCACTATCATATCACATACCTGCACAGGGTCCTGTATATAGCTGTGCTCCATCATCTCCTCTACTACTGCCATATCACATACCTGCACAGGGTCCTGTATATAGCTGTGCTCCATCATCTCCTCTACCACTATCATATCACATACCTGCACAGAGTCCTGTATATAGCTGTGCTCCATCATCTCCTCTACCAATACCATATCACATACCTGCACAGGGTCCTGTATATGGCTGTGCTCCATCATCTCCTCTACCACTGTCATATCACATACCTGCACAGGGTCCTGTATATAGCTGTGCTCCATCATCTCCTCTACCACTGCCATATCACATACCTGCACAGGGTCCTGTATATAGCTGTGCTCCATCATCTCCTCTACCACTATCATATCACATACCTGCACAGGGTCCTGTATATAGCTGTGCTCCATCATCTCCTCTACTAATGCCATATCACATACCTGCACAGGGTCCTGTATATAGCTGTGCTCCATCATCTCCTCTACCACTATCATATCACATACCTGCACAGAGTCCTGTATATAGCTGTGCTCCATCATCTCCTCTACCAATGCCATATCACATACCTGCACAGGGTCCTGTATATAGCTGTGCTCCATCATCTCCTCTACCACTGCCATATCACATACCTGCACAGGGTCCTGTATATAGCTGTGCTCCATCATCTCCTCTACCACTATCATATCACATACCTGTACAGAGTCCTGTATATAGCTGTGCTCCATCATCTGCTCTACCAATGCCATATCACATACCTGCACAGGGTCCTGTATATAGCTGTGCTCCATCATCTCCTCTACTACTGCCATATCACATACCTGCACAAAGCCCTGTATATAGCTGTGCTCCATCATCTCCTCTACCACTGCCATATCACATACCTGCACAGGGTCCTGTATATAGCTGTGCTCCATCATCTCCTGTATATAGCTGTGCTCCATCATCTCCTGTATATAGCTGTGCTCCATCATCTCCTCTACCACTGCCATATCACATACCTGCACAGGGTCCTGTATATAGCTGTGCTCCATCATCTCCTCTACCACTATCATATCACATACCTGCACAGAGTCCTGTATATAGCTGTGCTCCATCATCTCCTCTACTACTGCCATATCACATACCTGCACAGGGTCCTGTATATAGCTGCGCTCCATCATCTTCTCTGCCACTGCCATATCACATACCTGCGCAGAGTCCTGTATATAGCTGTGCTCCATCATCTCCTCTACTACTGCCATATCACATACCTGCACAGAGCCCTGTATATAGCTGTGCTCCATCATCTCCTGTATATAGCTGTGCTCCATCATCTCCTGTATATAGCTGTGCTCCATCATCTCCTCTACTACTGCCATATCACATACCTGCACAGGGTCCTGTATATAGCCGCTCCATCATCTCCTCTACCACTGCCATATCACATACCTGCACAGAGCCCTGTATATAGCTGTGCTCCATCATCTCCTGTATATAGCTGTGCTCCATCATCTCCTGTATATAGCTGCGCTCCATCATCTCCTCTACTACTGCCATATCACATACCTGCACAGAGCCCTGTATATAGCCGCTCCATCATCTCCTCTACCACTGTCATATCACATACCTGCACAGGGTCCTGTATATAGCTGTGCTCCATCATCTCCTCTACCAATGCCATATCACATACCTGCACAGGGTCCTGTATATAGCTGTGCTCCATCATCTCCTCTACTACTGCCATATCACATACCTGCACAGAGCCCTGTATATAGCTGTGCTCCATCATCTCCTGTATATAGCTGTGCTCCATCATCTCCTGTATATAGCTGTGCTCCATCATCTCCTCTACTACTGCCATATCACATACCTGCACAGAGCCCTGTATATAGCTGTGCTCCATCATCTCCTCTACTACTGTCATATCACATACCTGCACAGGGTCCTGTATATAGCCGCTCCATCATCTCCTCTACCACTGCCATATCACATACCTGCACAGGGTCCTGTATATAGCTGTGCTCCATCATCTCCTCTACCACTGCCATATCACATACCTGCACAGGGTCCTGTATATAGCTGTGCTCCATCATCTCCTCTACCACTGCCATATCACATACCTGCACAGGGTCCTGTATATAGCTGTGCTCCATCATCTCCTCTACCACTGCCATATCACATACCTGCACAGGGTCCTGTATATAGCTGCGCTCCATCATCTCCTCTGCCACTGCCATATCACATACCTGCACAGAGTCCTGTATATAGCTGTGCTCCATCATCTCCTCTACTACTGCCATATCACATACCTGCACAGAGTCCTGTATATAGCTGTGCTCCATCATCTCCTCTACCACTGCCATATCACATACCTGCACAGGGTCCTGTATATAGCTGTGCTCCATCATCTCCTCTACCAATGCCATATCACATACCTGCACAGGGTCCTGTATATAGCTGCGCTCCATCATCTCCTCTACCAATGCCATATCACATACCTGCACAGAGTCCTGTATATAGCTGTGCTCCATCATCTCCTCTACCACTATCATATCACATACCTGCACAGAGTCCTGTATATAGCTGTGCTCCATCATCTCCTCTACTACTGCCATATCACATACCTGCACAGGGTCCTGTATATAGCTGTGCTCCATCATCTCCTCTACCACTATCATATCACATACCTGCACAGAGTCCTGTATATAGCTGTGCTCCATCATCTCCTCTACCAATGCCATATCACATACCTGCACAGAGTCCTGTATATAGCTGTGCTCCATCATCTCCTCTACCAATGCCATATCACATACCTGCACAGGGTCCTGTATATAGCCGCTCCATCATCTCCTCTACCACTGCCATATCACATACCTGCACAGGGTCCTGTATATAGCCGCTCCATCATCTCCTCTACCACTGCCATATCACATACCTGCACAGGGTCCTGTATATAGCTGTGCTCCATCATCTCCTCTACCACTGCCATATCACATACCTGCACAGGGTCCTGTATATAGCTGTGCTCCATCATCTCCTCTACCACTGCCATATCACATACCTGCACAGGGTCCTGTATATAGCTGTGCTCCATCATCTCCTCTACCACTGCCATATCACATACCTGCACAGGGTCCTGTATATAGCTGCGCTCCATCATCTCCTCTGCCACTGCCATATCACATACCTGCACAGAGTCCTGTATATAGCTGTGCTCCATCATCTCCTCTACTACTGCCATATCACATACCTGCACAGAGTTCTGTATATAGCTGTGCTCCATCATCTCCTCTACCACTGCCATATCACATACCTGCACAGGGTCCTGTATATAGCTGTGCTCCATCATCTCCTCTACCAATGCCATATCACATACCTGCACAGGGTCCTGTATATAGCTGTGCTCCATCATCTCCTCTACCACTATCATATCACATACCTGCACAGAGTCCTGTATATAGCTGTGCTCCATCATCTCCTCTACTACTGCCATATCACATACCTGCACAGGGTCCTGTATATAGCTGTGCTCCATCATCTCCTCTACCACTGTCATATCACATACCTGCACAGGGTCCTGTATATAGCTGCGCTCCATCATCTCCTCTGCCACTGCCATATCACATACCTGCACAGAGTCCTGTATATAGCTGTGCTCCATCATCTCCTCTACCACTGTCATATCACATACCTGCACAGAGTCCTGTATATAGCCGCTCCATCATCTCCTCTACCACTGCCATATCACATACCTGCACAGGGTCCTGTATATAGCTGCGCTCCATCATCTCCTCTGCCACTGCCATATCACATACCTGCACAGAGTCCTGTATATAGCTGTGCTCCATCATCTCCTCTACTACTGCCATATCACATACCTGCACAGAGTCCTGTATATAGCTGTGCTCCATCATCTCCTCTACCACTGCCATATCACATACCTGCACAGAGTCCTGTATATAGCTGTGCTCCATCATCTCCTCTACTACTGCCATATCACATACCTGCACAGAGTCCTGTATATAGCTGTGCTCCATCATCTCCTCTACCACTGCCATATCACATACCTGCACAGAGTCCTGTATATAGCTGTGCTCCATCATCTCCTCTACCACTGCCATATCACATACCTGCACAGAGTCCTGTATATAGCTGTGCTCCATCATCTCCTCTACCAATGCCATATCACATACCTGCACAGGGTCCTGTATATAGCTGAGCTCCATCATCTCCTCTGCCACTGCCATATCACATACCTGCACAGAGTCCTGTATATAGCTGTGCTCCATCATCTCCTCTACTACTGCCATATCACATACCTGCACAGAGTCCTGTATATAGCTGTGCTCCATCATCTCCTCTACCACTGCCATATCACATACCTGCCAGGGACAGAGTCCTGTATATAGCTGTGCTCCATCATCTCCTCTACCAATGCCATATCACATACCTGCACAGGGTCCTGTGTATAGCTGTGCTCCATCATCTCCTCTACTACTGCCATATCACATACCTGCACAGGGTCCTGTATATAGCTGTGCTCCATCATCTCCTCTACCACTATCATATCACATACCTGCACAGAGTCCTGTATATAGCTGTGCTCCATCATCTCCTCTACCAATGCCATATCACATACCTGCACAGGGTCCTGTATATAGCTGTGCTCCATCATCTCCTCTACCACTGTCATATCACATACCTGCACAGGGTCCTGTATATAGCTGCGCTCCATCATCTCCTCTGCCACTGCCATATCACATACCTGCACAGGGTCCTGTATATAGCTGTGCTCCATCATCTCCTCTACCACTGTCATATCACATACCTGCACAGGGTCCTGTATATAGCTGCGCTCCATCATCTCCTCTGCCACTGCCATATCACATACCTGCACAGAGTCCTGTATATAGCTGTGCTCCATCATCTCCTCTACCACTGTCATATCACATACCTGCACAGAGTCCTGTATATAGCCGCTCCATCATCTCCTCTACCACTGCCATATCACATACCTGCACAGGGTCCTGTATATAGCTGCGCTCCATCATCTCCTCTGCCACTGCCATATCACATACCTGCACAGAGTCCTGTATATAGCTGTGCTCCATCATCTCCTCTACTACTGCCATATCACATACCTGCACAGAGTCCTGTATATAGCTGTGCTCCATCATCTCCTCTACCACTGCCATATCACATACCTGCACAGAGTCCTGTATATAGCTGTGCTCCATCATCTCCTCTACTACTGCCATATCACATACCTGCACAGAGTCCTGTATATAGCTGTGCTCCATCATCTCCTCTACCACTGCCATATCACATACCTGCCAGGGACAGAGTCCTGTATATAGCTGTGCTCCATCATCTCCTCTACCACTGCCATATCACATACCTACACAGAGTCCTGTATATAGCTGTGCTCCATCATCTCCTCTACCACTGCCATATCACATACCTGCACAGGGTCCTGTATATAGCTGTGCTCCATCATCTCCTCTACCACTATCATATCACATACCTGCACAGGGTCCTGTATATAGCTGTGCTCCATCATCTCCTCTACTACTGCCATATCACATACCTGCACAGGGTCCTGTATATAGCTGTGCTCCATCATCTCCTCTACCACTATCATATCACATACCTGCACAGAGTCCTGTATATAGCTGTGCTCCATCATCTCCTCTACCAATGCCATATCACATACCTGCACAGGGTCCTGTATATAGCTGTGCTCCATCATCTCCTCTACCACTGCCATATCACATACCTGCACAGGGTCCTGTATATAGCTGTGCTCCATCATCTCCTCTACCACTATCATATCACATACCTGCACAGGGTCCTGTATATAGCTGTGCTCCATCATCTCCTCTACTACTGCCATATCACATACCTGCACAGGGTCCTGTATATAGCTGTGCTCCATCATCTCCTCTACCACTATCATATCACATACCTGCACAGAGTCCTGTATATAGCTGTGCTCCATCATCTCCTCTACCAATACCATATCACATACCTGCACAGGGTCCTGTATATGGCTGTGCTCCATCATCTCCTCTACCACTGTCATATCACATACCTGCACAGGGTCCTGTATATAGCTGTGCTCCATCATCTCCTCTACCACTGCCATATCACATACCTGCACAGGGTCCTGTATATAGCTGTGCTCCATCATCTCCTCTACCACTATCATATCACATACCTGCAACAGGGTCCTGTATATAGCTGTGCTCCATCATCTCCTCTACTAATGCCATATCACATACCTGCACAGGGTCCTGTATATAGCTGTGCTCCATCATCTCCTCTACCACTATCATATCACATACCTGCACAGAGTCCTGTATATAGCTGTGCTCCATCATCTCCTCTACCAATGCCATATCACATACCTGCACAGGGTCCTGTATATAGCTGTGCTCCATCATCTCCTCTACCACTGCCATATCACATACCTGCACAGGGTCCTGTATATAGCTGTGCTCCATCATCTCCTCTACCACTATCATATCACATACCTGTACAGAGTCCTGTATATAGCTGTGCTCCATCATCTGCTCTACCAATGCCATATCACATACCTGCACAGGGTCCTGTATATAGCTGTGCTCCATCATCTCCTCTACTACTGCCATATCACATACCTGCACAGAGCCCTGTATATAGCTGTGCTCCATCATCTCCTCTACCACTGCCATATCACATACCTGCACAGGGTCCTGTATATAGCTGTGCTCCATCATCTCCTGTATATAGCTGTGCTCCATCATCTCCTGTATATAGCTGTGCTCCATCATCTCCTCTACCACTGCCATATCACATACCTGCACAGGGTCCTGTATATAGCTGTGCTCCATCATCTCCTCTACCACTATCATATCACATACCTGCACAGAGTCCTGTATATAGCTGTGCTCCATCATCTCCTCTACTACTGCCATATCACATACCTGCACAGGGTCCTGTATATAGCTGCGCTCCATCATCTTCTCTGCCACTGCCATATCACATACCTGCGCAGAGTCCTGTATATAGCTGTGCTCCATCATCTCCTCTACTACTGCCATATCACATACCTGCACAGAGCCCTGTATATAGCTGTGCTCCATCATCTCCTGTATATAGCTGTGCTCCATCATCTCCTGTATATAGCTGTGCTCCATCATCTCCTCTACTACTGCCATATCACATACCTGCACAGGGTCCTGTATATAGCCGCTCCATCATCTCCTCTACCACTGCCATATCACATACCTGCACAGAGCCCTGTATATAGCTGTGCTCCATCATCTCCTGTATATAGCTGTGCTCCATCATCTCCTGTATATAGCTGCGCTCCATCATCTCCTCTACTACTGCCATATCACATACCTGCACAGAGCCCTGTATATAGCCGCTCCATCATTTCCTCTACCACTGTCATATCACATACCTGCACAGGGTCCTGTATATAGCTGTGCTCCATCATCTCCTCTACCAATGCCATATCACATACCTGCACAGGGTCCTGTATATAGCTGTGCTCCATCATCTCCTGTATATAGCTGTGCTCCATCATCTCCTGTATATAGCTGTGCTCCATCATCTCCTCTACTACTGCCATATCACATACCTGCACAGAGCCCTGTATATAGCTGTGCTCCATCATCTCCTGTATATAGCTGTGCTCCATCATCTCCTGTATATAGCTGCGCTCCATCATCTCCTCTACTACTGCCATATCACATACCTGCACAGGGTCCTGTATATAGCTGTGCTCCATCATCTCCTCTACCACTGTCATATCACATACCTGCACAGGGTCCTGTATATAGCTGTGCTCCATCATCTCCTCTACTACTGCCATATCACATACCTGCACAGGGTCCTGTATATAGCTGCGCTCCATCATCTCCTCTACCACTGCCATATCACATACCTGCACAGAGTCCTGTATATAGCTGTGCTCCATCATCTCCTCTACGACTGCCATATCACATACCTGCACAGAGTCCTGTATATAGCTGCGCTCCATCATCTCCTCTGCCACTGCCATATCACATACCTGCACAGGGTCCTGTATATAGCTGTGCTCCATCATCTTCTCTACCACTGCCATATCACATACCTGCACAGGGTCCTGTATATAGCTGTGCTCCATCATCTCCTCTACTACTGCCATATCACATACCTGCACAGAGCCCTGTATATAGCTGCGCTCCATCATCTCCTCTGCCACTGCCATATCACATACCTGCACAGGGTCCTGTATATAGCTGTGCTCCATCATCTTCTCTACCACTGCCATATCACATACCTGCACAGGGTCCTGTATATAGCTGTGCTCCATTATCTTCTCTACCACTGTCATATCACATACCTGCACAGGGTCCTGTATATAGCTGTGCTCCATCATCTCCTCTACTACTGCCATATCACATACCTGCACAGGGTCCTGTATATAGCTGTGCTCCATCATCTCCTCTACTACTGCCATATCACATACCTGCACAGGGTCCTGTATATAGCTGCGCTCCATCATCTCCTCTACCACTGCCATATCACATACCTGCACAGAGTCCTGTATATAGCTGTGCTCCATCATCTCCTCTACTACTGCCATATCACATACCTGCACAGAGCCCTGTATATAGCTGCGCTCCATCATCTCCTCTGCCACTGCCATATCACATACCTGCACAGAGTCCTGTATATAGCTGTGCTCCATCATCTCCTCTACTACTGCCATATCACATACCTGCACAGAGCCCTGTATATAGCTGTGCTCCATCATCTCCTGTATATAGCTGTGCTCCATCATCTCCTGTATATAGCTGTGCTCCATCATCTCCTCTACTACTGCCATATCACATACCTGCACAGAGCCCTGTATATAGCTGTGCTCCATCATCTCCTCTACTACTGTCATATCACATACCTGCACAGGGTCCTGTATATAGCCGCTCCATCATCTCCTCTACCACTGCCATATCACATACCTGCACAGGGTCCTGTATATAGCTGTGCTCCATCATCTCCTCTACCACTGCCATATCACATACCTGCACAGGGTCCTGTATATAGCTGTGCTCCATCATCTCCTCTACCACTGCCATATCACATACCTGCACAGGGTCCTGTATATAGCTGTGCTCCATCATCTCCTCTACCACTGCCATATCACATACCTGCACAGGGTCCTGTATATAGCTGCGCTCCATCATCTCCTCTGCCACTGCCATATCACATACCTGCACAGAGTCCTGTATATAGCTGTGCTCCATCATCTCCTCTAGTACTGCCATATCACATACCTGCACAGAGTCCTGTATATAGCTGTGCTCCATCATCTCCTCTACCACTGCCATATCACATACCTGCACAGGGTCCTGTATATAGCTGTGCTCCATCATCTCCTCTACCAATGCCATATCACATACCTGCACAGGGTCCTGTATATAGCTGCGCTCCATCATCTCCTCTACCAATGCCATATCACATACCTGCACAGAGTCCTGTATATAGCTGTGCTCCATCATCTCCTCTACCACTATCATATCACATACCTGCACAGAGTCCTGTATATAGCTGTGCTCCATCATCTCCTCTACTACTGCCATATCACATACCTGCACAGGGTCCTGTATATAGCTGTGCTCCATCATCTCCTCTACCACTATCATATCACATACCTGCACAGAGTCCTGTATATAGCTGTGCTCCATCATCTCCTCTACCAATGCCATATCACATACCTGCACAGAGTCCTGTATATAGCTGTGCTCCATCATCTCCTCTACCAATGCCATATCACATACCTGCACAGGGTCCTGTATATAGCCGCTCCATCATCTCCTCTACCACTGCCATATCACATACCTGCACAGGGTCCTGTATATAGCCGCTCCATCATCTCCTCTACCACTGCCATATCACATACCTGCACAGGGTCCTGTATATAGCTGTGCTCCATCATCTCCTCTACCACTGCCATATCACATACCTGCACAGGGTCCTGTATATAGCTGTGCTCCATCATCTCCTCTACCACTGCCATATCACATACCTGCACAGGGTCCTGTATATAGCTGTGCTCCATCATCTCCTCAACCACTGCCATATCACATACCTGCACAGGGTCCTGTATATAGCTGCGCTCCATCATCTCCTCTGCCACTGCCATATCACATACCTGCACAGAGTCCTGTATATAGCTGTGCTCCTCCATCTCCTCTACTACTGCCATATCACATACCTGCACAGAGTTCTGTATATAGCTGTGCTCCATCATCTCCTCTACCACTGCCATATCACATACCTGCACAGGGTCCTGTATATAGCTGTGCTCCATCATCTCCTCTACCAATGCCATATCACATACCTGCACAGGGTCCTGTATATAGCTGTGCTCCATCATCTCCTCTACCACTATCATATCACATACCTGCACAGAGTCCTGTATATAGCTGTGCTCCATCATCTCCTCTACTACTGCCATATCACATACCTGCACAGGGTCCTGTATATAGCTGTGCTCCATCATCTCCTCTACCACTGTCATATCACATACCTGCACATGGTCCTGTATATAGCTGCGCTCCATCATCTCCTCTGCCACTGCCATATCACATACCTGCACAGAGTCCTGTATATAGCTGTGCTCCATCATCTCCTCTACCACTGTCATATCACATACCTGCACAGAGTCCTGTATATAGCCGCTCCATCATCTCCTCTACCACTGCCATATCACATACCTGCACAGGGTCCTGTATATAGCTGCGCTCCATCATCTCCTCTGCCACTGCCATATCACATACCTGCACAGAGTCCTGTATATAGCTGTGCTCCATCATCTCCTCTACTACTGCCATATCACATACCTGCACAGAGTCCTGTATATAGCTGTGCTCCATCATCTCCTCTACCACTGCCATATCACATACCTGCACAGAGTCCTGTATATAGCTGTGCTCCATCATCTCCTCTACTACTGCCATATCACATACCTGCACAGAGTCCTGTATATAGCTGTGCTCCATCATCTCCTCTACCACTGCCATATCACATACCTGCACAGAGTCCTGTATATAGCTGTGCTCCATCATCTCCTCTACCACTGCCATATCACATACCTGCACAGAGTCCTGTATATAGCTGTGCTCCATCATCTCCTCTACCAATGCCATATCACATACCTGCACAGGGTCCTGTATATAGCTGAGCTCCATCATCTCCTCTGCCACTGCCATATCACATACCTGCACAGAGTCCTGTATATAGCTGTGCTCCATCATCTCCTCTACTACTGCCATATCACATACCTGCACAGAGTCCTGTATATAGCTGTGCTCCATCATCTCCTCTACCACTGCCATATCACATACCTGCCAGGGACAGAGTCCTGTATATAGCTGTGCTCCATCATCTCCTCTACCACTGCCATATCACATACCTACACAGAGTCCTGTATATAGCTGTGCTCCATCATCTCCTCTTCCACTGCCATATCACATACCTGCACAGGGTCCTGTATATAGCTGTGCTCCATCATCTCCTCTACCACTATCATATCACATACCTGCACAGGGTCCTGTATATAGCTGTGCTCCATCATCTCCTCTACTACTGCCATATCACATACCTGCACAGGGTCCTGTATATAGCTGTGCTCCATCATCTCCTCTACCACTATCATATCACATACCTGCACAGAGTCCTGTATATAGCTGTGCTCCATCATCTCCTCTACCAATGCCATATCACATACCTGCACAGGGTCCTGTATATAGCTGTGCTCCATCATCTCCTCTACCACTGCCATATCACATACCTGCACAGGGTCCTGTATATAGCTGTGCTCCATCATCTCCTCTACCACTATCATATCACATACCTGCACAGGGTCCTGTATATAGCTGTGCTCCATCATCTCCTCTACTACTGCCATATCACATACCTGCACAGGGTCCTGTATATAGCTGTGCTCCATCATCTCCTCTACCACTATCATATCACATACCTGCACAGAGTCCTGTATATAGCTGTGCTCCATCATCTCCTCTACCAATACCATATCACATACCTGCACAGGGTCCTGTATATAGCTGTGCTCCATCATCTCCTCTACCACTGTCATATCACATACCTGCACAGGGTCCTGTATATAGCTGTGCTCCATCATCTCCTCTACCACTGCCATATCACATACCTGCACAGGGTCCTGTATATAGCTGTGCTCCATCATCTCCTCTACCACTATCATATCACATACCTGCACAGGGTCCTGTATATAGCTGTGCTCCATCATCTCCTCTACTAATGCCATATCACATACCTGCACAGGGTCCTGTATATAGCTGTGCTCCATCATCTCCTCTACCACTATCATATCACATACCTGCACAGAGTCCTGTATATAGCTGTGCTCCATCATCTCCTCTACCAATGCCATATCACATACCTGCACAGGGTCCTGTATATAGCTGTGCTCCATCATCTCCTCTACCACTGCCATATCACATACCTGCACAGGGTCCTGTATATAGCTGTGCTCCATCATCTCCTCTACCACTATCATATCACATACCTGTACAGAGTCCTGTATATAGCTGTGCTCCATCATCTCCTCTACCAATGCCATATCACATACCTGCACAGGGTCCTGTATATAGCTGTGCTCCATCATCTCCTCTACTACTGCCATATCACATACCTGCACAGAGCCCTGTATATAGCTGTGCTCCATCATCTCCTCTACCACTGCCATATCACATACCTGCACAGGGTCCTGTATATAGCTGTGCTCCATCATCTCCTGTATATAGCTGTGCTCCATCATCTCCTGTATATAGCTGTGCTCCATCATCTCCTCTACCACTGCCATATCACATACCTGCACAGGGTCCTGTATATAGCTGTGCTCCATCATCTCCTCTACCACTATCATATCACATACCTGCACAGGGTCCTGTATATAGCTGTGCTCCATCATCTCCTCTACTAATGCCATATCACATACCTGCACAGGGTCCTGTATATAGCTGTGCTCCATCATCTCCTCTACCACTATCATATCACATACCTGCACAGAGTCCTGTATATAGCTGTGCTCCATCATCTCCTCTACCAATGCCATATCACATACCTGCACAGAGTCCTGTATATAGCTGTGCTCCATCATCTCCTCTACCAATGCCATATCACATACCTGCACAGGGTCCTGTATATAGCCGCTCCATCATCTCCTCTACCACTGCCATATCACATACCTGCACAGGGTCCTGTATATAGCCGCTCCATCATCTCCTCTACCACTGCCATAT
The DNA here is from genome assembly GCF_031893055.1 of Leptodactylus fuscus. Classification (NCBI taxonomy): domain Eukaryota; kingdom Metazoa; phylum Chordata; class Amphibia; order Anura; family Leptodactylidae; genus Leptodactylus; species Leptodactylus fuscus. The sequence goes on from NC_134266.1 coordinate 223,806,467, forward strand.
CACATACCTGCACAGGGTCCTGTATATAGCTGTGCTCCATCATCTCCTCTACCACTGCCATATCACATACCTGCACAGGGTCCTGTATATAGCTGTGCTCCATCATCTCCTCTACCACTGCCATATCACATACCTGCACAGGGTCCTGTATATAGCTGTGCTCCATCATCTCCTCAACCACTGCCATATCACATACCTGCACAGGGTCCTGTATATAGCTGCGCTCCATCATCTCCTCTGCCACTGCCATATCACATACCTGCACAGAGTCCTGTATATAGCTGTGCTCCTCCATCTCCTCTACTACTGCCATATCACATACCTGCACAGAGTTCTGTATATAGCTGTGCTCCATCATCTCCTCTACCACTGCCATATCACATACCTGCACAGGGTCCTGTATATAGCTGTGCTCCATCATCTCCTCTACCAATGCCATATCACATACCTGCACAGGGTCCTGTATATAGCTGTGCTCCATCATCTCCTCTACCACTATCATATCACATACCTGCACAGAGTCCTGTATATAGCTGTGCTCCATCATCTCCTCTACTACTGCCATATCACATACCTGCACAGGGTCCTGTATATAGCTGTGCTCCATCATCTCCTCTACCACTGTCATATCACATACCTGCACATGGTCCTGTATATAGCTGCGCTCCATCATCTCCTCTGCCACTGCCATATCACATACCTGCACAGAGTCCTGTATATAGCTGTGCTCCATCATCTCCTCTACCACTGTCATATCACATACCTGCACAGAGTCCTGTATATAGCCGCTCCATCATCTCCTCTACCACTGCCATATCACATACCTGCACAGGGTCCTGTATATAGCTGCGCTCCATCATCTCCTCTGCCACTGCCATATCACATACCTGCACAGAGTCCTGTATATAGCTGTGCTCCATCATCTCCTCTACTACTGCCATATCACATACCTGCACAGAGTCCTGTATATAGCTGTGCTCCATCATCTCCTCTACCACTGCCATATCACATACCTGCACAGAGTCCTGTATATAGCTGTGCTCCATCATCTCCTCTACTACTGCCATATCACATACCTGCACAGAGTCCTGTATATAGCTGTGCTCCATCATCTCCTCTACCACTGCCATATCACATACCTGCACAGAGTCCTGTATATAGCTGTGCTCCATCATCTCCTCTACCACTGCCATATCACATACCTGCACAGAGTCCTGTATATAGCTGTGCTCCATCATCTCCTCTACCAATGCCATATCACATACCTGCACAGGGTCCTGTATATAGCTGAGCTCCATCATCTCCTCTGCCACTGCCATATCACATACCTGCACAGAGTCCTGTATATAGCTGTGCTCCATCATCTCCTCTACTACTGCCATATCACATACCTGCACAGAGTCCTGTATATAGCTGTGCTCCATCATCTCCTCTACCACTGCCATATCACATACCTGCCAGGGACAGAGTCCTGTATATAGCTGTGCTCCATCATCTCCTCTACCACTGCCATATCACATACCTACACAGAGTCCTGTATATAGCTGTGCTCCATCATCTCCTCTTCCACTGCCATATCACATACCTGCACAGGGTCCTGTATATAGCTGTGCTCCATCATCTCCTCTACCACTATCATATCACATACCTGCACAGGGTCCTGTATATAGCTGTGCTCCATCATCTCCTCTACTACTGCCATATCACATACCTGCACAGGGTCCTGTATATAGCTGTGCTCCATCATCTCCTCTACCACTATCATATCACATACCTGCACAGAGTCCTGTATATAGCTGTGCTCCATCATCTCCTCTACCAATGCCATATCACATACCTGCACAGGGTCCTGTATATAGCTGTGCTCCATCATCTCCTCTACCACTGCCATATCACATACCTGCACAGGGTCCTGTATATAGCTGTGCTCCATCATCTCCTCTACCACTATCATATCACATACCTGCACAGGGTCCTGTATATAGCTGTGCTCCATCATCTCCTCTACTACTGCCATATCACATACCTGCACAGGGTCCTGTATATAGCTGTGCTCCATCATCTCCTCTACCACTATCATATCACATACCTGCACAGAGTCCTGTATATAGCTGTGCTCCATCATCTCCTCTACCAATACCATATCACATACCTGCACAGGGTCCTGTATATAGCTGTGCTCCATCATCTCCTCTACCACTGTCATATCACATACCTGCACAGGGTCCTGTATATAGCTGTGCTCCATCATCTCCTCTACCACTGCCATATCACATACCTGCACAGGGTCCTGTATATAGCTGTGCTCCATCATCTCCTCTACCACTATCATATCACATACCTGCACAGGGTCCTGTATATAGCTGTGCTCCATCATCTCCTCTACTAATGCCATATCACATACCTGCACAGGGTCCTGTATATAGCTGTGCTCCATCATCTCCTCTACCACTATCATATCACATACCTGCACAGAGTCCTGTATATAGCTGTGCTCCATCATCTCCTCTACCAATGCCATATCACATACCTGCACAGGGTCCTGTATATAGCTGTGCTCCATCATCTCCTCTACCACTGCCATATCACATACCTGCACAGGGTCCTGTATATAGCTGTGCTCCATCATCTCCTCTACCACTATCATATCACATACCTGTACAGAGTCCTGTATATAGCTGTGCTCCATCATCTCCTCTACCAATGCCATATCACATACCTGCACAGGGTCCTGTATATAGCTGTGCTCCATCATCTCCTCTACTACTGCCATATCACATACCTGCACAGAGCCCTGTATATAGCTGTGCTCCATCATCTCCTCTACCACTGCCATATCACATACCTGCACAGGGTCCTGTATATAGCTGTGCTCCATCATCTCCTGTATATAGCTGTGCTCCATCATCTCCTGTATATAGCTGTGCTCCATCATCTCCTCTACCACTGCCATATCACATACCTGCACAGGGTCCTGTATATAGCTGTGCTCCATCATCTCCTCTACCACTATCATATCACATACCTGCACAGGGTCCTGTATATAGCTGTGCTCCATCATCTCCTCTACTAATGCCATATCACATACCTGCACAGGGTCCTGTATATAGCTGTGCTCCATCATCTCCTCTACCACTATCATGTCACATACCTGCACAGAGTCCTGTATATAGCTGTGCTCCATCATCTCCTCTACCAATGCCATATCACATACCTGCACAGGGTCCTGTATATAGCTGTGCTCCATCATCTCCTCTACCACTGCCATATCACATACCTGCACAGGGTCCTGTATATAGCTGTGCTCCATCATCTCCTCTACCACTATCATATCACATACCTGTACAGAGTCCTGTATATAGCTGTGCTCCATCATCTCCTCTACCAATGCCATATCACATACCTGCACAGGGTCCTGTATATAGCTGTGCTCCATCATCTCCTCTACTACTGCCATATCACATACCTGCACAGAGCCCTGTATATAGCTGTGCTCCATCATCTCCTCTACCACTGCCATATCACATACCTGCACAGGGTCCTGTATATAGCTGTGCTCCATCATCTCCTGTATATAGCTGTGCTCCATCATCTCCTGTATATAGCTGTGCTCCATCATCTCCTCTACCACTGCCATATCACATACCTGCACAGGGTCCTGTATATAGCTGTGCTCCATCATCTCCTCTACCAATGCCATATCACATACCTGCACAGGGTCCTGTATATAGCTGTGCTCCATCATCTCCTCTACTACTGCCATATCACATACCTGCACAGGGTCCTGTATATAGCTGTGCTCCATCATCTTCTCTACCACTGTCATATCACATACCTGCACAGTCCTGTATATAACTGTGCCCCATCATCTTCTCTACCACTGCCATATCACACCTGCACAGGGTCCTGTATACAGCTGTGCTCCATCATCTCCTCTACCACTGTCATATCACATACCTGCACAGTCCTGTATATAACTGTGCTCCATCATCTCCTCTACTACTGCCATATCACATACCTGCACAGGGTCCTGTATATAGCTGTGCTCCATCATCTCCTCTACCACTGCCATATCACATACCTGCACAGGGTCCTGTATATAGCTGTGCTCCATCATCTCCTCTACCACTATCATATCACATACCTGCACAGGGTCCTGTATATAGCTGTGCTCCATCATCTTCTCTACCACTGCCATATCACATACCTGCACAGGGTCCTGTATATAGCTGTGCTCCATCATCTCTACTACTGCTATATCACATACCTGCATAGGGTCCTGTATATAGCTGTGCTCCATCATCTCCTCTACCACTGTCATATCACATACCTGCACAGTCCTGTATATAACTGTGCCCCATCATCTTCTCTACCACTGCCATATCACATACCTGCACAGGGTCCTGTATATAGCTGTGCTCCATCATCTCCTCTACCACTGTCATATCACATACCTGTACAGGGTCCTGTATATAGCTGTGCTCCATCATCTCATCTCCTCTACCACTGCCATATCACATACCTGCACAATCCTGTATATAACTGTGCCCCATCATCTCCTCTACCACTGCCATATCACATACCTGCACAGTCCTGTATATAGCTGTGCTCCATCATCTTCTCTACCACTGTCATATCACATACCTGCACAGAGTCCTGTATATAGCTGTGCTCCATCATCTCCTCTACCACTATCATATCACATACATGTACAGAGTCCTGTATATAGCTGTGCTCCATCATCTCCTCTACCAATGCCATATCACATACCTGCACAGGGTCCTGTATATAACTGTGCTCCATCATCTTCTCTACCACTGCCATATCACATACCTGCACAGGGTCCTGTATATAGCTGTGCTCCATTATCTTCTCTACCACTGTCATATCACATACCTGCACAGGGTCCTGTATATAGCTGTGCTCCATCATCTCCTCTACCAATGCCATATCACATACCTGCACAGGGTCCTGTATATAGCTGTGCTCCATCATCTTCTCTACCACTGTCATATCACATACCTGCACAGAGTCCTGTATATAGCTGTGCTCCATCATCTCCTCTACCACTGTCATATCACATACCTGCACAGAGCCCTGTATATAGCTGTGCTCCATCATCTCCTCTACCACTGCCATATCACATACCTACACAGAGTCCTGTATATAGCTGTACTCCATCATCTCCTCTACCACTGTCATATCACATATCTGCACAGGGTCCTGTATATAGCTGTGCTCCATCATCTTCTCTACCACTGTCATATCACATACCTGCACAGGAACAAAGGTTGAAATCTGTGATTAAAATGTAAATGGTGAGCAAGAAACACATTTTATCTCTTTGGTGCTCTCTCCATAATCCAGCTCTGGCTCTGCTCCATATCTTCTACCAGTGTCCTGGCACATACCTGCGTAGTCTTCTTGATATATAGCTGTGCTCCATCTGTCAGGATTTAAGTGTGGATTCTGCATTCACTTGTTCCAGAAAAAATCCACATGGAATAATGAATAGCCTGCAGATTTTAATAATCTACAAATTGTTATTTTTCTAGAATTTTCACAAATCCAAGTTTTAGTCTATTACTACAGTCACAGAGATGTGTCCATGGGACAACAGCACAATGGCACATGGATGATATCTGTGTGCCATTTGTGTCCTCCGCTGACCCATTCAGTTCATGTAGAGAATGCAGACCACACAATGGACAAGAATAGAACCTCCCGAGTTTTGCCACTGGATCTGTAGACCCATAATAACATGTATGTGGACTTAAGAAAATGAGGCCCATTCACAAAGAGGAATTTCCTGTTGATTTTGCAGCAGATTCTTCATCTCACTGTTTTCAATTGGCGGCAAAAATCGGAGCAGGATCCTGAAAAAATATGGAGCCTGCAGATTGATTAGGTGACGAAAAGCTGTGGCGGAATGGCAAGTCATCTGCAGAGGACACAGATGAGTAGAATACAGTGATGAAGCAGGATCCGCAGACAGCTCCTGCTTCACTAATGTGCCCCTGTGTGCTCCGGCCTCAGGAGCTATAAGTGCAAATGTGATGTCATCACTCAGAACCTGCAGCTCCCTGAACACTCCGGAAAAGAAACTCATTCAGAGCAGCAGGGGAGCAAGGAGAGGTGAGAATCAGTGTTTTTAGTATGTTAAACTTTGGGGGCAAATGGAGGGAGAACATTAAACTGGTGGCAGATGAAGGGGGAACATTAAAATGGGGTAGATGGAAGGGGGAATTAAACTGAGGGCAACTGGAAGGGGACATTAAACTGGGAGCAACTGGAGGATGTCATTAAACCGTGGGGGTAGCTGGAGGGGGACATTAATGTCCGCCTCTAGTTGCCCCCAGTTTAATGTCACCCTCCAGCTACTCTTACAGTTTAAAGAGGACCTTTCATGCGGTATTATATAGCAGTAGAAAGCCAACAGAGCGATGAATTCAGCTTTCCCGTTATATGTCCCTGGTGAAGAGCTATCAGTGCTGTTACTGTAGCTCTTCACTGCCAGAGCTGACTGCGTATGCGTAGAAGTTTGATGCCAGCGCCGAAAGAAGACGCGGGGAGAGGCCGTTCCAGACGAAGATGGAGGCGGCGCTGGAGAGTTCTCTCGCAGCATTGGGGACGCCCTCAGTGCTGTTTGAGTGCTGGGGACCGCCCCCAGTGCTGCGAGAGAACTTATTTGCATACTGAAGAAAACCGGGATTTCTACCGAACAGCAGCGTGGAGAAGACATCTAAAGGTAGGAACAGAATAGCCTTTCTTAAGGCTATTCCTACGTGTCAGTGAGAAAAAATAGCAATTTAATGATAGAATCCCTTTAACATATGACAAAAAAGAAATGTGCTATCTATTTCTCTGTCCATTTATTGCAAGCTATAAAAGCATGGCATACTGTTTTTTTGTCTTTTCAATGAGATCCATTTGCATTCCTTTTGGCATACTATATTGTAAAATTAAGATGTGAACTTAGCCTAAGGTAGCTATGTCTTAACCAGTTTTAATGATGCGTCGCTGCAGCAGTCTTCTGAATATAGGGCTGCAGGGTATAGACAGAACATGCTGGGGGTAAAATAAAATTAAAAAACTGTATGTGAAAGTTTGATTTTTCACTAATAGGAGCACAGTTATGTATGTAGTCTCGAAACGTTAAACCCCCTAAGGGGTACAATGTACAATTATAGGCACCCTGATATAAACCAAGAAGACTGCATTGTAGTCACCATTCATGTCCGTCATACAATGGAACTAAACCATTGCTACTACTGTGGCGCTCAGCTCACTGGCTGGTGAGGTGCATGTCTCTGCTTTAGCATATCGCCTTCTATTATCAATGCACTTTCTGTGGCTAGAAATTCTGAAGGACCTGCGATGATGATATCACCAAAATTCTACCGATTCTGTACCAGGGAGCAATTCAGCAGGAGTCTGCAGGTTAAATGCTCTAATCTGGAGGCAGAGGCATCATAGGCTGGTACTGGGGATAGGAGGCACTTCTCTTATCTCTACTCTCTTTTGTGCAGGTGCTCCCGATAGAACTGGAGGTGTGGAATTGGGAAGTGCTTTGCTGCAAGGATGGATGGAGTTATTTGGGGAGAATGCTGCTGTCTACATTGCCCACTTGATGCATACATCAGATTCTTCTAATATCCATTTATATTCAAGCTGCCCACTTTATGCATACATCCAATATGTCATAATCTGGCTGCCAATCTACTCTATGATCTATTAGTATTCATGCCCTCTCTTTATTACATAGACATCTATTCATATACTGTAGGTCATGATATAAACTTGCAAACTCGATTTTTTTTTAGCATAATCAATCCCACTGATCATCCCTCCCCATAGGGCTCTCTTATGCCCATCTATTGGTTCTATAATTTAAATTCACATACACTATTTTTGAGCATCAGTGATCACTTACTCATACCTCCCAACCGTCCCGATTTCCGCGGGACAGTCCCGATTTGGGTGACATGTCCCGCGGTCCCGGTTGGAGGGAGGCATGTCCCGATTTCAACTCAGATCTGCGTCCAGAGGACGCAGATCTGAGTTGAACACACATGCGGCTGAAGGAAGGAGCTGACACAGGTCAGCTCCTCGCTTCGCCGCTGCCCGCCTCTCTCCCTGACACATGCGGCTGAAGCTGCTCACGTGCTCGCTTCGCCGCTGCGTCTCTCTCTCGCTGACACATGCGGCTGAAGCGAGGAGCTGACCTGTGTCAGCTCCTCGCTTCGCTGCTGCCGCCGGCTCCTGGCTTGTAGACGCGATGTACAAGCCAGGAGCCGGCGGCAGCAGCGAAGCGAGGAGCTGACACAGGTCAGCTCCTCGCTTCAGCCGCATGTGTCAGCGAGAGAGAGAGACGCAGCGGCGAAGCGAGCACGCGAGCAGCTTCAGCCGCGTGTGTCAGGGAGAGAGGCGGGCAGCGGCGAAGCGAGGAGCTGACCTGTGTCAGCTCCTTCCTTCAGCCGCATGTGTCAGCGAGAGAGGCGGCGAGGGAGCGGAGGAGAAGGTAAGTTTAATGTGGAGGTGGAACGTGAATCTGGGGACAGATGAAGGAGAGGACGGCATGACATTGGGGCAGAGATGGGGGACATGAATCTGGGGGCAGAGATGGAGAGGACATGAATCTGAGGGCAGAGATGGGGGACATGAATCTGGGGGCAGAGATGGAGAGGACATGAATCTGAGGGCAGAGATGGGGGACATGAATCTGGGGGCAGAGATGGAGAAGACATGAATTTGGGGGCAGAGATGGAGGGACATGAATCTGGGGGCAGAGATGGAGGGACATGAATCTGGGGACAGAGATGTGGGACATGAATCTGGGGGCAGAGATGTGGGACATGAATCTGGGGGCAGAGATGTGGGGACATGAATCTGGGGGCAGAGATGGAGAGGACATGAATCTGGGGGCAGAGATGGAGGGACATGAATCTGGGGGCAGAGATGGAGGGACATGAATCTGGGGGCAGAGATGGAGGGACATGAATCTGGGGGCAGAGATGGAGGGGACATGAATCTGGGGGCAGAGATGGGGGGGACATGAATCTGGGGGCAGAGATGGAGGGACATGAATCTGGGGGCAGAGATGTGGAGACATGAATCTGGGGGCAGAGATGGAGAGGACATGAATCTGGGGGCAGAGATGGAGGGACATGAATCTGGGGACAGAGATGTGGGACATGAATCTGGGGGCAGAGATGTGGGACATGAATCTGGGGGCAGAGATGTGGGGACATGAATCTGGGGGCAGAGATGGGGAGGACATGAATCTGGGGGCAGAGATGGAGGGACATGAATCTGGGGGCAGAGATGGAGGGACATGAATCTGGGGGCAGAGATGGAGGGGACATGAATCTGGGGGCAGAGATGGAGGGGACATGAATCTGGGGGCAGAGATGGAGGGACATGAATCTGGGGGCAGAGATGGAGGGACATGAATCTGGGGGCAGAGATGGAAGAGGGACATGAAACTGGGGGCAGATGAAGGGTGTATATGAAACTGGGGGAGAGATAGAGGGGGGACATATAATTTACGGGTGACTGTAGGAGGATTATACTGTGTGCGGGCACATGAAAAATTAACGAGTGGGCGGAGTCAACACAAAAGTGGGTGGGGCTAAATTTGCCGCGGCGCGCTACATTTTGTCCCTCTTTCAGTTCTTCAAAAGTTGGGAGGTATGCTTACTTGATCCTTGGAAAGAACAGATCCAGATCTGATACAGTATGTATATACAAACAGCCACCTCAGGGTTCCATGGCAATTGGGACGTTCCAGGAGCGGTCGGGAGTGATAAGAGGGGTACCAGTGTCATCGTGCATGTCACTGAACAAGATGCGCGAAGATTGGACACAGCCGTTGCAGATTTTGCCACTTAGGGGAGGAGCTACCTCTATATATATATATATATATATATATATATATATATATATATATATATATATATATATATATCACTATGGCAGTTCAATCCTTCAGAGTGGTTTCTAAATACAGACAGGTTCCTTGTAAGTATCTGCTGCTATAGAATCTATATGGCTATAGTTGCTATGTTGCTAGAACACAGTGCATGGTCTAAGATAACAATGTAAAGTTGCTTTTGTCACAACCCAAGCAGCAACTGCAGGAAAAATATTGCAAGAAATGCGGCAGGTTTGCAATTCTTGGGACTGCTGTATCAAAGTCATAGCAACTTTAGAGTCACAGCGTGACCGCATTCACCTTCATAATGAAAGTAGCAATATACTGCAATTTCTGGCTGAGCAACAAAGACATGTAGCACTATTCCTATGCCTGCTGTGGTTGACAGATGGGGCACTAAACATTAAGATTTCTGTAGCTAGCAGAGGGTTCTGTGACTGGTTACGGGCATACTTTTGCTGCCAATGGAAGTCTTGTTACTGGTAGGACTCACATCCCGTGGTCACGTGACCTGGTAACTAAAGCCATTATAGCTCAGTAAAGTAAGCCTGGGTTCACATTACATTTTTACAATACAGCTCATGGTTTGGAAAAATGTATACAGCAAGGCAAGGGGGAAAGTTTTGTTACTGGCAGTAGGAGCTCTGACTGCTTCTGTCTGGAGATTGTGAGTCACTGGCAGTATTTGGGTGCCTTTTGGCTAACCCTGTTATAAAAGAATGGGCGGCACAGTAATGGGAGTTATGGCGAAATAGCAGGTCATATTATTTTATGTAGTGTTTGCATCAAAAGTCATAACTGTTTTGATCTGTTCACTAGTAGGTTGAAGAAGGTTGTGGACTAAATAGAGTATCTATGTATGTAGAATTTATAACATGCAACTTTTTAAAAAAAAATTGCACAAAATTTTTGAGCAAATTTCTGAACTGCATGAACCTTAATCCATTTCTTATCAATGTTGATGGAGTACTACAGCTCTGCTCCTATTCTGCTTCCAGCACTGTCCACTGTATACGTTCCAGTGTCAGAGACTGGCCTGGACAGCTAATCTGTGCAGACTCTGTGTATCGGACTCCCACTGATAATGATGAAGTATCCTTTTATTCCATATACTTGCATATAGAATTAATGTTGAATTTCTCAGCACTTTGACACAAGAGAGGTACGTGCACTGTGTCACTAACATCCACAGCAGATAAGTTGTTATGAAGCGATATTGGTGCTGCTAGATTTCATTAGCAAAATAGAGTTACCAATCTGTTATTTGTACAAATCTTTCCCCTGCTTTTAGCTACTCATAGAGCATGGATTGACATTAAGAAATTTCTAGATATTTAGATTTTATGGCAATATTTACAAGGATTTGACAACTATTGGGTGGCTAGAGAGATTGCCCAAATTTCCCCCGTGTTGCAGGATGGTGAACCGAGAGACTTTTTAGCTTGACAGTAGATTATGGCTTGACTGATAGAGACAACTTTTGGTACTTGCAGTTAAAGTCTATCTGTGACCAACTAAAAGAGGAAAATAAATTACTAGTTGAGCCAAAGACTTTATTACATCCATCATTCCAGCTTATTACTAAGGGCAGGACCATGTCAAGGTTATAGAGGGCAATTCTAAGCCAACTCGCTAGCTTCAATTCGCAGAGGAAATGGGACATTTATGTTGGCAAACAACCAGTGGCGTAACTAGGAATGGCGGGACCCCGTGGTGAACTTTTGACATGGCCCCCCGACCCCCTCCTACGCATTCCTGCACGCTGTATTATGCCCCATAGTGGTCCCTGCACACAGTATTATACCCCATAGTGGCCCCTGCACACACTATTATGTCCCTTAGTGGCCCCTGCACACACTATTATGTACCTCATTGGCCCCTGCACACAGTATTATCCCCCATAGTGGCCCCTGCACACAGTATTATCCCCCATAGTGGCCCCTGCACACAGTATTATGTCCCATAGTCACCTCTGTACACATTATTATGATCCATAGTGGCCCCTGCACACAGTATTGTACCCCATAGTGGCCCCTGCACACAGTATTGTACCCCATAGTGGCCCCTGCACACAGTATTATGCCCCACTGTGGACACCCATAAACAATTATTATACTCTGGGGTCTTTTGAGACCCCAGAGTATAATAATCAGAGACCTAGGGGGAGGAAAACATTTTAAAAAAACTCTGTTACTCACCTATCTCCCGTCTCCTACGATGTCGGCCTCCGAAGTAGTCCATTTTCAATTACGTCAGACGTCACATGACCTGGGACGCAGGCCGGGGTCATGAGACATCAGACGACTAGGCCAAAGCCTGCCTGGATCGTGGAGAGGTAAGTAACAGTGTTTTTTATGTTTCTTACCTCTCCCAGGCCACCGATCATTATACTCGGGGGTCCGAAAAGATGCCCGAGTATAATGATAGCAGCGGTAGCGGCTGTCACTGGGCCCCTAACATCCCAGGCCCTGTGGTAGCTGCCTCTGCTGCTACGGCGGTAGTTACGCCACTGCAAACAACCATTAGTCTTTTGGCCATGGGTTTATCGCCAAATACCTAGAGTCTCTTCTAATAGTAATCTGGTAGTTTCTCAATTTATCATAGTGCACTATTAGTTCCTTATTATTTTTCTACATTCCCGAATATAGGTATAAGACAGTCAGATAGTTGCCCAAAGGCCTTGGAACCAATTGGTGCCATCTAACATGGTATTTTGTGAATTTTTTTTCATAGAAAAATCCCTTTAGATACCAGGGTCTGTCTCCTTGGACATACACAGTCCAGTCACATATATGACCACCTGTCAAAATCCAGAATAACCACCTTTGGCAGAGCGGACCGCTGCGAGACGTGCAGGAAGAGAGGGGATGTTGTGATGATGTTCACTGGGATGTTGGGCCATGTCGACTTCAGTGCCATGTCTAGCTGCACTAGGTTACGCGGTTGAGCATCCATGGTGTGAACAACCCGATCGAGGTGGTCCCACAGATTCTCAATTGGGTTCAAGTCCGGGGTATTTACTTTGAGTATGGTAAACTCATCCTGGCGCTCCTCGAACTACGCACGTACACTGCGAGCTTTATGACATATCGCATTGTCCTGCTGGTAGATGCCACTATCCTGAGGAAAAACAATTCGCATGTAGGGGTGAACATGGTCCACAAAGATAGATGCACACTTGTGTTGATCCATCGTGCCTTCCACAATGATGAGTGCACCCAGATGGCTGATGACACGTGACTTCTGCGATTGGTTAAACGATGACGTCAGAAGTAGGCGGAGGTCACATTAATATGACTGGACTGTGTAGTAATCCAATGGCTCTGGGAAATAATAAAAATGATCCCATTCCTAAGTTTGCGTTTACTGCTGGAGTAGAAATTGAAGCTCACTCACTCTCAATCGATTCACCATCCGCAAAAGTGTCAACATTGTCTCCCAAGAACTGAAATCATCTTATATGAGGAGAAAGATGAGGCTTTCAGGAAAAAGTGGGACCTTTATATCAAGAATTTCCCAACACTTAGATCATATGCGAAAATAAATGGGCAATCTTTTTTTCTCTTCCACCAGCTCATGTGGGTTCACAAGGAAGGGGCAGGTTTCATACAATTCTCCTTTCTGAAGCAAATCTTTTATAAGAAGCATACGTAAAAAGACATCCTTACAGCACAACATTAAAAGGAGCAATACTTGGCATAGATCTTTCCTCAACTGATAAATTCCCCTTTGGGAAGGATTCTCGCTATTTTTATATATATATATTTCCTAAAAATCCAGGCGCGAAATCAAAACTTAAGCATTAAAGGGGTTTTCTGAGAATTAAATATTGATGGCCTATCCTGGTGAGCGCTGCAGCCTCTTCACTGAATACTAAGATAGTGCTGTACATTATGTAGGGGTTGTGCCTGATATTGCTGCTCAGCCCTAGTGGAACTGAACTTCGAATAGGCCACGTGATGTATAAACGTGACCTTACTGGCTTGTGAAGCAGAAACAACTAGTAGCTGATCTATGGGAGTCCCAGATGTCAGATCCCCACTTCTCAGATACTGATAATCTCTGCTAAAGATAGATCATAAGTAGAGATGAGCGAACACTAAAATGTCTGAGGTTCAAAATCCGATTCGAACAGCCGCACACTGTTCGGCTGTTTGAATGGATTTCAAACCCCATTATAGTCTATGGGGGGTAAATGCTCATTTCAGGGGTATGCAAAATTCGATAAAATTATACTTACCAAGTCCACGAGTGACGGTCGGGCTGGATTCCCCTTGAAGTATTCTCCTTGCACAGCTCCCCCGCGGCGTCTTCCGGATGGAATTCACTCTGCCTAGGCATCGGGGCCTAGGCAGAGCCGACTGCACATGCGCGGTTGGCTCTACCCGCCCCGACGCCTGAGCAGAGCTGACTGCGCATGCGAGGGCATGCCCGCACATGCGCAGTCGGCTCTTCCTAGGCCGGATGCCTAGGCAGAGTGAATTCCAGCCGGAAGACGCCGCGGGGACGCTGCACGGAGAAGACTTCTAAAGGTAAGAGAAGAACCAGCGTTGATTGGCAGAATGTATAGCATTCTGCCAATCAACGCTGGTTCTGCATCGAACCTTAAACTTCGAACAGCTAGTAGTGTTCGATCGAGTACGAGTATCTCGAATACCGTAGTATTCGATCAAACACCTACTTGATCGAACACTACTTGCACATCTCTAATCATAAGTATTTAGCTCCTGAAAAACCTTTCAACCAGTTCCGGACCACCCATAGACTAATTACGTCCAAGCGGTACACTTTTAGGGTGTATTCACACTAAGTATACGCTGAGGTGATTCTGAACGTAAAACACTTTCAGAATCAGCGCATACAAAGCAGATCTCATTCATTTCAATGGGAGCCAGCATACGAGCATACGAAATGAATGGGCTGCTTTTTTTCCTACTGGTTTCAATGTGATACGCGCATATCACATTGAAAGCAATAGGTAAAAAAGCCTCCCATTCATTTCAATGGGTAGCACGCGAATGCCGGCACCCATAGAAATGAATGGGAGCTGCTTTTTATGTGCTCATTCTGAATGAGTTTTACGTTCAGAATGAGCGGAGCTGAAATTTATACTTGGGAGATATATGAAGGCTGGGAGACTTGTCTCACCATCTTATTAAAGAACTGTATATCCGATGCCTAGCTGCATCGGGAGCGCACAGGCAAGGCCAGCGGCATAGAAGCGACGTCATCTCGCCACTGGCTTTGCACCCACCAATTGAAGCTGAAAACCAGGAAGAAAGAAGTCTTTACAGCAGCGAAGACTGGTGAGCAAGGGACATGGGAATACCCCTTTAAGGAGCTGCACAAAATTGTGCAGATGCAGAACTGGAGAGCTGGTTGTAAGCACACAGAGTCCTGTATACACACCATGATGCAGCTCCGCTTTGACCTAGCAGTGACACGGTAATGCTGGGAACCAGAAACTGTAAGAGTTGCTGGGTCCTAGAAAACCCAGATCAGCTTTGCAAGGTGTGATCAAGAGGCTGTATTCCTCCTGTAACTGGGGCTAAATGTATGAGCCCCAGTTACAGAAAAAATCAGCCAGAAAAAAAAAGGACTGTTAACATGCAGAATGTAAAAAAATAAATAAAAAGACAAATTAAAAAATTAAAATAAAACAAGAAGTTAAAACTATTTCCACATTACAGGTTCTAGCCCCTTGCCCAGCTACACAACACCACATAAAAATTACCATAATGAAGAGAGAAAAATATTTTATTTAGCACTATGAGCTATTAAAAAAATGTGAAAAATAAGACCTGATTCACATGAACGTAGAAAAACAGCCAAAGTATGATCATATGGCACAGAGCACATCAATTTGAATGTGTGTATTCACGTGACCAATTTTTGACGGTCCTTGATAGCCTGAAGTCTAAGAGAAATCTGTGGAAATGGATGCCCCATGGATGCAAAACGGCTGTGAAAAATTGACTGTTTGGCCATTTTTCATTGATGTGTTTTTTGGGGTTTTTTTTGCTTTTTTTTAATGGTCCTGCGAATGTAGCCTAGGAGAATCATAAATTATAAGACCGTATGTAACTGTTTTACCATAACTCAGCATGTTTTTACTAGTACAATTGCAAAAGGCAGTGCAGCAAAAATCACAATGCAGAACTGTGCGCCATAAAGCCACACGCGTGATAGTAACTTACCAGTGTGAATGAAGAATAAATCATAAATGTACATTGAAACTATCACTTATCTCCATCTATCCTGCCACTGAATGAATCTTGGTTATTGCTGACACAACTAGTAGATGTAAATGCTGCTTGGGGTGTAATTTACCCCGGGCATTGTTGCAAATGCGTTTCTCTCCTGAGAGCTGTATACTAAGAAAAAATGACACCCATTTCACAAAGGTGAGGACCATACTAATGGAAGTGTCCATCACATCCTCCATCACAATCTTCTTTACATCCTCCATAACAATTTTCTGAACAGATAAGCATTTTGAACTTATGTGTAAAAAGCGTGCATTGGAGATGTGTCTGCTATATATACTCCATCCCGTACCACTGCCACTCTGTGCCCATAATATATACCTACACTTCAGAAATTATATTTCTACATAATCATTTTTGATGCATAATATTATTTCTTTGATCATCCACATATGTCTCTTTATATTCCATTGTTCTTACAACAGCACCGTGCATGTATTAGAGATATGACCTTCTGTTAGTATGACGCCCATGGGAGAGAACTGGCCCCGAATAATATTATTATCCTATAAATAGTCTGGATTATATACCGCTACTGCATTCTTTAATATGGAGGAATGTGTTCACTTCGATATATTTGCAGCAGTGGTTGCAGATAAGAACTGTACATGAAATGTCCTCAGGTTTTAGTGTTGGAACAGTAAGTTCTTTTTTATCTTTTTTGTAAACATAACTTTTATTTCACAACTTGGACTTATTTACATGGCTGTGGTCAGTTAGGCCTCATTCACAAATCCGCAAACGTGTCATCCGTAGTAGTAGTAGTAGTCTGTACTATTCACAGATAGCACCCCAACTAGTGACATAACTATCGGGGTAGCCGCGGTAGCGGCTGACACAGGGCCCCAGACAATAGGTTGATGTTTTTTTATTGTTTTTTTAATAGTCCGTTACCTCCAGTAACTCCAGAAGGTAAAGGGACCTATTTATTTACCAATCCCCACTCCTGCTCACGGCTGCCTGCGCTTCTCCTTCTGCGGAAGCAGCTGTGATCAGGAGCCGGGATCGGTAAGTGAGGCCGCATGCCTGCTAACCCCACAAACACTGCTATCATTATACCCTGGGGTCTTTTTAGCCCCAAGAGTATAACAATCAGAGGCCCAGGGGAGGTAAAGGAACATAAAAAACACTGTTACTTACCTCTCCTGCACTCCAGCAGGCTTCGGCCTATTTGGTGACGTCTCAGATGTCACTTGGGGCCGCGCCTGCATCATTATGGGGATTGAAAAGACCCCAGAGTATAATAATTGTTCATGGTTGGTCCACAATGAGGCATAATACTGTGTGAAGGGGCCATTATGGGGCATAATACTGTGTGCAGGGGCCACTATGGGAGATAATAGTGTGTGCAGAGGCCACTCTGGGGCATAATACTGTGTGAAGGGGCCACTATGGAGCATAATAGTGTGTGCAGGGGTCCGCTATGGGGCATGATAATGAGTGCAGGGGTCCGCTATGGGGCATAATAGTGTATGCAGTAATGCGGTTTGTGGGGGGGGCGGAAGTCGGTCGGGGTCACGGGTGGGGCCATGTCAAATATTCGCCTTGCGACCTATCCATTCCTAGTTACACCACTGACCCCAACCCTATTCATTGGCATGCTGTTTGTGGTTGTTCTGCCTTTCACATCTGTGAATAACAGATACATTTTTTTTTCTTCCATTTTCTATCATTTGTATGTCTCTAGGTCCGTGAAAAACGGATGACACATGCGTTTTTTTTTCAGGACCCATAGACTTTCATTGGCGTTATGCATTAGCATCAGTGAAAAAATGAAGAACATATTTTGAGCGTCCATATTGCAATATGTAAGCTCCTATGTACCAATAATCTTTTGTAACATGTGAAATAAAGATATTGGATCTTAACCCTACTGGTGCTGGATCAATTAAACTCTTCCAATCAGATTAGTATTTTCTTTACAATGGTGCCTTGGACAGTTGACGGCTCACATCAGACTATGGGCAGCTGCCTTGTTTTTCTTTTACACCGTCTTAGATAGACCATCTTATGCTTTTTAGGCACATATTAAAGGTATAAGTCAGAAGTCTTGAGGCGGGGAGATAACTGCCAGTTAATCTTCCTGACTTCAGTGGGATCCTTTGAGATCCTTAGTCTTGAGAACTAGAGGTCTTATTCACACGACCATTCTGTATTTATCAGATATACACGTGTGTTTTTACCTTCTGTTGTGCATCCATTCTCTGTCTGTTTTTGATGCCCCAGTGTTAGTCAGTCCTGCATCCGTTTTTAACAGGCCACTAAAAAGAAGAATGAATTTCATTCGTCTTTTTTTTTTTACCCAACTCACTGAATCGATTTTTAATGGACGTGACATGGACATCAATTAATTTTTCCATCTATTAAGAACAGATTCACTCATTTCTATTGGGTCTGGGTGTCCATCAACAAATAAAGAACATATCAGTTTTTAAAACTGACCACTTTTTCTGTCCGTTAAAAAACGTAAATATGCTCATTCACGTTATGTGTGAATAAGCCCTAAAAGTCACTCTGGGTGTGAAATTTTCATTTCACTTTTTGGACTTGGCTTAGGGCATGGATTGGCATCCTGGGCAACCTTGGAAAAAATACAACAAACACACATAGAGAAGAACACTATACTCACATTGCCACAGATACTTTTTCTAGTATTTTGTAATCTGGCTACAACTTCTGAAAACATACTGTGTTTCCCTGAAAATAAGACATCCCCCATAAATCATTGCAACCGACTGAACACTGTGCGCGATGCTCCGTGTGCACAGGAAAGCTATGATACAACTGCTGTGGTATCCACTGTTCCTGCTGCTGTAGGATGAGCTGGGAGATGCCCGCTGTACATACACTAAGCATCATATGCGGCAGGGGGTCCACTCTCCCAGCTCATCCCACAGCAGCAGGAACAGTGGATACAACGTACGGTATCACAGCAGAGGCAGCAGCCGGCTTTCCTGTGCACACGGAGCACAGCGCGCAGTGTTCAGCCAGCTGCAATGTCCACAAAGTAAGGCTTTCCAGCGCGACTGCCGGAAGCCTCGCTTAGCCCCACCCACCACTTCCGCCGTCGCAACCAACAGCGGCACCAGCGCTGCTACGAAGATGACCCCCTCCCCTGACCTCCTGCACCACCTACAACTCCTCCGCTAAGGAAGCGCCAGCATGACTGCCGAAAATAAATCCTCAATAAAAGATGAATCCAGCAGAGTCGAAGTGGAAAGTAGAAAATCTCCTTCTTTATTGCTTACATCTTCTTATAAAAGCAGTAGTACACACATATTACAGGAATGATGCGTCAGACTGACGCGTTTCGGATAACCTCCTTCTTCAAAGTCTGAACTCCAAATGTCAGAATCTCCTTCCTACTTGTAGCACCTCCAAAACCTCTCACAGGTGTTATAATTACGTGTTAGAGGTGCTACAAGTAGGAAGGAGATTCCGACATTTGGAGTTCAGACTTTGAAGAAGGAGGTTATCCGAAACGCCTCAGTCTGACGCATCATTCCTGTAATATGTGTGTACTACTGCTTTTATAAGAAGATGTAAGCAATAAAGAAGGAGATTTTCTACTTTCCACTTGGACTCTGCAGGGTAGTTTAATATAACTTTTATGGTGCCTGAAAAGCCTTTTTAAAGGTTATTCACGCATATGTGGGGCTCTATCAGCATGATTTTGCTGATAGAGCCCCTTTAACCATTTTGCCATGTTGCACTGAAGACATCTAAACTATGTCTGTTGATTCTAACGCTAGGTTCACACCTGCGTTCAGGGTCTCCGTTCTATGGATTCCGTCTTCTGCATGCCAGAAGACGGAAACCATAGACCGGGTCCGGCCGTGAGAGGCGGTGAGCATTTTATGCTCTCCGCCGCGAAACCGTTTTTTTAAATCCGGACACAGAGTACTGCGTGTCCGACTCTGTGTCCGGATTATAAAACCCGGTTTCGCGGCGGAGAGCCTAAAACGCTCACCGCCGCTCACGGCCGGACAGCTTTCTCACCCATTCAAATGAATGGGTGAGAGACTCCTGCAGGTTTCCGTCTCCTGCATCTGTTTTATGCAGGAAACGGAAACCTGAAGTACGGAGAGCAGAACGCAGATGTGAACGAGTCCTAAGTTGTGTCTTGTCCATGTTTGCCATTGACTACAGGAGTATGGTTGATACCAGGCTGTGCATATAGTGTTTATTACCTATATTCAATAAGGGATTTTAGCATAAAGGTATCTAGAACTGTTTGTGGAATATGTTGTGCTCAGTTTGTAGCCCAAATGAGGGACGGGTATAGGATAGTGCAATGAAGTTGTGCTTCCCCTAATAGTTGCAGCCATGTTACAGGAGTGGCATGGGCCTTCAATGACACTAAGTAACTCTTTGTAGGTATAATTAAAATAATAACAATTTGACACAAGTTGGCAACTCAAGGACATTACCGGTGTTTTCTGGGGAGGGTGGGAGCTCCCGGACGTATAATAGGTGCTCTGTTTATGGATTACGCACCTCTAAAAGAGATGAGCAATGTTCCCTGCATAATCTAGGCAATAGAATGGAGTACCAGGAAGCCATTAGTCCTGCTTCCTATTATTATGTTTCTCTTCTCAATTAATAAACCTTTGTGTTTGCTCTAACAAATCTACTCTATAAAAATGCACAGGAGAGAATGTTTATTGAAGGGATTGTTCCTCACATGCTGTCAATAAATAATCTTTATTGCTTCATCTGTTCATTTTTATTATGGTAAACTGTAAGTGTAAGTGAAAAATGTAATGATGTGAACATTTAAGGGAATGAGATCATTGTTTATGATAAGATGTGGATATAATGAGTCCATTTATTAGGAACTGCACCAGTAAGCAAGGGCAAATAATGCACCTCCCATGCAGGGCTCAGCATATTCTTAAAGGAAGTCCATCAGCTCCAAAACCAATAATAGTGCTATTTTGGGACATTTAATAAGAGCAGAAACATACCCTTGTAGCCATAAACCAATGCAGAAATAATCATTTATTTATAGATCTAAAAACTAGGCTGAAAGTGCACCGTGGTGGGCCCAATTTGCCAGATTTGCCTACAGACAGCAGAAAGCAGTGGTATAACTAAAGTCTTGTGGGCCCCAATGCAAACTTTTGTCAAGGGGCCCCTACCCTTCAGCGTATTCTTCATAGTGACGGTTACAGGTTCCGTAGCAGTCTCTCAGATACTTTGAAGGATTACAGCTTTAGTACCCACGACTGCAGTTATCAAGAATACAGTAAGTGAGCAGTGCAGCGCCCAACATGTAAACAATACTGGGATCTGTGTGCTGTGGGAAACGGCTGATCTGCAGGGTCCTAACAGTCTAAAAGATGTAAGAGATCAGTGGGAGTCTAATACCCAGGGCCTTTGCTGATCAAGTCTATGAAGATACTGTTGTGCTTTTGCAAGTGCCGTGACTCCTTCACTATTTACATTGCACAGCATCTGTTTTATAATCTCCATTTGATATTATTACAGCCTGTAATAAAAGTGCACGGCTGCTATGAAATAGATGATGTGAATGATGTGAATAGTGAAGTGGCCCCACACATATTCATATGCTCCACAGTGGCCTCCAAACAGTATAATATGCTCCACAGTGGCCCCGCACAGTATAAAATAATCCCAATAGCCCCCTAGAGTCGCTTCAGATGAACCCCATGAAATTCTATGAATATTCAGGAGATATGGCCCTTCACTTTGGTGCTATTATTATACTATTATATTATATTATTATATTATCAGAGAAAGTGATTACAAATAACAAACACTCATACTCACCTTACCTCACCTCTCCTGGGCATTCTCACTCCGTCTTCCTTTCTTCAGCATCTTCTTTGGTCTTCACCTTTGCATGCGGCTAAGGTGATGCACCACAGGCGTCACTGCTGGGGTGTATGATTGGGGTATGTCACCTCTGATGTACAAGGTGCTGTGAAATATGGTGCAATTGGAATAAAAGCACCAATTGCTCAGGGTAGAGTTGCTGAAAGTGGTGAAAGGTCCTCTTCAAGAGAGCTTTAAAACAAATGTCCACAAGCATCAATGAACTCAAGCAACATTATAAAGTGGGTGTTATGGAATTGCCTGTTGAGCAATTCCCCAGTGGTTGCTTCTGAAACCAGGAAGGAAGAGAATGACAGGGACAGAGAGTTCTACACATGACACAGCCCCTGTCCCTCACTACTTGCTTCATAGTATAGAGGAGAACTTCACGTTTGTTGGTGTCAAGTTTTTTATTCTTAGTAAAGTCAAGTGAACGTTTTCGGTCCCATGGACCTTCATCAGACTCTGTTCATATAGAAGTAATCGTATCCCGTAAATACGGTGAATGCCAAAAGAGGATAAGCACTCCAAACCAGTCTCCAGGAGACCGGACCGTGCCCGCAGTAAATAACAAGGGATTGTTACAAAGTAACTACGCAGTGTACCAGCGCTAGAGTGAAGCCTATGGTATGCTTCAACTACCCTGTAATACCCGCAGAGTAAACTCTGATTGTGAGCATTAGCCTCGGGTCTCTGCTGAACATTACAGTGGAGACCTGGTAGCTATGGCGGCCACTCTGTAGCATCTTTAAAGACTCAGCATCCACTGTACTATTACAATGGATGTCAGTAAGGGGTTAAAGAAACAGATGCATGTTGTGTACACACAATGCTTTATATGCCGATAAATATAGTCACAAACTTTTGTAGTGTTCCAGTGGGACAATACAGTATTCATTAAAGGGGTTGTCTAACTAAATATTGATAGCCTATACTTAATATAGGTCACTATTGATGCAGGATAGGAAGGATATGACTTCCAATGTTGATTATGGTGCAAACCTCCAATTGGTACAAGGTCACTTGTAATGGATTGTAAAAATCACTTCTTGCTGCAGTTGTGAATACATCCAGTTTTAATTTACTTTTCTCAAATATAATGCGTTTCTGGTGTTGGGATGCAGGTTGTGGTTAAACCGTCTTCATGTTTCCGTATGTGCGTTTTCTTGTATCCTATACGCCCACATTACGGTATAGGTAACTATTATAGGATCAGTTGGATCCATCACCCGCCACCCACACAATCAGCATATATTTGTGTATATTGAGCCAGAGCACATACAGATGTAGCAGAGTTAACCCTAACTTCTACAACTGGTTACACTGCTGCAGTATAATATCTTATCAGAGGACGTAACAAAAACCAATGAATAGTCACTGTATAAAAGTTTTTCCAATGACTTTTCATTGGTTTTTGTTGTCTTCTGTGATAAGATATCGCACTGCAGAAGTTTAACCAATTGCAAAAGTTTGGGTTAACTCTGCTACATCTGTACGTGCTCTGGCTCAATATATGCAGATACGCTGGGTGCCAGATCCTCTCATAATTTCAATATTCAGAATCTACGGTATCCACCAGTAGTAAAATTTGGACAGTCCCATTAAAGAAAGCTCTAGGGTCAAATGGCTTGGCAGTAACACCAGCGGAGCAGCTAGCTCACCTAGCAGTATAAGGCTAAGGCCTCACAGGATGTCCCACAGCAAAAAAGCGCTGCGGGAAAAACCACGGTAGTAACACCTCGCGGTTCTACCTGCAGTGCTTTATCTTTAAACAGAAAGTTTGTGGAGTTTTCCTCTGCTGACTTTCTGTTACAATTAAACCTATAGGGAAACTGCCGGTGTTTCCGTAGGTATAATTGACATGCTGCGATTTCTAAGACCGTGCCGGTTTTGGAAACCATGGTGTGTCCGCATGGCGGTTTTTACCCCAAAGTGGGCATGGAATTTGCTGGAATCCCATCCACTTTGCCCTTACTGTAAAAAGCTGCGATTTTTCCTGTGCCAGAAACTCGCAGCGTTTCCATCCTGTGAGGCTCCGGCCAGGCGAGGTTGTGGGGAATTGGGCAACAGCACTTTTCCTGTATAGGGACAGGAACCATAGTCTATAGTTCCTGTCCGTATACACTATGACTGTGAAGAGACTCTCTTTAAGAGGGGAATAGTTACGCCCACTCTAGTTATCAATTTATTCACCTAGTCAAGTCCTTGTGCCATTTTCTTTTCTGTCAATTATCTGCTTAGCTGATACTATACTTCAACTTTTTCCACTTCTCATTGCGTATTTCGTTGTAGGTCATGTTTATCTAGGTCTGTGAAGTAAACAATAGAGCTGTCATTCTGTCAATCATTCCCATCCTCCGCCTACTCTTATAATGAACTTGCCTGGGAAATGATTTCTTCCCTTTGCAGCAGATTGGAAATTGACAATAGTTTGCTCTGCCCTTCTGGAGGTTTAACCTATTGTGCTGACTGCGGGCTAGAAAAAACATCACTTTGCATTTAAGTTTTAAGAGTTAAAATTTTCAGAGTTAAAAAAATGTTCCCCTTTCTGACCAGGTTTGGATTTTTTGTTGCAAACCCATAGCAGTAGGCTGCATTATTTCATGTAGTCCCATAAAAAAAAAAAACATGTACTGCATGGGGGAGATTTATTAAACCCTGTACGCCTGTTTTCTGGTGCACAAGGCATGAAAAAGTTATATTTTTTTGTGAAAAAAAAAAAATTGGGACAAAAACTTGTACCTTTTCCCTGTTTTGCATTGCCCTCACCACAGTCCATAAAGATGTGAAGTCAGCGCAATTTTACTGGCCTATACAATCCATGAAATATACACCTATAAGATGGCATAGATTTCAGTGCAGGCATATGGCACCGCATAAGCGAGGCACACCCAATGGTAACACCAGTTTTCATTAATCATGGGTGCCAATGGGGAAGACTCACAAGCAAGTTTTTTTTTTTCTTTTTTAATCATTTCCTGGCACATATATTCAGCTGACCGAAATACCAGCCTCAGAGTTGTATGTATTGACTTAATTTTCTTCCAAATTCTCTTGAACACATGACAACATCCTAAGCCCGTTCACACGGCGTAAGCGTTCGGCTCATTCCGAGTCGTACACGCGAGCGCTTCTAAAAACTTCCCATTCACTTCAATGGGAGCGCGCGTAAAGCCGGCTTTACGAGCGCTCCCATTGAAGTGAATGGGAAGTGTTTAGAAGCGCTCACGTGTACGGCTCGGAATGAGCCGAGCGCTTACGCCGTGTGAAGGGGCCCTTAGGCTTTTCACAAAATAATGGTTGTTTCTCTCATTGCAAGGTTCTCAGTCCCCTTCAGCGTTACGCTATTCCTGTCATTTCTTTGCTCTACATTTTGGAACTAGCCTTTAAATGATATATGAAAGGAGAAATAAAACGGTGAAGGTAAATAATAATAGTAATGGTATGGCAAAGTCCAGTGGATAAAGCGCTCACTACTCTGCACGGGATACATTTACCCTTATACAGTTATGGCTTCCACATTCACAGCTGACCACATTCATGTAATTTCAGAAATGTATTAAGATTTCCATCCATCAAGTGGCATGTGAAGAATGAAATTACACAATGTAACAGTTGCCATGGCAGTCAATAAGGAGAGAGGAAGGAAGGAGTATGTCGCATCCGTCTCTCCAACCCTCAACCAGATATCTGTGCTTGGTGCTAATATAAAAGCGAAATGTTCCTTGGGATGAGACATGTTGCACATTGGGCATTTTCAGGTCTGCTTATTACCCCTGTGGTAGGACAAGGGGCTAGTATAAGGCCATTTGTAGCCTGTGATCAATAAGCGGTGTGACAAACTCACACTAGGTTCACACTAGAGTCACCTCTCCGACAGACCAGAATAATGGAGAGGTGAAATGTTAAAAATTCAGTAACACACGGACTCTGACTAGACTGTGCATTTTCAGGGGGAGTATTGGTAACGTTCCATTTCCGTAAACAGAATGTCACCAGATAACCAGAAATTGTCCCTGGGGCGGCAACATGATCACCCCAATTTTTTTCAAGATTATGTCATTTAGAAAGTAGGTGCAGAGCGTGTTTAGATTTGTCTATGAATCCCATTTTATCCCGGACAACTCCTTTAAAAGGAGTCTATCACGAGAACCCAACATGTCAACCCAGTCCAAGATAGATAGGTTAGAGTCACTGGAAGTAAACACTGTTCCCCCATGTGAATCATGACTGCACTGCTGAGATATTACCATTTTATCAATATGCCAATTTTCTGTGCAGGTATATGCAAGGCTGATATCTCTGCAATCAGGGCAGATGCCAGTATATAACATGGCATTAAATACTTCCAATATAGATTGTAAGCCCTTCCAGGGCCCCCTATCCCACTCTGCCAGTCGGTCATTGTTAGTATTGTATTTGTTTGTATATTTTGTGTACTGTATGTAAACCCTCAAATGTAAAGCACCATGGAATTAATATAATAATGTACAGCACCATGGAATTAATATAATAATGTACAGCACCATGGAATTACTATAATAATGTACAGCACCAGGGATTTAATATAATAATGTAAATCACCAGGGAATTAATATAATAATGTACAGCACCAGGGATTTAATATAATAATGTAAAGCACCAGGGAATTAATATAATAATGTACAGCACCAGGGATTTAATATAATAATGTAAAGCACCATGGAATTAATATAATAATGTACAGCACCAGGGAATTACTATAATAATGTGCAGCACCATGGAATTAATATAATAATGTACAGCACCAGGGATTTAATATAATAATGTTCAGCACCATGGAATTAATATAATACAGCACCAGGGATTTAATATAATAATGTAAAGCACCAGGGAATTAATATAATAATGTACAGCACCATGAAATTAATATAATAATATGCAGCACCATGGAATTAATATAACAAATGTACAGCACCATGGAATTAATATAATAATGTGCAGCACCATGGAATTAATATAATAATGTGCAGCACCATGGAATTAGTATAATGATGTACAGCACCATGGAATTAATATAATAATGTACAACAGCAGGGAATTAATATAATAATGTACAGCAACAGGGAATTAATATAATAATGTAAAGCACCATGGAATTAATATAATAATGTAAGGCACCATGGAATTAATATAATAATGTACAGCACTATGGAATTAATGGTGCTATATAAATAAACAACAATAATAATAATGATGTTAGAGTACATGAAAGGCCCTCTATAAATGTTATGTATACCCTTGAACCCTTTATTAGATGCAGTACATATATTACTTTTAAAATGAAGAAAAATTAGATTTTTTAATTTTTTTTATTAAAAAATAAATTGGCTTTTACTGTACATCTTGCATATATTAAAATAGAAAGCAAGCTGCTGAATCTGTTCTCCTCTCCTTTCATCTGGTGATCTCTCTGACCTCCATTGAAGGTAATCTAAGCTAAAGTCTTAAAAAAATGAATGAATAAAATAAATATAAATGAAATAGAATACTAACTCCGGCAGAGGTCATGGAGGGACTGGAGACAGAGACATCAGGGAAATCATCTGATGGAACGGGGAACAAGCCACCAGCATTGTGTATAGACTTGTGTGCTGCCTTACTGTTCCCCTGCCTGACTCCATGTTCATACAGAGGTTTGATTTTATCCAACATAATATAAATTGTGTTACATTTGGCTTAATGCTCTGAGGAAGAAACCTGTTCGGTCTCGAGACACGTTGATGTAAGAATATTAATCGACATTCCCGAGTGCCGGTCAGAATCCTTCCATTTTTTTTTCTAGTTCCTGCTACTCCAAAAAATAAGTTGTTGTATGCGCCATTGTATTCTGTGTTTCAGTGACATTCTCCATTAAAAGCATTACTTGTAGAGGAGAATATCTCTGACGTACAGCAGTGCACTGAGGACACCGGACAGCCTTCTGCTCATAGTTCTGCTGTATAAAGAAGGTCATACCTGCTGTCTTACAAGAAAATCAACTTCTTCCATTCTTCAAGATTGTGTTCTCCTTTCTTTGCTTCTTTGCTACTGTCTTCACGCTGATCCTTCTAACAAAGGGCATTTTCGCCAACATCTTGGCAATCACAAGTAAAAAAAAAAAAAAAAAAAAAGGAAAAAGTGAGCTGCGCAAGGTACTTCTATCTATCATGTATGAGTAATAGGGATTAGAGATGAGCGAGTACTGTTCGGATCAGCCGATCCGAATAGCACGCTCGCATAGAAATGAATGGACGTAGCCGGCACGCGGGGGGTTAAGCGGCAGGCCACCGTCCAAGCGGAAGTACCAGGTGCATCCATTCATTTCTATGGAGCGTGCTGTTCGGATCGGCTGATCCGAACAGTACTCGCTCATCTCTAATAGGGATATGACAATGTAGGCTGCAAACCTGCTTACTGAACTGCTATTACAATATTAACAAAATTGAATTATTCTCCATAGAAAACCATTATAGGAATGAATAGTCTTGCAACAAAAGACATGAGCGCCAACCTATGACACACAATAATATGGCACGGCAAAGCCTATGAGAAGAACATACCTGTAAGTGCAAGCACAAGTCATGGACAGCACAATAGATGTTTCCACCGAGAGGTTCTTATGGGAACATTGTCCAATTCTCTTAATGCTTTCTCTAATATAGATTTTATGGTATTTGCCATTTTCTTATGACTTCCCCATCTTTCTTGGTTTACTCAGTCTCCTATTGTCACAGACCATTAACTGATGTCCACATGTCCAACCTCCTAGACTACCTCACAAACCGCCCTCAGTATGTGAGAGCCCGGGGTTGTTTGTCAGACACTATGATCTGTAATACGGGGACACCACAAGGTACAGTTCTTGCCCCTTTCCTCTTCACACTGTACACTGCTGACTTTAGGCACAACTCATCCAACTGTTACTTATACAAGTACATAAGCAATGCCGCCCCTGCTACCTCTTGTGTCACCCCCTCTACCTCATAGATTGTAAGCTCTTGCGAGCAGGGCCCTCAGTCCCATTGTGTGAAATGACTTTCTTTGTAATGTATCTTTCTGTCTGTATTTGAACCCTACAAATGGTACAGCGCTGCGGAATATGTTGGCGCTATAGAAATAAAATTTATTATTATTATTACTCCGATGACTCTGCAATAGTAGGCGTCATCTTAGACAGAGACAACAGGGAGTACAGAGACTTAAAGTGGGATTTTGTGGATTGGTGCCAATGGAACCACCTCAAGATTAATGCTGAGAAGACCAAGGAGATGGTGGTGAACTTTAGTAAACGGAGAAGTGCTCCGATTGTGGTGGAGATCCAAGGACCAGGCATCGAGATAGTCAAGACCTATAAGTATCTGGGCGTGTTCCTCAATAATAAACTGCACAGAAAGGGTCACAGCAGGCTCTACCTGCTCAGGAGGCTGAGGGTCTTTGGAGTCCAGGGGCCACTTCTTAGGGCCTTAGATCAACTCCTTACTAGAAATTCTCTATAAGAACATGGGAGAATGTTGCTCTATTTGTATTATATACAGCTAT
Organism: Leptodactylus fuscus; assembly: GCF_031893055.1. Lineage (NCBI taxonomy): Eukaryota > Metazoa > Chordata > Amphibia > Anura > Leptodactylidae > Leptodactylus > Leptodactylus fuscus. The sequence continues at coordinate 223,836,065 of NC_134266.1, forward strand.
TCTTCAAAGATGGATACCCAAATAATTCTCCTGTAAAGCTTCATTTACATCCATCTGAAACACTAATCACAAGATCACACGTCCTTGTTTTTACCTTGTGTGAGCTTTTAGCAATTTTTTTCCTATGATTCAGTCTGGAACATACATTTTTTTCGCCTGGAAAGCATGCTAATATGCTTTATGTGGTTTTCCTGCAATGATAGATGTTTTTTCAGGTCGGTGTAGAAAACACTGCAAAGTAAGAATGCATTAAAAACAGAAGTATTAATAGTTTATTTTTGTCAATTAACAAAATGCTAAATGACTAAACAAATGAGAAATGTAAATCCCATCAATATTTAGTGTGATCGCCCTTTGGCTTCCATCAATCCTTCTAAGTACATTTTCAGGCTAAAGCCCCATGTTGCGAAAACGCAGGTTTTTGGTTTTTTTTGCAAATTTTGTTGCGGTTTTTTTGAGCCAAAGCTAGAGAAGTAATAGCTAGCTATATATTATTCTAAATATAATGACCCTCTAAAGATCATTTAACTATCTTACACCAAGTTCACACTAGCATCAGGTGTCCGTTCTGGTCTTTTGTAAACAATGCCCAACAGCTAAAACAGTGGACACCAATGGAGCTCGAGTGACCCTACTGACCATAATGTGGTCCGTTGACTACGCATCAGATGTTCTTTTTTTAATTTTTTTTTTTTTTTTTAACTGAAATTGCTAGATGAAAGTCAGGCTTGCAGGAATTTTGATGTCCAACAATCTTAGATGGACACTGTGCTGGAGTCTGATACAGATGAGAACCTATCTTTAGCTAAGTCCTACCCCCAAAGGCTACGCAAGAATTGAAAGCTCAAAGACAATGAGGTGAGATCCTTGTTTGGTATCATAATTAAATTCTACTACAACTCGTCATGAAAAATGTGCACTTTAAACAGTACCACATTGTACCAACAGATGGCGCTGAAGAATATAATGTATTACTTTTCTGCTCTCATGTTATTTCTGTACTCGTCACATTACCATGACCAGTATATAAATATACATCCCTGGGACTCTTCCTGAGGCTGCTGACTAGCCTTAGTGGTCACACGGCACATGGTATGTGTGCATTATATATGCATGTTTTGGGGTTTCTTTCCAATACTGTGATGTCACAGCGCAAAGGATGAGTTTTTGGTATGCACCATTCCTATGCTATAACATCTCTGCATTTATTATCCTTGTACTGTGACAACATTGTGGTTGTTGTCCTTGTTTTGTGACATCACAACAGCTTTAGGTCTGTAATGTGACATTTTAGTTATTTTTTAACTTGATACATATTTAGATCACTGGTGTTCTGCAATGGTCCTGGGTATTATTCCCCCGCAAATTTAATGCTAAGGCCCCACGTTGCAGAAACGCAGCTTTTTTTTGTTGTTGCAGATTTTGCTGCAGTTTTTTGATCCAAAGCCAGTGGATTGGGCAGAAAGGAGAAGTATAAGAACTTCCTATATAATTCCCATTCCTTTTGTAGCCACTCATAGAATTGGCTCAAAAAAATGCAGCAAAATCTGCAGAAACACAAAAAAAAGTCGGGCATGATGTTCAGGGTGCTTCCTATAGATGGCAGCAATAGGGAGGCACTGTCTCCCTATTTACATTTTGGGAGACAGATTTGCATATTCCTCCAATGATCTCTACAGGTGAGCATGCTGCCTTCAATTCTCCCTCTCTTCGAGGCTGATCCTGGCAGGACTGTCACGTTGGCTTCTTCTCTGCTGTCTCTTTTGTGTTCTGCGTGATTCATTCCTTAAACCAGAGGTTCCCAAGCTTTTTTTTTTCTCATAGACCACTTTCAAAATTTTGCTGGTTTTGGTGGACCACCTGCTGCTACATTTTTACCATGTTCTAAACACTCGTCAAAAAATGTGAAGATTAGATCTAACATTGACTCCCGTCGAGTCTCCCGTGGACCCCTGGGTGTCCACCTGGACCACTTTGGTTGAGCCCACATGCCTTCTTCTCCACCCTTGCCCATACGGCTTGTGCCTTCTAGTGCATTAGCAGCTGGCTAAATCTAGATGCATTGTGCCCCCTGATATGGTTATGAACATGTAATGGGGAAATCCATTATTATCTATGTGATTTTACTGGTGTAGACGTGTGATAATGTGGCAAAAGTTGGTGCAAAGCCCTTTCTGACTCCAAATGTACGATCCATTCACCAGTCTGTAGCTCGCTTGTCACATTTGTCAAATGTAGGCAGGGCAGGGATGCCTTGACTCAACATATTTATTATACTCACACTATGGCATGAGTTATACAGGACATAACATCAGTTCCCAACTGGTGTATATTTCCATTATGACACATAGGCACAATTTTCTATCTTGACAAATCAGTCGTGCCCTGCGCCTATCAGCACCTCTATGACTGGTATACAACAAACTGACTGTACATGACATATTTAGATCAGAAAAAAAAAAACCCTCATCAAACAGCGTGCCTGCTGGCCCATCACAAGGCACAACACAAAGGGTGTATTCATTTAGGATTCCTACCAGGCACATTGGTAGTGTAGTATATTTTTTGCTTTGATTCGGTTACTTAATTATTACTGTCTCCACGTGCAGAACTCATGTATATAGAAATGGCTATATAGTCTGTTACAATTTCTTCTGGTCTGCATGTTGACTCTTTCTGTCACAACATTATAGCAGTCGCTATTCCCATCATGTCCCCCATAAGGCTCAAATACAGGGAGTGACACCAGAAAGTATCTAATCCTCAACACATGCACAACAAATACTAGGCGCTACGCAGGATAAAGTACATGTAAGACCAGCCATGAAAGTAAACGTCACCGTGGGCAGTGCATTTTAGAAACTGCATACGTTATATAAAAAGGTGTTATATTAAAAGGAGTATTCCCATCTCGATCGTCCTATCTATACTAGTGGTATCTTATGTAAATTGAAGACTTTTTCTAAATATATTGCTTTTGCAATGCGGCTTTGTTTTCCTGCTACGTGAAAATATTCCTCCCATTGCTTAAAGAGGACCTTTCATCAGATCGGGCACAGTCTATATACTGCTGGAAAGCTGAATTCAGCGCACTATCGGCTTTCCCGATCTGTGCCCGGTGTAAAGCGCTGTTGGTCCAGGTACCGTAGGGCTTTACAGTCAGAAGGGCGTTTCTGACACTTAGCCAGGGACGCCCTCTGCCCAGCAGCGCCTATCGCGCTGTGCTCTAAGACTGGGGAGGAACGCGCCCCCTCCCCTCCTGATAATACTCGACTATGGACGAGCTGTGTGAGCAGAGGGAGGGGGCGTTCCTCCCTGCTCCACAGCACAGCGCGATAGGCGCTGCTGGGCAGAAGGGTGTCCCTGGCTAAGTGTCAGAAACGCCGTTCTGACTGTAAAGCGCTACGGTACCGATAGCGCTTTACACCAGGCACAGATCGGGAAAGCCGATAGTGCGCTGAATTCAGCGCACTGTCAGCTTTCCAGCAGTATATAAAACTGCCTGTGCCCAATCTGATGAAAGGTCCTCTTTAAACAGCATTTCCATAACAGACCTGTGAGAGCAGTGAGTGATGTCATCTGTCCTGTTATCTACAGCTCTGCTGTTCAGTCAATTGCAGTTCCCTGATAAAGCCCTGTCTGTTATCTCTATGTAAACACATAAATAACACTAAGTCCTTCTCTACAAGCATGTGCATACTATCTGATCTGCACTTATTTATATTCATAAGTATTGTGATACTTCATAGTGTCCTGTTTAGCAAGCTGGCAGGGGAGGGAGGGAAATACAGGAAATGAGAAGAGACAGCAGGTAAACTTCTGAAACAGGGAGATACGAAAACCCCTTTAAGGTCAGGGCCCAATGGGCTGGTAATGCCATGGAAGAAAAAAAAAAAAAAAAAAAAAAATCGCAGCATTTTATAGTACAAGCACAGTGGATGCAATTCTAGCGAATCCCATGCCCACTTTGCGGTGAAAACAGCAGTACGGCAGCCCCGGACTGTGCGAAGTATTATATGGCGGCGGTAGCTACCCGCATCCTTGACTGGCACCACGCTGCTAAGACGAAGCTCTGGGTTGCCCTGGAGGACTCTTTAAGCCCCGTTCCCCTCACTGCACTTCCCTGGCTCCCTGAGAAGTACTGGTCCGACGATCAGCGGTATCCGCTTCCCTATGTGGCGTGTCAGACCATGGGAGTTTATCGCAGATACAGTGCCATGAGTCTCCTTTACACGAATGACGGCCCCATGACTCCTGTCTCGGATCATCCAGATTTTCCCGCAGCCCTGGGTTCTTCCTTTCTCTCTCATCGTGTGGGTCTCCCCGTCCTCCGCTTCAAACAGGTCACTTCAGCGTCCTCACTTCTCTCCCGTTCAGAGATTCTAACCCAGACCTCCTGTCCGGACACACCTCTCTTCCATTGGCAGTACGCTCAACTCTCCCATTTCTACTCTTCTATACGACCTTCCCGTGATCTCCACAAACCCCTGTCACCGTTCGAGCGTCTCTGTGTTTCCCCCTCCCCCCCCCCTCCCATACTGTCTCTCTTCTTTATGGTCTTTTGTTGGACGGGGCGGAGGATTCGCTTCCATCATTCACCACTGGGTGGGAGAGGGAACTGGGAGTCTCATTACCCCCGGATGTGTGGTCATCGGCCTTTCGTTCGTGCCATACTTTCTCCATGTCATGTAGGGCACAGGAGACCAATTTCAAAATACTCTCCAGGTGGTATCGAGTCCCGGCCCTCCTGCACGATATATACCCCTCCACCTCCGATAGATGCTGGAGGTGTCTCTCCGAGCGGGGCACGATGGCCCATATCTGGTGGGGGTGCCCTCTCCTACGCCCCTTTTGGTCTGGGGTCAGACAGGTTATTTTGCAGGTGACGGGAATTGACTTGGAGGACGATCCTGCGCCCCTCCTTCTTTCACTGTTCTCCCGGACGTATCGCAAATCCACCCGTAGGCTTCTTGGATTTTTGTTAGTTGCTGCTCGCTCTGTTATTCCTAGGCTTTGGAAGTCTTCTACCCCTCCTTCGCTGGCTAAATGAGATTCTTACCCTGCGAACTATGGAAACCCTGGTGGCTGAGCTCCGCCAGGACGAAACCAAACATCAGCAGACTTGGCTCCTTTGGAACCATTTCTATTACTCTGCCGATTTCCGCTCCCTCTTCCCTTCTGTGTCTCCTGTATAGTGTCCCCTTGTGCTGTCTGTTCGTATATTTTTCTGTTTGCTTTATCTGGCAATAGTTATTCCGATGTTTTCTAGGTTTATATCTGTTTAGTTTTGAAACTCTGCTGCGACAGAGCATTTCTTTGTCCCTTGCATCCTTACCTTCCCCTTCCTACCCCCCTTTCCTCTTCCCCCGAATTTTGCCAATGTTTAATATTTCTTTGCACTACTCTGGTCCCCTTGCCCCCCCCTTCCTTTTCTGGTGTTGTAAAAATTGTAAAACCTTTCAATAAAACTTTTAATGTTGAAAAAACAGCAGTACGGACATGCTGCGATTTCCAAACCCGGCAAAAGAAAAAGATTTTTGGAAATGTACTAGCATTGTAATGCATTGCATTAGTGATCAGACCCCCTGGGGTTCAAGGCCCCTAGGGGGTCTAACACTGTGGCTTGTGTGTGTGAGCAGTTCCTGCAAGATGAATGCATTGAAGCTATGGACTAGCCCACCCGTTCCCCAGATCTGAATCCGATTGAGCACATCTGGGACATCATGTCTCGCTCCATCCACCAACGTCACATTGCACCAGACTGTCCAGGAGTTGGCAGATGCTTTAGTCCAGGTCTGGGAGGAGATCCCTCAGGAGAACATCTGCAACCTCATCAGGAGCATGGCCAGGCATTGTAGGGAGGTCATACAGGCACATGGAGGCCACACACACTACTGAGCCTCTTTTTTTTTACATGTTTTAAGGAAATTACATCAAAGATGGATCAGCCTGTAGTGGGTTTTTCCACTTTAATTTTGGGGATGACTCCAAATCCAGGCCTCCATTGGTTGATAAATTTGATTTCCATTGATGACTTTTGTGTGATTTTGTTGTCATCACATTCAACTTTGTACAGGACAAAGTATTCAGTGAGAATATTTCATTCATTCAGATCTAGGTGGTGTTATCTCAGCCTTCCCTTTATTATTTTGAGCAGTGTATTTTCTAACACAAATAGAAACATATTCTATTCTACTTCTCTGTATTTTATAACCCCTTAGCGACCCTTGACGTAACTGTACGTCATGGGTCGCATGGGGATGTATGGAGCGAGCTCACACGCTGAGCTCGCTCCATACACGGCAGATGCCGGCTGTATAATACAGCCAGGACCTGCCAATAACAGCAGCGGTCGGTGCCCGAGCCGATCGCTGCTGTTAACCCTTTACACACTGCGGTCAAACGTGACCGCAGTGTGTAAACGGCGCCGGCGGCATGGGTGCCGCCATGTTTCGCCGATCGCCGCCCTCCTGAACGTCACATGAGGGCGGTGATCGGTTGCTATGACAGCCGGAAGCCTATTGAAGGCTTCCAGGCTTGTCTCTGCATGAGATCTATTAGATGATGCCAGAGGCCAGAGGCATCGTCTAATAGAAGTGCTGGGATTCTGCTATTCACTGCAATACTGTAGTATTGCAGTGAATAGTATGGGCGATCAGACCCCCTAGGTTTCAAGGTACCTAAGGGGTCTGATCATAAATGTAACAGAAGAAAAAAAAAAGTTTTTAAAAGTATTAAAAAAATAAAAAAAATATAAAAGTTCAAATCACCCCCCTTTCCCTAGATTAGCTATAAAAGTAATTAAAGAACATTAAACAAACATTAGGTATCCCTGCGCTCCAAAATGCCCGAACTATTAGAATATTAAAACATTTATCCCGTACTGCGAACAGCGTAGCGGCAAAAAAAATAAAAACCGCCAAAAAGCGTTTTTTTCAACACTTTGCCTCCTATAAAAAATTGAATAAAAAGTGATCAAACCATCAGATCTTTCCCCAAATGGTATCAATAGAAACGTCATCTTGTCCCGCATAAAAAGACACCACAACCAGCTCCATACATGGAAATATGAAAAAGTTACAGGTGTTAGAACATGATGACACAAATTTTTTTTTCTATTTTGCAAAGTTTATCATTTTTTTTTTTTAAAAGTATCAAAACATTTCAAATACTATATAAATTTGGTATCACCGCGTTCATACTGACACGTAGAACACAGGTAACATGTCATTTGTACCAAACAGTGAACGCTGTAAAAATTAAACCCATAAGAAAATGGCGCAAATGCATTTTTTCTCCAATTGCGCCTCATTCTGAATTTTTTTCCAGCTTCCCAGTACATTGCACAGCATATTGAATGGTGCCATTACAAAGTACAATTTGTCCCGCAAACAATAAGCCATCATGTGACTCTGTGAACTGAAAAATGAAAAAGTTATGGCTCTTGAAATGTGAGGAGGGAAAAACGAAAATGCGAAACCAAAAAATGGCCGGGTCCTTAAGGGGTTAAAGAAATGAAACTCCACTTTGCTTATTTACAGAACAGCATAAGGCACTTATATAGAGAAAGAACATTAAGATTAGCATTGTTAAAAAAAAACAAAACAACCCCACTAATAGCAAGTCTGTAGTATGGTGATGGTCCTGCAGAGAAAAGAAGAGAGAAGCGGGAAGAAAACTGAAGCACTTTAAAGAATTACAACAGGTTAGGACATTTCCATAGATTTTTTATCCAGGTTTCATTTACATATTTTTTGATGCAGAAATGAATGAACCTGAATAAAGAAAATCTGATCCTATATGTTTTTTTTAAGGCAATTCTAGGACTGTTCTATTTTACATTTGCATATAAGGAGTTTTTTGTACTGCATATATCCAGAATACAACTAAGGTCAAGACCACACATGGGGTCCACTGCTGGACATCTGCAACAGTCAAAGAGCCGAAAACTGTGGCTAGTCCCTGCAATACAATGGTTGAAAGCAAAGGCTAAAAACGTAAGGCAAGCAATAATTCACATCCTGTGTGTACAAGCTAATCTGTGCTATGGCTTTTTCTAGTGTGTGGATGGGATTTATACAAGTTCCATCCACTACCCTGCTAATGTAGCTTGCAGCAGGTTAAGTACCATCACTACTTGTAACAGCTAACCTGCTGAAAGCTCGTCATGTGTACCCACAGTATAAACATACTACATATGTATAACACTGAAAGGACAATGGGGATAATGGAGTTGTACTTTTATCTCGGGGGGGGGGGGGGGGGGGGGGGGGGTGTCCGACAGCTAGTGTCTGATGCCAAGGTCCGTGCAAAATTTTGCGCGGACATTAGCATCGGACACTAGCTGTGTCCGTTATATTTTGCATTATTTTAAATGGGACACCATGCAGTGTCCATTACTGTTCGTGTCTGTCCTTAAGTGTCCGTTCACAAAGATATCCGACTTTTCGACTCGTGTAGTTCTAAGGGTTACTTAAAGCTCCAACAAAAATGGCGGAGATAGCAATACTGCGCACGCACAGGATTTGAACACAACCCGCCGGAAGAATAAGGAGGCGGGGAATAGCCAAGACAGGAGGACGTTGCTGGAAGAAGAGGAAAGCGTGACAGCAAGATGACGTCGGACAGTGCAGGACCGCCCAGCGTGCATGGTAAGTATCATTTGAATAATCGTTTTTAGGGTTTTATTTTAAAACGAGTTTAAAATAACCTTAGCAGTGCCTGAATAGCCTTTTTAAAGGCTATTCACGCATATGTGGGGCTCATACAGCATAATTTTGCTGATAGAGCCCCTTTAATACGTACAGGGGGGCCACACAACTCTTCCATCAGCAGGTGACGGGGAAGGGGAATCTGCAGCAGAAGCTTAATCCTTCCCTCCATAGTGACAGCACATACACACTTGTTTAGGAAGTTGTTCCAATATATGTAAGGTGTATGGCCACCTTGAAAATAAGGTCTGTTTTTGTTCTCCAAGCATAATCACTCACACCTAGGAAAGTGTAAGTTACTATACACTGTACTATATACTGTATATACCACTTATTGTCCACTGTCATGCAAGTGCAAATTTCTAAAGTATTCCTGGACTGGAAGCAGGTTACATTTTTTTTTTTTTTTTCTATTCAGTGCACCGGATAAACATTCTTACTCATATAGATGAGGGTTCCCCGTTGCCCCTATACTTAGCATTAAAGAGAGAAGAAGGGGCTAAGAATTCTCATTCCTCTGCCTGCTGATGTTCCGGCTCTTTGAGTAGAGACATGTTGGAGCTTAATCAGCAACAAGGGAAGTAGAGCATGGAAATTTCCAGAACTCCACTACACTCTGCAAATCTAAGGCCCGGTTCACATTGGTGTCCGGGTCATTCTGTTCGCCTATCCACATGAAATATTCGGAGAGAAGAGTCCTGCAAGCAGCACTTTTCTCTCCACATTTTTCGCACGGGAAACCACATGGACCCCATTATAGGTTTCCTAAGGTAACCGCTTTTTTATGGGGACAAGGTTTCCATTCGGAGGGACTTCCTGAACAGAAACCCATGCGCAGACGAGAACGGGGCCTAAGTGGGACATTAGCAGGTAGGGCCCTCATCCATATGAGTAATCCAGTGTAGTAAATGGACAGATTTCTAGTGCCATCTGTTTTTCACCCCATACAGAGAAGATCATGACTAAAAAGTGAAATATAAAGTGGATAAGATTCTGTAAAATCCCCATTTTGCTGCTACTGCAAAAACTGAAGATGGCCACAATTTTGCAGTGGAAAGTTCTCTGTTTCTCTCTCATGAGTGAATATCCCTGTATATATCTGAGACACTACTTTTGTATACTGTCAGTAGCAGAGAGATTTATAGACTATAATCTGTAGCTTACACCAAGGGTGGACAGAATGATGTAGAACCCATTTTACTTTTCTCCAAAAGCCACTTTTTCTTTTAAAAAACATCAGTTGAACGCAAAGCTAAAACCAAACTGAGAAATGTTAGGTGCCAGCAGTAAACTTTTAGGTAAACCGGCTTCCTGGGGACAAACAATTCAATAAAAAGGCAAAACTTTAAATAAAAGAAACACACAAAGTAAATATCAGTTTTTTATCCTGTAAAATACACCATATAAGTAATATCCCAAACATAAATTATGAAACATGAATGTATACATCTATATAAAACAAAATCAGATTTATTAATCTAGAAAAGTAGATAAGGATTTGGTTTGTCTTCCATATAGCAACCCCAATGCACAGGCATATAGAAAAACTGCAAAAAACAGGTGGATTTATAAAAGATAATGCTTTGTATATACCGCTGTATTTTTGGCCAATGCTCCCTTTCATTTTGCCAAAAACAGTAGTGTGGCGTCAGCAAAGGGAAGGAGAAAAAGTGAGCGCTTACCCCAAGCAACCTGAATAAAATATGGGAGGTAAAGACAACCTTACATTATAGAAGTGTCCCTCATTTGGATATCTATGTAGTCAGTGAAAACTGGAGCTATGGTATCAAGCATGTACCTCATATTAGGCTTGCACGCACAGTCCTGGCTAGAAAAATTTCTTATGGCAGACTTAAGTGACAAATATTACTGCCTGTTTGCAAAAATGGGAAAGATGTGAAAAAGTTGCAGTCCCAAGTGAAGTGACTGGTTATTTCCACAGACATATAAAGGGATTCTCTTGGAACAGGAAAAGATCATATATATATATATATATATATATATATATATATATATGTAAAAAACATTAAAAGAAAAATCTCAATTTCCTTCGGGAATAATAATCAGGGTAAATTAATATGGCTACCGCCCTTTCTATCCTGCAAGAGTCAGTCCTAGAGATCCAGAGCTACAGTCTGTCCAGGCTTGATAGTAGTAGCATGGGGAACATGTGTGAGAGAATTACATGAACAATGGACTTGTAAATATATCAGAACCAACAAATCATGGTGAGCAGGGACAAAGCATTGTTATGTGAACTGTAGGTAACTAATCTCTGCCACTCCATCCCACTCATATTTACAATCCCATCATTCTAGTAATTCTCCCCTTTCTACTCGCGGTCCAGACTGGTAGCAGAAGCAGTTACATCACTTCTGTTTCCTCACGGAGTCAGCCCTGCTGTGTGACCCAGGACAGGTTTCTACAATACAAGAAAGATGGCTGTCAATTTAAAGAGTAGGACTGTTTCTGTAATGGCAGCAGAAATCCTCTCAAGTGCAGATGGGGCGTCTAAATAATACAGATCAGCTGCAACTGGAGGGTCAGAGATCTATTTCTGGCGTTATAAGACTTAGAACAGTGATTCATAGTGACACAGTTCTGGTATCCTATGAAAGAAAAGAATCACAGCTCTCATATGCCACCAAGATACCTATGGCAAGTTATATACAGTTCCCATATCCCTACTGTGTTTTTACGCATCGACCTCCATCCTTAGCATCTCTGGATTTTACTTCTCAACCACTCATATGCCCTTGAGAAGTAGTGAGAGGATTTCTGCTGCCAATATAGAAACAGGACAAAGTGGATTTCACCAAAAAGATCCAAAATCCATTCAAAGGATCTTTCACAGTTTAATCTAAATGCTGCCAGAAAGTCAATAGCTTAGGTGCAGTTTCATTTACCCAATGAAAATTTCCTAGGGAAAAGGCACAGCTTCAGCTAGGTGTATTAGTATTTATTATATGATATTTCTTCATGTTATTCCCAGAGAACCCCCTTAGGACTAGTACCATTGGATTTAGAGGTTTCTTCCCTTTAGTCAGTAAAGCTATGTTGTATTGCTTGAATTCTAGCACCTGGCATGGTCTCAAATTAGATTTATAGGGTATTCTTCCAATTACAGTGTGAATAAAATCCAAACATATCCAGGATACCAAGTGTGGTGGGGTCAGCATTCAGAGAAGGATTGCTTTTTCATTTTAGTCGAACTTCAATAAATCCATGAGAAAAAGTTAAGTCTGACATTTTATGCAAAGATATTTGTGACAAACTCCAGGAATCTTTTTCCGTACTGATCCGGGTGCACAGTAGATATCTCGGCACCAGCCTAGAGGGACAAAAAAAAAAAAAAAAAAACGAATTGTGAGTTTGCGGAGACAAAAATTGAAGTGTGGATGTCTATGAATCATGTAAGTACCCCATACTGAAAACCAGGGGCTCCCAGAGCCTTGCTCTTACTAAGGCTATAATGAATATACCGTTGTATAAGCAATGGTTAATCTGGGGCGATATTACTGCTGCACCAGTCTGGGGCTCATCAGTATCATTAACCTGTTGCACGCCTTGGTGATGCATTTGTCAAACTACAAACAAGTCTACTGTGTCATCTTAGTTTCTGCCATTTTCTAAGTAAAACTATGGCCAAACTTTATTACGTTTAGAAATTTAGGAATACATTGACAACTGTGTTATCAATCCCTTTGTCAAGCACATGGTCTGGTAAAGTGAAGCCCTGAATGGTCAGTCGCAGTGTGGTGGGATATAATACCCCCAAACTGGTAACAGCCAAGTGTCAATTTGTTCATAAGGAACAAAAACAGCACCATGCAGATTTCTAAGACGACTTGCCCAAGAATTGTTGTATTATGGGAATACACATTTACTAAAACAAACATGTCAGAAGTGACAAATCTATAGAATTACCCCATGCTTCACAGTTTTGGCTGCATGAGCGGCTTTCTTCTTTGCATCGTACTGGGTCAAGATGTCAATCAACCCCATAAAATAGACTTCTTTCTGTGGAGCATCTGTATAAAGATACACGACTCATATTACTTAAAGATAAACGAAAAGCCCACAAACAATATGTAGAAAAAAAATATTGAAGAAAAAAAAATTAAAAAAAATAATCCCCTTGTGTAACATTAAACCACCCCTTCCCAAAAAGCCAAACAAAATCAAAATATGCATTGAAGGAAAGAGAAGAAAAAAAAAAAGAAAAAAAAAGAAAAAAGAAAGAACCTTACAGTCCGAGCTTCTGATGGCATAAACATCAATGATTGGGTCAAACTCTCCAGGCCCTAGAGGTTTATTGGAGTTCAGATAGCCAGCAATTCCTTCAGGAGAGGTCCCATAAGAACCAACTGTTGCATGAACCATCCCGTCATTTTCAGCATCCTCCTCCTCAGTCTCCTCTTCCTCATCTTGTTCTGCTCGAAGGACATCATGAATTCCCAGCAAGAGACTATAATCCATGATTTTTAACTGCACCAGAAACTAGAAAACCACGCAGAATTTACATTTATGTCGCAAAAAAATACATTAAATAATACATTAAAGACATTAACCTGAATGCAGCAGCCAGGCTCACCTTCTCTCTACACTACATTGTTACCTCTACTCCAGGGCCATCACTGCACTGGTTGCTTATTCATTAGGGCTGGACAATTAAGCAAAGTGATTCACCCTTAAAGGGTTTGTCCGGGATAAATGGAAATCCCTACACTAAACCCCCTCAGCCTAATGGGGTCAGGGATTAGGCTGAGTAGGTAGGGAGAGGCAGTTTGTGGGCAGGATAGCTAGAGAGACAGGGAGGGAGGAAGAGGAGGGAGAGAGGAAGAGGGGGGAGTGAGGTGAGAGGGAGCCAGTATAGAAGTTACACAGCAGGAAGCTGAACCTTGTAAACAAACACAGAAGATACCAGAAGCTCCCAGAGACACCCAGACATCACTCAAAACACTGCAAGAGGTATATATGTGCATTTATTAAGCCATTAATAGCGCTAACACCCCTTTCTTTAATAGAAAACATTTTTTGTCCAGAAAACCCCTTTAAGGATTGTGACTTAAAAAAAAACCAAACAAACAAAAAAAAAAAAAAAAACAACCCAGAAAAGTCAAATTGATTCTGCACTTTCGGCAACATCAGTTTATCAGGTTTGGTGTAGCTCGCTATAGAACAGCAAGCGAGCTACACCAAATGCAGCAGCGCAATCTGGCTGGAAGAACATCCAGGGAAAAGGAGGGTCAGATGGAGCACAAGCAATGGAGGGGTGTGAATAAAGGTATGACGTGGAAGGGGTGTGTGTGTGTGTGGGGGTGCTCGAATCGCCCAGGGTGCTCAGTAGGCTCATTTACATAAAGTAACAGGATTAAAATGGAACAGCGGGGAGAATCGAAATAAAGAAGGTAGTAATAGAATAGCCTTTTTAAAGGCTATCCAGACATGTCTTTATCTCACAACCACTGACGCCAATGATAGAATCCCTTTAAAGAAAGAAAGTTTGGGAATGGAGATGAAACTGTCAAAAGGAAACAAAACTACATTGTGCATGCGACAAGCATCAATGTGTGCTAGAGTGGATTATCTTGTGCTACGGATACGTCTCATCCAGACACTCGCATTATATGTACAGAACTCACAGTAAGAACATTCTGTTCTACAGATAAAACATGGAAGGAAATATAACGGAGATGAGGACATGGGAAAAAAGTGGCGTGTATGAGCGGGTTTTCTTTTTTTCTTTTGTAAAAAGAAGAGCAAAATCAGCTGGTAGCGTCAATACAGAAAATGTCAACTACATCCCCTGCTGCAACAAGACATCTAACCTTTTTCTCTTCATTCTATAGATTATGTACTTTAGTACTTTATGTCAAGAGTCATAAAACAGCAAAGTGGAACAGACAGACAGAGACATCCAGAGGAGCTGCAGGTTATTATACAGCAGAATACTAGATCACTTACATTTCTAGTAAAGCTCAGTTCACACTAGAATAAATGGCTCCATTCTAATAAGTATTCTTAGCTTCTCCAGGGCAGAATAGCTTTGGCTGTATCTTCTGCCCATGTTTTTACTGTTTCAGTTGCAGAGGGTGAAACAGACAGACAGACTTATGGACCTCAAAACGTCTCATTCATTTGCAATGTACCACCATGATGTATTCAGCGTGCATCAAGCTTTATGTGATAGGAGCGGCCATTTACTTTACATAGATTCCTGTAAAGTACATTCCTGTATCTCGCCTGCCTTCTAAGCCCGTATATGATTTATATGTTCTGCACAGCATCTTCTTTAAAGCGTTTGGCTGGGATTTCAAGGTCCCGTCAACAGATTTATTACCGTATTTATTTAGCGCCATCATGTTCTGCAGCTCTTTTAAAGATAGTGTCAGTCACTGGCCCATATAGGGCTGACAATCTACATTCCTTATCCGTATGTCTTTGGAGTGTGGGAGGAAAACACAGGGAGAACATACAAACTCCCTGCAGATGTTGTCCTTGGCCCCAGTGATGTAAGGAACCACTGAGCCACCGTGCTACCCTCGATGTCAGCGAGCCTGAATTCTGAGCTAGTAAGTTGTTGCGAGAAGGTTGTAAAAACAGTTTGTGTCCTATAATCCCGGCTAAACTTCACACAGAAAGCAATGGTGCTTATCACAAATTATAGCTGATGCACATGTTCTCTATGCCCAGGGACACCCACTGACCTTCATGGAGCCACCTTTACATACTTCTATAGACTACCTAAAGATCTGGTCTCTAGTAAGGTGGAAGAGGGGCTTAAAGGTGTGAAATAAATTCAATGGGATATGTGCATTATTAGACCTCTTACTCCTAAAGTAGAGTACTCCTACATTCAAAAACAATCCCTTTAAGATCCCAATCCATCCTTGAATGTGAACATGACTTAGGGCAACAAAAACACCGCATTGAATCCATTTCTGTTACAGTACCTCAACGTCCCGCTTCAACTTCTCCATAAAGGCTTTTTTTTGTTCTTCATCAATGTAGACTTTCTGGCTCATGTTTAGAAAATCCATGTCCTTCAAAGTTGGAAGCTCCTTTATCTTAAAAGAAAGGAGAGTAGAGTATGTCAAAATGAAATGGTCATAAAGAAGGCCATATAGATTAGATAAACTCACCAACCACCTAATGTGTAGGGAAGGGGTCAGCAACCTTCAGCACTCCAGTTGCTGTGAGACTACAACTCCCATCATGCTCCATTCACTTCCATGGGCGTTCCAAGAACAGCAGAGCAAGTATGCATGCTGGGAGTTGTAGTTTTACAACAACTGGAGTGCTGAAGGTTGCCTTCCCCTGGTGTAGGGGATGTCCTGAATATCCCCCAACAGATGGTGAGGAAAACTAGTATCGGGAACATTGGATTTCATTAGTCCTGAGCTTTAGTCAGAAGACAGGCAGACAGCTGAGATGAGCGGCTGGTGTAAGGTTCATGGCCTGAAGAACTAACTATACAATTAACGCTGGGTTCACACCTGCGTTCAATGTGTCCGTACTATGGTTTCCGTCTTCTGCATGGCAGAAGACGGAAACCATAGACCGGGTCCGGCCGTGCGCGGCGGTGAGCGTTTTAGGCTCTCCGCCGCGAAACCGGATTTTTTTATCCGGACACAGAGTACTGCATGTCCGACTCTGTGTCCGGATTATAAAACCCGGTTTCGTGGCGGAGAGCGCAAAACGCTCACTGTCGCGCACAGCCGGACAGCTTTCTCACCCATTCAAATGAATGGGTGAGAAAGTCTCCTGCAGGCTTCCGTCTCCTGCATCTGTTTTATGCAGGAAACGGAAACCTGCAATAAGGAAAGAAGAACGCAGATGTGAACGAGCCCTAAAATGGGGACGTAAGAGTAAAGCCTAATAACCCAGCTTGTGATCAGATAACACTCGAAAACAAATCACATATTTTCAGTCACCAAAAAATAACATATAATAAAATATCTGCCCCTGTTCTGGGTTTTCAACCAGCTACTGCTTTTGGCTTACAATTACTGATGTGTGAATAAGACCTTATACTGCAGTGACTCTATAATGACATTGAACTGTTTTACATTGCTTACCAACTGTATTTGTCACTATCACTTGGATGCTTGTATGGAAAAATATATTTTCTCTAGATATAAAGCTGATCTAGTCTGATTTTTTTTTTTCCAAAAAACTCTAAGGGACAGTATATGGAGGTTCCCATCCAGCTTGCCTCTGAGGAGGGTACAGAAGGTAGCTGGGTACTGTTAAGGAGCTACAGCGGGAATACGGCTATTGAGCATGGGCACAATACACACCCATGGAAGGAAGAATTAGCATGTCTTGTACAACGTTTGCTATCTAAATCCCCTAATGTATAATTTACAATGACATTTAAATCAAAGTTCAAGTCAATAGCAAAAGATACAAGAAAACTAGATTATGAAAAAGAAAAAAGTCAGCAGCTGTGTCTTGCCACATAAAATCTTCTGAAGGGAAAAAGTGACTTGTGGAATTTATGCAATGTTACATTTATAGCAGCGTTGCCTCAACTTTAATAAACTCTACGAGAACCAAATAAGGCATCCGAGTGACTAATTCCAAGCAGCATACAAAAAGGCATAGTGTGCCCAGGAAATGGCATGCACAGAAATAGCGCCCGCCTGAAGAAGGTTCTCTCACTACTTAACAAGGATTGGAATATCTTACAGCCCAACTCAAAAATACAAGCTTTCTGCAATGACATGTAGTTACTTTACTGGGTTAGGATTTGTCCTGATGGGAAAGAGGAAAATATTGAAAAAGGAATGGACAATTTTATATTTCCTTATCCCTATTGGTAATAAAGGTTTCCCCTTTATACCTGCTCCCATAATAGCTTGTTTTTTGGCAGGATGAGTTGACTTTTCTAAATGTATTTTCTAACTGCTTCAATGACATGCACATGACTGTGTGCGACTGATAGACACAGACAGCACATGGGTGACATCCACGTGCCAACTCCTCCACCTTCATTGCCCAATTCATTGAGCTCAGTGAGCGCAAGCCGCAAAACGGAGAGAAACAGGACTCTTCCTGAGTTTATGGGGCCATAGAAATGAATGGGTCAGCGTGCCAACTGTGAAAAACCTGGCTAGCATACTGCGTGCACAGGGCCGTGTGCACGAGACTTTAATGTTCCATTTTATAAACAGAGAACAAAACCAAATCAAACACTAACCTGACTTTTAAAAAACAAAAAAACATCTGTCCATGTAGGAAACAATTCTAAAATATTTCTATTTTCACAATTGCCTGACTGTATACCTGCTCTCTCAAGGAGGTACATGTCCTTTACATTTTATACATGCATGGCACCATAGTCCACATGGAAGACCTGCATAATGTCTAGTACAGGTAGACACAGCCCAAATCAGTTAACCAAGGGCAGTATCAAAATGAAAATTGACCCCTCTAACGAAGCTGGAGATGGATTATACTACACTGACTAACGGAATGGCTCAGCACTTCCTTACGAAGAATGGCGCAGCCTCTAACGTAAGGCATCAGAACTGCATGTTTGGCAGTATCATAGCAGAAAAACCACCCTCAAATGTGCGGCACATTTCTTAAAGCTACACAATTACAAATACCATCCAATGCTGAAAGCAGATATGGAATATTAATGTTAGCCCTCACGCACATGAATGATTGTGCAGGCAGAGACCCTTCAGATGCTGCATTTTGAGAATTATAAGGCAAGATCCTATCAAGCTCAGAGTCTTAAGAGATATAAAATTGCCATCACCAGCCCGCACACTGTGCCGTGTGCATGAGGCCATGTGCATGTATGGGTCCGGAAGAAAACTGCACAGATGACACATGGATAATATATCCATCCGCTGTCTGTGCTTTCCACAGATACATTTCAATAGTAAGTCTGGACTGCAAAACAGACAGGAACAAGACCTGTCCTGAGTTTTGCCTTTAGGCTCCATGGCAGCCCACAAAGATCCGTCCCAATACAAGGGCCAGAAGACAAGAATGGGTCAGTGTACTCAAACAACGCAATGAAAAAGCATATGGCCAGTGTGCATGTGGCATAACCGTGAGACACTGTAAAATTTTATGTACAAACTGTCAACTTCAGATATCACGTCAAGAAACGCAGAGAGAAAAACGCTTGCAGAAATATATATTATGATGTCCAGAAAAGGGGAGGAAAATTACCTTTTCTTTATCACTAGCCTCTCGAGACACCAAAGATCCCTGTAAAATATGAAAAATACAAATTCAGCATATGGCTCAACATTCAGCTCTATTAACACAGAAATACAGTAGGATTATGGAGAAAGACTTACAGTTTCCTATTTACTGCCTTTAACTTCTATTGCGTCTAAATAGCAACATAGACTGGCCGCAGTTCAGACTGCGCATAACACAACTCTGCTGTATGAAAGTCGGGTTGTGTACTTCTACATGTATTATATCCATCCTAAGATCTGAGGTGACACTTACACTCTGCATCTATCATCTCATCCTATGGTTCTTGGAAACCCATTAATATGGTGTAACAATATTATGGTTACCCTTTCCACCCACAATTTTTAACTTTTTTTTTTTTAAAAAACTTCACATATAAAAGCCATAACATTTTTTCTGTTTGAAGATCTGTATGTTTGTAAGATATAATATTCTTAATATAAAATATATATATGTGTATATATATATATATATATATATATATATATATATATATATATATATTCAGATCTAGCATCAGACTTAAGGTGGTGCAGTGCCTCAGGAGCCATACACAACTGTATATTAGTCCACGTGCTATCAGTTTCAATGGATGGCACCCAGAATCATTCTTTTCCATGACTTCATGCACATAACAGTATTTTTAAAAAGGTCCATGTGGGGGCAAATAAGCCCTGGCTACAAATCTTAGGGCAGGTCCCATACATGACTGTTTGGGATCTGGGCTCATTCATTCAAGTGTATGGGCCCTTGGAGAAGTACATGGATGCTCTCATTGTATCACCTGTTTCATTATTTTGCTGACCCACACCCAACACACAGCAATAATTTGCAACCCCTATCCTGTGCATACTTGGTGTGACCAAACATGCATTTATTCTCAATAAGAGTAAACAAGATACCACTGGTGGCTGCCTATTCACCTTGAAGACAAGGGATCAGACATTCTGGATTTTCATGTCTGTTGTCAGAGGGGTTGCAGCACTTTCACACACAATTTGATCCTGATAAAATTGGTCGTTTCAGAAGTGTACTTCTACCTTTAAAAGGTCTGGAGGGATAGTACATAGCTTGCAGCAGAATCAAACATACGCCACCAACAAGCCACAGAATCCGAGCTCACCTTGAGATCATACTTCCTGTGAACTGTAAGGCGATGGCTGAACATGTTCCTCATCACCAGCATGTAAAAGTCTTCATTGTCTACGCTTAATCGATACATGCCCAAAAACTGGGGCAGAAGTGTGCTACCATGACATTTCACGATATGCTGGAAGACAGAAAAAACATGTGTAGTGTAGTACACATACAGTAGTAGCTCTAGACTCCTGGACAAAGCATTTCTCCCCTTTTTTTTGCATATGAATAAAATCATAATTTACATGAAAATGGGACACCAAAGCTGAACACCAGGGATATATTTGGAAACTGTAGACTCACCTCTACAAGGTGCTGGGTGGGATTAGGTTTACAACAGATTTACTACCCCCCCCCCCCCCCCTTCCTAGTGAAGTCAATGGGAGACAGGAGGCATTTGTATAACATTTGGATGTCATCCCGCTATACCTCAGGCATTTAAAGAGCTCTTCTCAATACATTACAATAATTCATGGAAACCTGTGTATCGCCCCGTCCTTGTCTCTTAGGTGGCCATCACACTAAATCCTAAGAGATCTGACAGTCACATTACACACCAATATGTCCCATGTTAAACACAAGCTTCCCTTACTTGGTGGTAGTCCGATAGGATACTGTGCACGTCTGCCACGTCTTCACTAGATATCTCCTTAACTGCTAGAGTCTTGTCATAAGACAAAAGAAATCGTCCATCATGAGCTTCGCTTTCAGTGTATGGGGAACTACGTGTCAGAGAGACCTAAAATAAAGTTTAGAAACCAGATAAAGTATGAAAAAAGGGCAGAACTTTAAAACGCAAAAAGGCCACATTATAGGCATTTTATATGTGCAGAAAGAAAAGATCAGGACTGGCATAGCATGTAATTATTATTTATATAGCGCCAACATATTCCATAGCACTTTACAAATCAGAGGGGACAGGAACAGATAAAATGAGACTTTTCAGTCTAATAAAATCAACTCACAATAGAAGTGAGGGCCCTGCTCACAAGAGCTTACAATCTATGAGGTAAAAGTGGTCCATTATTATATAATGAGGTTACATAAATACACCAGCCAGTCCGAGGGGACCAGACATGCAGAGTGATACCGATAAAAGTAGACATTACACAGTAATAAATGTAACAGTCAATTAAAAGTGTACGAGGGAAGGCCCTGCTCACAAAAACCTGCAATCTGAGGAAGGAGGAGGAACGAGGTAAAAGTGCTTGTGCAATGGGTTCAGCCACCTGAGTAACAAAGCTGTATGAGCTGGTCACCATCTTGTATGTGTCTGTACAGATACAAAGCACTTTAATATGCAGGCTTACTGCGCCTGAGTAATGGAAAAGGGAGGGGAACACAGCAGGGCTGCGGAGTGAGTCCTGACCAGTTTTGGGTGGAGTTGGCAAAGTGTTATAGACACAAACATTGGCTTCAAAAATAAAGTGATTAATTCTCTTCAGTTCTATTTTACAATTATTAATAATGTATCATTAGATTTCTAGCTTGTTACATATTTACGTTCTTGGGTATTCAGTTACTAACTTTTACTGTAGTACAGGAGCTTTACTGCTTCTATCTGACCTTCTAATGCTTAAAGGGTTTTCCAGGACTTGGATCTCAACATAAAAGGCCCTAGAGCAGCTACAAAGTGTACAGCGCTATGCCTGGTAAACAATTACATAGTGTCACGGACCCTTAACCTTATCCGTGACTGTCAGACTCACAGAAACCTTTCCAGTATCAAATTCTTAGAAAGACCCTTTAATGCAAGAGGATGTAAAGACATCCTAAAAAAGAGACAACGTATCTGAAGTTTTTCCATTGATCAGTGTTTTTTTTTCGGGGGGAGGGGGTGTGTGAGCAGGACAGGACCTGGGTAGGACCCAGTGTCCATTTTGCGGTCTGGACTTATTTATTTAAGTGCACGGGTCTGTTCTGTTTTGCACCATAAAATAGACTAGTTTTGTTCTGAAGCATGCCTTGATAAAGCTACAACTCCGTCTACTGCCACTTTATCATCGCAGCCTTTAGGAACTCAAAGACATTTCATTATACAGAAGATAAGCAGATTTGCTTTAATAAGAGGATTTTAGGGATTCTTTTCCAAAATGTAAGATAGACTCATGAATATAAACTACTTGGCATACTACTTCAGGAGTCTTTAAAACTCAATGAACATATAAACCCCTTCAGTGCTTACATGTTATAGAGTCACAAACCAGCCTTTCAGCCTCATGGTACTGTGGTCCTACCTATATATAAGTATCTAGAATATAGAGGAGCAGCCTATTTGGAAATATAGACATTTGATTGGTTTGTAACAGGAAGCAGGATTAGTTTATTAAAAAGGGAGTCTGTCAGCAGATCTGACAATGCAAAACCGCTGACACTGCCAAAGAGGAGGAGTTTAGGTATGTTGCGTCTATGTAGTACCATCACAGGCAAAGTAACATATTTAGATGTGCATCACCCACAAGCATCATGGAGGAGGTCCTTCCTCTCTGAATGTGTGCTTTAGTGGTCTCTGTGTGGACGCTACTGCCATAAGATCACTTACACATAGCAGTAATGTTACAGGCTTGCACCAACATACTCAAAGTTAAGTTACACCAGCATTTCAGGGCTCCTACTTGGCTGTGTCAGTAGTCCATCATGACCAAAGCTGCCATCAGAAACCCTTTATAGGAAACCTGGCCGGTTTATTTGGGACCTTCTGAACTGGTGGTTATTGTCTCACCAGTGTCAGTATGTGTAGTGAAGGCGAGGCCTACTTTCTCAGCTCCACTGAACCACTGCGCAGGTGCTCAGAGCATTAGAGGACTCTGAAGACATCATTGGACACACATCTAGGTAACTATAAATCTGACTTTTTCATAGCACGCATGGACAAGGTTACAAATAGGGCTATTTGGGAAACTAAACCACTGGGTCCATAAGGACCCAACAGACCTAACGGCTTCTCTGTAAAGTATGTACAGATGCAGCAGATTACACCCAAAAATTTGCAACTTGTTAAATTCATGCAGAATGATATGTCACCAAAAAAGACATCCAACACTATTAACTGTTTATTGGTTTTTGCTGTCTTTTGTGATGAGATATCACTCTGCAGCAGTATAGCCATTTCTAAACCTTGAACAAAGTAACTTGAATTCCTTAAAAGAAACCTATAATCTAATTTTAACTAATCATTTTTCTAATTTCTTTTTTTCTTACGTCACTATTTATTTTCACTTGCTTACATGGTTATCTGGAGCAGCCATCTTGCCAGAAAGCAGGGGATGCCTACTGGCAGATGAAGTGTACAACAAGGCGGTGCTACCACACAAAAAATAAAAACTGCCAAAGTAGCTGCAATAAAACATTTCCCTATAACAGACTCTTATGGATACCAATGTGTATATGACCCAGATCTGTCAGCTTACCTGATAGTCAATGTCATCTATTCCAAAACGCTCACGGAGATTTCGGAAAACTTGGGGACAGTAGTCTTTAAATTTGAAGTGACTAGGTAAATTCTCTCTAAAATATAAAATATGTACACAAAAGTTAAAACTGTAGGCAGAAAAACTAAAGTTCGGAAATGTTTGAGAACCACACACAACGTCAAGTCAGACACTGTATACACCAATACATAAGTATGTCCTTTTATTATACAAACAAAGTAGGTTTCTGTAGATATCTGGATAATTTTCAACTTTTTTTTTTCTTGTTTTTGCCTATCTGTTGTCTGAGACACGATGTCACTATTGCTCTCAGGCGTCATGCACACAACTGTAGTGAATTTACTGTTCACAAATACTGATCCACATAAAAACAGGTCCGTATGTCATCCGCAGTCACGCATCCACACATTGACTGATATAGATCCACTACACTTGTCTGTGCTTGCAAATATGGACAAATTGAGAACATGCTTCAGAGTTTATGGACCCATTCTATAGCTCCGACATGTGTATGGGCTCTCAGAAATGTATGTGTTTGCACTTGTATCTGAAATTACAGATAAAATTACAGTCTTGTGCATGGGGCCTTACTGTACCATTTGAAACATTTTTTGTGGCACACACTTCTGGAAAAAGAAAAACACAATCACACTGTACTTAGTATTATTATGCCATTTATCATTCACCAAATTTGACATTATACAATTGTTAAAGTCTGTATTGTAAAGCAATGTTGATGATTTACCTTTAGGAGAGGAAACCAATATGTTATCAGGTTTAACGTGCTGATCAGCCATCCTGACCTAAAGGAGCGTGACCAAGTGGCATTTTCCTAGCATTGTGCGCCTAACATTATCAGGTGACCACCACCATCTGTGTGCCTTTGAAATGCTGGTGTCCACCCCTTCAGCGATTGTAGATGTGAGAGTGGGTGCTTTATTAACATTTTGCGCCTCTATCATATACTGCAATGGGGGCCTGCTAGCACAACCATGTTGTCAGATATTGGGCAAATGTGGCCTACATATAAAAACTTTATACTCTGCAATTGACAAAGAAACCCCTTTAATTCATCAGAATAAAAGGGGTTAACTGCTGTGAACAAAGGCCAGTAACTGTCTATTGACACTAGTATTGCAAGGCAAGTGTCAAGGCTAATGTGGAAGTAAAAACAGCCCATGTGTCAATTACTTACCGGTATATATTTCCAGTATGAATAAAACAAATCTAAGAAAAGACCCTCCAGAATGGGCACTTCTTGTGGAGTACTAGCATTTAGGGAAACAGATGTCAGGTCAGGAGACTGCTCTCATTTAAAGGGAACCCGTCCTCAGGTCTGAAAAGCCCAATGATATACATAAATATACATCTGATCGGAGTGGTCACTGAGCATCCAAAGATATATGCAAATGTAATGCTGATGCAAAATAGGGTATATAGTCAAGTGGGCGACAACACTTTGGTTTCTCTGCAGATGGAGTTTCTGTGCGTTGTATATCATGTAGTGCTATTGCCCACTTGGCTATTATATCCTGATTTGCACCAAAATTAAAAGGGCTTATATCTTTGGAATGGCTGAACAGATACGGATAAGCAAAACAATAAACCGTTCAGGGTGACAGCGCAGATCAGATGAGGTATGCCATTGGGCTTTTTCACACCTGGTGACAGGTTCTGTTTAAGTCATTGTGGAAAGTAGCACAGACTATCAGCATGTCAACAGTCAGCAGTAGAGATGAGCGAATAGTATTCGAAACTCTAGTTTTCAATACCTTGCTCCCAAAGGAATGAATGGAAGTGGCCGAACACCAAGGTGTTAAGCGCCGGCCGCTTCCATTCATTCCTATGGAGCAATGTATTCAATACTAGAGTTTCGAATACTATTCGCTCATCTCTAGTCAGCAGCATGACAATGTGGGTAAAGAAAAGAATTAATAAAAAAAAAAAGCTAAATTATTTTATGTCCCAAGACAGTACCCATTTCTTGGCTGTTTTGAGGCATTTTTCCCCATTTGTATGAAACTAAAACTTGGCCTAACATTAAAGTTATATACATAACTGGAATCCTGTGAAATACCTTATAATAGAAAACGACAAATTCCCAGTAATAACAAGACAGCATATATATTACATGGAATACAAGTGGGAATAACAGAACAAGGTCCTGAAGGAAGAAAGTCTCATGACAGGCTGGCACATCCACTCCTCAGGATATGTGTGACTGGCAATTCAGATAAGGAACCCTGTATCTGGATTCCAAACATTTTTGGAAGAGAACTTGGCAGAGAATACTGCAATATGCAAGATATTCCTGCACTTTCCACAGGGCTATTTGTAGAACAAAAACCAGACAGATTCTCTTTCCCAATATGAAATCATGATGGTTTAGTAAATCTGCTGTAGAATAACGTGCACTGGCCATTAAAGGGGTTGTCCATGGTCATGTGATGAGCACACAAGTGCACAGCTCATTACCAGACAGATGTCTAATTACTGTGACTGTAACGAGCTGTGAGCCGGTGTATCCATCACATGACCAGTGACTGTAAGCAGAATGAATGACTAAGCAGAGATCTAGAAAACTATGAAGAATTGATACAGAAAGTATATGCAAAAAAAACCTTAACTTATTATACAAACAACAACAAGTCTCTAAATATTGGTCTGAAACTGGACAACCCCTTTAAAAAGGACCTTTTGTGTACTCAAGAGATATGCAGTAGAAAGATGGTGCTGGAGAGATCAGCGTCGTTCGTTTCAGCTCAATGTCTCCAGCAGTGAGGTGTATACTGGGAAAGCTGACTATGCTCTGAATGCAGCACACCATCAGCTTTGTAGCGGTATGTAATACTGCATATCTCTGACATCATAAAGCACCCTTATAAGCATCAGTTTGTGAACTACCATTTTAACAATGCAGCTTTCTCTCACAATGTTCTGCTTTCTTCACAAAAGAAGCCACAAGACTGTGGGGGATCCATTGTGCGATGACACATACACATGTAACCCTCCTTGCTGAATCCCTAACACACACACACACACTTGGGATGACATGAGACTTTTCCGTGAGAGCTTTCACCAAAAGAAAAGGAATATTGAAAACAAACAATCTAAATTTTAGTTTTCCCCAACAGCAGGCAGGAAACTCTTGGGGTGCTGTAAGGGTATCTCAACCCAGTGGAAAATGAAAAGGAATTACTCTTCATTTTCTGCCGCCAGCACTTGCACCCGTGACCTGAGGCAGTGCATCCACATTCAGTCGCGACTCTCTGCTACAGATTAGGCCCAGATGAATGGCACTAATCTGCAGGAAGTCTCGAGCCGCGGAAACATGGCTGCACCCAGTGAATTATATCCACTGGGATTAAGCAGAATGAATGACAGCAAGTAGAGATTTAGGAAACTGTGAGGAATTGATGCAGAAAGTATATTGGAAAACTGTAAAGCTTTTTATTGTACAAACAATAACATTGGTGTGAAAGTGGCTAACCAGTGGCGCCCCCAGTAGTCAGACACTTACCTGCTATCGGCGGATAGGGAATAAGTGTCGTCCATAACAACAAATCCTTTTAAGTCTTGGGAGCTCACTGTTAGTCTCAGATGTACATCACACAGACTAGCAATGGGTTCATATCTGCGCTGGTGTCCGCCCAGTGATTGCAGTTAAAAAAACTGACACCCATCGAACCACATTATAGTCAATAGGGTCCCTTGGCTCTGTTGGGCCCTGTTCACATGGGAAGTGGAAGGGCGGATTTTGGCACCAAGAGTGATGCGGGGAGCCACATCACTCCGGGCCAGAATCCACCTGCCACAACTGTTGCAGATTCCGACAGTCACGGCTTCCCCCTCCGGAGAAGGCTCAAATGAATGGGCTGACTCCGGAGGTTACTGCCGCAAGGCGGACGCGGAATCCGCCTGAAGAAAAGGCAGCTTGCTTCTTTTTTCAACATGCCGCTCACGGAAAAAAAGAGCGCTAGCGTTCTACATAGACCGCTATTGTGAGGGGGCAGATTATGATGTGGATTCCGCACCAAAATCCACCCCCTCTTGTAAACGGGGCCTAAGATGGTGACCACTAAGGGCCCGTTCACACAGGCAGAGGGGGCGGATTTTGGTGCGGAATCCACATCATAATCTGCCCCCTCACAATAGCGGTCTGCATGTTGCCGCTCACGGAAAAAAGAAGCAAGCTGCCTTTTCTTCAGGCGTATTCCGCGGCTGATTCAGCCGCAGCACGCTCTGGACTAGGCCCATTCACTTGGGCCTATGTCAGACCGGATTGCCACGACTGTTGGACGTCACGGCAGGCGGATTTTGTCCCTATTCTGACGCAGCTTCTCGCGTCAGAATCGGGACCAAAATCCACCATCTGCGACTCATGTGAATGGGGCCTTAGCAATTCATTTGTTTGTTTTTCTGCTCATCCAAAGGACCAGAAGAACAGAAACCCTGTGCTAGTGTGAACCTAGCGTAAGCCCGCTCAACAATGTGTCACTGAAACCAGGAAGAGGAAGAAACAGGAAAGCAGGTGGAACCCTGAGGCGGGCGAGATGGGAAAACCCCTTTAAGCTAAACAGCTTGAATCTCACTTTTAGAGAAAGAAAAGCACATACATCTGGGTTTGTGACCTCATGTCACGTTTGACATGTAGCTGATAATATTCTGTACAGTGAATGGGTACATATGTCAGGAGGAACTGGATTGCTTCAGAAACCTTCAAAAGGGGTTATCCAGTTTCTAGCATTGATGGTTGATACTGTACTTATAATTGTGTATCACTGAGGGGTATTACTCAATATGTATCACTGAGGGGTATTACTCAATATGTATCACTGAGGGGTATTACTCAATATGTATCACTGAGGGGTATTACTCAAATATGTATCACTGAGGGGTATTACTCAAATATGTATCACTGAGGGGTATTACTCAAATATGTATCACTGAGGGGTATTACTCAAATATGTATCACTGAGGGGTATTACTCAATATGTATCACTGAGGGGTATTACTCAATATATATCACTGAGGGGTATTACTCAAGTGTAAAAAGATTACTGTAGAAGTGGCACAGATACGTGAAAATAGGTTGTATAACCAGGCTGCGCAAGGCTTTCCTTTTAACTACAGAATTATATTTTCACATTTATTCAAAACTGTGGATTTTAAGAAAATTTGTTTTGCAACTTCATATGTACAGAAAATGTGATATTTGCCAAAAGGCAGATAGTTGTATTGAAGAATTTAAAGAGGTTTTCTCAGGTTAAAGAGGACCTTTCATGTCCTCAGAGATGTGTGCTGTTATATACCACTACAAGGCCAATAGTGCGCTGAATTGAGCGCACTGTCTGCTTTCCCAGTATGTGTCCTGGTGCTGGGGAGACCAGTGCCGTTCGTTTTGTCACCGATATCTCAATTGTCAGAAAGGTGGGCCTTACAGCTCAGTCTCATCACATCAGAGTAAATGCACTCTCTGGCCCAAGCATGGCCACGTGAGGCCAACCTAATTCCTTTAAACTTGCATAGATATGGAAGGTTCTTAAAGATAAGGAGACCATCTGTTTAACCATTCTTTGTCTGGTCTGAAATCCCCTTCCTGTATAATATGGATAAAGACAAATATTGAAAGGCTACCGGTAATAGATAGTGCTATTTTGTTCTGCATATGATGTACGTATGCTGTAATGTATCTCTGCATCTACAAATGCTAGCCATCCTTGAAAAGTAGTTTTTTCCTCTCCAAGCAATAGTACAGGTTGAACAGGTCCAAAGCACCTGGTAGATTTGGCACAGCAACCCTAGCAGACTAGGATATTTTCACATTAAAAGATGATAAATATGACAACATTGCTGGCTACAGTTATCGCCCTACAGCAAAGATAAAAAGCAAATACAACACATCTAGCCATAAGGCAAGCAGGCGTCGTCTACCAACCTGTTAAAGAGGTGATTTGTGACCTTAATTTTTGAATTTGCCTTAAAATCATCGGGTAAAAGCATCACCGGGACAGGAACCTGGTTGAGCTCATTGACCTGGAAAAAAAGAAACAGCATATATCTTTATAAAAAAAAGTCGCAATAGCTTTAGCTCCATTATACATGGGAGACAATTTGATGTGGATTTTCCACAAGGATGTGCATGCTGGGTTTTTATTTTTTTTGAATGGCAGTGAATTGTCAAAAATGACCCCCGGTAACTACAATTTACAAGGAGAATGAGGGTAAGTTCACACAGGGATTTTTGGTCAGGATTTTGAGGCCGTATCCGCCTCAAAATCCTGACCAAAAAGATGGCTCCCATTGAAATCAATAGGAGCCACTCAGGTCTTTTCCGGGAGCCTGAAAAAGAGCGAGATGTTCATTCTTGAGGCTATTTCGCCTCGCAATTCGGCCTGAAGACACACCCTCCTCCCGACTAGGCCCATTCATTGGGCCTAATCAGGAGCGGCGTGCGCGGCTGGATGCTGATGTAGTGCACCGGCTTTCAGTCACGGCTACCAGGTTTTTGGTCCGGAACACCCTGTATGAACTTAACCTAAAGCTGTCAAACTCTTGCAAAATAATTGACTCTCTGATCCATTAGACAGGTACATGATGTAAATTGTAGTGAAGAGATGCTTCTAAGCGGTGGCGATATCTGAACTATCAACTCTTCTATATACCCTAACTTGAGAGAGAAGAATATCTCCATTATGCCCAACACACACAGGTACAAGGAATATTAATATAAGGCCACAAACTATCTCCACATACAGTTAAAATTCAGTATTAATGGCCGAATAGAAATTTAAAAAAATAAAAATAATTGACTACATCATGGCCGCTAGGTATGGACACACGGCTGGCTTGTCTTAAACCTAACTTTGCAGGTGGAGGCTGCCATCCACGCAACACATTTTCAGGGAGAGACCTTTGTCTATGACGTCCCCCTCCCCCCAGTAAGGCATGCGGACAGCATTTCTTTGCTTCGGACAACCACTAAGTGCATCTCTACTTGTATAAAATTTCAATCCTGAAACTCTTGTAACTGAGATAGAGTGTATTAGAACTTGGCAGGACATTTCAGAATTTCTTTGCCAAAACACGAGCAGCTTAATCTCCCATTAATAAAAATTAGCAGTCGGATGGATAAAATAATGTCAGGTTATAGAGTGAGTAAGATAAATCTAGATACAGAGCGAGATAAATGGTGGAGCCAGCCGGAAGTTACACGGAGCTAGGACAGATAAGAACCGCCAGGCCAAACACCACCCTAAGGTTATACAGCAGCGCGCTTTATAGGGACGCTGGAGGAATTATTCCTGGGCTGTGCTGAGGTTTCCAACTTGTGACTTCCATTTTGTTTCATGTTGCGACGAGCAGTGACCAGTTACATTTCTATAGTTCTCCACAAGCTCATATACAGGACAAGGGCTATTCTTTGTGTGAGTTCTCCGCTCTGTAGCGATGAGGACACCAAGTCTCCAACAATTTGTAGGTATAGGTATACAGCCAACAAACTTCCCAATGTTTAGACTGGTGACGCTCATGGCTGGCACTGACACAGGATTTGCATGACTGTAACAAAACAGAGCTCAGAAACAAAGTTAAACAAAGCAGTTTACTGAGCCGCTGGCATGGGAGCCATGTAACTAAACCAAAATCCAATGGAAATAGCCTGTAAGCGCAACCCAGAATTCCTACAGCAAGTCTGCAAGCTTTAAGGATTTATTCACACTCCATAATGACTACGATAAACACCTGAATGGATTCAGACACCGAGCCCCGTCTGCCCACCAGCTGTTACTGTGCAAGGTAGTGTGTACCGGGATTTGGCAACGGCACAAGAAATTCTCATTCAGTCCACACCGCCGATAAAATAAAATTATGACTAATAAGGCATCTGGTAGAAAAATTTGATTGGTGCACGCATATAGGCATTTGTGCTGTGACAAGAGGGCAAAAAACCACGACTAACCCATGACAGATAGGCCACATGCCGCAATCTGAAAAAAAAAAAAAAAAAAAAAAAAAAAGGCGACAATTTCTAAATCCTGGGGGCCACACGGTGGCTCAGTGGTTAGCACTGCAGCCTTGCAGTGCTGGGTCCTGGTGTTCAAATCCCGCCAAGGGCATAAAACCATCTGCAAGGAGTTTGTACGTTCTCCCCGTGTTTGCATGGATTTCCATCCCATATTCCAAAGACATACTGATAGGGAAAAAAAATGTACATTGTGAGCTCTATGTGGGGCTCACAATCTACATTTAAAAAAAAAAAAAAAAAAAAAAAAATTCTAAATCCTGCCTCAAAATAACACATACACACAATGTAAAATGTAGTATCCAAATCTCATCCCTAGGCCGGGCTAACAGGGCTTTTTGGGCCAGATTTTGCTGTGGAATCTGCATCAGAATCTGGCTCAAAAAAACGCCGCCCACTGAAATCAATGGAAGTCGGTCATTTCCTTTTTCCGTGAGCGGTTTGTTCCCACTCGCGGAAGAAAGAAGCAATATGCCCTTCCTTCAGGTGGATTCCGCGGCTGAGGACATCCGCTTCGCACCACCTCCCACCGGACTAGGCCCATTCATTTGGGCCTAATGCGAGTGGACATCCAGTCGCGGCTGGCCATTTTTTTGGACCGGAATCTGAGTCAAATTTCGATCCAAAAAACCCAGTGTGAACCCGGCCTTACAATGAATGCTAGTGCAAGGCAAACTTTAACCCTCTAAATGATATATTTATACAATATTATATTCCCATTATTCTTTTTATGAGTTTAGGATTGATTCTAGGTTTTGACTTTCTGCAACGGGTTTCAGTACGGGAAGTCTGCTTGGGGACCCAATAGACACAATGCGGTCTGTGTGTTTTCCGCACAAAAAAAGGGGAGAGAAAAGCACTGCTTAGAGCATTTTTCTCTCCGTATTTTTAATGCAGAGAGCGGAATGGAAATGGCCCGAACGCAGATGTGAACTGGGCCTAATATTGCATGTTTTTTGTTTTCTTTTTGGCTTTTTTTTCCCCCCACACAGCAGTTTTGCGTTTTTGCTTTTTTTTCATTTCTATTTTCTATAATAAAATAGGAAAACTCTAGAGCATGCCTTTAAAGGGATCCTATCTTTCAAACATTTTTTTCTGAGTAACACGTCAGAATAGCCTTAAAGGCTATTCTTCTCCTAGCTTTCATTGTCTTCTCCGCGCCGCTGCTCTGTAGGAATCCCGTTTTTTGTCGATTTGCAAATGAGTTTTCTCGCAGCACGGGGGGTGGGCCCCAGCGCTCAAACAGCACTAGGGGCGTACCCAATGCTGCGAGAGAACTCTCTCCAGCAACATTCTCTTCACCCGTCTTCTTCCGCTGCAGGTTTCAGATTTCTAGGCCTCAGGCAGAGCAGTGTGCACATATGTGCGCATGCCCACAGGCCACAAGAAAATGGCCGCTTACACAGTATTGTAAGTGGCCATTTTCTCGTGGCCTGAGGGCATGCGCAGTCTGCTCTGCCCGAGGCCTAGAAGTCTGAAACTTGCGAAGGAAGAGGAGGATGAAGAGGCAGCTTTCTTAAAGCTATTCCGACGTGTTACTCAGGAAAAAATGCGTTTGAAAGATAGGATCCCTTTAACACAAAAAACAGCATGTAAAACCTGTCCGCCTGTACTCCCATTAGGATAAAAATTTTGAGAATCTTTTTTTTTTCAGCTCTGGGTTACAAATTTAGCCATAAACAGACCATTGGGTGTAACCATTCTGCTTGTTAATAGGTTGAGTTCCTACAAACTGACACTGTCCAAGCATTGCTGGATCTTTGGGTGGATTCCAGCCAAACCTCCAATTGAGAACAGTCAGATTTATGGTGGTGGATCTTGCTGCAAATGCAGCTGTGTGAGCTCAGTCATATGCATGTCTGTGGAGCTATAGCTGCAGGCAACCACCAATGTACACTCGATCATACATCTACATTGGTGGCCGCATGCAGCTAAGCCCAGCAAGTATGCACCCCTATGTGTAAACCCTGCCTAACACCCAGTTGTAAATTACTAAATAGATTTCAAGAACAATAGAGAATAAGTACAATGCAGTTGTAACAATTCTGCAGCATCTGTTCTTCTATCATAGGGAATACATATACTTATTAAAGACAGACATTCCAGGAAGGGTGACAGCAAACACATGAACTCCTCAGTTATGCAGGAAAGCTTGGATATGTAGCACCTCGCTGCTAACCACTGTACCGCTATAAAGTGTTTGTGAACAATCATTCTAGTGGCTCCAAACAACCATGTAAGTGGTTTAGATTAAGCAACAGCTTGTTTTATAACAATGTGCCAAGAGTAAAATGCATCTTTAACCCCTTAACGACCGGCCCATAGGGAATCTACGTCGGCACTTGCAGGTCCTTCCTGACTGCCCTATAGGAAAACTACGTCGGGCAGTCAGGGAAGGATTCCCTGTAAGTGCTGACATAATTGGATGGGATTTTAGCTGTATCTAACAGCTAAGACCCCATTCCATAACCCCCTATCGGAGGGGTCTCCAATCGGGGGGTTTTAACCCCTTCAGTTCCGTGATCAAACATGATCACGGAACTGAAGCGGTTCCGTGACGGTGCCGGCTGAATCGGCACCCCCCGCGGCGAGATCGAGGGGTGCCGATGTCTCTAACATGGAGCCTGGGGTCTGGCCAGTGACCCCAAGAGACCCCCAATACCTGGTTGATCCTGCCGCTTTAAGAGGAAGTCAGACGCAGGCAGCCCCTGCGTCTGACTTCCTCCAGACGCTGCAAGACACTGACAGCTGTGTCCTGCAGCGTCTAATAGAGAATTAGTGATGCTTTTATCAAAGCATCACTAATCCAAGTGTCCTAAAGGGACACATGAAAAAGTAAGAGAAAAAAAAGTGAAAAATAAATAAAGTGTCTGATAAAAATGAATAAACTTATAAAGCCCCAAAATTCCCTTTTTTCTATAGAAAATGAATTATATTAAAAAAAAAAAACCTAAAAGTTAATAAAAACAATACATATTTGGTATCGTCGCGTCCGTAACAATCTGAACAATAAAACTGCAACAATATTTAATGTATACGGTGATCGTCGGAAAAAAAAACCCGGAAAAAAACCGCCGGAAGTAGTGATTTTTCGCCATCTCACCTTACAAAATATGCTATAAAAAGTGATCAAAAAGACAATCACCGCACAACAGTACCAATAAAAAGCGCACATTGTCCCGCAAAAAATAAGCCCTCAACCAACAGTCAACCAAAAAATAAAAATGTTACGCCTCTCAGAAGATGGCGATACAAAAAACATTGATTTATGTCCCTGTGTTTTTATTCTACAGAATTAGTATCGCATTAAAAAATAACATAAATGAGGTATCGCCGTAACCGTACCGACCCGCAGAATAAAGGTCACATGTTACTTATACTGTACGCTGCATGGCGAAAAATTTAAAAGGTAGAATGCAATGCCAGAATTGATTTTTCTTTAGAAAATCCAGCAAAAAAAGAGTTAATAAAATGTATTCAATAAGTTGTAGGCACCCAAAAATGGTGTAATTACAAAATGCATCTCATCCCACAAACAACAAGCCCTTATATGGCCACGTCACCACAAAAATAAAGAAAATATAGCATCTAGTAATGTGAAGACAAACAACCCCAAAATCGCCAAATCATTAGAACACAACTGGCTGCGGCAGGAAGGGAATATATAAGCTGTGCAAGCGAATATCAGGGGACACCCCAGATTTAGAGCTTATGAGCGAAAAGACACCAGAAGTGACCCCAAAGTGACCCCCAGAGTGACTCCCCCAATCATAGGAGCTACTGGGACATAGTAGGGAATTTGGTGTTCCCAATGTCCTCCGCACAGCTTATATATTCCCTCTTCGCCATCCGCTGTGCAGTCACGTCTGGGATACTAATACTCACTACACCCCTTGAGATTCTTTGAGGGGTGCAGTTTTCAAAATGGGGTCACTCCTTTGGGGAATCCAATTTTCTGGTACCTTACAGGCTCTACAAACATGACATGGCGCTCAGATACCAAACATCTGAATCTGTACTCCAAAAGCCACATCGCGCTCCTTCCCTTCTGCGCCCTGCTGTGTACCCCAACTGCAGTTTATGCCCCATGTATGACACATGTATGACACTGGTGTACCCAGGATAATGGACGTAATGTCATATGTGGGTATATACTGATATTAGGGCACAGCCGGACACAGAAGGGAAGAACGGTTATTGGGTTTTTGGAGCACAGACGGTTTGGTTTTTGGATGCCATGACACTTTTGCAGAGCTGAAACACCAGTAAAGTGGAATCCCCTGATATGTGACCTTATTTTGGAAAATACACCCCTGAAGGATTTATCCAGGGGTACAGAGAGCATTTTAACCCCCAAATGTTGCTATAACTTATTATCCATAAATGAATACGCAGATGATTGTGAAGGTGAAAATGACCATTTTTCCAGGAACCCGTCATTTCAGTGCGTAATATGTTGTGCCCGACTTGTATCAGAGATGAACGCTCTAAAAGCTGTTGTGCCCAGGATACCCGCTTACCAGTGTTTGGAGTGTCTCTGCTGACATAAGTTGGGCACAACATGTCAGATACTGAAATGGCGAATCTCTGGAAAACTTCATTTTTAACTTCTCATTATCAGCTGCAATTTCATTTCTGGAAACCAAATAAATGCAACACTCAAGGGTTAAAAATGCTCGCTACACCACTTGATAAATCCCATCAGTGGGCTAGTGTCCAAAATGGCGTGACATGTCTGCGGATTCCACTTTATTGGCAATTCAGGGGCTTTGCAAAAGTGACATCCAAAAACCAAACTGTGCTCCAAAAACCAAAATAGCGCTCCTTCCCTTCTGTGCCCGGCTGTACCCAAACAGCCGATTCTACCCACACATGGCATTAAGTCCATTATCCAGGGTACACCAGTGTCATACATGTGGGCATACACCGCCATTTGGGTACACAGCAGGGCGCAGATGTGAAGGAGCGCTATGTGCTTTTGGAGTGCAGATTTAGATTGTTGGTGTTTGGACACCATGTCATATTTGCCGAGACCCTAAAATTTCCCCTACAAAATGGGGTCACTTCTTGGCGAATTCCAGTTTACTGTCACCTCCAGCGCTCTGCAAAAACAACATGGCGCCCCAAAAGTCCCTCTAACTCTGTACCCCAATAGCTAAAAAGCGCAGTGCTCCTTCCCTTCTGCGCCCTGCTGTGTGCCCAAGCGGCAGTTTACACACACATATATAATTTTCTGCCCCTCAGAATGGCCCCTTGATAGTTTTAGGAGTGCAGGTCTCTGACAACACAAAGTGGGTGCAATGTATTGGGCACCGAGATGGCAGATTTCTTTAAAAATTTCAATTTTCATTTTGTACATTAATTTTTGGGAAGCATTTTTAGGCTCAAAATGATAATACCCCTTGATACATTCCTTGATGGGTGTAGTTTTTAAAATGGGGTCACATCTGAGGACTTTCCATTGTATTGGTACTTTAGGGGCTCTGCAGATACGACATGGCACCTGAAAACTATTCCAGCAACATCTGCCCTCCAAAAGCCAAATAGCGCTCTTCCCATTCTAAGCCCCACCATGTCCCCATACAGCAGATTATGGCCACATATGGGATATTGCCCTGTTCAGGAGAAATTGTGTAACAAACTGTGGGGGGCTTTTTCTCTTTTAACCCCTTGTGAAAATGAAAACTTTGGGGATAAAGGGACATTTTAGTAATTTTTAACCTACACATCCCAAGGTTAGTAAAATCTGTGAAACGGCTATAGGGTCAAAATACTCACTATACCCCTCAATGAATACCTTAAGGGGTCTAGTTTATAAAATGGGGTCATTTATGGGGAGTTTCAATTGTTTTGGTAACTCAAATCTTGTTTGAATGTGCAATGGGCCTGAAATATCTGCAAGCAAAATTTGTGTCTTGAAATCCAGTTGGTGCTCCCTTCTTTTTGGGCCCTGCCGTGCATCCGTACATAGAATTAAGGCCACAAAGTGTACATTTTTGAACACGGGAGAAATGGGGCCATCTATTTTGGGGTGTTTTTCTTCATTTTCATGCCTTGTGTGCAAAAAAAACTGCCTTTAAAATGACTTTTGTGTAAAAAATATGATAATTTTTTGTTTGACGCAAATTCTTTTAAAACCTATGGGGTCAAAATACTCACTATACCCCTCAATTAATACCTCAAGGGGTCTAGTTTATAAAATGGTGTCATTTATGGGGGGTTTCAATTATTTTGGTAACTCAAATCTTGTTTAAATGAGCAATGGGCCTGAAACATTTAGAAGCAAAAATTGTGTCTTGAAATCCAGTTGGTGCTCCCTTCTTTTTGGGCCCTACTGTGCGTCCGTACATAGAATTAAGGCCACAAAGTGTACATTTTTGAACACAGGAGAAATGGGGTCATCTATTTTGGGGTGTTTTTCTTCATTTTCATGTGTTATGTGCAAAAAAACTGCCTATAAAATGACACGTGTAAAAAATATGATTATTTTTTTTTTTGTTTGACGCAAATTTTCTCAAAACTTATGGGGTCAAAGTACTCTCTATACCCCTCAATGAATATCCTAAGAGGTCTAGTTTATAAAATGGGGTCATTTATGGGGGGTTTTCAATTGCTTTGGTAACTCAAATCTTGTTTGAATGTGCAATGGGCCTAAAATATCTGCAAGCAAAATTTGTGTTTTGAAATCCAATTGGCCCTCCTTACCTCTTAGGCCCTACTATATGTGTGTACATAGGACTAAGGCCACAAAATGAACATATTTTAACACGGGAGAAGTGGGGTGATATATTTTGGGGTGTGTTTCTTCTTTTTGATGTGTTGTGTGCAAAAAAACTGGCTTTAAAATGACATATATTTGAAGAAAATGAAAATGTCATTTTTTTCATCATTTGTAATAATTCTTGCAAAACAATATTTATTTGATCAAAATACTCACTATACCCTTCAAAGAATACCTGAAGGGGTCTAGTTTTCCAAATTGGGTCATTTAATGGGAGGTTCTGTCATTATTCCACCAATTCCTGTCTGTAAACAGAGCTTGGTACAGGAAAAAATCACACACTCAAAATTTCCAAAATTTGCTTATAAACTTGATAAACTTGTAAATTGTCTAAGTTACTCAAATATGCTAAAATTATTTCAAATATGCTTGAAACACAAAAGGAACATTTGGAAGTATATAACTACTAACTTTTTTGCCCTGTATTATTGTGTATATGTGAGATATCGCAGCTAAAAATGGAAAACATTGAAAAATTTTCAAAATTTTCAGCATTTGTGAGTTTTTAAATAAATTTACGCAAGTTATATCAGTCTAATTTTACCTTCTCAGTAAAGTACAACATGTCACGAAAAAACAATATCAGAATCGCTTGGATGCGCTATACTGTTACAGAATTATTCATTGATAAAGTCACACAGGGCAAATTTCCAAAATTTGGCTTGGTCATTAAGGTCCAAAATAGGCTGGTCACTAAGGGGTTAATTTTATTAAAATTCTTTAATGATTTTATCCCTCACAGTAACAAAAACTACTTAAGGCCGAGGCCCCATGTGGAGTAAACGCCCACAGCGGAAACACCACATTTTACAGTCAGAGTAAAGCAGATGGGATTCTGGCAAATCCCATGCCCACCTTTGCAGGAAAAACCATGCTGCAGACATGCAGCGCTTTCCAAAACCTGCACGTTTTTAGAAATCGCAGCATGCCAATTACACCTACAGAAAAGCCGGAAGTTACACCAAGCTAGGAAGATAAGAGCTGCCAAGCCAAACAACACCCTAAAGTTATACATCAGCACTCTTTATAGGTACACTGGCAGAATTATTCCTGGGATCTGTCCACGAAATTCAGGATAAGAGGAGAAGGCTGGGGAAGTGGAAACACACACACACACAAAAAAAAAAAATTCATACCCGCCTGTTCCCAACACTGCAGAGTTGCCGCCAGAAGTCTCATGTCACACATGACTGCTGAGGCCTCAGGCAAGAAATTGTTGGCTTATATGAGTGACGTCCCCGGCGTCTTTCCTGTGGCCACCGATTGACCTCACCAGTCATGTGCGACAAGATCTCCTGAGCGCTGGTAACCAGAGTAAATTTTCCTTATTTTTAATGTTTCCCCTTCCCCGCCTACTCCAAGCCCTGAAATTCATGTACAACTTCATCTTTGCTGGAAAGAACCAATCTTCATATTGAGAAAACGTCTATCTAGGGAAAAAAAACTGATTCTGGGAACCCTACCCCATCTGCGGTTTTGGGTTGGTATGCTGGATTCCGGTGGCAGACTCCCTTTAGGCCGGGGTCCCACGGGCCAGAAACGCCACGGCAAAAACCACAGCATTTTACAGTACAGGCAAATTGGATGGGAATTCAAGCAAATCCCATGCCCACTTTGCGGTAAAAACCACTGTGAGGACACACCTGAGATTCCAAAACCGGCACGTTTTTTGGAAATCGCAGCATGTCAGTTATAGATACGGAAACGCCGGCGGTTTCTCCAATAGATATAATTGCAACAGAAAGTCAGAGGAGGAAAACTTCACAAACTTTCTGTTTAAAGCATTGCCGCCACAGTTTTTCCCGCAGCGCTTTTTGGCTGCGGGACGTCCTTTGGGGCCTTAGCCTTAAAGGGAATCTATCAGGGTGATTTGAGACACTAAACCACTCACAAAATCCTTCTGGAACAGAGGTTTAGTGTCCAAAATCACCTTGTCAAAGAGATCAGTGTCCAAAATAAAAATAAAGCTTTATACTTACCCTGCCGCTGTCTTGATGAAGGATATATCATATGATGTAGGTTTCTCATTCTGTGTGTAGTAAGTTTCAAGTTTTTTCCTTTAATGACTCAAGATATTTACTCATATGAGGGGGAAAAAAGGGAGACTTTGTACAAGACACGCTGTTCCCCATGAGCATGAGGCCATGAAAACACTGCATAGCAAGTATGTAGGGAAGGCCTATGGAATATATTACTAATGGAAAAAAAAACATTCTAAACAACCCAAATGTACAACAATACAAGGATCTATATCAGGAAGTGACCAGATCTGCATCACTGAGTCCCAGCTATGTATCCCTCTGCCCCCACCAATAAGGTCCGCTGTTTTGTGAAGCAGGAAAACAAAGTGATTATTTCTGGTGGGTGACCGTTCACACTGAGGCAGCGACTGGAAAAACGTAAATTGGTTGACCCCAGAGAATGAATTAAGTCACAAAAAGCAGAAATACAAAATAAAACTAATTGAGAACTGGGCACTACTGAAGAGCACAGAAAGCCAAAATGACACCTATCAAAGCGGTCGTATAAGGGCCTAGATAAAAGACAACATGTCAGCTGCAGCCAGGATACAGAACACTCAGTTACTACCTAAAATTGTAACACTGCTTATAGGAAATAGACAGTGTTGTGTGACATGCAGGGCTCCTGACCTTGCAGCAAAGAATCTTCTTAATACTCATCCAATTATAGCGGCCAGGAGATATGAATGTCTTCCCATTAAAGGGATCCTATCTTTTATACACAATTTTTTTTCTCCCTAACATGTCGGAATAGCCTTAAGAAAGGCTATTCGTCTCCTACCTCTCCTTCTCCGTGCCGCCGTTTGCCTGCAATCTCGGTATGCAAATGAGCTCTCTTGCAGCACTGGGGGAGGGCCTCAGCGCTCAAACAGCACTGGGGGCATCCCCAATGCTGCTAGAAAACGCTCTAGTGACGCCTCCAGCTTCTTCTGCGACGAGGTCTTCACCATGTATTCTCACTTCTAGGCCTCAGGCAAGCCGACTGCGCATGCCCGCTGGCCACGAGAAAATGGCCGCTTACAGTACTGTGGAAGCGGCCATTTTTCTTGCAGCCATGGGCATACGCAGTTGGCTGTCCCTAGGCCTAGAAGTAGGAAGACCCCACCGGAAGAACGCGCAGTGAAGACCTCGTCGCAGAAGAAGATGGGGTCTGTGTGGTTTCTGCTTGGCTTCCAAACGAAAAATGCGGAGAGAAAAATGCTGCAAGCAATGTTTTTCTCTCTGAATTTTTCACCCTTTTCAGGCACAAACCCAGCAGATCCCATTATGGCGTTTTTGGGGTCTGCGGGTAACCGCTTTAAGCAGATTTGGGGGGTCCCCAAGCAGACCTCATGAAGGGAAACCCGAACACAGATGTGAACCTAGCGCAAGACAGATATATTATGGGTTGCATTATAGTATGATTAGTATAACTAAAGTGATGCACTATAGTATGACACATGAAGGAGATGCACTATATAGTATGACTAGGATAGTTATATAGTATGACACTTCTATAGGGGGTGCACTATAGTATGACACACCTGAAGGAGATGCCCTATGTAGTATGACACGTCTATAAGGGGTGCACTATAGTATGACACATGAAGGAGACGCCCTATATAGAATGACTAGGATAGCTATATAGTATGACACTTCTATAAGGGGTGCACAATAGTATGACATACGTGAAGGAGATGCCCTATATAGTATGACACGTCTATAAGGGGTGCACTATAGTATGACATACAGGAAGGAGATGCCCTATATAGTATGGATTAGGATAGCTACCGTATATAGTATGACACTTCTATAAGGGGTGCACTATAGTATGACACACATGAAGGAGATGCCCTATATAGTATGGATTAGGATAGCTACCGTATATAGTATGACACTTCTATAAGGGGTGCACTATAGTATGACACACATGAAGGAGATGCCCTATATAGTATGGATTAGGATAGCTACCGTATATAGTATGACACTTCTATAAGGGGTTCACTATAGTATAACACACATGAAGGAGATGCCCTATGCAGTATGACACGTCTATAAGGGGTGCACTATAGTATGACATACATGAAGGAGATGCCCTATATAGTATGGACTAGGATAGCTACCGTATATAGTATGACACTTCTATAAGGGGTGCACTATAGTATGACATACATGAAGGAGATGCCCTATATAGTATGGACTAGGATAGCTACCGTATATAGTATGACACTTCTATAAGGGGTGCACTATAGTATGACACACATGAAGGAGATGCCCTATATAGTATGGACTAGGATAGCTACCGTATATAGTATGACACTTCTATAAGGGGTGCACTATAGTATGACACACATGAAGGAGATGCCCTATATAGTATGACTAGGATGGCTATATAGTATAACACTTCTATAGGACAGGCTGTGGTGGACATGTATACATGGGTGCACTATACCATGACTAGTCTAGCTATACATTATACAGAGCGCCCCCTCCCTCTGTATATGGGGTGTACGAGGTCTGACATGTCCGGGCAGGTGAGCTGACATCCAGGACTGACAGCCCGGCCACGCCGCCTCCCGTCCCCCCTCTCCGCTCTACAGGTGCTCCGCACTTCTCCCCGTCACCCGAGGGCGGCAGTCTGGGCCTCACCGAGTGATTGACTCCCCACATGAAGACACTGACGAGCGGGTCGCTGGCCCGGAACACCTTCACTTTCTGCTGCACGAAGTGTTTCTTCTTCGTCTTGGTCTTGGCTGTAGTGGCGGGCAGAATGCTGACAGCAGTGGAGGAACTAAGGGGCACCCCGCTGGAAGACATGTCAGCGCCACGGGGCTGCCAGCCAGCACGACCCCCGAGCCTCCTCCTCTTTTTCTTCTGTCCCAAGCGGGTGCTCCCCCGCCCGCCCGGGCTGCAGGCTTTCTCCGCCCCTACAAACTCACCTGGGCGACTGGCACGCCTGCGCAATAGCTCCCCACCTCCACCCAACCGGCTCGTGGGTCACGTGACCTCACGCACGGCGCGCCCGCATCACCATGGAGACTTTATCCTAACGGAATGTCATACAGCAGCAGCCATCTTGGTTAAGGGCAGGGTCGTGGATTCTTAACCGGTTAAGGACCAGGCCCAAAAGTATGTTTAAAGACCAGGCCTTTTTTTTCAAAACTGACGCGTCACTTTAAATGGCAATAACTTTGAGACGGTTTAACTTACACAAATGATTTTGAGATTGTTTTTTTTGTAACACATTATACTTCATGTTAGTGGTAAATATTAATCAATATTTTTGTATTTATTTATAAAAAAAACTAGGAAATTTGATGGAAATTTGGAAAAAATTGCAATTTTCAAAATGTGAAATTCTCTGCTTTTCAGGCAGATAGTCATACCACCCAAATACATGAATAAATATTATCTCCCATATCTCTGCTTTATATCGGCATCATCTTTTGATTGTCTTTTAATTTATTTTGGACGTTACAAGGCTTACAAGTGTAACAGCGATTTTCTAGATTTGCAAGAAAATTCTCCAAACCAATTTTTTAGGGACCGCTTCAGTTCTGTAAGGAATTATAAAGGCCTATATAATAGAAACCCCCATAAATCACCCCATTTTCAAAACTACACCCCTCAAATTATTCAAAACAGCATTTGGGATGTTTGTTAACCCTTTAAGTTTTTCATAAGAATAAACATAATATGGAAGTGAAATTTAGACATTTCATTTTTTTTCATTAATACATTCATTTAGACCTAAAATTAACACATTCACAAAGGGTTAAAGGAGAAAATGCATCTCACATTTTGTTATGCAATTTCTCCCGTACACAGAAATACCCCACATGTGGGCGTAAACTGATTTTTGGGTACACAGCAGTGCATGGAAGGGAAGGAGCGACACTGGGTGTGTGAACAGCAGATTTTGCTGGAATAATTTTCAGGCACCATGCCTCATTTGCAGAGCCCCTAGAGTACCAAAACAATGGAAACCCTCCAAAAGTGACCCCATTTTAGAATCTACACCCCTCACAGAATTCATCAAGGGGTATAGTGAGCATTTTGACCCTACAGTTGTTCCACAGATTTTGCTAACATTGGGATGTGTAAATGAAAAATTACTAAAATGTCACTTTATCCCCAAAGTTTTAATTTTCACAAGGGGATAAAGGAGTAAAAGCCCCCCACAGTTTGTTACACAATTTCTCCTGAACACGGCAATACCCCATATGTGGCTATAATCTGCTGTATGGGAACATGGCGGGGCTCAGAATGGAAGGAGCGCTATTTGGCTTTTGGATGGCAGATTTTGCTGGAATTATTTTTAGGTGCCATGTCGCATTAGCAGAGCCCCTAGAGTACCAATACAGTGGAAACCCCCTAAAAGTGACCCCATTTTGGAAACTACACCCCCCACAGAACATATGAAAGGGTATAGTGAGCATTTTGACCCTACAGCTGTTTCACAGATTTTATTAACATTGGGGCATGAAAATGAAAAATTACTTTTTTTCCAATAAACTGTCAATTTA
Organism: Leptodactylus fuscus; assembly: GCF_031893055.1. Classification (NCBI taxonomy): domain Eukaryota; kingdom Metazoa; phylum Chordata; class Amphibia; order Anura; family Leptodactylidae; genus Leptodactylus; species Leptodactylus fuscus. The sequence goes on from NC_134266.1 coordinate 223,880,901, forward strand.
GCCCCAAATTTTTCATTTTCACAAGAGGATAAAGGGGAAAAAGCTCCATAAAGTTCGTTAAACAATTTCTCCTGAACACGGAAATGCCCCATATGTGGTAATAATCTGCTGTATGGGAACATGGCGGGGCTCAGAATGGAAAGAGCGCTATTTGGCTTTTGAAGGACAGATTTTGCTGGAATATTTTTCAAGTCCCATGTCGCATTTGCAGAGCCCCTAAAATATCAATATAGTGGAAACCCCCTAAAAGTGACCCCATTTTGGAAACTACACCCCTCATAGAATTTATCTAGGGGTTTGGTGAGCATTTTGGCCTCACAGCTGTTTCACAGATTTTATTAACATTGGGACGTAAAAATGAAAAAAAAATTTTTTTTCACAATGTATCGTCCATTTAGCGCCATATTTTTAATTTTGCAAGTAGTTAAAGAATTAAAAGCCCCCCACAGTTTGTTACAAATTTTCTCCTGAACACGGCAATACCCCATATGTGGCCATAATCTGCTGTATGGGTACATGGTGAGGCTCAGAATGGAAAGAGAGGTATTTGGATTTTGGAGGGCATATATTGCTGGAATAGTTTTGAGGGGCCATGTCACATTTGCTGAGCCCCTAAAGTACCAATACAATGGAAACCCCTCAAAAGTGACCCCATTTTATAAACTACACCTGTCATGGAATGAATCAAGGGGTATTATCATTTTGTGCCTAAAATGCTTCCAAAAAATGAATGTCCAAAATGAAAATTGAAATTTTGAAAGAAATATGCCATTTCGGTGCCCAATACGTTGCACCCACTTTGTGTTGTCAGAGACCTGCACTCCTAAAACTATTAAGGGGCCATCCCGAGGGGCAAAAAAATATATATGTGGGTGTAAACTGCTGCTTGGGTACACAGCAGGGCTCAGAAGGGAAGGAGCACTGCGCTTTTTAGCTTTTGGGGTACAGATTTAGAGGGACTTTCTGGGGGCCATGTTCCTTTTGGAGAGACCTGGAGGTAACTGTAAACCCCATTTTGTAGGGGCAAGTTTAGGGTCTCTGCAAAAGTGTCATGGCATCCAAAAACCAAACCATCTGTGCTCCAAAAACCCAATAACCCTTCTGTGTCTGTCTGTGCCCTAATATCAGTTTATAACCACTTATGACATTACGTACGTTATCCCGGGTACACCAGTGTCATACATGTGCCCTAATATCAGTTTATACCCACATATGACATTACGTCCGTTATCCCGGGTACACCAGTGTCATACATGTGTCATAAACTGTAGTTTGGGCACACAGCAGGGCGCAGAAGGGAAGGAGCGCTATTTTGGTTTCTGGAGCACAGTTTGGTTTTTGGACGTCACTTTTGCAAAGCCCCTGAATTGTCAATAAAGTGGAATCCGCAGACATGTCACCCTATTTTGGACACTAGCCCACTGATGGGATTTATCAAATGGAGTAGCGAGAATTTTTAACCCTTGAGTGTTGCATTTATTTAGTTTCCAGAAATGAAATCGCAACTGATAATGAGAAGTTAAAAATGAAAAATTTCCAGAGATTCGCCATTTCAGTACCCGATATGTTGCTCCCAACTTATGTCAGCAGAGACACTCCAAAAACTGGTAAGCGGGTGGTATCCCGGGCACAACAGCTTTCAGAGCGTTCATCTCTGATACAAGTCGGACACAACATATTACGCACTGAAATGACGGGTTCCTGGAAAAATGGTCATTTTCACCTCTCACAATCAGCTTCGTATTCATTTATGGATAATAAGTTATAGCAAAACTTGGGGGTTAAAAATGCTGTCTGTACCCCTGGATAAATCCTTCAGGGGTGTAGTTTCCAAAATAACGTCTCATATCAGGGGATTCCATTTTACTGGCGTTTCAGCTGTGCAAAAGTGTCATGGCATCCAAAAACCAAACCGTCTGTGCTCCAAAAACCCAATAACCCTTCTTCCCTTCTGTGTCTGGCTGTGCCCTAATATCAGTTTATTCCCACATATGACATTACGTCCGTTATCCCGGGTACACCAGTGTCATACATGTGGCATACATGTGGCATAAACTGCAGTTTGGGCGAACAGCAGGGCGCATAAGGGAAGGAGCGCGATGAGGCTTTTGGAGTACAGATTCAGATGTTTGGTATCTGGACGCCATGTCATGTTTGTAGAGCCTGTAAGGTACCAGAAAAGTGGATTCCCCAAAGGAGTGACCCCATTTTGAAAACTGCACCCCTCAAAGAATTTCTCAGGGGGTGTAGTGAGTATTAGTATCCGGACGTGACTGCACGGCGGATGGCGAAGAGGGAATATATAAGCTGTGCGGAGGACATTGCAGACACCAAATTCCCTACTATGTCCCAGTAGCTCCTATGATTGGGGGAGTCACTCTGGGGGTCACTTTGGGGGTCACTTCTGGTGTCTGTTCCCTCATAAGCTGTAAATCTGGGGTGTCCCCTGATATTCGCTCACACTGCTTATATATTCCCTTCCTGACGCCGCCAGTTGTATTCTAATAATTTGGCGATTTTGGGGTTTTTTGTCTTCACATTGGTAGATGCTATATTTTCTTTATTCTTTTGGTGACGTGGCCATATAAGGGCTTGTTGTTTGCGGGATGTGATGTATTTTGTAATGACACCATTTTTGGGTGCCTACAACATACTGAATACATTTTATTAACTCTTTCTTGCTGGATTTAAAAAAAAAAAAAAAAAAAATCAATCCTGGCATTGAGTTGTACCCTTTAAATTTTGCGCCATGCAGCGTACAGTATAAGTAACATGTGTCCTTTATTCTGCGGGTCGTTACGGTTACGGCGATACCTCATTTATACTATTTTTTTATGCGATACTAATTCTGCAGAACAAAAACACATTTGGGGACATAAATCAGTGATTTTTGCATCGCCATCTTCTGAGAGGCGTAACATTTTTATTTTTCGGTTGACAGTGTTGGTTGAGGGCTTATTTTTTGCGGGACAACCTGCGCTTTTTATTGGTACTGTTGTGGGGTGCATATGATTTTTTGATCACTTTTTATAGCATATTTTGTAAGGTGATATGGTGAAAAATCATTACTTCCGGCGGGTTTTTTCCGTTTTTTTTTTCAGATGTACACCGTATACATTAAATATTATTTCAGTTTTATTGTACAGGTTGTTACGGACACGGCGATACCAAATATGCATTGTTTTTATTAATTTTTAGTACCTTTTTTTTATATAATTCATTTTGTATAGAGAAAAAGGGATTTTTGGGCTTTATAACTTTATTACTTTTTTCATACACTTTATTTTTTTTAACTTTTTTTTTTTTTTAACTTTTTCATGTGTCCATTTAGGACACTTGAATCAGTTGATGCTTTGATGAAAGCACCAACTGATTCTGTATAGTAGCTTGCAAGACACGAGCAGGACATGAGCCTGCTCGTGTCCTGCAAGCTGCAGAGGAAGTGAGACACATCGCTCACTTCCTCCATCGGTCGGCAGGATCAACCAGGAATGTGGGGGCTCCGGTAGTCTGGGGTCACTGGCCAGACCCCAGACTACCTTCTACTGACATCGGCACCCCCCGATCTCGCCGCGGGGGGTGCCGATCACCTTCAATCTGCGGCGGATCCCTTTCGATCGCGCCGTGATATTTCACGGCAGGATCGAAAGGGTTAAAACGTTCAGTCGGAACTGAGTCCGACTGAACGTTGTTGAGGGGGTGGTTAGGTGTCAGTAACACCTAACCCCTGCCCTCCCCCCGCCCCACCCCCTGCCTAGTGAGTCTCTGAAGACCGGCCGTAAATTTACTATCGGCTGGTCTTAGAGACCAGGACTGCTGGCCGTAAATGTACGGCCAGCGGTCCTTAACCGGTTAATATAACGTGAATTGTCCGCTATGTTATGTCAGTTATACCTAGAATGGGGTGTGCAAGACCTTTCATGGAGCCAGGCAATAATTTTGACCTGTTACAGGATTGTGAATGCGAGTTTCCCTGTAAATCCTGTGAAAGATGACTGGTCACAGGGCCACACACTGCGTCATGGAGATTCAGCAGGGTGTTCTCGTGTAAGCTGTCCAGACAAGAACTCCACTACTGGGGCACAGCTACAGGAGACATGGCAGGCCTTCTGCTGCTTACAGCCTTTGCCTTGCGCTGCCAGTAGTTGTAGTTTGTATACGGCTGAGGCCACACATTGCGGAAACACAGCTTTTCTTGTTTCAGATTTTGTTGCGTTTTGTTGAGCCAAAGCCGGGACTGGGTTGAGCAAAAGGCAGAAATATAAGAACTTCCTATATATTTCCCTTTCCTTTTGTAGCCATTCTTGGCTTTACGTAAAAAAAAAAAAAAAATTGCAGCAAAATCTGTAACAAATTTTTTTTTTGCATTTCCGCAACGTGCGGCCTTAGTCTGAGAGATTTTACTGCATCTTATTTACTAAGCTGCTTCTGTAGACCAGTGTTTCTCAACCTTGTCAAGCCAGATACCTGCTAATGAGAAAACCTCTCAACCGAGTACCCCAAAGTAGCTTAGAAATGTTACTACAGTAAGGGTAAGTTCACACAGGGTTTTATGGGCCGGATTTTGAAGCGGAATCCACCTCAGAATCCAGCTAAAAAAACCGCCTCCCTTTGACTTCAATGGGAGCCATTCACTTCCTGCCCTTTTTTGCCTGGATTTCGCGGCTGAATCAGCCGCGGAATCTACGGCGCGACACTCCCTCCCGACTAGGCCCATTCATTTGGGTCTAATCCGGAGTGGAGTGCCACAACAGTCGCGGGAGGCGTTTTTTGGACCGGATTCTGAGGCAGATTCCCGCATCAAAATCCAGTCCAAAAAAACGTGTGAACTTACCCTTAGGCTTCATTTAAAGCCTTTGGTAACAGTTATGTGATGGCCCCCTAAGTGTCCCCACACTCAGTAGAAAGTCCCTGACAGTGCCCCACATGTAGTATAATGGTCCTCACACTCCCTTAACGTGTAAAATAATGACTCCCACCCCCACATATATAATTATAATGGCCCCCACAGTGCCTCCACATATACAGTATAATTATAATGTACCCCCATGCTCAGTAATATTTAAAGAATGAGTGGGAGGCGGATTAAGGGTACCATGGGCCTTTGGCTGTTCAGAAAGCAGGAGGCCATCACCATTCATGCCAAAGATCCCTGTGACAGAATAATGTTCCATAGTAGCCGTCCACGTAGTATAATGTCCCATAGTGGCCCTCCACATAGTATAAGATAAGATAAGATATTCCTTTAATAGTCCCACAATGGGGAAATTTCAGTGATACAGTTTCATAGATGGTACAGTAGTATATAACAAGAGAGAAACACATACAAGCTCATGGCAGATAGAGAAATCCTAGGAATCATGGCAACTAAAAAAAGAAAGAAACACAGACACACTGCAGGATCATTTAGTTCTCTGTGCGGAGTGATGTTAATAATAATAATAATACAGCCGACTTGGTTGTAGGACACGAGGAGGGGGGGGGTCACAGCATGTAGATATAACAAGCAGAAATTTTTGCAGAGGTGGGGGACATAGTCAGCTATCATGATAACATGTGGTAGTTCTTGGTAGGTGGTGAGATCTCCTGCTCACAGCTGATAGTTCGGTATCTTGTATCAGCACTATTGTCCTTTTAACCACAAAAGAAAATGCCCCAAATGTCCTTCATCACAAGCCCTCCTCCTCCTTTCTTCTTACCACTGTGTTCTACTTCCCCAAAGAAGTCTGAAGCCGTCCAGGTATACATGGTGCTGTTCTCTTGCCAAGCTTCCATAACTCCTGGGGTAGGTGGGTGATGGTAGGTTCCCAGGCTGTAGCAGAGTCCCACGTGTCCACAGTAATAGAAAGAAATACCAGTCAGCTGTAGCATCTTCACACATCAGCAATAGACGCCAGAAATCATCTCCTTGAAGAAGAAGTCCACACTTCCATGTAGGTTTTCCCTCATGCCGCATGGTGAGCCATGCTGTCCTGGGGGGATGGTAACAGGCACATGTGGAAACCAGCTGAACCAGGTCTTGAGTCCATGCTTTACAATGGAAACAAAAGGAACAAAAAACTCCACAGGGTCTTCCATTCGATTTATAGTTGCTAAATTCATAGTGCTAGATTGCTTGGTTACCGGATTCTTGAAGATATAGAGGAAAAGAGTGAGAAAAGAAAGAAAAGTTTGCTCCCAGCTTGGAGCACTGCATCAAGGCAGCCAGCCTCTCAGGGGGCGGCGCCAAAAATAATGTCCCATAGTGACCCTCCATACAGTTTAATATCCCAGAGTGGTCCACAAGTTAATAGAATGGAAAATAATTCCCACAGTGTTCTTTTTACAAATGTTCTAACATTTTCAGGTTCTGCCAAACCCTAAGTTTAGGGGTTCGACATCCACAAGCTACAATTACACTCTGGGGTCTCTTCAGAGTATCGGAGGCCCAAGGGAGGTTAGTAAATATAACATACAGTGTTACTCACCTCTTTGGGCTTCCTTTTGGACCCCTGGAGTGACGTTAGGGACTTCTGAGGATTGTGGTTGGGTCTTAGTGGTCATGTGGTGTAACAACACATGGCGTGACAGCTGAGGTCACCATTCACAGGTCTCACTCATCACATAGGAAGCTTAAAGAGGCCTGAATAGGACACAGATTTTGCGTTGGAGGCCAGGGAGGTGAGTAGCACTGTCTGTTATGTTTATTCACCTCCTCTGGGCCTCCGCTAATTATACTATCAGGGTCTGAAGAGAGATCAGAGTAGAATAGTAGTTTGTGGGTTGCGAACCCCACAAACTACTATCACTGGAGGAGAAGGGATGCTCTCACTGCAGCACGTACCCCTGGGCTGGGAGTACAGAAGGTTGAGAACCACTGGTCTCTTAGTAAAGCCCTGGTCCACTTAGGGCGTGTCTAGCCTTTTTTGTTGTGTGCCTTATCTCTTTTTCACAACATGCACACGAAATATGCAGATCACCCTTTTTATGACATAGTATGCACATAAAGTGCTGTAGTATAAGACAAGCTATAGATCTCAGCACATAACCTGCCAGCAATGGCTAACCCAGTAAGATCATTCCCTGTGTTCCCAACTTTTTGCATCCTTCAACAGGCTGCACTGATTTAGGCTATGTCTAGGCCCTAAGCCTGGGCGATTAATTGAACGATAACTGAAACCGAACATTAACCCAAATAACCTACGTGATTTTGTTCATGTCAGTTATTTCGGTTCACTTATTACAACATTCTGGAGGTTCTACCTCCAGTTTGGGAGAACCCAACAGGTCCAAACCAAAAGTGCTAAGGCCCCATGTTGTGGAAACGCAGCTTTTTTTTGTTGCAAATTTTATTGCATTTTTTTTAGCCAAAGCCAAGAATGGCTACAAAAATAATGAGAAATATACACTCACCGGCCACTTTATTAGGTACACCTGTCCAACTGCTCGTTAACACTTAATTTCTAATCAGCCAATCACATGGCGGCAACTCAGTGCATTTAGGCAGGTAGACATGGTCAAGACAATCTCCTGCAGTTCAAACCGAGCATCAGTATGGGGAAGAAAGGTGATTTGAGTGCCTTTGAACGTGGCATGGTTGTTGGTGCCAGAAGGGCTGGTCTGAGTATTTCAGAAACTGCTGATCTACTGGGATTTTCACGCACAACCATCTCTAGGGTTTACAGAGAATGGTCCGAAAAAGAAAAAACATCCAGTGAGCGGCAGTTCTGTTGGCGGAAATGCGTTGTTGATGCCAGAGGTCAGAGGAGAATGGCCAGACTGGTTCGAGCTGATAGAAAGGCAACAGTGATTCAAATAGCCACCCGTTACAACCAAGGTAGCCAGAAGAGCATCTCTGAACACACAGTACGTCGAACTTTGAGGCAGATGGGCTACAGCAGCAGAAGACCACACCGGGTGCCACTCCTTTCAGCTAAGAACAGGAAACTGAGGCTACAATTTGCACAAGCTCATCGAAATTGGACAATTGAAGATTGGAAAAACGTTGCCTGGTCTGATGAGTCTCGATTTCTGCTGCGACATTCGGATGGTAGGATCAGAATTTGGCGTCAACAACATGAAAGCATGGATCCATCCTGCCTTGTATCAACGGTTCAGGCTGGTGGTGGTGGTGTCATGGTGTGGGGAATATTTTCTTGGCACTCTTTGGGCCCCTTGGTACCAATTGAGCATTGTTGCAACGCCAAAGCCTACCTGAGTATTGTTGCTGACCATGTCCATCCCTTTATGACCACAATGTACCCAACATCTGATGGCTACTTTCAGCAGGATAATGCGCCATGTCATAAAGCTGGAATCATCTCAGACTGGTTTCTTGAACATGACAATGAGTTCACTGTACTCCAATGGCCTCCACAGTCACCAGATCTCAATCCAATAGAGCATCTTTGGGATGTGGTGGAACGGGAGATTCGCATCATGGATGTGCAGCCGACAAATCTGCGGCAACTGTGTGATGCCATCATGTCAATATGGACCAAAATCTCTGAGGAATGCTTCCAGCACCTTGTTGAATCTATGCCACGAAGAATTGAGGCAGTTCTGAAGGCAAAAGGGGGTCCAACCCGTTACTAGCATGGTGTACCTAATAACGTGGCCGGTGAGTGTATAGGTAGTTCTTATACTTCTACTTTCTGCTCAATTCACTCTTGGCTTTGGCTCAAAAAAATGCAACAAAATCTGCAACAAAAAGCTGCACTTCCTCAACGTGGAGTCTCAGTCTTACTCACCTCTCCTGGGCTCCGGTGTGGCTTCCTCTCTCTTCTGGTCTGCCTGACTTCAGGGACCTATGTGACGTTGTGACTCTTGTGTCTGTGTCATGATTCCACATGACTGCTGATCTGAATACAAAAGGGATCCAGGCTGCGCAGGAATGGTGAAGGCTAAAGAAGGAGTTTCAACTGCACTGGAATCATTGGTGCAGTTCCTATTGAAGCATGCAATGGGCTGGAGATGTTGGAGGTAGTAAAAGGTCCACTTTAAGGCATATCCACAAAATATTCCCATATGTACTTGCCCCATTTTTACTAAAACCTCAAAATCCTTTAGGGATGCAATATTTGCAAAAATGTTTGTTGCATATCATGCCCCTTTTGGTGACGCGGACATGAAATGTTCCAATGTCCCATACTTGTGATATGACAGATGGATAAAATGCCCACCTCACATATATTATGACCAAGAGCCCGGTGGATGCAGGAGCATGCTGCTAGGCCTGGGAGATATGCCCACTCTTCCAGAATACCAGGAGGTCACCCCGTTTTGCAGAAGTGTCTGTACTATAAGTAGTCCTGTCTCTTTAAAAGCAGGGACTCATGGGAACAGGGACTAGGAAGGAGATGGGGGTTGCTTGCACATGGCTGGGATGAAGTTGTAGATCTATCTGTGGAGATGCAAATAAACCAAGTTGCTGTTGGATTTCATCCCTGACTCCTCATACTTCTTGAAGACATTACAGTGTCTTAGACGTTTCAGAATAGCTGGCAAATAGTTATGGGACTTCTATATAACATATGTATGTAAGGCAACAAGTCTGCTATTACAAGCGGGTTCATAGCGTCTGCTCTATGTACCTTTATTTATTTTAACCAAAAAAAAGGCAACAGGGGCGAATGCTTCTAAAAGAAAGGTTTGGGAGTGTTCTTCTATGTCTCCTCTTTTGGGATCTATTAATTTTTTAAGGAAAAAGGAAGGCAGAGAATATTCCTGTGACATTATTGAAATATGATCCTTACATAGCGCCGTCAATCTACTCAACAAACTCATCTGAACAATGGCCTTAGAGAAAGGAGAAACATCAGAACACAACAGGTGTGGATACAGAGAAATGTGGTCTGCAAACATAAGAAAGAAAGAGCCTAGAAATGTGTGCATGTTTTGTTGCATACAAACTCTCAGGAAAATTTTCAATAAAGTGAATACGACTCTGCAAAACTCCATTGTCACATTGTAGTTAAGAATTGCCTTATCAACAAATGTCTCCTTCATAGAGTACATATTACTCCCCTACTGTATGATACATGCCATCACTTTATAATCGGTGGAGGTCCAAACTCTGCGACCCCACAATCCAGTCTGGGATAGTGGTAACGTTCTCTTCATTCTGTTCCCCTGCCCCTTCCACCCACTGTATAAGAAGCAGCACAATGGCTCCACTTAATTGAATAGGGCTGGTTGCAGTCAATTGTATGGGATAGTTGCTGGGCAGGAAGAACAAGGGGACACAACACTGGTCTAATGCTGCATACCCTTTATTCTTGGGATTATAGAGGGTCCAAGACTTTGTCCTGCCACTAATCACAAAGCAATGGCATATTCCATCACTTTTTAAAGGGATGGAGAGTTTTGCCACTTACCCTACTTTCTCTGTGGCTCTATTTGTGACAAGGCATGGATTTCCAGGCTGGTTTCAACTCCGGGTTATATGATTGGAACCAGTGCCCATTCCCCACGTTACTCTGTCTCCACCCTCCTCGCACGTGTGATTGCTAGTTACCTGTACTATGGGGACTGGCAGACTAGATCATTAGAACAGTAAAGCCAGCCAACATAGTTAGCACAGGTGACTAGTTGCTACCTCTGAACATGGAACAGGAAAGAGGGAGACAGAGAAACTCGGGCTGTTCTGATCATGAGAGGTCAGAACTAGTCCAGAAACCTGTGGTTTATCACAAGTAGAACCATGGAGGAAGTAAGTGGTGAAACCATCCCTGGAGAACACCTTTGAGATGGGTATACCACTTTAAGGGTCCATTCACACGGAGTAACGTGCCGCGTGACCTGGCACGTATACGGCGTGTGAGATTTTAAGCGCCGTAAAAGCTCCCATTGGTATCAATGGGAGCCTGGATCATATACGCCGCGTTATTGTGCCCTATTTGACCATAACAATAAATGCAGCTGTTAATTCATGCCTATTATCATGTTAGTTGTCATGCTTTTATTAATGTGACAAGGCGCCAATCCCTGCACCCCCAATACCTATATTTCTAATCCCAGTGTTATGTTCCCCAGACTTGCTTTGAGTAAGGGGCTCATGCCTTGAAACACATAAGCAAGATTTGCCATGTAGTGTTTTTCTGTTTGTATATTTTTCATGCTTTTTGATCCTGGAATTTTTCATTTTTCAATTTTTGCTATGCATTCGCCTTTAACCAAGAGGCTTTTCCTGTGCATTCTTTTTTATCATCCGAGATTACTCTTATATACATATAGGGCTGTGAGTTGTTTGCTTTTTTACTTACAATTCATATGTTTACTATTAGAATTGTGTATTAAGTTAATCGTGTGGTATGCCATCGGTACAGTTAATACATGCTACATATGTATGTGCGAGAAAACCCAATATCTTGCATGCCACTAAAATCTGAGTCTCAAAATGTTCTGAGTAAAATGTGCAGGAAATCAAGACTGCAGCGACTGTTATTATCTTCATCTTTATTGGATTGATATAGATATGTGACGGACAATATATAGGATTACTGATAGTTCTCAATAGACAGAACGCATCATGTTAATGTTCTTGGATTTTGCTTGATAGAAACAGGAAACGATAAAGGACTGATTATTAATGCATGATCGACAAGGATCCTTCCCTCAAGATGCCTTTCAATTATCAGAAAAATGGAATGTGGGCAGAAAAAAAATGTCAGGACATCTGTACATGTATGTACCTGTGTCCAATACTGTAGCTCTGCTCCACTGACACCAAAGAAACCCCTTCAGTTAACCTGAAGTATAATCCTTATAAAAGGTCAGCTGTTCAGTTCTGAGAATTTCATGAGCATTTATAAACTGAAGATATATGTGATATAGTATTGCTCGTGGGGTAAATTTTTAAAAACTTCTTAACAGTAATCTTATTAGGTCTCCTGCACATGGGGAAATATGGTGTGTAAGGTCCAGAGTCCAAGCATCATAGTCATCCCAGTCTCCCTGCAACTGTATTCGACCATACTATATATAGTGTGGAATAGTAGGGCCATTGGGAGGCAGGGACTACTAGTACCATAGATTACTATAATGCTTGGAGTCCAGCTCTCCAGACATTTTCTGGACTCGATTTTCTGGACCATAATTCCACATAAGTCCTTATAGAGGACCTTTCACCATCTTCAATGAATCCAGTTCTTTTTATGCTTTAATAGTTGCTGCTCCACTCATTCTGAAACAGTTGGAATCTTTTCTCCAGCCCCCACCGTTCCAGAGCAATCTGTGCAGTTAGTTTTGGTGGCTGATGTGCTGTTTAGGCTCTGCACTGTCAGGAGGGCGGTGTCAGGCAGGAGCAGACAAAGGGTGTGATTCTGAGCTCTAACACTGGCTGCCCCTGAATGGAGATCTGAATCACACCCCTTGCTTGCTGCCACTTATCTGACATTACAGAATTTAAGCAGTGTATTAGTAACCAAATCTAACCGCACTTATTAAGAATGGGGGGGTTACAGAAGAAATTCCAACTGTGCCAAAATCAGTGGAGCGCTGCTTATTAACAGATGCTAAGCACTGGAAGTTGTGTCGGTGGTGAAAGGTCCTCATCCAAGATTCAGTGTAACTGAAAATCAATTGTAAAGATATAGGTTTAGTGTTCAAGTTTTTTTCCCCCTCTATTCTGCATTTTTTTTTTAATGATGTTATTTCCAAAAGATTAACCCTTCCAACATCATAGTATATTTTATATACTACCGTATTTTACGGACTATAAGGCGAACTGGACTATAAGCCGCATTGCCCATGAGCGCCTTATAGTCCGTCTCGGTTCATATATAAGGCGCACCGGACTATAAGCCGCAGTCCGGTGCGCATTATATGTTATTGAAAGCGGCGGCAGGCAGACTTTGCCAGCGGCCGCTTAACCCCCCGCGTGCCAGCCGCTTCTATTGGAAGCGCTCGGCAGGCGAGGAGGGGCTCTATCAGCAAAATCATGCTGATAGAGCCCAACCGTAATGTTGTGAAACTTACCGAGCGGTGCAGGGTGGGCGGGCATTCAGGCCTCCTCTTCCTCCGATGTTCCGTCCTCCTCCTCCGCCGCTCGCTGATAATGGCCTGGGCGCATGCGCAGTAGTAGAAGCATTATGATATTGCGCATGCGCCCAGGCCATTAGTTCGCGGGCGCCAGAGGAAGTGGTCAGGACATCGGAGGAAGAGGAGGCCTGAATGCCCGCCCACCCTGCACCGCTCGGTAAGTTTCACGTTCTGTTTCAGCGTGACAGCAGGGCTGCCGGACACTTCCCATTCATTTCTATGGGAGCCGGCATGCGAGCGCTCCCCATAGAAATGAATGGACTGCTTTTTTCCATTCATTTCTATGGGGAGCGCTCGCATGCCGGCTCCCATAGAAATGAATGGGAAGTGTCTGTCCATTCATTTCTATGGGGAGCGCTCGCATGCCGGCTCCCATAGAAATGAATAGGAAGTGTCCGGCAGCCCTGCTGTGTGAATGCACCCTTACGGTGCCTTTTATGTATGTATGGAAGCGGCATGCAGACTTTGCCGCCGCTTCCATCCATATATAAGGCGCACCGGACTATAAGCCGCACTTACGATTTCTGAGGAAATCGTAGGTTTTTATGTGCGCCTTATAGTCCGGAAAATACGGTAGTCTGCTCTTTAATAATTTAATCTCTAAATATCCAATATTTTTGAGATATGGTGATGTTAGGCTATGTTCACATTTCTCCCATCCTCTCCAATCACAACAGAAGCCAAGACATTGTTCCAGATCTCTCATAAGAAGGAGCCAAATTACAGCGGTGTCCATCGGGTTCTACTGAAGCTTCTGTTGTTTTGATGTAAATATAACACTGCATGCAATGGTTACTGAACTATTAAGGAGACCCAAGAAAGGCAGTGTGAATACACTCATATCTTCCTCAATCTTTGGTCCTTTTTTTCCTAGTATTTTTTATTTTTATTTTGGGGAATATGTAAAAATGATGGTTTTGCCACAAATAGTTTTGCATAAATATGCTGATCACATAAAATGTGCACCTTACTTTTTGTCTTCTAACATTGCTCGTAACCAGGGCTTCTAGGTCTTCTCCTTATGAGACGTCACCAGTTGAACTGAAGTTCACGCCAAAATTAGAAATATAACTCCATTTGTATTTCCTATTTCTACTAAGCTCTGTTTAGCATAAGCACAAAAGAAGTCATTATGCTGCGTAATCGGATCATTATACCGCCAGGGAAAGTCCTGTGCAGCAGACGAGAATAAAAGGGGTTGTCCTAATATTAATAATTATCTCCTATTCGCAGGTTAGGGAATAAGTCTTTGATCACTGGGGTCCAACTGCAGTTCCCAAACTGAATGGCGAGATGGTGCACAAGACTGACCATCATTTTATTCACTTCAATGGGACTGCGGGAGATGGCCATTCCAAAAGTCCTATAAAAGTAAATGGAGTGGGGGTCACCCATGTGCACAATTGCTCCATAGACAGGGAAATCTTAAGGACTCCTGCTGTCAAGACTGATCGGGAGCCCGATGGTTGTACCCCAACTGATCATACACTTATCTACTATCCTATGCACAGAGGATAGGTGACCATCGCTGGATACCCCTAAAGAGGATCTGTCACCAAGTACAAAATACGAAATAACATACATCAGTTGATTCTCGCTCCTCCCCCTGGACAATTTTGTGTTTTAATTTTTAAAATTCGTCCACCCATTTAAAAGCGCCCCTGGAAGATTGTATGTAAACTAGCCCTGATTCTCCATATGGGAAGACACCTTTTATTTTCTCATAGTATAACATAAGCTCACCACCCACATGGAGAATTGGAGCTAGTTTACATATAATCTCCCAGGGGTGGGATCTTTTAAATGGGGGGACGGATTTTAAAAAGAAAAACATCAAACAGATCAGGGGAACGGCAGGAATGTATTTCATTTAGCATTTTGTAGTTGGTGACAGATCCTCTTTAATATATAATCACTGCTATCAAATCCACAATAACGGGAGTTGATGAATTATAACTTAGGCCTTGTGCCTTGTCAGTGTGCTAGCTGTATTTTTCACGGCTAGGACAGTGACCCATTCATTCCTATGGCCCCATACACACCACCGAGTATTCATGGTCCGGTGTATGGGGCTGTGAGCAAAACTCAGGAAGGTCCTATCCCTGTTTTGTGGATCGTGCTCACTGGCCTCAATAAATGAGGCCGCAGGCACAGGGGCGGCACACAGATGTCATCCATGTCCCATCCATGCCGTTCAATCACAGCCGGGCGCGACGCCTTAGCATGACACCAAACATTCAGACATATACAGCTTGCCACTATTGGAGATTGTAATGGCAAAATCCCTGAGTCTTTCTACCTACTGCCAAACAACAACTTAAATCACACCTCTATAGCCATGGGTTGAAGACCACTGCTTTACAGGAGGGGCAGATTTCCCTTCTCTACCCGTTTAGATATCAGATAGATGTCCCAATTTACTAGATCTCCATTGTCACCGTCTACATAACAGGCCTTTATCTTCCCTGTAGCCAGATCATTAGATCCAAGTAACGCTTCCCACAGCAAGTGTCAGTCATTGCATGTTGCGTTTCCCAAATATGAGTTTTTTTCTTTTTTTTTTAAAAAAAACAAAAGTTATAAAACAAAATGGGAGTTGTATTATCTTTATTGTAAATTGCCCAACTTTCTCTAGTATTAAAAAATAAAACAATAATAAATAGTATCTGTATATTCAGAACACAGACGTACACTGGACAGAACAGTGCAATGAATCATGCTCACTAAAAGGGAAAGTTTCATTACTTATTATGTTTTATAGGATGTTATTGATGTCTTATTGTCTTTTATGATGATTTTTGTAGCCAAAAATGATTACGCTGATAAGGTCACATACATTAGATCGATGTTGGTCAAATCCACTGATTTCAGCAGGACAAGCCAAGCATCTAATGTGTATGTAGGCCTCTTCTGGCGGCAGATGGGAAAAAGGATCGGGTTGTTGTATTTCAATATGCCCAATAGTTTTATTCTCTAGGGAGATAAGCTGCCACCAGTATGCTCCTCCCCATGTTGAGAATACATGCACACTTGGTTATCTAACGTATATTATTAGCCTTATTACTTCTACTCTGCATTGGAGTAGACCATTTGTATACACTACTGCTTCATTTGCTGCTGTATATTTTCCCCTGAGGTCATTATCTGCATCGGCTTCGAGGTACTCGATAAAAACCTTCTGATGAACGCAGAAGGTTTGCAAATGCTGAACCGTATACCAAATGTAGTTTTCAATGAAAATTTCCCTTTACCCATGTTTCTCATCCAGCATATTGTCGAGGCCATAGCACTGAAAAGACAACTATACATAATTTTAATTGTCACATTTTATTCCATTCCTTTGGATACATTACTAACCCCAGGTAAATGACACAGTGCGTGATTTGACAGGTATACATTACGTTCTCCTAGAGGACTGAGTTTAAAACACAAGTGGGTACATAACTGAGTGCATTGCAAAGGTATAGAATAAACATTAGCAGCTGTTAGTATACAGTACGTTAACAGAGCACAGTAGAAAGACATTGAGCTAGAGTCATACAGGGAAGATAATGTTTGGCAGCAGAGGCCACAGAAAGCTAACTTGCAGCATGCTGGGAATAAGCTTCAGTTCCTTTGGAGACTGGAAATGGAAAAAAAGAAAGACAAAGCAAAGAGAGATCAATAGATTAGTGCATTAGAGGCGAAAGAACAGCAGTCATTACCGGGTGGAAATTACTGTGTATATGTGCTAGTCCTACATATCTACTTCTGACTGTCGTGTGCAGACCAATATAGCATGCAAAAGCAAAGTGTAGCAAAAAACAAAAAAAAAATTCTATAAATCAAATATTACATTGTTATAAATGATCTTAGCTTCTTAAAGAGCTCTACAATTGGACTTAAAGAGGATATTTTATGTCCTCGGGCACATGCGGTTTTATATACCGCTAGAAAGCCGACAGGGCATATCCAGTTAGACTGTCAGGAATGCCCTTCTGACAGTGAAGAGGTATTGTAACGGCACTGATAGCTCTTCCACCGGGGCACATAACGGGAAAGCCAATAGTGCGCTGAATTCAGTGCACTGTCAGCTTTCTAGCGGTATATAAAACCGCTTGTGCCCGAGGACATGAAATTCCAACAATCCAGCTGCTCCACTAATTCTGGCACAGTTGGAATTTTTCCCTAGACCTCACCATTCCCGAGCAATCAATGCTGTTAGTTTTGGTGCCTGATTTGCACTGTCAGGAAGGCAGTGTCAGGCAGGAGCAGACAAGGGGGTGTGACTCTGAGCTCTGACACTGGCTGCCTCTGATTGGTGCTCTGATTCACATCCCCTACCTGACACCGCCCTATTGATAGTACAGAGCCTATATAGCATATCAAGCATTGCTAGGGAATGGTGGGGGCTAAAAAGAAAATTCCAACTGTATAGCATTTCCTGTAGATAAGTCATACATGTGTAAGATGGCAATTCGTTTTTAAAGTGTAATTAAACTTTTAGTTTTTTTTCCCATAGTTCAGGTGAAGATAACAAACTTTGTAATATACTTGATATCAGTAAAGTGCCTGTTTATTTATGTGTTTTTTCTTTCAGCTATTGATCAAAACTGAACAATAGAACTCTATGGAGAGGGAAGAGAGCTCCTCATATAGACATCAGCAAGACAGACAGTCATAGAGAGACAGAGACATTTCTCTGTCTCTCTCTTTCACCTCCCTCTCCATAAAGCCCAATATAAACTGACCTGTCTGTCTATAGAATAGGCAACTAAATCACTCAGATAAGGAGTAAAGGCAATAGTAATATATAAAGACCAGAGCGCTTTTCTTTAGTGATGTATATTACAGTTTGTTCCCCTCACCTGCACTATTGATTTATGAAAAAATAAATGAAAGCAAACTTCCAGTTTAATACCATTGAGTGTTAGTTGTAAGTAAACGTCCCTTCTGCTGCCTTACCTGGAAGTGCAGGTGAAAAGACGTATCTAGTGAACCCTGTTATTAGCTGGCTGCAGTCTCCTGGTGAAGGGGAAATAACTGGGACTGTTCATCAGCCTCACAGCCGCATGGCAAGTCACTTCTGCAAACAGGTAGAATGGAAAATAAATGCAACGTACGGATGTAAAGGGAGGTCAAAAACAGTAACAAATAGGGCCCTGTACTTGACATTATCTATTGGGAGTAGTGTTTAGAAATATGCAGTAAAATGATGAAATATATACCAATTTAAGTAACAGAAAACCAAATGACAATACATTTATAACGCAAAAATGTACATATGGATGAACGGGTGGACGGCACATTGACTTAGTAGGTGTGGATCATGTTTTAGTTTCCAATGGCAAAACCCCTGCATGGTTGCCCTCCTGATACTCTATCATCACAGGGATTGATGTGAGGACAATCTGTGTGCAGGGTTGTAGAATATCCATGTTATATATGTAACAGCTAATAAACAGTCAGTACAAGGTCTCTGTATCTTATCCAGAGTAAATGAAATCTTATCAGTTCACATCACATCAACTTCTAGCCGTACTACACCCACATCTAGCACATACCAGTCATGCGGTATAGTCAGAATAGTAATCGTAGAACAACCATACTTAAACATATACATCTGTGACTCACCGGTTGTCATTGATGTCTGTAGCATTGCCTGTTGTCAGTACAATGGGTAAAAAGAGCAGCTTGTTAAACATTAATACATCATATAATATATTATTTACCTATGAACTGTATGAACCTGACTACTACAGTATGTGCCACAGTATAATATACGGTAGTACAATACACCCAGCTGCTTGTTAGTAAATACCATTACATTAGTAGGAAATGTATTATATCATGTATGGAGATCCGCAGTTCACTGTTTTACACACTTATCTAGTGGTTTATTATTTCTATGACAGCAAACAATAATCCTATGGCTGATTAGTAATAACCTCCACCTAGTCCTAGGCCTTATCCCTGGAGTTACAGCTATGAAAGTATATCTAGTATGTTGTCTGGCTTGAAGGAATAATAGTATTAAAATAACTTGGAAGTAAAATACCTTAAAATATACACTAATAATACAGAAATCATTAGGTGGCAAAGTATACATAACTATTGTCTTATATCAGTTTCATGATATATTCGCATATATAATGTAAGTGAACACAGCGGTACATATTGTACTACATTCCCTAATGAAATGGATAGAAGTAGGATACCTCTCATTGCCAGCTACATAACTTGTGCTTTTCTTAAAAGGAACCTGCCAGCATGATTTTGCCACTACAACTGTCACCAATACCTAACAGGGCATCTCATCAGTTGTCCAATGCTATCTTTATAAAGTCTGAGCATCGCTTCCACCCTCAGGCATGATTTACATCTGCGTTCAGTATTCCGTTCGGGAAATCCATTTAGGGACCCCTTGGAAACCTATACGCATTAAAAAGCATTTATCTAAGAAACCACACGAAGCCCATAGACTATAATGGGGTCCGTGTGACTCCCGATTGAAACATGCTGCAAGCAGCACTTTCCTCTCCGCATAATTCGCGCGGACACCGAGCGGAAAACACACAAACCCCATAATAGTCTATGCGGTCTGTGTTGATTCTTAGCTAACCGCTTTTTAATGCATATAGGTTTCTGTTCGGGGGGTCCCCAAGAGGAATATCGAACAAAGATGTGAACCAGGCCTTAGCAAAACCTCTTTTAATATTTATCAATATTAATATAACTAATATGTAATTTAGGATTTTAAAGTCAAACTAGTGGCGAGCTAGCATATAAAGTTAAGCCCTCCACGACCCATCTCCTCCCGCCTGCTGCGATAAACCTTCGCTACCCCTGTGATGTCACCGCTGTACCTGTTCCATCCAAATGACACTTAGTAATGAAGCTGGGTGTACATCCCTGGCTACAGCTCACTACTGCAGCTGTGTAGGGCTCAGTGACACATCTTACAAGGCATGATGCTCACTTTGGCGCAGTGATGAGCTGAAGCCCGTGAACTTACACTGAGCATCAGTCCTGAGCTTCACTTCCAAGGAACAGGCAAGGGTTTTCATTGGGATACAGTGGTGACATCACAGGGGTACAGGAGGTTCATCGCAGTAGCAGATGGGGCGTGGAGGGCTTAACTTTATATGCAAGCTCTTCCCCCCCTTGACTTCAAAACTCTAATTTACATATTGAATAAAAGTGGTTTCTCTAAGGATGGAGGCAATGCTCAGACATTATAAGCAATTATTACGGATAGGAACAGAGACAGTTGTAGATGTAAAATCATTGCGACAGGTTTCCTTTAACGTTCGGAATACCCGGGGTAATTTTCTTGTTAATCCTCCATTACATTTGTCACATGGTGAATTTATAATATTTTTGGACTACGGTGTGACGGATGGAATATTACCGTATCAAGTAGATTATTTTGTAATATTAAGAAGATATTTTGTAATAAGATAAAATGCCAAAATGAAAAATGTATATGAACGCATATTTAATTTCTCCCATGACACCATATACTAATAAAATAATGCCAAAGGGAGTCAATTATGTTGGTGAATATTAGATTATGACTGACCCTGTATAATGTAGATACAAACAAATTGGCACTTACACTATACAAAATGAGTCTCACATTATAACATAACTTTTACTACTCCACCTCTAAATGTGCATTCTGACTATTGGAATCTACAGCAGTTTCATGTGCATGCAGTGATATATACATAGCTGGGACAAATTCCTGCCTATATTCCTATATACAGACACAACTGCAGTTGATTCTTAATGATTTCGATGCGTTTAGTGCTAATGATTAAGATCAACAAAACCGACACGTTTCGCCCCCCCCCCCCAAAGTGTTCGCCGCTACACGGCGTCTTCAGGGGTATAGGGGCAAAAACTGCTTTTGGCAATTTGTTTCTATGTAATTATGTTGGTGAAAAGCCTGTGTGGCAGGAGGAGTCAGCATATGATCACTCCTGCCAACAATGCCTCTATTGCCATGCATTGCCAACCACCAAGTGGGGGAGACTCACAATATAGGAAGCACAACAACGTGTTAATATAGTTGTCTTACCATTGTCCACATTCATCTTCTGATAGGGAAGCAAGCTGCTTGTGGAAGAACTGCTTCTTGCAGTGGAACATGGGTTGGTGAAACTAGTAACAAAAAAAAGTCAGCCCAATGTTATAATGTGGCATATAGGCTTTGTAGTCTATTTAACATGCTTCACATATACAGGATGGTAAAATACAGGATAAAATTCAGCAAAACATACATAAAAGTAGAGAGAAGAATTCAGCTCATAGGGGTTACCCAGCTTCCAAAAATTATCTGCAAATCATCCACAGCAGTGCTAAATACTCCCTGTTCCCTTGTACAGCCTTTGCTTGCCATTATTTTACTTGCTGCTCCTTGTATCACTGTTATTTACATGCAGTGAATCTGTAGACAAACTACATTTCCCATGATTCATCTGCCTACTGTCTGTGTACCCCTCCCTTCTCTACTCTCCCCTGCAAAGAAATCACAGATAATAACTACCACATCTGAGGTCACATGATTCTGTGATGTTTCATTTGCAAGGTCAACCTCACCTTGTGAGGAGCAAATACAGAGATTGCGAGCAGAGAGATGAATCATGGGAAATGTAGTCTGCCCACAGATTCACTACATGTAAATAACTGATACAAGGAGCAGCAAGTAAAATAAAGCCGAGCAAAGGCTGCACAAGGGAACAGTGAATATATAGCCCTGCTATGAATATATTTGCAGATAATTTTTGGAAGCTAGATAACCCCTTTAAGAAAACTTTGTTAAAGAAATACTATATACAGATGCAATGCAAAACTCTCAATATAAAAAAAAAAAAATAAACATTCTTTGTCTTGGTCTGATGTTGTTATAATACAGTTACAATTGAGAAATATATAAAATATATATTCTCTATGTCTCAGTGGATCAGCTGTGTCCTCCTCATCCTTATTGTCCTGTGACAAGCTCTAAGGCAACTTTGTGACTTTGGATGGCAGACAAAAGCAAAATGTCATTAGTTTCCAGATATTGTAGCCCTACGTATATTGCTTATCTAATGCTAATAAGTGAACACTTCTAAATGAAACCCTAGTAGGGTGGAGACATACATAGCGCACTTGCAGCAGGTCAGCCATTGCAATACTAGCAGCGGCTAACCAACAGTGAAGTACAGTAACAGTGTACTGGATGGGATTTCAACAAACCCATTCACACACTGCAGAAAAAGTGTCTTGCGCTGCAAATTCTGAACACATGGCATGTAAATTATTGCTGGGTTTTCGCCACAGTTTTATAAGGATGAAAGCTGGGGTCAGCTGCCTAAAAATCGTGGTTGAAAGTAAAGGCGAAAGCAAAACATGCTCACTGTGGAATGTCTGCAGCAGACCTGACGTGTGCTATTCTATGGACACATTTTTCACAATAACAAGTGCCTTGGCGATCTGTATTATACAGTGTAATAGCTGGAATTGGGGGGGTGAATGGTTACTAATATCCCCTTCCTCTCATGTACATTGCATTACATCGGAAGCACATAGACATTACACTGAGATTAGTGATTATATATTTATCTGCATAAAAGTCACCATCAGGCAACCAATAAGCTTGTTGATCTCTGCCTTTATTAAACTGGGCAATGATCAGGGGAAGGGCGTCTATCCAGCGCTCATTTGCTGATCATTTCTTTGTTAAATACACCCTTATGGCAAAAATAATTGTATCTACCAGACTGCAGCTAATGTAAGCACATTAGGGAGCCGTAGAATATCCAGTCTTCTAATAGTAGAGCTTTTGTGTCTCACACCAGTAAGCTGATATGAGATGGAAATTGTCAGATGGGCCACAGTGCAAAACAGCCATTACATGGTCATTTTCAGAGCACTGAAAGCCTATGGGTATATTCACAAGTCCGTTGTTTTAACAGACAGTGAATAACATCTGATAAATAAGACGATCTGAATAATGGCGTTACAAAACAAGGATCAATGACGGCTGGTTAAAAAAAAATATATATATTATTTAAATAATTTTTCAATGGACACTGTGAGGAAGGCAGTTTGGTAGCAGCAATGGTTGTGGACCAAGTCAGAGACCAGGACACAAAATCTGGTGCAAACAGGTTTATTTAGTAGAAAAAGCAAAATAAATAAAATTTCAGGTCAGGTACAAAAATAAGCAAAATAAAACACAGCCTTAACTTCAAACAAAAGGCAAAACAAAAATCCTGCTTGTCTGAGCGCTAAATAATACAGAATAAGGCTAACTGTACATGTGGCTTACTTCCGGTTACACAATCAAACAAAACACACATCCCAGTTTGGTCTCACCAAATCTCATCTCTCCAGGACAGACCCAAGCAACTCCTCTCACTCCTAGGATCTGCCCTGAAGTGCAGGCTCTGCAGCCTTTTATGGGCCAGTAATATTTGTGTGCATGTAGCCTTCATGCTGTTTTGCAGACTATATAACAATGACTGTTGTACAACCCATTGTATTTCAGTGTGTCATCCATGTGCTAATCATATGCCATCCATGTACCATCCCAACACCTCCCTCCCCCCTTTCTTTTTTGTAGACAGCAAACATTTTTTTTCACAGAGCCATAGCCTTGATTGGCCACGACACATAGAAAAAAGAAAAAAACAGCGCACGTCACAATTATTTGTCAGTGTGAATGGCTCCATTGACCATAATGGTTTACTGTCCTGGCCAATTTTTTTGTAGATAGTACCAAAGGCGTAACAATTCTCAGTATATGCAAAGCAATCCCTTGTACTTAGAACAACAGCCTTTATGTCTATTCCTGCTATAAGTAAAGATGAATATTGATAAACCGCTATAAAGAAATTTCAGTGGGCACACATATAAAAGAAATTGCACATTTCTGATACTTACAATGTGTCATTGCTGGGGTTGGATGAATGCATGTACATATTTTGGTATTGCTGAAAGATGTTGTTAGTGTAACTAATTGTATCAGAATTACGGACTCCATAGGGGTTGGTGGGGGAGGACGCGGGGTAGTGTCCAGGCCTGATTGGCTTGGCTAAAAGGGAAAAAAACAGAATTAGAAGATAGTTTATATCAGATATATGAAGAAAGTATGTGATGACTCAGGAAGCCATATTAGATTGCAGCTACCTATACTGTAGATGGATATACCACTGTCTGCAGAATTAGATGATCACATACAGAAAACCATTATAGATGTTAGGTCTCGTTCACATCTGTGCCCGGGAGTCCGTTCTGCAGGTTTCCGTTTCCTGCACAAAACTGGGCAGGAGACGGAAACCTGCAGTCATTTTTCAAACCCATCCATTTGAATGGGTTTGAAAAGTGTCTGGCCGTGAGCGCCGGTGAGCGTTTTATGCTCTCCGCGGCGAAACCGTTTTTTTTAAACCGGACACAGAGTCGGACATGCAGTACTCTGTGTCCGGTTTAAAAAAAAACAGTTTCGCCGCGGAGAGCATAAAACGCTCACGGCTGGACTCGGCATGACAGGTTTCTGTCTTCTGCATGCAGAAGACGGAAACCTGAGAGCGGAGTGCCGAACGCTGGTATGAACTCAACATTAAAGGTTTTTTCCAGGCAGAATTTTTTTTTTATTTTTTTTATAAAGGTCTGTTAGTGATACTGAAACTGACACTGATGGATTAATAAGTGCACCCATATACC
Source organism: Leptodactylus fuscus (assembly GCF_031893055.1). NCBI lineage: Eukaryota > Metazoa > Chordata > Amphibia > Anura > Leptodactylidae > Leptodactylus > Leptodactylus fuscus. The sequence goes on from NC_134266.1 coordinate 223,905,615, forward strand.
TTTAGCAGTATCTGGAGTGATTTCTGGGTGTCTCCAGTTGCTGCTGCATCCTCTGTGTTTATTTACATGGTGTTGTCAGCTTCCTGTGTCCTTGCTGCACTAACTCCCTATCATTCAGCCCCCTCCCAACTCTGTTACAAAACCCTGCGTCTCTCTAGCCTACTCCCTCCCACCCTGCCTGTGTCACTAAGGTTACCCCCCACCCTCTCTCACTGACTAGCGATCCCACTCATTTACTAGCCCCTCCCACCCTTGCTAGCTCACTAAGTCCATTGATCCTGCCCAATACTGGCCCCTCCCATCCTCCCTGTCTCCCTAGCTAAGCTATCCTGTCCACTACTAGAAGATAGGAAGAGGGGGAGGAGTCGTACCCCGGACACAGGAAGGCTTGATAAGTATTATTGGGGATAGGGGAAGAGTGATGGTGATGTTACATTTTGGAAGTGGTAAAATGTAATGTCATCGGAAGAGACTGAAAGCAGTCACATGACCGCTCCAGGAATATGAGTAATTCTAATTTACATAAATTAAAAAAATTTATAAGTTAGTTGGGTTGAGGGAGTTTTGTTTAGGGGTTAATTACTAGTTTATCCTGGAGAACCCCTTTAACAGTACTGACGATATACACAGAGATAGAGAAGCACAAGGAAAAAAACAAGAGAATTGGCTTTCTGCTCTCTTACCAATCTGTGCAGTGTGTGTGCGCTTCATTGTATTCTTGTAGCGTACAGCCTCCTTTATGCGGTCCACCTCTTGCTGATACCGTCTTTTGTCTTTCATAGCTCCTTCCTTGGCTTCTTTCAGTGCACCCTCCAGGGCCTTAACTCTCTCAGCCGTAGCCCGAAGACGTTTTTCCAGTTTAGGAAGCTCACAACGAAGATCTGCATTGTCACGAACCAGCTGGAAAGCATCGCAGAAAGTGAGAGACTGGAAGCATGGAAGCCAAATAGCGAAATCTATTGGCTTTTTTATTTTAGCTTCTACAGGATAAAACATGGCTTTGCTCATATATTTTTTAGAGTGTTGTAAAACGTTGTTTTTCAGTAGTATAGTTTTTATTACTTTATTTATTTTTTATATCTCACTCATGTTGGTATGTGTTAGTAACTCCTACTGTATATACGGTAATAATGTATGTGAACATATAAATGAGAACATCAGAAATGGTAAATTAGGAAAGAGCTAAACCTAAGTCCAATATTCATGTAAAAAGGACCATAAAGACTTATACTTCACTGCAAATCCTCAGTTACTTTTTTTTTTTTTTTTTTCTTTTTGGTAGAGTTGGAAGGGACCTCAAGGGCCATCGGGTCCAACCCCCTGCAAGTGCAGGTTTTCCTAAATCATCCCAGCTATATGTTTATCCAGATTCCGCTTGAAGATTTCCATTGATGGAGCTCCCACCACCTCCCGTGGCAGCCTATTCCACTCTCTCACTACCCTCACTGTCAGAAAGTTTTTCCTAATGTCTAATCTGTATCTCTTTCCCTTTAGTTTCATCCCATTGCTTCTTGTACTTCCTTGTATGCAACAAAATAGTAGTAGGTTGTCTAACTAAGGCTAAGGCTCCACGTTACGCAGCAGAAAAAAACACTACATTTTACAGTACAAAGTGAATGAGATTCTGGCTAATCCCATCCAAACGTTGCAGAAAAAAAATGCCATGAAAAACCCTGTGTAGAAAAATTGCAATACGTTTCCGCTGCGTTTTTTTTTTTAACATGGGATTTTAGCCTAAGACCGGGTTCACATCTGCGTCCGAGTCTCTGCTCGGAGTCTATCTTGCAGTGTCTGTGTAAAATGGCCGCCCAAGTTCTGTACGCCTGGCTTTTTCATCTAGTTAACCAGAACGAGGTCTGCTGCTGTTTGGTCATATATCCCTGGCTCACAGAGCTAAGAGGACCCTAATTCACAGTGGGACCCCAGGACAGAAACAATCAGAGGTGAGGGCTAGGCAGCAGCTAGTACTGAAAAATAAATTAATGGTATTAAATTTTTTGGAATGTACTAAAAATGTATCAGGTAATATTTGCATGTAGCTGTATAGTGGGCCCCAGAATGAATTTTACCGGTGAAACCTAGGCACCGCAGTCTGACACGGGTTACATCCCTATGAAAAATACTGTCACGGTGATTATACCTCTGGAGACAGAGCTGGACAGACATGCCTGGGCCCACCAGTAAAGCTCCTTCTGAAGACCCAATGTATAGCTTTATTACATATATAATAATACATATTACAAATATAATATTATTGTAAAACTGTGCCACAAACATACATTTATTTTTACTAGTCCTTGTCCAACCTAGTCCTTGCCTTGAATTGTTTCTATCCTAGGCTATCTATCTGAAACCTACTGACTGGCACCTCCTTAGGGTCTTAGCTCTGAGCTGTAGATACATTCTCACACAGCAGCAAGCCTCAGACATCTGCAAGGTGTTTGGGACTCTCTAATGTATAAGTCAAGAAGGCTGGCCTGGGGTTGCCTTTGCACCTAGATGTCATCTCAGCCATCCAAGGCATCTACATAATAAACAGAGTTATTTGTTGCATAGTGTTCATGTTTTATTATACGGAGGCATAGGTTGGTAGAAATGCTGTATGCTGCCTATCTGTATGTACTGTAGTGCAGTGGGGTGTAGTGTGCTGTGACCACTCATGTAGGAAGTGGAAGGTATGTGGTCCAATTTTGCTTATGGACCCAACTGAGAATTCATTTTTTCCCCGGCCTTTGGGCTAGTCTGAGCCCGAATGTATATCTGGTGGAATTTGAAACCTGGACTTGGTCTTAAAGGGAGTCTGTCACTCACAAAATCTGACTAGCTTTTCTCTTATTTACTAACCCATAATATAATGGAACAGAAAATTACACCTAAAGTACTACAAGTCCAAGTTTTAAAGGGGCTCTATCATTGGAAAAAGTCATTTTTAGCTAAGCACATCCTTGCATAGCCTTTAGAAAAGCTATTCCACACCTACCTTTTGTATGTAAATCGCCTCAGTAGTTTTTGAATGAGTCGTTTTTATACATATGCTAATTAGGCTTCAGTGAGCACCGGAAGTTCTCCGCGAGCACTGTCTCTCTGCAGTGTGCTGTGTAGGAGAACAGGGAGATGAGGCATCAGCAGCCTGCGCTGTACACACAGGAGAGAGAGACAGTGCTCGCTGAGACTTCTGGGGTGCACGATGGAGGCTAATTAGCATATGAATAAAAAAGGGCTTGTTCATAAACTACTGAGGCAATTTACATACAAAAGGTAGGTGTGGAATAGCCTTTCTATAGGCTATGCAAGGATGTGCTTAGTTAAAAATGACTTTTCCCTATGATAGAGCCCCTTTAAGTAGCTAAAAAGCAACAGTTTGAACAATTCACTATTGGTTTATAAACTTTATTCTTCACATTTCCCAAAGTTAATGAACATAAAAACTGGAAATAAATGGACAGGGCCAATGTTGATAATATAAAACAATGTAAATAATAGTACCTAATAATAATAATAATAACATAACACGCTGCAGTGTCTAATATATTCATTTCAGCTAATAATTTGAGGGATTTTTCAGAAAGGCAAATTTACTATTATAGAGGAGTATTCTAAGAATATAAAGCCATATGGGCTGCAGCTCCGTAATAGGGAATTGCTTCATTTTAATCCTTAAAGCCTTACTCACACAACAGAACCGTTTATGAAGGATGTCAATTTTATTAAAAACTACTATGAATGTCCGTTTTTGGCGGCCATCTGTTTTTTGATGGTAGGGTGTCATTTGATTTTAATGGACTGTTAAGAAAAACAATGAATTTTATAGGTATCACACCGATCCATTAGAAAACACATCAGATCCATTGATTTCTATAGGGCCGGTGTGTCTGTTAGCGAGCATGTCCAATTTTCACTATTGTGTGATTAAGAACTTAATGTTAAAATCATATGAAATAAATGTCCAAGAGTATCTTATATACATAGGTAGTTATACAGAATACATATCGAGACAGCTTGGACTTGGGTTACCTTTGCAGGCATATGGATTTCTGGGAAATGTAAAGTCTGATACAGTATGTATATGTCACATGCATTGGCTTTTATTCACATGCAAGCATTGCAGTGGCAAAATGCATGCAAATTAAGAAGCTGGTGATTTTAGAGGATGCCAGCCAATAGGTGCCAAAACTATATAGATCAACTAATAATAATAAATGTTATTTATATAGCGCCAACATGTTCCGCAACTACAGTTATCTAGAAATATGACCAGTATAAAAACAGCAATGATACATCAAACTATTAATACCATCAAGTAGTTCAATACTAGGATGGATAAGAGTAGTAGAACTGATACTTTGAATGATTTTCGCAGTAACCAGTGTCTGATCACTAGAGGGCCCTATCACAACACAATGACAAGAACAGGGGACCTACGTGTGAATAAAGCCATAGTGTACATGTGTGACCATTGTTCCATTCACTTCTATGGGACTGATAGAGTACTGTACTTGGCTATAAATGTCAATGCTATAGAAGTGAATAAAGCAGCGGTCATGCATGTACACTATTGCTCCATTTACACAAGGGACTCAGGAGCCCAAAAACCAGCCACTTATTCCCTATCCTGTGTATAAAGATAATGCTGTGACTGATTAAACTCTTTTAAGATACTACGGCCAGGGTCCCAATAGTAGCATGTCAATTATACCTACAGAAACGCC